>NC_045800.1:77123795-78373795 GCF_009873245.2 Balaenoptera musculus | reverse complement strand
ACTCTAATCTTTAGCAAGGAAGGAAGAGCATCAGAGAATGAGTAGTTAAAATAAAATAAAAACTTTTATTTTTCTTATTCTTAATTGACCTAACAGACTGTTGAAAATAGTAATAGCAATACTGTATTTAAATATATACATACGTATTCATTTAATAACTTTCTAAACAGAAGGCACCAGGCCCAATGGATTATTCACTTATTAATCTTTTTTTCTTCCTTCCTTCATTCCTTCCTTCCTTTTTTTCTTTTTCTTTTTCTTTCATTTATGGCTGCGTTGGGTCTTCGTTGCTGTGTGTGGGCTTTCTCTAGTTGCCACGAACAGGGGCTACTCTTCGTTGCGGTGCGCGGGCTTCTCATTGCGGTGGCTTCTCTTGTTGCGGAGCATGGGCTCTAGGTGCGTGGGCTTCAGTAGTTGTGGCATGCAGGCTCAGTAGTTGTGGCTCACGGGTTCTAGAGCGCAGGCTCAGTTGTGGCACGTGGGCTTAGTTGCTCCATGGCATGTGGGATCTTCCTGGACCAGGGCTCGAACCCGTGTCCCCTGCATTGGCAGGTGGATTCTTAACCACTGCGCCACTGGGGAATTCCCTCACTTACTATTCTTAAAGAAGACACTATACCAATTCTTTATAATCTTTTTCAGGTGATTGATGCAGAAGGAATACTTTTTTACTCATTTATGAAACCAACATTACCCTTATATCAAAATAAGATAATGACATTACAAGAAAAAAAAACTACAGACAATATCTCTTTATATGTAGATATAAAAATCCTCAAGAAAATATTAGTAAATAGAATCCAATAATGTATAAGAAGAATTATACACCTTGACCACATAGGATTTATTCTAGGTATACAAGTCTAGTTCAACATTCAGAAATCAATTAATGTATCCATCACATCAATAGAAAAAGAAAAATCACACGATCATATTAACAGATGCAGAAATTCTGTTGGAAAAAACAACATGCATTCATTAAAAAAAAAAAAAAACAAAAAAACTCTTAGTTCCCATATAGTCTTAGTTTACTTTCTCAACTTGATAAAGATTATCTACAGAAAACCTACAGCTAATATACTTAATGGTGAGAAGCTTGAAGCTTTCCTGCAAAGATCAGGAACAAGCCAAGAACATCCCTTCTCACCATTTCTTTTCAACATTGTACTGGAAGTCCTAGCTAATGCATTGAGACAAGAAAAGGAAATAAAAGGCCTACAGATGGGAAAGGGAGAAATAAAACCGTCTTTTTTTTTTTAACATCTTTATTGGAGTATAATTGCTTTACAATGGTGTGTTAGTTTCTGCTTTATAACAAAGTGAATCAGTTATACATATACATATGTTCCCATATCTCTTCCCTCTTGTAAAACTGTCTGTTCATAGATGACGTTATAAATCTATGTAGAAAATCTGAAAGAATCAACCAAAAACTCCTAAAATTAATAAGCAATTATTGCAAGATACAAATTTAGTATACAAAAGTCAATTGCTTCCCACTCTACTGACAATAAACAAGTGGAATTTGAAATTAAAAACACAATACCATTTATATTAACATGCCAAAATGGAATACTTAGGTATAAATCTAGTAAAATATTATAATATATATGAGAAAAACTACAAAACTTTGAAAGATATCAAAGAAAAATTAAATAGATATATTTTGTGTTCATGGATAGGAAGACTCAATACTGTCAAAATATCAGTTCTTCCTGACTTGATCTACAGATTCAGTGCAATCCCTGTAAAAATCCCAGCAAGTTATTTTGTGAATATTGACAAGCTTATTCTAAAGTTTAGTTGGAGAGGGAAAAATACCCAGAATGGCCAACAGTGTTGACGGAGAAGAACAAAGTTGGAGAACTGACACTATCCAACTTAAAGTCTTGCTGTAAATCTACAGTAATCAAGACAATGTGATAATGGTGAAAGATTGGACCAGTAGATCAATGGAACAGAATAGAGAGCCCAGAAATAGACCCACAGATAAAGTCAGGTGTTCTTTGACAAAGGAGCAAAGTCAGTCCAATGGAGCCAAGGTAGTCTTTTTAACAAAAGGTGCTGGAACAACTGGATATCCACATGCAAACAAATGAATCTAGACACAGACCTTACACCCTTGACAAAAATTATTTCAAAATGCATCACAGACTTAAATGAAAAATGCAAAACTATAAAATCCCAGAAGATAACATAGTTAGAAAAACCTAGATGATCTAGGGTGTGTTGATGAGTTTTTAATTAAAACAGCAAAGGCACGATCCGTGAAAGAATGGATAAGCTGGACTTCATTAAAATTAAAAACTTCTGCTCTGAGAAAGACAGTGTCAAAAGAATGAGAAGATAAGTCTCAGACTGAGAGAAAATACTTGGAAAAGACCCATCTGATAAAGGACTGTTTCCAAAATATAGAAAGAACTCTTAAAACTCAGAAGTAAGGAAACAACCCGATTGAAAAAATGGGCCAGAGGCCTTAAGACACCTCATTTAAGGAGATAACAGGTTTCCCCTGCCATCTGAAAGTAGAGCATTCCTATGAAACTTTTCATAAGGCAAAATGGCTTAAAGAAAACAAGCAGTTACCTCAGGACACATCTTGCTAACAGATGCACAAATTAAACTGAGGTAAAGCACAGATGCTCACAGACACAGTCAAAGCTGGGGCTGCTTGATGCTGATTTGCTGAGCGTAGCTTCTGAGGAAGGACTGCGCGAAGACAGTTTGGAGGCTTCTTACAAAACTAAGCATACTCTGACCTTATGACCCAGCCATCATGCTCCTTGGTGCCGCTCTTGCTGCGGTGCCACTCTTGTTGCTCAGGGTATGGGCTGGATCTGTAATGGCTTGCTGCAAGACAAAAGCTGAATGCTGTTTCTGCTTTTTGCCTTTTTTCGTAAAAGCAAACATCCTCTTCCGATTTCTTCTGATTAGCAAACAGGTACTAATGTAGATCTTCCCTAAAAGCCAACTGGCATAAAAATAGACTTTTGAAAAGCAGGGGATACCTGTATATAGATCACAAATAAGCACATGAAAAGTGGTTCTACATCTTACGTCATTAGAGAAGTGCAAATTAAAACAATGAGATAGGCCCTCTGCCCCGCCGCTCGCTCGGTTCCTCACGCTGCAGCCCCCGCCGTAGCCGCCGCAGAGCCCACTGCCACCGCTTCTGAGCGGAAGATGCCTGTGCCTCCCACGTATGCTGATCTTGGCAAATCTGCCAGGGATGTCTTCACCGAGGGCTATGGATTTGGTTTAATAAAACTTGATTTGCAAACAAAATCTGAGAATGGACTGGAATTTACAAGCTCAAGTTCAGCCAACACCGAGACCACCAAAGGGACGGGCAGTCTGGAAACCAAGTACAGATGGACCGAATATGGTCTGACGTTTACGGAGAAATGGAGCGCTGACAACACACAAGGCACGGAGATGACTGTGGAAGATCAGCTGGCACGTGGCCTGAAGCTGACGTTCGATTCATCCTTCTCACCAAACACTGGGGGAAAAAATGCTAAAATCAAGACAGGGTACAAGCGGGAACATTATCAACCTGGGCTGTGACGTGGATTTCGACGTTGCCGGGCCTTCCACCCGGGTGCTCTCGTGCTGGGTTATGAGGGCGGGCTGGCTGGCTGGCTACCAGATGAATTTTGAGACCACAAAGTCTCGAGTGACCTAGAGCAACTTTGCGGTTGGCTACAAGACCGATGAATTCCAGCTTCACACTAATGAAAATGATGGGACAGAGTTTGGCGGCTCCATTTATCAGAAGGTGAACAAGATAGTTGGAGACTGCTGTTAATCTGGCCTGGACAGCGGGAAACAGTAACACTCGCTTCGGAATAGCAGCCAAGTACCAGATCGACCCTGACGCCTGCTTCTCGGCTAAAGTGAACAACTCCAGCCTGATAGGGTTAGAATATACTCAGACCCTAAAGCCAGGTATCAAACTGACACTGTCAGCTCTGCTGGATGGCAAGATTGTCAGTGCTGGTGGCCACAAGCTTGGTCTAGGACTGGAGTTTCAAGCGTAAATGAATACTGTACAGTCGTTTCATTTTAAACTATTTTGCAGCATAGCTACCTTCAGAATTTAGTGTACCTTTTAATGTTGTATGTCTGGGATGCAAGTATCGCTAAATATCATGTTAGGCTTCCAGGTTAAAGGTGATTCAGCTTTAGGGTGTTACCCTTTCAGAGGTACAGAAGAAACCCAATTTCAAAAAAGGTCCTTTCAACTGTAGACTTGAGGGGGAGGTTGCTGGCCCCTCTAGAGATGCCAGGTTTCTTTTTTACCTAGAAATGGCTGCAAGTGGAAGTTGGTAATTTGCAGGCACTTTGAATTTGTAAATTCGTATTAAGTAAATGAATGAAATTGTGACTTCCTGAGACTTGAACCTTGGTCTCCTACCCTGATTGAGGAGAGGCTCTTTGATGGTGTATACAAACTCATCTGAAAGGGACTTTTTTAGGCAGGGACTTTTTCCACCCCAATCCATCACCTCTTTTACACCAAAAGTCGTCTGCAGGGAGTGGTAGCTGTTTCTTCTGTGCCATTTTGGGGTGGAGAAGGTGGATGTGATGAAGCCAATAATTCAGGACTTAATTGTGTTTTTTCTCATGTTGTGTTTTTTTGCCCTTGCACCAGAGTATGAAATAGCTTCTAAGAGCTCCAGCTGCAAGCTGGGAAGAGTCTCTGTGACTGTAATCACATGGTGACAACACTCAGAATCTAAATTGAACTTCTGTTGTATTTTCGCCACTCAGTTTATTTTTTAGCAGTTTAATGGGTACATTTTAGAGTCTTCCATTTTGTGTGGAATCAGTTCCTCCCCTTCAAATGCTGTAATTAACATCACTTAAAATAAAACTTGAATAAAATATTGAAACCTTAAAAAACAACAACAACAACAACAAAACAATGAGATTCCACTGTGCCTATTAGTGACCAAAATCCAGAACATTGACAATACCAGATGCTGAAAAGGTTGTGAAGCAACAGAAGTTCTTATTCGTCATTGGTGGGAATGCGTAATAGTTCAGCCACTTTGGAAGACAGTTTGGAGGCTTCTTACAAAACTAAACATACTCTGACCATATGATCCAGCCATCATGCTCCTTGGTATTTACCCAAAGGAGTTGAAAGTTTAAATGTTCACACAAAAACTTGCATGTGGTTGTTTATAGCAGCTTTATTCATAATTGTCAAAACTTGGAAGCAACCAGCATGTCCTTCAGTAGGTGAATGGATAAATAAACGGTGTTACATATAGATAGTGGAATATTACTCAGTACTCAAAAGAAATAAGCTATCAACCCATGAAAAGACATGGAAGAGACTTAAATGCATATTATTGAGTAAAAGAAGCCAATCCGAAAAGGCTGCATACTGTAGGATTCCACCTATATGACATTCTGGAAAAGTCAAAACTATGAAGACAGTAAAAAGATCAGTGGTTGCCAGGCGTCAGGGAGGAGGGATGAATAAGAGGATTTTTAGGGCAGAGAAACTATTCTGTATGATATTCTAATGATGGATACATGCCATTATACATTGGTTAAAATCCATAGAATGTACAGAACCAAGAGTGAAAACTGTAGACTTTGGGTGATTAGATATGTCAGTGAAGGTTCATTTCTTATAACAGATGTACCAGCTGGTGAGGGGTGTTAATAATGGCAGAGGCTTAGCATGTCTGTGGGCAGAGAGTAATCGGAAAATCTTTGTGTTTTCCATTCAGATTTGCTGTGAACCTAAATATGGTATAAAATAATGCATTTAAATAAAAAGGACAACAGAAAATGTTAGGTATAAGAGAATGCACTTATAATAAATGACCCTGGGAAGAAAACCAAAGCTCAAGAACACTTGCCTGAAACCACACACTGAAAATGCATAGTGCCTGCATAGAAAATCACCTTCTTAGTTGGCCCAGACAGATAATCATAGTAAAGCTATTGGAGTTTAAAGGTAAAGAAAAAAAATCTTTTGAACCCAGGCAAAAAGACCAAGTCACTTTTAAAGGAAGGAAAGTCAGATTGTCATGATACTTATTTTTAAGACCAACGCTTTATGCCAAATGAAAATGGAGTAACATATTAAGAAACTTAGGGAAAGAAAATATGTGTCAAAGATTTAGCCAACCTGACTTTGTATACAAAGGCCATAAACTATTAAGAAACTATTTCTATCTGAAATTTACAAAGCACACTATTAAGTAAATGTTAGGTCAAAGGAGAAATATCAAATAAAATGGAAGAATTTCTTGAACATAATGAAAATGAATACATGATGTTTTAGAATATGTGGGCATATCTAAGGAAGTTATCAGGAGAAAATTTTTAGCATTAAATGCATGTATTAATAAAAATTAAAAAGAAAATAAATGGATTAAACAAGCAGATAAAAAACTAGAAGAATAACGAAGTAAACAAAAGAAAGCAACAGGATAGAATTAATAAAGATAAAAAGGAAATTGATGAGTTAATTGAAAAATTGGTTCTTTGAAAAAATTCAACAAACTAAGAAAAAGGGAGAAAGTACAAATATTCTTATGTATTAGAAGTTACATAAGGGTACAAAAGGGAAAACAGTCACAGCACAGTAAATTAAATCCTAAGGGACCATTTGCTTAATTATATGCAGGTAGATTTGGAAATCTTCATGAAATGAATCATTCTGTAGAAAAATTAAGTATACTCCAGAAAGTCTAAACAGACTAATTGTCATAAAATAAAGTAATAAAAGAATTTCCTGACAAGAATTGTACCAGGGTCAAATAAACCTCTACTTAACTATGCAGCTTAAATTATTACAAATATAGGAAAAGAAGGAAAACTTCCAAATTTATTTCATTGAGTTAGTATAATATGGATTCCAAAATCTTAAAAAACTATTTTGGAAAATTATAGAACAATTTTACTTGGGAATATTGATACACAATTCCAAAATAAAATATGTTTTAACAGAAAACAATGTTGCATTAAAATATACCTCATGACCAAGTGGGGTTTATTCCAGGAATCCAAGAGGGGCTCAATACCAAAATATCCATTAGTATAATTCTTCATATTAGTAGAGCTAAGGAGAAAAATTCTTTAGACGTCCCTGAAGGTAGAGAAAAGTCTCTTGACAAAATTTAAAATCTATCAGTGTTTCAAAAAATAATAAAATAGGAATTGATCGATACCTCCTTAAAATTTATTTTACAAACGCACGTGCACACACACACACACACACACACACACACACACACTTGCACACTTCAGTTCAAAAGTCAGCACCTTATTTACCGGGGGTGGGACTCTAGTGGTTTGTTTATTTTTGCATATTGTATGGTTTTTATTTATATGAAATATCCAGAATAGGCAAATCCGTAGAGACATAAAGTGGATTAGCAGTTGCCAGGGGTTTAATGGAGGGTGATTGCTTAATGGGTCCATGATTTCCTTTTGGGATGATGAAAATATTTTGTAGCTAGTTAGTGGTGATGGTCGCACCACATTGTGAATGTGCTAAATGTCACTGAATTACACACTTTAAAATAGTTAACATGGTGAATTTTATATATCTATTTGGAGTAGACACTAATTCCTTTTACGTTTTAATTGAAGTATAGATGATTTACGATGTTTCAGGTGTACAGCAAAATGATTCAGTTATACCTCCTATATATATGTACATATATATGTGTATGAATATGTATATACATATTCTTTTTCAGATTCTTTTCCATTACAGGTTATTATAAGATATTGAATGTAGTTCCCTATGCTATATAGTAGGCTCTTGTTGTTTATCAATTTAAAATATAGTAGTATGTATCTGTATCTGTTTTGGTTTTTTTTAAATAAATTATTCATTTTATTTATTTATTTTTGGCTGCGTTGGGTCTTCGTTGCGGTGCGCGGGCTTCTAGTTGCGGTGGCTTGTCTTGTGGAGCACGGGCTCTAGGTGTGTGGGCTTCAGTAGTTGTGGCTCACGGACTCTAGAGCACAGGCTCAGTAGTTGCGGCGCACGGGCTTAGTCACTTAAGGCGGATTCTTAACCACTGCGCCACCAGGGAAGCCCCAGTATGTATCTGTTAATTCCAAATTCCTAATTTATCCCTTCCCCACCCTTTCCCCTTTGGTAACCGTAAGTTTGTTTTCTGTGTCTGTGAGTCTGTTTCTGTTTTGCAGATAAGTTTATTTGTATAATTGTTTTATTCCGCATATAAGTGATATCATATGATATTTGTCTTTCTCTGTCTGACATACTTCATTTAGTATGATCATCTCTAGGTCCATCTGTGTGTTTTATTGGAGTATAATTGCTTTACAGTGTTGTGTTGGTTTCTGCTGTACAACAACGTGAATCAGCTATATGTATACCTATATCCCCATCCACTAGTTGCTTGAATTGGACATAAGTTAAAGATGGATGTTCAGTATCTCTGCTGTGCATGTGTGTTGGAGGGACAAGCCAGTGTTATTAGACATAGAGACTTAAGTTTGGATGTGAAGAGGTAAAGCATCTCTAGTTGCAGATGATCTGATTATATGTCTTAAGACTACCAAATGAGTCAGTGGAAAAACTACCAAAAATGGACTTATGAGAGACATCTATGGAACAGTGAGTTATAAAATCAGTGCACCAACAGCCTTCATATATGCAGACCAGTTAGAACGTACACTGAAAGATACACATATATGGAATGATGCTTGTGCACACATACATACCTACACACATACAAACTCAAGTTTACATTCAGTTCGAAAGGGGACCAATGATTGTCTTAGGCCAATCATTTATCAATAGTAATGGAGTGGTCCCTCAAAAAAGAAAATTCATTAAAAAAGTAGGATTCTTGTTTAATGATCTTATTGCTACACATATAATTTTCTGGTACTACTCTTTTTGTGGACTCAGGACAGATATAGTAAGAGGATTTTTAAGATTTGTTTCAGCCCAACACTCCAATGATTCTATATTTCTAAGACTGGTCCATACTTACCGTACCTATAAAACAACACTGTTGATTTTTATTAGGCCTCCAAAAAGGAAGCTGAGCCTTTTAGGTAGAACAATATCAAGAACTCTTTCTTTTTCTTCCAATTTCTTGGCATCACTTTAATTAAAAGTATATCTTCCCATAATGGAACATGATAGAGCAATATTTTATCTTCAGTGACTTCTCATTTCAGGATATTATTCACCATCATAAATAATGCATTAGTATATTAATGATGCATAATAGTTGCGATATTCCAGATGAACTGCTCTTCTTATTCAAGTGAGAATTTTTGAATAATAAAAATGTCAGTATAAGATAAATGCTGGATGATGTAAGAAAGATTCACTTTAAAAATCAAGTTTATAAAACGTTTTAAATATCAGATGCTTTCTCAGTGTTTTTCATAAAAATTAATTGAAGTAATAAAACAATTATAGAAGATAAATATTAACATTATTGCCGTTTTGTTCTATTTATTCATTGTGACTTTCACAGTATTTTGGGCAAAAGGGAGGTAAAAGAAAGACCAATGTGTTTGGGAAAGAACATAAATTATTAGTAACATTATTTGTTTCTCAGAATCCTTGTGTTTTAGTTATATAATTATTCTTTCCCCAATACATTAAGAGGAAAACAAAGTACATGGTAGGTGTGGCAGAAAGGAAGTACCCTAATAATGTATGACTGTCTAGTCTATAAAGAATAAATGATTGCTTACTTAAAGTTCTGATAAAACAGAAAAGTTAAAGGAAAATGTCTAACAATTTTTGGCAGATCATTCTATTGGCCAGAATGGAACTGCTTGTTAAATTATAATTTATAAGTTGTGTGGAAATAATTCTTCAGTGTTTTAAACACATATTGATGCTGCTTACCCAGTTAGGAAAGGGTGGTGACTTGAAAGGATAAAGATAACATAATTGAAATCCCCAAAGGAGGAAGCATTTTATGGAATACTTGAATAATACAGCATCAATAAATTGTCTTAGGAGCTAAAGACTCGTTCTTGGAATATTGTAAAGATTTTAAAGAAATTCTCATTGTAGTCAAAGATGAGCTTCTGGTCAGTGTGTCTCAAAATGAAATGAAAGCTTAAGAAAACACTGAAATCTTAGACTGAAAAACAATTGAATCTAAAATCTGGGAGAGATATCCACTAATTATAAGGTACATGGAACCAGTTGGAGAAAAGCCTACCTGGAGTTCACCTCTGATACACACAGGTTTACCTCAAACACTAAGGAAAGATTGGCAGGCGCTTCAGTCCATCGAACCTCTCTGCCTCTGACCCACGGGCTGTGCTAACAAGCATAGTGTGAACAAGCAGTTCTTTGTACCCTCCACCACTCTGTCCCATCAACTCAGATTCCCACCAAATGGCATGGGCCTTGGTAGGCAGGAAGCTGGCGATGACCCAGTGCATTTTGGAAGTGTTAGTCCTCTCAAAGTAGTAAAGGCATATGCGGAGATAGGAACAGGATTGTGGAAGTATAGGCTCGGGAAGGAGAAGCTGCTAAGTTAGAAGATCAGAGCTGAACTGAGTGAATGCCTGTTTTTTTTTTTAAAAAAAAAAAAAGGTCTTGCACACCATCTTTTTTTCTAGATCTGAGAGTATGATTTAACCATCACTGGAGTGAACACACTGCAGCAAATGGTTACCTAATACAGGGGTTGGCACACTTTTTCTATAAATACTTTCTGCTTTGTGAATCAAATGTTTTTTTTTTCTTTTTGTTAGAACTACTCAGTTCTTGAAACATCATGGCATGAAAACAGCCATAGGCAGTATGTAAACAAATGAGCATGGCTGTGTCACAAAAAACACCTGTATTTATGGACACTGAAATTTGAATTTCTTATGATTTTTATGTTTATAAAATATTACTTCTTGTGATTTTTTTTAACCATTAAAAAAGGTTAAAGGCACTCTTAGTTCATGGGCTGTACAGAAACAGACAGTGGACCAGATTTGGCCCATGGACTATAGTGTGTCTCTCCCTCATAAAACATGTGGAAAATATTATATTCCTAAAGGAGAAGCTAGAACAAATACCATAGGAGCAATAATCAAAGATACTATAGAAGAAAAATGTTCTGCCTGCAGGTTAGATGTACTCACCCTGTTCTCTAGTTGGGAAAGAATACTCTGGGTGGAGCTAATAGTGAAGTTTTAGGAATGTAGAAGCGTGGCATTTGAGTGGGACTCCTTGACAGATGGTGATTAATAAGTTAATGAATGTGTTTGACATATGAATGAATGAAAGAATAAATGAGTATAATATAAATGTAGATAAATAGAGTGTGATGTGGAAGGATGCATATCAGAAGGAGGACAAGGACAAAGGACGGAGAAGAAGAAGCATTTGTCAGTGCCTGGGAATTCCCAAGTGTTCTTTTGGACTTGCGGCAGGGCTTCAAATGCCATGCAACCAGCACAACTATATTTGAAAGATAAGGAGAGCTACTGAATGCTTTAGAATGGTGGATTGCGTTATTTCATCCTCTATTACTACTAAAGATGAGCAAAGCCAGACACTAGTTAAAATGGTC
Source organism: Balaenoptera musculus (assembly GCF_009873245.2). Lineage (NCBI taxonomy): Eukaryota > Metazoa > Chordata > Mammalia > Artiodactyla > Balaenopteridae > Balaenoptera > Balaenoptera musculus. The sequence continues at coordinate 78,362,243 of NC_045800.1, read as the reverse complement.
AGGACAGATGGTAATCAGTAATGTACTATTGCAGTAGAGAAGAGAGCCCAGCATGAGCTGAACTCAATGTCAATTCGTACAGACTTTACTGGGTATTTTAAGAGGAGAATGAGGGAATAGGGAGGGGGGCACATGGGGACTCAGTAGGGTCAGGGAAGGGAAAAATTGCAAAGGGTTGGTCGATATAAATATCGATTAGGCCAGCTGTGTCTGCTAGCTGGCAAGTATTGAAGTTAGGATTCTGTTCTCCCGGGGAGACTGGCAGACAGGGGTGCCATCCTTCCTGATGATTACATTTCAAAGGAATAGCTTTCAGGTACTTGAGAAAGACACTCTTGAGTTGTAGGAGATATTAGTATATAGGAAAGGGACAGAGGAAGGATTCACAGTTGTATGGCCTTTTAGTAAATGCTCTAAGAGAAGTTGGTGGGGCCTGTTGTCAGGTGTTGGCTAGAACAAAGTACCTTTGGTGGCCTTGAGCTTTCTCATGGAGGCCCTTTCAGCAGGGGCTAGAGTCATACTAGAGTTGTGGTCTTGAGCCATTAGAAACTATGTTCGTGCTTATGTCTCTTAATGTGAGTTTGGCGGGGGACAGGAATGGACAAAATCATCTTTGTTGAGAGTCTTTGGTTTCTATAGGCCAAGGTTGAGACTTAGTTGAAAAGAGGATTTAGAGGCGCCTGGAGAGAGTTTGGTCAAAGAGCGAATCTTTGTCATTTCGTACTGATTTGTATATGTAGACACACATAAACTTCCCTGGAGGTGTAATCAGTCCAGCCCGATTGAGTTTGCTAGAAGACAGCTTGCCTTTGAATGTGCTCTGTTCTCTTTTTCCCTGGAACATCCTTGAGTAATTCTTCACCTAAAGGAAGCCTGTTCATCCTTTAGGCAGCTGTCAAATTTGCCTTTCTTTGTGAAGCTCTCCTGCATTTATTTGCGTCCCCTCCTCCCTGAAAAGATACCTCTCTCTTTTTTTCTCCCTTCCTTTCTCTTTCCTTCCCTCCCTCCCCCTTTCTCTTCCTATCCACCTCTCCTCTCCCCTCGCCTCCCTCCCTCTCTCTCTCATTCAGGCATAGTGAATTCCTTCTTCTACTGTACCTCTTGCTGCAAAATCACATGACCCTTTACATTTACTTTTTGAAACTATTATGAAATAATTACCAGGAAAACACCTGCAGGCAGAGGCAACATATCATTCACCTTATATCTCAAGTGCATAGTACGTTTTTGAAGGAAGCAGATGATTAATAAGTATTGGCTGATTTTAACTGACTTTCCTTCTTTGGACCGATGACTTGATTAATATTGATGTATCTATTTTGACAGTGCACCAATTCATTTGGCTTTTTTTTTTTATCCTACTGTATCTTCCAAAGAATGCACAGACATAGTCTTCCTGCTTCAAGGAAGTTAATTTAATGTTTTTCATGTTACCAGAGTAAATATTCATATTTGTGACCATAATGATGCTTAACCTTAACACCGATTGACAATGGAATTGGTACCGTGCACTTTCATTAGTAATTTACTATTTTCTGTAAAGGATAAAGCTAATCTGAAAGGGCTACCTACTGTAGGATTCCAACTATATGACAGGCTGGAAAAGGCAAAACTATGGAGACAGTAAAAAGATCAGCGTTTGCCAGGCGTTATGGGAAGGGTGGGATGAATAGGTGCAGCACAGAGGGTTTTTAGGGCAGGGAAACTGTTGCAGGAAGGGGGACATCTTCCAGGGCCCGAGAGTGGGCTCTTGTCTAACACTCAGAAATGCGTCTGAGGAGACACACATGCTGACAAAGCAAAAGACTTTATTGGAAAGGGGCGCCTGGGCAGAGAGCAGGAGGGTAAAGGAATCCAGGAGAACTGCTCTGCCACGTGGCTCACAGTCTCAGGTTTTCTGGTAATAGGGTGAGTTTCCGGGTTTTCTGGCCAGTCCTCTTACTTGGCCCATATTTGGTCTGACTCAGGGTCTTTCCTGGTGATGTGCGCATATCTCAGCCAACGTGGATTCCAGAGCAAAGGATTCTAGGAGGTTGGCAGGACTTATTATGGGCTGGCGTCTCCTCCCTCCTTTTGGCCCCTCCTGAATTCTTCCACTTAGATTTCGGTGGCAGCACCATATTTCTCATTGGGACCTGCAGTTGTGAGACAACTCATGTAAGTGGGTATCGTTGTGCCTGGCCGAGGCGGGCAGTTTTGGCCAACAGTTCCCTAACAGAACTATTCTGTGTGATACTATAATGGTGGATACAAATCATTGTACATTTGTCAAAACCCATAGACTGTACAGCATCAAGAGTCAACTCTAATGTGCTAACTATGGGCTTTGGGTGATAATCTAATGTTTCAGTGTAGGTTCCCTGATTGTAACAAGTGTACTGCTCTGGTCAGGGACGGCTGTGTGTGTTGGGGGGTAATATGGAAACTCTGTGCCTTCTCCATTTTGCTCTGAACCTAAAACGGTTCTAAAAAATAAACTCCACCTAAATAACAAAACAAAACAAAAAACTCTCGATTTTGTCAGTAGGGAAATTGATACTTAAACTGTATCAATTTCAAACAAGGTAGCTATACTGCATACAGTGAAACTATAACCATACTTATCAACAAGAATAAATCCCAGGAATATAATGTTGGACAAACATAAAAAATTACAGATGGACATATACAGTATGATACCATTTATATCATGTTACAATATGAAAAACAATTCTGGAATTAGTATTAGAATATAGGCATAGGTAGTAAAATTCTGAAAAAATGCCCTTGAATGATAAATATTAAATTCAGCAGAATGGTTATAACTCCTTCAGGGGAACGAACAGAATAAAATCAGGGCTGGGTACCTGGTTCACTTCACCTGTGTATGTAATAAATTATTTTTTAGCTGGCTGTTGAAACATGGGTGTTTATTATAATCCTTTCATACCATTTTGTATTTCTGAAGTTCTTCATTAGAAAACAGCTTATGGAAAATGATGCTTGATTCGTAGCCAGAACATTTTGAAAATGATCAGTAAACACTCAAGTAATGAATCTGGGATTTGATGTCGTGAATGATAATATTTTGTCTTGTTAGATTTACATTCTCAAGGTTATGCCTTAAAAGCCTGCAGCAGAAATTGCTTGACTGGAAATGATCGTAATTCAGGGTTTAGTGTAGGGGTAAGATAGTCAACTTGGTGAACAGGAATATAGGAATGGAGATAAGCTAAGGGTGTTTGTACTAGAGAAATATACTGCAGCTATGAGAAGTAACCAGCTGCGGTTTGGACTTACTTTTCAAGCCACTAGTAACTGAAGTTTACCACCAGTCTTTTAGTTCATAAGCCTCAATTTGCATAAAACATATGACCTAAGTCGGGGTTCAGGATTTACCCAGTCTCCCACACTTATGGAGCTATTGACTGTGCATGGCATTCCTTTCTAATTTTCCCAAAGTTTCTCAATATTTTTTTCAATTCCCAGAAGCTACTACCAATCAGTCTGCACCTGAAATGAAACTGATTTGCCATCCTGGGTTAGTCAGGATAAGCTAAGTTATGCTTTTGTAAGAAAAAAATATGAACCCCGAAGTCTCAGTGATTTAATTTGTGTACATGTCACATGTCCATCACTGGTTAGGGGGTCCTACTCCAGGTGGTCACTCAGGAGCCCCAGGTAACTAACATTCCATGTCTAGAATGACTTTAAGTACCATGGCAGGGGAAGAAAAGAGTATGGAGAACAAACTTCCTTTTCTGGGTGCTTTGTTCCCAAGGAGACACGTCATCTCTGCTTACAGCTAATTGCTCAGAGCTAATGGTCTGATCTAACCGTAGGGGAGCTGGGAAATTTGAGGGCTCGCATGTCTGTTGAGTAAGTAGTATGTGCTTTTGCCACTTGGGCTGAAACTCTAGATTAGGCTTACTGCCGTTTAGAGGATCACAGTCAAAAGGAACTGGGTTGGGTACAGGGTGGGACAGAATATAACATGGTATTCTAAGTGTATATAGTGTAATATAATTTAGGAAATTTAGAATTTTGAAGGTTTTTGTTTAAAGATCTCTTGGCTCAATCATTTAATTTTATAAATGAACAAAGTGAATCCTAGTGACTCGCTCCAAGTTATAGAGATAGTTCATGGCAGTATTGGGGCTCGGCTGAGAAAGAAACCGAACTGTCAATATATAGAGAGAATAATATGTCTGTCTACAGGGGAAATCTAAGAGAATCTGCAGATTAATTATTAGGAGTAATAAGATCATTCAGCAAAGTTTTTGGATATAAGATTGATATACACTAATATCACTATATTCTTGCAAAACCAACTAGAAAATTTAATAGAAGAAAGTTATTCACAATAGTATCAGAAATAATAAGACACGTGGAACCAAATGTAAAATGGACGCATGAAACCTCTGGTGAAAACGTCAGTCTTATTGACAAGACATGAGGGAAGAACAGAATAAAAAGATTGTATTCTTTGGCCAAACACATACATAATAATAGAAATTGTAACAAAACTGGTTAATACATAAACATGTACAAAGATGTTGTAGATTTGTAGAGAGTGACAGCCTCATCACTGAATATGTATTGTCAGTGTTTGGCTAATATTTTGAAAAGGGAAACAACACTTTAGGATGTGTTAAGTAACCTGAATATAATATTTTAGAACTGTGTAATTTTTATATGTACTCTCCATTTGCTAGCATTGTATCTGTCAAAAAATACCAGAGGATATTAAAGTGATAGAAAGAGTAGAAAATAGATTTTATAAATAGTTACCATAAAAAACAGATTAAAGGTTTGTGTTTGCCTTGTTTGGCAAAGAGAATCAATCTGATAGCATCAAAAAATACCAAAATGGTATTTATACCCATGTGACATTTACTCGGTATGTGCCCATGGACTATTATTAGCATAATGCCTGTTTCTCAGTATCTTTAGCTGTGGAATGTGTGAGATAATTGTACTTACCTTATGCTGTCATTATAATGATAGTATGAGATAAATAAAAAGTTCTTTGAACAGCGTCCATGGTAAATGCACAGTAAATGTAACCAGTGGTTTTTACTGTTTACTATTATTATTTCTGTTATTACTAATTAGCATGCCATTTAGTTATTTTCCATCACTACAGAAAATTCAGTGTGAATAGATTCTAAAAATGAGTTTGGATAGGTTTACAGAAGAGTTTCTTTCCTAAAATTAATTGAGTCAGCATAACCTATAAACAGTGTTGTAGATTTGATATTTTCAGAAGTAACAGAGTTTGACTCATTTTTGGATATTTACTAGTTTTCAGTTAGAAAGAAGGACCACCCCCCTCTTTCATTATGTGTTCTGTGAGTTTTTGATCAGTTTGTTAATCAATTCAACAAATATTAATTGAGCATTTAGTAAGTTTTAGGCTCTTGGGATCAAGTGGTAAATAATACATGATCCCTGCTGCTGTTGAGCTTTCATGCCTGCTGTGGAGACAGGAAGTCAATGTTTATTTACATGTCATAAGCACTATTTAAGGTCCAGTACAAGATGCTGATGGAACCTACGGGAAGGTTACCTTGCTCAATCTTAGGGTTTTGGGTAAAGTGATCCCTAAGTCAGACCCTGAAGGATAAGTGTAGTTATTTGGGGGAAGAACTTAGAGATTAGTAGACCATGGCTATACAGAAAGCATATTTATTAGAGCTACATAGAGGATAGTTCACCCCTCAGAATGAAATAATACTTACATGTGTTTGAGTTATCTTTGGGTTTGCTCTTCGGACAAACACAGAACTGTTCTAATAGACTCATTTCTCATAAATACCCAGCTTATTTACAGTGTGAGATACATTTTTAAGGTTTAAGTCAGTTTTCTAAGGATAATTGAACACATTTGGAATGGTTTTTGAATGGAATCAACTTCTGAGATACGGCTTTTAAAATATTGACCTCTTATATCCATTGAATATATTACCTTTCATTATTATTTACTCAAGGAGTTCACTGCATTGACTCTCTCATTTTTATTTCTGTTGAATAAACTGAAATAGGTAATATTGGTAAGCGATAAGTTAAATTAGTTTAAAATCAAGAAGTTAAGGTAGTAAACTTACTAGTACGGTATGATGATGGGTCTCCTTATATATCTAAACATAAGAAATGATCCCTGTGTGCTAAAGTTTCGTTTCAGTTCATGTTTAAAAATTGTTTTGTTCATTTTTGTTTAAGAGGTACTCCAGTAATTTTCCATCAGTGCTAATGAGTGTAGTGTTAGCAACTTTCAGACCCATGAGAGTAAAGTAATAGAGGCTTTTAGGAATAACTTTAATACTTTTTTCTTACTTGCTTAATATTTGATGAGTAAACAGTGACTTGAATTAAAATATACCTATTATTTACCTTAGTTGGTTGCAATTGATGGCATATTAATGTTTCAGGTGTGAAGGGGCTGATCATCAGAAAAGCTTACTTTATTAAGGAGACTTCTAAGGCAGCGTGTGTTGGTCTTGCTTTGGTGTAGCAGGCACACGGGTTGTCAGCAGAGTGTTTGTACTGAGTTTAATTAATGAAATAGACTGTAATAGAACTTAAACTATGGAGCCCCCTTTAAAGTTCAAAAACCTTTCAGGACTTCAACATCATAGTAGTTGTATGTTTGGTGTCTGTTGCGAAAATGGAACATGACTAAAAATACTACTGTGAGTTCAGAAACACTATTGAATATTTAAATAAAATGTTGTCTTTGATTAATCAAATTTTAAAATAGTATATGCAATTCATATACACACACACACATATAAGCATTCACTTTCAAGATGAGTAATTATTCAGTATCAGACATGCTTTAGGAACGTGGGGTGGTTTCACTTTTTTTTTTTATCATCCCTAATTGCAGGCCCACAGATTGGCAATCAGTGAATTATGTGTTGGAGATTTCAAGAAGCGTTGATTAACCTAGGGCATAACGTCTTTGTGAGAAGAGTTAGTGAAATAGTATTAAAGCGTATGGGTTTGGTTGTTTTTTTTTTGAGGGGGACATGGAAATTACCTAAATAAAATGTTCCTTTAAAACTTGTACTTATAGTGTTTGGGATAAAAATGGAGGCAGAAAAGCCAGAAGGAGGGCAGGAGTGTTACTTCTTACAGTCATCTTAAGTATCATGTAATGAAAAATCTAATCTGTATTGGTTCAAGAGGGATGGGGTCCAGAAAATTTGGGAAAAAACCATAGCAGATCTTGGTGGTATATTTCACACTGCCAGCAAAATTCACATAAAGTTGAGATTCAATTCCTTAAACATAAAATGTGATGTTTTAGATAACGTGAAGAGACATTGAAGTATGGGTTATTTGCATTTTAATTAATTATTGAAAATGCAATAGTTTCTCATGTATAATTACCACCATGTAGGTTTTGGAGGTACTATAATTTCTGGAGTATTCTAAACATTGTAATGTAATATTTTAACATTCTTTATTGCCTAACATTTCCATGAAAATTGTCTAAAATGAATGTTTACTTGATCTTTTAGTAAATGTGGTAACTTTCTGTAAAAAGGGGAAAAAAATCAATGCCGTGAAATTCATAGAGTTTTGTTGTGTTTAAAATTAATTCTTTAACTTAATTCATTTAATAAACACTTTATTGAGTGCCTACTATGTGCTAAGCAATGTCCAAAATCATGGTGATAGACACTGATTGAGATGGAGTTCATCATCTTGTGATCTTTCATTCTAGTGAATGAAGGTAGAAGATAAATAATTCGGTTAACAATTAGTGATGCATACTGTGGAGCATAAGGTGGTGGTAAACGGTAGGGTGACCCCATTCGATTGCTTTGGTCATAGAAGGCCTCTCTGCCGAATAACCAGAAGGAACCAGCTGTTGGACGTGTAGAGGAAGGAGCATTGTAGGCAGATAGAAGAGATGGTGTGAGGACTTGAAGGTGGGAATGAGCATGGATTGTTCTGAGGACAGAAAGAGGCTAGCATGGTTGGAATCTAACAGGTAAAGTGGGTAAGTGACATGAGATGAGGTCAGAGAGATAGGCAAGGGCCAGATCATCAAGGGCTTTGCAAGCTAGGGAATGAGATTTGGGTTTTAAGTTCAATAGAAAGCTACTGGATGGTTGTAAGCAAGTGTGTTCCATGACTTATGTTTCTAATTTTTGTACTGGTTGCACGTGGAGAAAGGATTAGAGAAAACAAATGACAGAAGCTTAAACTGGGGTGGTAAAGGCAATAGGAGTAATTGGATTCAGAATCTTTATTGCATTGGGTTTGAGAGGTAAGGGAAAGAGGAATCACAGATTTTGGGATTTGAGTATATTGTTGAGATGAGGAAGATGGGTGGAAGGCATAGAGAAAGGGAGACATTAATATTGAGTCCTATTTTGACTGTGCTGGGTTTATGACATCAAGTAGAGACATCAAATAAGCAGCTTAATATCAGCCTGGAGTCCTAAGGAGAGGTCAGGTCTAACGACGTAGATTTGAGAGTCATTGGGTTATATTATGGTACAGTAAGTGCAACAAAGTTAGCCTATATAGTACTGTACTGTAATAGGTCTATAATACTTTTCACACAGATAATACATAATAGACAAACAAACACAAAAAATAAGGAAAACAATTTTTAAAAAATTTTATTTATTTATTTATTTATTTATTTATTTATTTATTTATTTTTGGCTGTGTTGGGTCTTTGTTTCTGTGCGAGGGCTTTCTCTAGTTGTGGCGAGCGGGGACCACTCTTCATCGCGGTGCACGGGCTTCTCACTATCATGGCCTCTCTTGTTGCGGAGCACAGGCTCCATACGGCGCAGGCTCAGTAGTTGTGGCTCACGGGCTTAGTTGCTCCGTGGCATGTGGGATCTTCCCAGACCAGGGCTCGAACCCGTGTCCTCTGCATTGGCAGGCAGATTCTCAACCACTGTGCCACCAGGGAAGCCCCGGAAAACATTTTTAATCTTACAGTATAATACTTTGAAAAGTACAGTAGTATAGTACAACAGCTGGCATACAGGGGTTGGCATCGAGTGAACAGGCAAGAAATAAAGATACTGTTCTACTGTACTCTATTCAGTACTGTACAGTAAAGTACACAAAAGCACAACCACTTACAGAGGATGCACGCACGTGACAATGTACACCAGACATGTGAACTAACTTGCCTGATTGGACCTGCGAACACAGGTTTGCATCTTTGAAAGTTCACAACTTGAAGGTTCATATGCAGGGGATATACTGTATTCAAAACCATGGGTTTGGGTGAGAATCCTCTGGGGGAAATTTGTGAATACAGAAGAGCAGGGGGCTCAGGGCAAGTACTTCCAACATTAAGAATAGATCTGAAAAGAATGGCTCAGCAAAGGAGACAGTTTTTTTGTCTTCTAAGAATATAAAAATCTTTCTTGGAATCTTTATTGTCTAAATAAACTAGAAGAATGGTCCGTGAGTTGAATAATGCACAAAGTCATAGGGGACTAAAATGTAAATGCCGTATACAGTTGACTTTTAGTGGTAGGTCTGTTTTGTTGCTGCAGAAGTTGAAAAGTGCATGATGAACACAAAAATAAAATCACACCTTTGGAAATTAAAAATAAAAAAAAGAGAGTCATATTTGGAAAAAGTAAGGAATATAAAAGGAACAAAGCAGTTGTCAAAAAAAAATGATAAAAGATATAATTATAGTCCTATTTCCTATGTGGGAGAAGAAAGAGAAAAGAAACTAATAGAAAACTCCATCCCAGAAATAGAAATACTTGAGAGGGGGAAGAAGATTGATGTGTAAAGAAAAGGAGGGAAACGAATAAAAGAAGACAAAGCCGTGAGGCTGGTCTGTAGATTTAAATAGTTGAAGGGGGGCTGGAGGTAATCTTTGTGCTCTGCCGTAACAAACTGCAGGAACAGGTAAGGCATAAAGTCTTTGGTGTGTTTTAATGCTGAGTAATGACTTCCATAGAAGTTAAAATCACCATCCACCATTTTTGTAATAGCCTCCCCACAGAAAAGTATGATAAAGATGGGTGTTAGGCTTAAAGACTTGGAGGCACTTCTAAAACCTAGGAAGAATAAGTATTTCAAACAATTTTAAAGAATTTTTAGAAGAATCACATCAACTGGGCGTATATAGCAATGGCTTGATTCAGAATAAGTTTGAAGGACTGTAGCCACCCTGAATACCTTCAATTTTGAAGTTTCTTAGTTTTAATAAAGGTATTCTGGAACTCGTGTTGAGAATTTCACTGAGAAAGAGTATTCATCATGTATTGGAAGCACTCAAATATAAGTTTAGTATTTGGATTCCTTTAAAAGGCCAGGTTTTTTCTTTATGTGTGTGCATGTGTGTATATATGTATACACACACACATATATACATATATATGCACAAATACATATATGTACATATACTTATATATATATAAACAGTGATGCTTCTGATGCATTTGAATCATTTATTCCTTCAGAAGCAAGTGCTTCATTCCTTTAACCAGTCAAATTATTCTTTGTGGTCACTTGACTACGGACACACATTCTCATTCGTCAACTCTGCTGCCTGATGGACGCAGGCGCAATGCTGAGTGCTGGTATAGAAAGATGAAAGTGAGGTTCCTGAATTCAGGAATATATGGTTTCTAACAAGGATTCTAATCATCCAGGGCTGACCTATGAGGACTCACAGTCTTTGGAAGTTGTAGCCACAATTATGAATATATCCATTTTTCAACAGGTTAACAGGTCTATGACCAGGAAGAAAAAAAAAAAAAAAGAACCATTGGCCTAAGCTTTGCAGATGTAATATGTGACTGGATGACACAGTGTTATTTTTAGTTTTGTTTTCAGATTCTCCTAATCTTAGGGAATCAGAATTCTTAATCTGGGCTTGATTGGCTTCATTCTGTTTTCGTTGGGACTTCCATCAGCCCCAAGAGACCAGTGCCACTGCAGCAACATAACAGGGTGAATGAGGATAATTTCACATATATGTGGAAGGAAAAAATATTTTTGTAAGAGTCGCTTTTATCTTGTTTTTGTGTCTTATATGTGTGTCTCTGATAAACTATTCAACATTTGTATGAATGTGCTGAGATACTTCTGTTGCTGAAAATCGTGAACACTTAAAGTACAGTTCTTAGAGTTTTGATTTTTATTGCATAGATCTACATAGATTTTGCTCCAAACTCAGAGTTAGTCTTAACTTAAATTCTTAAAATGCTATTGACTTTTGTATTTCCTTCTCTTTATTCTGCTGGTGGAATTGTTATCATTGATCGGAATGTTTTTACTCCAGTGTGGCTTTCAGAAGGTGACCTTTTGCTGGAGGAAAGGAGCTGGGGATGAAACTTACCCGATTTGAGTGTAGAAGAAGAAAAGTGTAAGATTTGAGTCAGGAAAGGTTAATAATAAAGAGAAAGAATGATACGAAATAACATTATTAGGTTAGGGTGGGTCTTTGAACATGCAACTTCTTTCAGAACTCTGCAATAGAAAATTCTCAGCGCTGTAATGACACTTGGTGTAGTGGCCTTCTGAGCCAGGAAAGGTTTTCTGAGGCACCCCAGATACTTTTCCCACCACTAATAGTTCAAAGTCATAAGATAGTACTGGCTGAACCTAAGTATAGTATTCCTGAGTGGTGAGTTACAACGTATGCTAATAAAAAGTTTTATACTTTGACATGTTCTGCTAAGTTTTTATTGAGGGTTGTGAATATTTAATGTCCTCCTAGGAGCTTTTAGGTGAATATGTTTTCACAGCACACGTGGTGAACCAATCTAATTATTATACTGTGAACCAAACTAATGGGTTTTAATTATGCTAAGGGCTGTGGAGCTGCGGACAAATTCATAATGTGTTCTAAATTGCTAGAATGGAAAGCACAAACCAAAGGTCTAACCTGGAAAAATGTTTGGAAAATAATTTCCTTTGCTGAGATGCCAGCTCTCGCTTTTATTTCTCAAGTTGAAGAATACAGTTGACTCGTGGCATTCACATCTGCAAGGTGGAGGAGAGGAAGTGTTGCGCTTGACTTTGGGAGACCCAGATTTTAGGTGAGGGTTTTCACTTCCTCTCTCTTTGGATTTGAACAAGTCACCTGACAAGAAGCACTTCCTCTGCCTTGGCTGTAATATAGGGAAGCGCTATCACATAGGGGAGGCTTACTGAAGATTGCTGAGAGATTGTAACAAAATGATATATGGACAGTGGATATTTAAGAGGTTTCTTCCCTGTTGTTTCGGTTAAGGGAAGTTTGAGTCATCACTAACAGAGCCATTAGAATTTCTCTGCCTGACTGGCAATCTGGTTACTTTAGTTAGTGTTTTTCCCCTTTGATTATTATTGTACTCCTTTAATTTTCTGCAATCTCTTAGTCTATTAAACACGGCTGTTTGGGAAAGGGGGTCAGCTATACTTCCTTTTGTATCCCAGTTGACATGTAGGTATATGTTAATTTTAGTATTTGTCTGATCTCTTATTTCTAAAAATGGATGAGGCTTAAATGATACCCTTGTTGGTAACATATTGAGTGTAACCCTGTTGCACTGTAAACTTCTCAGTGATCCTGTATGTTCACTGACTGTTATGAGTTATTGGCAATTCACAAAAGAAAATGAGATCTTCAGTGCTGTGTTAGACAAAGTGCTTCTCTTCTAATTTTTCAGATAATGCCCTTAACAGTTAGTCATCAGCTAGTAGTTATAGGGATGGTAGAGAATTAATTGATGACGACAGGGATACATGTGACTTTTCCACATTTTTGATAAAATAAACACTTACGAGCTTATTGGAGAGTTTCAGCTTTATTCTCTCAATGCTGAGGACATCATGGCACCAGTGAAGTCTGTTGAGTTTTCTGCCAATCAGTCCAAGTTGTAACCAAGTCTTTAAAACTGTCTTATAATAATAGAAGTAAATTTAATGGAAAACTAGAGTTCCTGGCACATAGTAATTACTCACTAAATGTTTGTGGAATTGAATTGGTAAGAACTTCTGTTCCCCCAAGGGAACAAGTAATGAACCTATAAATGTTACAGGGAATGAGAATGTAGCTTGTGATACATGGCTTTGATTTAAATATAAACTAACTTTGTAGTGACCAGTGAATTGTCATACAGTCTTTAAACACCGATAAATTGAATTGAATAATTAATAGTGTTTTTAAATTATAATGTCATAATTAAAATTCTACTTGGAGACTGAAAAAGTACCAATGCTATTCTCTACCTTATACTCACCTGAGATCTTCCTTAACTAAATACACACCTCTTATCCCTGTAAAACTCAAGGTTGCAAATATTAGAATATTTAGTTTCTTGTATTTTCATGAGAATTAGAAATATTGTTTGTAGCATACTGTTTTTTAAAGAATTGAAGACAAAGAAGTTGTGTGGAGCATATTGCAGGAACTCCATTAATAAAGCTGTACATCTGAAACTAACACAATGTTGTAAATCAACTATATGCCAATAAAATTAAAAATAAAATAAACAGGTAAATAAAGATGGTAGAAAGGGCATTAATTCAGTGCTTGAAAGAATTTGTAATCCAGATAATTCCAGAGCTGTCCAAGTTAAGATGTTTTAAAAAGCTAAGTAGCCGTCTTTACTAAAATCAGAGCCTCCAGTTACAAGTAGAAAATTTCTCATTTACATTTTTTTCCTGGTATTATTAAATAGCACCAATTTCTTAGTAATGAAGTTGATAAAACATAGACTAGTCTGATGACTTTTGTGTCTTTCCAAGGGCAAAAGACAAAAGCAATCTAGCTATTACCCTAGATAGTTTGTCCAGAGATAAAATGCTTGTGATAAAACCAGTGGGCTCACCTATTAAGGCCCATCAATCTAATATCTTAAGCTAGAGTGTATTTCTCTGGTTGTCAGTAATGTCGTCATTCCATCCTTTGAAGCTGCTCTCTGAACAACAAATTGAGGCTCATACCATTCTAACCCAGGCATAGTTTAACGGAAATACAAATGTATTATTGCTATAATATAAATATATTATTGCTATATGTGTTTTTACTTAATTCATGAAATTGTCAGTGTTAAGATAATTGATAATATGTCTTTAAAAATATCAGGCCTCAAGCTTCTGCTCAAAAGCTTTTATTTTACTGATTGATAAGTTTATCTGTTGTCAAACTAGTAAGCACTGAATTAAAAATCAGAAACTTTGATACATTTGATAGATTTGATATATTTCCTTTATCACCAGCTTAATAGCTTAATGCAACTTTTTAATATGATAGAGAATGTATCAGTGTGGCTTGCAGTTATGGTAAGAAATACAAAAAGGGTGTAGCCCTTAACTAAGAGCTCCAGGAATTTGGATCAAGGTGCATTTATTACACTAACAGATTCTAAGAGAGGATTAGAATACAAGTCTCACTGTATTCATGATGGTTAATCGTGTTGGGTAACAAGGGTCCCCTGGTTATGCAGCTTGTTCCCCTGCTACAGGGTGGCAGCTAGTTTCCTTCAGAATGTATGTATCTGCATTGTGTGTTGGTTGCTACAGGGTTAGGACGTAACAGGAAGACTGTTAAGCTTAGATTCAATTCTCTTAGCCTATCGGGCACAGACACTGAAGGAAGACGGGCCTTCACTTAAAATTCCAGCTCTATCATTTATGTGTTGTTTTCAGTTATTTTTTCTGTTATAAACATCACTGCAGTGAGCATCTGCATCATACAACTATCTCTGGGCAGTGTTCAATTATTTTCTTAGAACACATTCCTAGAAGTGGAATTCCTAAGCTAAAGGCATATACTTTTTAGGGCTTTTGATATTTACTGCCATATGACCCTTCAGGATAGTTTACAATCCTATGAGCTTTGTTTCTGAGCATTCATTTTCCTATTCTCATCCACTCCAGGTATTTTTACTTAAAATAAGAAGTCTGCTAATCTGAAAGACAGAAGTTCTCTGTTTTGGAAAAATTGTACTTTTTTGATTACTGATCAGGTCGACCATTTCTAATGTTTGCTGTGTTTATGTGAATTCCCTCTTTCTATTCTTGGCCCTTCTATTAGAGTATTTGTCTTCTTTGGTATACAGCTAACATCTATATACACACATACACAAACACACACTATCATATGTATATTAAAATTTCCAGTTTTCTTGTTAACATATTGCTTTGGTTATAGTGTTTTTGTTAAACTGAAGTTTTAAAAGTGTGTTTAGTGAACTATTCTTTATATTTCTGCCTTTAGGAAGTCTTTCCTACCACATAATGATAAAAATATCTATCAATGTTTTCTTATGTTCTTAATCTTTATGGAGTGAATTTTGATATAAGACACAGGGGTTTGAACTGTATATACTTTTTGAGTAATTGATATATTTACTTGGGACAAAATCCAAAAGATACAATGAGAGTCTTCCTCCTACCCTTGACTAATGTGAATATCACTATAATAAAGTTCCAAAGAGTTTAATTCATTAATAACTAAACATTTTCTTATACGTAGTCATATGAAAGTGGCCATGGTTGTCCTTTTAAATTTCATTTTTGAAGGAAGAGCTGTGTTTACATAACCTGAAAACTTTATGCATTTGTGATATTAAATATACGTATATACCTGTTCCTTACTTTTTCTTGCCCATCATATAAATTATGAGAGTCTTTGCAACCATATCGAGGAGAGATTTTCTCCAGTTTGGCAACTGAAAAAAATTAAAAACTTAAAAGTTGAGAATTATGTTTTATTCAGCAGACTTGCTGAGGACTTAAGCCCAGGAGGCAGAGCCTCTCAGAGAGCTCTGAGGGACTGTTCCAAAGAGGTGAGGGAGGAGCCAGGATATAGAGGAGTTTTTGCAACAAAAACCAGGTAGTTGGAACGTCAAAAGATTACTGTTAATTAAAGAAAAACCAGACATCTCATGTTAATGAATTTAGCACTTTGTCTGGGAAGATGTAAGAGTCTGGGCTCATTGAAATCATTCCTTCGATACGCACCTTAACTATTTAAAGCTGGCATCCTGCTTTTCTCCATCCTGAATCCCTTCAGGGTGCACATCTGGGGGTGACTGCGGTGGCTCATGGCTTGATGGTCGAAACGTCGTTTGTTTACTGATATGGTAGGCGACATTCTTTGTCTACAAGTTTTAAAAATGGTTTTGGCAGCGATTCAAATACATTTGGAGTGTGCTCTACTTTATATGGTTATCATTGCTTGGGAACATAGACTCACGGGGCCAAATCTAAGTATCTTTTATCTAAGTAGATGTCCCTGGTTTTCAGATGATTCAGTAATTCTGACCACCATAGCTGTGTTTTACTTTTTTGTGTAAGTCTTCTGTGAGGGGCAAGAGATCTGTGTTTAGGGAAAATCTTGACTTAGTAGAAAATGAGTGGTGTGGGAGGGATACAGATGACTGTTCTCTAATTCTCTCTCTGCACCTGTCACGGCCCTCGCTCTACAACAGAGTTCTTTCTGAGGACAGTATAATCCTTTTATAAGCAGTAGGTACAAGCTGACTGCACCGATGAGTCACACTTTAAAAAAAAAAGCCATCTCTTTAGCTTTGACAGTGTTCATTCCTTACCTTGGAAAGTAGAACGGTGAGGGATGCATCCTGGACCTAGAGGGCAGGAGGCCTGGACTTGCCTCCAAGCTTTTCCCATTTTAGGCAAATCCCTTCACCTCCTTTATTATTTTTTTTTTAAGTTCTGAAGTGGCAATAATAATTTCTTTACCTCATCCGTTATAATTGTTTTGAACATCATATGAAGTATGTAAAGTACACTGAAAATACCTAACATGCTACACAAATGTAAGCTGCTGTTAAGAAAAGAGAAAACTCTCCACTCTGACTGTTCTGAATCTCTGTGCATAAGCTCAGTGTCCAGAAGATGCATAAGTGCTGCTTGTTTCAGAGGCTACTTATTACTAGATGTTTCTATGCACCCTTAAATTTACATGGCTATTACCTTATGTCATCTTGCATTTATAGGTGTGGGGAACTTGGGACCAAGTTTCAAAATAAAAGGGATGAAGGTTTTCTCTTGGTATTTATTTATATGTATATTATTCATATATAAAGATATAACTGAAAAGGGGAATAATATCAACCATTAAAGAGCCATGTATTTTATGAAAATGTATTTTAACAACAAAGTAAAAAGTATAGACCCTCAAAGGAAAACCTAGTTTTATTATTTGGTTTGTTGCATACCAAAACATAAAATTTGAGACCTACAAGTATCCAGAATACATAGATTACTCCTATCTATGTGAATGATGACCAGAGAAAAAAAGAGATACAAGTGAACAGGCATTTCACAGAAAAGGAAATACAAATGGACCATTATAATATGAAAACATTATCAACCCTCATTATTAATTGGGGAAATACAAATTAAAAGCACAATGAAGCATCATTTCACAGATTGGGAGTATTATTGTTGGTGAGAATGTGGAGCAATAGGAATTTCCACCCAACTCTGGTAGGAATGTATACTGGAAAACTGTGGCTATTTAATAAAATTGAAGGTGTGTGTACAATAATTTAAGATATTCACTCCTAGGCACATATCCTAGTGAGATTTTTACATATGTGCACAAGGAAGCTAAATACTTAGATCATGAGGTTTGAGTTTCATGACTTGCAATGTCCCTGAAAAATATCTAGCAGCTTCTTATTGTGTCTTCTTTAAAAGTGGAAGACAAAAAGTCACATTCTGGGGGGAAAAACACTTATTATCTTAAAACTGGCCGAAATATCAGTAATACTAGGAAACCATGTCACACACAAAGATGTATTTTTGTGCTAGGAAATATTGCTGGAAGACATATGGAAAACATTGCTGAATAAAAAGTGAAAGAAGTATTAGGACTATTATGCAGCATGGGAGACGGGCCATAGAATTGCATTGATTTTGTTTCAATAATGAAAATGCTTAAGAGCTACTTTTAAAAACATTTTGAAATATTACAGAGAAGATTGTGTTCTCAACAGTGAAAAAGTCTCTTGCAAAAGCAGGGATTTGGGTTGGATGAGGATGGTGTTCATGAAGGAAAATGGGCAGATATAACCACTAATGGAGTGGCTGCTTGGCCAGAAATAAAATGAGAATCTTGGGTAAGTTCACAGAATTAGCTCCTTACATGGAATTCACACTTTCTTTCTTAAGCAAGCTATTGAAGCAAAGAAGTTGGAGCCAGAATATAAAATCTTAATGGTACTTTATTTATTTATTTATTTTTGAATTTTATTTATTTTTTATATAGCAGGTTCTTTAATAGTACTTTAAAATGAGATGTGCAGTGGCTACACCAGGGACAGTCTTCTTGTAATTTTGTGTCCAAGTACTTAATTTGAAGGTTTAATTTTACAAAAATTTAACTGTTCCAGACTTGCAGTGATTGATGATTGGGAGCTTTTCATAGCATATTCCCTTGGAGGTATTTCCAGGGTGAAGGTGACATTTTTTACAATGAAAAAGCACCTGTTTTCCAAGTAATCTTACCATGGAGAGAACATTTTGAAAATGGATGTTTGAGTATGTTTTTTAATTACATCAGTATATTGCTGAAAATGATCTAAATGTGTCACGTATATAATCTCTGACATAAGCAGACTTTAAAAAACGTGAATGCCAAAGTTTCTAATTGTTTAAATAATGAGGTAAAGTGAAATTTGAATCCATTTGTTAAAAATATAAAAATAAAACATTGTGTGATTAGTTTAAGAACCGACTGACAACAGGCAAAATGGAGAGTTAGTAGCTGAATTTCAACAAAATCCTTTTATAATTGGTGGATTAGAATGAAGAATAAGAATCCTTTTCCATTTGGATCTGTGCATGTTTGTGACATTTCTTTTGCAGTTTCAAAAGCCATTAAAACAAATTATTGAGATAAACTGAACTTGAAACCAGCCTTCCTATTATTGTATCACAAAGTTTAAATCTTAAGGTTTTAAAAATAATGAAGCATATTTAGTCACATTATATTCATAACCCAAGCAAAAAATGATTTATTATATTACAATTATAATAAAGTTTATAGAAAATATTGTTTATCATATTAATTTTCATTTTTAATCTTTTGTAATATATGTAAGTACTGGAGTACAGATCTGTGATGAACACAGATCACTTTAATATGCTCTTTTTTGCAAATAAATGTTCAAAATATTTGCTTATAGAGTATATGGTAGGCTGAATTGCTGCCACCAATATTCACTTCCTAGTCCCTGCAAGCTGTGAATGCGTTATATGGGAAAAGAGACTTTTCAGATGCAAGTTAAGGATCTTGGAGATAGGAGATTTTCCTGGATTATATTAATTAATTAATTTATTTATTTTTGGCTGTCTGGGTCTTTGTTTCTGTGCGAGGGCTTTCTCCAGTTGCGGCGAGCGGGGGCCACTCTTCATCGCGGTGCGCGGGCCTCTTACTGTCGCGGCCTCTTCCGTTGCGGAGCACAGGCTCCAAACGCGCAGGCTCAGTAGTTGTGGTTCACGGGCCCAGGTGCTCCGCGGCATGTGGGATCCTCCCAGACCAGGGCTCAAACCTGTGTCCCCTGCATTGGCAGGCAGATTCTTAACCACTGCGCCACCAGGGAAGCCCCTGGATTATATTGGTAAATTCTAACTGTATTCACAAGTGTCCTCATAAGAGGGAGGCTCAGAGAGATTTGACTAAAAAAGAGGAGAAGGGGATGTGGAAACTGAAGCGGATATTAGAGTCATGTGCTTTGGAGATGGAGGAAGGGGCCACAAGCCGAGGAACATAGGTGGCCGCTAGAAGCTGGAAAAGGCAGGGTACCAGATTCTCCCTTCAGAGCCTCCAGGAAGAACCAGCCTTGCTCACGTCTTGACTTTAGCGCAGTGGTTTCAGATTTCTGACCTCTAGGGCTCTAAGAGAATAAATTTGTATTGCCTTAAGTGTGTGGTAATTTGTTACAGCGGCATTAGGAAAGTAATATACAGTGTACAAGGAAAGGTTTGGAGACTACTGATATCTACTCCAGTTTCTAACTTAATGAAATTCTCCTGCTCGAGGTCCCTGAAATTAACCTTAGATGTTTCACAGCATCGTGTTTTATTTCATTTTTTTTCTTTCAGTGGCTATCTACCATCATATTGCTGATTTCCTGATGAGTTTCTGAACCAGATCCCAACATTCCACTTTGAATAAAATTTTCAAAAATTCTTTTGAAAGCTTGTATAAATAAGTTAGTGGGAAAATCAAATTTAGAAGTCAAATTCAGAAAAGCAAAAAGTATTTCATATTTCAACATGAATTTTCAAAGGCCAAAATACATTTACATATCCCAATTAGGCATCTTTGAAGATAAAGCTTTACTTAAGAAGTTGAGTTTTTATATTGTCCTTTAAAAATGTGTTTCTAGCTAAAGGTTTAAAGTTACATAGGTAAAACGTGGTAGTAGCCTTACAGGTACTCAGACTGCTAATCTGAATTTGAGCATACTATGACAACTAAATTGCTAGTTTTATTGAGCATATATCAATTCACTGTGAGCTGTTTAAGTTGGTTAGTGTTACAGGTGTAACTTGTAAAAATTTGAGCAACTTAATGCTTAATGATGGGAATGTTTCGTTGAACAGAGATGGAGGTTTTCCTGAAGTCCCTGGTACTTTATGTTGCTTGCTTTTCACTTGCCATTCTGGCCTGGTGCTCTGTCATAAAGGAAATGAAATTGGTTTCCGCAGGAAATGAGATCAGTCTAACAAAGATGCATTTCAGCAGACACCAAAACTTAACTAGGTCATTCATTCTTCAACCACTTATGGGTACAAACATAAACTGTGGTTAATGTGGATGAAATTAATATAAACTGGGATTAGCTTGTAGAAAATAGATGGATGGTTACTTTAATGGGTGATTTTATCATTAAATCTCTTACTAGGATTAAACCTGGCATCAAACATTCAAGTCTATTGTGGTACTTGCCAAATAAAAGATTTAGAAGTGTGTAATTTTTATCACCAAAGAATTTATTCCTGTAAAGATGCAATGAATCTTTCAGGTTAGTAACCTACATGTGAGTGGATTGGGTGTGTATGAATCTTATTTCATTTCCTACAGTAGAGGGTGCTGAAATAATGCAATTAAATTCTGTGTAGATGATTTTGATTGCTTAATGTTCGACCCTATGAAGATATTTTTTCCAATCAGCGTAAATTAGAATTTTTAGACCATCATCAAAATATTACAGTTAGTGTTTGCATTATTTTAACATATGTTTTTCTTTGACAAATCATAGCTACATTATTGAAAACTCATCAGTTAATATTTAAAAAATAATTTAAAAGTATTTCTAGGGCTTATTTACAAATATTTTTTCAGTGGTCTATTTGCAATGAGACAGTACAGGTGTCATGTCACAAAAATGGTTTCTCTTTAATGGACTTTTCTATGAGGCACAGGCAGCACTATTAAGAATATTCAACAAAGTACATAAGAAGTAAGGCATTATTTATGGAGGGTAACACTGTCTCATTAGCTTACAAAGGAGTATGAAAGATACATTGTGTACAAATTGGTGTAATACGTGGCAGTTTGGGTCATCAGGAGATGCTTCATGGATGTGGTTGTATTTGAGCTTGGAGTTGAAGGATGAGTAGAAATTGGACAAAGGCCAAAGTTGGGAAAATGAAATGTATTTGTGAAAAGTAGAGAATTATCTAATTTAGTCTATTGTTGTAAGCATTTAATGTAGGCTGGAAAATTAGGTTGGATCCAGAATATGAATACCAGATAGGGAAACTTGGTCTTAATTTATTAGGCAATGGGATTTTCCCCCCAGCTTTATTGAGGTTGTGATTGACAAACCAACATTGTATATGTTTTAAGGTGTAAACTGTGGTGTTTTGATATATGTATACATTGTGAAATGATTATCACAATCAAGCCAATTAACATATCCCTCACTTCACATGTTACGATCGTTTTTTATGTGGTGAGAGCACTTAAGATCAACTCTCTTAGCAAATTTCAAGTATGCAGTACAGTATTATGAACTATCGTTACCATGCTGTGCATTAGATCTGCAGAATTACTCATTTTGCATAATTGAAACTTACTACTCCTTGATTAACATCTATTTCCCCCAACCCTCAACCCCTAGCAACAACCATTTTCTCTGCTTCGATGAGTTTGACCATTTTTGATTCCACATATAAGTGAGATCATGAAGTATTTGTCTTTCTGGGTCCAACTTATTTCCTTCCACGTTTGTCAGTGTTGTTGCAAATGTCAGAATTTCCTTCTACTTTAAAGGCTAAATAATATTCCGTTCTATATATTTATCACATTTTCTTTTTAAAATAAGCAGGAAATGGTTGGATTTACATTTGCCATTTGTTTATTTTTTATATTCCTCCTTTGTTGTTGGTATTGTTCCTCTGTTTCTCTGTTATTTCCTTATTTTGTGTAAATGGTTAGTGTGCCATGTTGAAACCTTTTTTTTTCCTATATATCTTTTCAGTTACGTTCTTAATAGTTACTCTAGGGATTATAATATGCATTATTTTATTTTGTTTTAACTCATCAATGTAACTTCACAGTCTACTTTGGATTAATACTAATTAATTCCAGCAAAATATAGAAACTTTACTCCACATAGCTTCATTCTCTTTGTACTATTCTTATCATATATATGTATATTATATAGGTATATATGATATACATATCATATATATGGTGTGTGTATATGTGTATGTATATATGTGGTGTATATATATTATATATACATATATAGTGCATTACATCATGTAATTACCATTCTTTTTTAATAGTGAGAACATTTAAGATCTACTCTCTTAGCAACTTTGAACTATATAATACAGTATTATTAACTGTAATTGCTGTGCTGTAGACTGATCCTCAAAATTTACTCATCCTAAACTGGAAGTTTGTACTCTTTGACCAATATCTCCCCTTTTCCCCACCTCTCAGTCCCTGGTAACCACCATTGTAGTCTCTGTTTCTGAGTTTGGCTTTTCAAAATTCCTTATCATATAACATTTGTCTTTCTCTGTCTGATGTCTCATTTAGCATAAGACCCTCAAGCGCCATCTTTGTTGTTGCGAACGGCAGTATTTCCTTCTTTCTCAGGGCTGAATAATTCTCCATGGTTTGTGTGTGTATAAATATATACGTATATATTTATATATATATTTCACATCTTCTTTTTCCACTTACCATTTATTCATTGATGGACAATTAGATTGTTCCCTTATCTTGGCTGTTTTGAAAAATGCTGCAGTGAACCTGGGAGTGCAGATATCTCCTTGAGATCCTTTGGATCTATATCCAGAAGTGGAGTTACTGGATCATATGGTAGATTTTTCAAAAATTTTTCTTTATACTGTTTTCCATAGTGTCTGCACCAATTTAAGTTCCTACCAGCAGTGTTAAAGGGTTCCCTTTTCTCCATATCCTTGCGAGTATTTATTTCTTGTCTTTTTGATAATAGCCATTCTAACATGTGTGAGGTGATATCTCATTGTGGTTTTGATTTGCATTTTCCTGATGATTAGTGATGTAGAACACTTTTTCTTCTACCTGTTGCCCATTTTTATGTTTTCTTTGGGAAAATGTCTATTCACTTCCTTTGCCCATTTTTAAATTATATTGTTTGCAATTGAGTTATATACGTTCTTTATACACTTCGGATATTAATCCCTTGTCAGAGATATGATTTACCTTTTCATTTTGTTGATGGTCTTATTTACTGCGTAGAAGCTTTTTACTTTGATGTAATCCCACTTGTTTATTTTAACTTTTGTTGCCTTTGGTTTGGTGTCAAATTCAAAAAATTATTCCCAAGACTAATGTCAAGAAGCTTACCCCCTATGTTTTCTTCTAGGAGTATTAATGATTTCAGGTCTTACCTTCAAGTCTTAAAACCATCTCAATTTGATTATTTTTGTGTGTGGTGTGTAAGATAGTGGTTCAGTTTCATTCTTTTACATGTGGCCATCCTGTTTTCCCAGCACCATTTATTGAAGAGATTATCCTTTCCCTATTAAATATTCTTGGTTTCATTGCTGTAGATGAATTGACTATGTATGCATGGATTTATTTCTGGGTTTCTATAATGTTCAATTAGTCTATGTGTCTTTTTATGCCAATACCATACTGTTTTGATTACTATAGCTTTGTAATGTACTTTGAAATCAGGGATCGTGCTGCCTCCAGCTTTCTTCTTTCTCAAGATAGCTTTGGCTATTTGGGGTCTTTTGTAGTTCCATATGAGTTTTAGGATTGTTTGCTCTATTTGTATGAAAAATGGAATTGGAATTTTGATAGTGATTGCATTGAATCTATAGATCACTTTAGGTAGTGTAGATATTTCTACAGTATCCTTCTTCCAATCTTTGAGCACAGAATGTCTTTCCATTTATTTGTGTTTTCTTCAGTTTCCTTTAATAATGTTCTATAGTTTTCACTGTACAGATCTTTCACCTTCTTGGTTAAATTTATTCCTTAGTATTTTATTTTATTTTTGCTGCAGTTGTAAACTGGGATTTTAAAAAAAATTTTCTCTCTAATAGTTTGTTGTTACTGTGTAGAAACACAACTGATTTTTATGTATTGAAATTGTATCCTGAAAGTTTATTTATTTATTAGTTCTAACGAATTTTTGGTGCAGTCTTTAAGATTTTTGATATATAATATTAGTCATCTGCAAATAGAGAGAATTTTACTTCTTCCTTTCCGATTTGGATGCCTTTTTTTTCTTTTTCTGGACTAATTGCTGTGGTTACGACTTCCAGTCCTATGATGAATAAAAGTTGTTGAGAGTGGGCATTCTTGTAAGGCAACTGTGGTAGCAATAAATTCTCCATCCTTATTTATGTTGGAATGTATTTATTTTACATGTTTGAAAAAAAGTTTAGCTCGATATTGAATTTTTGGTTGACAGTTTTTTTCTTTCAGCTCTTTGAATAAGTCATCAGCTGCCTTCTGTTCTCTCTTGATTCAGATGAGAAGTCAGCAATTAATCATATTGTGATGAGTAAATTTTTGTCTTGCTGCTTTAAATATTTTCTTTTTTTTGTCTTTGACTCTCAGTAGTTTGAGTTTGATGTGTCTAGGTGTGAATCTCTTTGTGTTTATCCTACTTCGGTATTTTTATGCTTCTTGGATGTTTAAACTAATGTTTTTCTTTAAATTTTGGAAGTTTTGGACCATTATTTCTTCAAATATATTTTCTGTTGTTTCTCTCCTGTTGTTCTGGGACTCCCATTACATGTATATTATTCCATAGGTTTTTTTAAAAATTAATTAATTAATTTATATTTGGCTGTGTTGGGTCTTCGTTTCTGTGTGAGGGCTTTCTCTAGTTGCGGCAAGTGGGGGCCACTCTTCATCGTGGTGCGCGGGCCTCTCACTAACGGCCTCTCTTGTTGGGAGCACAGGCTCCACACGCGCAGGCTCAGTAGTTGCGGCTCACGGGCCTAGTTGCTCCGCGGCATGTGGGATCTTCCCAGACCAGGGCTCGAACCCGTGTCCCCTGCATTGGCAGGCAGATTCTCAACCACTGCACCACCAGGGAAGCCCCTATTACATAGGTTTTTGAGGCTCATTTAATTTTTTTCCTGTTTTTATTTTGTCTGTGTATTTCTGATTGAATAATTTCTATTAAATGATCTTTGAGTTCACTGATTCTTTGTCCTTTCATTTTAAATCTGCTCTTGGACCCCTCTAGCATATTTATTATTTTAGTTATTATACTCAAATCCATTTGGTTCTCTTTGTGTAATTCCTGTATCTTTATTGAGCATTTCTATTCATTGACTAATTATTATCATACTTCTCTTTATTTCTCTAAACATTTTTCCTGTAGTTCTTTAAATATATTTGTACTTTTTTTTTAACTTTATTTTATTTTATTTATTTTTGGCTGCGTTGCGTCTTCGTTGCTGTGCATGGGCTTTCTTTAGTTGCGGTGAGTGGGGTCTACTCTTCGTTGCGGTGCACGGGCTTCTCATTGTGGTGGCTTGTCTTGTTGCAGAACATGGGCTCTAGACGCGCAGGCTCAGTAGTTGTGGCACTCGGGCTTAGTTGCTCCGTGGCATGTGGGATCTTCCCGGACCAGGAATCAAACCCATGTCCCCTGCATTGGCAGGTGGATCCTTAACCACTGCACCACCAAGGAAGTCCCTATTTGTATGTCTAAAGTTTTCTTTGAAGCCTTTATCTGCTAATTTCAACATCTGGGGATACTCACTGACAGTTTCTCTTGACTGTTTTTTCTCTCAGTATAGGTTACACTTTACTGTTTTTTTGTTTCTTTGCCTGTGCCACTTTTTTTTTTGTTAAAACTGGACTCTTTAGATATTATATTGTAGGAACTCTAAATTCTGGTATTTCTCCACTGAAGGTTGTTGTTCCAGTTTTTGTTTGTTTGTTTGTTGTTTAGTAACTTGCCTGGGCTAAGAAGGTGGTGGTTGCTGTTTTTGTTGGTTTGTTTATTGTTTAGTAACTTTCCTGTGAGATGTCTCCCCTATGATGTGTTGTCATTGATGTCACTGCTCCATTTTTTTTTTTTCATTCTTTTATTTTAGCCTGCTTCTTAAAGGTTACCCTGTTTCTGCATAGCTTAGAGTTAAGGCAGTGATTGTACAGAGGTTGCACTCAGGTACTTCAAACAGTAAGAGTTCTGTTCTCTGCATATGGACCTGTGTATGGGTAGAGAAGCACATGAGAAGTTCAGGTTATCTAATATCTGTTCCAGATTTGCTTTCTGCGAGTTCTTTGTGTCTTTCTTATGTACATGCTACTTCAGAGTTAGCCAGGAGTGTGTGAATAGTTTGGAACTACTCTGCATGCTTCAACTTTAGTCAGGAATATACTGAGTGAGGCTAGAAGAGCTGTTGAGTTTCCCTGGAAAGTGTCACTTTCACATACAATGCATTGTGCATGGCATCTGCTCCAAATCAAGTGAGCCCCCTTTCATAAGGTGGCACAGCTTCTGGTCCTCCCAGCCTACCCCACACCACATTCCTGCAGGAGCTGCACATCAGCTGAGCTGTGGGGAGATGGGAGCAGCCTTCAGAAATAGCACCACAGACTCTTACTGTTCTTACCTGAAGTTCAGCAGTTTTCAAGCATAAAAGTTTGTCATATTTTTTTATGCCTCTGGTTAAGTCCCACAGCTCTGAAAGGTTATTCTTGTCAATTTTAGCCAGCTTGCTTTCTAGGGAGAGGATTTGCCAACCTCCTCACTCAGTCATAAGGGGAAGTCCCTATAATTTCTTTAAAAAATGTAGCTCATTAAGTCTTTTTATCTTTCCTGAATTGATCCTTGAACATAAATAGTGTCACACTGTGGCTTTCATACATCATGTACACAGCTGCTAGAGTTATCTTCGTTAAAATATCCTTTGTGTTATTTCTTTGTGTTACTGATAGCTCCCTTCTGAACTAAATTATGTGTTAGGTGAGATGGAATTTTTGGTCACCCAAACTGTATTTGTATTCTGTTACCTTAAGCTATATGTTTATAGATTATGTGGTTTAATAGGACTCTGGAGTATGTCCAGATCACCTAAGATTATTTCAGGGTTAAGTCTCACAGATACAGTTTTAGTTTCAGTTCTATATAACATACCTGAAGTATCTCTCCTGACTTAGTTTTCTAATTCTACTATATACCTCTCTCGTCAAGATTCTTCAACCAGAAAATATCATATCTTCCTTTGACATGATGACTCATGTCTTCAGACAACAAGGGAAAGATCCCTATATCCAGATATACCCACAAGGCATCATCTAGGAAGGATCACTATTTTAATGCCTTATTACACTTTTGCTTTTGCTAATACATTGCCAGAGGGGCTCATACCAGGTTATGAACTTATGAGATGTCTCTCAAGCGAAAGTCATGGAGTTTGTGGTATTCATGGCTCTGATTCTATGTGTGAGTTCTTTTAGAGCATGTACACTGTCGCATTGAAGTTTAATTTATCAATAATAAAACTATTACCACAAATGTACAGGAAAACAAAAAGAAAAAAAGAACAGCTAATAATCAGGCTAATATTACCTTGAGGGGGACAAGGTGATATATGGGTTTTAGGCTAAGCAGATATGCCTCTTAATAGTTTCTGGTTTAGATCGAGTCATTTAATTTTGTCACTCACCATTTACTCATTTCTAAAGTGAAGATAATAATAATACTTCTCTTATAGAGTTGTGGTGAGAATTAAGACCTAGCACACAGAGGATGATTTAAAAGTCATGTAGCCATTATTATTTACATAATTGTGTCTACACAGTTATTTCTTAATTCTTGAAACTGTGTAGAAATTCCATGCGAGCAAAATCCTAGTAAGAATTCCAAGGTGTTGACTGTCTCCATCTGAGTCTGCTTGGAGTTTCAGTTTTGAGGTTCCAAGTGGTATTACTGAGTTGATTCCAGCTTAATTTGTTCAGACTGATACTGAGTAATTAATTTAGCTCTTGCCATTTTAAATTAATTTAGATGAAATTATCCAGCACACTTTCATGGAATGAGATACCCACAAAGAGCGAGATGGTTGTATGTTTATGCCTGGATAAATCGGCACTGTGTTACATCGTTAATTAAATTTGAAGACATCATCTTTGCCTGCATAACTTGATGTGGAAGCCATAATTCTCGTTTTCACTTTTTTCTCCTCCTTTTGACTTTTCGTAGTGCTCTAGGTGAGTCAGAACCTGTTGATTGCCCGTATCCACAAGTTTGTGTGAATTGTTCCCTTTCTTTAAGCAGATTATGAGACAAGGCAGTATGGATGTCGTGACAGAGGTCATATGTCAGATGATTAGGTTGACCTGGTTATGGTAAAAATTATTTTTTTCTCAAATACTTTTAGGCAACGAACTTATGAATTGATTCTACCTAAATCTCCTTTTCACAGAACTCCCCGAAGACAACTCTATGGATCACTGGAAATTTTCACTGGGGGATCCACCAAGTTGGATCACTGTCTGTGGTTCACTGGGATCTTGCAGGGAGGCAAGGCTGAGATGTCACAGATTCTGATATCTGACAAATACTTGGGCCATACATTATTTTTGCCAAAACTATTTTTGTGTACTCGATATCATGACACTGCCAATTGCTTACAACATATGTAATGAATATGTAGATATTTTACTAATTCTTCTTTAAAAAAAATTTTATTTATTTGGCTGCGCCGGGTCTTAGCTGCAGCACACGGGGTCTTAGCTGTGGCATGCGGGATCTTTGTTGCCTGCGTGTGGGGATCTTTTAGTTGCGGCATGCAGGCTCTTAGTTGTAGCATGTGGGATCTAGTTCCCAGACCAGGGATCAAACCTGGGCCCCCTGCATAGGGAGCGCAGAGTCTTAACCACTGGACCACCAGGGAAGTCCCTATTTTGCTAATACTTAAAAAAAGACTCGAGTAGAGTGAAACTTTGCTCCAAAGTAATTTGTGGGTAGTTGAACTATAGCAGTGGTTCCACTATTTCCACTGATTTATTTCTTCTTGTGGTTTGTTTATTCATCTGTTTATTCAGATGTTTACTCAGCTCTGAACTCTGAATTTAGTGGTGAAGCGCCATAGCTTTTTTAACAGCAGATTTCTCAATTTGAGCCCAACTTCCTGGAACATCATTGTGATATATGACTAGAAATTATGTGCTTTACATGCAAATTAGGCAAGTGGCCCATCACCTAGAGTGTGGAGAGTTGGTTTGTTAAGCTTTTATTGAGATTGTGACAGATAGATGGGTTTGACTTAGCAATGTTCAAAAGCAGGAGGCTACATCCAATGAATCATTAGTAGCACATTTGATTTGTAACATACCTGCATATCATCTTGAGGCTCAATTCATAGCAGAAGCCTTTCCTTTGGTTTCCTTTTGAGTGTCTTGCTTTCAAAATACCAAATATGTGTGTTCTCACCAACAGTGGCTCCCAGTTAAGATATGTGTGAACAGAGTTGACCTAATACAATATTCCTGTTATGATATTAGAAGGAGAGAGGTCATGCAGGGTGGAATGTCAAACTAGTATACCTCCAGATTTGCATTGGCACATTTGAGTCGGCTGAATATTAAAATAATTAGAAAAATAAGGTAGACTGGCATATCTACTTAATATGATGTTTAAAGAAGATTGTATTACAGAAGATGTATGCCAAGGAGAAACATGAACACTGAGCAAATCATATGAAACCCTATTAATTCACTAGGGATTTTCATAATTAACTGCTAAGTTGGCAGAGCTGTGGCTCTTTGTAGTGGTGATGTACTGCTAATTACCACTTGTTTAACGTGCTAACAAATCCTTCCTGACTTGGACCTATGTTGTTAAGAATGGCACATGGAATGACTTGAGCTTTTCTGAAGAGATTCAAAGGCTTGAGACGTGGGGAAACCCAGGCATATCCGTTTCATCTGCTACGATCACATTTTACTTGTCTTTCAAAAAGCTGATCTCTGAATGAAGAAAGAATTTATCCTGTGATTGACGCAGGATACATATTTCCTTCTCTAAGACAATGTTCTGTTACTCTTTGGTGCAAAGTGGGATGAAGAGAAAAAGAATATGACAAGAAAAACTACCCGGAACTATGAACTCTCACAGAAAGTGTGAAAGTCTGGCAATAACCACATTTCCAGGCTGGGGAAATGTTATGATTGGAATTTTGAAGACGTATAAAGAGGAAAAAGTGAACTAAGATTTTCCTTATATCCAACTTGATATTTCTTTTCTAAAGTAGTTCATATAAGTCAGTGAGATACAGCATCATAATTATATTGGAATTGTAGGACATACAAACATTTTAAAGGATACTGTGCCCTGTATGGTAGGTGTGATTTTGCCTGTTTCATGTCTTCAGTTGGCAACTTCAACAACAACAACAACTTTATTTTTTGGAGAAGTTTGATATCTCCATAGCTCGTGGACATGTTGACCCTCAGTGGATATGGTGTCTTGCCAAAGGCCACTCAGCAGATGAGTGGCTGAGAAAAAACAAACCTGCATCAACTTCAGACCATCTGTTCCGCTCCAAAGAATCCTGTCTTCACATTTCTTGGTAGAAGACAAGCTTTTCTCTTAATTTATATCTCTGTGATTCTGGCTTTCAGTGTGAGATAGATTTTTTTTAATTAGGCAGAGAAAATTATATTTTGTTGGGATTTTCTAGTTTGTAATGCTTTGCTTTTCTTATTTGGACTTCAGAACTCTTCTTTGAAGTGTGATAAGTATATTGCCGATTAATGGATGGGGAAGCTCAGACTGATTTACCTGGGATCCCTTGGCTGGTTATGCATTGACTCGGAATCCCATGTCCTTTGGTACAGTGACCTGCCCATTTGCTTATGCTGTCAAACTATCAAGATTTAATACCTCATTAATTTTCAAAATACATTTTGAGATATCTCTGTGTTACTCTGAAGGTTATTTGGTGCACAACTGAAACGCAGTGTAAAAAGGTAAATTAACTTGTCTTCATATTAGAAACTTAAGATTATGAAAACAAAAACCAAAGTAAAGATCCACCATTAGGGCTGTTACTACTGTGTCCCTATAGTCTCATTTGTTTAATTTTCCAGAAATAGGTGAAATCGTAGTTTGAGGTCAACTCTTCAAACATTGAGCACTTTCTTTTGCAAGTCATCGTTTTAGACTGGTCATGGTGGGATGGGAGAGTGAGGGTCCAAGTTTGAATAACAATGTTTCGTAGTATTAATGTTGAACCAATCTTCAGGAGGCATATGGCTTGTCTAGATCCTTTAGCTGTCATGAAGAATGAAGTAGATAGAGATCTATTAACAGAAAATGATCTTCAATACATATTAATAAATTAAAATATGTAATTTACACAAAGTGAGCCCGTTAATGGGAAAAGCCAATCTATATACTTCTATGTGAGCATACATATGTATGCAAATGCATAAAAAAAGGCCTGGAAAGATGTACATGTGAAAGCTCATCCAGCTCCCATGTGGTTATGCCTGGGAGGGAGAGTATGTATAATTAAATTTGGAAAGAGAGGATTTTAAAAAGTTTTCAGTATTGTTTGAATTTTCACCAAGGAAAATGTTTTTATATGTGATTTTATTTATGTGTGATTTAAAAATATGAAATAGTTTTCCACTGGTGGAGACCTGGAGATGGATATGTCACGCTGAGGGGGAGAAAAGTATGAGCAAAGGCATCAAGACCTTAAAATGGAGTGGTATGTTAGTATGCAATTTCTACACAGTGATAACAAGAGAGGTGGTCTGCTGTAGCTTATATAGCCCCAAATTATTGTTTGCAGTTCAGTTAAGTCAATGACATGTTTCAATAGGTTTGTAAGTGAGTTAGGCAGATACATCTGTGTATGCCAAATGGTTCGCTGGATACGGCGGTTGGAAACCTAATTAATTTCACACACACTCTCCAGTGCCAACAAAGCCAGATGCTACGTTGTGGTTATTCTTGAGAATTTTTTTACCTGTAAGATTAGGTAATGTTTGTCAGGCAGGGAAGAACGGGGACCAGTTTGTATTTTAAAAAGAAGAGAAGACACACAGCCATGCTGCTTGCTTAAGGTTTGTTACCTTTGCCAAAGCACACCTAGCCTCACCAAATTGGTCTTGTCTCCATATGAAAAGCATTATGAACCTCCTGCCTGCCTGCTTTGGGCTCTGGGCAGCCTAGATACACATTTAGACAGACCGAAGTGTATACTTTCTCTGGTTAAATTTTGTATGAAAAATAAGTGTAATGTTTAAGAGGCAGGTAGGTGTACAGGCTGAGCAGTAGTTCTTTGTTTCATGTTCTGATGTGGTCTATTTTGAAGCACCTGTAAGGTAAAACATATATTACATAAGGGTTTATTTCATGGTTTGGGAGCACACTCATTGTAAGGGCACGTAAAGTTCTTTCAAGTTGAAGTTCTAAAAATTAAAATTCTCAGTAATAGTACTTGAGTAAAGAAAAAGACTAAGGAAAAGATGGTAACATGCAAAAGCTTGCGAATTGAAGTTCCCACTACAGCTGTATATAGACTGTTATACTTTATCTCTTGTGCCTGGTGTTAGGGGCCATTTAGTTGGTCTTTAATGAATGAGACCCTTTGTTTTCCACTGACAACTTTATTTTGGGGAAATGGGAACAAAGCCTTAACATAAATGCTGCAGTGTGGTTTAACTCTAAAAATGTCAGGGTTATTTGAAGAAATATACATCTAAATTAAGAAATACTTTTAGTAGTTTACTTTAAAAAGTGACAAGTAGTTACTTTTAAAAAGTAACAAGTTTTGGTAATGATTCTGTTGCCTAGAACAACCTGACGTTTTTCTTTGCAGTAAAAGAAACTAACAGTGCAAAGCTCTGATTTGTATTGTTTCAAGTTTTACTGACAGGGGTAAAACTTTTTTCTTTTTTTAACTGCTCAGCTTTTCTGTTACATTTATGTGTGTTTTGATGGGGGAGGGGGCAAAGAGAGAGCAATAAAGATGGGTCCAAAAAAAGATGGGTAGAGTCTCTGAGAGAGAATTGTCTTTGCTGATTGTCTGTTCATTTATTCCTGTTAAACCCCACTATCTGTAACAAGTATGTCGCTCTGTGAAAAAAGGAAATTTGTTTGGCAGGATTAATTCATTTCAGAGCCATGTGGTTTTCAAAGATCTTTAAAATAAATGTAAGATATTCCAGTGATTCATACTTTAACACTTTGATTAAAGTGAAGTAGGAAACAATTTAAATATACCCAGTATGTAAACTTTTCAATATTACCAGAAAGTGCCTTTTCTTGAAAATAACTAGAACATTTTAGATGTTATGAACAGGTGCATAGTTAATGCTTTGACTTTTCAAACAAGACTTCTCTAAAACAGAATCCATTTAAGAACCAATTTTAAGAAATGAGTGGTGCTTCATAAATGCCACAAATGGAGAGAAATGACAATATGCAAAACTAACTAATGACAATGGCTCGCTTATTTTGAGTTCTTGTTATGGTCTTGACACTGTGATAAGCTCTTTACTTAGATTATCTCATTTATTTTTTCACAGCAACCCTATGAGGATGGCATAATTATTATCCCATTTTTCAGGGAAGGAAACTAAAGATTAGAAAAGTTAATAGCTCGTACGTAGTGAGGCCAGGATTCTTGCTTAGGTGATCTGTTTATAGAATCCAATCTCTTAACTATTATAATACACTGATTCTAAAGCAATTCATGAATATTGGTCTGAAATCAGTTCAGTGGTGTGTTGGCAATGGCTCTTAGAGTTTCCTGAGAGCTAATTGTTACATATTTAGCAGTTTTGTGAGCTGATTTGTAAACTTTTATACTTTGAAACCAGCCATCATTGGAGTATTTACACTACAGAAATGGGCAAGTCAGTGCTTTTTATTTTTAGGAATTGGTTCACCAGCACACCGTTTCTTAACATAGTTCTCTACCAGTGCTATTTGTCAAAGTGTAGCTTCCAAACTCTCACAGTTTAAATGGATATGAATGGAATAAACACTTACCTCAATCAATTTTTTCCCAGTAGCATTTGTCTTAGTGTGATGAATTGTTATTAATATAGTTGGAACTGAGAATATTAAATTTAAAAGAGCTTATCCTGAACTTCACAGTAGAAGAGAGTCCCTTTCCAAGCTTCCAATCTTTTATCTGAGGATTTTGGAAAGAAAGCCCTTGTCTGCTGACTGCTGTCAATGGAAACAATCAATAAACATTCTATAATCGGAATAGAAAAGAGATTTATTTGAGCCAGACTGAGGACTGTAGCCCAGGAGACAGATTCAAGAAACACTTGAAATGTGTTCTTCTAGACTACAAAATGGGGGGAGGCTTATATAGGCAAAATCCACAAAGTTACATAAGTGGTTTGCCAATTATAATTGGAGCTGGCAAGAAGTAAGGGCGCTTGTTAAGCCAGGATCGGTTGAGGTGTGAAATGGTTGAATAGCTACAAGGGGAGACCTTGAGACTATAGGGGTGCCGCTGGCAGCTGCACAGATCTTATCTTGTTTTGAGAACAGATCTTGTTCTGAGAATGGCTGGTGAGGTCCCTGGGTCTGATACAGTTGAGAAAATTCAGGTTCTCAGTAATACAGGAATTTGTCTGAAACCACATCCACAGTGGTTATCTGGCTCCATTTTGAATGCCTGAACCACAGTTTTATATCTTGTGAGAACAAAGGACAAATGTTAAACAGGGGTGCATCCCTTCAAGGTTTCAAAAGAGAAAGATCAGCGCATACACAGCAACTCAGCATGACCTTGCTGTCTGGGAAGGGGACCTCATCTCTGAAGGAGTACTAGCATTGGCATTGTAGGGATAGAATGCCCCCATTTCCTATCTTCAAAGTGGACATTCTAAACAATCTGGTAAATGCATTTTAAAAAAATGGTCAAAGCAGATGTACAATGCATGTTTGACAGACCAATGCATGCCATTGCTAACTATTCCAGTTAGCATGACGTTCAAGCCAAATCATGCATACGCCAGAATGACTTCCCCATACCTCGACGTGTGAAATTTTCTTGCATTACCGCAGAGTATAAAAGTAGTAGCTGCACCCAGATTTGAGAGATTCCTTTGACTACTAGCTGAGATAGTTTGAGGAGTAATGGAAAGAAATTGGGCTGGGGGCCACAGAAGCCCATGATAAGAGGATAGAGGAATTCAGAAAACAAAAGTTCATTAAAAAATAAAACAAAGCAAAACAAAACATGGGTGCCAGGAAGGTTTGTGGGGTATGAGTAACTAGTGATTATATGCTTCTTTTATCCATAAAATAATCTTTAACTTTAATTTTAGAACCCTGGTACCTAATCTTTCCTAGAAACCATAAAGCATCATTCTCTGCTGATGAGGATCTTTTTATTGATAGTGGCTCAATTTAGTAAATACTTAAACACTGTACATTGTAATTCTGATGCATTGCATCAGGTTATCAATTTATCCTCCTAATGTTCTTTTTAAGAAGACATATTCTCGCTTGTGTTTTGTGTTTAATGTATTTGTAATGTTCTTCTGTTGTGAAAAGGCTCCTTTGAACATCTTCCCATACCCAGCTGGATTGCCTCCTGGGTCCTGCTTATCTAAAGTAAAAGCATGCATGCACAATAATGCATTTGTTCCTAATTGGGATAGTTCTTTCTAACTTGACAGTCGGCTCTTATCCTGTTTCCTTCACCCCCTTAGTAGTTACTTGTTGGGATTTTCAGAATTTATGGGGTTATTACTGGATTGGAATGGAAGTTGATGGAAGGAAATAGAAAGGAAAAGGAATGAGTGAGAAAATAAAGCAATACATAGACACCGAATAGAAGTCAAATTATTGCATCCGAAGTTAGAGGCCAGATATGATACCCAACTTGAGTAAGACAAGCTAATCGTTGTCTTTGTGGATAAGGGCAAGCCTGTGTAAATCAATATTTTATACCAATCAATTTTATGTTTGCTTAACTTCACTGTTAATTTGAGTAAAGTATTTTTCTGTCCTTTTAATTTTTTTATCAGCGAAGTACTTGATAGACTAGAAATGAATGCTCTAGAGTCAGAGAAGTCTGGCTTTTTAGTCCCGGCTTGAAAAATTTAGTAATTGTGACTTTGGAAAAGTAACCTAACTTCTCTATATTCTTGTCCACACAATAATAGTAATAATCCTTACCGTGGATGACCACAGGAGTTATTGATAAAGCTCCGAGTGCAGTGCCTAATCAGAGTAGGCACTCAATAAATGATGGTAGCTTATAGTTATCCATAAATTAAAATGTGGATTAAGTGTGAGCGGTATAGACAATGTATTTGGATGATTTGGGAGCTCGTATTAGAGAATTGACAAGTACTCTTTCTTCTTTCTGTGAAAGAAACTGAAGTATAATAAGGTAAATTGGGTCTGGATGATTGATGATGATGGTGGTGGTGGTGGTGGTGGTGGTGATGTTGACGACGATGATGATGATGGCGGCTTTCCTTCTTTCTGCACAGAATGTCCCCCCAGACCTCTCCATCTGCACCTTTGTGCTGGAACAGTCCCTCTCTGTCCGGGCCCTGCAGGAGATGCTGGCTAACACTGTGGAGAAGTCACAAGGGGCAAGTACTTAATTTATGTTGTCTTGCAGTATTTTAATGAACTCAGCTACTATATGAATGATTTCTTTCACAGGTTTTGGAGATTTTCTTTTGACTAAAATATGTAAATGCCTTTTAGTTGTGATTTTCTTAAGTTTGCCTTTCTGCTTCATCCAGCAGATCTGTCGATGTCCTAAAGAACTTAAAAAAATCCTTCCTCAGGGAGATCTGTGTCCTTGAACCTCATGCTTATGTCAGTGGTTACAATAGAATCTTCTACTTGAGCGTTTGTGTTTCTAACGTTTTTGGAGCTGTTATTTTGACTCTTTCAATTAATTGCTTTTTGCATGGCTGTCATTTTATCTTTATTTCATTCTCAAATGCCTCTAACCATGTGACTGTGTCCTAAGCTTCTTTATGGCAAGTAAAATTTCATGGCACTCTTATATATTTGAAGTAATGAAATTATAGTGTTACAGCTTTATTCAGTTGTAATTTTGCAAATAGCTAATCATTTTCTTCTGAAAATTGAAATTTTTATTCTGTCCCCTAATGCAAACATTTTTCTTTGAACGCTTATTTGGTAATTTAAATTATGTTCCATTCTATGCTGTGAGTGATTTCTGGGCTGCTACCCATTCTTAGCCAATTCATTAAATTTTAGAATTGAGCAGGAGCATGAATGGTCAAATTTTTGTTTCCTGTTTATTTGTTTGCTTGTTGCTATAATTACTGCAGCGTATGGTTTAATAAGCTATACTATTTCCAGGAATAAAACTGAACATTTTTATTTGCCATTATTGGTCCATGTGTGCTGCTTTGTTGTTAATCATTGCTCCGGTTTGGATAAGTAAAGAGATTAAAAAATGATAATATATGGTTTAACAGAAAATGAGTGATCAATTCTGATGTAATGTATTTTCATTAGCCTTGTAGTTTTTTAAATTTTAGTGTCATGCAGCTTAGGACTTTAATTGGTTGGTACATTAATTTTAAATTAATTTAAAATTTTAATACTATATGACATATATGTATGTATGTATGGAGGAGAAAAGTACGTTTGTAAGTATGGAGGAGAAACTTTAGTGATCTTTATTTGATATTAGACTAACAGCTTATTTTTAAAAAGATCCAAATATGTTATGCGTATTTTAATTTTTCAAGTTCATTTTTGGTTACAGCAGTTTGAAATTAAGGTATTAAACTATATAAGGTTAAAAAAATGTTTTTTCTGTTTTTTAATGCAGTGCTTTTGGATTATGCTTGAATCAAAGAGGAATAAAACATTTCTCAGTTTAACTAGTTTTCTTTCTACCTGGAATAACCCCTCCTGATTTTTAAACATCACATATCAACTTTGAAATTCAAATCTGTCTTTACAAAGGAAAATCCGTTTTCTTTTGCATGAGCATCTAGAAAAGTGTGTATTGTCATTTCACTTATCTTTGTAGATACCAACTTATGATTAAATTCCCATAAATTTAATTTTGATATTGCTAAGCTGCTTTTTCTAAATTTAAACTTTTGAGAAGATGTCTTAACCTCCCTAGAATCATGGCGTTGGATTAGGCAAGCTCTCAATTTTCTGTGTGTATAGGAAGTGTTGAAAATACTATTTTTGGACTTAATGTTTTGAAGATACTTATTAGAATTTCTGCCCCCCCCCCCGTATATTTATTTAGCTGAATTTTATTTTGAGTTGTACTCCGTCTAGAAAGTTTCTATCAGAGATAAAGTGGTAATTTATATGATATGTGGAATACCATTTATAAAGACCAGCGTAGCTACCATAAGACATTAATTAGAAAAGAAAACTTGAGAAAAACCTGCTACTGGAAAGGAACATATTTCATTGAGCCAAATCTCACTTTCAAGCTAGTAACTTTTAGGAAGAAACCACCGTCAAATAGCTCCAGAGGAAACTGTATCTGGGGGAAAGAAGGATTCTTAGACTGCAAAGGAGTTTTGATTATACCCGGCAGTGGTGTTCAAAATACTTCATAACTAGTTTGACACAGGCATCGATTACTCAGAGCAGACCTCAGTCAAAATGCTTGAGTCAAGGTCCTGCGGAGATGTGGGGGGTGGTCTGAGCAGTTTGGGGGTATCGTGGAGGAGTTGTGGGCTGATCAGAGTTGGGGCTGAGGTTATTTACCAGGAGAGCTAGTTTTCCACTGTAACAACCATCTTCATCACAATAGTGCAAACCGGCCTTAGAGCACGTCTGATTACATGGGATCAGTGAATGCTGTTGGCACTTGTAGGAGTCAGTCCTTGGACTCCATAGGTATCCACATCCTCTTTACGAGCGCTTCATTTGTCTCCTTTGAATTCATTATGGGAATCTGTGGCAAATGTCAATATTTGGTCAAGCAAATTGTCATCTCTAACAATAAATTATATGCAGTAGATTTGCTTAAAGAAAGATCCACTTTGACTGGGATGAAGTGTGTCAGGAAGGTGATGCTAATTTTCTTGAAATCATTTCTTTCCCTACCAATTAACAGCGTATCAAAAAGAACCTGTGTATTACCTGATTCTCCCACTCTCTTGTGATCAACTTTCTCTAAGAAGCCTTGTTCTTTTTTTAAAAAAATAATTCTTCTTAAATTCTTTGTGTAATTCAATACACTTAATACTGATACTATTT
The DNA here is from genome assembly GCF_009873245.2 of Balaenoptera musculus. NCBI lineage: Eukaryota > Metazoa > Chordata > Mammalia > Artiodactyla > Balaenopteridae > Balaenoptera > Balaenoptera musculus. The sequence goes on along the minus strand of NC_045800.1, from coordinate 78,322,587 downwards.
AATGTCCAAAATGCTGTCATAGGCGTGGTAGCAATACAAACACACTTGATGATGATAAGGGAAAAAAATTTCTCATCTAGAACCATGACTTTTCTTCTTGTGGTTAAGTACCATTTTGCTTGTATTCTTGGGTCCCACAGGATAAATGCATGGTTTTATTAAAGCTGCAGGAAATCTAGCAGGAAATTCCCGACATCATTTGTGCCAAAACAAATCATGAAGTTTACCGATAACAAAAGGAGATGCATAAAATGAAACAGAAAAAATATGACCTAATTTATGAAGTTTTGATTCCACAGAGTTGCTTACTGTGGCTATTAGTAAAATAACTAACATATAAGTGGCACAAGAAGCATTCTGAAAGGTTTTATCAGGAGGGATTTTTAAAAATATCACCCTTTTTTTTTATTAAACAGGTAAGACAGATCTAGATCTGATATATATAATTCCACTAAACATCGTTTAGCTTTTATTCTTAATCAAAGCGTATCAGTCATAAATAGGCCAAGACCTGTTTAGCTTTATCTCAATGGCTGCTAACAGAGCCTTTAAAATCTTGCGGGTGGAGACAATGCACATAAAACAAGGAAGAAATGACTGCGGGAGCATTGCCCATCCCTTTGGCCGAATTTTGCCTGAGCTTCTGTACATGCACATCCTTGCTTGTGTTAATTTTTCTCTTCTCCCTCTGGGTTTTATGTGGTTCTGGATAACTTGTCTGCTTCTGAATCCAGTTCTATCTCCTCTCATTCTTCAGATTTTTTTTTTTTTTTTGCCGTACCCGGTGATATAGCATAGGCCTAAGCAGGGTTTTGTAGGATTTGTGAACAGTTTTAAGAATACGAGCTGTGCCACATGTTCACTGTGTGGCTTTGGAGAAGGTCAGTCTTTATCATCATGTTTAGTGATTATTAAATGATGAGGTATGTGGAATATTCAGCATACATTTAACAGTGGCTATTTTTATTGTTTTCTTTATTCTTTTTCTCATACCTGTAAGAAATGGTTGGACCGCTACGATCCCTGACTTCCTTTTCCCTGGCCTTGCAGTTTCCTTCTCTGTGACCTTGCCTGGTCCAGAGTCCCCCTTCTCCCTCCTCCAATATCCCAGCCAATTGGTTCTGAGACGTAGTCATGCCAGTTCAGTGATGGCACAATTAGGTTAAAATATAGTCAGTGATAGTATTTGCTTATTTCTGTGTGTGTTCTAGTTAATAAAGTTTAATCATTTAGGTGATCCTATGCTTTTGCGTATTTGTTTCATTATACCTTAATTCAGAAACATTTTTTTTTAAATTTATTTTTAAAATTTATTTATTTTTTAACATCTTTATTGGAGTATAATTGCTTTACAATGGTGTGTTAGTTTCTGCTTTATAACAAAGTGAATCAGTTATACATATACATATGTCCCCATATCTCTTCCCTCTTGCGTCTCCCTCTCTCCCACCCTCCCTATCCCACCCCTCTAGGTGGTCACAAAGCACCAAGCTGATCTCCCTGTGCTATGCGGCTGCTTCCCATGGGAATAAAGACACAGACCTACTAGAGAATGGACTTGAGGATACGGGGAGGGGGAAGGGTAAGCTGTGACAAAGTGAGAGAGTGGCATAAACATATATACACTACCAAACGTAAAATAGAAACATTTTTGATGAACACTTTCTCCATTAAATTTTATTTTTGTGATGCCTAGTTTAATTTAAGGATTCCATTTCATAGAAGCACAGATATGAAGTGAAAAGTGACACAGTATAGTGGAAGGAGCTTTGGTTTTACAGTCTGTGAAATTTATTGATAATTCTTACTTTTTCAAATACTATTTTTAATAGTTATCATTTGTTGACAGGCATTGCTCTTGTTTAACACCGTGAGTATATTAAGTGGCTTATTATTCATATTACTATTTAGGAGAGTATATACAAAGATAACCTTGACTGTCCTTTCTGTCTTTTGGTTTAGCTGTTTCTGGGAGAATTGTAGAACCCTGTCCCTTTTGACTTTGGCTTGTAACCACTTGACTATCGGTGCCTTGTTGTTAGACAATTAGCAGCTTGAACCAAGAAACAAAAAGTAAAATTAAACCAATATTTGCCCCTTATATCCTGCTTTTTGGAGGAAATTTGTAATTTTGGTAATTCTGATTGGTATCATTCATTCACTTTACGTCATATATTTTCCTCATTATTATAGGTAATTGGTAGTTTTCTGTAATTTCAATTACAACTGATGCTTTAAATATCTATAAAATTTACAATGTAATATTATAAATATTACTTATTATGAACGTCAGTCAGTTGTAATCATTTATTTAATGCAAACTTTGAACATTTATAAGATATACTTTATACGGCTCTGTGGATAGAAAGATGAATAATAGGTGATTTTTGTCATCAATGGATTCACAGTCTAATGCAAGAATAGAAGGAAAGTTATAGTGCAGTATGATGTGTGTTATCATGGAAGTGTAGATATAGTGTTAGCACAAGGAAGGGACTGAGTTTGTGAAACTTGGCATTCTTTTCAGTGTTCTTTGGACTTGCTACATCATTTCTAAGACAAGTAGAAATAATATTAAAACTATTAATATAAAAATCACTTAAAATTTTTCTCCAAGGAACAACTTGGTCTCATTAGACTATTCTTTAGAATTCTATTAGAAACTAGTACTTGCCAGGAGGACTATGCATAATATGTCCAGAGATATTCCTAATATCTTTATGTTTCAGTTTACTGAAATGGTTTATTATTTTATATGAACTCCTAAGAGTGTTTCATATTTCTAAATTATATACTGTCTTGTAATTACAAAATACCACTGTGAATTATTAATAGAGAGGTACATCAGACTCAGACATGTTCAGTTTTTATGAAAAATGAAGTTATAGAATATGGAGTATTATTATACAGTTGTACCATTCTTCTAATAAAACCTCTGCTTTTTTAAAGCATGTACTCTGAGAGTATTCAAAAGTGCATCAAGAAGTAACCAGCTAAATTTACTGGTAAATGAGGTGTTTTTTGTTTTTAATACATTTTTTAAACATTGAAGCACCATAGATGAGTTTTTTAAAAATACATTTATCAAACATTGAAGTATCAATTTCAGGCAAGTAATTGCATTTAAGATCATTTTATATAAATGCAAGCGTAGAAGTTGAAGTTCAAGAAGTTGTGTGCTATATTCCATGGGGGTTAAGCATACAGATTCTAGAGCAAACTCCTTGAGTTAAATTCTTGGTAATCTTAGGAAAGCTGCTTAATGTTTCTGTACCTCAGTTTTCTCATCTATAAAGTGGGGGAAAAAATAGTGTCCCCTTCATAGTGCTGTTGTGAGAATCTAATAAGTCCATATAACTAATGTGTATAGAACATTCATGGCACACAGGAAGCACTATAGCTATGCTGTTATCTTATTATCGTGTTTGCTTTGGGAATGCAAATGTTTGCTCCAGACCAAATATTTGGTCCAAATATTAAAATCATATTTGGCCCAAGTATTAAAAAACATATTTGGTGCAAATACTAAAAGCAAAACAAACAAACAGCAATAAAACCCCCAGTTACCTCAAGGCTCCAGAGAGTTGACCAAAAGCAGACGTATTCCGGAGAGGGGTCAGACTTGGAAAATGGAATTGGTGCCAGTGACTTTTACATTTTTTAACGCTTTTAGCCTGGAGGCTGACAGAAGTCAGTGCTGTGTGGTAGTGAAAACTCTAAAAGAACATGCACAGTCTCTCGGAAGACAGAAAGTCAAGGAGTGATCCTGGAAAAGAGAAATCCAGAGAGAGGGAGCCCCAAATTCTGTGCATACACTCTGCTCAAGTCTCTGGCTGATGCTTAGCCACGTGTATGGGGGGCAGGTGTGAATTCAGTTACCACTGCTAAGGGCAACACTGCACTGAGGTTTGCACTGCCACCAAGCATTTTGCAGTTTGTGATTTGAGTCCCACCAAGTTGATTGCTTGTTAAAGCGAATATAATCAACGTTCTTCAGAGGTATATAGCAGAATCCAGAATCTCAACAATATAAAAGGACAGGATACAATTCACAATTGTTTAAAATGTATAGAAACATGCAAATGTGACCCAATCTCAAGAGAGACGACTACCAAGAACAACCTGGAGATGATCTTACCAGACAAGGATTTAAAGCAGCTATTATGGCTGTGTTCAATGAAATCAAGGAAAATATGTTTACTGTGAACAAAAAGATTAAAAAAACTCAACGTATAAAAATTATTCAAAGAAACAAAATGGAATTTCTAGACCTGAAAATTACAGTATCTGAAAAGTTCACATAGCTAGTAAGTGGTAGAACTAGGGTATGAATTTATCTCCATTGGACTCTGAAGTCTATGCTTTTAAGCTCTTTACTATGGAGTATCCATGTAATAAGAGGAGAGCAGTGGGAGAGCCTAAGGGGATGTCACTACTAAAGCAGTGGGAAGAAGAGGAGGAGGACCCCATGGAAGGCTCTGGGAAGATACAATCTGTGAGATAAGAGGAAAATTAGGAGAAAATAGTTACAGAAGCCATGTGTATTAGTTTCTATGGCTGCTGTAACAAATGACTCCAAGCCTGATGGCTTAAAACACCATGAACTTATTATCTTAAAGTTCTTGAGGTAAGAATTCTAAAACTTAGTTTCAATGGGCTAAAATCAAAGTTTTGGCAGGACTGCATTAATTCTGGTGGCTCTAGGGAGGAATCTATTTCCTTGCCTTTTCTAGCTTATATTTTTGGCTGGTGGCCCATGCTCCATCTTCAAAGCCAGCAACATACTATCATGTTACATATTCACAGGCTCTGTGGAATAGGATGTGGATGGTTTTGGGGTGCCACTATTTGGCCTACTACATCATGGAAGTGTAGAGTTTTCAGTAAGATGTTGTTGACAACATCAGTTGAAAATCAGAGAAATCTAGTTGAATAAGGACTGAAAAGTGTACTTTGGTTTGACAGGAGCCTGGTTTTCCTGCAAACCAATCAATATTATTTTCAGCCTATCTTATATATACATACTAATCCATAGATTCACGCATATTTTACATTGAAAAGACTTTATTATCTAAGGAATTTTCGGTATTTATTGGTTACTCCAAAAGTGGTGCTCAATATTTCTTTTATACTTATATTTAAATATATTTAATATTCTTTTATATTCTTATTCTTCTGGTATTTTGGTTCATGTTCACTACATCTAAAAGACTTATTTGTTCATGCTCTTGGGCGGATAGGCCAAGGATCAAAAATTAAGAGTTAATGTTGCATCCACCCTGGTTGAGTTTTATTTTCATCCTGATTTTTTTCCATTTGCTTTCTCTTCATTAAAGTGAATTGGGGTAGTGTGGAGGAAAAAGGAAGGGTTGGCAAACCTTGCTGTGGATCATATAATATAGATTGTATTCTGTACATTATTAAAAATAGGTTTCTCAGATGGCTGGGCTAATGATTCACTGGGGAAAAAATTGAACTTTACTTAAACACTTGATATTGTTCATCCATTTTCAAATATGTTACTGCTCTACACAGTCTAAGTCTCCATTGAAATACAGAATCAAACAATTAGGATATAAAATTGTGATTACACTTTTCAGTACTCTCGGGGCAGTAGATATCTGCCTCTGAAGAGACCAGAGCTAAAGACTGAATGGGGCTACTTTTTAATAAAGAAAAATAATACCACACTCACAGTTTTTGTTTTTGTGTCAGCAAGATGCCTGCCTAGACTGTAGTAAGGAATCAATAAATTTTATATATTGATAATGTTAAAAGTCATTAGAGACACATAAAGCACAAGCAACAAAATAAAAACAGGTGGGACTACAACAAACTAAAAAGCTTCTGCACAGCAATAGAAACAACAAAGTGAAAAGACAACCTATGGGATGGGAAAAATATTTGCAAACCATATTATGTGATAAGGAGTTAATATCCAAAATATATTAAGAGCTCATGCCACTCAGTAGCAAAAACCAAATAATCAAATTAAAAATGGACAAAAGACCTGAATAGACATTTGTCCAAAGAAGATGTATGAAAGGCCAACAGGTACATGAAAAGATGCTCAGCATCACTAGTCATTAGGGAAATGCAAGTCAAAACCACAGTGAAATATCACCTCATACCTGTAATGACCATCACCAAAAAGACAAAAGATAACAAATACTGGCGAGGTTGTGGAGGAAAGGGAATCCTTGTGCACTGTTGGTGGGATTGTAAACTGGTACAGCTACTACGGGAAACAGTATGGGGGATCCTCAAAAATTAAATACAGAACTACCGCATGATCCAGCAATTTCACTTCTGGGGGTATATCCAAAGGAAATGAAAACACTAACTTGAAAAGATATCTGCACCTCCCATGTTCATAGCAGAATTATGATAGCCAAGACACGAAAACTGCCTAAGTGTCCATTGATGGATGAATGGATAAAGAAATTGTGGAATATCTGTATAGTGGAATATTATTCAGCCATTAAAAATGAGGAAATCCTGACATTTGTGACAACATGGATGGACCTTGAGCATATAATGTTAGGTGAAATAAGACAGAGAAAGACAAATACCGTATGATCTTATTTGTAGAATCTAAAGCAACAACAACAAGAACAAAAACAAACTCATAGAAAAAGAGATCAGATTTGTGGTTACCAGAGGTAGAGGGAGGAGGAATTGGAGGAAAGCAGTCAGAAGGTACAGACTTCCAGTTGTAAGATAAATAAGTACTACGGATATAATGTACAGTATGATGACTATAGTTAGCACTGCTGTATGATATACAGGAAAGTTGTAAAGAGAGTAGATCCTAAGAGTTCTCATCACAAAGAAAAAATGTTTTTTTCCCCTTTTTAAAAATTAATTAATTTATTTGTTTTTATTTTTGGCTGTGTTGGGTCTTCGTTGCTGTGCGTGGGCTTCCTCTAGTTGCGGCGAGCGGGGGCTACTCTTCGTTGCAGTGCGCGGACTTCTCATTGTCATGGCTTCTCTTGTTGCGGAGCACGGGCTCTAGGCGTGCAGGCTCAGTAGTTGTGGCTCATGGGCTTAGTTGCTCCACAGCATGTGGAATCTTGCCGGTCCAGGGCTTGAACCTGTGTCCCCTGCATTGGCAGGCAGATCCTTAACCATTGCGCCACTAGGGAAGCCCTTTTTCCCCTTTTTTGCTTTCTCTTTTTATTTTATCTATGTGAGAGGACGGATTCTAACTAAAGTTATTGCGGTAATCATTTCACAATATATGTAAGTCAAATCATTATGCCGTACACCCTAAACTTACACCATGATATATGTCAATTATATCTCAATGAAACTGGGAAAAAGTAATTAGGGCCTATCATGCATGCAATATAAAAATACACTTAAATTTCCCTTGAAGTTTAAATTCCAGAACCATATCAATCTTCTATTTTCATAACAGTAATAGAGTATAAAATGAAAGTACCTTCTTCATAATCCTTTTTTTCCCCTGAAGATAACCACAGCTAAGATTGGCTTATATCCATCTAGAACATCATGTATAAAAAATATTTTTCCATAAACAGAATCATATTACAGACTATTGTATCATCTTCTACAACTTAATCATATATGGTTAAAAAAAATAAGGACACAAAAAGTCCAAAGGAAGAGAATCCAGGTTTAATTGAGCAGGGCTCTGGCTCAGATTTTCTATAATTCTCTTGACTCTGTTCTCTCTGTTTGTTTGGTTCTTAGGCTAGTTTCCCTCATGATTACAACAGGGCTGTATCATCATATCAGTGATGATATCCAAATTCAGCATCATCTCTGGGCACACAAAGCAGCTGACTTTCTTTGCTTTTGTTTATAAGAGTAAGGAGATTTTCCCAGAAACCTCCTGGTAGACTTCCCCTATGCCCACTGTCACATACTCATTGCCCAGATTATTAACCAGCAAGGGGAAATGTGGCCAACACAACTGGCTCAGAGCATGGGGAGGGAGGGAAGAAAGGATACCTCTACAAAACTGGATTGTTTTGGGAGAAAGAGGAGGGTTATACATGTAAATGAACGTTGGACGATTCCTAACGTTCTTTGCTGCGATACATAGCAGACGTGGAGTTGGTACCCTTAAGCCTTATTTGGAAGTATTTATTTAGATTTGAGATCCTCCAGGTTCTTAAGCCAAACTAGATCTAGCAAGTTAAATCCTTACCTAGGAATAGAAATCAAAGTCTATGCTCAGTGGTCTCTGAAGCTGGGAAATGGAAAACCCATGTCTCTTCTCCACCCAACTGATTCATGCAGTATTCATTCCACGAAAGTGTGTTGAGTTGCTATTGTGAATTCTGGGCTGGTGATACAGGGATAAATAAGAAGGCATCCTTGCTCTTGAGGAATTTAGTGATCTAATAGTGAAAAGAAAAGGTAGATACACCATTGAATGTGGGTGAAGTGTGCTTTTGATAGTAAACAGTCCAGTGAGAGTACAGAGGAGGGAGCTCTTAAGTACTTTCCCATCACTACCTCCCCTATATGAAGGCACACATCCTATCATAAATGGCTGAGGTCCTCTACAGGTAAAAACAGTGAAAAGTTTAATGGATTAGTCTGTTTATATTGTAGGCAAGATGATGTTACTAGCTATTTATGTTGAAACTGAAATTCCCAATTAACTACTAATAACTTAACATTTTAGTTGAAGAGGCTGGGTTCTATTTGCCTTGCTGTTCACGAACATCCCTAGTAAAGCATAAATACTGCTTTTTGGGAACGGGGCTCTAAAGCTAATAAATTAACACATTTACTGACTGAGTGTGTTCGTTAGCCAGCATCTTGTCTAAAGCCTGTGTACATAATCATGTACCTGTCTTTCATCTGTGAAACTGGTGCAGTGATTTAGAAGGTGAATGGGATTATTATCTCCTAAAGGGCATATAGCTAAAAATATTCACTGAGCAACAACTATTTATCTACCACTTATGTGAATGTGGACATTTGTCTATGGTTGAGATATGCATCTTCTATTTGTAGACGTTTTCTGTTTTACTGTCTTTCTGTCCAGAAAGACTACTTCCTACTCTGAAGCTAAGTATACTACATACTGCTGTGTATTTGAATGATGTGGCTTCCAGAGACACCAGCACCAAACTCAATAAGGAGGTCAATTTAATCAACATGTAATTTAATCACCGTGCCAGCATTATGCACTGTTTTAGATTATGACTCTTGAATGTATAGATTATTCTATTCTATTAGTATCATTCAATTTGAACATCTTCCTCAGATTTTTTGATATTTAAAATAAAAAATATTTTTCACGTGTAAATATTTGATAACAAGTGAATCAGATAGTAAATTTATGTGCTAGATTGTTCCTGAATTTACCAGTGATTTAAAGATATTCGTAACCTATTGAGCCAAACAGCCTCTAATTTTTATTCTCTTAAAGTAAACTGTATTTTCTTAAAACAGTCTAGTCTAATTTGACAGAATACATCCTCTTTCACTACTTTTTATCAAATACCACTTCCCCTTACTTCCTCGACCCCCTCACTAGCACTGTGTTTTTTTTTTTTAATCACAAGGGGATTTTTCTCTGATATTTACTGTGGACCCTCGTTGAGTTCCTGGTGATAAATCTCACAGTATTGTGAGAGGCCCCATGATTGGATGCCCCTTGAGTTTTTTGTTTTGTTTTTTTTAATTTATGGCTGTGTTGGGTCTTTGTTTCTGTGCGGGGGCTTTCTCTAGTTGCGACAAGCGGGGGCCACTCTTCATCGCGGTGCGCGGGCCTCTCACTGTCGCGGCCTCTCTTGTTGCGGAGCACAGGCTCCAGACGCGCAGGCTCAGTAATTGTGGCTCACGGGCTTAGCTGCTCCACGGCATGTGGGATCTTCCCAGACCAGGGCTCGAACCCGTGTCCCCTGCATTGGCAGGCAGATTCTCAACCACTGCGCCACCAGGGAAGCCCACTAGCACTGTTTCTTACCTTGCTTGAGTTGTCTCCAAAGCATTTCTTTCCTTCTGACATACTATATATTTCTGTTTTTATTTTTATTTTTAAATAAGCTGTCTATCCCCATTAGAGTGTAAATCCCATGAGTGCAAAGTTTTTGATCTGTTGTGTTCACTGGCTTTACCAGTAACACCTAGGACAAAGCATGAGATGAACTAGATAATGAGGAAATATTTGCTGACTTGAGGGATTGCAAAATAGAATATATAAACCAAAAATTAAGGGGCTGAAAAGTGCCCCAAATTCTGTGTCTACTACTATGGTGACAGTTTTGAACCTAAGTAGAACATTGACTGTTCAGTGCAGCTATTTTTCACCTTTCCCTTCTCTATTGCGAGAGAAAAGAAACATATTCAGAAGGGAAAATGAGAAAATAACCTTTTGGGGTTAGATAACCATGCATCCTTGTTTGTCTGGCACAGTTCAGGTTAACACCTGTCACAGCTTAATTCCTATTATCCCCCTTTCACTGTCCGTAGTGCCCCAGTCTGGGTGAGAAACTAAATGGCCATCCTCAGTCATGGTACCTTGGCGAATCATATAAAAGTTTCAGACGTGTTCCCCAGAAAAAATACAGGTAATTTCTACACATACAAAATCTTTCATATACTTTGAGATTTGAGGACTTAAAAGGAATCCAAGCCACTCTTTTGACTTGTAGCCACACACTCTCAGAATCTATACTTCTTTGCAACTAATCTCAGAGCTGTGAGAGAAAGACAGCGTCCGGTGGGATCTGTATAACTTCGAGACCAGATGGAACATTCTGACAGCGTGAGGTCAGTACTGGAGGTATGACCAGATGTGACTTCTCTGACTTCTGAGATAATGCTGATGCCGTTAGCTCTAAGACCCCAACAGAGCTGTGGTCGAGTTCTTTACTGGAACAGGAAACCTTAGAACTGTCCTTAGACCATCGACAGAGTAGTACAGAGAGCAGCACACCCAGGGCACACAGAATGGGCTCCATATTGTAGCGCACTGATTTCCATAGTTCTGGAGACAGTGAGCCTGGTGTGAGATAAGAAGAACCTATTGAAACGGTTGCGTGATCTGACATGAGAGAAAAGTGTCCCAATGAGAGTAGACAGTGCAGACAGAGAGAGAGAGAAGTGATAGATAAATCACAGCAGAGACAACAAACGAAGCAACGTTAGGCCAGCAAAATTTAATACTTCATAAGCTGGAGTTACTTGCATTTGTTCACTCTACAGATGTACCATGAGTAACTTATGTTCCAAGCTCTGTGTAGAAGAAATGGTGAGGGAGAACCTGAGGAGATAGGGGTGTTTCTTCCAGGACAGGACTTAAGTGGAATCTGTGCATTATAATATAAACTATAAATTTGGGGGGGAAGTGAAGGATTAAAAACGAGATTCCAGGGGCAAAGATAAAAACTGAGATTATCTTTACACACCCATAACCTGGAGATTTTGTTTTGTTTTCTTTCTAATGGTATTAGTGTGTATAACAGTTATGAGTAGGAAAATGGATTATATCACGTATTTAATCATGAGATATAGTCTCTGTACTTCCAAAATGGATTTGAGGTGAATGCTACATAGTTATTTAAATTCAGTAAATTTGTAGTTAGTTTCACCATAAGGAGTTTTTGGTTCCTTTGAAAACTATTCAAGAATTGCTTAAGACGAAATCTGTGCACCAGGGGATTCAGCCAATAATTAGATCACCCACCCTCATGGTGTTTTTCTCAAGGACTGGTTTGATTATGGCTTCTTTCTAGGTTGAACTGTTGAACAACTGTTCCCTGAGCAGATTGTTCCTAATTTAATTGTTGCTAAGTGAACAGTCAGTTTTCATGAAGGAACTTAAGCTTTAGTTTTCCTTTATGTCTAGCTTTAGTTAGCTTTTCATTCTGTCCATTCTCTATCCAAATTGGACTCACTCCCTGAACATGCTCTATTTTCCCCAGGTACATTACTCATATTCTTACCACACTAATTCCTCAACTTAGAATTCTGAGCCATTCAAAAGTTTACCCTATCCTTCTATGCTTATGTCCAAGAAGGTGTCTTCCTTGAATTTTTTCATAATCCTTTCCACCAGAAGTAATATTTCTACTCATGGATCCATATCACTGGGTTTTTAAGTTTTTCTACATTTCTCTCATTTTATAATAATTATTTGGTATGTATTATATATAATTTATTTACATTAGAATATGTTTTTTTAGAGCAGTTTGAGATTTACAGAAAACTGTCGGAAAAAGTCCCATAACCTTTCCCCTCCCCTACATCCTTTATTATTATAATACCTTGCATTAGTGTGATATATTTGTTATAATTGACAAACATTATCACTCAGAGCTCATAGTTTACATTAGGGCAGATACTGACAAATCATTATCATTCAGATTTCATAGTTTACGTTAGGGTTCACTCTTTGTGCTGTACATTCTAAAAGTTTTGACAAATACATCCATTACTGGTGTTGTACAGAATAGTTTCACTGCCCTAAAAGTCCTGTGTGCTTCACCTCTTCATGCCTCCCTCCCTTCTAACCACTGATCTTTTTACTGTCTCTCCATAGTTTTGCATTTTCCATAATGTCATATACTTAGAATCATACAGTATGCAGCCTTATTATTCTGGCTTTTTTCACATAGTGATATGCATTTAAGCTTTCTCTATGTCTTTTCCTAGCTTGATAGCTTGTTTCTTCTTATTACTGAGTAATATGCCATTGCCTGGTTGTACAGCAGTTTGTTTATCCATTTACCTATTGAAGAATATCTTGGTTACTTCTAAGCTTTGGCAATTATGAATAAAGCTGCTATAAACTCACGTGCAGGTTTTCATGTAGACATAAGCTCCCAGCTCCTTTGGGTAAATACTAAGGAAAGAGATTGCTTAGTCATATGTTAAGAGTATGATTACTTTTGTAAGAGACTGCCAAACTGACTTTCAAAGTGTCTGTAGCATGTGGCATTCCCTGAATGAATGAGAGTTCCAGTTGCTCCACATCCTCATCAGCATTTGGTGGTGTCAATTTTTGGATTTTAGCCATTCTCACAGTTGTGTAAATGGTAACTTATTGTTATTTTAATTTGCAAGCTCCTGATGACATATGATGTAGACCATCTTTTCATATGCTTATTTGCCATAATGTCTTTTTTTGTGAGGTGTCTATTGAGATCTTTTGCCAAATTTTAAATTGGGCTGTTTATTTTCATATTGTTAAGTTTTTAAAATTGAAGTATAGCTGATATACAGTGTATTAATTTCTGCTGTACAGCAAAGTGATTCAGTTACATACATACATATATATATATATATATTCTTTTTCATATTCTTTTCCGTTATGGTTTATCACAGGATATTGAATATAGTTTCCTGTGCTATACAGTGGCACATTGTTATTTATCCATTCTCTATATAATAGTTTGCATCTGCTCATCCCAAACTCCCAGTTTATCCCTCCTCCATCCTCCCTCCCCCTTGGCAACCACAAGTCTGTTCTCTATGTCCGTGAGTCTGTTTAGTAGATAAGTTCATTAGTGTCATGTTTTAGGTTCCACACATAAGTGATATCATATGGTATCTGTCTTTCACTTTCTGACTTGACTTTACTTAGTATGATATTCTCTAGGTCCATCTATGTTGTTGCAAATGGCATTAGGTCATTCTTTTTTGTAAGTGAGTAGTACTCCATTGTATATCATATTGTTGAGTTTTAAGAGTTCTTTGTATATTCTGACTACCAGTCTTATCATATCTATGTTTTGCAAAGATTTTCTCCCAGTTGTGGGTTGACTTTTAATTCAGCTAACAGTGTTTTTCACAGAGCAGAAGACTTAATTTTCATGAAGTTCAACTTAACAATTTTCCTTTTATGGATCATGCTTTTGGTGTTGTACCTAAAAAGTCATTGCTAAACCCAAGGTCACCCAGATTTTCTCCTATGTTATCTTCTAGGAGTTTTACAGTTTTGTGTGTTATATTTAGGTCTGTGATACATTTTGAACTCATTTTTGTGGCAGGTTTAAGATCTGTCTAGATTCTTTTTTTTTTTTTAACATCTTTACTGGAGTATAATTGCTTTACAATGTTGTGTTAGTTTCTGCTCTGTAACAAAGTGAATCAGCTATGTGTATACACATATCCCCATATCTCCTCCCTCTTGCCTCTCCCTCGCACCCTCCCTATCCCATCCCTCTAGGTGGTCACAAAGCACCAAGCTGACCTCCCTGTGCTATGTAGCTGCTTCCCACTAGCTATCTGTTTTACATTTGGTAGTGTATATATGTCAATGCTACTCTCTCACTTCATCCCAACTTACCCTTCCCCCTCCCCATGTCCTTAAGTCCATTCTGTACGTCTGTGTCTTTATTCCTGTCCCATCCCTAAGTTCATTAGAACCATTTTTTTTTTGATTCCATATATATGTGTTAGCGTATGGTATTTGTTTTTCTCTTTCTGACTTACTTCACCCTGTACAACAGACTCTATGTCCATCCACCTCACTACAAATAACTCAGTTTCGTTTGTTTTTATGGCCGAGTAATACTCCATTGTATGTATGTGCCACATCTTCTTTATCCATTCATCTGTCAGTGGACACCTAGGTTGCTTCCATGTCCAGGCTATTGCAAATAGTGCTGCAGTGAACATTGTGGTACATGACTCTTTTTGAATTATGGTTTTCTCAGGGTATATGCCCAGTAGTAGGATTGCTGGGTCATATGGTAGTTCTGTTTTTAGTTTTTTAAGGAACCTCCATACTGTTCTCCACAGTGGCTGTATCAATTTACATTCCCACCTACAGTGCAAGAAGGTTCCCTTTTCTCTACACCCTCTCCAGCATTTATTGTTTCTAGATTTTTTTGATGATGGCCATTCTGACCGGTAAATGGTGATACCTCATTGTACTTTTTTTTTTTTTTTTTTTCAATAAAGACTGCTGTATTGCTGCACGACAGTCATGAAACTCAGCTGCACAGGGACCTTACCACACCGCGCAGAGGCTGGTTCACGGGACCTTGTGATCCTCTTAATGGGCCTCTCTGTTGTAATTAACACAGGCCGCAGGGACCAAAAGTTCCCCTCGGCCCTTCTGAAAATGTTCGGGAATGGTAGTGCAGGAAGGTAATACACACTTTCTGCATTTCTGCCCTGCAGTGCAGCAGTTGTTGCTGTTGGGAGTCACTGTGCTAATTCTCTTAGGTCATTTTTCCCTTCAGTTGTTCTGACTACCTCCAAGCGCTCCATGGCTGCACGCTTGTCTCACTGGAAAATGCACAGCCCCCATTCTGTGCAGGGACGACGCAAAGCAGAGTGTGATGCATCTCTCTGGAGCATCAAGTTTATTAACTAGAATTGGAAGAACCCAGGAGTTCTTGGAACAAGAACTATCCCCCTCCCCCACCAACACGGAAGACAGAAGAGTGGGGGAGGGGAGACGTGCCCCAGGAGTGACAGTCCAGTCTCTCAGGTTTCACCCAGGTGGGGGTTGAGGGGCAGACCTGCAGCCACGGTGGCCTCGCTTTCGGTCGCCTGGGCTGCTCCGGACCATCCTCTGAGCTGGCCAGGGTCTTGGATACGATGCTTCTGAAGGCCACGCAGAGAACACACTCCTCTTCCCCTGCACCGGGCCCCAGGGAGCCCGGCGGCCTGACCTTCCTGCCTCGGTCATCCATGGGGTTCACATGGGCTCACTTTATTATGACGCCTCATGCTGGGCAGCTTGCAACAAAGATGTTTCAAAACAAAGTTCCAGATTCTCCTAGCCACCCCTCGCTTTTTCTGGCTCTGGTCAGAGAGAGTGGATGAGGACACACTCTCAGGCTGCCCAGCGTGGGAGGACCCTCCAGTGTTGGACACACCCGGGGCGCAGCTGCTTCCCTCTGGGGCTCCAATCCTGCTGCTGCTGGAGGTGGATGTCCCAGTGCCACACTGGGGGGCTGGGCTGGGGGTGGCAGTCCTCACCTCCAGGCTGGGTGGGGGACAGGGAGACTCACCGGTCTTCTGCCCTGCCTGCTGGTCTTCCTGCAGCTGCACATTTTTTCTTTGGTAGAGCCACCTGGTTTGCAGGGAGGACACCACAGGGCTTGGAGAAGGCTCAAGTTCACTGCCACAGAGGTCCCCGCAAGAGAAGGCCTTCAGAGTTATGATGGAGACCTCCACCTTGGGTTTCTTGGAGCTCACACTGCCTGTCCCAGCGTCCTGGATCTGGTCGCAAGTCAAGCCCAGAGTCCTCATCATTGTCACCTCCAGGTCCTCTCCACGGGGTGGCGGGAGTGGCTCCTTCTGGCCCATGTTGACCCATGGATGCCTTATGAGGTCAGGTAAGGTTCCTCTGTCACTGGGGTTGAGGGCAATCATTTTTTGTAACAGATCCCTTATCTCCAAAGACAGATAAGGTGGGATGGGGTATTGCCCTTGTAGGATTTGCTTCCGCAGCTCCTGGAAGTCTTTTCCCGCAAAGGGCCGGAACCCAGTTACCATGGTGTAGAGCACTCCTCCCAAGCTCCACACGTCCACCGCAGGGCTGCTGGAGCTCTGCCCCAGGAGGAGTTCCGGGGCAGCATAAGGGTGTGTGTCGCAGATCGTGTCCAGTTGGACAGTGTCATCACACTTGTTGCTGAGGCCAAAGTCTGTAAGTTTGATATTCATGTTGGAATCAAAGAGGAGGCTCACTGGCTTCAGGTCCCGGTGCACGATGCCCCTCTGGTGGCAGTGCTGCAGGGCGGAGACCAGCTGCTGGAATGGGCCTCGGGCCTCCGCCTCTGTCATACGGCCATGGATCTTCAAATAGCGGTACATGTTCCCCCCACTGAGGTACTCCATCACCATGAAAAATGTCTTCTCTGTGTCAGTCACCCCCAGCAGTTTTACAATATTGGGGTGATTCAGAGCCCTCAGACTGCACACTTCCCGGCAAAGTGCCTGGACACCTGAGAAGCTCTGACGCCTTTTCTTTATGACTTTCACAGCCACCTGTGTCCCGGTCAGAATGTGCCGGGCCAACTTCACTTTACCGAAGGTGCCTTCACCAATGGTGTGGAGGATCTCGAAGTCATCAATATGAGCCTCCTTGCCAGCAGATTTGGCTGTGAGGCCCTGCATCCTGGTGATCTGCTAACTACACTGACTGACAGCACTACCTAGCAACGCTAACTACGCTAACTAACAATGCTAACTGTACTAACAGGGCTAAGTATGCTGTCTCTACTAACAACGCTAACTACGCTAACTGTACCAACAGCGCTAACTAGTACTAACTACACTAACTATGCTAATCAAGTATTAACTATACCAACAATACTCACTATGCTAACTGTAGAAGGAACAATGACACAAATAAAAAAGAGTAGAGAAAAGAGAAACGAAAATCAACAAAATGGCAGAAACAAGGAAAACACAAGCTAACTGTAGGTCCAAGGCCGTCAGGTCACCAAAAGCAGCTTCCTGGGCTCTAAGGACCAAAAACCTGGGCCCACCTTTCTCTTTCATAGGGCTTTGTGAAGTACATCACAATGGTGCACTCTGAGGTCAGAGCAAGAAATGGACCCATCACCGCTGGGGATACACCACAGTGGTTTTCTCACTTTTTGAGTTCAAGGCCCCTTTACACTTAGGAAAAAGGATCCCAAAGAAATTTTTCTTTACGTGTGTTATTAGATATTGGTATTCACTTTGTTATAAATAAAAATCTGCAGGATACTTCAGTGGCCTTTTTATTTCTAGTTTGAAAATGTGTAATAATTTTAGAGACCTCGTAATGTCTACACTTGAAATGTTCAATTCCTTTTCCTTAAATTCTGGTCTCAAAATAACGTTCCAACTTAACTGACTTCACGATACTATACAAAATGTTCTGTTGCATAAGACATGATACGGTACATTATGAAAGTCTGTGAAGCTGAGAGAAGGTTTGCCAGGAAGGTCATTGAGCAGATTTCTCATCAGGAGCCTCGGAGGCCAGATGGCATGACTCAATGTACTTGAAGTGTTGAAGGAAAGAAACCGTCAACCAAGAATCCTATATCTAGCAAAACTTTCCTTCGAAAATGAGGGAGAAATCAAGACATTCCCAGTTAATCAAGAGTTGAGAGAGTTCTTAACCACCAGACCTGCCTGCCACAGGGAGTTCTTCAGGTTGGAGTCAAGGACCCTGGACAGTAGCTCAAAGCCTTATGAAGAAATAAAGACCTCTGGTAAAAGTAGACAGACGGGCGACGAGAAAAGCTAGTACTGTTGTAACTTTGGTTTGTAGCTCCACTTTTTGTCTTCTGTTTGATTTAAGAGACTAATATATAATAAAACACACACATACAAATCAAAAAAAAAAAAAAAAGATCACCTCTTCACTTAGAAAAGTTACTTCACCCCTACTTTAGCCTAACTTTGGGAATTCCCATCAACAACATTCTTCTTTCCACTGTAGGAAGCAACGCTGCCAGAAGCTATGGCAAGCAGAGCCTCTTCTAAAATGCCTTTGATGACTGCAGCAACATGGATGCAACTAGAGATTATTAAGTGAAGTAAGTCAGAAAGAGAAAGACAAATACCATGTGATACCACTTACATGTGGAATCTAAAGTATGGCACAAATGAACCTTATCTATGAAACAGCAACAGACTCACAGACATAGAGAACAGACTTGTGGTTGCCAAGGAGGAGGGGGGTGGGAGAGGGAAGGGCTGGGAGTGTGGCATTAGCAGATGTAAACTATTATATATAGGAGGGATAAACAACAAGGTCCTACTCTACAGCACAGGGAACTAGAGTCAATATCCTGTGATAAACTGTAATGGATTTGCATTTCTCTAATGATTAGTTATGTTCAGCATCCTTTCATATGTTTGTGGGCAATCTGTATATCTTCTTTGGAGAAATGTCTATTTAGGTCTTCTGCCCATTATTTGATTGGGTTGTTTGTCTTTTTGTTATTGAGCTGCATGAGCTGCTTGTAAATTTTGGAGATTAATCCTTTGTCAGTTGCTTCATTTGCAAATATTTTCTCCCATTCTGAGGGTTGTCTTTTCATCTTGTTTATGGTTTCCTTTGCTGTGCAAAAGCTTTTAAGTTTCATTAGGTCCCATTTGTTTATTTTTGTTTTTATTTCCATTACTCTAGGAGGTTGGTCAAAAAAGATCTTGCTGTGATTTATGTCGAAGAGTGTTCTTCCTATGTTTTCCTCTAAGAGTTTGATAGTGTCTGGCCTTACATTTAGGTCTTTAATCCATTTTGAGTTTATTTTTGTGTATGGTGTTAGGAAGTTTTCTAATTTCATTCTTTTACATGTAGCTGTCCAGTTTTCCCAGCACCACTTATTGAAGAGGCTGTCTTTTCTGCACTGTATATTCTTGCCCTCTTTATCAAAGATAAGATGACCATATGTGTGTGGGTTTATCTCTGGGCTTTATATTCTGTTCCATTGATCTGTATTTCTGTTTTTGTGCCAGTACCATACTGTCTTGATTACTGTATCTTCGTAATATAATCTGAAGTCAGGGAGCCTGAGTCCTCCAGCTCCGTTTTTCTTTCTCAAGGTTGCTTTGGTTATTCGGGGCCTTTTATGTTTCCATACAAATGTGAAATTTTTTGTTATAGTTCTGTGAAAACTGCCATTGGTAGTTTGATAGGGATTGCATTGAATCTGTAGATTGCTTTGGGTAGTATAGTCATTTTCACAGTGTTGATTCTTCCAATCCAAGAACATGGTATATCTCTCCATCTGTTGGTATCATCTTTAATTTCTTTCATCAGTGTCTTATAGTTTCCCGCGTACAGGTCTTTTGTCTCCTTAGGAAGGTTTATTCCTAGGTATTTTATTCTTTTTGTTGCAGTGGTAAATGGGAGTGTTCCTTAATTTCTCTTTCGTATTTTTCATCATCAGAATGCAAGAGATCTGTGCATTAATTTTGTATCCTGCTACTTTACCAAATTCATTGATTAGCTCTAGTAGTTTTCTGGTAGCATCTTTAGGATTCTCTATGTATAGTATCATGTCATCTGCAAGCAGTGACAGCTTTACTTCTTCTTTTCCAGTTTGGATTCCTTTTATTTCTTTTTCTTCTCTGATTGCTGTGGCTAAAACTTCCAAAACTATGTTGAATAATAGTGGTGAGAGTGGGCACCCTTGTCTTGTTCCTGATTTTAGAGGAAATGGTTTCAGTTTTTCACCATTGAGAATGATGTTGGCTGTGGGTTTGTCATATATGGCCTTTATTATGTTGAGGTAAGTTCCCTCTATGCCTACTTTCTGGAGAGGTTTTAATCATAAATGGGGGTTGAATTTTGTCAGAAGCTTTTTCTGCATCTATTGAGATGATCATATGGTTTTTTTCCTTCAGTTTGTTAATATGGTGTATCACATTGATTTGCATATATTGAAGAATCCTTGCATTCCTGGGATAAACCTCACTTGATCATGGTGTATGATCCTTTTAATGTGCTGTTTGATTCTGTGTGCTAGTATTTTGTTGAGGATTTTTGCGTCTGTGTTCATCAGTGATATTGGTCTGTAGTTTTCTTTTTTTGTGACATCTTTGTCCGGTTTTGGTATCAGGGTGATGGTGGCCTCATAGAATGAGTTTGGGAGTGTTCCTCCCTCTGCTGTATTTTGAAAGAGTTTGAGAAGGATAGGTGTTAGCTGTTTTCTAAATATTTGATAGAGTTCTCCTGTGAAGCCATCTGGTTCTGAGCTTGTTTGTTTGTTGGAAGATTTTTAATCACAGTTTCAATTTCAGTGCTTGTGATTGGTCTGTTTATATTTTCTGTTTCTTTCTGGTTCAGTCTCGGAAGGTTGTGCTTTTCTAAGAATTTGTCCATTTCTTCCAGGTTGTCCATTTTATTGGCATATATTTACTTGTAGTAATCTCTCATGATTCTTTGTGTCTCTGCAGGGTCAGTTGTTACGTCTCCTTTTTCATTTCTAATTCTGTTTATTTGAGTTTCCTCCCTATTTTTCTTGATGAGTCTGGCTAGTGGTTTATCAATTTTGTTTATCTTCTCAAAGAACCAGCATTTAGTTTTATTGATCTTTGCTATTATTTCCTTCATTTCTTTTTCATTTATTTCTGATCTGATCTTTATGATTTCTTTCCTTCTGCTAACTTTGGGGGTTTTTGTTCTTCTTTCTCTGAGCACTTTGGTGTAAGGATAGGTTGTTTATTTGAGATGTTTCTTTTTTTTGAGGTAGGATTGTATTGCCATAAACTTCCCTCTTAGAACTGCTTTTGCTGCATCCCATAGGTTTTGGGTCATCATGTTTTCATTGTCATTAGTTTCTAAGTGTTTTTTGATTTCCTCTTTGATTTCTTCAGTGATCTCTTGGTTATTTAGTAGCATATTGTTTTAAAAATTTTTTAAATTTTAAAAATTTACCAAGGCTTGATATGTGACCCAAGATATGGTCTATCCTGGACATGTTCCATGAGCACTTGAGAAGAAAGTGTATTCTTTTGTTTTTGGATGGAATATTCTATAAATATCAATTAAGTCCATCTTGTCTAATGTGTCATTTAAAGCTTGTGTTTCCTTATTGATTTTCATTTTGGATGATCTGTCCATTGGTGATAGTGGGGTATTAAAGTTTCCTACTATTATTGTTTTACTGTCGATGTCCCCTTTTATGTCTGTTAGTATTTGCCTTATGTATTGAGGTGCTCCTATTTTGGGTGCATAAGTATTTACAATTGTTATATCTTCTTCTTGGATAGATCCCTTGATCATTAGGTAGTGTCCTTCTTTGTGTCTTGTAATAGTCTTTATTTTAAAGTCTATTTTGTCTGAGATGAGAATTGCTACTCCAGCTTTCTTTTGGTTTCCATTTGCATGGAATATCTTTTTCCATCCCCTCACTTTCAGTCTGTATGTGTCCCTAGGTCTGAAGTGGGTCTCTTGTAGACAGCATGTATACGGGTCTTGTTTTTGTATCCATTCAGCCAGTCTGTGTCTTTTGGTTGGAGCGTTTAATCCATTTACATTTAAGGTAATTATGGATATATATGTTCCTATGACCATTTTCTTAATTGTTTTGGGTTTGTTATGTAGGTCTTTTCCTTCTCTTGTGTTTCCTGCCTAGAGAAGTTCCTTTAGCATTTGTTGTGAAGCTGGTTTGGTGGAGCTCAGTTCTCTTAACCTTTGCTTGTCTGTAAAGGTTTTAATTTCTCCATCGATTCTGAATGAGATCCTTGCTAGGTAGAGTAATCTTGGTTGTAGGTTTTTCTCTTTCATCACTTTAAATATGTCCTGCCATTCACTTCTGGCTTGCAGAGTTTCTGCTGAAAGATCAGCTGTTAACCTTATGGGGATTCCCTTGTATGTTAATTGTTGCTTTTCCCTTGTAGGTTTTAATATTTTTTCTTTGTATTTAATTTTTGTAGTTTGATTAATATTTGTCTTGGCGTGTTTCTCCTTGGATTTATCCTGTATGGGATTCTTTGTGCTTCCTGGACTTAAGATTGAATATTTCCTTTCCCATTTTAGGGAAGTTTTCCACTATAATCTCTTCACATATTTTCTCAAACCCTTGTTTTTCCTCTTCTTCTTGGACCCCTATACTTTGAATGTTGGTGCGTTTAATGTACTAGAGGTCTCTGAGACTGTCCTCAATTCTTTTCATTCTTTTTTCTTTATTCTGCTCTGCGGTAGTTATTTCCACTATTGTTCTTCCAGGTCACTCATCCGTTCTCCTGCCTCAGTTATTCTGCTATCTATTCCTTCTAGAAAAATTGGGATTTCATTTATTGTGTTGTTCATCATTGTTTGTTTGTTCTTTAGTTCTTCTAGGTCCTTGTTAAATGTTTCTTTATTTTCTCCATTCTATTTCCAAGATTTTGGATCTTCTTTAGTATCATTACTGTGAATTGTTTTTCAGGTAGACTGCCTATTTCCTGTTCATTTGTTTGTGGTAGTGGGTTTTTGCCTTGCTCCTTCATCTGCTGCATATTTCTCTATCTTCCCATTTTGCTTAACTTACTGTGTTTGGGGTCTCCTTTTTGCAGTCTGCAGGTTCATAGTTCCTATTGTTTTTGGTGTCTGGCCCCAGTGGGTAAGGTTGGTTCCCGTGGGTCATGTAGGCTTCCTGGTGGAGGGGACTGGTGCCTGTGTTCTGGTGAGTGGGGCTGGATCTTGTCTTTCTGGTGGGCAGGGCTGCGTCTGGTGGTGTGTTTTGGGGTGTCTGTGAACTCAGTATGATTTTAGGCAGCCTCTCTGCTAATCTGTCGGGTTGTGTCACTGTCTTGCTAGTTGTTTGGCATGGTGCATTCAGCCCTGGAGCTGGCTGGCCGTTGTGTGTAGCTGGGTCTTAGCATTGAGATGGAGATCTCTGGGAGAGTTCTCACCGATTGATATTAATGTGGGGCCGGGAGGTCTCTGGTGGTCCAATGTCCTGAACTCGGCTCTCCCACCTCAGAGTCTCAGGCCTGACACCAGCCTGGAGCACCAAGAGCCTGTCAGCCACATGGTTTAGATTAAAGAGTTTTCAACACAGGTCTTTCCAACTCTAGATCCCAGATCTTGGCATCGGTGGAGGCACTGCGTGGCACATCCTGTGGGCAGTGGCGGGCAGGTAGGCAGGCGCAAGATGAGGAAATTGTGGTTCCGCAGGCAGGGCTTCAACCAACTGTGCGAGAAGCTCAGAGGAGAGCTCTTCGCCTTCCAGCTCTTTTTTTTTTTTTAGCATGTGGATGTCCAGTTGTTCCAGCGTCATTTGGTGAAAAGACTCTCATTTTTCCACTGAATCACCTTGCACCTTAGTCAAAGATCAATTGATTTTATTTGTGTGAGTCCATTTCTGTGCTATCTGTTCTTTTCTATAGATCTATCTGGCTGTTCTTTCACTAGTACCACACTGTCTTGACTACTGTAGCTTTATAGTAAGTCTTGGCATTGGGTACTGTTGGTCCTCTTTATTCTTCTCCTTCAGTGTTGTGTTGGCTTTTCTGGGTCTTTTGCTTCCCATATAAACTTTAGAATTAGTTTTTCAGTATCTACAAAATAACTTGCTGGTATTTTGATTGGGATTGCACTGAATTTTTAAAATCATTGTATCCCTCATTGCACCCATTACTTTTCTATAGTAAATGGACGTGGAATTTATTTGAGTTTATTATTATATGGAGTTTATTATTATTCATAGTAGATCCATCCAAAGTTTAAGATGTGTGTTTAACTTGATTTCTTTTCCCCAATGGCTAAGAAAAACTCCCATCATTATTCATAACCGATGATTCCCTTCCTTATTTATTGTGATGTCTTTTTTTTTGTCATACAATAAGTTTGTACATTCCCAGATGGGTTATTCTAAGCTAAATATTCTGTCTATACACATGTCTGTCTTTTACTGTGCGAAACAGCACTGATTTAATCACTGTATTTTAGGAATGTTTTAAATTTTAATTGGGCTAGTTCTACCTTATTTCTGTTCTTTTTTCCCTCACTGATTGTTCATACTCTTCTTAAATACTTATTTTCCCTAATGAATTTACTTGTGGTATTTAATTGAACTTAGTAATTCTGGCAAGAGCCTACGTGAAGAGCATACTATATTATTTGCTTAGCACCCATCCACTTGCATTTGTTAGCATTAAACTTTATGTGCAAGCCATTTTAATATTATTATGTGCTTGAAAATGGAAGTATTGGTAGTTTTGAAAGTGTGTGTATGTTCCGAAGGATTTGGACAAATTCAGAAAGCAATTTAAATAGTACTGCAGGAGCTTTTCCTATTCTAAAAGAGGAATGATTTAGGAAGCAGTAGATCTTAGTCCTCTATTACCCTGTTTAAATTTTAAAAGAAAAAATTGAAACTTCCAAGTGAAAATTCTAAATATTTTCCTTAAGTTGAATGTAATAGTGTGGGAGATTGCCAAGTTTCCTGTATTGTGTAAATCTGCATCATTGTTTGACATTATTTGACAAATTCAAAAAAATATTCTGTCTGATCAATACAGAAATCAGAATAAAGACAGGAAATTGGGCTAAAGTATAATTCAGTGAATTATTGAACTTACTTGGTGACTTCATTTGCTTAATTAAATTTATGGTGAGTTTTTTTCCCAAACTGATGGCAGAAAGGACTTTGTGGTCTCATGTCGTTTAAGAACAAGATGGCATCAGTGATGAATTCTACCAAACATTTAAAGGGGAATTAATACCAATTATTCTCAAACTCTTCCAAAAAACAGAAGAGGAGGGACACTCCTAAACATATTCACCAAGGCCAGCATTACTCTGAAACCAAAACCAGACAAGAATACGACAAGAAAAGAAAATTATAGGCCAATATCCCTAATGAATATAGATCAGAAAATTCTCAACAAAATACTAGGAAGCTGAATTCAGCAATACATTAAAAGGATCAATACTGTGATCAATAGGGATTTATTCCAGGGATGCAAGGATGGTTTATCATCCACAAATCAGTCAATGTGATGCACCCTGTTAACAAAACGAAGGGTAAAAATCATGACCATCTCAACAGATGCAGATCAACAGATGCAGAAAGAGCATTTGACAGAATTCAACATCCATTTATGATTGAAAAACTCTCCACAAAGTGGGTGTAGAGGGAGCATACCTCAACTTAATAAAGGCCATATGTGACAGACCCACAGTTAACATTATACTCAACAGTACAAAGCTGAAAGCTTTTCCTCTAAGATCAGGAACAAGACAGGATGCCCATTCTTTCCACATCTATTTAACATAGTATTGGAAGTGGTAACCAGAGCAATTAGCCAAGAAAAAGCAATAAAAGGTATCAAATTGGGAAGAAAGAAGTAAAACTGTTACTCCTTGCAGGTAATGTGATGTAATATATAGAAAACCACCAAAAAAAACCACCAAGAATCAAAAAACTGTTGGAACTAATAAACAAATTCAGTAACTGTGCAGGATAAGAATATCAATATACAAAAATTTGTTGCATTTCTCTATGCTAATAGCACACTAGCAGAAAGAGAAATTAAAGAAACAATGCCATTTACAATTGCATCAAAAATAATAAAATACCAAGGAATAAATTTAACCAAGGCTCTGAAAGACGTTTACACTGAGAACTATAAGACATTGGTGAAAGAAATTGAATGAGACACAAATGAATGGAAAGATATTTTGTGCTCATAAGATAGTAATCAAAACAGTATGGTGTCTGCATAAAAAAGACATATAGATCAGTGGAACAGAACAGAGAGCCCAGAAATAAACCCATGCATAGATGGTCAATTGATTTATGACAGAGGTGCCAGCGTATACAATGGGAAAGGACAGTCTCTTCAAAATATGGTGCTGAGAAAACTGGACAGCGACTTGTAAAAGAATGAAAATGGACCACTGTCTTATACTATACACAAAAATCAACTCAAAATGGATTAAAGACTTGAACATATGACCTGAAACCATAAAACTTCTGGAAGAAAACATCGGAGGTAAGCTCCTTGACATCAGTCTTGGCGAAGATTTTTTGGATTTGACACCAAAAGCAAAGGCAACAGAAGCATAAATCAACAAGTGGGACTACATCAAACTAAAAAGCTTTTACACAGCAAAGGAAATCATCAGCAAAATGGAAAGACCACCTATGGAATGGGAGAAAATTACATCTCTGATAAGGGGTTAATATCCAAAATATATAAAGAACCCATACAGCTCACTAAAAAAACAATCTGATTAAAACATGGGCAGAGAATCTGAGTAGATATTTTCCTAAAGACTTACAGAGACCAAAATGTGCATAAAATGGTGCTCAGGATCTCTAATCATCAGGGAAATGCAAATCAAAACCTCAGTGAAATATAATTGTACACCTTTTGTATGACTATAATCAAAAATCCAAGAGATAACAAGTGTTGGCAAGGACGTGGAGAGAAGAGAATCCTTGTGCTCTGTTGATGGGGATGTAAATTCATGCAGCCACTACAGAAAGCAGTATGGAGGGTCCGCAAAAAACTAAAATTGAACTATCATATGATCCAGAAATTCCACTTCCAGCTATTTATCCAAAGGACATGAAAACACTAACTTGGAAAGATATATGCCCCCCCATATTTATCGCAGCATTATTTTCAATAGCCAAGATGTGGAAGCAACCTAAGTGTATATCAGTGGATGAATGGGTAAAAATAAATGTGGCATATACATGCAACGGAATATTATACAGCCATAAAAATGAATAAATCTTACCATTTTTGACAACATGGATGGACCTTGAAAGGATTATGCTAAGTGAGACAAGTGAAACAGAGGAAGACAAATACTATATAATTTCACTTTTATGTGGAATCTGAAAAACAAACAAACAAACAAACAAACTGAACCCATAGTTACAGAGAACAGATTGGTGGTTGCAGAGGCAGGGTGTAGGAGAGGCAAAATGGGTGAAGGTGGTCAAAAGATACAATCTTCCAGTTAAGAAATTAATAAGCCCTGGGGATATAATATACAGCATGATTATTGTAGTTAATAACACTGTATTGTATATTTGAAAGTTGCTAAGATAGTAGATCCTAAAAGTTCTCATCACAAAAATAATTGAAAGTGCGTGTGGTTATGGATGTTAACTTGACTTATTGTAATGATCATTTCACAATATATGGAAATATCAAATCACTCATCTAATATAAAGTTATATGTCAATTATATCTCAGTTTTAAAATATTTTAAAAAATTAAGTACTGACTATTAGAAAAAGAAGCATTACCACAAAGAAGTACAGGCCCAGATGGCTTCTCTGGTCAATTCCAGCAAACATTTGAGAAAGCAGTAATACCAATCTTAACCTCTTGCAGAATCCTTCTCAACTAATTTTATGATGTCAACATAACCATGGTCCTAAACCATGAGAAAGGCCTTGCCAGAAAAAATGTTGTACACTAATATTCGTCAAGGTCATAGATGCAGAAATTCTCTACAAAATACTAGCAAACCAAATTTATGGATGTACGAAATCAATAGCATATTATAACTAAGGTGGGATTCAACAGAAGCTAATGTGTTCATGAAAGTGATTAATGTCTTTCTCCATATTAAAAGACATAAAGGGAAAGATTACATACTTTAATTGATACTTTTAAAACATTTAAAAAATAAATCATTTATTGTAAATTTGTAATGTAGGGAACTCTTTAATCTGATAGACGCTATCTGTAAAATGGAAAACCAGTGAAATATTGAATTATTTTAGTGTAATGTTAAAGGGGCGAAGGTGGGCACTATTAGAATTAAAAAGTGAATTTAGTAAAGTTAGAACTCAGTATAAATTGTCAGTTACATTTCTATATATTAGCAAAAAACAAACATAAAATAAAAATTTCTAAGTGAGTCTACTTATATTGGTATAATACAACATCATGTACCTAGGAATAATTCTAATGAAAGATATATAAACCTTTCCATAGAAAATTGAAAAGGATTTTGAAGGAAATTAAAGGTTGACCTAAAAAGAAGAGGGATATACAGTGTTGGAAGGCTGAGTATTATAAAGATGGCAGCTCTCTCCAAATTGATCTGTTGATCAATGCAATCTCAATCAAAATCGCATCAGGTTTTCTTTTTGTGTGCATGAAAATTTATGTCTATTCTGATTATAGGAAATAGAGAGGGTCAATATTAACAAATATAATATTGAAGAAAAGAACAAAGTTGGGGCCTTTGGCTACCAGATATCAAAACTTATTCTGATGGAACAGTGGTTAGGATAGTGTGGTATTAGCACAGGCATAGAAAAATAGGCCAAAATAGAAGAGAGTTCATAGATAACTCCACATGTTAGTAACTTGATTTATGGCAGAGGTGGCAATGCAGTACAGTGGAGGCAAGAATTATCTTTTTGTAAATGGTTCAAGGTCAACTGAACAGCTAAATGAGGGGGAAAATGAATCTGAATTCCCTCCCTATCACCATATACCCAGAAAACCAATACCAAACAGACTGAGGTCTCAGGTAAGAGTTAAGATAATAAATTTTCTCAAAAATAATGTAGAAGGATCTTTTCAGGACAAAAAGCACCAGCAATGAAGGAAAAGATGGAGAAATTGTACCAAAACTAAGAATGTCTGTCATCAGAGTTACCATTAAGAGATGGAAAAGACAGGACACAGACTGGGAGAGAATACTTGAAAAATATAAACAATTCTGGGAAATCAGTACGAACAAAAATAGACAACCTAATAGTAAAAAATGGGTAAAAGACTTGAACAAATACTTCTTAACAGCAGATATATTCAAAATATCCAAAGCATACGGAAAAATGCTTCATCATAGTAGGCTTCAGAGAAATGCAGATGAAAACTGTGATGAGGTATTACTACACACCCACCAGAAGATCTAAAATTTAAAAGACTAGAAGTATTGGCAAGATGTGAATCAAGTGAAACTCATACACTCCTGATGACAGTTAAATGTATACCACTGCTTTAGAAATCTCTTTGGCAGTATCTACTATAGCTAAATATTTATAAATCCATGACCAAGGAATTCCACTCCTGGTATATACCCAATAGATATATATTCCTATATTCACCAAAAGATATATACAAGAATATTCACTGTAGAATTACTTGTAATAGCCCTAAGCAGGAAACAACGCAAATGTTCAACTGTTGAATGGATAAATAAATTGTGACATATTCATACCATGGAATATGATAAGCAGGGAAAATGAATTAATTACTGCTACATGCGACAATGTGAGGAATCTTACAAACCTAATGTCAGCTAAAGGAAGTAGATAAAAAGAGAACATAGTCTGTATTTCCAAATTAGAAAAGTAATTAATGGTGATAGAATAATAGTTAAGTTTGGAGAGAGCATGAAGGCAGCTTCTAGGTTGTAGGTTCTGTCCTGTTTTTAGATCTGGGTGATGATTACATGGGTTTGTTTATTTGCTAGTACAATTTTGTGAAGCTATATACTCATGATTTATATATTTTTCTGAATTTGTATTTATTAAAAATGTGGGCCCTCCAAATCATAGTTTTACTTTTAGAAAATTGAAACGACTTCATTATATTTTGAATCCTGGAACACAGTGTGCAGATTTTTCAAGTTTTACCCCCTAATCTTAATAATAAACAACATGTGTGGTGGAGAATTACTTAGAGGGTAGAGTAGATTTTGTTTTTCACTTTTCTCTAATTTATTATTTTAAAAACCTTAGCAGGGTAATGTATGTATTAAATATTTCAGTTACTTTTCTTATGCTATGCCTTGATATTAAAAACTTTATGCTGGATGTTTTATTGTTGTGTTGTAGTCATCTAGAAATTTATCTATGTGAAAAACCAGACATGCAGTTTGAATAACTGAAACTAAATAACATGTTCGATATCATAAGAATCTCTAGGTTCATTTTACATTCTCTTATCTTGACATTAACACATTGTATTAGGTGGCACTTACCATAAGAAATAGGCTGGTGAATAATTCCAAATTAAATAGAGACTAAAAATCTGAAACAAAAGAAAAAAGATGATGTATCTTGGTTTTGGCATACATAGTAGAGCTTACGAGACTGGGGATTTGAAGTTAAAGACCCAATTTCAAGATCAAGCTCCATCCTTTTTTTCCAACAACTTTGTTGTTGTTGAGGAAAGTGTGTAACACATTTATATGTCATTTGTTTCCTCATGTATAAAATGCAGTCAATAAGATTACATGTAAAGTGTTCAGCTCCAAGCCTGGCACATAGTAACTTCTTACTTATATGACTTATAGATTTAATAATAATAACATTCTTTACCTTAAACAGTAAAATAAGCAACTTGAAAGAAGCAACCAAACTCATTTTTATAGGTATGGAATAGTTCATGTTTTGTGCCCTAATTTATAACTTCTATATTAATTAAATATGTTTAAAATTATTAAAATATACTAATTAAATGTACATATTGATTAAAATATGAATACAAAAATGGAGATGTCATGTGAATGTTCCACCTTTCATATGATATAATTTATAATTAATTACTTTTGTATTATGTTCTTAACTTCTGTCCTCTCTGCTTAGTCAAGTTGCTATTTAAATGACTGTTTTATTTTCCTTAATGGAAATTGTGTTTTTATTTGAAAATAAGGTTGCTCATTTGTTGGTCTTAAATTTTTAATGCAGTTTCCTACAGATGGTAAAATATTTATTTTCTCTCAATTAATGGAATCAGTATGTTTTTTAAAAATCCCACATACTTGGATAAAAAATTATTGGAATAAGTACTCATTTGTCTTATATGCTTTATGGATTTGGTAACTGTTTAAATTATAAAATTGGTCAAGTTCATTGTGAGCTTTGTATTGCCCTTCCTTGATTAGCTTCATGTAAATCATTCTCCACTGTTTGCAGGCATTTAATTAAATAATTCTTGTTAACATTCATAAGAGACGTGTCATGAAATTGCTCTACATCGCTTATGCATAATTACAACTTTATTGTACTTTATCAGTCTTTTAACTCTGTTGACCATTTGTCTTGTCTTCTATGTTTAGCTGAAAATTCACCCCCAGCACATGCTGTTGCTAAGCCTTTCTTTGGGTATTTGGATACTGAGTCTGTTATATTATTGCTAATTCTTGCTGCTTAAAAAAGTTTCACTTTTGTAATATAGATCATTAAAGAGCTTCTGTTACTAATTCTAGGAACTATGACTCTTGATTACAATTTCTCTTTCTTCTAGGAAAATCCCACAACACTTTATCTTTGCACTGATGCACATGTGTGTGTGTGTGTGTGTATGTTTAACATTTTGATGTGAAAATAATGATGGGATAATAGAATGTCTTTGTTAATCATTGAAAAAGCATGGCATATCCTGGTTTCCTGATAAACATGAAAGGGAAATCATTTCACATTTCCTTAAGTTATTTTTCATGGAAGAGAATAAATATAAGAATTTGTCCTTTTAAAGGTAGAAAAGTGAATGATAATTATATTATACTGGACTTGACTAAATTGTTTCTCTGCCCCAGGATCTAAAGAAATAGATTCATCACTTTAATAGGTTCATGCTTAAAATGAGGACTTGAGCTTTGGATAACAGCTAAATATCTTGAAAACTTACAGTGAAAACCAGGGCTTTCCATTCAGTAAAGTGTTCTTTCTTAAGTAACAATGTGTTTGTAAATTCAGAGGTTGGGGGTAGGCTTAGAAGAGATTTTTCTGAAGACTAAATTATTGATGAAGCCAAAATGCTCTGTTGTAAGTAATCTGTTGAATCTATTGAATCTCCCTGGGCCTTCAAAACAATCCCACCTGTATATTTAGGTTGATATTTTTATATCACTTTATAGCATTTAAAAAGTAATCACAATGTATATGCATCTTATGCACATTTCCTTCTTGAAGCTTGTTTACTAAGGAGTGGAGATTCTTAGTTATGGCGAAGTAGCATGAGCTTTGGACCTGATTAATGAATTTTCTAAAGAAAAAAAAATTGCAAGTAAACGTAAATGCGTGAAGAGTCTGAAGCAAACCTCAAGTTTCACTGATCCCCAATCATATGTGCTAAAGAAGGGAGGTTGGTTATGGAAACTTACCTTAGAGAGAGAGTATATCCCTCAGTGTTGAGATTTTTAAATTCTGATTGATTTGCTAGGAATCTTAGGGCCTTGTAGAGGCAGTCGTTGTTGACATATGGCTTTTTATTTGTTCTGTTTTACGCTTTGGATATAATTATATTCACTTAATTTTTAAAGAGTCATATAATGGTTATGAGACTAACATGCATTCATTAATAACTACATTTTAAACAATACTTGGATTCTGATGCAGCTTCAGAATTATTTGGCAAAGCATGCCTTTTGTTATACTGTGAATATTTATATAATGCTAGAAAGATTGGGCTAAGAGAAATTTTACTTCTATTTCATCAGAGATTTATAGTTAGATGCTGTATTTCTAAACTGATCTTTTTCGTTAAATACATTTTTATAGTTAGAGGAGAATAGTGGTTCCTAAATCAAAGGCCTGTAGGTTTGAAAATTAGGTAAATGTTCACGTTTGCTTTTGAATATATTAGATTATTGTTATTTCATGTACCTGGTACATATTCAGCCTAATGCCTTTTGAAGTTCTGATTACTAAATTAATTGAAAACGTTTGTTTGTTTGAGGAGATTAAATGTTATTAATTAAAAGTTTGGATACTGTTTCGTATCCTTCAGAATTGGAAGTAGGTTTTGGTGCAGGGACCACATTTCAATTTATTTAAATGACAGTAATTAAAACCTTGGTAGCTACTTATTTGTTTGCCTGTTACTATTTTGGCTTTTTCTTTCCACAGAAAGTTGATGTGAAAAAATGGGTATGTGTTTCCACGTATTTACAAAGAGATTGTGATATAAACGGGTGCATGTTTGCTGTTGCCTCTAATCTTTGTTTTGCTTCCTAGTGTGGCTGGTCCTGAGTATTCAAAATAACTGCTCTGTTGTAATCAACACATATTTTACCAGTCTCCAGTTAGAACCTTTATAAGTTTCTAGTTTTCTTCTCCTGAAATGGAATCTTAAAATATTCTCTATCCCTGGAACATTATAGTCTCTATGTAATCGGCTTTATCGTTAGGATAGGCTTCTGGTCAATGAGAAGGCTTTTATTATTAATATTGTGTATCTTTTACTGAAAAATCTTGACTGTTTGATCTTAGAATCCTACTGCTTAGCTCTCACATTTTTCCATGTGCTATAGAAAAAGGCTTTATACATATTCATACAATCTTAAAAAGAAGGTGAATGAGAAAATATCATGAAGAAAGTTAACAGTTGCAGGATTCTGGAGGCTAATTTGGAGACCAACAGTGTGACAAAGTGTGTGATGTGGCCAAATTAAGTTACTATTCTTGGTCTCAGTTTCTTCAACTATTGAGAGAGAGGGAGGGAGGGAGGGAGCGGGACAGAGGGAAAGGGAAAAAGATCCTTCCAATTCTGAACTCCTTGTAATTCTGAATGGAAATTAGAGTTTCACCAGCATTGATGTCCCCGATCCACTTTTTTCCCCAAGTGTGCAAAACAGTGAGGCCCTTCACTGTTGTGTTGTTTTGTTCTTATTTGCCCTGTGACTTAATATGATGAATCAGCAAATACTGGATTACCTGATGGCTTCATTTTACTTCCATTATTTTCCCTGATTCTGGGATGCAGTTCCCCTGAGGCAACATCTTGAGACTTTTACTGTCTTTTCAGTAGCCTTTCACTTGTGTTTCCCAAACACTTGCCCTGTTTCCCAAACTTCTTTCAGCCCTTTATACTTAAGGAACGTTTTGTTTATTAAATTTACCATTTCCATGATGATGACACCCATGTATGGATTTTTGAGAGCTACTACTTCTATGTTATAACTCTGGAAATAATTTTAATTCATCATCTGTTTCTTCATAACTAAGCTATTATTAATTTTGTTCAACTCTTTCTTTTTGAAATTTCCTCTCTTCTCTGCCTCTAGTTAAAATTCTGATCCGAATTCTTGTCTTGGGAATGGAAACCTGTTTCTAAGAACGTGTGTTTCACCATTTTGTGCTCCTTCCCCAAGATTAGCCATCCTCAAAGAAGTCCCTGTCTCATCTTTTTATCCCTTCACTTCCATTCCAGTATTCCTGTGCTGTATCCAAATCAGTAGTTCTTGAGCCAACCACTCAAGCCACTTTAATTCCTTTGGAAATAGAATATTTAAAGGAATAAACCCCCTTTCTACCACTGTCTAGAAGTATCCCCATTCTTTCCTCTGCATTTGGTTGCTTTTTTGAAGTGCCTTGCTATGTGGATTTTCTCCCTCTCATTTTCATAGGGATTTCTCATCTCAAAATTTATTCTTAGTACATTTATTTGCAAAGCTTTACCTTAGAGATTGCTTTCTAGTTCTGCGAAAGTATTGGAGGTAACATTGAGCTGACAGTAATGCAGTTTAGCTCTGTGACTCACTTCATAAGCTATGTCAGCTATTTGTGGGCATTCATCTCCGTGTTTATAGGATTAGAATCTGGGCTAGCCCTTTCTGGTTCTAAAATATTACTGTTATGTTAATGATAAGACATATCAATGCTGAAATGTACCTTCATTGAGATATCATGTAGTGAAAATATCCAGCTGGATTTGCTCTAGGTAACTGATAATCACTATATGTATAGGTCTCAGTAAATTTTAGATTTGAGCTATTTCTCTCTTTGAAGACCCGTGTAGGTCAAATCTTATGCACTTGCCGTAAGGAGTTTGAAAGTCTACTGTCACAGGTAGAATTTGTTACCTTTTTCTGTTACTTGAAGGGT
Source organism: Balaenoptera musculus (assembly GCF_009873245.2). Lineage (NCBI taxonomy): Eukaryota > Metazoa > Chordata > Mammalia > Artiodactyla > Balaenopteridae > Balaenoptera > Balaenoptera musculus. The sequence continues at coordinate 78,287,389 of NC_045800.1, read as the reverse complement.
AACAGAAAACCGTTTAATCCCCTGCCTACCTACCTGCTCTGGGGGCTCATTCTCCTGTGTGCCCTGGGTTAAATTAGGACGGGTTCTATGTTTTCTCATAGACAATGAAACACCCCCCGCCCCCAGCCATTTCAAGTCACACAAGTCTCATTTCAGTAATTAAAATACCCAGTCCTGTGTAGTGGAGCACGCTTGATGTTCATTCTAGTTAAGGGTCTGGGACAGCTTAGGCCTCTCCCGGCAGGAGCCTGGAGGGGGCGGGGGGTAGGGAGGAATCTGCATCTCACTGCCCTCTGCCAGTTTCCACACACACACACACACACACACACACACACACACACGCCTGCGCATTCACACACACACACACGCCTGCGCATTCACACACACACACACACACACACACGCCTGCGCATTCACACACACACACGCCTGCGCATTCACACACACACACACACACACACACACACACACACACACACACACACACACACACACACACACACACACACACACACACACACACACACACACACACACACACACCCTGCGCATTGCCTGCGGCTTCTGACCCTCTCCGGATGTCCTGGCAAGGAGAAGAGGAAAGTTGGCAGGCAAGTCTTCTTTGATGAACCTGTCATTCATCGGGCTGGTCAGGTGTTTTCAGCTTTCTCTCTGGGTGGTTGGGCGGTGACTGGTGGAGATTCCGTCACTGGAAACCTCTGAGCTGGGGTTCTCTTGCTGAATCCACATGCCCCATCCTGTAGCTGATCAGTGGTGATTACTTCCTCATCCCTGGTCTCTTGGTGGCATTGGAGACAGTCCCAGGCTGGCTCCGTCTAGTGTGGCCCCCATTTGCTCTTGGCAGTGTGGTCACTTCCCAGTTGTCACGTTACTCTGCTGGGACACAGGTATCCCTGAAGCCACCCTCTCTAGGCTTGAGCTGAGGGCAAGCTCTGGGGAAACAGAACTCCAAGCCAACCAACACCTCTCTCTAAGAAACCACCTCTTTGCTCTCCAGCCTCTCCTGATAGACTGGAGCTGGGGGCCAGCTTAGGGCAGCAGTTGGATTTTCAGCCACCTGCTTTGGTGTCCCTGTCTGGGTGGTATCACAGTGTGGTTCGGAATATGAGAGTATTTGCCATTACTTTGTTCTGAAACAGGTGTCCCATTTTAACACCCCGTTATATTTGCTTGTCTACAGAACACAGGTGACAACCCTAGATTGAGACTTTTAGAAGCCTTATAAAACCTAAATATATTGAAAATTAGATTTGCTTCTTTATAAATTTTCTCATAGCATCATTCTGGAAACTTCATCACACGTCAGTCAATCTCTCTCTCTCTCCCCCCTCCTCCTCCCTTCCTTCCACTCTCTAGCTGTTTTCCAGTGTCTCTTTGAGCACCTTTGGGCATTTGTGTTTAATCAAGAGCTCACTGAGTAATCAAATGCTGCTCTTCGTACTTCAAGAGAGAATAACATTTGTGAGTTCTGGATTAAAACGTGATGAATTGTTATTTCCATCTACTCCACCCTCAGCCCTTTAGCCCCCTAACCTCTAGCATTGGTTTCTAACACGGAGGCCTGGGATTGCAGTCATGGATGGAGCTGGGGACAATAAAGGGATGGAAAACATTGTCATATTGTTGTATATGAAGCATTGTCTGTAGACCAAATGATGTCTCATACATATTAAAAAATATGTTGATGCTGTTGGAATTATTAAAATACAAAATCCTTTCAAATGTTTCTAACTAAGAGTAGTTTTAATAATGCATTTTTTTGTGCAGCTACTATGATGTGAGGGTCTATGAAGTGCTCTCATGTTATCAAGATTCAATCATGTTTGAAATGGTTTTGAAAAAAATATACAGAATCTTCTATATCCTGATAAAGACAATTTTTTCTAGGTAGGTGGTGCTCTGAGTATAGGGCAGGCTTTATAGGTCCTCAGGTCATTATGATCCACATACCCTCCGTCGAGATCAATTTGTTGGTTTTTGATTGAGAGAAAGGTGGGAAAGGAAGAAAGCCCTCAATAGCTTTTCTACTTCATGTTTTAGGCATTCATGCAGCTCAGTGATTTATAAATGTGTCACAGAGATAAAAGATGAGGATTTATAGCAGCTTATCAGAATTGTTTATTTTCCTTTACCCTTCTAAAGAAGAACTGGATAATTATATATACATGTATATGTCAGACCCTTACACATGAGAGAAAAGACAGTCCATTTAGACACTATCTGTACAGAGTTGTTGATAGGTTGAAAAAGACAACAGTTGCTCCCAATCTGCCCACAAATTATACTGAATTCTTAAAAAAAAAATACCAGCATGTGCGTATAACTAGCTGCCAGTGATGGTCATTAATATGAGTAATGCAAGAGCATTGCCATGGGCTGTATCATTATACGTATAATTGCTTTTTCATGAGCTAAAGGCGGAACCCTCTTTTAGATGCTTTCTGGGCCTACCCTCAACATGTCTGTCAATCAGTGCAGTCTTGAGTATTTTCAGTGGGGAAGTCTTAGAAAGTTAAGCATTTACATAGGATATCTTCATCATAAGAGAAACTGTTGAGGTTTTTCACAGAGATATACCCACATATGGTATTAGATAGTATATATTGATATATGTTTGGAACTTGGAATTGTTAATCTTAAATTTCTTTTGCCCTCTAAAATTCTGGGGGAGCATGGTTAATTTTAAAAAAGCCACCAACAAACCCAAGTCTTTAGTGGTGAAATATTTTTTCCTTTTCTCAACATAATGAAATTTACCACACGTATCCTCACTCACAAAGGAGAGAAGACCAGCTGGAGGATTATGGGGAATCCTAACATCTTGATACAAGGAGAAAAAAGATGACAAAAGAGGCTTAAATCTGTGGATATTTGGTGTGCAGAGTAGGACATTTCACTGCCTCAGTGGAAACTTCATGTTAGGACTCCAGAGGCAAAATTTTGCCCTAGTCTGTCAGATTGTCCTATTTGATAATTCTTTTTTAGTAGCCCCAAAATGTTTATTTTGTTGCTTTGTTACTATTTCCTTATCTATATAATTTTTAAGAAGATATTTCAGCAAAGGTTCTTTTAAAACTTCTTAGAAAGGTCCATTTATAGAGGAATTAATTTTTGTAATCAGTTGTCATTTCACAAACCTGAAATAACAGTGAAAAAAAATCCGAGTTTGAACTGAAAGGCAAAATTATGGTAGAGGAAGTTTGTACATCACCTTAGTTTCTGTTTCTTTCTTTGTACCAGTAACAGATGGAATATAATTATACAGTCTCTTGATGTCTGATGTTTGATTACAATTTTCAGACTAAAGTATTGGGATTTGATTTGTTTTTCTACTCATAATTATTTGCATATGCTAAGAAAATCCCTTAGGGCTTTCACATCTACTAGATAAAGTGACATATGCTTATAGACCAAAGACTTCTGCTTCTTTTTACCATCCATTAGATTCCCAGGGCCATCTTTGTTTGAGTTAGAACATAAGGATTGCTGTTTCTCTTCCTGGTTTTCGTGTTAGTCTAGCATAATGGGGGGGGGGGTGCTTACGTCCCCAGCTCTTGCTCACATTTGAAGCTTCGTCTGAGTTGTCCATTCTGAAGTAATTCACCTAAACCTGGGACACTGAATTACTGCCACTTGCAGTTTTGCCCTAAAGAACTAACATTTCCCACTTTTGTGTTTCTGTGTCGATTATCATCCCCAAATTTCTTCTAAGACAGAAAGCACCATGCCTGGACTCTGTCTTTATTATTATCCATCTCTGTATCTTGTGTAATGAAATTTTAGCTCTTAAATAATTGATTTCCTTTATTAAACTTATTGTAAGCATAAAATGATCATGCTTTACACCTAAATTGAGGCTGTTTCAATGTTTATCTTCATGCATGAGTTTCTTTTCTCTTTCTATCACATCATCAGCTTGTAAAGGATTTTAATTTTCGTTCTCTTTCTGTTGCTCTTTATCATACTTAAGCAGTGTTTACGTTGAGATTAAAATAATATATTTTTCCTTTATATATTAATGTATTTTGACTTCTTCTTTGCCCTTGAATGATCCCTTTTGAATATCTTCTAATGTAATAAGCCAAATAGATGGACCAATAGGTGATTTGTACAAAAAGTTAATGTCAGTAATGCCACAAATGATCTTTCATGTTCCTGATTGTCTTTTGAAAATAATGTGTGTCTGTCACGTCTGCTCTTCTTTCTCATTCTATAGATGGCCATCTTAGTTTTTGCTAATTTACAGTATTCATTTTATTTTATCCTGTATGCAGATTACTCTTCTCTGTGACTTGCTCATCCTGTATTCACACACAACTAAAAATTATGAAGAGCAGACCTCAGTAGCTAAATGACGTTTTTTTTCTGTTTTCTACAATTCTAAAGTAGTTCAACCTAGGTAACTGACAAAATCAGGCTGAAGACATTTCTGAAAGAAAAATCTCTAAAACCTAAATCAGTTAAAAACCCAAAAATCTCATGAAGAAAGTATCTATTATAAACCATTTTCTGTAGCAAAATTTTGGATTTTTGTTTTTCTTTGAATTAAGGCTTAAATGATTTTCCCTAATGCCTCAGTGATATCTGCTTCACTAGTGATCACAGGTAGGCGTGTGATGGGTCAGTGTCAACATGGAGTAAAGTTCCTTGATACCATTTACCACGGATATTAGCTACAAAAATGTAACTACACAGCCTGTATTTTCTAAGCTGAGAATGAAACGGTTCTTTACAGTTTTTCCTTAACATTATAATATTGAAAATGAAAAAAATCAATCATAATAGAATTGCCAGTTAGTAATATACATATATTACTATGTATGTATGTTTCAGGGAAACAAGTGTGGTATTTAACATCTATGTTAGAAAACTTTCCCTTGCTGTTTTCTTTAAAACTAATGTGGATGTGTGTATTTTTTCTTCTGTAGGACTTACATGTACCTGATAACTAAATTTAGCCCTAAGTTTGGAAACATAATATCATTTTTCCTTCTTTGCTCTTTTTCATCTGTTTACCTCTCCCAGGAGTAAGAAGTCAAAGAAACTTTATGGGTCTAAAGAATAAGGAAGGAATATATCGATATGTACATATTATGTTTGATATGTGCATATTATGTTTTGTAGGAGAAAAAAAGAGCTGTTATAATGTAAATCATGAGAAGTGGCTGAGTCAAGAGAAAAAGAGAAAAGTTTTGTGGTTTTTCTTTGAAATTCACATATCACAATATGTAGTATCTAAGGAATTGCTTTTGTCATTTTTGCATGAAATACGGGCAGCTCATCACAGCATATTAATGGATGGTCTACCGTACCTGTTTCTAATCCACTATTTTTACTTAAGTTAGTTGGGTTGCTGTTTATATTACTGCATTTTTATGCAACAGATGAGATGAAAAAATTTTTAAAGCATTGTCAGAGTATAATTTTAAGATTATACCTGTTTTTGGGTGCTTAAATATGCTGTAAATTGAATCACGCATTAAAGTCAAGTAGCATGTTTTCACAGAAAAGAAAGAGCTAATGTAAAAGCATTCTAAAAAAGAGTTTTGCTTGCTACACCTTTTCTCTAGCATGTAGTTGATATTAAGTTTTGTTATGACAACAGGGTGAATGTTTTTTTGTTTATTGTTCATGTAACTCCATTTAGAACGGTGGAGTCTAAAAATAAGATCTTTTAAAATGTCTTTGAAATAATGTATATTTAATATTTTCTCTCTTTTCCTTATGCCCCTACAGAAATTCATGATGAAGGTAAGGCATTGGATCATCTGCTGTATATGTAATACTTTGTATGTTTTTTGTTTGGTTACTCATGTTTAATTTTTGAATTCATGGCACTTTTCTTCACATTTTAAAGTTTTTAAAAATTAAATCAAAACTTTTAAATTTCTGTAAATACATCCCATGTTTACATTTATTGACATTTGACATCTTTGGATCCTATTGTGACATACTAAGTCTTCCTTAGCCAACATTAGGAATTTCTCCCATTGAAACAGATTTTTTTCTGTCGTTCTCCATCTAGAGTTTTCACTGTGGGGATTATATTGGCTGTTTTGTGTTTATGCACTGTTGCACGAATACAATAGGAAATTCATATACTGGAAAATTAGAAGAGGCACCAAGAAGCTCCTAGTGAACTACTTACTCCAGGAGATGTGAAAATAATTCGACTTCTTTTTATTCCTCAATCAAATTAGAAAAACAAAAAGGTTTTAAGAGAGACAAACTAAAAGAGAAGAGTAAACTCCATCTTCATGTCATTGAAGGACACATGTAGGGAAAGGAGAGGAACAGCAGAATGTCATTATTTGAGACAAAAAGTAGAAATGTTTTGTTTCATTTTTATATACCTGCTACATTTCTCATGTAACATTCATGAAATTTAATTTTTATCTTAAAAACTGAGGAAAATTGTGTAGAGAAATTGATTGTGTTCAGGTAATGAAGGCTTAATATATTTAAAAATTTCAAAAGAATATCATTTCAAAAGATATAAACTCTGAAAAGTGTGAAATCAAAATTCTGGATATAGATTTAAAAGGTTGCTTAGAAGAAAAGGAAGCAAAGGATTCATTTTCTGTGGAGTTACATTCATATTTGACAAAACTCTGAACCAGGAGCGTTGCACCGACACATGGACCTATTCGTTAACATTAAGAATTTGACAGTTTGGATAGGGTGACAGAGCAGAACACTTATTTGAAGTCCCTATCAACAAGGACCCAAAACATTTTCCAAAATTTCAAATGATTCCAGCCATTATTTTTCAGTGGAAACTATTGTTATTACCTTGGGAAGCGAGGACATGAACTGCTCAATGAGGCAGATCACGAAACAAGGGATTTGGTTGGGAAAATGTTATCAACCGCAGAAAACACGAGTATGTTCTCTCTTTGCAAATATTAATAAATAATGAAGGGGACTTCCCTGGCGGTCCAGTAGTTAAGACTCTGCAGGGGGGCACAGGGGGCACAGGTTCGATCCCTGGTAGGGGAACTAAGATACTACATGCCGCGCGGCGAGGCTAAATAAATAAATAATGAAATTGGGTTTGATTTTTTAAAAATTAGCAGTTTTGCTTACTAAATCTGCATTTACTGTACTCATTTTATCATCTCACTCCTATTCAAATCCTTTGTCTATGCCATTTCTATGGTTCCTTGGAGAACGGTAAGTGGCTTAGTTCCTGAAGCATGTACCTCAAGCTCTTTCATGAGAGCAGATTTATATAAAAATTAATGCAAATAGAAAAATGATGTCCATTTGGTTTAAACCAGGTGGTGTACCTGAAGTAATTTAATTAAGCTCTGACTTCTTTTAACCGCAAGGCCAGAAACCCAATGACTTATTTTCATACCTGCATTGGATCATCTGGAAAGGTTAGAATTTGACTAAGCGAGGGCCTATGCATTAAACTATCGTAATTTAAACCAATTACAAGGAAAAGGATGCTAAATTTTCTTCAGCTTTTTCACTTTTCAGTCGTGACTTGCTTTGGTTTTCAGACCTGGACACACATCGTTAGAACCTCCTAGAACCAGCCAGATGCTTCCTTGTCGCAGGTGGTCATTTCTGCTGGTGGCACTGAGCAGTGATCAGTTAGTCCTGTCCTAGGCCTGGTCTGTTCCCTCTGGAGACCTTTGGTTAAAGACACCCTCACAAGTTAGCCATCTAATGCCAAGTGGCTGTCTCGACAGTGGTCAGCTGGATTTGTCAAATGTATTTATTTTGCGCTGAAGCCAGATTTCTCATTAATTATTATACTCATCCTTTGAACCTGTTATATGATTCACTGTTGAAGATGGCAGGGCTGTTTGCATGGCTTCTGCTGCCGGGGACCCCAGGTGGGCCAGATGCCAGGCCCAGCAATTCTGTGCTCCTCCTCCATCTTGTGCTGTTTACATTTGCGTTGGAAAGTCACTTTCAGATGATGTGAAGGCTTACGCATAGAGATTTTTTTGGTTGTTTTTCCCCCTGAAACAACTCATTACCCAAGTATCACTATATGTATTTGAAGGTAAACTTAAAAGCTTCTCTGCTTAAATATCTGAGCACTATGAAAGAAGGTCTCTAAGGCAAATTCCTTTCTGTTGTTGTCTATCATTTTAAATTTTGGTTGTGTAGCTTAGTATTACCTAAGCAGTAAACTCTTTTTAAGATTTCATTGTTTTTCTTCTGAAATGGTGTGTTATAATGATCAAGGGATATAGAGACGTTCTCCTGTAGAGTCTGATTTATTTTTTAAAAAAAACCTCCTGAATAATAAGGGCCTGGAATTATGAGAAATGTCCTATATTGATTAGCATAGCACTTTTGTACAGAAAAAATTGATTAGTAAAACAAAACCTTATAATATTTAGATGTTATACGGTTAGTAAATTAAATGGTTTTAAATAGCAATGACACTAAAGATGCATTAATAAGCAAATATGTGGTACAAACATATTTCATTAAACACAGAGGAGGAAAAAAACCCCAAACAACAGAAACACATAGCCAGTAATGTTTATGCATGTTTAAACCTCTTGAGTTGATCTTAGTCATTACTATTCTGGTTTTATGTACTATGCTTTTCTGCTGTTGTATTTTAAGCTTGTAACAGTGATATCTCAAAGGTAGCTACAATGGTCCAATTTTCCCCTCCCCGCAGAGAAGGATAACAGATTAATAAATGATACCTTATGACTACATATTATTCTAAGTAAATGTAAATGTAGAAGTATTTCCACCAGAGCTTCTGCTTACGATATGGGTACCCTGACTGCACATTTTGGGCCAAGATCCTGGAAAGCTCAAGGCATAGGAATACCTAATAATACCAAATTGGTATTAAAATAATCTGTGGAAAAATTGAACTGTGGTTTGTTTAGAATACATACAGCTTTGTTGCTTAGATTTTGTTTGAACGTACTCTGAACTTTTTTTTTCACTTACAGTTCACCAGTTCAACTTTTTTACACTGCCGTTTAATATTAGCCCTGTCAGTCATCTCAGGGGTCGTGGGACCACACCTACACACAGAACTGAAAAAACTTTTTTAACTGATATTTTCAGAAAGTCCAATTTTACCTTTTATTAAATTATTCTTGGCTCTCTGACACCAGAATATTTAGAGGGAGGAGTTTGGAAATGGTAGTTGTTACTTTGGGTTGGTGTTGTTTTTCCCTGAAAGAACAATAGTCCCTTAGTGTAAACCCCCTTCACCTATGGGAGACTACAGTAGTCTTGCAGAAGCCAACTTCAGGATCTGCACAGGGGCCATAGAGGGCTGTTGACAGCTCACCAACCATACCACAGGCTCAGGCAATCACAGCAGAGAGCTGGGGTGTGATGGACAGACCGTTGCATTTTCAGAAACAGGTAGGGCCCAAGTCACACTTGGAAATGTATGTCAAGGACACGTAAGTTGCAGGTAATACTTTTACTAAAAAGACCTGATAATCCGACATGTAGTTGGAGGTGGTAAGAAATGCAGAGAGAATTAGTTCTTAAACTTCTGTTTTCTTTGCTGTTAGTGTGCAAGTCTTTGGAAGGGAAACGCATGGGATTCAGTTTATAATTGTTGAATGAATGAATAATTCGAGAAAACTCTCATTTTGAAGGCAGAGGAAAACAAGCTGTGAGCTTATTATGCATAATACCCTTGACATCAGATAGTGTACCTCTCAGATACAGTATTTGAAGATACCCGATAAATATCTTTTGAATGAATAGAAAAAAGTGTTTCTTTTGTGTAATGTTTACTGGAGAATCAGTAGGACTAAAGTATAGATGACATGAATGTGAACACAAGGTTTATTTGTTACATAAAATTTAACTTTCTACTTTTTCTCTTAACTGGTGCAATGGAAAGCACTGCTTACTTTGCCTGTGTTTTAGAGTCCAAGGAACAGTGAACATGTTAACTTCAGAAAACACCAAGGTATTTTTCCAAACTGCGATCTTGAGGGGTGGGCTAGCCTTGAGCTTGTTGGTCCATTAGCTTGATTGGTTCTATCTAGTTGGTCCTGGCTGGATTCCCAAAGGTTATGATGGCTATAGCACTGTGAGCTTGTAAGGTTCTGGTTTGGGTGGCCGGAGGAGAAATGGACCCCTTGTTCCAGAGTACTGAATTACTACTGCTTGTGATGTTATTACCCAGCAGTGATGAACTTTTTCTCATTGAAGTTGCCCTGGGGGATTACTCAGTCCACCTTAAGGCAGCGTGCTGTAGAGTCTTGAAGGAGTAACCCTGGAAGTGGCTAAGCCAGTGTTTGGTGTAACCATTCTCTTAAAGTACCGGTAGTTCCCTACCTCAGAGGAAGTCCATAAATATTTGTTCACTTAAATTAAAGCAAGGACCAGGCCAAATTTAACAAGAAAATTGATATGATTGATTGACCAAATCAGAAAGCACAAATAAAGAGCCAAGGTACGTCTTTGGATGCATCCCACAAACACAATTCTTTTGATAAATGTTTGTTGAATAAGTTATCCAACCTGCCCAAGAGTGGAAATTATACATTTTATTTGTCCTGAATCAGAGCCAATCACAATAGTATTATTTAAAATGACAAGTTAGAGGAAAAGGACTGCAGACCATGTGACAGAAATATTCACTTGTGTTAACAGTGCTCTCTTAAGTAACAAAGTTAATTTAGTGTGGATTATTTGCATACTTTTACAGGAATTGTATTAAAACTAAATTTGTGACACAAATTAGCATTTGAGTAGTGAGGAAATCTGTAGTGTTAAATCCATAATAGACAACTGTGTAAAATCTCTCTATATAAAATCTTTGAAAGAAAATTCAGATACTAAAATATCTCCTCTTAACCAATTTGAACATTTATGTATATATGTGCATATGAACACATGAAATGCACAGGCAAAGCTTTACAGAAAAAACAGCACTCTGGTTAAATCTAAAGCTTGTTCTTCATTTAAAAACATCTTGTTTTGGTTGGTATGACTGTCTAGTGTCATTAAAGTTCAGCTGGATCTTGTACCTTTGGAACTTATATCTGATAGGGAAAGGTAAGCTCCTACCAAACTAGTACAAATCAGACAAGGTAAATAAATTGTTCTTGGTCACAATAAATCAAATATATTATAGAAAATAAAAGTACTCTCTAAACAGGGCCTCATTCTTAGGAGGAATATAATTTTGCAGAGTAGATTTTTCCCTTTTTCACTCTGGAGATGAAAAAGTAACTTTCCTTTTTTGTAAGGTAGTTTTTTCTCATAATTTTAGTACCTTTTAATACCTATTTTTAAATGGTTTGGAAGTCTTTTAAGCATAACATGTAAATAAAGTTATTTTAAGAGATTGGAACAATTGGAAGGGGATGTATTTTTAGTAAAAAAGGCATAATAATAATGAATATTAAAGTACTTTCTCCTGTACTTCTTAGAGTATGTATAAGTCAATAACATCACAGTCATCCTTAAAGACCTCTTTTTCCTACAGAAAAAAGGGCAGCCTCCTTGGCATAATGTTCTGTACCTCCCATGATGTTACCCTGATCTAATTTTATGGCTCCTGTTTAGTTTCTCTGCTACCCAGCAGTGCAATCCCGTGGTCCCTTCCTCTTTCTTAATACCCTGGAGTTGTTTCCTATGACACCTTTACTCACCTGGATCGGGGAACCATCTGGCTTCTCAATTTAGCTCAGGTTGTAGCTTCATAGAAGAGGGAGCCCTTAACCTGAGTTTAAAACAGTCGAGGAGGCAGAAAAGACTACAGAGGGAAGGAGTATTGTGTTCTAAGACAGAGCAGTAAGAAAGCTCAGGGCAGGGAAAGTGTGTCTGTTTGGAGCACAAGGGATTTGGGGGCGAGGCTAGAAAGGGCTGAGACTAAAGTCCTCTATGTGTGTACTAAAGTCCTCTATGTGTCCCCGAAACAACAGCACCTGTGTCATCTGGAAAATTTTTGAAATGAAACATCTCTGTATTTACCCCAGACCTACTGGATCAGAATCTTGGGGGTAGGCCCAGGGTTCTGTGTTTTAACAAGCTCTCCAGGTGATTTGTAAGCATGCTAGAATTTGAGAAGCATTCCTCTATCTCATATAAAGGAATTTGGACTCTTTTTCTATAAACAATTGGAAGATAAGAAAGGTTTTTAAGCCTGAAGATGATTTGATGAATTTTGTGTTTTAAGAATACTCATTCACTGAAGAAGTATTTATTTAGTCCTTACTATGTGCCGGGCATTTTGCAAGGAATCTGGTATACCACGGTGCCCAAAGTACCGTAGCCCCTGCTCGACGCGGACCACAGTGTAATGGGAAATACAGACAACAAATAACTGGGAATCAAAAGTTACAAATTACGGTATTTACTGAACTCGAGTTCATTCTTTAAGAACTAGATCAACTGCTAGCCCCGCGCCCCCTCCCCCCACCACAGGAGAAGGTTTTCTTGGTAGCTTTGTCCCAACTTAAGCATTCTTTCCACAGCACTTTGCTCATCTGCAGTAGCTCTTATTTTTTCCCATTAAACTTTTCCATGAGAACAAGAGAGCATTTTATGGACTCAGTTAAATTTACTCTTTTTTCTTTTTTTCCTTGTCGACCCTTTCTCTGCTCTATGCAGACCGCTCAAGGGGGTGGCCGCCGAACGCTCCTCTACGGACATGCCGTATTACTGCGCCATTCCTACAGCGGCATGGTGAGTACACGTGTAGACTGCAGCTCCCCTGTGGTCATGCTGATCCGTTTGTGCATATGTGGTCAGGAAATATTTGGTAATCCCATTTCACTGATGGCTTTAACAAGCTTGGTTGTATGTATTTTTTTAATATCTTTATATCCTGCTTAGTTTTCTCACTTATAAGATGACAGTTAGCTTAGAGGACCTTTAAGGTCCTTCAGTTCTATCATTATGTAACTTCTATTTTTCGTATCTTACTTTTGAAAGACTAGGTTTAGGAGGAGAGAGATGTTAAGAGTCAAGTAAGAAATAGTTCTCATTTCTGATTTTATTTCAAACAGTTTATTTGTTAGAGAATTAAAGCATCCTTACTGAAAAATAGTATAAAAAACTGCCTGCGAGTCCCACCTTCAACTCTCCACTAACTTCTTTTCCTTCTTAACTAGTTGTTCTCTTTGTTTTTCCATATCAGCTCCTCTTACACCCAGTTATCCATTTATCCACTGGGTTCCTCTCAGGCACAATTTACTCATTCTCATTTATGTATATGTGTGTGTGTGTGTGTGTGTGTGTATGTATATATAAAATATGTATAAAATAAAATATGTAAGTATTCCATTCTTTTAAAAGCTTTATTAAGTTATAAAAACACTACATATTCATTCTGTAAGATTTGGAAATTACAGAAGAAAAAAATCTTCATGATCACACCAATGAGAGAAAACTGTTGGGGACTTTTTAAAAATTTTCAATCTTTGCTATTGTTAAAATTTTTTTAATATAATTGAGATCTTGTTATATAACCAAATTTATATCCAGATTTTTTTTACATATTATCACAGTATAAGTATTATCCATGTTATTTAAATTTTTCATCAAGTTTATTTTAGTGACTACTTGATAGTCCAATACCTGCAAGTATAAAATAATCATTTCTTTTAAGAAGGAGATAATTCCCAAAATGTGTAAACTGTTCCTGAGCAAAAACTTAAGTATAGCCTCAATATCATCATGAATATTGATGTGAAAAATCTGGTTAATGGAATTGAAAATTATAGGAAGAGAAGTAGAGGAAAAGTATAGATGTGATTTTCATAATGACTTAATATCATTTATGTTAATGTGCTACATCACATTAGTAGGTCAAACGAGAAAAACTGTGATCATCTTAACAGGTGCTGAAACAGGTTTTTAATAAAAATACCAATTCCTAATAAAAACTTAGCATTGATGATTATTTTCTCAATGATAAAGAAAATATTTATGTCAAATCAGTGACCTCATACTTAATTGTCAAACACTGAATCCATTCTTGACAAAACTAAAAGAAAAGAAACTCCCAAGAATACGCTGTCTGACATTGTTCTGGAAATCTTGGCTGACTTAGTAAGATACGAAATAAAGGAGAACATTTTAAGTGGCTGGATAGAAGACAAATACATAAAAACAACCTTTTTGCATATAGCACTCACACATTAGAACTTCATGGAAGGAATTCCACTTTCAATAGCAATCAAAACACATAAAATAGTAAATATGAGAGTCAGTTTTCAGAAAAGTACCCTCGATACATGGTAGATGGGTAAGAGGCTGAACTTGGTTGGTAGATCTGGGTTCAGGCTCACTTTCCTGCATGCTGTACGGCCTTGGATACCTTGCCGAACTTCTTTAAGCCTGTAATCGCATCTGAGAATTTTATCCATTCAGTCAGTAAATATTATTTAGCACCTCCTGTGTGCTAGATACTTTTCTGGGTGCTAGATATAGTAGTAAATAAGACCAAGTCTTTACCCTTACAGAATTTAATTAACATTTAGTGAAATAATTACAGTGTGTGCCTCACAGTTGCTGTGAACGTTAGAAGAGGAGAGAATGTACGCTAACAGTTGCAGTGCCTGGTACTGTAATATTATTGAGAAATATTACAGAAGACTTTAATAGAGATCACTAAGTTTTTACCTGGGAAATCAGTATAATAACACTATTACTTTTTCTCAAATAAAGGCAGATATTTAGTATGCTTAGATCTAAGGTCTGTAACCCTCAGGGACCACCATGGGCTGCGTGTCTTGAGGTCAGACTCATACTCCTGACTAGCTAGGAGAATGTTTGGGGACCCTTGAAGCCTTGTTTCTATAACTTTGGAAGTCACTGGTTTGCAGTCAAGAGACAGAGGCTCCAGGTCAGTTGCTTTTTACATCCTCATGGCGCTGAATTCCATCTAACGTGCCAGCACATCTGTCCCCAATCCGGTGATGACCTGCCTCCTTATGCTCACAGACATCCCCTGAGCTGGGTGAACCCTATTCCATCATAGGGGTTTTCTAGGCTTCTCATTACTTGTTCCATGATTCTGGGACGTCTGTGCTTGCTCAGTCCCCAGCATTGTCCCTGAGTCCTGTTTGCAGGGCTCCTGTTCTTTCTGGCACTGCACTTGGTTGGTGTAGATGGCAGTGTATCTTGAGCTCATATCACATTCATCTTTGTGTTCTCATTCTTGGCAACACTTAATGAGGATTTTGAGGTTGGGGTGGGGATAGAGGAGTTGCCCTGAAAAATTATCCTAAACTTTATGTCCAAGAATATATAGTTAGGAAAACTTAAGAGGGCGAGAAAGAAAATCAGGAGATGGTGGTGTTGGGAGAGTTCCATTCCTCCTAGGGAAACACACATTGGTATACACGTGACAACCCCTCACTGCAGTGAAGCGACAGGCTGCACACACACCCTGTTTGAAATTCAATTCTGGATAAATTTCAGAGAGTTAAAATTTTTTAAATGAAAACAAAACTAGAAGATAAAAGTGAATAGTGTTCAAATTTCTGCTTGGGAGAAAGATTTCCAACTGACAGATGAGGTTGTCCTTTTGCTTATTATCGTGAATATCAGATGAAGTGAGAGATGTACAGACGTATCCCCAATTACTTGTCTTCTTTTACCGACAGGACATATTTCTTTAGTCTTTTTGTGAGGGGGGAAAAAACCACATTTCCTCTACAGCATTGTTCCTCATTTAGGCTGTGTACGTGCTCAGAACTGTACTTGGAATGGACAATAAATGTTGAGTGACAGCTACTGATTCTGTGTCTTTTAGTATCTGTGCTGCCTCTCCACCTCTCGGTCTTCAACTGATAAATTGGCCTTTGATGTTGGCTTGCAAGAGGACACAACAGGTGAGCACCTTGGTCCGTGATGAAGCCGCACTCAGATCGTGGCAGGGCTTGGATTGCGAGACGTATTGAGACACGATGGAAGATACGCTGGTTGAATATTCTTAGGGACGGATTCAGGAAGAAAACAAATGACTGACTAGGAAAGGTTTTAATAGAAGGAGGAAATGTACATTGTTTCTACTGGTGGGTCATCCCCACATAATTAGCTTGATGTGCAAACTAGACTTCAAACCTTATTCTTTTGTTGGAGTTGGGTAGGAAAACAGTACTTCTGACATGCTCTGCTGATTGTTAACTGTATTACTGTGCTCTGATTAGTTTGTAAAGTAGTATTAATGCATTATCTTTTCTACCTTTCAGCTTTCATCTTAAAATATTTTTAAGTGTACACGTTACATTGTCAATGTCAACATTCAAACAAAAAAGTAGAAAATGAAAGCCTCCTTCATTTCCCTGTCCACAGGTCATCATACTCCATATCTATGTATTTCCAGATTTTTGAAACAAAAAACATATATTAACACATTTATACTTTTGGAGACTCCAGATAGGAAAGTATAGGCTTTATTTGTGTTTCTATTCTCAATGCTTTGAGAACTTTACTCTTTATACACCTCTGTACAATTTGATGGCTTTATCTTTTACAATGAGCATGCCCAATTTTGGAATTAAAAATAAATAAAAGACCAACTAGAAAAAAGAATGGAAGGAAATAGAAATTAAAAATAAGTAAAAGACCAACTAGAAAAAAGAATGGAAGGAAATAGAAATTAAAAATAAGTAAAAGACCAACTAGAAAAAAGAATGGAAGGAAATAGAAATTAAAAATAAGTAAAAGACCAACTAGAAAAAAGAATGGAAGGAAATAGAAATTAAAACTAAACAAAAGACCAACTAGAAAAAAGAATGGAAGGAAATAGACCGACTCATTAAGTTGTTGCTTTTATGGGTGGGATCAAGCTCACACATGCCCTCCTTTTTAAAATACTTTCCCATACTCTAAAAGTTTCACTGATAACAAATGGATAAAAATAAAGTTCTGTTTACCAACCTAATTAACTTTTTAATGGACCAACGCATCACCTTGTACAAGAAATTCCAAGAATCCCAGACACCAAAAAGATAAATGTATTCTTCTCATGTTTATTTCATTTTCTATAGGCTCCATCATTCCTCTGTATTTTGGCTAGTTTTTTTAGTTTTCTCATTGTAATTAATTTACTTCAGCACATAGTTACATGAAAAATAATCTTCAATTCTCTCTCTCAAAAGAAGTAAAAGACATGCACGGTCTATAACTTGTTTTCATACGTTGAGATGATTATATAATAGTGAAACCCACCAAACAAGGCAGTCTTTCACCCTACACCCTTATGCTACTCTCTTTTCCCCATAGGTCTCTACTTCTTCTGAATTACTGAACTATTTGCTATATTTATCATTTGTTGTGTGCCTGCCTTGATCAGAATGAAACTCACACGGCAGATAATTTTTTCTTCCTTATTTGTTGAGGTATCCCCAGCTACTAAAGCAGTGATTGACAAATAGTGTGTGCTTTATCAATGTTTGAGTGAATGAATGAAAAACTCCCTACAACTCTAAAAATGTGAGTTGAGTGGATGAAGATAAGGAATTCTGCAACATGACATTCAAGTAAGAATATGGTTTGTGTAAGAAAAGCAGCTCAGGGCATAGATTACATATTGCCTGTTAAGTATGCTTAAGAAGTGTTATTTGCTGATTCATTTACTCATTTATGCAAAATGAATTGTTATTGAATGCCTACAAAATGCTAGTAGGAGCTGGGGAAACCCCAGTAAACAAAACATACAAATGCTCTGCTATCATGGAGTTTACATTTTGGCATTGGGCAGTTAGTAAAGAAGCAAAAAAATAAGTTTTATGGAGAAATAATAAAGCTGGGCACAGAGAATGATAATTATTAGATAACAGATACCACTAAAACTATTCCCATTTTGCGGTAGAACTCAAAGGTTGCAAAAGGAACTGTGAACAGATTGAAGAATTGTGTGCTTATGTTTATATCCTAGGTGATGAGACTGAAGTATGAAGTGTGGTTATATGGTTCATGAGGCTTATGCTTGACTTGTTCTAGAAGAAATTATTTGATTTTATGTATACCCAGATATTTTTATAATGTATCCCAGAAAATTCTGTAGGATTCTCTACTGTTTTACTCCTAGATTAATAGAAACTACCACATTTTAAAATAACAACATATTGTAAAATAAGGCACAGTGTGGGAAGCATGCAGTCTTAGCCGGAGGTAACTCCTGGAGGAGACAGTATGTCTCTCAGAAAAAGCAAAGCCCTTACCTTGGAATACACTCTTTTTCCCAGGCCTGAGGAATGTAAAAGAGATTAGCAAAGCTATCTCAAGCCAGGAGACCTCAGGGAATTGAGAGTCCTGGTTGCTCCCTATGGCTGGGGGCTGTGTGTGAGCCTGGTTAAGGGAAGATAATGTTCAAGGATAGTTGTAAACTTGTTGACTTCCGTGGTAGTGACTGAACTGAGACGATAAGCAATTCTATGGGATTATTGTCTAATAATGAGTTCCTTTTCTGTCTATATAAGATTCAGTAGATTCTAAATAAAGTGCCTAGCAACCATCAGTTGTCTTGGTCCTTCTGACCCCATACTCGCGGTGCTATTCAATCCCTTACCCCTCTCCGCCGGGACCTGGAAGACCCCCTGCGGTGGCTGGACCATCACAGCACAGGATAGTAAAACTTAGGGGACAATATTTGTACGTATTTTGCATCAGCACCCCCCAAAAAAGTAGAGGTTTTTTAAATTGTTAAAATGCAACCGTCGTGTCACAAAAACCCAAATCCTTTTGCAAATCAAGTGGCAAAACAACTAGATGTTAACAGGAGAGAGCAATGTGAGGAGTGTAACAACATGTGATTGTGGAAGGAGCGAAGTTGGATCAGCGTGGCTGGTGAAATTGGCCTTGTCTTAGCGTAAACAAACGTCCTTTCAAAGCAATTCCTAGTGGGGGAAAGAGACACCAAACTTCCCCTAATGTCACAGCCAGTTTCTGTGAGAAGAGTCTTTGCATGTCAGTATGTCTTCCTCCCTCCCCCTCTCCCTCTTTCTTTCTTCCCCTTTCTTTCCTTTCTTTCGAATTTTTATTGGGGTGTAGTTGATTCACAATGTTCTGTTAGTTTCTGCTGTACAGCGAAGTGAATCAGTTATACCTATACCCTCTTGTTTTAGACTCTAAGCTAATTTGGCCTAATTCTTTTGATTTTCATGGTCTAAGAGATGCATTTACATTCTATTTCAAATTTCTGACGTTTGTGTGAATAGGACAGTTTCATTTTAAGAAGACTGATTTTGAGGACTTCATTTCCCTCTTGTATTTTGGAGTCACTGGCAAAGAACATCGAGTTTGAAACTGAGGCATTTCTTTGTGTTTCACATTTCAATCATTGTGCAGGTGAAGCTTGTTGGTGGACCATCCATCCTGCCTCCAAGCAGCGCTCAGAAGGGGAAAAAGTACGGGTTGGAGATGACCTCATCTTAGTTAGTGTGTCCTCCGAAAGGTACTTGGTAAGTGTGCAAAGTCGGATCATGTAGTTGGTGATACGATAAGTGACAGGTCAGTAGAATGATCTTTTTAAAGCCGAAATTGCAAATTATCTAGGAAAATTGCTTAGAAACAAGCCCGTAGCTCTATTTGATGAATTATACATAGCTCCCTAAGTAGAAGAATGATGTGACATGTGCGGAAGTGTGGCTTACCAGCATTATTTAGACAGGCTTCCCTCGTGCCCTTGATATGTATGTTTGTGACATCGATAGTGCCTGTTCTTGGATTATTTTATTAACAGCATGTAAATGCAGTCCAATCAGGAATTTGAAATTCCATGGACTTTATTTTGCGCCCAATGAGAAGGCTATATTGATGAGGCTGTGATTACCTATTTTGATATTTATGAAAGCAGATTATTATGTGAGAAACACTTGTCATGCTAAGAAAGGAGAAATAAACAAAATAAAAAAACAGTTTAATTCCCTCACTGACATTGCATTGTTTCAAAGGGAAAGGGCTGGAAAAGGGAGATTGAAGAAAGAAGTTTATGCTTAATCATTGAAGGTATTTTTTACTTTTGTGGTGAGGCCAATATCTATTTAACTTCTGTAGTAAATTATATTTTTGCTAAAGAATAATCATATGCAGAATTTCACAGAATATTGAAATCAGTGGAAGTGTGAAGGGTGTCAGTGAAAATATTCTTTTTATTTTAAGGTTGAGAAAGCAAACAAATATAAAATATGGTATTATAAACTTTACATGAATATCCACATTAAAAAAAATCCCAGACATCATAGTGGATGATAATTGAAACAAAAATCAGAAATAGAACATCATTGCAGTTAAGCTTCATGCTAGTTTATAGAAAGTGTATTCCTACTGCATTAAATCAACATATTATTTGTGTGTAATTGATTTAGAATTAAGTAAGTAGTTGGTACCCTTGGGCTCTGTGAACGTGGAAATAAGGTGGGTCTGGGGGTGCTTCAAGTCAGTTTTTGCTTACCAACACAATTAGTTCCAATTCTGAAACATTTCTAGGAAGAAGGGTGTGGTTTTACTTGCTTTGAGGGAAGAGGTAATGATGAAGACAGGGAAGTGGTGAAACGGCCTTGTGTAACTGACAGGAACTATTAAATTAAATGGAGCATCTAATGGTGCACAGCTATAGGGAGGCCTGGAGCATCTCTGTCCTCTTGTCTCTTAAGCAGTGTAGGTGGAAACAGGCACCACGCACATTTCTAGGACAATGCGAGGTGTCAGCTCGTCAAATAAGCATTTATTGAGCCCTTGCTGTGTGCCTGTACTGTATATGTGAAGGTGATGTATTTTGATCAGGAGATAGACATTTCGAGTTGTAGTTTTACTTGGAAACCAATAGCAGTAATAAAAATTCATGCATGCTTCTTAGTATATAAATTCTACACATATCTTATTTTGATTTGGACATAACTTGCATGTTTTTGCTGTATCACTTGTTCTTTCCACTACACAGCAGAGTTTATTTGACAGGATGGTATCATTATACACAGAAGGAGGAGAAAATTCAGAATCTCACTGAGGCCAGGGCTTATAGCATCAATTCTACCAGCAAATTCCTGAGTCACTTAATTCCCTGAATTCTGGCTTCCGCACTTGCAAAATGGTGATGATTCTCCCTAGCCACCACTGTTACTGTGATGAAGCAATGAGATGATGGATTTTGAAGATGCTTTGAATTAAAGAACACTATACAAACAATGGCAGTAATTGTAATGCCTGAGGTTCCCCTTCTGTTACTTCGGGAAATAAGTAAACCTCATGATTAATTACATTCACAGATAATTTTCAAGCTATGTTTTAGCCAACTTATTTAAGTTCCTTTTCTGATAACCTTTTATATAGAGCTCCAGATAGTTGGCCAACCAGATTGTTAAAATTTCACTTTGATTTGATGACGAAGTCAGTGAGTTTAGTGATCATCTGTATAGACCTACCATATAGTAGAAACCACAGGAATGACCAAGGACAGATTACACATGGTTTCCACCCTCAAAAAAAATAGTGGAAAAAACAAACCAAACCCATGGAACTGTAGGAGAGTATCGTAAGACAGTAACTAAGTGTTAGGGTTTAGGTTAGAGATGCTGAAGGATGTTTCTATGGGTGTAGGGATAGTTAATTATTACCTCACATTTCCACTGTGAGTAATTAGTAATGAGAATATAGAGTATTATGTTCACGGATTCAAGGACCTACATGGTACTTAGTGAGAAGGATCTGGAGGAAGTGAAAGGGCAAAAAGCGAGGCAGTAAAAGACATTGGACTAAACAGCAGCAGCTGGAATAATCCTCGTACTGAAGCTGAATAACTGAAAATTGGTTACACACACACACACACACACACACACACACACACACACACACACACACACACACACACACACTTGTTTATTGGTACGGAGCCTGCTAAGCATGAGCCTGGGCCAATCATATAACCTCTTCAAACCCTCAGTTTGTTCATCTGCAGTATGGGGGTAATAGCCTAGTTCACAGGAGTATTAAGAGGATTGAATGCTCAATCCAGACAAGACTCTTAGCTCTATGAATGGCACATATAAAAATTGCTTAGTGAGTTGTTATCACTATTTACCCGGGAGATTTGTGCCTATTAAGAACTGTAGATATTTAACCAGAAGAGGAGAAAGTTGGGAAGTGAGAAGTGAAGAGACAGTTACAGTTTATTTTAAATAAAGGGCTATCATGTGAAAGCCAGATTCATATTCTGAGAAGATGCTGATATGGTTAAAATAAATAAGAAATATGACTGAAAACACATCCCTTAAAACTAACTACTAAAAATAAACATGTCCTGTCATTGACTTTGTAACTTTTCATTTGTTAGTGTCTATTGGCCTTTGATCTAATTTTTCTTCACGAACAGTGCTGGTTAAGCTACGGTTGAACTATCTAATTGTGCGTTTGCTGCTCTAATCAAGCTGACAGCTATTGGGATGCTAAATTGATTAAAACGGATTGAAGGATTGATTTTCACTCTGTCCTCTGCGGAGGTGTCCTGTGGACGGTACTGGGCTCTGGAAGCCCAGGCTCCACCTAGGATGCTCGGCTCTTTTCTGCTTTATGTGATGAACCTTGTACATGATTTCTCAGCAATAAAGGGTTTTATCTCCAGAAAAGGTTGTAAGCCACTCATCCAAATGATGTCTTTTCTAATCTTGCTGTTTCATATTCTAATATGAAATGATATTCTCATCCTCTTTTCAGGAATATCTAAGGGGAAGAAAAATTCCTTTGACCCATTGGAACGACTCATTTTTTTCTTTTAAAGGAGGCTTTATCAAAGCAGCTTAAATATAAGAGAAAGATACAATTTAAAAGAGAGGAAATATGGTCAAATAGGTATTACTGTGAATCTCTTTCAAACTAAACAAAATAAGGTAAAGCACGCAAAATAATTTTTACTTGTGTTAGAAAGATATAAAAATCACCATGGTATGCGCAAGAGTTTTCAACACATGGATTGGATTGCTCTCATTTGAAACATTGATTTTTGAATAATTTTCTCTGTCACCTATAGAAACGGACAGATTTTTAAAAAATTTTTATTGGAGTATAGTTAATTTACAATGTTGTGTTAGTTTCAGGTGTATAGCATAGTGAATCAGTTATACATATACATATATCCACTCTTTTTTAGATTCTTTTCCCATATAGGTTATTACAGAGTATTGAGTAGAGTTCCCTGTGCCATACGGTAGCAGATTTTTAAAATCCATGGAAACATTACCAAACAACTGTCTAAAAGTAAATTAGGAAAAGCAGAACCCCAGAATCTAAAAAGTGATGAAAAATGCTTAAAAGAAAGCTATTCTAGGGCTCATAAAAATTTCCTTGTCTCATACCCACCTCTGAATTTCCAATAAATGCTAGGTGTTCTGATTGCATAGTAAGTTACTGAACTCCCTCAAGTTGCTTAAAAATATTGATAGCTAAAAAGACAGTGATCATAAATATTTTCAAGCTCTTCATCATATCAACCAATTTATTTTTTATTTATTTACCTTGAACCTTTTTTTTTTTCTCTCCGTGGCTCAGGTGATGGAATCATAGACTGTTGCATTTGGAAAGAGCATCTATTCTGTCTCCCTCGTTTTTTTCTCAGAATAAAAAAGTGAAGTCTGAGGGGTGATATATCTTGTTTACTTGTGTTCCCTGTCACTGGAGGATCATTTTTCTAGTGTGTTGCATCACCAGGGCCAAGTGCCTGACACTTAATAAGAGAGAAATAAATGAGTGAATAAATGCATCAGATAAGGGTTGAATTCGGATATTCTTAGGAATTCTTGTGCCTTGGACCTTTCGGACAGTCGGAGAAAGCTTACTGACTCTTTGTTTCATTATCTTTTAAAATGCATAAAATATATACACTGGATTACAAAGGGAACTAAAAGTATCAAAGTGGAGTCCAGGTTGAGATCTCCTGGGAGGTGATTTATAATATCTTTTCTATTCCTGAGATTTCGTGCTTCTATCATATAAAGCCTTGTTACTCAAAATATGCTTCTTGAACCAGTGGCCTTGGTTGGTCCCCCTTCACACCTCCTGAATTCAAATTTGCCTTTTTTGGACAAGATCCTCAGATGATTTGTGTGTCCATGAGAACTTGAGAGTCACTCACATGAGAATCAAGGTGATAGGAGAGAGCATATCACTCCCCAAAGCACCTGCAGTGCTCCTGGGGGGTGTGTAAATTTTAGAGCAGTTACATATTTCAGCCTAAGGCCAACTTTGCTTTCAACCTCTGACAACATCTGTTTTGGCTTTAAGGGTAACCCATCTTAGTTAGGGTCAGTAACTGAAATTGTTACTGCATTCTGAATATTTAATATCACAAGCCTGTGTGGTTCTTACTCAGATTTCCCTTTGTTGCTTAAGTGGCAAAATTAAATAGAAGCATCCAAAATAGTTATGCCTAGAGAATATTTTCTTGAGAAGAGTGGACATGATTTAGGTAACTTTAAATGGTGTAATATGATCTTAAAGACATATTTTTTTACTTTCTCCAACAGACTGAAATTTTCCTTTTTTAATGGTTATATTTATTGTGTACCTTTAGGCTTAGATATGATTTGAAGATTACATTTTCGTCCTCCCACCCCCCCCATTGTTTTTTCACTGCAGTAGCTCCTTATTGCCCATAAGGTCCTTGATCTGACACCTGCTTTGTCTGCAGGCCTATCTCTCACTCTCTTTCTAAGTATATGCTGTAAGCCCCAAAGATGAAACTCTCTGCTGTGCTGTATGTTCCCGTATCTCTTCCCCTTTGGGTACCATTTCCCTTATTAGAGCCTACAGCACCAAAAAAGCCCAGGCCACTTCCAATTACGAGGTTTCTGGTGTATTAAGAATGAAAATCTCCAAACTAGTTTATAAAAGTTTTGGTATTTTAAAAAATATTTACACTTAGTGCATTAACATTATTAATACACTTACCCAAATTCAGTGTATGTACAGACTTTTGGAGACAGCATCTCTAAGTATATAAATGTGAGGCTCAGGCCAGATGATCCTACTGGCTCTTCAAATGCCTCATCCCACATGGAACCCTGTCTCTGCTGTGGAAATACCACCTGTCCTCAAGGCCCAGGACAATGAACTCTGTTCCAGTTAGGCTGGTCCAAGTGTTCTTTTCTGTCAATTCCGGTAGCACTTTGATTACAATTCAGCTAACATTTTCAAAACACTGACTCACAGCATTTTGTGGGTATATTTTACTTTCCTTTCTAGCTTACGAGCACCCTCATGGTGGAGAATGTGTTCTATTAATGTTTAGCACAATGCTTTACACATAGTATATTCAATGGACAAGGATGAATGAACAAATCTATTTATCGTAATATGGCATGAGCTTTCACTTGAATTCAAAAGTAAAAATATAAGCATTGGTATTTTGAATCGTCTTCTGATGGTTTGATAAAATCCATATGGTTTTACAGGTTTCTTTTTTTTTTTTTTGGTGTGTATGTGCTGTTATTTTGGCTCAGGTCATTGAAATAGGAACATTTATGGAATAACTTAAAATATTTTTTTCAAGTTTACGCTACTTTGATTTTAAAGGTTTGGTTCGCTTCTGCACATACTTCTTTATTGAGTAACCCTGCTAGATGCTAGGGATACAGTTGTGAGCCTGTGTCAGATAGCTTACAAGAGGAAGAATGAAAAATACACTAAATGATCACATTGTGAGGAGGGCCGTGAAGGAAAATATATTTTTCTTGTTTGTGGAAGCAGATGGCATATGAGTTATTTGTAAATAGTTAAAGAATTTTAATATATTAGGGAAGAAATTAATTCAATAAAGACATCTTAGCTGGATTTTTGCATAAGAATGACAGGTCCAGGTAGAAAGGAGATTGTAAAAAGGCAGACAGCTGGTTGAGATGGGAGAGGGGTAAGAGCAGGTTATTGCTAAATCTGATGCCTCCACTTTTAATCTTATTGATTGGAAAATTGCTGATAAGATAATTACATATATGTCAAATGTCACAAATTTCTTGGGTTTTGTTTTTAAGAGAAAGAAAACGAAATGCCTACCTTTGCTGGTGACTTGAGATTAGTATACTTAGGCAGAAGAGACCTTTGGATGTTGAAAGGCTTGTGGCACATACCAGAGTGACTCTGTATGCTGTTGACTGCTGTTTGTCTAACTAGGAAGGTCAGATATCTGGGAAAGTTCTAGTACAATTGAAGTCTTTAAGAGCTTAGGCTGTCATCAGCATTGGAAAGTGTTGCAGGAACATTATAGGAATATTGGTGATGTTTACTCAGAAGACTCCAAGAAAAAAGGTGGTTGTTCTTTGCATGTTTGAAATTCTAGCAGCAGCCAGGTAATGGTTAGTGAAATAAGCAAGTCATTTGTCTATACTCATAATTCTGTTTTTCTTTACTTATCATTTCAGAACTCATCAATTATGGCTCTCAAAGATGTGAAATATGATGTTCTTTTAATACATTTGACTTAAGAAGGAACATCTGAAATTTGTAATGTCTGAATTTTGAAGGACATGTATTGTCTTGGTTTTTGATGCCTATTAGGAAATATTGCCATCTAATGGCTATTACATCAGATTGTAGATAAAAGTTCCTAAAGGACCCCATGAAACTAACACATTAGTCCAGTAGGTTTAACCTACGTCACTTTCAACACACTGTCACAGTGTGATATGTAAAAACTAATTATAATTTTAATGGTAAGGGCCTACTATCTGTACAAATTTGCCCATCAATAAGCCTTTAAAACAAATCGTCTGTTTTCACAAATTTATTTTATTTGTGTTTTCGGATTAGTGGCTTAAGTAGTAACTCTTAGAAGGAAGCTGAAAAATACCTAAAGTCAAATATAAACTCTAATTTTTTTCCTACTAGTCTCTTCATTTTTTGAGTGACGGGATAGCAACAGAGGCTCTCTGTGGACAGTCCCATGTTGGCAGCGTTCAATTTGAGTTGCCAGAAGCACTTCCATGGTGAGACTTATCCAGAGCCTGTAGTGATGCCTTCTTTTGCTTCTAATGCAGCACTTGTCTTATGGCAACGGCAGCTTGCACGTGGATGCCGCTTTCCAGCAGACCCTCTGGAGCGTGGCCCCAATCAGCTCAGGAAGTGAAGCAGCCCAAGGTAAGAACTCCACTTCCATTAGGGGGCTGGTCCCTGATGCAGAGTTGACAGTCATCTTTGGGTTTGTGATAACGAGTAAATTAATTAGAGCTGTTTGTGTCAAAATATTCTGTAATGCAGATACATGACATTTAAGAAACTCATTTGAATTGCTATTTAAAAGTGAAGTTTGTGTTAAGGTTTATCTCCTCTTATTTTTATGCTATCGTCAGCTTTAGCTTATTTTTGTGTGTGTTTTACATGCTAGCTTTCTAGAGGTTATTTTCTCCAGTGTTTTGGCCTCAGGGTATTGCTTAGTTAGGCTACTGTCAAGATTTCTCATCTTCCAGGGTGCGTGACTTAGAACTGGATCACAGCAGTGCTTGTACATCAGGGTTTTCCCAGGAAATATCTGTGTGTTCTGGTTGTTCTCACTTATGTAAGTTCAAATCTGAGCCTATCCAGGCTTGCATGTTCAGTGGAGGGTTTTATGAGGCTGAGGTCATGTATAATAGTGGGAACGTCACTAACTGTGGGACTTGGGAACCCAGGGCTCAGAGGTGGCAGGCAGGTGACACCATCCATCTCTGTGATTTTGGCCAGGTACTTAAGCCTTGCTGGACTTCTGTGTCTCTGTCTATGAAAATAGGAGATTGGAGCCGATGATCTGTTCAGCTGTCAACATCTGATGATGACAGTTCACATGTGACTGCATTTCAATCCTTCTAGGGTATCTGATTGGTGGTGACGTCCTCAGGTTGCTTCACGGACACATGGATGAATGCCTCACGGTCCCTTCGGGAGAACACGGTGAAGAGCAGCGAAGGTTGGTACCTGAGCCCAGCGCCTTGAGCCTTGCATTTTCTTGTTTTGATATAAGTTTTGTAAATTAAGGATTTGTCTGTTCAGGCCATTAACATAAGAGAAAGTGGGCCACTGTCATTCATCTGTCTACTGAAGTGATCCATTGCTGGCCTCCTCTGAAGTTTTTTTCTCACACACGGTTTTGACTACCTATGAATAGAGTTGCAGAAAATTCTTGCATAATTAAAACATGGTGAGAAGCAGTGAATACAATAACCTGAGTGGGAGGAATGAACACATTCACCTACTTAAAACTTCGTGAAATGTTCATTCACTTTGATGAATCCCCTTTCTGGAATGTTTAGTCTCCAGTTCAGTTTCAGACTTCTCAAATTGCCCAAAGGTTTAGGACCTTTTTCTGTTACCTCCCATTTACTGAGATAGATAATAAAATTGAGCATTTTCCCTAATATTTTATGTGATTTTAATACCTCTCTTGTGTTAATATTATTTGGCATTGGGCCAAGATGGCAGTAGCCTGGATCATGGGGGAAAATGCACAAATAATACAAAACCATAAAAATATTGAGGGTGATTTGAGTGTTCCATTTTGCCTCACAAATTAATGGATGAATATGGTAAGTGGAATGCATAAATAAGCGATTATTGTGAGAGAAGGCATGATCTGGGTGATTTATTACGTGGCTTTAAGTCTTTTAATGGAGGTTTCTCGTAATATTAGCATATCACTTAGGTAACTATTATTGATAAATATTTATTTTTGTAATTTAAAGAAAGATACAGAGGACATTTAGAAAGCTAATACTTCTTTAATTAGCTGCTTAACCTTGGGAAAAGTCACTCTGAGACCTGGGTACTAGTCTTACCTCTCCCAGGTAGACCTAGCTTATGGTGAAGCATGAAATGCAGAGCCTAGAAAAATTCCCTAAACGAAAAGTGCTGCTTTTAGTAGGTTAGGAAGAAGATGTTAATGGTGTGTTGATAGGGTTTATACAAAAGATGAGAGGGAATTCAAAAGACGGTTTATTTGAGGAATTAATTCCAAACAGAAGACTCAGAGGGATGCAGTGTATACTGGGAATTGCAGTTATTCCAGAGTGATGAGGGGCAGGATGGAAGAAGCATGGAAACTAGACAGGAGGGAATAGTTTGGTCAGCTTTTGAAGGCTCCTTAGTGCCATTCGCACGGGTTGGCTTTTACCCTGAGATAGTTGGGAAGGGGTGTGTGGGGAGGGGGGTGACGTGGTCAGATCTCTTTGAAAAGAGTATCTCTGATGAACAAGAAGAACTTAGATCGGAGGTGGAGAGATTCTGGAGCAGGAAAACCAACTTGGAGAAGGCTGATGAAGTCATTCATGTGAGAGAAAAGGAGAAGCTTATCCTGGAGAGTGGCCATGAGAATAGGACAGCCTGGCCCAGAAACACTTCAGGTCAGATTGACTCGTTTAAGGATGAACTCTATGTGGTCGGTGAGAGAATGTATCAGATTTAAGGTCGAGAAACTCCCTAGAGTTTCTGACTCTAGGGAAGAGAGATGGTGTTAAAGGTTGTAGGAGATGTACAGATTTGATACAAAGGACTGAGTGAGATTTTGGACACTGGTGAGTGCAGAGGGTCTATGAGAAATAAAATAAAGGGTTTATGGGAAATTGGAATTTTTGAGTCTTTAACGTAGACAAAGCTTGGGTTGGATATAAATCACAGGTGCACAGGGGGTAGTTGAAAGAATGGGAGCCCTAGGTAGAGAGGGAGGAACAGTGAGTAGAGTGTTATGTTTAGCAACTTGAGCATTGCTTTAAAAGGCTGCAAAGCCTTGGAATAGACTAACTAGAGAGGAGGCTGAGGATGGAATCCTAGATAAGGCTGATATTTAGGACACTGACAGGTGAAGAAAAGGCACAAGAGAGGCAGAATGGTAGTTAAATGGAGAGCCAGGGAAGTTAGTTATGGAACCCAAAGGAGGCTTGGGGTATAGATGTGTTCAATGATATAATATCATCATAGAGACTTAGGAGCAAAAAGAGGCTGTGCCATAGTCTTTTGGATCTTTAGTCTTTAGACTTGTTAAACGAAACACTTGAAATGAAGTGATTCTTTGAGCCCGTCTGCTCTTTCTACAGACACTGTAGAGATTTGTAATTAAGAGAATGGGCTGTAGACCTGGGTTTGGGCCTCGCCTCCGCCACTAATAGTTGTGTGACTTGTGTGACTTAATTTCTTTAAACATGATTTTTCTCCTCTGTGAAATGCGGCTTAAATGTTAGCTGTTACTTCATGGGATTGTTGTGAAGGTTCAGTAGGAAAATGCATGTAAAACCTTGATGCATATTAAGAGATCAACAAATGTATTATTGTTGTTGTTATTTTATCACTACTGTTTAGACAGAAGAGCAGCATTTAGTCAGATATGGAAACATTTGAGGGACCCTGGGCATGCGGGTTAAAGTATGGTAAAGCATAGATTTTAGGGGAAGAGACGCTAAACTATATCAGAGAAAACCCTCTTCTGTTTTGAAATGAATGTGGTAGGTGAGTGGTGGGGAAGGACTCCTCTTTCTTGCTAAGCTTTAGAAGCCAGGAATGGATGAGCATAGTTTTTGTTTTAACAGTTGGGTGTTTTCATTTTCAAATGAGAATATTCAGCGTCAGATAGATCCCAGATTTCTTGGACTAAGCTCGCGGGCAATGACTGCAGTTTTCCACCTCTCCTGCACATTAGAGAGTCTGTATGTTAAGGAGGGGTTTTATTAAACGTGATACTTATAGAGCAGATTTCCTGCTAATTGGTTTTTTTTGGGGGGATGCCTTTTATTTGTTTTTTTAATTTTTATTTTATATTGGAGTATAGTTGATTTACAATGTTGTGTTAGTTTCAGGTGTACAGCAAAGTGAATCAGTTATACTTATACATATATCTATTCTTTTTCAGTTTCTTTTCCCATATAGGTTATTACAGAATATTGAGTAGAGTTCCCTGTGCTCTACAGTAGGTCTTTGTTGGTTATCTATGTTATATATAGTAGTGTGTATATGTTAAGCTCAACCTCCTAATTTATCCCTCCCTGCCATCTTTCCCCTTTGGTAACCATAAGTTTGTTTCCTAAGTCTGTGAGCCTCTTTCTGTTTTGTAAGTAAGTTCATTTGTGTCATTTTTGTAGATTCCACATGTAAGTGATATCATACAGTATTTGTCTTTCTCTGACTTACTTCGCTTAGTATGATCATCTCTCCTGCTGGTTATTATTACATTGCTGTAATTCTTTACGTTGCTGGTTATTACAGAGAAAACTAGGGGAAATGTCAAAGACAGTTTGGTATTGTTCTGGGTCCGCTTTCCCATTGCATGCATATTGAAGGCCACCCCCCTCCAGTATTATTCTGGATTTAATGTTATTCATTTCTGTGTCAAATTAATCTCAATATGTATTCAGATGAACATATTGCAGCTCTTTCTAGGTAGTGATGTCAGTAAGAACACATCCTTAGTGCCCCTTGTACGGCATGTTTACACGGGTGAAATTAGATTAAAATGGGTGTCAGACTTGACATGCCTCATGACATCCCTTTCTCCCTCATGACTTGAGGGAGAAAATGAGTCAGAAATAGGCAGCAGGAGCCTGAGGGATGTTGCTTAAGACTGAAAGTTATCTATGTCTTGATTACACAGTGAGATTGAACAATTATTTGCATGCAACGATAAAAGTAATTCCTTAAATTTTACATTTATAGAGCCCTATCTTCTTTCAGGTCTTGTTAATATCAGTGTGTAGAAATTTCTTTATCTTCCCCTGTCCTCACGCTAAGTCACTTCAATGTCTTACAGAATGAGGGGAAGGCAAAGGACTGTACAGCCAGGAGGCAGCCTTTCTTTAATTGATGTGAATCTGTATTGGGGGGAAAACACATAGTGATAACCTTAAAAATGTATTTTGATTCATTTTTTAAAAAGAAAGAAAAATAATTTGACTTTCTGAGAGCTGGAGAAGTTCCAGGGAAATATATGAAGATTTCTTTTAACTCATAATTCTTCACTGTAATTATGATCTGGCTACACTCAATTATATTCTGTTATTAAAGTTAAATAACTAAAGTCAAATTAGGTTTGTTGTAAGAAGTAGTGGAATTGATTAAGGAGATGGCCAGAAGTGACAGTCGCTTCTGAGTAATTTAGGACCATTTTGGTCTTAAATGCTGGGTTAGTAAGTGGATTTGTCAATCTGCTCGTGCCTCCTTCCCAAGACAAGTTTTGAATGTACATAATAGAACTATAATTGTAGCAGTTGAAAACACAGTTCAACGATGGGTACTGTAATTCTAGATACCGATGCAGTGATCTTTTATTATTATTATTTTATAATCTATTTTATGGAAGTATAGTTGATTTGCAATGTTGTGTTCATTTCTGCTGTACAGCACAGTGATTCCGTTATACATATATACACATTCTTTTTCATACTCTTTTCCATTATGGTTTATTGCAGGATATTGAATATAGTTCCCTGTGCTCTACAGTAGGACCTTGTTGTTTATCCATCCTATATGTAATAGTTTGCATCTGCTAACCCCAAACTCCCACTCCATCCCTCCCCACCATCCCCACCCACCCTTGGCAACCACAAGTCTGTTCTCTCTGATGGAGTGATCTTTAACTTCCTCTTCACACTTAGATTTGTATATGTTTGTGGTTTCCTGTGCATTCTCATGGGAGTGTTAACCAGACCCCCCAGAATGAAGAGCATATATTGTCCCATTCAATTAAGTGGAATTGAATTGGAGAATGAAGCCTACCAAAGTTAAATTAAACATATATTTTCCCCACACTTCCCGCTCATGTTGCTTTTACGGATTGAATTCTGACATGTTCGTGAAGTAAAGCATCACTATGGTTTTATTTTAAATTTCTTGAGATTTTTCTAGAAAGATGTGTGGCTCTAAAATTACCAGTATACAACTGGTCTAAACAACAATAAAAGTTGTAAAATCATCATCTCTAGACGTTGTGAGCAGGCGGGGGAAAGGGAGAAATGCACGGAACGTTAACTGTAGAATTGTAATTTCTTTGTTCTTTCTCAAACTTTTCAAATAGTGAGATGGGATAAATTAAGGAGAAACAAGTTCTGCTACTTGGCAAGAGATCTGTCGGATGCCACACAGCTTTTAAATTATTGCTTTAAAAAAAGATTTCATTCTGGAGCCTTGAAACTTGATTATCAGTTTTCATTTCAAGCATGAAGTCTTTTATATGGGGAATGTTTTCTGTTCTAGATTCTGTCTCTGGATTGCACCGTATTACTTCCATCCATTTTTATGTGAATACAATAAAATGTCAACAAAGGCATTTACTTTATGTGCACACACGCTTACTAATGGATTAAATATGCACTACCTGAATTAAGTATGTCATACTTTTAAATTAATAAGTTTTAAGAAAGATTAATTAGGGGAGTGTTATTCAGAATTATTATGTGAGATCTCTGATGTGGAAACCGGTATTAGGGGAACGTTTTTTGAAAAGCATTATTTGTATGTTAAAACAGTTTTTACCACATAGCTCATAGGTAATTTTATTCATTTAATAAAAATTTGTGGAATGACCACCATGTTCTGGGTGCTGGGGTTGTTAGTATCTAAAAAGATACAAAGTCTCTTTTCTCAAGGAGTTTACATTCTAGTGGGGATATGTAACAATAAAAACTTAAGTTTGCTTGTTTATAAATGCACACACATACCCATGCATGCATAGATAAAATACACCTGATGGTGTGTGTGTATGTGTGTGTGTGTGTATGTGTATGAGAGAGAGAGAGAACGCAAGCAGGCTTGAGTGTGGATAGAGAAGTTGTCCTGTTTCCATCTTACCAGGCATGACTCTTGGCATATACTTGCTTTGTCTTGTTTCTTTCAAACTCAGGAGCATTGAGTCATTGTTTCTGACAGTGTCTGGAAATAAATGCTACATTTGCTCTCCAGAATGTGACTCAGCAGGCAAAAGCCATGCCGTATATATGCATGACAATATTTTTGCCTTCATGCCCCTTTTAATATTATGATTCAGTGAGCTTTACTTGTGAATAATTGATAAGGCATGAGATGGGTTTGATCTAATGAATTAAGTGTCTCTCAATCTGGCTTAGAAGGAGAGGCGTGGTTTATGTCTACATACACAATTGGATGACTAATACCCCGCAGGGTTTGTACGCCCTCAGTCACTACCTCAGCGCAAGCTTCTGAAGCTGCGCTGTTTTGCTCCAAAACGGTCAAGTTATCATATAAGAACTTTTCTTCCTTCTCTTCATGTCCTGTGTATACCTCTTTAGCCTGCATCTGGGGATAGGACAGATTTCCCAAATAGTTTCGCTAGAAGAGTAAGCACATGAAGGAGAGCTATTTTTTTCTTCTTTGCCTCTTCTCCCTGTAGAGAGATGCAGTCTTCCCCCTAAACTTAACCTCCCTGCTGATTGCAGAGAGCACCCTGGCCTTGCTTCGGCCTGTCATCATTTAGCAGCCTGACTTGGTCTAGAGCCACGCTCTCCAGAAACGACTGGGCTAGAAGGCACTGTTTTCCAAAATACAGGCTTTGAAGGCAAAGGATTAAAAATATTCACAGAAATTGGAGCCACTGGATAACAGTAAAAATGAAAAAAAACCAATTGAGGTGTTGGATGCACTGAGAGTGAGTGACTGGCAAGAGACAATAGATTAAAAATCAACATTGAGAAAGAGAGAGAAATCTCCCAGTTATTTTCTCAGTGAAAATTTAAGACCGCTTTTCCTGGTCCACGTTTAGTTTCTTAACTTAATCTAGGTGTAAGCAATATCTCACAGGAAGAAAAGAAAAGCGTCCTCTTTTTTTTAACTTCCAGATTCCTTTGTGGTTGTGTTATATTCCGTACGGAGTGAAAAGTAAAAGTAGCAAATGTTTGTTGTTGTTTTTCTGCTCCGGTCCTATTTATAAGATTCTTTAATATGGATTCG
This sequence comes from Balaenoptera musculus, assembly GCF_009873245.2. Classification (NCBI taxonomy): domain Eukaryota; kingdom Metazoa; phylum Chordata; class Mammalia; order Artiodactyla; family Balaenopteridae; genus Balaenoptera; species Balaenoptera musculus. The sequence goes on along the minus strand of NC_045800.1, from coordinate 78,252,544 downwards.
GAGTGTAAGGACGTTATTGTTTTTAATCCACGATGATTCATTCACATTTTATGCAGACGTGACATCTCAGAACATACTGATCTCGGGTGGCCTCGGCCTGCAGCAGCTTGAAGCAGGATTTGAGTTCCCGGCCAGAGACCGAGGTTGGGCAGGAGCAGTGAGAGCCCTGAATCCTAATCACTAGACCACCAGGGACCAGTGGCCGGTGACAAGGCCCTGGCCCATCAGCTGCGTAGAAATGAATTTCCACATAGAGGTGGAAAGCAGTGAAGCAAGTGAAGTGTTTATTAGGAGGGAAAAGAGTACAGTACGTGTGGATAGACACACAGGTGGGCTCAGAGAGAGAGAGTGGCACCCTTGTGGTAGTTTGAATCGCTGTTATGGGACATTTCTTCCGGATTTCCTTTGACCAGTCATCTTGCTTTGCCTGGTTCTGAGTCTGTGTTTGGTCTCCCTCAGGGCCCTCGTCTGTGTGCGTGCACGTCTCTTAGCCAAGATGGATTCTAGCGAAGAGGCCTATGGGTAGTTGGCACCACTTACTGTGGGGTGGCGCCGCCTCCCTTTTTGACCTCCAAGGAGCCTTTCTGCACGTATGTCGTCAGGAAGGTCTCCTTGACTTCGAGGATGAGGATTATGGGGTCTTTTATCTCTTACCTGGGCAGGGCCCAGCCTCCTCCATCATCCTGCTTTTATGGAGTTTCTGCTATTACGGAGTTTCTGTCCACAGGGGAGAAACTGCTCAGCCTGAGGCCCGTCCATGTCCTGTCTCAATACCTGTTTCCCCTTGTGCAGCAGCTTGAATAGAAATATCACAGACTCAGTCCTGAGTAAATACGTGATGCTTCTCTAAGTGTTGTATAGGCATATACTTTTGATTTCTCTGTTACTATGAAGAGGTTCCTGGGAGCTTGCCTGGGGCTTAGCTGCTCAGCCAAACACTCTCTTAGGCCCTTACGTAGTAGACTGGTGTGCAAGCAGAAATTCTACTGAGAAAATGTGTAAACTGAAACACTTAGAATTTCTCTCTGCAATAATCTTTTAATCCTGGGTCTATTTTTCAATTCCTTTAATGCTTATTGAGGGCTTGTATGTTCTAGGCATTTTGATGTGTGCTGGCTATAAAAAAATGAGATCGTAGAGAACGTATCTTACTATTCTACCCGTTGAGGAGGATTAGACAAGGAGGAATCTGTGCTGGCCTTGGGTTTTGAGGTGATACTTTTGCCAGCCTGTAAGTTAGTAGAACAAGCTTCTCTTCCCCATAATTGTTTTGAACCTGCCATTCAATATCAACTCTCAATGGAAACTGTGTGTGAGTAATTTTTCTGTTTTTCAAAGGATTCATAGGTGAATTCTCAACATCCAGGGTCTGGTAATACATCACCACACGGAACTTAATTTGGTTGAGGACGTGTTGGTAGTAGAATTGTCTGTGTCTTTAACTGCCCCAGGTAAATGGCATATATCACATACTGCCATTTATTATCTTTATTGGTATGTGTGTGTTCATCTATTCTGTTTAGTTTTCAGCCAGGATTGTATCATTCATTTTTGTACCCCTTTCACAGAGTGACAAATATATGGGAATCTGCACACACATGCTGATTGTTTTGTGTTTGTGAAAGAAATTAATGGAGAAAAAAAAGTCATGCACTTCCTTGTAGGTTGTTTAAGGAGAGCAGTGTGATGCCCGCCTCGAGAACCGCTCTGGTTAATTCGGAGGAGTTTGAGGTCCCCGTTTGTAGGATTTCCGTGACTCCTAGAAGATTATTGTCTGCTTGCAATTCCAGGAGGGGAAGAAACCAGCCTACCAACCTGAATGAACAGAACACTATCTTGAGGCCTCTGAGTCCCCACATCCTTGGCTAAGAGCCTTCTCTATTGGAAGCATCTTGACTTCACGTCACTCCACAGGGAAGAATCCCTATTCCTACAGCGGGAATCTGAGCCTTGAAGACAGTGATTTAAACAAATGGGTGGGGTGGTTTGTGGATATTTTGACAGTATGATGTATGTTATAGATTTTTTTCAAAGAGAACTCACATACTTGCAACATGCAAAACTTTTGCCTGCGAGGTAATTTTTGTGATGTTAACATATGTTTTCTCCCAGTATTTTTCCTATTATTTTTCCCCACTTAAGCAGCTAGAAGTCCCAGTGCACTTTTCTCCTCAGGGGAGGTTTGAGAGTTGGCAGAAAGGTTAACTTTTCTAGAAGGCACTTCCCTTCCTGACTTTTATTCCCTAAAGACTAAATCCAAGGAGGTTGTTATGCTTAGTGTCTTGCACACAGGGAGAGAGAGATTCCCTCTGACAGAAAGAGAAGAGAAGAAAGGATTTTTCCAGAGACTTAAAAGACACTCACATGGAGCAAATGGACACCCATAAAAAAAATATGAACCACAGCCCAAACCTCACACTTGATATGAAATCTAATTCAAATGGATCATGGGCTTAAATGTAAAACATTTAGGAAAAAATCTTTGAGATCATAGAGTTTATAACTTGACATCAAAAACATGTCCATGAAAGGAAAACATTAATAAATTGATCTCATCAAAATGAGAAAATTTTATTATGTAAAAGTCTCTGTGAAGAGGATGAAAAGATAAGTTATAGACTGGCCAAAGATATTTGCAAATCATATGTCCAACAAAGGACAAATATCTGAAAATACAGAAAGAACTCTCAAAGCTCAACAGTAACAAACAACCTAATTAGAAAATGGGTACAAAACATGGACGGTGGTTTCACTGAAAGGACATACAGATTGCAAGTAAGCACAGGGAAAGATGTTCAGCGTCATTAGCGATTATGGAAATACAAGGCCACCAGGTGCTATCACTACACACTTATCAGAATGGCTAAAACAAAACAAAATACTGATAACCAAATGTTGGCGAGGATGCAGAGAAACTGGATCGCTCATAAATTGCTTGTAAATGGTATAGCCACTCTGGGAAACGTTTTGACAGTTGCTTAAAAAACTAAACATGCAGTGCCGTACGACCTACCAATTGCATTTCTGGGTGTTTATCTCAAAGAAACAAAAACTGTGTTCACAAAAATACTTCTTCACAAATACTTAGTGTAAAGCTGTCAACTGGAATCAGCCCAGATGTCCTTCATCAAGGGAATGGTTATCCAGTCTGCAGTACAACCATAGCATGGAATGCTGCTCGGCAATAAAAAGGAATGGCCTATTGATACATAACAATTGGGAGGGATCTCCCGGCGGTTATGCTGCGTGAAAATTGTCAGTCCCAGAAGATCACATACTGTGTGAGTCCATGTTTATAACATTTTTGAAATGAATCTTAGAACTGGAGGACAGATTAGTGGTTATCCAGGGTTAGGGAAGCAAGAGAGGGGAGCGAGAGGGAGGTAGGTTTAGTTAGAAGAGGGCAATGTGAGGCATCCTTGTGGTGTAGGACCTTTACAATGATGGGGTTCCAGGAAGTTACACAGTTAATAAAATGGTATAGAATTTAATACACACACACAGACACATACTCAAATGAATATAAGCAGAACTGGAGAAATTTAATAAGATCAGGGGATTGTATCAAAGTCAATATCTTCACTGAAAAACCATTATAGTATATATATATATATTCAATTACATATATATGTAACTTGAATATATGTGTAGTTACATATATGTGTAACTATTATACTATAGTTTTAAAATATAGTTACATATATAATAGTACATATATAGGTAACAGTTACATATATATATGTAATACATAGTTAAACGTATATGTAATAGTTACATTACATATGTAACTATTAGTTACATATATATTACATATATAATAGTTACACATATGTAACTATTAAGGTTATGTATATATGTAGCTATTATATTATAGTTGAAAAATATTACTGTTAAGGGAAACCAGACAGATGTTCAAGGGATTTTTCTGTATTCTCACAACAGCATGCGAATCTATGGTTATCTTAAAAAAATTTTTTTTAAAGCATTCATAGAGACTGGGGAGGGAGCAGAGTTTTCTGAGTTCCACTTTCAGGCTGACCAGTACTCTGCTCCCTGACAACTTGCTACTCCCCATTTCATCCTGACTTATCAGGAGATGGCAAGACTCAGAGGGCAATGGCTGTGGGGTTTTTCACTTGAGCAAAATGTCCTGAGCCTCTCAAGTGAATGGAAAGCGTCTAGCCCTCAGACTGGACAGGAGCATGTAAGTAGAGACCTTGCGCTTAGAAGACCTAACAAATGAACTGGGCTTACTCCCCAGGGTCCGAGATTACTGTACCACTCCAGCAACAATAATAAGTGCTTGAATTCCGCACTAGCTTGATGGACTCAAAGTTGAAAATAATTGTATTTTAAAGAGAATTTTTTGAAGTGATGGTGATAACAATAGTAGGTGAGGTTATTCCAAGCCATGTTTCCCTCTGAGAAAAACCAAAAATCTGTTCAAAGATAATTGCGAGCTAAAAAAGCAGTGAAAATGTGTGGAGCCAGGTTCCCAAAATAGGAGACGGAGGAGTGAGTTCGGCATCTGAGGAAGCCTCTTCTCTCCAGGGGATTGCAGTGGCTGAGTGGCTCAGAAGTGGGGCAGAGCTGCTGGAAGCATCAGAGTGCAAGTGGATCAAAAGTGGTAGTACAAGACCCACCAAAGAAGAGGCACTTTAGGAGGGAACTCAAAGAACTATGCCCTTGAAGCAGTGATGAACTGGAAATAGAGCAGCCCTTGCAAGTATTGAAACTCAGCCTCAAATAATATTAATTACCATTTGGATTAAGATGATGTGGGATTGCTGGTGCCCCTAGATTACTTTACCTGCGAGAAGCAAAAGTACACCTTTGGGGGGTGGGGGACTAACACAAAGAACTCAAGTGATTTCTGTATTTTACATATACCGTATCTAATAATCAAAATTAAACACGCTATTTTGTTTCAACCCTGACTGATGTACTGCAGTAGAGTTCTGGCACCAACTCCCCAGAATTAATAGATCATACAAATTACGGGCTTTGTTTCCTACAAAACTGCTCTTATCTCAGACACCAGCCACAAGGAGAGGGCTGGTCCTCAGACCATCTGTACTACTGTACAACTGGCTACAAATTTGGGGGTTCCCCTTTAGATTTAAGAACTCAGGAAAGTGCTATACTTATGATTACAGTTTTATTATAAAGGATTACAAATCGGGCCAGATGTAGCTATGTATAAGGCGAGGTCTGGGAGGGTTTCAAATGTAGAGTTTCTGTTCCCTGTACCTGTGGATCAAGATATCTTACCCTCCTGGCACATCATCATGTCCATCATCCAGGAAGCTCCGTCAAGCTTTTGTCCTAGAGTGTTTTTCTTGGTGTTTTGTTATGTAGGAATGTTTGAGTTCAATCATGTACTCAATTATTTAATCAGTCTCCACCACACTTTCACTCCTCAGAGGTCAGGCTGGATCAAACTTCCAACCCTCTGGTCATCTTATTTGTCTTTCCAGCATGGCCAACCCTCTTACTGAAGCTATCTAGGGGCCCACCACGAGTGGCCCCATTATCATAAATGAAGGTGTGATCTAAGAGGCTCATGAAAAACATAGTCACTTATATCACTTGGGAAATTCCAAGGGTTTAGAATCTCCCTTCTAGGAACCAGGGGCATGGGTCAGCCAGATTCTTTGTTATACAGCACAGGCATATAAGATAGGACCCACCTGAAAAGCAGAGGCAAACACACACTATAGAAAAAGGCGTACAGGTCATGGATACACAGATAATAGTGTTATCACAAGTAGAATTTTAAATATTTATGATTATTATGATCTAAGAATTAAAAGACCAGGTGAATAAATTTGGTGGAGAACTGGTAACTATAAGAAGGGGTCATATAGACATTCTAAAACTGAACATTAAAATAACTGATATTAGAACAGATAGATTTAATATCAGCTGAGACATAGCTGAAAAGAGAATTATTGAACTGGAAATAAGGTCAGAAGAAATATTCTGACCTAATACTGAAACACTGATAGTCAAAAGATTGGGAAATATGAAAAAGAGCATACGAAATACGTGATAAATGATGAATGGTCTACCATACATGTATTGGAGTTCCAAAATAAAAGGATAGAGAAGGGAGGGAGGCAGCAGGAGAAGGAAAGCAGGAGGGAGACAGAGAACAAGAAAAAGAGTGCTTGCAAGTACACAAGGCACAGGCAATGTTTAATACAGTTGCTTAAGAATTCTCCACAACTAAGTATATTAAGCCACAGATTCAAGAACCATGAACCCTAAGTAAGGCAAATGAAAAGAAACCGCACTTACATCAGACTAAAAGTACTGAAAAGTAAACACAAAGTGAAACACTTAAAAACTGATAGAAAAAAGATGTGATATCTTTAAGGGGACAACAGTAAGATTTACAGCTCACTTCAAGTAAGAGACAATTGGAGACATTGGATGTAAGTTTAAAAGTGCTTAAAATAACTGCCAACGTAAAAGTTTTAAATCTAGTAAAATGTGATATTTTTCAAAACAAAAGAAAAGTGTAAAAGTGGCTAAATTTTATAATCATCCTCTTCATTTTCTTCCTAGTATAGTCCTAGTATATTTTCTCCTAATATATAAATATTTTTTAAAAACATTAAATAGGGGGCTTCCCTGGTGGCGCAGTGGTTGAGAATCCACCTGCCAATGCAGGGGACACGGGTTCGTGCCCCGGTCCGGGAAGATCCCACATGCTGCGGAGCGGCTAGGCCCGTGAACCACACCTACTGAGCCTGCGCGTCTGGAGCCTGTGCTCCGCAACGGGAGAGGCCGCGACGGTGAGAGGCCCGCGCACCGCGATGAAGAGTGGCCCCCGAGCGGGGGCTCGCCACAACTGGAGAAAGCCCTCGCACAGAAACGAAGACCCAACACAACCAAAAATAAATAAATAAATAAATAAATAAAATTCAAAAAAAAAAACATTAAATAAGTGATTTTTAAAAATTAAGACTTTTGAAATTGAAGTATAGTTGATTTATAATATTGTGTTAGTTTCAGGTGTACAACATAGTGATTCAGTTATTTTTTTATTATGTTCCATTATAGGTTATTACGAGATATTGAATGTAATTCCCTGTATTATACAGTAAATCCTTGTTGCTTATCTATTTTATGTATAATAGTTTGTATCTGTTAAATGCCATATCCCTAATTTGTCCCTCCCCACCTTTCCCTTTTGATAACCATAAGTTTGTTTTCTGTGTCTGTGAGTCTGTTTCTGTTTTGTATATAGATGTATTTGCATTAGTTTTTAGATTCCCCATAAAAGTGATAACATATAGTATTTGTCTTTCTCTGTCTGACTTATTTCACTAATCATAATATTCTTTGGCCCATACATGTTGCTGCAAATGGCAATATTTCATTCTTTTTATGGCTGAGTAGTATTCCATTGTATACATATACCACACCTTCTTAAGCCAGTCATCTGTTGATGGGCACTTGGTTGTTTCCATGTTTTGGCTCTTGTAAATAGTGTTGCTGTGAACATTGAGGTGCATGTATCTTTTCGAATTAGAGTTTTTATTTTCTCAGGATATATACCCAGGAGTCGGATTGCTGCATCATATGTTAGCTTTATTTTTAGTTTTTTAAGGAACCTTTATACTGTTTTCCATGTTGGCTGCATCAATTTAGATTCCCACCAACAGTGTACAAGGGTTCCCTTTTCTCCACACCCTCTCCAGCATTTATTATTTGTAGACTTTTTGATGATAGACATTCTGACACATGTGAGTTGATATCTCATTGTGGTTTTGATTTGCATTTTTCTAATAATTACCGATGTTGAGTGTATTTTTATGTGCCTTTTGACCATCTATAACTCTTCTTTGGAAAAATGTCTCTTTAGGTCTTCTGCCCATTTTTTGATTGGGTTGTTTGTTTTTTCCATATTGAGTTGTATGAGCCCTTTGTGTATTTTGGACATTAACCCCTTGTTGGTCACATCTTTTGCAAATATTTTCTCCCGTTCCGTATGTTGTCTTTTTGTTTTGTTGATGATTTCCTTTGCTGTGCAAAAGCTTTTAAGTTTGATTAGGTCCCATTTGTTTATTTTTGTTTTTATTTCTTTTGCCTTGGGAAACTGCTGTAAGAAGACATTGGTACGATTTATGTCAGAGAATGTTTTTCCTGTGTTCTCTTCTAGGAGTTTTTTGGTGTCATGTCGTATATTTAGATCTTTAAACCATTTTGAGCTTATTTTTGTATATGGTGTGAGGGAGTGTTCTAATTTCTTTGATTTACATGTAGCTGTCCAGCTTTCACAGTACCACTTGTTGAAGAGATTGTCTTTTCTCCGTTGTATATTCCTGCCTCCTTTGTCATAGATTAATTGACCAGAGATGCATTGGTGTATTTCTGGGCTCCCTATTCTCTTCCATTGATCTATATATCTGTTTTTGTGCTAATAACATGCTATTTTGATTACTGTGGCTTTAATAGGCATTATTTTTTAGAGGAGTTTCAGATTTACAAAGAAATTGAGCAGAAAGTACAGATACTTCCCACATATCCCTTCCAGACCTTCCTCTGCAGTTTTCCTATTATTAAAATGTTGCTTTAGTGTGGTACTTCCTTTACAACTGATGAGTCAATATGGACACATTAGTATTAATTAAAGTCCGTTATTTACATTAGGATTCACTTTTAGTTTTGTATATTTTCTGGGTTTTGACAAATGTATAATGACATATATCCACCCTTGTAATGCATACAGAATAGTTTCAGTGCCTTAAAAATCTCCTGTACTTTACCTATTTAAGACTATCCTTTTTTCATTGAAAGGAATGGAGCACCTTTGTGCCTTTGTCAAAGGTCAGTTGACTATATTTGTATGAGCCTATTTTAGGGCTCTCTGTTTTGTTCCATTTATCTATTTGTCTGCTCTTTCACCAGGACCACACCATCTTGATTACTGTAGCTTTATAGTAAGTCTTGAAGTTTGGTAGTGTCATTCTTCCAACTTTGTTCTCCTTTAATATTGTGTTGGGTATTCTGGGTCTTTGGCCTTTCTGTATAAACTTTAGAATTGCTTTGAAGATAACTGATTAGTTTCCTAGGGTTATTGATTGGGTTTGAGTTGAATCTATGGATCAGGTTGAGAAGAACTGGTATCTTCACAGTATTGAGTCTTCCTGTTTGTATATGTGGAATATTTCTCCAATTATTTACTCTTTGATTTCTTTCATCAGACTTCTGTAGTTTTTCTCATGTAGATCTTGTACATATTTTATAGGAAATATACCTTTCTTTTCCTTTTGGTAGTAATATAAATAGTATTGTGTTTTAATTTCAAATTGCTGTTGTTCATCACTGGTATATAAGAAAGTTGAGTTTGTCCATTAATCTTTCCATTAATCTTGTATCCTGTAACCTTCCTATAATTGCTTCTTAGTTTCAGGAGTTTTATTTTTGTTGTTGATTCTTTGAGATTTTCTACATAGACCGTCATGTCATCTGCAAAAGAAAACAGTTTTTTTTTTTTTTCTCTCTTCTCAGTTCACATACCTTTTTTTCCTTTTCTTGTTTTATTGCATTAGCTAATACTTCTAGTACAATGTTGAAAAGGATTGGTGAGAGGGGAAATTCTTGCCTTGTTCTGTATCTTAGGGGGAAATTATTTAGTTTCTCACTATTAAGAATGATGTTGATTGTAGATGATCTTCATGAAGTTGAGGACGTTCCCTCCTGTTCTTAGTTTTCTAAGAGTTTTCATTGTGAATGGATGTGGGATTCTGTCAAATGCTTTTTGCATTTATTGATATGATAACATAGTTTTTATTCTTTAGCCTGTGCATGTGATGGATTTTATGAATGTTCAGTGATACTTTAAATTAATAAACTTATGTGTACAAAAGGAGAAAAGTAATCATTTTTGCTACATGTGTTAAAGCAGCACATTTCTTTTGAGGTAAAAAGTAGTGATAGTTCCTATGGATACCAATTATGATTTTTAAAATCTATTTCGTTAGGATTTAAAAAAAAATTTTTCAAAATAGAATTTAGTTCTGTGGTCTGTCATTCATTTATTGAACATCAAGTTTGGAAAAATGAAGAATTCTGATATTATTTTACTGCCCTGCATTGCGGTAACTAAAATACAGTGATATGACTTTTTTTTGTCCCTACTGAATTCTACATAAACATGTCATAAGCATTTGAATTGGCACGGCAATCTTTAGAAGCCAGTAAACTACTCTTCTTTATTTTTATTTTTAACATTTTTTTTTTTACAATTTATAGTAATCTTTTATTTATTTATTTATTTATTTATTTATTTTTGGCTGTGTTGGGTCTTCGTTTCTGTGCAAGGGCTTTCTCTAGTTGCGGCAAGCGGGGGCCACTCTTCATCGCGGTGCGCGGGCCTCTTCACTATCGCGGCCTCTCGTTGTGGAGCACGGGCTCCAGACGCGCAGGCTCAGTAGTTGTGGCTCACGGGCCTAGTTGCTCCGCGGCATGTGGGATCTTCCCAGACCAGGGCTCGAACCCGTGTCACCTGCATTGGCAGACAGGTTCTCAACCACTGCACCACCAGGGAAGCCCCTCTTCTTTATTTTTAACTTGTGTAGTTGATTCATCATCAAAATTGGATGTGACTGATTAAATTTCCTTGTATTATTTTTGTTCCCTCTTTTTGTTGTTCAGCGTTTGTTACACATTCTAGCCTCTCTCTGGACAAAAAAGAAACCAGTATGTGTTAAAAAAGTAGAACACTAATGACAACGTCCCTTATCCCCATTGCTTTAAGGTCATATGGTAAATGTTAAAAAAAATAGTTCACTTGGAGGGAAAAAAAAAGGCGGTGTCTGTGGTACTGCAGTAATAATTGACTATGAGCTGTCCAGTGTTAAAATAATATACTAAATTTAAGGCTTCCCTATGTTGAAGAAACAAAAGTAAATTGAAAATGACCTAATTGTTATTTTTGTAATTCATGTATAAGACAATTCTTTTGCTCATGCTTCACTGATAAAACTAACGTTTTTGGGATGATCCAAGTGTTCTGAAACACTCTGAATTTATCTGTAGTTATCTTGGGGAGGACAAAAAAGGAATCACTCACAATGTAGATATTAATTCCAGATTTAGAAATATAGATAGATAAGTTGGACTTTCTCTCAGTTATTATGATGTTTAATTTTATGTGTCAACTTGACTGGGCCACACAGTATTCAGATATTTGATCAAACTATTTGATCAAATTATTCTGGGTGTTTCTGTGAGGGTGTTTTTAGATGAGTTTACCACTTAAATCTATAGACTGAGTAAAGCAGATTGCTCTGCCTGGTGTGGGTGGGCCTCATATAATCAGTTAAAGGCCTGAATAGAACAGAAAGGCTGACTCTTCATGAATCAGAGGGACCTCTTTCTGCCTAACTGCCTTTGAGCTGAGACATCAATTATTTCTTACCTTTGAACTGAAACTGAAACATCAGTTCTTCTTGGATCTTGAACCTGTCAGTCTTTGGAATGGGACTATACCATTGGCTCTCCTGGTTTTCAGGCATTTGGGCTTGGACCGGAACTTACATCATCAGCTCTCCTGGGTCTCCCACAGATCTTGGGACTTGTCAGCCTCCATGATTGCATGAGCAGACTCCTTATAGTAAATTCTTTCTATAAAATTATATATATATATACACACACACACACATTCACACATGTATATGAATGTATTTTTATATAACATATATTGTATATATTAAGATTTATATATATATATGTCTCCACAACTTGGGTCACAGCTTGGATGTACTACTGTTGGTATGTAGTGGGTAGAGGCCAGGGATGTGGGAAATATCCTACAGTGCACAGGACAGCCCCCCACAGCAAAGAATTACCTGGACCAAAGTGCCAGTAGTGCTACTGTTTAGAGTCTGGTATAGACCATAGTTTCCTAACTTTGGCTCCCCCTTACGACCAGCTGGGGAGCTTTTAAAACACCTGACTCCAAATTTGGTTTAATTGGCCGGTGGTGAGGGCAAGGTTTCAGGATTTTAAAAGCTATCCACATGATTAAATTCACAACCACCATTAAAAGCCCCTACTGAGGACCCTGGTCATTGATGTACCTAAAATTCTTAGGTTATAATGGATGGATCAGGGTGATCCTGAATCAATTTTAATGTAAAAAGATAAACAAGTAGTCATTATTACCTCCTGATGTGATGTAATAGGAAGGCAAACACCAATTTCTGAAATGTTCTTGCCAAAGAATCACAAACTTGAACCTGAGCAAGTTTCTAGATTTCTAGATCTACCACTTAGAGGCAGATGTTAAAAAACACTGTGAGGATGTCATCAGCAAAATTCAGAATGTAGAAAATACTCCAGGACAAATGATACAGTTTTTTGTTAACAAATAAATGTCAAGAAGGAAAAAAAAAAGAGGAAGGGAGAACTGTTCTAGAATAAAATAAAGACACCAAACAAATTTATGCATCTCATTTGGATCTTGATTTGAAAAAGCGACAGAAAGAAAAAGACATTTTTTTCCTTGAAGAACAATTTATTCAGATTTTTCCCATCCTGTGACATGATGGATAAAAGTAGATTCATTATTAAAAAAGAATAAAATTTGAAAGCAAGTTAACCTGAGAATGATTACCTCATGCTTCTCGGTAGGATGCCTGATCATTCTGTTTTCTATGGCTTTTGCTACATTTAAAAAAATTTTTATTTTATATTGGAGTATAGTTGATTAACAATGTTGTGTTAGTTTCAGGTGTAGAGCAAAGTGATTCAGTTATACATATACATGTATCTATTCTTTTTCAAATTCTTTTCCCATTTAGGTTATTACAGAGTAATGAGCAGAGTTCCCTGTGCTATACAGTAGGTCCTTGTTAGTTATCTATTTTAAATACAGTAGTGTGTATATGTCAATCCCAAACTCCCTAACTATCCCTACCCCCAACCCTTCCCTCCTGGTAACCATAAGTTCCTTCTCCAAGTCTCTGAGTCTGTTTGTGTTGCGTAAATAAGTTCATTTGTATCTTTTTTTTTAGATTCTGCATATAAGCAATATCATGATTTTTATCTTTGTCTGTCTGACTTACTTCACCTAGTATGATAATCTCCAGGTCCATCCTTGTTGCTGCAAATGGCATTACTTCAGTGTGAAAAAGACATTTTTGAGACAACTGGGAAAATTTGAACAGTGAATGGGTATTTCATAAAAACAAATTTTATATATATGTATATCAAGTATAGAAAAATACTTTTGTATTGTTTTATGTGGAGGTTGCATGTCAAAGGATAACTTGTGGTTATAGGTAAAACAAGACTGGCCCTATATTGATCACTGTTGAAGCTACGTGCTGGGTGTATTGGGGTTTATTATAATATTCTCTCCACTTTTGTGTGTCTTTGAAAAGTTCCACAATAAAAATAGAATGAGAAAAAATATCTGAGTAGGTAAGAGGAACGCAGGCGAGAATGGTGTTAGGAAAACTGTCAAAGCAGTAGCGTTTTCCAACATGTTTAAAAAAAATAAGTCCACTGGATTTGGGAACATGAAGGTCGTTTGATGACCTCAGCTAAATCTGTCTCGGTGGAGAAGTGGGTCTGCAGACAAGACTGAGTGCACTGAGGATTAAGAGGAGGTGGTAATGAGGCAGAAAAAGCAAGGGAAGCAGGGGAGGAAAATATGGTCACACGTTATTATGTTTGTGACTGGACAGGGTTATGTGTGTTTGGATGATGAAGAGACCCAGTGGAGAGGGAGACGGTGAGCACTTGGGAAAGAAACAGGAAACAAGTTTTGGTTTCCTTAAACCAATCTCAAGGGGATGGTATAGAGACCAATTTGGATAATGTGTATACATTACTTAGCATCACGTCTGGCATATTAACAAATTGTTATTACGAGAGCTTTGGAATTTTGGTATGTGTGATGTACCTCCAAAGAAATTTCTGTGTGTGTGTGTGTGTGTGACTTTTTTGTTGATATTTACATTTTATTGATGTTTACATTTTCCTATCTCTTATCACTAACAGATTGTCATGAAAACATTAAAATTAATGTGTTTTCACATTTCTTTAAAATGTTTTTAAATGTCTAGAAAGAATTAGAATTGCCAAATAATTATATGCATGTGTTGAAATATATTAAACTACACCTAAATTCGTAGTGGAGTACATTTATGGACTTAAGTTTAATGGTGAAAGTATTCACTGGGATAAAGAGAGAAAAATGGCCAGGGTGAGGGAGAGGGGATGAAGGGGATGAGAGGGAGTAAAAGACAAAGGAATGTGTTTAAATCAAATGTTTATTCAGGTCACTGTTGTTATTTTTATTTCCAGCTATATTGTCTCCTACCAAAAGTACTTTTACTGTTTCTCCAAAGCCTTCCCATTTACTTTTCTCTTGAATTGGCTTGAAAAATTGAGTCCAAGAATGCACCGTTAAAATTGGGCTTTTTATTTCTTTTAACAGAACTGTTCATTACGAAGGCGGTGCTGTATCTGTTCACGCACGTTCCCTGTGGAGACTAGAGACGCTAAGAGTTGCGTAAGTAGAACTTCTAAATACAGCCTGACGCTCCGGGTACAAAGTACATCGAGTGCTCTTGTGCTTTTATGTGAGATGGTCATGCTAACAACCAGCAAGCAAATGAAACCCTGAGAAAGTGGAGAGTCTCTCCTCTTTTACCTTCCGCCTGCCTTTATTTATCTTTCACTAGCCTACATTCACCAGGTAGTAAGCAACAATTTTATACCATCTGCTTTTGCGTTTAGCCTCATTTGTTTTGTTTTGTTTTGTTTTTTAACATCTTTATTGGAGTATAATTTCTTTACAATGGTGTGTTAGTTTCTGCTTTATAACCAAGTGAATCAGTTATACATATACATATGTTCCCATATGTTTTTATAATATCGTCTTGTCCCAGTCTGTGCATCTCCTGGCAGGAAGGGCTCCCAGAGCAGAGTGATGTAAGGTTTGGAGACAGGACAAATTGTTTGCAACCCTGTCGCACATTTCAGGTCTGGGTTTAACCTTGTAAAGTCACATGTAAAACAGTGGAAACTTGAACCTGAGTGAGATGTCACAGTCATAACTGGCAGTCACTATCTTTACTTACAAATAGCTTGATAGCTGAGTGAGAAATGTGGATTGCAAGCAAGTCACTGTGTATTCATTATAGAAACAATGACCTTTTTTTTTCTGGTGACTTCAAAAAGCTGTCCAGAGATTGACTTTTAGTTCCTTTATGTAAATGCAATACTGATGGTAAAGGTGTCAATTTGAACTATTTTAAATAGAATTTAAATATCAATTAAATTTTAAAAAAAAGATTGGAAGTTTCAGTCCTTTACCTAAAAATCAGTAAGTTTTCAATGTATTTGTTCCCTATTATATGACACTTTAAAAAATTATTAATTTAGGGTAACAGACTTCATGGATGGCTGTAGGGAACTATCTTATTATGGAATAGCTGTCTTTGTCAACCTGATATTTTGAGATTAATGCTTATCTATTGATGATTAAAGTGGTTCAGTGGTCTTCAGTTTTTTGTCTTTTTGTTTTTTTTGCTTACATAGCCCATACAATGATTTCGAAAAACTTCATATTTCTTTGATCGTTGTTAGGCTTGACAGAGAAATTTTTTCATTATCAGTTTAAATAAATACATAGAATACAACTTACGGTGTATTATAAGTAGTGACATTTTAAGATAAAATGGTTACACCACTCTTATAAAAGTATCCCATTGTCTCTAAGTACTGCTGTGATTTAATACCCATCTTTGTTTATTTAAAAATACTTGAACACGGTCTCTTTAACAGTGGAAAAAATATGTTATTCATCTTTCTCATTGAAATCATATTTCCTTTACTCTCCCATGACAGAATAGTACCCCAATTGGATTTTTTTTTATGATTGAAAGACTTTTCTGCTCACTGTGTCATACACCTATTCAACAAAAAAAATGCATGTAAATTAAATTTATTTTTTATATTTTCTCTGATTGTAAGTCTGTGACTTTAAAAAAATGCTTCTATATTAACCCCATTAATTCTTAATTAATTGCTGATATTAAATTTCTTCTGTATAAATTCATAGTTGGTCAAATGTACTGAAATATTAAAACTTTTGATAAACATTGAACTTAAAAGTAAAATTTTTTTTTAACATCTTTATTGGAGTATAATTGCTTTACAATGCTGTGTTAGTTTCTACTTTATAACAAAGTGAATCATAAAAGTAAAATTTTATGGGAAGTGCACCTCTTAATGTGATGGAAAAAGAAGAGATGACTTATAAAGGAAAGGGAAGAAAACTCATCTCTTTTGTGTGCTTCATAAATTATTCAGAGAATTTAGGGAAAAGAATTTCAAATATATACATGTATTTTTGTAATTTGCCTAGTGTATTATAAAAATGACAGCTTAATTAGAGAAATGAAATAGTCCAAAAAAGTGAAATTTAGAGAAGTTTTGTTGCCTTTAAAAAACGGACTCCAGATGTGTTTTCACATTTATAGATCTACCTACCCTTCACAATTGTGTGGTTAAAGAAATGATTTTTTTTTTTTTTTGAGGAAACCAGGACCTAAATCTCTCTCAATTTATAGGCTTAAAAAAAAAAAAAAGGATGAGAGCTCCTGAAAGCCCAACAAGAGTTCCTTTTTATTGTCAACAATGTTGTTGATGAACTGCAATTACATAAACCCCATTATTCAGCACGTGTTTCTATCCCGTGGTCTTAATTCTGTTTCTCTGCTGTTGCCTAATGTTTGAAGTTTGAAAGGGAAAGTTTGGAGTTTGTTTTCACTTTGAATTTGGTTGACTGATATATAGAAAGGGCCTGGGCCTTCTTCAAATAATGGAGATGAAAGGGGGTACTTTATCACCATGTGTTTGTAGCTATGCATCTCAGAATCCAGATGACAGCAAGGGGGCTTGACAGCCCAGGCGGATCAGGGACTTTTTCAACCATTTTTTCAACCATTTAAAAAATTAAAGAGAGGTGTTTTGATTCTACTCTATGACCCTTGATGTATATCTACAGTAGGAAAGCAGGAGGTTCATATGTAACAAATGTAATTATTTAAAAAAAATTTTTTTTTAGATTTTGTTGCATCTTTGACCTACTTTGGCCTCACTGTACATTTACAAATTAGATTGCATTTAATTCGCATGTCTTATTATATGCAATGGCCACATAATTAATTTTTATTTTTACTTAGGAAGTTATAGTCAAAGATCCTGCTTATGTTTATGACAGAACTTTATTTCCAAAGGTCAATGTTTGTATTACAATCTTTGGGATACCATTTGTTTTTTTTTCCTCCACTGAGGCCCCAAACTTTGTATTTGTTATAATTTATGTAGTCCAGTAATTATATATTTTATATTGCTTACTTACATAACATTAATGTTGTCAAAAGTTTTTCAGTATTATGAACATTTTAATAAGGTAAGTTTTAATTTTGGGAGTCAAATGTAATAGAAAACACATTCCTGTATTGTACCCCAGGACAAAGTTGTAAGAACACTGTAAGTAGGATATATGTTAGTTTCTGTAATGGGCATGATCACTGCAATTATAAATACGCATTTTGTATTTTAAGTAAAATTCCACTTTCTTGTGTGTTACAAATCTTTAAAAAATTAACATATCATGACAGGTGACCAAATACTCCTCATTTCTTTGAGATAATTACAAGTAAATATAGATAATACATATGGAACAGTTTTCAATAATATAGGAAGCTGCTTTATATAACTTCTTTACTGTAACTATTTTCAGTTTTTACTGAAATATTATTTTCTTGCCCCTTGATTCTCCTGCGCTTTTCCTCTTTTCTTTTGGACCTGTGAGCTAAAGAAAATGTGTTTAGACTTTACAAAGTTTGGCTGATGATTGGTCAGATTCATTCCATTTCTAACAGTGGCTTGAGAGGAGTGCTTATGTATATGAGCCCTATTAAATAGATTTGAACATGGTATCCAGAATACCGTATAGAAGTTCTGGTAAAAAGTATACACTATTACCAGACTAGAAATGCTTTAACATGCTGTTGTTGGTAAATGAACTTTAATTTCATTTTTAAGACAATAGTGTGTTATTATCAGGGTTTATTGGTACATGATTATTAATTTAGTAGGAGGACTTGTCCAAAGTAATTGTCTTTATAAACGAATCCATGTAAAAATGGACTTATTACAATATCATTCTACTGTTAATTTTCCAGGCTAATAGTTCAGGTCAAAAATCCAGGTTGGGAAAACAGCATAAAATTGACATATAGTTCACTAAGATTGGTGAATTCTTTTTAAAGTGTTCTTAATTTGTAGAATATAAAAGTTTATAATGCTTCTGTATTAAAACTGGTTTATTAATTAATAAAATCATATTGAAATCCTCCATACCTTTACTTTTTATTTATTTGATTCCTTACCTAGTGATAAAGCTTCCACTATAATTGTCTTTTAAAAAATTATCCTTGTGTTTCTTTTGTTTCATTTTCTGTTTGCCATTGACATGTGAAGCTTCATAACATAGTACATTCTTTTTAGAGTATATCTTTCTCATTATAAAATACCCGACAGTGTCCCCTTTATACTTTTTTGCCTTGAATTCTAATTTCTCTACTATCAACTTTACCATCACTGTTTTCTTTTGATTTTGTATGCATGGTAAATCCTTTTTATTTGTATTTTTTTAATTTGATTTTACATCATTGGTAAGAGGCTGTCCTCGTTTTGCACACTAGCATGATAACTGAAAGTCACCATTATCAGAACCTTGTTTCCACTCTGTACCGTAGTAAGGGCAAGGCTCTGATAATGACGGCTTTCAGTTAACACAGTACTGTGCAAAGCAAGGATGGTCTGTATCTTAATTTTTCTTTTCTACCCTATCTGAAAGTCATTATTTTTAAAAGCAGACTTTAATGATCACAACTTTGCTTTTTATCTTTTTTCTGCAATCTTAGTTTATATTTTCTCTGTGTTGCATTCAATTTTGCTTTCCCGTTTTTCCTCTTGACTCTATTAGAATTTATAGTCTTGTTTGTCTTTCTTGTTCATTGGTTTTTAATGACATAATTGTTCCACATTATTAAAATTTAAAGCATAGGAAGAGATTTCTTTTTTCAGATAAATACATACTTCAGTTTATATATATGAGTTCCAGTTAATCATAATTAGGCATTGACTCTAATATCACTAGTTTTCAAGTCTGTGCAAATCCAAAAATAGCTAGTAAATGCTAAGGTATCATTTAAACTCATAATGTCTATATCTGTGACTAGCAATTAGAGGTTAACCTGGAACACAGCTTCTTGGTCATCTTTGCATGGAGTAGTGTTTGGTGTGGATGGTATTACATTTAATGTCAGAAGACCTTGAGTTAAATTTCGCTTCTACTTACTGTTAGCCCTATGACATGGAATATTACCTAATCATTCTGCATAACCATTTTGTTATTTGTGATACGAAATTAATAACACCAACATCATAAGGTTTGGGGGATCATTAAAGAAGACAGTGTATGCAAAGCACCTCTGTTCATTGTCTGACACATACATTTTAATTGCTGTTTCTCCTGTCATTGTATTTGCTATTGGATCAAGTCTTAACTGTTTTTGTTAGGTGGAGTGGAAGCCATATAAGATGGGGCCAGCCTTTCCGACTACGCCATGTCACCACAGGAAAATACTTGAGCCTCATGGAAGACAAAAGCCTTCTACTCATGGACAAAGAAAAAGCTGATGTCAAATCAACAGCATTTACCTTCCGATCTTCCAAGGTAAGACAGAAATGTATAATTTTCGATTTCCTTTAACTACATCCCTACTGCATTTCCTTTGATGTTAGAAATGCAAAAAGAAATGATGTATGTTTTACATGTATCTCCAAATTCCCATTTTCTCTTCGATGCCTTCCTCTTCAGTAAAGCCTATTTCCTAAACCACTAACACCTTCCCAGGTGTTGCACCTGGCTTATAGTTCTTTGATTATTTACGTGTAGCACATCCATCCAGCCCCTTTTAGTTTTCTTAGGTGTTGACAGTGCAGTAAGCACAGACTTTGTGCTCTTGTTGTATAGCAATGTGATGGGCACACCAGAAAGTTCACACAGATGCTCTTATATACAGACCTTTCTTAAGTCCTTGAATCATTTGTAAGAACAGAACCTCTAAGAGAATCCTTAGTATCTTTCATGAGAATCCCTCTGAACTAGATGATGAGTAGAATAGAAAAAAAAATAAATGCACATCAAAGTCAAGTTGGAATGCTGGTGCTTTAGCACAGCTAGGCCCACGCAGTACCTCATGAAAGATTCGTAACTCACCAGCCCCGCAGTGCAGTGGATTGCTAACCATGCCTCAGGAAAACAGTAGATGTCCTGAATAGTGAAGTATCTCAGGAATAGTTGAAAATCACTTGTTCATTTGACACATGCCAAGCATCGATTATATGCATTTTTGTGATAATTGTGTATTTCTGTCCTTAATTAAATGAAGATTGTGAAACTTGGGCATCATGATAGGAAAGGTATTAATTACTGGTTAGCTTTTGTCTCAGAGATGCAAAACTTTACACCCCTGTTACAGATAAAGGTAAGTTTGAGCAAGACCGGAAGTAACTCTAAAAAGACAGTAGCCTCAGTTTACATCCCTAGTGCCACGCTCTCAGTTTTCTTGCTTTGGAGGACACAGAATGGTAGAAGATGCTTCTGATTTGATGAATTCTCCCGAGAGCTCCCAGAAAGACAGCCAGTGTAAGTTCCCATCTTTTATGGTGAAAATAGACAAAGCTGGTCAACTCCAGTGGATAATCTGAGACAAGATTGGCATCTATAATTTGTTGTAGGGACCCATAGAGGGGCTCTGGAGAGGGTACCTGGGTGGACCTCAGGTGGGCAGTTAGTTGCTCCTTGTGTCTGTAGTTGGAAAGCACAGTTGATCGCAATGTGAACAGACTTGGCGCTGATGGGCTTCTTCCTCAAGACTTTAACCAGGGTGGTGGGAATTTGCTAGTTTGTCCACTGATAACACCTCAGTCCAGAAAGAAAAAAAAAATTCAACCCACCAAAGACGCATCAGTTATCTGATGGTGGAAGCCCTTTTCAAGTAAAAAAGATAGCGTAAAATGACATACAGCTTAATGGTAGGAAATCGGAAAAGTGAAAAGAAATGCACGACATCCCAGCAAAATATAATCTACCAAAATAAAATCCCAAAGAAGTAGAAAAAGCTGAACAGCCATATCACAATGAAAGATGTTAGAAAAAAGTTCAATATATGGCATTTAAAAAGGAAAAATACATCTAACAAAAATTGGAGGAGAAAGAGGAAAAATGAAAGGTGCTCTGATTGCTTCCAGTGAAGCAGTGAAAAGTCAAATAATATTTTCTTAAAACTCCAAAATCAAGTAACAAATAAGATATTTATCAGTAAAAACACTAAACAATATTTTTATTGTAGTAAAATTTACTAAAGTAAGGTGGTGGAAGAGCGGGGAGGTTCGTGAAAGAAGGGAAGTGGACATTTATTCACCGAGGAATATTTAAGGGCTGACTTGACCTTGTCTGGGAGCTGGGAACATGCTGACAGTGTGTGCCCTCCTACAGCTTGTTGACGGCACTGGGAAGCGGGACCGTTTCTTCCCTAATTTCTTGGCCTTTTAAAGATAATAATTGCTACCATTCTCTGTTTCTTGTAAGTCTGCCAGTTGATCTCAATATTCTCCTTAACTGATCTCTCTGAGAATCAGGATCCCCATTTTGCAGATGGAAAAACTAAGGGCAGGAGGGATGAGCCACTTGTCCATGTCACTCGGCTGAGCACATAAGAAGATCCAGTGAACATGAAGTTACCTCTGCTCCAAACCACTAGCCAGGGTGGGTTTCAATAACCAGGCCTGACTTCCAGGCCTGGAACCCTGGACTGGCTAGTCATTCATTCACCCCCAGGCTGTCAGGGCTGCCCCTGGGGCCTGGAGGTACACCAGGGCCTCATGTAGGGCCTCCCGGGCAGGTGGCTGACACTGTTGTCTAACTGTGGTCTCCCTAGTTCCTGCTATTGCTGGAGAAATCTGAATACTGCGTTCATCTTTCTCTTTTCATTATTTCTGTAACAGTCATATTCCCATGGTCTCCAAAAATCCTATTTTGCTATAGAAAGATGAATACCTACACGATCTTTCTCTTTTCACTCTGTGACAATCCTAATTCTCCAGGAGCTAAATGGATGCCTCTAGCAAAATGGGCTAGATTATCCCAATGGAAATGTAAGTGCAAAAGAGACAAGTATATTAACATATTTCAAAGATTTCTTTCTTGCATACGTGCAGCCGCTGAGCTAGCAGTCTTCTATATAAATGTATTTTTAATGAGAGGAGTTTTCTTACAGAAATAAAATAAAACTGTGCACATTATCATTCTTTGTCATGGCAAAAAAATTGGTAGACTCAAATGTTTAACGAATAGACTTGATAGCTAAGTGGTATTAGCTATCAGAATATATTGATCTGGAAAGATACCCATCATAATATTGTTGAGTGAAGAAAAAAAACAAATTGTAATGCAATTTAAAAATCTAATTTTTTTTTACTTAAGAAAAAGATCCGTGTGTGTGTGTTTATATATGATTATATATTAGATGTGGAAGAATCTACACTAATCTTTTAACTTTGGCTGCTTTAGAAAGGTGAAAATGGGGGAAGGGGGTGGGAGAGGGAAGGATTGGGAGTTTGGGGTTAGCAGATGCAAACTATTATATAGAGAATGGATAAACAACAAGGTCCTACTGTACAGCACAGGGAACTATATTCAATATCCTGTGATAAACCATAATGGAAAAGAACATGAAAAAGAATGTATGTGTGTGTGTGTGTGTATGTGTATATATATGTATAACTGAATCATTTTGCTATATAGCAGAAATTAACAATATTGTAAATCAAGTATACTTCAATAAAATACAAAAAAATAAAATAAAACTAATAAAAAGAAAGATCAAAATGGAAGGTGTATGAGAGTATGAGTGCAAGGGGAAAGCATTTTCTTTAACTTTTAAAAAATAAATCTCTGGATTATTTTGCCTATTATGATAGCCATTTTTCCTTTGTAACAAAAAAAATCAGTTAAAAAATTTATCCATTGTACTGATATACTTGGACATAAGTTTTGTGCACAGTTTAAATTTATTTCTTTAGGGCTAGACCTAGAAACAGAAATACTGACTCAAAAGCTATGAATATTTTCAAAATCTCTTGATAACGGTTCTTGCCCAAAGCAATAGCTTTTGAAACATTCCCCCCCAAATATCTCTGCTTATGTTCTGTCAGCGTTAGAGTATAGTTTGCATTTGAAGAATTTTTACTGACCAGCTCCTTCTGTGGTCTCTGCTCAGAGGTTCTGTTTCTGGCTTTTGGTGATTGTGTAATGTCATAGGTTACACTGAAAGTACAGAGACCTAGGATTCCAACATTGCCTTTTTTTAAAAAATAAATTTATTTATTTTTGACTTCGTTGGGTCTTCGTTGCTGCATGAAGTCTTTCTCTAGCTGCATCGAGCCGGGGCTACTCTTCGTTGCGGTGCGCGGGCTTCTCATTGCAGTGGCTTCTCTTGTTGTGGAGCACGGGCTCTAGGCACGGGGGCTTCAGTAGTTGTGGGGCGCAGGCTCAGTAGTTGTGGCTCATGTGCTCTGGAGCGCAGTCTCAGTAGTTATGGTGCACGGGCTTAGTTGCTCCGCGGCATGTGGGATCTTCCCGGACCAGGGCTCGAACCCGTGTTCCCTGCATTGGTAGGAGGGTTCTTAACCACTGCACCACCAGGGAAGCCCTCCAACATTGCCTTTTAATGAACTGTTTGGTTTCTCTAAAACTAGTCTCCTACATGGAACTCATGTTTATGGAACCACTGTAATACACAGGTTGTTAATAACCCACTGTCAGTTACCACTATGATAATTGTATATAACATGGTTGAGAGTCATGAAGGTGGAAGAGAAATCCAGGAAAACATTTTATTTTTATTTTTTATTTTCTTTAATTTATTTTATTGAAGTATAGTTGATTTACAATGTTGTATTAATTTCTGCTGTATAGCACAGTGATTCAGTTATACATATATATACATTCTTTTTCATATTCTTTTCCATTATGGTTTATCACTGGATACTGAATATAGTTCCATGTGCTAGACAGTAGGACCTTGTTGTTTATACATCCTATATATAATAGTTTGCATCTGCTAATCCCAAAGTCCCAATCCATCCCTTCCCCATCCCCTCCCCCTTGGCAACCACAAGTCTGTTCTCTATGTCTGCAGGTCTCTTTCTGTTTCGTAAATAAGTTCATTTGTGTCAGATTTTAGATTCCGTATATAAGTGATATCATATGGCATTTGTCTTTCTCTTTCTGACTTACTTCACTTAGTATGATAATCTCTATGTCCATCCATGTTGCTGCAAATGGCATGTATTCTTTTTTATGGCTGAGTAGTATTCCATTGTATATATGTACCACATCCTCTTTATCCATTCATCTGTTGATGGACATTTAGGTTGTTTCAATGTCTTGACTATTGTGAATAGTACTACTATGAACATAGGGGTGCATATATTTTTTTGAATTAGAGTTTTTTCTGGATATTTGCCCAGGAGTGAGAGTGCTGGATCATGACAAGTATATTTTTAGTTTTTTGAGGACATCTTATTTTTAAAATCAAAGAATTTTCGTTTTAAAATCACTGACAGATTAGGTAATAAAGTGTTTTCTATGAAGTCAAGATAGTAACTCTTTTATTTCTTTCTAAAATTACTTTTTCATTATATGTAATGTATAGTCATTATAGAGGATTTTAAAAGGGAATACTGCAAAAATGAGGTAAGGGGAAAATTAAAATCATGTACTATCCATCACTCAGAAACAACTGTATTGTGTGTGTATTTCAGTTTTTAACAAATATATACATATTTTGATACTAATAGGGCTAATTATTAAAATTAAAAATTATTCATGATGAAAAGAATAATTACATAATAAAAAAGCATTGAACTTAGAACTAACTAAACTAGAATAAAAGTACAGTCCTTAATTATAGATGAAATTGTATGTTTTAAAAATAAAATAGTTTTTATACTGCCAACATTTTAGAGAAGATGATATAGCTAAACAGTTTCTTTCATCCTTTTGTTAATCATCACATTTGGTCATGGCCCCTGGTCTTTAAAATAAATAATCAGATTTACGTAAAGGTGTATTTGATTCTTTTTTTTTTTCCCTTAGTGCCACTGACAAGTTGAAAATGCTTGCCATATCTTTATGTATCTTTGCTATACTGTTTCCAGTGAAAATAATGAGTACTTATATTTCTGGAAGGTAAAGACTTGTGTGTGTAAGATATTTCTTCAATTTTGGTATATTTTGAGTATACAATTAATAAATGACTATTGATTGACATAATTACTGTGTTGCAAATCAAGCAAATCAAGTTTTCATTACTGATGAAAAATTAAACTTTTAAAATTGGGATTGACATATTAGTGTATAATATGTATAAAATGGATAACTAATAAGAACCTGCTGTATAAAAAAATAAAATAAAATTCAAAAATTCAAAAAAAAAAAGTCAAACTCAAAAAAAAAATAGAACCCTTACATTTACAGTAGCATTCCCTTACCTATGATTGTATGAAACTGTTTTGAAAGTATATTCTTGAAACATACTATTTTTTTTTTTTTTTTTTACAAATCATTAAGATCATTCTCACTTAAAATTATGAGAATGGCTTTAAAAACCTGTTCTACTAGTTAATATAAGGAGCAATTGTTTTGATTGTCATTGGGATATCTTTGCACTAACGTGAACACTCACTAGCCAATCTCAAATTCAGGATTTGCAGAATAATAAACAATTGTTGATGACTATATATATTCAGAATAAACAGAATAAAGTGGAAGACAGTTTATAAAATCACTGATGTTGGTCCTCTTTTTTCCCCTAGCTTTATTGTGATATAACTGACATTTAATAATGTATGAAATTAAGGTGTACTATGTGATGATTTGATGCACATATATATTGCAAAATACTTATGCTGGTCTTTTCTTAAAGATAACATTTTATATCATGAAGAATTCAATTTGATTCATGCACGTTTTCTTAGACCTATTCTTCACTTTCTCTACTCCTAGAATTTTTAACCATTGCATTAGTGTGTTGAAATGTCAGTTTTCATCATAAGGTAGGTCTTGCCAATCACCCACGTATTATACTACCCCCAGGATGTCATTTTTTTTAGCTTAAAATGCCCTAAAAATATTCCTCTGTGGGTGATTTCCTCCAGTTTTTTCTCTCTCACGCCCTATGAATAGAAACCTTTTGCTGCTGAAATGATGGAATACCAACCTCAAATAAGACTGCCAATGAGATTACAAGGATTATGGAGCAAATGGCAAAAATACAAAGAACAAAATATTTTTAGGACATAGTTTTAGTATGTTGTTTTTATTTGAGATTTTTATTCTTGGCTCAAAAAATGTTTAAGATACAAGTTAGGAAGACTAAGAGGTAAAAACTTACAGTTACAAATAAATAAGTCAGGAGATGAAATGTGCAGCATGGGGAATATAGTTAATAATATTATAGTATCTTTGGTGACAGATGGTAGCTAGACATCACGGTGACGATTTTGTAATGTATAGCAACATTGAATCACTGTTTTGTACACCTGGAGCTAACATAGTGTTGTAGGCCAATTATACTTCAATTTTTTAGAAAATGTAGGTACTGGGAGGAAATGCATCAAGATGCTAATGATGGTTATCTCTAGGAGGGATGGGGTATGGGTGATCATTAATTTTTACTTTATACTTCTAGGTATCTTTAGTTGTCTGCAGTGAACATGTATTGCTTGTAAAATTAGAAAGCAATGAATGTCCTTAAAAATGAAAAAAAAAGAAACAAAAAAACAAAATGAAAAAAAGATGAGGTGTATGGGTCAGAGTTTAACGAGAGGTAGAGCCAGCATGAGATACGTATACATGAAAGGATGTGTTACATGGACTCGCTTTCTGAGATTGTGAGGCTGACTAAGCCTGGAGTCCATAGTGCAAGTGGCCTGGAAAGGAAGATTGTAAGCAGAATGGAACCCATGGGACGCACTGTTTGTAGTCGCTGAGCTCAGGGAAAGCCTAAACCCTCCTTAGAGACCTCGCCTGATTAAGTATGACTCACCCAGGAGAACCTCCCATTTTATTTGCTCAAAGTCAATTGAATAGGGACCTTAATTACATCTCCAAGATCGTCTCACCTTTGCCATATAACATAACCTCATTGCAGGAGAGATGTCCCAACGTATTCATTGGCTCCACCCACACTCCAGAGGAGGGAAATATAGTACAAGATATGAGAGAGCTTCTCCTAAGGCTCTGTGACCTTGTTTCACTGCCCCATGGAAGCCCCTCAAAGACCCTCTGTTACTGAATCAGGTCTCGCTGCTTACTGCTTACAAAATCGATACTCACACATGTTGATAGAAAGGAAAGTTGCCTTTAATCAGAATGCTGACAGTCTGGGGAGATGGTGGACTCAGTGTCCCCCAGAAACTACCTCTGAAGATTCTGCTCAACCATGAAAGCCTTTAAAGGGGAACAGGGAAGTCATCTCAGTGAACCATTGAGATAGGGGGTCCGAGTCCTCGCCATACCCCACTGCGTGCAGGCGTGTGTGCAGGCTTGTTGATTCCTCGTGATCTTTCTTTAGATGCTGTCTTGTTCACACAGTTTGTTGGCGAGATTAATGACGCAGAAGCTAGGGAAGAGATCTGGTCATCTGTTAATTACTTATTCTTCATTTCTACTTCTTTGATCTATGGAAAGAACCAATGGATTAGGCAAGGTATTGTGTGGTCAAAAGATTTGAAAGGTGAGCTAGGGCCAGAGATGAGTTGAGCATGGGGGGCACCTGGTGTAAGGTTAGTGACAAGACAGAGGGGTCCCCTGTAGAGAGCTCTTTCCTGCAAAGAGCTTTTTTCCTGCCAAGAGCTGCTTACACCTCCCAATACAAGAAAAGTTTTAAAGCCCTTCTGTCCACAAACTCACCCACCAGAGTGTCTCCTCGTGAAGTTTCTGAACACCAGGGCTAAAGCAAGCTGTCTATTTTTTTTTGCAACTCTGCCCTGGATGGGCTAAGCTTGGCCTGGTCTGTCAGTCCCAGCAATTTCTCTGACCCTGTAGCATTTTTAGACTCATATTTCACAGTGACCAACTATTCTGTGCCAAAATGTGGCCCCATAAAGAAGCAAATAAATAAAATTTTTTGGACCTTTTAACTCTCCTGACTTTAGCCGTTATTTGTCTTAAGGAGAACTGGCTATTACCAAAACAAACACTCCATCATCTAAGGATAAAGGCCTTTGTTTTCTTCCTATCAGCCACTTGACAGAATACTTTGGAGACATTTAAGGAAGATTTCAATTAATGCTAGAAGACTCTCTTTGAACCACTTTGTCCGTATAATAAAAACATAATCCTGTGGGACTAGTTTAAATTTCTTAATGAGTCTACTTTATCCAGTGAGTATATCCAATGCGTATGTATCATTTAATGAGGACAGTTGCTCAGAAATAGTTTTGACTTAGTCATGAGCCAGTTTGGTATACCCAATGCCAAAATATCACTTATTATTTTTTAGGCTGATCTTTTTTACTTCTGGAAGCATTTTGATACTCAGTTGAAAATTAGATTTGCCAAGCATTCATGAGTAGGATTGTTTGAATGCAAGGATTGGGAGTAGTTTTTTGTTTTTTTGTTTTCTCTGAAGAGTGACGGTGGTTTTGGCAGGCAGTGAACCTTGCTCGAGTGAAACTCTGGTTTCTTTCTCTCTTTGGCAGTGGGCTGTTGCTTGTATTATTTATTTGTGCTCAGTTATTTCGGTTTCTAGCTGCTGCCATTAACTGGGCCTCCCCTGAGCATGCATAGTATAGTGGTCAGCAAGAATTGCAGCAAATTTTTTATTTTTATTTTATTTATTTTTGGCTGCATTGGATCTTCGTTGCTGTACGCGGGCTTTCTCTAGTTGCGGTGAGCGGGGGCTACTCTTCCTTGCAGTGCACTGGCTTCTCGTTGCAGAGGCTTCTTGTTGTGGAGCACGAGCTCTAGGCGCTCGGGCTTCAGTAGTTGCAGCACGTGAGCTCTAGAGTGCACGCCCAGTAGTTGCGGCGCACGGGCTTAGTTACTTCTAGGCATGCGGAGTCTTCCCGTACCAGGGCTCGAACCCGTGTCCTGTGCATTGGCAGGCGGATTCTTAACCACTGCGCCACCAGGGAAGTCCCTGGGGCAAATTTTATAAACAGATTTTGTGGCTACTTTTCTCATCCAGGATTTAGCTTATCTAATATTATGTCTGCTTGTGAGCCCCAAACTGTGTCCTCTGATACCTCAAGTATCAATACAGCAGAAGCTTTCTTCTGCCTGAGCTCCAGGCAGATTGGGCGGGCCATGCCCCAAGGCAAAGGCTGCTTTTTACAAATCACTTGGGTACTCTGTCTTTGGAGAGAAGTCTGCTGTTCACTTTCTCTCTGCTTTTGGTCCCTCTTAAGTGCCTTCCAATAGATTCTGAAAAATATTTTTTCCAAATTTTCTGTTATCTGTGGGAGGATTAGCCCAGCTAAACCACACCGTCATTTCCCAAAGCCAGAATAACTCAAAAGAAAAATAAATCTAGATGATTTACAAAATAAATCAAAGCGATGCTGAAACTAAAGGCCACTAATTTAGATATAGGGTAGCCAATATAGGGTTTTAGGAAGATTACTACTCGCCTAAGCTGGACACTTTATTTCTAGTAATACAGACTAATTATCTGTTAGAAGCTTCTACCAGCT
Organism: Balaenoptera musculus; assembly: GCF_009873245.2. NCBI lineage: Eukaryota > Metazoa > Chordata > Mammalia > Artiodactyla > Balaenopteridae > Balaenoptera > Balaenoptera musculus. The sequence goes on along the minus strand of NC_045800.1, from coordinate 78,222,670 downwards.
GTCACGTTTTCTTGACTTGGTGGTTGGTCACAGCATCTAGATGATTTTCACCTGAATTTCTCCTAAGCCTGAGCTACAGAAAATGATAGGAAATAAAAGAAGGAAAGAGCACGACTTCCCTTTATTCGTGTTTCTTCAGCAAATAATCACACTTCTTTTTTTCTTCTGTAATGTCATTTTAGCAGCTCTTACCTGAGTTGAGGATCAGAGTAATTATGAAAACCTGGTCATCATGAAGTTTCACGATTAAAATTTCTAATCCAGAGAGAGATGTGAACTACTTCAGTAAAAAGCAAACACAGCATACCTTTGCACTTAGTAACTGAGGCTTCTCAAAGCACAATGCACAAGCCTGTAAATAGACTACATACTAATTTCCTGGGATAAAAGACAAAAAGAATGTTACAGGCTCCTTGTTTTATTTTGAGGAGATAATTGCATTGTTATATATTTTCCCTAGAATTTAATTTTCCTATTTATAGGGTTGGTATAAGTAGATTAGTAGTTTATATGGTTTGATCGAATGAAATTGGAATGGTTTAGTATCTGTTTTATTGCAGATTCTTAGAATAGTGTTTCAAGTTATTTGCTTAATGGTTAAATCAACTTAACTCATAATTGCATTCACTTTCTTATATGACCTTGACCCTTTTTGCATTAAGAATTGCAACTCGGGCTTCCCTGGAGGCGCAGTGGTTGAGAATCTGCCTGCTAATGCAGGGGACACGGGTTTGAACCCTGGTCTGGGAAGATCCCACATGCCGCGGAGCAACTAGGCCCATGAGCCACAACTACTGAGCCTGCGCGTCTGGAGCCTGTGCTCCGCAATGAGAGAGGCCGTGATAATGAGAGGCTCGCGCACCACGATGAAGAGTGACCCCCGCTTGCCGCAACTAGAGAAAGCCCTTGCACAGAAACGAAGACCCAACACAGCCATAAATAAATAAATAAAAACAAATACTTTAAAAAAAAAAAAATAACAGATGGCAATCCAAGGCCCCGTGTTTGTTACTTTAAAAAAAAAAAAAAAAAGAATTGCAACTCATTTAAATTTTAATTTTCAATTGTTGGCAGAGTGTCCGTAATTATTTTGGAGTTGCTAACTATTAGTATGGTCCAATAATACCATGAGAAATAAAAAATCTGTTTTACTTGAATTGTTCCTTTTTATGTAAGAAATATAAAATTTATTCCAACCTAATCTTCAAAAACATTTGTGTAACTGGCACTAACTTCACACGACAGTCAAATAGCCAAAGAAATAGATGAAACTTAGTAAATTTAACAAGGAAAGTTAGACCAAGGAGAAGAATAAGAAATCACAAAAGGAGGTATTGTAACCAAAAGAACATTAGGTTTTTGTGGGTTTTTTTGCTGTTATTTTAAGAACTCTACAGAACTTCAAGACATAATGAGTTCTTGAAGATCAGAATGAAGCATGGGAGGGAAAATTGAAGGAAGAAGCATTGAAATAAATAGGGATTTAGGGGCTTCCCTGGTGGCGCAATGGTTAAGAATCTGCCTGCCAATGCAGGGTACACGGGTTTGAGCCCTGGTCTGTGAAGATCACACAAGCCTCAGAGCAGCTAAGCCCGTGCGCCACAACTACTGAGCCTGCACTCTAGAGCCTGCAAGCCACAACTACTGAGCCCACGTGCCACAACTGCTGAGGCTCGTGCGCCTAGAGCCCGTGCTCTGCAACAAGAGAAGCCAGTGCGATGAGAAACCCGTGCACCGCAAGAAAGAGTAGCCCCCGCTCTCCACAACTAGAGAAAGCCCACACACAGCAACGAAGACCCAACGCAACCAAAAATAAATAAATAAATAATTTTATAAAAAATAAATAGGGATTTAAAAGAAATATTTAGTTGCTATCAGAGGACTGATTGCTTCTTCATAGCATAGGGAGCTTAGCATGGCAGCCCTTTAGGAGTGAATACCTCTGTGGTCCGAGTTAGAAACTGCAAGTAGTTGAAACTGAATTATAGCCTTGATTAGTTTGAAAGAAATCATCATTATGTCTAACATCCTTATTAAGAAGGAAATCATCATCACCATTATCAATACCATTTTCATGGTCAAAATCATTAGAATTTATTGAAGTGTTTATTTTATCTCAGGCAGTGTGCTGAGAACTTTGCATTCATTATCTCATGTTTTCTGATACTCTGGGGGAGAGTCTCTTGTTAGCTGTATTTACAGATGAGAAAACGGAGGCTTAAAACGTTTAATTAACTTATCCTAAGGTCACAGACGTAGTAAGTGGCAGAGATTGGACTCAAAATTGGCTTTTCTGTCCCTCAAACCTATGCTCTTAGTCATCAATCACAAAAATAATAATCTGGAAAGAATATGAAGCCTAAATTACTGATTTTAAGATCTCTGGTTTGGAGTTTGCCATGAAGCAATATAAAATTTTGTGTTATGGCCAAAATAATTTTCTGCCAGTATGAATAATTCAGGAATATGTTATTTATCTCTGCAATCTCCTACTTCAGGTTTCAGTCGAGGTTGAACTGCTGGCATGGAACATTTGACCATTATTATTTCAGAGGATGGCAGAGAGTTGCATTTTTCAAGGAACATTATTTACAACAAGGCAAAGTGTTTTCGATATAAACTACTATTTTTAAAACCTTTTCTTATCTTTTTTTTTCTCTCTCTTAGGAAAAATTGGATGTAGGGGTGAGAAAAGAAGTTGATGGCATGGGAACCTCTGAAATAAAATATGGAGACTCAGTGTGTTATATACAGCATATCAGTACGGGCTTGTGGCTAACTTACCAGTCTGTGGATGTGAAATCTGTGAGAATGGGATCCATACAACGTAAGGTAAGAGTATTTCAAAACAGTATTTATGGCCGTCGTTATTAATGAACGAAAAACACAAACGCACGACAAAAAGAAGTAGCTAACCCTTTCAGCCACCTGCTAATGTTTGCAATTTACATGCTAGAGGTCCAGTCCCACCCTAATAAACTCTCTGGTTTTTGTAAGTGAACAGCGCTGGATGTTGCATCACTGATTTAAATACTAAGTGAAGAAATACTCTACTCTTTTCTGGACACTAGCTTGGTCTGCCTAATTCACTGTGTCCTCTGTGATGCTGCTGGGATTGTGTGTACAGTATCTTTTTTACAATGCTCAATAATGCTCATGCGTAGAAATGTTTAGTGTTTGTGAGTTTCGTTTCTGTTATTCCCCAAACTCATCTGCAGGCGTGCTCGTACACTCACCTCTGAGTCCTTCACTGACACCCCATCGCTTACAAGACAACAGTTACACCTTTTGATAGTATGTGACGCCCTTCCTGACCTGCCTCCCGTCTGTCTCTGCCCCATTCTCCTATCCTTTGTCCAGTCTCTAGGTGTCTTCAGGTTCCCCAGCACACCAGCCACTTACAGCACATTCCTTCCAGTGCCTCAAAGAAACGTGGCTTTTCCACATCTGTGCCTTTGCACATACCGTTTCCTCTGTTTGGAATGCCCTTTTAAATTTCTTTTTCTCCTCCATTCACTTCCTATCCATCCCCCAGGGCTTAAGTTTAAAGATGATCTTAGACGTTCTTCCTATCTAAGTTCATCTAGTACACCCTCCTTTGTGTTCTCATAATATTTGTGTATGATTAAATTTTATATACACTCTCTGTGCTCTCTTATTTACTAGGCTACACCTCCCTCTCTCTAATTTGTGAGCTTCTTTATGGCAAGTACATAGCATTGATACTAGATCGTTCACATTTCATGTTTTTACACCGCCATGTACCAGTACACAGAATCAGATAACGGGATAACTATTATTTCTATAATAGACCTTGGAAGGGAAGTAGTGGGGAAGAAATTTTTATTTTCAGTAGATTTCCTAATCGTAACATATACACATTCCAGTATGGATTGTTCAAGGTTATTGCTATCTTTTTAGAGTGACCAGTGCTGATATTAGTGGAGTGGGAAGCTAATCCAGCTTTGATGGAGTCGGGCTGAAGTGCGTCCCTGTACCACCTTCCTCAGAGCTTCGGATGGAGAGCCTGGGACAACTCGCCCGCAGACCCGTATAATCGTTATAATACGGTCGCTTGTCTTTGGGGTCTTTGACCTAGGCTCATAAATTTAAATGTGTTTGTATTCAGTATTTGTATAGCATTCATTCTGTCCCGAGACGGAGCCTCGCTGTTTTTAACTTTTTATTATGGAAATTCAAATATATGCAAAGAAAACAAAATGGTCCAATGGACCCTGTGTATCCATCCATCAGTCAACTTCAACATTTTCAATGCCCTCCACTCATTTCATTTAGCCCTCACCCTGTTGTCATTATTATTACTCCACTCTCTTATTCCTTAACCATGGATTAAAGTCAGAGTGGGACTTACATTCTACATCATAGGCTAACAAGGAGCTTGCTTTATAGAAGAATTTGACAGGGGTGTTGAGAAGCTAACCAGTCTTATTTACATTAATAAAGTAACATGTGAAACAGACTTTATAGGCCATAGAAGAGATAATCTAATACAATCTCTACTGTAAATGTATTACTACTTCTAGAACCATCTATTATATTAAATCTTTATCGAGAGACTTCAGTGTGCTCATGACAGGTGAGGACTTCTCAGTCTAGATCTCCTAATTTTTATACATTTCCCAGTTAGCTAGTATCTTCAAATCATTTTATTTTTCGAGAAAAGCATGTTGGTGGTATATTCGCCAAATCTTTACATATTTGAAACTGACCTTCTGTTGTTCCATATGAATAAAACCTTGGTTAGCTAAAAAAATGTCTGAATCACTTTTCATAGGTTTTATGTATCCCACTTAGTGTGGATATTCATGTTTTGCTGCAGAAATATAAATTTATTGATTATGCAGTGATGCACCTGCCATACTGGGTGTTCCACATATACAGTTAATACATTGTATTACATTTTTAAAAAACCCTGAAAACTCTGAATTATGAAATGCATCTATCACCAAGGATTTTCTAAAATTTATTTTATTGAAGTATAGTTGATTTACAATTTTGTGTTAGTTTCTGGTGTACAGCAAAGTGATTCAGTTATACATATACATACATTTTTCATTAAGGTTTATCACAGGATATTGAATATAGTTCTCTGCGCTATACAGTAGGACCTTGTTGTTTATCCATTCTCTATATAATAGTTTGCATCTGCTAACCCCAGACTCCCAATCCTCTCACGCCCCTCCTCAGCGACCACAGGTCTGTTCTCTCTGTCTGTGTCACGAAGGATTTTTAATCAGCACACGTAGGTCTTTTAAAACTGAGAGGAGAATTGTGCAGCGTATCTTTGGCCTCCTTTTCTTACAGTTGTAATTTCTTTCTCAGGAGCACAGCTAGTTTCTCTCCTCTAGGTCAGCCGTCTTCCCCTTTGGCATTCCTGTCGTTCTTACCCAGTCTCTGCATTTTGCTTCTCAAATGTGTCCCCCAAATCACTCACTTTCTTTTCTTTGATGCAGTTCTGTTCCTTAATGTCTCTCCATGCCTTTGAAATTTTAGTTTTCTTGTCTTTTTCATTATCTCACCCAGGTCACTTTTTATCTCAGCGTGCTGTCTTTTCATCTATTCTGGTTGTTCATCCCAGTATGACTTCTTATTGCGAATTTTCACTCCTCTTTCACAGAAGTTATGCCTCCTTGCATCCTGTGGACAGTTGAAATAGTTTATATATTTAAATAATATCCTGCTATTTCTATTTTATCTGACTTTTTAAAAAATTAGCAATGATTGCTAAATTTTATCGTTTGAAGAGAGAAAAAAATCATGTTTTAGTGTCTTTTACTTTGTTGATAAATAGGTTAATAGACATCATGATATTGAAGAATCCTTACATTCATAGACTAAACCCAGTTTGGCCTAGTTTATTATTCTTTTGAAATCTTATTAGATTCTATTTATGTTTTATTTAGAATTTATCTAGAATTAGCATATACATTTTATATATGAAATTTATATATGAATTTTTCTTTGTTTATGGGTACTGAAATTTGAATTTCATACAATTTTCAGGTTTCATGAAATATTCTTTTCTTGGTGTTTTTTCAGCCATTAAAATTGTAGACCATTCATAGCTCACAGGCTATATAAAAATAGGCAGCGGTCGTAGTTCACTGACTAGTCTACCATTAAGAGTATCATTTCTTTGAAGGTTCATTAGAGCTCACTTGTAAAACTGTCTAGTCCTATAATCTTTTAAAAATTGGATCTTAAATTTCCTTTCCAATCTCTGTTTAATAAATTGGTATCCTCAAATATTCTACTTTGTTGGGCAGATTCCTTTTGATGATTTTTAACTTGCTGGGAAGCCATCCTTGTCCTCTTGAGTAGTCAGTTATGTTCTTAAAAAAAATTTTTTTTTGGCCATTAAGTTCCATATAGCATTGTCTTATTATCATTTTATAATTTTAATGTCTTTTGTATCTTATATTCTTTTCTCTGTGTTTTTTTCTTTCTTTCCGTTTTATCCTTAGCCTGGTTTGTGAGAGGTTTAACTATTTATCTTCTCAAAAAATTAACATTTCGGGTTTATTCAACCTTTTCTCGTATTTTATTTGATTTCTAGTTCATTAAATTCTCTTTTTATCTTCATTAATTCCCCTTTTCTATTTAATTTGTTTTCCTTTTTTAGAGTGTTAAAGTGAGTAATACGTTCCTTCACTTTAGTCATTTGTTTCTTTGTCAATGAAGGCATTTAAGGCTACAAAATTGACTTTGAATACAGATGTATCTGTCTCATTGATTTTGGTATTAGGAGTTCCTCTTTACATTGCTTTCTAGATAGTTTATGATTTTAGTTCTGGTTGCTAATTTTAGTTCAGTATACCTGATTAAATGTTCTAGAAACATCTTGCTGTTAGTGTTGAGTGAAGGAAGTTAGACACAAATGGTTCCATTTACATATAGCACACAAGTGACCTTTGCTGTTGAAAGTCGTGAAGATGGGGAACATTGTGGTGGATGGGGCAGGAAGGGAACTCCAGGGCAGGTTTTAAGGTGCCATATTGTTCTCTTTCTTGATCTGGGTGTTGGTTACGTGGTTTGTTCACTTTGTGAAATTCATTCAACTGTTCACTTAATATTTTGCACTTATCTCTTCATGTTGTTCTGTCATAGAATGTTCAAAAACATAAAGCTAACAAAAGAACTAATAAAATAAAAACACATTTTTTTTAAAGAACTGATGTGCCTTAGAAGCATTGCTCAGTACTTATTAATGAACCCAGCTATGTTCAGAACTACTGAATAACTGGTATCCTATGTAATGTTTTCCTTTGCTTCTTTGTTCAGAGTTTGCTTAGACTGTGGATGAATCATTGAACATAGATATGTGAAAACATTCTAGTGATTGGTTTTCAAATCAATATATTTATTGATTGGTTCTTTAGAACAACAACTGATTCATCTTTAAAACAATAGCTGAATAAATATATTGAATGACTAATTTGTACAGGGACCTGTGCATGTTATTTAACCTGAACCTGACAGCTTACAGTTCCCTTCAGCTGTGTTTTGACTCTGCTTACTGTCATGGCTCACCTTTTTGAGTTGCCTACTTCTTAACACCCATTTGAAAAAGAGATATTGGGAGTCATGGCGTTATTTCTGCTTTCGTGCAGGCTATTATGCATCATGAAGGTCACATGGATGATGGCCTAAATTTATCCAGATCTCAGCATGAAGAATCACGGACAGCACGTGTCATCCGGAGCACGGTCTTCCTTTTCAATAGGTTTATTAGGTACATTGTCCTTTGTTGTGGTGGTTGTTTAATATTTTATTTTAATTATCTTATCAGATTTACAAGTAAACAATTCTAAAATATACTATGGTGGTAAATCTCATACAATTTGGCAGTTCTGCAGAACCCATTAGAAAATGCTAGTTAGATGATTTTATGTCTTTCTTTGAAATGAATTTTTAAAAAAAGACTGTGGTTTTAAAAATTGTATGTGTAACTTATAATTGATAGCTGTATGTCAGAATTATTCTATAACATATCCCTGTGCTAGCCCTTTCACACTGGAGGTAGCACAGCCTACACTTTGTGAGTTTTGAACTCAAAAGAACGATTCTTGCAATAAGTAACCTTTCCCACCTTAATAATTGAAACAATTGCATATCTACAAAACTAAACCAAACTTGTGTCCAATGTGTTTTCTGGGAACATTATACCAATATATACTCTGGTTGGTGATGGATATTATGTATCTCTTTAAGCTTACCAATTTGATGGGAAAAAGTGATATATATGTGTATATGTATATATTTATAGTAGGTACATATTTATTTATAATTATTTTAAAAATTTGCATTTATGTGAGAATTGTGAAAATGGGTGTGACCAATTTTCTTCGTTTATTTTTTTCTTTGTGATTTACCCTATTATTTGATAATATTTCTATTAGGCTGTTATGAGCTTTTGTTATGTTAGAGATACTAATTACCTATAATCGTATATAAATTGCAAATATTTTCCCAACTTACTGGTTTGGAAAAGATTTTAAAGTGTTTTTTCATCATAGTTTACTCTATAAATCAGCATATGAAAGACCTTTGCCACCCAAGATTATATAAATAGTCACTTAATTACTCTCTGCTTCTTTTATAAACCATCCCACTGTGTGTGTGTGTGCATTTGTGTGCATACTTTCATGAAATCAAACAATGTGCACAGCGTTGAGCTTCATCATATCCTTAGTATTTATCTCACCTCTCTGCCTCATCTAAACCCTAACCCTTTTTAGATGGAGTCAGGCTTAGAGATGGGGTAGGCATCAGATTCTTACCATTTTTTATGGTACTTATTTCTTGTAATAAATAAATTTTTGACTTTGAAATTATAACTTATTTTAGGATCAGTTCAACTTAGATTTTTTTCCATCTTGTTCTTTCCATGGTTCTTTTTGACTACAGCCTTATCAGTTCTATAAGGATTGAGGAAAATAATCATAAATCTTTAAAATAGTCTGTTTTCTATGTAATTATATACATCAGTACTGACTTCTTCAACTACAAAAAGACAAATTTTTATTACATTGTGACTTGTGTGGTATTTTCAGAGGCACTATGGAGATTCCATTTGGCAAGCAAGAGCTAAATTAATACCAGAGAAAAAACTGATTATTTGTTTTAAAACATATTTTGTCAGAAAGATACTATATCCGTGTTTAGACTTAATGTAGTAATGGTATGTCTTAAATGGCATTTTGTATGTTGATCGAGATACGATAATTCATCATGGATGTGATTTGCTTTTGCACATTTGCTCTTTGCTCAAGACCAATCATATTTTTTTTTAAAAAGTTGTGTCTGTGATTTGGAAGCTTAATTTTAGAATCTAACACTTGCTAAATTGATTAGATAGAGAACCAAACACGGGAAATTTGGATTCTGTGGCAAAAGTACTTACTGAATTATATATTTGCTGCTTCATATTGAAATTCAGTTTTTGTTTGGGTTATTTGAATGAAATTCATTTATTATACTTATCTTGATAAAATAGGTTAGTTATATAACCTATATTTAACTATAGTTAGCTCTCTGTATCCAAGGATTTTGCATCTGTTTATTCAACCAACCATGGATCAAAAATATTAGGAAAGAAATTCCAAAATGTTTCAAAAAGCAAAACTTGAATTTGAAGCATGATGACAACTATTTACATAGCATTTACAACTATTTACATAGTATTTACATTGTATTATGTAGGTTAGCTAGAGATGATTTAAAGTATACAGGAGAGTATGTGTAGGATATATGTAAATACTACACCATTTTATATAAGGGTCTTGAGCATCCACAGATTTTGATATCTGAGAGAGGTCCTGGAACCAACCCCCCCAGTAGATACTGAGGGAGGGATGATCATTTAAAAAGATTATCTGATTCCCATTCTGATCTTTAATCTTTTTTTCTGTTTGCCTTGGGTTTAATTTACTCTTCTTTTTTTGGTTTCAGAGGATGAAGGCTGACATCATTGATTTGAGACCTTTCTTATGTCATTTAGTGCTAAAATATCTGTCCTTAGTGGCATCTCTCACTCTTTGCCGTACTGTGTTTCAGTTTCCCTTTTAATTGCTTCTTTGACCAATAGGTTGTTCAGTTTCCAAATATTTGGGGTTTTCCAAAGATCTTTCTGTTACTGATTTCTAATTTAATATCACTGTGGTCAGAGAATATGCTTTGTAAAACTGAATGCTTTTAAATTTATTGAGACACGTTTTATGGCCCGGGAAGATCCAAAAAGCAAAACCTGAATTTGCTGCATGCTGGGAACTGTTTATATACATAGCATTTACATTGTATTTACCACTATTTACATAGTATTTACATTGTATTGTGTCCTATAAGTAATCTAGAGATGCACAGGAGGTGCACAGGAGGATATATGTAGGTTGCATGGAGAGACAGGCATGGCTACTCCGAGGCAGCCTGAACAAATTACAACCCTTACTCTGTCGCTGAACCAGGAACAGTGTTATAACTCAGTCTAAGCACCGGTCCCTTTTCTGTTACCTTCATAGCCAAGGTCATACTAATCAACTCAATTACAAGTCCTCTCAGACATTTTCATAATGTTTTCTGTTAGTTGCTCTACCAGAATATGTTCTATCTTGGTAAATGTTCTGTGTGCACTGTAAAATAAATGTTCCATGTGCCCATTCTCCTTTTATTGGGTGGAGTGCTAAAGAATGTCAATTTGATCTAGTTGGGTGATAGTGTTGTTTAGATCTTCTGCTTCCTTACTGATTTTCAGTCCATATGTTCTATTCATTATTGAGAGAAGGGTATTGAAATCTGACTATAATTGGATTTTTCTGTTTCTCCTTGGCAGTTCTGTCATTTTTTTTCTTCATGTATTTTGAAGCTCTGTTATTAGGTTCATCAAAAAATTTAGGATATAATAAACTGACCCCTTTATTATGAAATCACCTTTTTAAAATCCCTAGTGATATTTGCTATGACATCAACTTTGTATGATGTTAATATAGCACTTCCGCTCTCTTGTTTTCCTTGGTGTTAGCATTGTATATTTAAAAAAAAAAATTCTTTTAGTTTTAACTTACTATTGTCTTTAGAGTCAAAGTACATTTCTTTTAGGCAGTATGTAGTTGGGTTTTGATTTTTTATCCAATTTGGCAGTCACTGCCTTTTAATTGTGAAGTTTAGTCCATTTATATTCATACGATTATTGATATATAAGTTTGCCTGCCATCTTGTTATTTGTTTAGTATTTGTCCCTTCTGGTCTTTGTCCCTTTTCCTTCTTTTTCTACCTTCTTTTGGGTTGAGAATTTTCTGCAATTCCATCTTATCTCCTTTTTTTGTTGGCTTATTAGCTATAATTCCTTTTTTGTTATTTTAGTGGTTGCTTAAGATGTTTTTTAGCCTACAACTTTAACTTATCACAGCCTACTTTCAGGTCATTTTACCTTTGTGAGTAATATAAGAACATTTCAACAGTATACTTCTCTCCCAGTCTTTGTGATGTTTTTGTCATACGTTTTGCTTTTATAGCTGTTATAAACCCCACACTACATTTTTATCATTTTTATTTAAGGTCAATTAGATTTCAAAGAGATTTAAATAATAACAAATGCACCTAATATTTTGTGCATATAGTTGCCATTTCAGGTGTTTTAATCTTTATTATTTTTTTGAGGATTTGCATTTCCTGTGGGTAGTTTATCTTTACTCCCAAAGTGCTTCTTTTAACATTTCTTATGGTGCAGGTCTCCTGGAGATGGAAACTTTGGCTACTGTATGTCTGAAAATGTCCTAATTTACCTTCATTTTAAGTGATTTTTTTTCTGGGTATAACATTGTAGGCTGACTTTTTTTTTCTTTTGGTTCATTGATTTTTCTTCTTATTGATGATTATATTTTATTCTTCTTTACCTATCTGGTCATTTTTGTTTAGTTGTCAGACATTGTAAATTTGTTGGGTACTGGATATTTTTGTCTTCCTGTCAATATTTTTGAGTTTTTCTGGGAGGCAGTTAAGTTACTTGGTTATGTTTGATTCTTCTGGAATTTGCTTTTAGGATTTTTGGGGTGGGAGCAGATCCGTGTTAAATCTAGGGCTAATTATTCCCCACTCTTGAGGCAAGACCATCTGTATACTCAACCTGATGCCCCATGAATTATGAGGGTTCCCAATCTGACTGATGGGAGGAGGCACCATTTCACATCCCGTGTGAGTATCGGTTACTGTTTTCGCTAATTATTTCAGAAGGCTTTGTTCCCTGCCCTGGTAGTTTTCTCACGTGTACGTGTTCATCAGCCCTCTGCTGAATACTTGAGGGGGACCCTCTGTATTTCTCTAGAGTCCACTCCTGTGTAGCGGTCTCCTCTCTGGTACTGTGTCCTGCAAACTCTAGCAACCTTGGTCTCCCAGACTCTCAGCAATGTCTGCTCAACTCAGGGAGTCTTCTTTGCCTCACCTGGGTTCCCATACCTGTATCGTGGCCTAGAAATTCTTCTAAAGCAAAGTGGAGCCATTGTAGGACTCACCTTGGTTGTTATCATATCTATCCTTTATTTCTTGATGTCCAGTGTCTTGAAATGTGTTCTTCTCCAAATATTTTGTCTTGTGTTTTTTTTGGAGGGGGAGGAGGGTTGTTTCACTTTATCTTGGCTGAAAGCAACTCAGACATAGTTGACACATGAAATTCGTATTTCGAGATGAGATTCCATGTTTCCCCTGGCAAATGTAGTCTAATCTTTGCTAGTTCTATATTGATATTTTTTTCTCCTTCAGATTTCTAATCACAAGCCCATCATCAAACTACCATCTTTTCCTAGTTATCCAGCATCTCCTTTTAAAAGTGTGTCTCTTTCCTGTGATCATGTAACAGATGCTATGGATGAAGATAATGAGTCTGTTTCTCTTTTTTACACTTAACTGACCTTAATTATGTATTAGTTTTTCAAAAATTAAATTTTAATTTAGCTTTATTGTTTTCTCTTCTTTTCTTTCTAGAATACTCACCTGCTGATTATATTATTTAATTCATCATGTTTATATATATTTCTATATATATGGATTTTACTTATGTGCTTGTTAATATTACTGAACTATTTGAATTCCTGAATTTATATAACTTTAATATAGCTTAATGTAATTTAATATAGCTTCTTTAATATAGCTTAGAAACTTTGAAAAGTTTTACATAATTACAGAACATTGTAAAGGGTATGTTATTTTAAATAACATAGTTTGATCCTTCTATCACATTCATGAAAGCACTAAAAGTATTTAAAACCTCAATATCTTTATAATATTTTACAATATCCATATATTTTTCAAAGTAAAATTTTTTAGGTATTCATTTTATTAATGTAGATTTATATACTATTAAGAGACTCATTTAAAAAATGTAGACTCAGACCTTTCTTTTTTACTTCTTAGAGTGGAAGTTGAGATCTATTTTGTTTTTGTTCATTTGTAATTTTCTTATGCAGTTTATTTTCTGTGACCCTTCTGGTCTCTCTCCCCAAGGTTAGGGTAGTGGTGGTGGTGAGGTGTGTGTGAGGGTGTGTGTGTGTTTGCATTTGTTTTCATGTATAGGGGAAAGGGTTCTATTTTTCTGCACTGTTAAAAAAAAAGGGGTATAGCTTTTTTTCCTCTAGGTATATTAATAAATGTATTCTTTTAAAAAAAATTTTTTTTTAATTTTTGAATTTATTTTTTATACAGCAGGTTCTTATTATCCATTTTATACATATTAGTGAATGAATGTATTCTTGAAGTAAATGGGATAAGGGAGGAATGTATGTTTGTAATATGATTTAATCTTCAAATTATAAAATGTAGAGCTGGAATTCATGGCTTTAATTTTCGTTGTGACATAGCATGCTTCTACCACCTTTGATTTCCCCCAATTATTTTTTTTTTCATTTTTTTTGTCCTTGATAAATTAAGATGAAAAATGTCTCTTTATTGGATAGTCCTAAAACTTAGAATCGTTAACATTTTTTTTTAACTTTTTATTTTATATTCGAGTATAGCCAATTAACAATGTTGTGATAGTTTCAGGTGCACCGCAAAGTGACTCAACCATACATATACATGTATCAATTCTCCCTCAATCTCCCCTCCCATCCAGGCTGCCACGTAACATTGAGCGGAGTTCCTTGTGCTATACAGTAGGTCCTTGTTGGTTATCCATTTTAAATATAGCAGTGTATACATGTCAATCCCAAACTCCCTAACTATCCCTTCCCCTCTGGTAACCATAAGTTCGTTCTCTAAGTCTGTGAATCTGTTTCTGTTTTGTAAATAAGTTCATCTGTATCATTTCTTTTTAGATTCCGCATATAAGGGATATCATATGATATTTCTCTTTCTCTGTCTTATTTCACTCAGTATGACAATCTCTAGATCTATCCATGTTGCTGTAAATGGCATTATTTCATTCTTTTCAACGGCTGAGTAATATTCCATTGCATATATGTACCACATCTTCTTTATCCATTCCTCTGTCGATGGACATTTAGGTTGCTTCCATGTCTTGACTATTGTAAACAGTGCTGCAATGAACACTGGGGTGCATGTATCCTTTCGGACCATGTTTTTCTCTGGGTATATGCCCAGGAATGGGATTGCAGGGTCATCTGGTAGCTCTACTTTTATATTTGTAAGGAACCTCCATACTGTTCTCCATAGTGGCTGTACCAATTTACATTCCCACCAACAGTGTAGGAGGGTTCCCTTCTCTCCACACCCTCTCCAGCATTCATTGTTTGGGGATTTTTTGATGATAGCTATTTTGGCTGGTGTGAGGTGATATCTCATTGTAGTTTTGACTTGCATTTCTCTAATAATTAGCAATATTGAACATCTTTTCAGTATGCCTCTTGGCCATCTGTATGTCTTCTTTGGAGAAATATCTATTTAGGTCTTCTGCCCATTTTTTGATTGGGTTGTTTGTTTTGACAATATTAAGCCTCATGAGCCGTTGGTAAATTTTGGAGACTAATCCCTTGTCGGTCATATCATTTACAAATATTTTCTCCCAGTCTGTGGGTTGTCTTTTCATTTTGTTTATGATTTCCTTAGCTGTGCAAAAGGTTTTGAGTTTAATTAGGTCCCATTTGTTTATTTTTTAAAATATCCATTATGCTGGGAGATGGAATGAAAAAGATGTTGCTGAAATATCATTAACAGTTTTAAGAGCCTTGGATAGCATTTGTCTGACAAGAGGCTTCTCCTGGAAAGCAATTGAATGGTTACATTTCTGATAGCAGATATATTCAACCTAATAACCTAAAAACTGACATTCGCTATTATTTCTCTTTAGGTTTGAAAAATGTAGATATTATATTTGAATTACTTTTGAATTTTATTTACTTTTGCATGATGGGATTTGAATTTGACTTTGTTGTATTTATCATTCAACTAGAATTAATGGGTTAAAATGTTTAGAACAGCAATGTTACATTGCATATGAGTATTCATTTTAAAAAGGGAGAAATAATTTTCTTCTGACAAGTCATTTCTGTTGCTTTTTGGGCATAGAAGACCTTGCATAGATGACAAGACAAGGTAATAGATGAATTTCATTGATATACTTGATTTGGAATTACAGGTAGAAACTTTAAGATAGTCACACAGTTTTACTATTTGAACTGTTTATAAAGCTGAAGTATAATATTCCAAAATTATTAGTAATATTTATGTAAATGATGATATATTTTAAATAATAGCATCATAAAGTTCAAAGGTAAGCTAATTTTTCATTTATAAGGTTTTTATTGTTTTTTAAAATATAAATTGTAATACAGTCAGATAACTAGAAAGAAATATTTCCTTGGAATAAAATATTGCCATATAATTTTGCCGATGCAGAGGGCAGAAAAGGCAGTATAATATTTTATGTATCAAATTTTGTCATGACTAATATGAGTGTTACTATATCAACTGTAGTATAGGCATTTTCCCATTCTTTTATGGTATCTGTTGGGTATTTTTTTACTGAGCTTTTTATTTTGGAATAATTTTGATTTACAAACATTATGCTTTAAAGTATTTCTTTCCAGATACATACAAAGCTATGAGTTTTAAAATTCAGAGTCTCAGAAGACCAACAAATTAACACATTTACATGCCAGTCATATGCTTTTCTTCAAAGGCTGGAAAATGCAACTCGATGCTGTTTCTTAATCTCCTTCTTAAATACATCTCTTTCAGACAATGGAAAAGCATGTTAATGTATTGTTTTCTGATTAATAAGTGAATTTTCTAAATTATTATCATTGGGATATATCTTTAAATTGGCAGGAATTAGGCAGGATGGCAGTGGGTGTCAGTGATAGCATAGCAGTTAACAGTGTTTATGCCAAAAACAAAACAAAACAGAACAAGTAAATGTCAGAATTATGAGCCTGGGAAATTGCATCTCAAATGGTGACGTATATAGTGTTTTAAAATGAAAATCAGTTGGTTTATAAATATTTAGACCATTGGTTTTGTAGGCATTGGTTCTCCAGATCCTTTAGATTTTCTTCTAGATGAGTTTCTCTTGATACTGGTGTTTTAAATATAGCATTGTATATATTTGACGGAATATAACATTTCTCATTTGAATATATTCATTATTTTTGTTTGAGGAAAATTAGGGCCTTTCTTATGTGTTCCTTTTACAGGCATATAGGGAGAGAGAGTAAAGCTTTCAATCATCTATAGACTAAAAAATAATAAAATAAAATTGTGACTCACTGATGTGGAGAAACATTTGTTATTTATTTTAGGGGCCTTGATGCTCTCAGCAAAAAAGCGAAGGCTTCCACTGTAGACTTACCGATAGAGTCTGTAAGTCTAAGTCTGCAGGACCTGATTGGCTACTTCCACCCACCAGATGAGCACTTAGAGCATGAAGATAAGCAGAACAGATTACGAGCTCTAAAAAATCGGCAGAATCTCTTCCAGGAAGAGGTGAGTTTCTACCAATGATCATTTCTTTTCTGTCATTGTCTTGGGGAAACAACTTCTTGGTGGGGAAGATTCTCTATCTATTTGACATCTGCATTTTGAGATATACATGAGCAGCTGTACTGCTATACAAGGGAACAAGGGAACCAGGCCTTGGGGGAATCCTGCAACGGTTTTTATTTCTCTCTCAGTAAGTATTAATTTTAAAAGATGACACTCTTCGCTTCTCTGGCAAAAGACGTTTTATTTTACTGTCTGCTCAGCTTTCACTCTGATCATTGTTGCACAGTAGTTTGCTTTATGCTCGTTATATAAAAACAGACTCTCAAAGCGTCTAAATGGATACAGGCTTTGGAAAGCACAAGGGTTTTCGAAGTGTTCAGCAGGTTCCTTGGGGCTCCTTGGAAATGCTTCAGGATCCACTGGAGCTTTGTGTTGGGGATGGAAGTTGCCTGGGAGAGGGCCACCTGGGAGGCAGACTGCAGACTCCCTGCTTGGGCAGAGCACCCCCATTTTTTCTTTCTGCATATCTTAAGATTCTGTGATTTTATTTTCTGAAAGTTCCCCTGCTAAAAAGAGCTCAAGTGCATATTTTATAGGCAGAATAACAGAAGGACCAAGTGATACATCTAATGGTCCTGATGCTAGTGTCTGAAATAGTACCATGTATTCAAGAATTTCAGTGGGAGGATGTCAGAGTTGAGCTGGCAAATCAGGCCAGATCAGCAAGTGTTCCCATTCTTCTCAGTGTTCCCCGTATGTGGATTAATGCATTTTTCTGAGTGAAAGTATCTTTGTAAAAAGTATTTAAGAAAAAAGGTTAGTGGACATGGTTGAGTTCCCATAGCTCCTAAACCTATGTTCTTCTAGTTTTAAAACTGTTTCCTAATTTTCCATCAAAAGCCGTGGAAACTTACATTAATTTTTGAGGATTTTTTTCACTGTGTACAAAAGAAATGACCTATCTAGAGCTCATAATGGCATGAAAGCACAGGAAATGTCAACATAAACCTATAATAGCAACATGGAATAGTTTATTGGGATCATTTCTTTTTGTACATGCCAAACTGTTAGGTATACTACACTTATTTAATATCTAGAAAAATAAAATGAAATATTGGGCTGTGAAAATTTAAAATATTGACTTGGATTAGTGTTTTTTTCAATTTCTCATATAAGACAATCTGAATGGGAACCTAGAAATGTTCTTAGGGTCATAATGTCTCTTACATTCTTTGTGTGAAGTAAGTTAATTTAATTTGTCAACTCTTTCTAGCTCTTCCTTTCATGGGCTTTGCCTCGTTTTGACAACCTTGATCTAGAAATAATAGTAAAAGCATAATTTGAAAAGTAGACAGCTTCTTACAGAGTTCTGTAATGAATTTTTGATTTGCCTTAAAGATATGTTTTCATGAGCTTTTCTTTATTAATTTAGTATATCTTCAGTTTACTATTAAAAAGGAATGATGGTGATGATGATGATGGTATCCTCCCTAAAAGTAAGGATCTGCTCTTATGCTTATGCAGGGTAGGGGGAAAAATCATTTTCCTCTACTCAGGTTCATTGGTTGGGGCCCTGCAGTTTAGACCGACAAAAGACAGATGTACAAGAGAACAACGAATAGATTATTAATGTGTGCACCATGTGTATACATGGGAGTACTCAGTGATGGGTAACTCCAAGGAGTGGTTAGAACTCAGGTTTACATAGCATCTTAACACAAAGAATAATAAATTTGTAGGGAAGTGATAAGACGAAAGGAATTTTGAGCTTGGGGGGGTGTCAACAAATTATGGGAAGGAAATATATGGGAGAAACTAGTGGGCAGTTAAGGGCTGGTTTGATGTGTAGATCAAACATTGTCTCAAGCATCCTCCTGCCCTTCCTGGTGGAACGGAGAAGGGTAGCGAATTTTCCGTGTCCACTTTTTCTCACTTGCCTTCAGCCCAAAATAATCCTTACGCCAAAGTGGCATATTTTGGGGTGGTGCACTCTGAACCCTTTCACTTACGGTAGAATACTGTTATTGACGGATTCATCATTCTACCATTAAGCCTTGCAAATGTAAGTATGAAATACGTATTTTTATATTGTTCTGCTTCTATTTGAGAACAGCACTCAGGATTTAAAAACCACTCGAATCATTTCAGGAACATTTTATTTCACATGCAAGCGTGTTTCTTCCTGTCCTTTGAGTAAATGAGGTCAGTGTTCTTTATGATGAACGGACTTACTTTACACCAGGCTTTTTAAAAAAAAAAAACCGACTGAGCATTTTTTTTTGCCCGTGAGCCGAATCGCAGTTTCTGATGGGGATTTTTCTACCCTTCCAGGGAATGATCAACCTTGTACTCGAGTGTATAGACAGGCTGCACGTGTACAGCAGCGCTGCACACTTTGCGGATGTCGCTGGGAGAGAAGCAGGGGAATCTTGGAAATCGATTCTGAATTCTCTGTATGAGTTGCTGGGTAAGAAGTATGATTGGGCTTTCAAGGCACCCGACTTATGTCTATTTAACATGATCGTGTAACAGTTACAGCAGCTTTATAACATGCTTCTTACTTGAGGCTTTCAAGTTTTCCTTTAGTTGCGCTAAAGTCAATGATGTTTAGTATTTAAATCCATCTCTGAGCGTGACAGGGGGCCAGAGCAGTAGTTTTGCCTTTGGTTAAAGGGGGCGAGTCGTCTAGGGTGTAGTTTTGTAGGCGAGGGACCTCTGTAGGGATGTGCATTAAATGTTCCCTTTTTGATTCTGAAGTTAGTCATACAAGAGCCCATCTTACTCCTCACAACCCCATCTTGCCAGGGATCTCCTCCAGTCTCCTTCTCAAAGCTTGTGGAGATCTGTATCTGCAACTTCTAGGTAACTTGGCATATGCTCAGCAAAAATTGCAGTGGTTTATGATGCATTCCTGTTTGCGCTTTGCAGACATTCATAAGGTTGTTGGATGACTTCAATGTGATGATGTATGTCAGAGGCTTAACATTAGCATATTATTGTTCTTCTTATCATATATGCCCACTTCTTTTGGATACTTTCGTTGTCATCTTCTCCCTCGTTAACATAGTCATGCTTTCTTCCTCCACTTCTGTTTTTGTTCTTGTTGTTTCTGCCTTTTAAATATGTCTTAGAAAAGGAACTTTAGTTGGAACTGTTGGATATAGCAAGGAAAGTTCTGGATTAGCTGATAGAAGGCTGTAGCATCATGATGATTGCAGACACACCCTCCTCTTGGTTTCCTCATCAGAAAATGGAGGAACAAAGTTTTTTTCGTAGTTGCCTCCGGGCTGAAATGCTACATTCTATTACTTCACCCATTCTTTGAACCCAGCATCACACACTTCATACATTGGTAGCCTGCATCTCTGGTGCATAGACGGTGCTCAGCAGATGTTTGAGATGTAAACACCTGAGACCGTGTTGCTAGCTGGCTATTGTGAGATTTCTGGTTAATCTCTGTGCTTCCACTTCTTCTCTCCACCAATCTTTTTTTTTTTTAATTACTTTTTTTTTTTAATTACTTAATTATTTTATTTATTTATTTATGGCTGTGTTGGGTCTGCGTTTCTGTGCGAGGGCTTTCTCTAGTTGCGGCGAGCGGGGGCCACTCTTCATCGCGGTGCGCGGGCCTCTCACCGTCGCGGCCTCTCTTGTTGCGGAGCACAGGCTCCAGACGCGCAGGCTCAGTAGTTGTGGCTCACGGGCCCAGTTGCTCCGCGGCACGTGGGATCTTCCCAGACCAGGGCTCGAACCCGTGTCCCCTGCATTGGCAGGCAGATTCTCAACCACTGCGCCACCAGGGCAGCCCAGCAATCTTGGTTTTAATCCCTTGGCTAGTCCCTATCTTTTGCAGGCGCCACTCCCCTTCACCTGCTGGTGGACGCTTTGGCCAGGTAGACCGGCAGCAGCCACGGGTAGACGGCGGGCTCGGCCCCCACGGGCGACTCCAGCCTCAGCTTCTCCCCCATGTCTTCGCGCGCGGCCCCCGCACCAGGCTAGTCTGGCGGTTGGGGGAGGGGCGGGGCGCCGCCGGCGGGGGCGGGGCAGGCGGGCGGGCGGGAGGCTGAGGGGAGGGGGCCTGGCCTGGGCCTCAGCCGCCGCCGCCACCGCCGCCGCCGCCCCGCTCCCGTCCGGCCCCCGGCTCCCTCTTTGTGGTCACAGGCCCGGGGCCTCCAGCGCTGCTGCCAACTGGGGCCGGCGTGAGGCGAGCACAAGGAGCCGGGGCCGCGCTGAACCACTCACTCGCGGCGAGCGCCGCCCGCCCCGTCTCTCCACCAATCTTTATTTTAGACTCTGGGAAGCCCTCACACGCTTCCTCATGCACTTTCATTGACTCTCTGATACTTGGTGTATAACTTCTTGTTCTAGTCTTTGGAATACTCAAGGCCCATGGCTGGTCTGTCCCTTCCTTTTCACCTGTGACTTCAGCCAGTTTATCTCTAGTCACTCGGCATTATGTCCTGCCTGTCCTTACCTCCAATCCAGTACTATCCCTCCAGACTGTCTAGAATTATTTTATATCAGAGACTTGATATACAGGAAATATATATTTCTATTTAAAATATATATTCTATATTAAGTATGTATGTATATATACAGCATATATTTCGTAAGTATATGCATTTATTTCCTTAATTCTTTATATCCCATTTGATTAAGGAAGGATTTAAGGGAGCTATTACTTAAAATTGACATAATTAGGACCCCCGAGAACTCACATCATAATGGAAGATAGCATAATAACCATATATGTCACTAAGAGAGCACACAGTGATTTCAGGCAATGCATGCTTTGTGGCTTTTAAACTAATTTTTTCATGCAACGAGAGACATAAATTCTGAATGTACTTTCCACATGTACACACACACACACACACACACACACACTCTCTCTCTCTCTTAACTTTAACTTTTATAGTTTCACACGGCTCTTCCTCAGAGGGTTTTTGCTAATCCCCTACCCCCGTGTATGTGTGTGTGCATGCAAGTATGTATGTGTGTGTGTATATATATATTATATATATATGAGGCAAAACACTTGAGATATATATATATACATACATATATATATATCTTCAGAAAAGCTTCCTTTTCTCTTTTATCTGTTTTCTCAAATATCTTTCCTCTTAATTGCTTGTATAGTCTCCTGAAGGGGCATCCTTGGTAACAGAGACTGCTTGGAGTCCAATGGACCTGGGAAGCTTCATCCATTCATCAAAGATTAATTGAGTGTCTGCTAGGGGATATGCCGTAATCTGGGCAATGAGGTGCAGTTGTTAGCAGGATATAGTCCCTGCTCTCATCAAGCTTATGGTTGAGTAAGAGAGACAGGCTTTGTAAATAGCAAAGCCAGCCACAGTGCTGTACAGTTACTGCCTCAACCATCTCAGTACACATTACTGTTAAATCATGTTAGTAAGTGATTAGTAAAAGACTGATAAATTTGACTACATGAAAATTAAACTTTTAGGATAAATAATATCATTACAAAATAAAAAACAGATGGGAATTTTGTAAAATATTCAATCTATATGAAAGACAAAGGCCTAGTTTCTGTAATATACAGTGTTTTCATAAACGTATAAGAAAAGGGAATATTGTCTAATAGAAAAACAGACAACAGATGGTAACAGGTAGTTCACAGAACAATGAATAAAATAATAAAAGCTTCTCAACATGGCAAATAAAGAAATGGAAATTAAACTAATAAGTAGAGATCATATTTCACTTATTAGATTGGCACAGACCAAAAAAATGGTAATACCCATCATTGGTGAAAATGTTGCATAGTATCTTCTTGGTGGGAGTATAAATTGATGAAATTTAAAAAAACCAAACAAACCTCGGTCAACAATACACGTAAAACTTTAAATGTATATATCCTTTTACTCTCAGAATTTCTACTTTAAGAAGTGTATTCTAGAGATATATTTGTGCAACTGTGGAAAGGATGTCCACTGAAAAATTGTTTATAAGTAGCATAAAATTGAAAACAATTTTTCTATCAACAGGGGATTGGTTACATAAGTAATAGTATACCTATAGAGTGTAAAACTGTGTTATTGAAAATTGAGATAAGTATACCATTTGGAAAACTGTATGAAACAGGCTAGGTTTCTGGTCTTCTTAGTATGGCAATCTAGGATATGGGATTAAGGGGGGAAAAAAGCAAGATGCTTACTGTATGCATAGTTAGATTCCAACTGCATAAAATTAAAAGTTTGTAGAGACATATACATTCTTGTATATATATTGGACATTTCTGAAAGGTTGCACAGAAAGCTGTTAGGTGGCTGCTTCTTGGGGGAGAGATCTTTTATTTTTCTGTGTGTTCTAATGAACATGTATTCTTAACCTATTTACATGTATTACTTTTTTTTTTTAAATTTATTTATTTATTTTTGGCTGTGTTGGGCCTTTGTTTCTGTGCGAGGGCTTTCTCCAGTTGCGGCAAGCGGGGGCCACTCCTCATCGTGGTGCGTGGGCCTCTCACTATCGCAGCCTCTCGTTGCAGAGCGCAGGCTCAGTAGTTGTGGCTCATGGGCCTAGTTGCTCTACGGCATGTGGGATCCTCCCAGACCAGGGCTCGAACCCGTGTCCCCTGCATTGGCAGGCAGATTCTCAACCACTGCGCCACCAGGGAAGCCCCATGTATTACTTTTATAATTAAAAAAATAGGTAACAGAAATGTGTAATGCTAGATAATTGATAATGAAAGGAAAAGTTAATATATTCATCCCAGTTGAGTTAAAAAATAGAATATGTCAGTGCATGTAAAGAGAATCTTTTTCAATATATACATGGTAGTTTTAATAATGGTTGTTTCAGGTGAATAGAACTATGAGAGATTTTGTGGCTTAAATGTTCCTTTGACCACTCTTGATAATCTGTTTTTATTGTAGTGAGTACTGATTTCATGAACAGGAAAAATATAATGAATAAAAATCTTATGTTGACTGAAGAACCAACTGACGCCAGTAGTTTTTATTGAAGTCGGTGTAATCATAAGATAGGTAGACGTATACGTAAGTGTATATTTCACCTTGGCTGGAGAAGTGTCAGATGGGCAGCAGTACTTGGAGTTCAGTGTGATATTTATATCTCATTGTCCCTCTTTACCCAGCTATCAGAAAGTTTGCTCCAAGTATCATTAACTTCAAATTTATTAAGCCTCCTCCCCATTCTTGCAAAAAGGTAGACAGTAGGTTCTCTCATGAGGTTATGTGTGAAATCTTCTTCTTTTACTTCAGCAGGTTTATTTAGCATGGAGAGAAAAGGGAGAAGGTGGGAATGATAATCTGTAACAGTTTAAAAATTTGACATGGATATATTTAATATGTGTTTAAGTGGAGAATGACAAAAGCAGATTTATGAGCCTGCCATCTGGAAGACCTAAGGATCTATTATAGACACCGATATTCATAGTTTGAAACGCATCGCTGTGGCATGCTTTCATACATCTTTTCTGACATCCACACAATTAATCTACAGGAGGCTTGCAAGCCAGGATGATTTTCTGAAGATGTCCTGAGAAATGCTCTTTGGAAAATTCTCCCTATGATTACTCATGTTATGAAAATTCGAAGTATGAAACAAACAAGATAGACAGCTAATCTTTTAGGATGGGAGAAGTTACCAGTTTCTGACTCCTTAATAAAATTGGCACGAGACAGATTAACAGGAGAAAAAGAAGATTTTAATTCATGCCCATGGAGGTCATAGAAATGAGACCTAAGAAGTGGCCAAAGCAGGCAGCTTTTATACTCTTTAGACAAAGAAATAATAAATTTGTGAGGAATTGACAGGACAAAGAAACTTGGGTTTTGAGTGCCCAATTAATGAAGAATCTAAGCAGAGTTTGGGCTTTGGGTTGTCAATTATAGAAGTAACAGGGTGTGTTTACAAAGGCTTCTTGGCCCAGACTCCCTGTTTCTGGTGGTAAGCTTATCCTTATACCTCCAGATGCAGGAAATATGAATGAATCTTTCATGTGAGAGATTTATTTCCTGCTCTCAGGGAGACAGAAAGGAGGGTCAGAGTGTCCCTCTTGCTTTGGCCATTTCTTAAGTAACTTTAATTCAAAACACTCAATATGCCATAGAGGCACATTCTGGGGCAACCTACCTGGGAACCCACAGACTACACTCTTAAATTCTTCAACAACATTCTGAGGGTTTTTTTGTTTTGTTTGTTTTTGTTTTTTATGGTTTTCAAGATTTAGGAGTGTTCACTTATGAATCTGAACATTATAAATATCTTTCTGGATTCTAGTTCTGTTGCCTCCTCATTTGTCTGTGCTGTTTAAGGCCTATTCACTTAGTATTTCTAGGCTTTGAAAGTAAACTCCAAGAGGAAACATAGTTTTATTTCCTGTGTGTCTCCAACACCTAGAACAGTGCCTGATACGAAGCAGGTAATCAGTATTTAAAATTTATTTTAAAAGTGAGAGTTAATCTTGGAAGTCCCTATATCTCAGTCCATCTGTAATTTTCTGATTCTGTTAGTATTTTGAGAAATTTTGAGTCAGAGTTTAAAACACAGAAGCATGAAGACATGGGGATGTTATGATACTAGTAAGAAATACAGAATAGAGTATTTTTAACAGTAATGATTTTTCAATTAAGTGCCAATATTACTTGCATTTCGTATTCTGATTGATAAAAGTTTAAGGATTTAATGAGTTACTCAGCACCAGAAGAAGTTTGGTTCACTGAACTAGCACTTCCATCATATGCACTTAGTTCAAAATGTGTTTATAGTATTTAAATTGGGACTTCCCTGGTGGTGCAGTGGTTAAGAATCCGCCTGCCAACGCAGGAGACACGGGTTCGAGCCCTGGTCCGGGAAGATCCCACATGCTGCAGAGCAACTAAGCCTGTGCGCCACAACTACTGAGCCTGTGCTCTAGAGCCCGCGAGCCACAACTACTGAGCCGATGCACCACAACTACTGAAGCCCATGTGCCTAGAGCCTGTGCTCCACAACAAGAGAAGCCACCGCAATGAGAAGCCCGTGCACCGCATTGAAGAGTAGCCCCTGACACGGCAACTAAAGAAAGCCCCGCGTGCAGCAGTGAAGACCCAATGTGGCCATAAATAAATAAATACATTTATTTAAAGAAATATATAAATAAAGTTTGCACTTAACCACCGATGTTATTCCATAAGAGACTGGATACTATTTATTCCTTAAGAAATAACATACCTTCTAAGTTTCAGGTAATGTGCAGAAGTGTAGTAAGACAGAGCGTCAGCTCTAAAGGAGCTTCGAATATGCTAGAAGAAGACCTGCAAACCATTGTATTATATTCACACTTTTTTCAAGCTTGTGTTTTCAGGGCCAACCATAGTGGCTGATGCATTAACGTTAATATTTCTTAAATAACTGAGGAAAAATAGTATGGCGGGTGAAAGGTCTTAACTTTCTTCCAGGCCAATTAGGCAGCAATAACAGAGTATTTTAAGGTATAGCATGCATGAAGCTACATTTGTCTTGAGTTTGTTTCTGTACATTGAGGTACAAATGTAAAGCTGCCATTGTTCTTTGGCCATGAGAGTGGCGCTCCGAGCCATCTGATAGCTAATGCCACTATCAGTATTAATGGCACTGTTTTCCTTTCTCTTTTTAAAAAGAAAGTAACCTTATTGTGTTCTTTAACTTAAAAATGAATACATCTTCATGATAAAAAACTTAGATAATTGACCAAAAAAAGAAGGTAGAAACAACTTTTAAATGTAACCACCCATTTTGGTGTATAAGCTTTAAAAAATATTTCTTTGACTCTAAATATAACATTAAGTACACGTAAAACATTTCACACACCCACGTGCATACATAAACAATAGCAAATCCCTGCTAGTGGACATTAGTTGTGGCCTGATCCCCCTGAAGGTTTAGTTGACTTGGTCCACGTTCCAGTTTGATGGACTGGGGCGGACTTAAGATTTCCCTTTGATATCTGTACACTTAGGGGCATTATTTGGTTACACTGTCTCCCACTTGCATGCTTCTTCCTTATTATCTGATGTTTATCTGTGGTTACGTAATATCTTGCAGCAGATCATCACCTCCTCACTGGTTCATACAAACTTCCATTCTTATCCAGGCTTTGTGAGTTATTTGTTTGCTTGTTTATTTATTTTACAGAATTTATTGTGGCTTCAGAGGGTCCCTGTGCAGAATCGTGTCACAGAGGGTGACCCTTTTTCCTCCCAGCTCCATTCATTCCTTCCCCCCACCCCCCATTTTAGAATAAGAAAATTTCTCCTTTTGACCCGGGGAGAGCTCTCCCACCCTTATCAATGTTCCTCAAGGTCTGTTTCTATCCCAGGAACTTATCATGATCTATTTCTCAAAAAGTCAGCTCATTCTCTAAGAAATATTCTAAAAAACGCAATTTCTCCATTCTGTGCACACGCATATCGAGTATATACATTTACTTCACCAAAATGGGATCGCAGTCTCAATATTCTTTTATAGCATTTGTTTCCACTGACTTCTGTATTGTGGACATCTTTCCTCGGCAGTGACTATAAACCTTCATCAGGCTTTAGTGGATGTATTCTACCCTACTGAAGGGATGTGTCATCATTTATTTAGCCCACACTCAAGCTGTTTCCAGTGCTTTGCTATTATAAATAGTGTTAGGATGAGCTTTCTTGTATTTCTCTGTATATTTTTCCATTACTTCAGAAACTCAGCTGATTTTTTCATGGGTAACTTGCTGAATTATAATAAGTCACACACTCTGTTTATTTGGGAAACATACTCTGCACGTGCACACACATGCACACACACATTCATAATGTTCAGGAGGCATTCTGTTTGAGTTTAATTTTCTTTTGATTAGAAGTACATACAGAGTCTATTGAGATCATCATCTGTTTCATGTGACTTATTAACAGATTTCCTAATACATTTCTGTCTCACTGGAGTAATGAAGCCCCACTTGAGTTAATGCTGCTAATGCACTGCTGAATATGGTTTGTAAATACCATCCTTGTATAAGACTTTGGGATCTGCTTTCATAGGTAAGAGTTCCCTCTAGTTTTCCTTTTGTTAAAAAAATTTTATTGGAGTCTAGTTGATTTAAAATATTGTGTTAGTTTCTGCTGTACAGCAAAGTGAATCAGTTATACATATACATATATCCCCTCTTTTTTAGATTCTTTTCCCATTCCCTCTAGTTTTTCTTACATGGATACTCTCTTTGGTAGGCACTGATATCAAAGTTATACTGTCTTTGTAAAAAAGTAGGGAGGTTTTCTCACTTTCTTTACTTTGGAACAGTTTATTATAGAAATGACTTAATTCTTGAATGTAAAAAAAAGTTTTTGGTCTTTGACATACTTCTCAATATTACTCATGGTTTGGTACTCTATTTAGATTTTCTTCTTTGGTCAATTCTGGTGAAAAAAAATATATTTGGAGGCCATCCTCTTTCCTAAATGTTCAAAAATTCCAGTACAGAGATATATAAAGTGGCTGTGTTTATAATTCCTTTTTCTTCTTAACTTTGTTCTTTTTCTCTTTTTTTCTTGATTAATGTTATTGGTATTTAGCTTATATTTAAAAAGAATCCTTGACTATATCGATCAATCATATTTCAATTTATTACATAGATCACTTCTACTATTTCTAACATATTAATTTCTGCTTTTATTGCTCTCTATTTTTCCTATTCTAATATTTTTGATATTCTTTTTGTATATTTTGAAAGGAGTGTTTAGTTAACATTTTTCACCCTGTTACTTAGCAATTAAAGTGTTTAGTCTATTTTTCCTTAAGTAAAGTTTTGACCATCGACCATTGATTTTATAAGTTAGCATTGCTATTTTTGATGTTTCCTAGATATTCTAAAATTGTGGTATTGATTCCCTCATTGACTAAAAAATTATTTAGGAGAGAGTTTAAATTTTTATGTAGGTTTTATTTTTGTTTCTGCTTTTCTTACTAATTTCAAATTACATTGTTGTCAGAGAACATAGTCTGTACACCATTTCTGTTTGTAGTAAGTTTAACGAAGTTTTCTTTGTGGCTTACTGTATGATTTTCTTAAACGTTCCATGGTTTATTAAAAGGGTTTATTTGTGTGTTATTAGTTTCTTCAAGAATTACCTTATCTCTAACATTTGACCTCTAGAAAATAGTTAATATCTTTAATTTTAAAAGCCAGAAGTCAAAATTAAAGGAGTGGGTTAAATTTTAAACAAATGAAACTCTATAAAGATTCAAAAACTTCACCGTATACTTTCCCCCAGTTGCTGCTGTTCTAAGTCAGGAACAGATGTTCCTACAGGTTAAGATTAGAAGTCCCACTGAGCATATAGGACTCCTCATTCCTCTCCTACACCTCATCCTTGACACACTTGTCCCTCTGTGTGTGTGTGTGTGTAGCTGGTTCTTGTTGGTCCCAGAGCCGGAAGAGAGCCTAAGTAATTGAATACATCACCTTGTAATATTTTGTACAAATGTTATGGGGGCTCCATTCACAAAAGAGCTTTTCTCATGCAGTTGCAAGAACTGAAGCCTTCCTGTCTTTTCTGTCATTATTTCTTTTCTTACTTTCAGGCCAACTTTTTGGGGGAGGAAAGAGGAAATGTGAAGGAAGTCTTTAAGTTTAATTGAACTCTGTTGCTACAGGGTCTTCTTTGTTTTGCTGTTAACAAGGAGATGAACAGGTGGTATTCTCAAACTTCAGTTCTTCAGACTGTTTCCTAGCACTACCAGATTTTAAATACTGATTTTTCTTATAACAACATCTTTTTCACATTACACATATTTTTTTATATAAAAACCTCATCAGCCCTTTATAAACAGTTATAGAGTTTCTGAACAATCTTATGGGTGTAAGAGTAGAATTTACATAAACTATTTACCACATTTGCTTTGAAAGAAGTGAATGCTTTAGAAACAATAAAAGTTTTAATTTGAGTATATCAGTTGGGTTGAAAGAGATCCTAAGGGTCACATAGGAATTTCATGTAAGATGGGTTCTTTGGTCAAAGAAGTGTAGAAAACACTAGGTTAAGCAAAGTTAGAATAGATGACTTTATTGCAAGGGTTAGTTCTTAGAGTCTTTAATGTGCCTTGTGAATCTCTAAATGGAAAGAAGAAATACAGGGGGAAAAATGGTTTTCAAACTTACTAGCCATCTGCACTCCCACCCTCTTTTTCCTGTAACATTTAATGATATCTCTTTGCGTGTCTGTTACAACTTAGTTACCAGTTCTATCTCCTAGTATTTTGTGCCACATTTTCTGGTAAACTGATGTTATCTTAACTTCTTCATTATATAGGTGAGAAAATTGAGCTCTAGGGGAATTAAATAATTTAGTCTCACAGCTCATTAAAAGAAAGGAGTATTAGAATCCAAGTGAGGAAACTCCCAGGACACTGGTTTTTCCATTACCCTTCATTATGACTTTCCAATATGAAATGTTACTTTCTCAAAATATAGTCCTTCTAATAAGCAGTAGTTTTTTCAGTCTCCATTAATAAATATCAGTTCTTTTTTTAATGTCTCAATTTTTGTGTATGTATATATGTGTGTATTTGTATGCGTTTTAGGTATAAAATAAAGGTATTTTGTTTTTGATCCAACATTTTATGGCTACTATTAGCTTACTTTGGTTTTGAACTAGAAAATCACGTAACTGTGAAATCTGCTTTTTGTTTTGCAGCGGCTCTAATTAGAGGAAATCGTAAAAACTGTGCTCAATTTTCTGGCTCCCTCGACTGGTTAATCAGCCGATTGGAAAGACTGGAAGCTTCTTCTGGTATGTTTTCCACTATCTCCTTTTTGTGATATATTATTCCTGTTTGTTTTTTTTTCTATTTTACGTCCCTTAAGACATTAAAAACTGAGATTCAGTGCAATATAAACGTTTTCCTTTTACTAGGTTAGAAAGTTTACTGATTGCTAAAATCATTGGTATTTTCATTAGTTATTTCTGAAAAGCAGTCTGACCGTATCTTCATTTACATTTATAAAAGAACGAAGTTCGGAAAGCCACTGAAGAGCCAGAATTCCCATTACTTTTCAAATCAATTATTCCTAACGTACTAATACATTAGTACATTACAATACCATACATATAAAAGGATTGGTTTGGGTGAATTGTTTTTGTTCTTTAGTTTAAGTGAATTGAATTTGAAAAAAAAGGATTGGTTTGGAATTCACATTTTTAACTTGTCTTCAAATGATTATGTGGACAGATATGGAAAAAAAATTAGTTTTCCAAATCATGTAGCACAATAGTTTATTTTAAAGGGATTTAATAAATACCAATAAACAGTCTGCATTATTGTAAAATAGTTAAAGGCAATAAATCTGATACATCTGTCTCTAACAAGTATGTTACTTTTACATTGTTGTGGAGATGTACCTGTGCTTACCAGGCCTGCCTGAACTCTGGCACCGCAGATTGCCTCAGGGACACCCCAAACTGAATCTGTTGCTCCTCCATCTGGTTGCATAGTGTTCCATTAGCTGCCCTTCTATAGCACTACTGCCCATTTCTGTTATTTATTTTAACTCTCCATCTCCTACATTAATAGTGAGCTCCTTGAAGGTAGGGCCTTGGTTTTATTGATCTTTGTATTCTCTGGACCTGCCATACCATCTGGCACTTAGTAGGGGCTTAATAGTATTTGTTGATTGAATGAATGACAGTTTGAATTCACTAAATAATATACCTGTCAATACAGAAATAATTCCATGATTTTTCATGATAAAGACCCACTCAGGGACAGGTTTGTTGGAACTGAATGGATAGAGAGGTAGAAGAACAGATAGCTATGATCAAAGGAGGTTACTTTTAAGTCACAGAGTGAAATTTCAAAGTTCAAGATTCAGGAACTTAAATCTAAGTTAAGAGAAATTTGAGTAACAATGAGTTCTGAGGCATTCCTGGGTTGTTGGGTGGCAAAAATAGGAAACGAGATTGTTGGGGTAAAAAAGGTGCAAGAATTATGAGACAAGCGTTTTCAGGGTATCACAGCATGAATGAGATGACTATGAATCAATATGGAGTATATTCAATAAGGAAAAACTGATTCGCTACTAGGAGGAAGTGATCAAATAGTAGTAAGATGATGGCAGGGATTGCAAAATGGATAAATTCTTGGTTCAAAGCATCTAGAATTGTTGGCAAGCTCCAGTAGATACAAGAAGTATGCTGGTCTCTTTCCCTGGCCCAGGGAGTATCTGGAAAGAGAAAGGAACAGAGCAACCTTCAGGATGCAGTATGAATTCTGGACAAATCAGCTGCTTCACTTTTAAAAAAAATGCACAGCAAAAAAAGCTCAAAGGAAAAGAGGAGAGAGAGAGAAGGAAACAACAGAGCAGAGCATCCTTTAAGCTTGTTACAGGACCAAACTTGGGTTCGTTCACTGGCATGCAGTAAAGCCAGTCTACCGACACTGGGTTGTGGTGAAGGAAAGTGCAGCGTTTATTGCAGGACACCAAGCCAGGAGAACAGGCAGCTCACACTCAAAAGACTCGAGCTTCCCAATGGCTTTCAGGGAAGGCATTGTGAGGGAGGGGGCTGCAGGGTGTGTGATCAGCTCATGCACGGGTCTCGGATTGGTTGGCATCAAGGTGAAGTTTCAAGCATCATCAACCTTCTGGTTTCAAACACTGTTGAGTTTATGCACTTGCGGTCAGCAATTTTCATCTGGTTGGGGTCTGCTTCCTATAAAAACAATCTAGGAATGTGTGTCGGGCCTTTATCTGTATATTTCAGGGAACTGGGAGTTTGGTGATTCTGCTATGTGGCAGATGTATAGTCTAAATTGTTACTAGTTTCCCGGCCCAAGGCTGTTCTTTGTTTTTGCATCTTCACACTTCCTAATCTTTAACTCTTGAGCCAGCCTTTTGAGACTTAAGGGAGGCCTGAGAGACTAAAGCAAAAGCCTTTTACTTCAAAGGACAGGGACACAGAGGCTTGCATATGGTTTCAAGCTCAGCCACACAGAGTCCAATGTTTACAGTCTTCAGTTTAGTCAGTTACAGGCACAGTTCCATTGGCTACAAATCGCTACTTGCTATGATCATTTCCCAATCCAGGTGTTGGTCGCAGGCATTTCTACTTAAAATAGAAGGCCTGTGCCCTGAGAGAGCAGGGTGAAAGTCAACAGTAGGAAGGACCCTTAGAGAATGCTTCACCTAACATTCTCACTTTGGAGGAAGAAAATTGAGGCATAGAACCTTGAAACGACTGCTTTGAGATGCTAGAATTAATTTTTATAGCCAAGATGAAAACTAGCTCCCTCACATCAGGCTTGAAATATGTTCACTCTACCTTGTAGCCTCCTAGTTTTTAAGTATCTAAAATTTTTTTCACTGAACAGGTTTCTCTGCTGTAGTTACATTTATTCTTTTAGTGAACTGCGTTTTTTCCCCTGGAGGAAGTAGAATGTTGCTTAGTTTTTAAAAGAGACAGTAACAATAAGGACATGCATATATATGTATATGCACACACAGAAGTAATATAAATGTATTTCAATCATGCTGTATTGTTTACTGAGTGCTTCCATATGCATCATCTTAGTTTCTCTCTATCTGGGATTGCTGAATACACACTCTCCTCTGCTTGTCAATCTCCCAGCTGTACGAGTAGCTTCTGTGTCTGTATATGAGCAGCAGAGCAGAGCTGGGGGTCTACGAGCTCTCAGTTGCCTTCAGAAAAGGGCAATGGACAAAACTCAAAATAAACTGGTTTAAACTTAAGTAGAAATCTGATGAAGACATGAAAAGAGTCAGCAAAAGGGTGTGTTAGTGAAAAAGCTTACCTTAGTTTGGGTTCCACCAGAAGTAGACCTTGAGACAAGGGTCGAAGGGCAAGCTTATTTGGGGCATGAGTGGACATGAGCCAAGGTAGAGAAGGGGCCAGAGAGGGTGTGTTGATAAGCAGGTTACTGCCGTGGGAATCTGGAGCTACTTGGGGTTGGGGTGATTCTGCGGACCCATGCCTCAGAGTTATCCCACCTGAGGGGCGAGGGGGGTTGGAGTGTTAATAACCAGCTTATCTTCTGTCATTGGTTGGTGCCGCTTCCTGGAGACGTTAGTTCTGGGGCTCCTCCGGCTACCACTGTGGTCACAACAAATCTCGAAGCAAAGAAGTGCAGACGCTGGCAGTTGGAAATCAGGCAGTGTTCACTGAATGGAGAGGATGAGAGTCTGACCAGGGCCCTGGCAGCATCTGCTACCCAGCCAACTGCTATTTCACTATATGATATAAAGAGGCCACTGAGTTTTTTGTTCACATTCTGCATTATCTAAAGTTAACCAGTATCGCTACTGCATAAAGCCTTCTTAGAATATCTGATCAGTTTTTAAGAACAACCACTATGAATTTCTTGCGGGGGAGGGGAGATAAATCGGACATTGGCCCAGACTTCATGTGTGACTATGTCTCTGGGTCAAATTTAATTGAAAAGACAAAAGACTTGTATGAGCAAGTACACTGATTGAGTTGATGTATTTCTGAAGGCTGGGTGTTTCTTTAGGATGGTCTTAACCCTTGAAATACTTTTTGAGCATTTCAAGAGATGGCTAAGAACAGTCCACTGGTCAGGAGGCTGCATATTTTTTCTAAGTCTTATTTTTCACACAGTCTATTCCCCCAGATAGTTTTGCAGGGATCAAAATGGCCTTCTTAGGGATTCCTGCCAATTCCTCCCACTCTTAGCAAGTGCCATGAATGAAGTTCCCTCTGGGGTTAAGCAGGAATAAGGGGCTTTGAGTGGTCGTGAATTGCCAAAGATTTGCACTCATGTCCGATCCAGCTTTTGCTAACTGGAAACATGATAGTTTAAAGCTTCCAAAGATGGCACAACTATTTCTTGCAAAGCATAAGCTCATCATTTGTCAAAGGGAAAAATTTGTAACCAGTGGAATAATCTGTCCCAGAATCTTGTGTGTAGGAAACTCTTCCACCTTAGTATCTACTTAGGTATGAGCAATTGAGTTAGGAAGAATATGAGTTCACAGGATATTATATGAGATCCACTGTTAGGGATGCAGAAATCATAGCTAACCTTTTTAAGTGATACCAACAATTCAAACAGCACTAATGCTAACAGAGAAAGGGACAGTGTTCTAGGAGCTAGCCATGGAGAAGACAACTTTAGCTCTTGATTGAAAGCTTTTGATTTTGCAGAAAGTCAGCTGTGTTAAACCCAGGAGTTTATGTACCTGAACCTTATAAGCACTAAATCAGAATCATGATGATATTGGAGACCTTTTAAAGAAAATCTTTTATGATAGCTGTCGGGATGAATATGTGTTTGACTCTGTAACCCACACCATAATCATCCATTTGCATCCAGAGATTCACCTAGAGCACATTACAATGACTGGTGTTTTTAATAATGATCTTGGGTCATCAGGATATGTAAATTATATTTAATTCTGATGGGTCACTTAAGACAGGGAAGCAGAGAATACGTTTTTCAAAAATATCCCCTCTAAATGTTTGAAATCATGTATTAGAAATTAAAGGTTACTAATTTAATAGTTAGCTAAGGGGCTTCCCTGGTGGCATAGTGGTTAAGAATCCACCTGCCAATGTAGGGGACACGGGTTCGAGCCCTGGTCCGGGAAGATCCCACGTGCCGCAGAGCAACTAAGCCCGTGCACCACAACTACTGAGCCTGCGCTCTAGAGCCCGCGAGCCACAACTACTGAGCCCGCGTGCCACAACTACTGAAGCCCGCACACCTAGAGCCCGTGCTCCGCAACAAGAGAAGCTACCGCAAGGAGAAGCCTGCGCACCGCAACGAAGAGTAGCCCCCACTCGCGGCAACTAGAGAAAGCCCACGCGCGGTGACGAAGACCCAGTGCAGCCCAAAAAAAAAAAAAAAAAAAGAATAAAGTAAATAAATTAAAAAAAATAATAGTTAGCTAAGACCCTTGTCAAAATTACTCACTTTTGAATGATGCTAGAAAACTTAGTATACAGCCATACTTCTTCCTTTCTCAGTAAAGCGTTAAGTTGTAGCTGGAGAGAAAAAAGAGGGGACAGAGATCCGGATTTGGAGGGCCTCCTGTATTTTGAAATATCTCACCAGCAATGTGAAAAATGAAGAAAGAATTCCCCCAAAGTAAAGTCCAAATGAATGAGAACATTCTTTTCTGAATGCAAACATGATCCAAGTCGCTAGGTTATCCAAAATCTGTGTCCTTTCCAGAATGCTTTTCTAAAAATCCATATGTGGGATTGATGGCAAATTACATTTCTAGAAAATGGTTCTTGAAAAATATCTTCAACTATCTCATATTTGAGAAAAAAAATTTAGTGCTTTGCAACATAGAATTGATTTTATAATCATTTTCCGTAGTTACCATTTAGCCACATCACTAATTTCTGGCAGTAGGCATTAAAGTGTGAAGGATACCAGAAGTATCCAGGCTGAGAGCATCCCTGGCTTTTATAGAGAGATGGCTTTTGTAGGCCAGGACTTTAAACCCCAGAAAGGAGCATAATATACAGAGGTGGTCTCCCTAGGCTTTAATTAACCAGTCACCTGAATATTTAGATGAGAGACATGCGAAAGGTTGATTGCCCAAGGGCAGGGGTCAGTTGGCACCTGTTTTGGTCACTTCCCTGACCTTGGAGGGCTGTAGTGCTCTCCTGACATTACTCCACACTGGCCCCAGTGGCCTGGGCTGCTGCTGCCCATTTTGCAGCCAAGGGCAAGCCGTTGTTTTATGGCAGCCTTACACTTGTCTTGCCTGTCCTGGGTGCCTGGTCTCCATCCACGCTGCAGCTGCCACCTCCCACCAATTCACGAGAGCCTTTGTCTCCCAGGGGTTTTCTTGGGCGGTTCCTGGAATTCATGTTTCCATCCTGCTTCCTTAGATTCTCCACGGTTGGTTTGCAGATGGGAGTGTTCCCCACTTTTACTTATTGTATTTTTCTCTGCACGCAGCCCTTTAGGGTGGCATTCTACAAAATCCTGGTTAGCGAGAGGAATAAAAGAGGGAGTCTTGTCTCAGAGAAACTATATTATCCAGGGAGGGTTCACTTGAGAAAAGCTGCTTATTAAAAACAAAACCACAGTGATCTCTGCATTTCACCTGGTCGGTTTCTAGTCCTCTTCAGGTACTAAACTTCTGTCTCATTGTCATAGACAGAACTGACGTTTCAGCGCTTTTTCGTTTTTTTCAAAAATTTTATCGAAGTATAATTGATTTACATCAGCTCTTCTGCTTTGCTGCTGGTAGATGACTGTTTAATGCCAGTGTCTCTCGTCTGTTTGAGTTTTGCTCATGCCATTCCGGTTATTAAATATTCTTTAGCGTCATCTTTGGTGAAGTAATTACACTGTGTCACTTGCAGTGTGGCTCTATTTCATGCTCTTCCCCTTCATGATAGACGCCCCTCTGGTGGGGGGAGGCAAATGATTATGTGCAATTGTATTCTTCTAATACTATGAGGGAGAATAATAACCCTTTCGTATAAATAGACCAGCTCAGTTGACAGAGATTTGTAGAATTTCTGAGGTGGAAGTGATTTTGGGGGGTATCCTCACCCGGCTAGCCTTCTTGCGCATCACCGCACTGTGTCCCCTCTTTCATTTGCTCTCTTGAATCACATTACACAATGCAGTTTAGAAGTGAATGATCTAAAATACTACTC
Source organism: Balaenoptera musculus (assembly GCF_009873245.2). Taxonomy (NCBI): domain Eukaryota; kingdom Metazoa; phylum Chordata; class Mammalia; order Artiodactyla; family Balaenopteridae; genus Balaenoptera; species Balaenoptera musculus. Next base: position 78,185,075 of record NC_045800.1, on the reverse strand, counting down.
TCCACCACGTGACTAAGTATTTTGAAGTTCTCTGCCAGTACTTTCTGATATTCTCTGGTCTGGAGCAGTTGCTTACCCTCCTAAAACTATATCCACTTTTAAATGCATTTTTAAGCTGTTCTCTTCTCCGTGCATATTGATATATCTCAGGACTGCATACCATTCTGCACTTAACACCCTATCTGAAATTGTGTTTTTTCATTAAATGATGTATCGTGTAACTTTTCTCCTTCCCCTTTTTTCACACTTGCCAAGTATCAGAATTAGTTTATTCTATCCCTTTGTATTTGTTTCTTTTGTGCTTATCGGAAAGAATGCCCCTGACTTGTCCTCATGCTGCAAGAGAACTTTCAAAATTGACATAAAGCTCAGGCAGATGCTATGATCATTTTACATTTCTGCCCAAAATAATTTTCTCAATAAATATTTGCTGCTTTGAGGCACGTATCTTTTTGAAGAGTTGATTAATCTGTATTTCTCTTGTCCTGGAGAAATCCATCTTGAAGATGCCGAAATGTGTAGATCTTCTAAATATTTATTTAAAAGGCATTAGAGCAGTTAATTACATCTGCCAGAATTTCTATAGATACTAATATTTCACAGAGAGACACAGTTGTTGGATTTGTATACATTTTAATGACTGCATTGTGTGGCCAGGGAAATCTTAATTTAGGGCACTGTGCTGAGACTGTCATATGTATTATTTCACTGGATTCCCCCAATAACCCTGTAAGGTATGTTCCATTATAATTTCCATTTTATAAATGAAGAATCTGAGGATAAGAAGCTCAGAGGTAATTTTTTTAAGATCGAAGAAAGTAATGGAGTTAGAATTGAACTTGCATGGTCTGTAAACTTGACAAGAGCAGGGCTTGTATCAATTTTTGCTCTGCACTTTACTCATACCCAGGACCTAACACTGAGAATGGCCCATTTTATGTACTCAGTGATAAATGAACAAATAAATGAAAAATAAATAAATAGCAAGATAAGACTGTCTTAAAGTATCGATGGTGTCTTGTCTGGCACTCAGCACTTCATAGGCCTTAAGACATGACAATTTATACAAACATATATTTATATAGTGTAAAATTTCTAACATTATTATTTAACTCTGTTGTATCATAAACTGCCTTTAATTGACATTTTCTTTTCTTCTTTTAGCTGTCCTTTAACTTCTGTAGTTTGTCTATCTTTTATAAATCATTGCTCCCTAAACTGAAGGCAGCAAACCATCAGAGGCCTAACTAAGGCAGGATGGTACATTATAATTACATTACTCTTTTTATGTGTTTTATTTCAGCTAATTTACCATGGGAAACTTTTGACTCATGGTCATCTTGTCTTCCAAGAAAATGCCCTAGGTCCAACTTTTTTGATTTTCTTGCTAAGGCATTCCTAATATTCTGCCTTTCTGTATATGAATAACGGTGTAACAATACCTTTACCTTGACTAACTTCCATTTTTATTAATTTTCCTCTCATTTTCCTATTTTTGTCAAGTTCTGTTATATTTTAATCTCATTCCTGTCACTTTTCTCTCCCTCTCAGCTTTATGTTAGCTCAGGATTTAATGAGACCATTTTCTTCTCTAGCCTCAAAACCATTATTATAAATTATAAGTATATGCCATTATGTGTTTTCCTAATTTGGCTTGTGACCATATCTCTTAAGATCATTATTTTTAAGCCTTTATATATTTTAATATTGATGTCAATTTAATTCATTTTTCTTTCTCTATTTGAGTGAGATACAGAAACCCTATTTAGGGTGACTCCTATTTATTTCACAAGTTAGCCCTCTGTTATGGAAAGAAAGCAAAATTTGTATTACTTCTTTTTTCTTTTCTCCCTCTCTATTTGTTTTAAAAAGTGAAAGAAATAAATTTAGCAGTTCATCTCATACTGAAACAAATGGTTCCTTGAATTCAAATTTATACCCATACAACGGTATAATAACAAATTATTCCTGTCTCAGCGCTTCAATCTGTAACCTGCAAAATTCACTGTAAATGTTAAAAAAGATGTGTTGTAATTATGCTACATACTGGTTCATTATTCAACTCCTGCTATTTGTTCTGGGTGAGGGCCAACTGAGCTCCCAACCAGTTCAAACTAGACGTTTCTGCCATTTCTAGTTCCATGTTCGTGCCCACCCATGAAAGAAGGATGGCTTGGATGGGATATGTGAGTTGTGACTTATTGGCAGTTTAGTTTAAAGTAGTGGAACAAAACAGCAGATGTGTGTCTCTATGGAACCCTCTCAAATGCACAGGCCCAGGTACAAATGCAGCCCTTTACACCTGTCAGATTCTTTCTTTCATGGCTTCACATTTGGTGTGTACCCCAAAAACTCCCAGACTCCTCGGACGTTTAGGCAACATGGCGCTAGCTGGACTTGTCTTCTGCTCTCTCTAACCAGTGATTATTTGCATATTTTTCTTTTCTCATAATGGTAATAATATCATGAGAAGGGATTCCTGTCCACCAGGAGTGCTTTATGCCTTATTTTAGCATTCTAAGGTGGTAAGGCTACTTGGTTAATCTTTCACTGTATTTTTGGCCCAACAGTCCTGCTGTCTCAAGAAAGAAAAATTTTCTACAGTTGAGTCTACTTGCCCTTCTTGCTCTCTTACCGCAGTCCGGATATACTACCTTAACTAATTTTATTTTAATAACTAACCTTTATTTCATTTCTTCCTGCTGATCGATAAATATTTTCCCTGAATTTTTCTTCTAATCAGTGTTGTCCATTCGGCATTTTCCTACCTTTCCCTGTTTTTTAATTTTTAGCCTCTGTTTAAAAAGAAGTATATTTATAATGTTTCCCTGTTGATCCTTTTTATTTCACTTTATTTGTCTTTTATGTTATTTTGTTACAACCATAAAATAATAGCAGGTGATCATATAGCACTGCTCGGATCCAGGCCCTGTTCTAAATGCTTTCCACATATTCTCACAACAGACCCCCAGGGTGGGCACCATTATTGTCCCCATTTTAGAGACGGGGACACTGGAGCATAGAGAGGTTAAGTAATGTGCCTAAAATCTGCCAGGACTAAAATCTGGGCACGTTGCCTTTAGACTGTGTTTATAAACAGTACATAAAACAGCAGAATAATAACAGTATCTCATTATTATATTTCCTCATTAAGCCTTGTAAATATTGAGTAGACCAGTCCCTCTGTTAAAAGCATGACAGTCTACTGCATATCTTGTTAATGCATCCGGAAACTATCTCCCGTAACCTCTATGGATAGCTTTGGTCTGCTTGTTTCACGTTTGTGCGTTTTCATGTTTTCTTTTCTGTCATTTCCCAGTGTCTTTCCCCCAGTCTTTTTACTTGTTGTGTCACTTTGTTTAAATTTCATTACCCAGGGCGAAAATAGAAATTTCCTTATTTCCTTTTGCCTTCAGTGAGCCCTGGGGACACTAATAATAAGGTCTGACCAAAACGTTGCAAAAAATCTTAACTCCTAGAAAGAGAGAAGAGAAAAAAGCAGCCTGTGGTTGGAATAATTTGGAATTCATGGTTTCTCTAATTATAACTGTCACTGATCCTGCAGTGGATACCACCCTTCTGTGTGTCTCTCATGTGCCCTGTCCCCAGTGTTTCCGTAACTAGGGAGCAGTGTGATTCACACCAGTCAGCGCCCAGGTTGAAGCCTTCCTATTTGCTCACCACTAGCTTAGCCCAAGGGGTTTCCATGTTGAAATCTTCATCTGAGGCCATGGACTCCTTCTGGAGTTGCTTGCAGTAGAGATGTAAGTGATAATTCCTTTCTCTCAAATCTGAATCACACCCATGTTACCCCTAATGCATTGGGAACTAGGTTCCATCTAAACCTACATCTACCTCAGTGTTCTGGGATTATTTTAATTTTGTTTTATTTTGCAAAACTCTTGTGACCATAGGTGAGAAAATAATGTCCTGGGGGGATTGACATTGTGCTTTCCAGGTCAGTTGGTTCTCCTTGTTGTCCTGTGACGACACTGGGAGCCCAAGTACCATGGCTTGCCCTAGCTCCTCATTGGCCTTCTACGCTGGAGTGGCTCCAAGTCTGATTCTATTCACTCCTTCTCTCAAGTGGACGAGGTTCACCAGGGAGCTTGTGCCTACTTGGTCTGAGGTGAAATCCCCAGACTAGATTCCTCCTGGTAGGTAAAGTCAGACCAAATACAGCACTTCTGCTCTGTGGCTTGTTTCCAGTTTTTCCATACAGACCCTCGACAAATTTTGTCCAACCGCGGACAGCCCTGGGCATGACCCGTGAATAGAAAATAGCACAGTCAACTTTGATCCCAGATGGAGAGCTTCCCCAGTTTTGGAAGCCAGGAAACAAACGTGTAAGTCTATCGATAAAAAGCAAACTGGGCCATTGTACTTTGATTACACAAAACAAGGTGAGGAATATTCTCTACCATCCCAGCACTTGGATGCTCCCATTACCGTTAAGTTTTTTCCAGCCATTTTGTTATATCCTCAGAGATTTTTCTTGCTCATGAGAATATAAATAATTCAGAAAGTTACAGCCATTCAAGTTTTCAGGCAAATAGCTGAATGTTGCTTGTATTATACGTATAATGCCTTGCCCCTCAGTTTTGCATTAGGCACAGTTAAGCCAGTCCCTGCCCTTAAGGGCTCACTGTCTCACTGTCTCATGAGATTGAAATGAAAGTAAATAATTTTAATAAAATGTGATCAATACTGCAAAGAAGGAATAATTCATCTCCAGACGTTAGTAAAGACTCACCAAATAAGGTGACTTTTTGCCTTAGCAAGATGGTTCAGATTTTGCAGTCTCAGAAAAGGAAAGTGTGTTTAAATCTGAGATTAATATGTGCGAAGGGTTGAAGGTGAGAAAGATCCTACAAGCTCCACCAGGGCTTTGCAGGCCTTGTTTACTGCTCATCTCCATTGCTTGGAACAGTGCCTGGTAGGTACTTAATAAATATTTATGATTAATATTTAAGTAAAAGTATGTATTAATCATTCTTCGTAGGAGGAAGTGGTGGGAATTGAGGCAATAAAGGAAGGTTAAACCATCTAGAAGAGGGACTGACATGCTTTTAATGTATTGTTGAATTTGTTTTGGTTATATTTTGTTGAGGATTTTTACATCTGTGTTCATCAGGGATATTGACCTGCAATTTTCTTTTCTTGTGGTGTCCTTGTCTGTTTTTGGTATCACAGTAATGCTGGCCTTATAAAATGAGTTCCGAAGTGTTCCCTTCTCTTCTGTTTTTTGGAAGAGATTGAGAAGGATTATATTAATTCTTCTTTAAATGTTAGGTAGAATTCATCAGTGAAGCCAACTGGTCCTGGACTTGTGTTTGTTGGGAGGTTTTTGGTTACTAATTCAATCTTCTTACTATTAATCAGTCTACTCACAATTTCTGTTTCTTCATAATTCAGTTTTGGTGCATTTTATGTTTCTAAGAATTCATTTTTTTTAAACACATTTCCCAATTTGTTTCTGTGGTATCAGTTGTAACATCTCCTCTTTCATTTCTGATTTTATTTATTTGAGTCCCTTCTCTTTTTCTCTTGGTGAGTCTAGCTAAAGGTTTGTCTGTTTTGTTCATCTTTTCCAAAAGCCAGCTTTTAGTTAAATTGACCTTCTCTGTTGTCTTTTAGTCTCTATTTCATTGATTTCCACTTTGATCTTTGTTATTTTCTACCTTGTACTAACTTGGGCTTTGTTTCTTCTTTTTCTAGTTTGTTGAAGTGTAAAGTTAAGTGGTTTATTTGAGATTTTTCTCATTATAGGCATTTATCACTGTGAATTTCCCTCTTAGAACTGCCTTTGCTGCATCCCATAAGTTTTGGTATGTTGTATTTCCATTTTCATTTGCTGCTCTCTTTTTTGCTTTTTCTTTTGATTTCCTCTTTCACCCACTGGTTGTTGAGTAGCCTGTTGTTTGATCTCCACATATTTGTGAATATTCCAGTTTTCTTCTTGTAACTAATTTCTAGTTTCATACCATTGTGGTCAGAAATGATGCTTGATATGATTTTAATCTTCTTAAATTTATTAAGACTTGTTTTGTGGCCCAGCATATTATCTATCCTGGAGAATGCTCCACGAGTGCTTGAGAAGAATGTGTATTCTGTTTCTTTTTGTTGGAATGTTCTGTATATGTTAGTTCAGTTCATCTGGTCTGGTGTGTCGTTTAAGGGCAATTTTCCTTACTGCTTTTCTGTCTAGATGATCTCTCCATTGATGAAATTGGGCCATTAAAGTCTCCTACTATTATTGTACTACTATCTGTTTCTCCCTTTAGGTCTGTTTATATTTGCTTTATATGTTCAGTTGCTCCTATGTTGGGTGCATAAATATGTATGAACATTATATCCTCTTGTTGGATTGACCCCTTTATCATTATATAATGACCTTCTTTGTCTCTTATTACAGTCTTTGTCTTAAAGTGTATTTTGTCTGATATATGTATAGATATCCCAGCTTTCTTTGGTCTCCATTTGTCTGAAATCTCTTTTTCCATCTGTTCTCTTTGAGTCTGTGTGTGTCCTTACATCTGAAGTGAGTCTCTTGTAGGCAGCATATAGATGGGTTGGTTTCTTTATTTTTAGAGAGTATGCCAAGACCTGTCAGCATCTCAAAGAGGAGGATCTCAGAACCTAGATTCAGGCTGATTGAAAGCCAGACCCTCAGGCAGCAGCCTTTAAAATATGCAAATATACCTCATTCAGGGGAAGACTGGGAGATGGGCGTTTCTGTCTGCTCTCTCAGTGTCAAATCCTGGGGTGATAGCTAGGTAAGAACTGCTTCTTTCTTTGCTACTGTCCCATTGAAGCCTTGAACATAAGCCCCACTGGCACCAGAGCCAAGCTGTCAAGGGATGTGTCCTTTGGTTCACAGCCATAAGAGCTGGTGCGTCAGACATGTACGCAAGCTCCTTTCTCAGAGACACCGATGATCTGGGGTCTCGAGATGTGTGCCAGGCCAGAAACCTTCCCCTCCAGCCAAAGCTCCAAGACAGCAAATAGACCTTTTTACAGAAAATTGGGGGTGGGTTTCAGTTGGCTCTGTCTATTTGGCACCCTGGGCAGGGTGTTATGCTTTCATGGAACACACGAGCACAGGCCCTGCTGGCCATCACAGCCAGGTGATGAAGGGGCGTCCCTGTGCATCAGGGCACTAGATGTAAAACTGGGGCATCAGTCATGCACAGAAACTCCCTCTAGGAGATACCCACGAGCTGAAGCAAGTCAGTTGGGGAGCACAAAGGTGGTGCCCGCTGACCTCCATCTCTGGAGAGAATTTCAGTTGGTCCCCAGATTTGTGTTAAATTAGATGCCTGCCCCTCAGGCCAAAGCTTTAAGGTAAGCACATAAGCCTTTTACAGAAAGACTGGGTACTTTTGGCTGCCTTTGTGCTGGGTCCTGGGGTAGGTGAGTTCCTGCTGCCCCTTTAGGGACTTTTTCTCAATTTGCTATAGCCTCATGGGTCTTGTAGATGCAAGCCCCATTGGCTCTCAAAGCTAGATGTTTTGTGGGCTTGCTCTCAGGTGCAGGTCTTAAAGCAGGGGTGCCAGATATGGGGTTCCAAACCCTTTTTTACTCAGGGAGAAGCTCGGGGTTGTGAGTTACTTGCCGATTGTGGGTTGCTGCTTGGGAGTGGGGTTTATAGCAAGATTGTGTCTCAGCCTCTCCTACCTGATTCAGTGTGGGGTTTTTTGTTGTGTTTGCCTGATGTACAGGATTCACTCAGTTAAGTTTTGAGTTTCTTGCAGAGGAAATTGTTCCATATATACATGTAGATATGGTGTATTCTTGGGAGGAGTTGAGTTTAGAATCGTCCAATGTCACTACCTTGAACCAGGACCTAGAAATGTTTCTTACTTTAAGAGTTACATGTGCTCATATCATAGAGTGTATGTAGTATTGGAATAGAAGTACAGTTGACCCTTGAACAACACAGGGTTTGGGGGTGCCGACTCTCTGGGCTGTTGAAAATCCATGTATGTCTTTACAGTTGGCTCTGTATCCACAGTTCCACATTCACGGATTGAACAACTGTGGATCACGTAGCACTCTGGTATGTATTTAGTGAAAAAAAAAATCCATGTGTAAGTGGACTTGTGCAGTTCAAACCCATGTTGTTCAAGGGTCTCCCTCATAGTCAAGCAATAACTAGCACTGACATCCTGATGTAATAACTTCTGGTGTTTTTATTAGGACTTCAACTCTGTAAATAAGTATACATAGTTGCAGTCCTAATATATATCCAGTTTTGTATTTACTCTTAAAAGTTTACATTATACATTATGCATTTCTGTGTTATTACTAAAATTTCATGAATCATTTCCATAAATTTATTAAACTTATCAAAATGTTTTGTCTTACTAGTTTGGGTGGGCTTTTATTTTTTGTTTTACACTTTGTAGCATGTTCATAATTCTTTCATTCCGGTAATCCTGTTATGATCTACCAAGCTTTACAATTTTTCTTTGAGAATCTGACCATAAGTGTTATGTACTGTTGCCATTCCTGGGTCTTACTCAGTGAATTTGAATTTTAAATGTCAAATCATCTTTAGTCAACTATTGCCATTTAATATTAAGCACTGTTTCTCTGTCTCATTTTTTTTACCTAAGTGTTTGAGGCATATATCAGTATAATTTAAATATACACATGAAGCAGTTTAGCTAGTTTTTATTTTTGAAAATGTCTCTTTTGGTGTTTCCAATTGTTTTCCTTTAGGAATTTCTTGCTATAAAAAGTAAAAGCAGTTTATTTGCAGCTTATTCCAACAGTTAAAATTAAAAATAGTTTTCTCTGACTTTTTATTGTCAGCATTAGAGGCAGTAGTTCTTTTCATCTAGGTGTTTATTTGTTGGCTCTGACCTGGCCCCACTGAAAAAAAAATTTAATGTTAAACCCAAAACTCTGAAACCCTTCCATTAGAATAGGCTGAATATGAGAAAAATCAGAGATTTATTTTCACATTGCCATTCTTGCATTTTGTGATACGTGCTGTTCTTTCCAAAAATCTAGTCTTTAATCTTTTCTGATATATTTAGGTTTATGAATGAAAGCTGTGGGCTTTCGTGAATGTTTATTTACATGAAGGATTTATTTTTCTTGATCTTCTACTTGTTTTTTTCTTAATGATTATGTTTTATAGCAGAGATTGGCAAACTCTTTCTGTAAAAGACCAGATAGTAAATATTTTAGGTTCTGGGACTATAGGACTTTGTTGTTGCAGCCGCTCAGCTCTGCCTTTTTAATGCAAGAGCACCATTTGTATTATTTTGTATATTTCTCTTGTTTTGGAAACTAAGAAACATTTTCTACTATAAACCTCCAGGAAAGTGAAATGAGCTCCATTAGTTAGGATGCACTGCTGCAGGGTCATACTTTTAGTTCCAAGAAGATACGTGAACAAACGTGCGTGTAAACACAGTACAACTTTATTTATAAACATAGGCAGCCACGTGTTCTATAGTAATAAGTAATAGGGAGAAAACAAAAAACCAAAAACATCAGGGTAACATATGACTAATCTATTAAAAATGCTTTTCCCGGGACTTCCCTGGCAGTCCAGTGGTTAAGACTCTGCGCTTCCACTGCAGGGAGCGTGGGTTCCACCCCTGGTCAGGGAACTAAGGTCCCACATGCCGCACGGTACAGCCAAAAAAAAAAAATGCTGTTCCCTTTCTGTTATTTTAGTTTCTTTTAGCTTGGAATGATGGAGTTTATTTTGTTGCTTACCTTTTTAATAATAGCAGAAATAGTTTCCATACCCTTATATAAAAATCTAATTTATCCATCAGCCTGTTGTATTATTATTTTCTGCTCTCTTTGATTTTCAACAGGCACCGATTGTTGGAATACAGCAACAGATTTTGAACCACACCAAAAATTAACTTACCTTTTTGGGTATTTTTTCATTGAATGTGTATTTATATTTCAAAAAATTAAGTCATTGGTGAAGAAATTTGTATTAACAGCCCTTGTCTTGGTTTGGATCAAGTGTCAATTGTGACAGTAATAGTGAATTACTTCTTTACTCTACCATTTGTAAACCTGAGCACTTTACATTTCTTTTCCAAGAAAGTGACCTCCATTTGAAATGAATAAATCTTTCTACAAGGTTCCTCTGGGACCCTTCTCAATACTCTCAGAGATGTCAGACAGTAGCTCTCAGACAGAGATCACACTTTCTAAGTGTTATGTCTAATTGCTACAAATGAACTACATTCTCACTGTTGACAAGGCAGGCTTCCTCTGAAAAAAATAAATATACATGTACCCATTTAGCTTTTCAAGTTCACACTAAAAATTCTGATAATGAGACTTATTTTCTAATTTCTGTTTTAGACTTTAAGAGAAGATGTATTCCATTTTATATTCTCTGATAGCTAATACCTAAAAATATTACCCTTCTTTTCCAGGTTTTGTATATTGTATATTTCTATTTATTTTCGTGTTAACTTGTATATTTCTCTTGTTCTGCAAACCAAGAAACATTTTCTGCTATAAACCTCCAGGAGAATGTAATGATCTCCATGGGTTAGGATGCATTATTGCAGGGTTATGCTTTCAGTGTCCAGAAGCTTCGTAAGCTGGCCCTAACCTACGTGTCCCATCCCCTAGTGGCTTTCTACCCCAGGCGCATGAGGTATGCCCCCCATTCAAGACTTCACTCAGCACTTTACCGCCATCTTTTCCTGTCTGGAAAATGGCCATGAATGAGTTCTCTGTGGCCCCACTTAAATGTTGCTTTCTTTCATTTCTCTGCAGGCAGAATTACCTGCTTACTCAGCTGAACACTGTATCTTTGCCTTGTCCTCACTCGACATCATCTTTGGTTATCAGCCCTGCGTTCCAAACACCACCTGTCCCCTATCACAGGTGCCCTGTGACAAATGCATTGAGCACATAAGAATTATGTTATGTTCAGTCAACACCTGAATAAACACATAGAGAAGAGGAAAGCCACTGATCATTGTAGCTTGGTTAATCATATTTTTCCCCTTTCTTTGTTTTCTCTTCAGGTATTCTTGAAGTTTTACACTGTGTGTTAGTAGAAAGTCCAGAAGCTCTCAATATTATTAAAGAAGGCCATATTAAATCCATTATCTCACTTTTAGACAAGCATGGAAGAAATCACAAGGTAAGTGAACCATTTTATTGCCAGAAATAAATTCTGGAATAATTTTAAAACTATTTTTTTTAAAAAAAGAAAATGTTTAAAAAGGTGTGTCAAATTTGTCGTGAGTGTTTTTCACCTTTTAGTTCCAATCAGGTAGTATTGCTTAGTGCTTATGCATAACCTCAATGGGAGGATGGAGCAGTTCTCAGTTTGTGTATGAAGGAAGGTTGGAAAATAAGTGGACACGTGGCTGTAATGTTTAAAGTGACTGGGTCAGAGGTAACTGGAGGGAATGTGTTTGTGGAAACTGCTGCTGACACTTGAACCTGAGAAGGGAATGAGAGTCTGAAGGTGGCTTCGCTTTTCAGGTTCTGGACGTCTTATGCTCCCTCTGTGTTTGCCATGGGGTAGCAGTCCGTTCTAACCAGCATCTCATCTGTGACAATCTTCTGCCAGGAAGAGACCTATTACTGCAGACACGCCTTGTGAACCACGTCAGCAGGTAGGTTCAGAGAGCCCGTGTCGCCAGATTGGTAGCATAACAAAAAAGGCACGTTCTAGGCTAAAACATCGTGTTGTCTATTTGTTTGATTAGAATCTTTTACATATTTCCCCAGGGAATAGGGTAGGAGTTTTTTCTACCCATCAGATGAGATAACAACAATAGATGACCCAAGCAAAATACACATTTATTACAAAAAAATGTATAAGAGCTCTCAGTCACGTTCATAGGTAGCTGAATTGCCGTTGTCATCCTCAGGAGCAGTCTGACAATGATACAAGGATATAATTATATATAATTATGTTTTACATCTTCTTAGAACATAACTAAAAACACTATATCCTTCAATACCAATGGTGAAGTGCCTACGATGTATAATAAAGACATTGAATTCAAATGCCCAAACTATAATAAATTCTACAAGTAAGCAATAAAACTACATTTTCAGTTAGATCTACCTTCCAAGGTATCAGACATTCATTGGGTACTTTGTACCAGCCACAATGCCAGATGCTTTACAAGTATCCTACGCTGCTTGTGTTTGCACAAAGTGTTATTGTTATCTACATTTTATAGATTAAAATGTTGGAACTGGAAATGGAACTCAGGTCTAACTCCAGAGACTGAGCTCTTCACCACCATGTCATAGTGCCTTCCATATACAAAATAAAAATAATAATTACAACAACAGTAATAAATACAGCTTATAATTAAGGAAATGTTATATGTGATAGTGATAACTTTAATACACTGTGTTTAGCAACTGTCCAGGAAATACTTGCTACTTCACACTGGTTCAAACAAAAATGTAGGGTTTAGTGTATATTTCTACGTTGTGATTTTTTAAAAAAGATTGATCTAAGACTTTCTTTGTGGTACTTTATGTAATAGACCTGTCGTTAATGAGCAGTGTTTTCTGAGATGTTCACTAATCCCTAGTATTAACTTAGGGTAAAAGTTCTTCAGTAAAATGCAATTAAATACAACTAGCTAGAAATTATTCTTTTCACAGCAAAGCATAGAGAACAACAAAGATGATTAATCACCTTGTTTCCTTCACTAAGACTATGACTTGCTTCAGCCTCAAACTCTGTATGACACAAGCTTAGCTTAGGAAAATGTCTCTATGTCCTGGGTTAATAGTAACTCCATTAGGTCCGAGGGCCTGCTGTGCTATCCTGAGTGCCTCCCCTTAAATATGATTAATGATATAAAATACGCTGAAGAGCAATTAAGAAAAAATAATAGACCTTTGAGTGACATTGCCAAGTTATCCCAGAAGCAAACATCAGTCTCTGAATGTTAACTGTAAGGTTGGCTGTCACTGCAGACTTCAGTGATTGCTTCAGTAATTTGTTGTACTTAAGGAAACATATTTAATATGTAATATACGTCTTTGAGAAGCAGGAGTAATTCAAAATAGCACGATGTAAGTTAAGACAATGAAAGTTTTATTCAGATTTTCTCACATGCTATTCCCATCTCTTTAAAGCATGAGACCCAATATTTTTCTGGGTGTCAGCGAAGGGTCTGCGCAGTATAGGAAATGGTACTATGAGTTGATGGTGGACCACACCGAGCCATTCGTGACTGCCGAAGCCACTCACCTGCGAGTGGGCTGGGCTTCAACGGAGGGGTACTCGCCCTACCCTGGAGGGGGCGAGGAGTGGGGTGGAAATGGTGTCGGAGATGACCTCTTCTCCTATGGATTTGATGGCCTTCACCTCTGGTCAGGTACGTAGTATCCATTTTCTTTCACAGTGTTTTTGAAGGAAATCTTTTGCCCTCACTGGACATTTCTAGAAGCTATTGGTATTGGTGCTGTTCATATCAGGTACATTTATTTCAGAAACGTAACACTGAAATGTTGAGAGTGTTAAGTAAAAAGCAGAATTTCACTAGGGGAAAAAGAAAACTCCTACAATTGTAGTACCTCTCCAAAAGACTTTTTTGCCTTTGAATGGTATACTTCAGAAGTGGCATTCTGATTCAAGAATCAAGTGCAAAAACTTAAATGTTTCCTACTTGTTTTAATTGGTATGTGTGAAGCATTAGCTTCCAATATAAAAAAGAACCAAAACCAAATCCTGGAAAATAATTGGAATAAATAGACTAAGTTCCATCTTCTGGTGGGTAATGTCATGTCAGGAGTTGGTAATTTGTCAAGTGTATTGTGAGGAGTCAGCCCATAATAAAATGATGCTTCGTTTCAGAAGTGTGGAAAAGTTTAAAAATGAATGTATAGTTCATTTCACTAGCTACCACCGCTAAGCTTTGATGGTTGAAAGTATATTAAAAATGAGTAATATATAAAAATAAAAATAGTACTCTTTTTTTCAGATTTATTAAAACATGTATTTTGATTGGCTCTATTTAAAAGTTTACCTTTTGATTAGGTAGATATTGGAATTCATTTGGATTCTGCAGACATATGCTTGTATTCAGAAAGCTGCATTTAGAATGAACCTGATATATTTTATAGCACATTTAACAGAGAAAATAGAGAGAGGTTCCTTACATTACAGAAAGCTGAACTTTGCCTCTCATGGGCAAATCAAGTGGTATTCATTTATTAATGCTTTATAGGCCTCATAAATTATGAAAAGAACATTTTTAATTAAATTTAATTAAACCTAAGAGTTTATGGTAAGGAATTTATAAAGAAAAGCACTCCATGTAGTTGTATCAAACAATAATACTTACTAAATTTTTCCTTTCTTTGGTGCCAATAGCTCAGTAGCCTGGAGGAGATGAAACTGTATGTTGGATATTTCATCTAACCTGTGGGGCACTGGTTGGGACCCAGGCCGTAGTGTGGTGTGTCTTATACACAGGTGTACTGTGCTGGTCAGAAGAGAGACACAATGCTTGTTCCAGAATTTTTCTACCCACCAAACAAAGGCAAAGAGCCCTACCTTCAGAAGACCTGACAAAGATGAAATAGGGTTAATGTCTGTTTGATAATACATTTATAATATATAATATATAATAACTATTATCTTCAGATATTATCCCCTCTCTCTACCTTCAAGTATCACTCCACACAAAATGGGTCCTCAGGTGAATGAATGAAGCATGTTCACTTGTTTTCCCATTACACAGAGATTAGGGGAAAAACGAAAGGAAACATTGCACTGGTAAAAAAAAATAAAATACTGAATTGCATCTCATTATTTTAGCCATATAACGCCACTTCACCATTTTCATGTTTGCATTTAGTTTGAAGCTTTTTCTGTCAACACAGAGGAAGAACCCAGAGCTTCTGGAGTTGAAAGTGTTTGCAATATGCCTTTCGTGGCAAAGTATCTTTTAAACAGAGTGATAAGAGCAACAAAAATATTCAGTGAATCTATGCAGGGATCACAGAAAAGAGGATACATTGTGGAATTTCAGGAGAAATTCATCTTGAAACTTTGTATCAGGAGAAAATATTTGACTGTTTTTTCAAATGGCAAGAAAATGTGCAGTCTACCATGTCTGTAGTTGAAAGCTATGTTCTCTCAAGCCCTGGGATCTATTGCTAATTTTAGATTCAGGATCAACAAAGATAAATCTAAACTAATTGGCTTCTGACTGAGTTTCCATGGTTAAATCCACTGTAATTCACATAATCTTCTTGGGTTCACTCTCCTATTCCTTTTCTTTTTAATAGTTGAAGTAGAATTTCAAGTATCAACTATCTGTGATTTCTGAGAGAGAACACTTAACTTTTTGTGATTGGAGGGTGGAGATATTCCTTGTAACCAGAATTTGGCTTATCAGCACAAGTTTTGATCTCTGTCTTCATTTCTTCCCAGCTTAAACTTTGCATAGCATTACTATGTTCCCCTTGTGTGAATGAGAATTGGATTGGGGCGGCGGTCCCCAACCTTCTTGGCACTAGGGACCGGTTTCGTTTAATACAGTTTTTCCACAGACAGGGCGGGCGGGTGGGAGATGGTTCAGGCGGTAATGCGAGTGATGGGGAACGGCAGATGAAGCTTTGCCGGCCGCTCACCTGCTGTGCGGCCCGATGCCACCCTGGGGGTTGGGGACCCCTGGCTTGGGGCATCTACATCCTGTGTTTGTAAGGACCAAAAGTGTGAAAAACCTTGGTGCTTTTAGAGCATTTAAGTATAAAAGTGTGGAGGAATGTCATAGAACAGTATGGGAAAGATGGGTAAGGATTCTCTCACAGGACCTATAAATCAGACCACTGCTGTCTTCCTTTCTGGCTAATGCAGCGAACAGGAATATAGTTCTCATATGGATTTGATCTGAGTTTATGTAAATGCAACCTTAGAATGCTTCCTAGTGGATTCAGCAGTGTAAGTGCCATTGAAACTGTGGACTTAGGCTGGTCACTAGTGACCTTATCTCTCTTACCTGTTTCTTTCAGGTATTGCAAAACAGTTAACCATGGTCCTTCGTATTAGCATTATAATATCCCTCAGATTGAGCAGTATATTTGGATTATAGTAAATATCTGTTTAATAACATTATCAGCTACAGATCTTGATACAAACAGGGATATAGACCTTAATCCGTGAGTTCTGTTGCTTTTGTATGATTTTTTTTTTTAACAAGCTGGCTTTATTATATCCAGGGAATTCTAGAGGGACCACCTCATAACGAATGTATTGCTTGCAGATTTGAATATTGGTAAAATTTTTAAAAAGTACACATTTTAAAATGTAGATATGCTCTACTACTGGCATTTCAGATATGCTGTTGGTAGAAATCTTGGCATGCTAGAAATTTTAAAAAGGTGTTATAAAAAATGCAAAGCTTGCATCATCAAATCTATTTTTGTCTTTGCTCAACTTGAGAAATTTTGTATGTTGCATTTGTGAGCATGTGTGTTTGGGAGGATCTTACCTTCTTGTTTTCCATTGTGCCCATGAGACTGATCGGCCAAGGAGTTATGACACAGTCAAGAATGGGCATAGGTCATAGGCTGGCTAGGGCAAGTAATGACATTTATCAAATATCATTTTCATGCCTCCACTTGTATCCTGCTGTATCCTACTTAAGAAGCCAACCAAGGCCTTGTATGAAATAAATTACAGAACAACAACAAACCAGTTGACATGTATTGTCTCTCAATAAACAATGCACAAATGAGCACGTGTTCTGCTTTCATTATCCCTTTATATTTTTATTTTATAAAACAAAATGTATTTAATCTTTGAGAAGGGGACTGAAATAAATGCCTGCTGTGTCTGAGACTGTTCTTATAAACCATTAATTTAATCATCATAACAACTCTACAAGGTGATGGCATCTGGTTTACAAGAAATCAAGGTTTATAGAGCTTAAGTAATGTGCTGATGGTCATACAAGTAGTAGGTGATAAAGTAGCAATTTGACTTCAAGCCTTTCCCTAGAGATTTTCCCCTGACATCATTATATTATCAGCTGTAAGATGATATCAGCATCAAATACCATCCATCCGCATGCAAAAATTTCTGCATTTTACAATAAAGATAGCAGCATGGCTCCTGAAAAAAGCAACAATTTTTTTGGTAAAGGAGTTGACATATAACATTAATATGCATTCAAGATTTAGTCTAGTCCAGTACCGTTCGGTGATGGTCACTGCCTATTCAGATCTTTCACTCGGGTTCTGAAGATGATTCTCTGAGATAAAGATGCATTACCCTCCTTAATGTGTTTCCCCATAGGTTGTATTGCCCGTACTGTCAGCTCACCAAACCAGCATCTGTTGAGAACTGATGATGTCATTAGTTGCTGTTTAGATCTAAGTGCCCCAAGCATCTCCTTCCGAATTAACGGACAACCTGTTCAAGGCATGTTTGAGAATTTCAACATTGATGGTCTCTTCTTTCCAGTTGTCAGCTTCTCTGCAGGAATCAAGTTAGTGTCTCTATGTTTTTTGGTCTGTTTGCCTTCGCACTTCTCATTCTTTCATGGAAGACTGCCCTGCCATCACACTTGCTTTGCTAACCTTCTCTCTCTCACTCCTGGGCGTCTGTCCACAGGGCATTTTGCCCCTTCCTTGAAGGGTGAAGATAAGATTCACCTAAGAGGGGAATCTCGGGAGGCTGAATCCTTTGTTCATGTATCCAACCATTTTAGATATGCAATCTGCTGACTATCCCTCTCTCCTGTGTTCCTGAAATATTTCAAGTCCATTTAAGTTCACTTTTGTATTTAATAAGGGTAAATAAACAACGTTGCATTAAAAATACCATTTCTCATATTTATTTTCATTAATTTTTTTTTTTCATTATATTCTGCCACCCTACTCCAAACCCCCTCATTTCTACAGAAAGCACATGTGTTTTGGTTGATCAGGTCAAGATGACTCCTTTCCATGTCACCCTCTACCTGCTATACTTGTAAATTATCTGCCTATGGTCAGCTGGGTCAAGGTGGTTTCCTCTAACCCTTTCCTGTTTTGCTACTACCAGATGGAAGAGAAATTAAAGTGATAATTTAGTATACAGAAGTATCATTTGAGTCCCCTTTAAGGAATTTCACAGGGAAATTGGGCTGTGACTGTTTCTTCTTTTTATCAGATCTCATCCAGCCCTGCAAGTTTAAGTACACAGATATTTAGATCGAGTCTGTTCTTTCTCTGTTGATTATTTGGGCACCTTTGAGACATTAAATGACCAAATACTATGAACAGGTATTTCATTCACATAGGAATATGGTGCATATGCTTTTATTATTTCTCCAGAGAGTGATAAATTTTTGCTGAGCCATTAACATAATTTAATCAGGTTTTACTTTTATGATTAGAGGCTCTTAATCTCTAAGGTACTGACATTATGGTGGTACTTAGGAAAAAAAATGTGGCTTCTGACAAAGCTAATTTTGTACTCATAATTTATTCCTTGTATTCTGTTGATTAGGAAAATTTTCTGTATGCCAGAGATTTAACCGACCCCAACATGCATCCTTTTCAGGGTACGCTTTCTGCTTGGGGGGAGACATGGAGAATTTAAGTTCCTTCCTCCGCCCGGGTATGCTCCTTGTTATGAAGCTGTTCTGCCAAAAGAAAAGTTGAAAGTGGAACACAGCCGAGAGTACAAGCAAGAAAGGACTTATACACGGGACCTCCTGGGTCCCACAGTTTCCCTGACACAAGCCGCCTTCACACCGATCCCCGTGGATACCAGCCAGGTACCCAGATCGTCAGCTCTGATGGCAACGTTTGAATTGCAGTCATTCCCATATGCAGTGGCTTTCAAACTTTTGACTGCAACCCATATGAATGCATTTTACAGTAATACAATTTATATGTATAATTGGTTTCATAAACTAGTGCTTACGCTTACCATGTCCACTTATAGCCATTTGCCTAGTCTGTTCTATTTTGTTTTTTTAAGGGCGGTTTCAAGCCAGTAAATTGACTTTATAATGTACTAATGGGCCACAACCTGAGGTAATGCATACTAATTTTAGAGTGTTGTTTTTTTACCTAGTGTAGTGGTGGAGTTTTCGATTTCTTCTCCCATCTAGATACATTTGGTATTTTGAAGTGATTTAACTGACTTTTATCTTGGGTAGAGATTGAGATCATGAGCTCTAGGGTTATGATCAAAATGCCTGGGATCGAATGTGTGCTCTGGGACTCGAGAAAATTACTCGTCACATTCATTGGGATGTTCAGAGTACGTTTGACATAGTTAATAAATAACACATTGGCACAATACTTTGCAAATAAGCACCCAAGCAGTGTTAGCAGTTACTCTTGCTTTTCTCTTTCATAGACTTGAAAGTATCCTGACATTGACAATGAATTAAGTATTGCTCTATTTTAATGGTGAAGTAACTTCAGTCCGGTTGGTTAGGTATTCACAGTTTGTGCATTAGCTTTTGAAGATCAGAGAAATGTCTGAAGTCTGAAATAGAATTAATAGCAGACCTCAGAAGCTTCCGTTGTTTGGTTCCTTGAACCATATTTCTTGTCTCTCCCTGCTGGCTTTGTATATGATGCAGTAACGTAAACAAACAAGCTTTGTTCATGGCTAAAATTCAGTTTGTGTTGCCGTCGCTGGAACGCGGCAGGGTGTGTGTGGTGCCACCAGAGTTGAGCGGGAAGCACGATTGGAGGATGGAGATGGGCTGGAGTGGACGGCGGGAGATGGGCGGGAGTGGGCGGCGGGAGATGGGCGGGAGTGGACGGCGGGAGATGGGCGGGAGTGGACGGCGGGAGATGGGCGGGAGTGGACAACGGGAGATGGGCGGGAGTGGACGGCGGGAGATGGGCGGGAGTGGACGGCGGGAGATGGGCGGGAGTGGACGGCGGGAGATGGGCGGGAGATGGGCGGGAGTGGACGGCGGGAGATGGGCGGGAGTGGACGGCGGGAGATGGGCGGGAGTGGACGGCGGGAGATGGGCGGGAGTGGACGGCGGGAGATGGGCTGGAGTGGACAACGGGAGATGGGCGGGAGTGGACGGCGGGAGATGGGCGGGAGTGGACGGCGGGAGATGGGCGGGAGTGGACGGCGGGAGATGGGCGGGAGATGGGCGGGAGTGGACGGCGGGAGATGGGCGGGAGTGGACGGCGGGAGATGGGCGGGAGTGGACGGCGGGAGATGGGCGGGAGTGGACGCCGGGAGATGGGCTGGAGTGGACGGCGGGAGAGGGGCTGGAGTGGACGGCGGGAGATGGGCGGGAGTGGACGGCGGGAGATGGGCGGGAGTGGACGGCGGGAGATGGGCTGGAGTGGACGGCGGGAGATGGGCTGGAGTGGACGGCGGGAGAGGGGCGGGAGTGGACGGCGGGAGAGGGGCTGGAGTGGACAACGGGAGAGGGGCGGGAGTGGACGGCGGGAGATGGGCGGGAGTGGACGGCGGGAGATGGGCGGGAGTGGACGGCGGGAGATGGGCTGGAGTGGACGGCGGGAGATGGGCTGGAGTGGACGGCGGGAGAGGGGCGGGAGTGGACGGCGGGAGAGGGGCTGGAGTGGACAACGGGAGAGGGGCGGGAGTGGACGGCGGGAGATGGGCGGGAGTGGACGGCGGGAGATGGGCGGGAGTGGACGGCGGGAGATGGGCGGGAGTGGACGGCGGGAGATGGGCTGGAGTGGACGGCGGGAGAGGGGCGGGAGTGGACGGCGGGAGATGGGCGGGAGTGGACGGCGGGAGATGGGCGGGAGTGGACGGCGGGAGATGGGCTGGAGTGGACGGCGGGAGAGGGGCGGGAGTGGACGGCGGGAGAGGGGCTGGAGTGGACAACGGGAGAGGGGCGGGAGTGGACGGCGGGAGATGGGCTGGAGTGGACGGCGGGAGATGGGCTGGAGTGGACGGCGGGAGATGGGCTGGAGTGGACGGCGGGAGAGGGGCGGGAGTGGACGGCGGGAGAGGGGCTGGAGTGGACAACGGGAGAGGGGCGGGAGTGGACGGCGGGAGATGGGCGGGAGTGGACGGCGGGAGATGGGCGGGAGTGGACGGCGGGAGATGGGCTGGAGTGGACGGCGGGAGATGGGCGGGAGTGGACGGCGGGAGAGGGGCGGGAGTGGACGGCGGGAGAGGGGCTGGAGTGGACAACGGGAGAGGGGCGGGAGTGGACGGCGGGAGATGGGCGGGAGTGGACGGCGGGAGATGGGCGGGAGTGGACGGCGGGAGATGGGCGGGAGTGGACGGCGGGAGATGGGCTGGAGTGGACGGCGGGAGATGGGCGGGAGTGGACGGCGGGAGATGGGCTGGAGTGGACGGCGGGAGATGGGCGGGAGTGGACGGCGGGAGATGGGCGGGAGTGGACGGCGGGAGAGGGGCGGGAGTGGACGGCGGGAGATGGGCGGGAGTGGACGGCGGGAGAGGGGCGGGAGTGGACGGCGGGAGATGGGCGGGAGTGGACGGCGGGAGATGGGCGGGAGTGGACGGCGGGAGATGGGCTGGAGTGGACGGCGGGAGATGGGCGGGAGTGGACGGCGGGAGATGGGCTGGAGTGGACAGTGGGACTCTGTGGTGTCGCTAGCACGTTTAGGATGTCCTGAGCCCTGGATAACCTCTACTGTTTGGAGGGAAGGAGACAGGGGTGGCCCGCCCCCTGTGGAAACTCTGCCGCATCCACGGGCATGGTGGGCAGTTGCCTGCTCTCTGTGTTGAGGGACTGCTTGTGGGGCACATGCCAGTGCATCGCCAGGTGTGCACAGCCAACCCGTCACCTGGAAAACCATTTTGTGTTATGAAGAGGCCGTTGAACTTCCCCTTTTTAATGGGAACAGGTTCAGATTTTTTCCCCTGAGGCTTATATTTGGAAACCACTAAAAGTAACAGAGTTAAGGGAACACATAAATCACTGCCATCAGATATTTCTAGACGCAGAGAGCCCGCGGATTATCTTTTGGACGCTGAATTGCCTTCATTCTGGCCGGTGGGTGCTGGCCAGGTTGGTCTAAGAACTCTGGGATGATTTCTGTTTGTAAATAATGCATATTCTGGTGGTTGTACCAAATCCATGAGGACTTTTTTCTTAATGATGGCTGTCCTCAGCAATACTCTGTTTTCTTTCTTTCTAACTTTCATTCATAATTTCCCCAAATTTACCTATTAATTGCTTAGGTACCTAGTTTTACAAATTTAGAATAGATGGTTTGGAACCTTGTTATATGATTATATTTTAAAGGTTGATGAGACTTTTATTTGGTTCCACTCACAGTGAGGATGATCAACGCTGCATTTTCTTGCATTTCTTTCTGATGTGTTTTCCTTTTCTTTTTTTCAATTGTAGATTGTGTTGCCTCCCCACCTGGAGAGGATAAGAGAAAAACTGGCAGAGAATATCCATGAACTCTGGGTTATGAATAAAATCGAACTTGGCTGGCAGTATGGTCCGGTACATAATTTTGTGATTCATTTTTAGATTCTGTTAATACATCTTTCTGAAAACATAACTTCTCACTCATCCTGCTACGTGGTGACATGAGTCGATCCGATTGATTTTTTTCCCCCTACACTTTAGTTTTTGGGCATTTTTTCTTTACGAGAGGGAATGACGTTAGTGGCGGGTTCTTTGAAGGATGGCTTAGTTGCCTAGACAATTGAAAAGTTATCAATCTTCAGGCTGAAAGTTACATTTTTAAATCAAGGTTAACATATACAGACAATAGGCATTGATTTCTAAGGAACTCAGGAAAAAAACTGAAATCGAAAGTGAAAACTGAAAATGGAAAGAAGTCAATTTTCTCTCCTCCTCCGATGTTTCACTTCTTTTAGTCCCAATTGTACGTAGCAGTGTAAGTCCTCTTGGCAAAGATTCAAGTCGGTTTCATAAGTGGAAGAGAGGCTGAGAAATAATGACTGCATGCGTTTCCAAATGATTATTTTTCAGAGAACTTTACCTCTAGATTTTACCTGTAGAGTTTACCGTTTATCAATAAAATTTAGATGAAATAAAACCAAAACAACTTCCTGTGTAATCCCAGTGTAGCATATATCATTTTTTAGCAGGACTGTGGCAACATTTTCATTTTTATGATATTAATAGCCTAAGTATCCGAAAGGTTGTAACACTTTCTTATATTTGACTGAATATAGAAATGAGTGTATTCAGCCAGTCATAGTTTATTACATTGAGCTTTGAATAATGACATTTATTATTAGTATTAGTGATAATAGCATATGATACTTTATACTAATTAGTATGTTTGTTTATTTAGAGCTTTGCCTTTGTACATATACTCCCGATTACAAGTATTAGGTTAATTTTCCTAACAGCACACTGGGCTGTGTGTTATTGTTTCAGTTTGACCAGTGATGTCACAGCTGGGGATTCTCATAGAGCTGTCAAATGCCCTGACAGCTAGTTAGTAGCTGTGCTAAGACTAGGATGTATGTTCTCTAGCTTCTAGTGCAGAATTGTTTTTCACTATTAAGACTTACTGATGCATGATCAGAAAATGGGATCCTTTCATTAATTGAGTAATGGATAGACAGTTGTCAAATCAGCAAGCACTTACAAAGTTACCTTGTTAAGTATATAGTTTTGTGCTGTATTCATTGACTTTTAAAAATAGAGGAAATGAATAAATGCTAGATAAGATATTTTCCGTCAGTTAAAGTCAGTAAGAGGAGAGAGATCATAAAGGTGTACCTAGTCAACTGCCAGAGGAGTTACTGACAGAATTTACCATAAGATTCCAAGATGAGGCAGAGATTTGAGTTATGGACAAAATTTGGAGAAAGATAATTACAGGCTAGGATTTGAAAACATCTCATAACAACTCCCCTCCAAAAAAAAAAAAAAAACCCGTACAGTAACAGGAACTGTTTAACAGGCTTATGCTCAAGAAAGATGATTTCTATTGCAAGCTTCTAAAGGTTGCCTAAATGATTACGTTCTACAGTGAACTTACTTATGTTTCTTCTTTTAAAAAAAGAGGAAATATAAGGTCTCATTATTATCTATTTTTTCAGTTAAATCCAGTTCATTTCAATACCATACCTTCTATTGCTGCTAGTCTGTAGATGCTGAAAGAGAATACGGTGCCTCAGAGCCGTCCTGGTTGCTGCCAGTTATCCTTTACCTGGTCCTGGCTGGTTAAAGCAACGTTGGACTTTATGTTTATTGGGCCTCCAGGGTGGAGATTAAGCACTCAGTCTGTTGCTGTAGTGCTGGCACCTGGCACCTTTCCTGGGACAAGGAACATACTCAAATACTTGCTGCTAGAACGAAACGGTTGTTTTCTTAGGGCTCATTCTGGGCAAGCACAGCTCCAGGTATCATATCAGAGGGTCAGCAATTTGGGAGAGTCTCAAACTGACACGTGAGGAGATTTCACATTGTTCTACCATGTAATAATTGACCTTGTGTCCTGCTTCTTTTACAAGGGCTTTCTTCCTAAAACTCCTTTCAGATAAGTGGCCACCATCCCTGACTTTATGATCTCTGTTAGTCTAGACTTAGGTACATCCCTGTTATTGAGACTAATTCCATAAATTCTTTGACATTTTAAATGAAGTGTTCAACTGTGTTTTACTTTAGAGCAGTTTGAACTGTTGAATAAGTTGGGGTTTTTTGTTTGTTTTTACTTTTTGGAAAGAACTTAGTTTCTTTAAATGTCTTTGTGATGTGTTTCACGGGAGCATCATGTAAGAGCTCTATTTTATGGAATAACATCAGGCCTGTCCATTCAGGCATTCGTGTGTCCCTTTTGCTTAGTATTCGCCTGATGTGCTTGGTACTGGGGTCACCAAATAGAAAAGACCTTGTTTTAGTCAGTTTGCCTTTTTTAAATGCTTCTGGTTTAGCTGAGTGATAGATACACAAACAGTTACAAGCTAAGTACTGTAGTGGAGATGGTAACTGTGAGGGAGGAATATTTACAGCTTTTCTGGTGAAATCAGGGAGGGCTTCCAGGAGGTGGTAAATATTTGCTCTGCTGTTTTTATGGAAGAGCAGTGAGCCTGGAGGCAGGAAAAGGGGTCAGGGAGAGGACTCAGGTGGCCCAGGTGAGAGGTTGTGAGTTTCCCAACTGTGTGCCGGCAGTGGGGCTGGAGAGACATGACTGCAGATGTTTTGAAGTTCCACTATGGGATGTGGATAAGAGAGGGAAGGAAATCTGGGTAGACTTCTGGATTTAGCTTGGACACCCGAGAGGATGATGGGGTCAGTTACTCTCTGGAGTAGAGAATAGAGGGGAAGTGGAAATTACATGAACGCAGATTAAATTATCTCCGGAATTGGACATGTTCATTTTTACCTTTATGTTTAGAATTTATTGTTACATTTTGTAACTCTAGATTTCATTTCCAAAGTTACACACTTGAATAAGTAAACTATATGCTTTTGTGTAAGTTCTGTTCATTTGCAACGATCACTGGAAAGAAAGGAATAACTATCTTGTTTTTAACTTGGCGACTCCTGAAAACTTAAAAAAAAATTCTTACTAGTGTTTACCTACTTTTTATGTGGCATTTATAAAGCCTGGTAATTATTACCATGAAGTAATTTGTTCCCTGACAACATATGGCTGTGATCGTGGTGTCACCACGGCAGTAATGCCTGTGTAATTTAGGTCTCTAAGAAGATAAAAACCTAATTACTAATGCAAGGGTACAGAACATCTTTCTCATTAATTCATCCCTAAAATCTTGAATTTAGTTTATTCTGATTGCTAATCCACTTTTTCAAGGATTAATCTGAAAAATGGCTGTGGGATGTTAACTGACTTTGGTAAAGCGCTGGAGTGATTTGTGAGAGCAGTAGTAGCTTACATGGGGTGAAATGAACAACTGGAACCACCTCCAAGAGTTTGTATCAATCAGTCATGATGTTAATTGATGTCTCTAATCTGTTTGGCTCTAAACATGTAAAACTTCCTGCACATCAAAACTAAGTGATTACTACACCTTCTTACCTAGAATTCATTTCAGTTTACAAAATATTTGTTCCGTGCCTGCCATGTACCTGGCATGTTCTAGGTGTTGGGAACACATTGTCAAAAAGCAAAAGAGATCAAATTCCTGTTCCTCTGGTCATACATTCTAGTTGCAGGGAGATAGACAGTAATGCAATAAATAAAGACCTAGTCTGTTAGCAGGTGGTAACTGTTACGGGAAAAAAAAGAGTAGGGTGAGTGGGCAGATTGGCATATTAGGAAGGTGGGCAGGATGAGCCTCATTGAGAAAGTAAGATTGAAGCAAATGCTGGAAGTTGCTGGGAGAGTGGGCATGGGGGATGGACACTGGGGCCAGGAACGGTGCCAAATGGAAGACATCAGGAAGCCCAGACAATGCCAGGCTTGACCGCTGACCTCGAATATTAGCCATGCCTGGGAGATGACGGAGGCAGCTTAGCTGGGGTGATGGTCTGGGTTCCCCTTCTTGCTTCCCCCTTCGCTTTCCTCCATGCAATTAGATCACCATCGCTAGTATCTGACCTTAGAAACTATTATATGTCGATATCCTGTTCTGTTTCAGGTTAGAGATGACAATAAGAGACAGCACCCGTGTCTGGTGGAGTTCTCCAAGCTGCCTGAACAGGAACGCAATTACAATTTACAGATGTCGCTTGAGACCCTGAAGTGAGCGTCTTAAATTTCCTATTTTCCTATCTGTATTACACAAAAGAAACCAAGTGTTGATATTATGCTTTAATTCATTTTAATTCTGGTTAGAAATTTCCATAATGCATTGGTAAATTGAATCAATATTTGTTTGGAACAGACTTTGAGCATATTACTCTATGTCTTGGTGCTCTATGTAAGTATTTCTCGAAGAGTATTCTACAGATGTTTATGGATATTTCAGAATACAAGGACTTTGGCATTGGATGCAGTGCCCCTCAGAGAGTCAGTCATAAATTGTTACCAGTGTGTGACTAGGTAAATAAAAGTTTGAACAAGTGTTTAGAAATTTTTATACCAATTTAAGGTATTGCATTGAGCTTTGAATAATGGCATTTATTATTAGTGTTAGTGGTAATACCATAGGATACTTTATACTAATTAGTATGTTTATTTATTTAGAACTTTGCCTTTTCACATACACTCTCACTTAACAGGTATTGGGTTAATCTTCCTAGCAGCACACTGGACTGAGTGTTATTATTTCAGATTTACCAGTGATGTCACAGCCGGGGATGCTCATAGAGCTGTCAAATGCCCTGACAGCTAGTTAGTAGCTGTGCTAGGACTGGGGTCCAGCTTCTCTAGCTTCTCGTCTAGAACAGTTTTTCACTGTAAGACTTGGTGATGCATGATCAGAAAATGGGGTCCTTTCCTTAACTCAGTAATGGTTAGACAACTGTCACATCAGCAAGTACTTAGGAAGTACCTTATTAAGTATATAGTTTTGCGCTTTTCCATCCTTGATGGCCTCAAAGAACTGGATTTGTTCCAATAGGTCACTTATCTCAAAACCTGCTTATATTAGGAATAAACCAATACTTTTGTCCTTTTTCTGTTTTGTTTCAGTTTTGTTAAGTGCAAAGAGCTAGTTCTGTTGAAGTTATTTTACCAAAGACCCAGAACATAAAACTTAGACACTGTTTCAAATTCTAGGATTTGGGTCCAGGTATATATCTTCAAAGATCCGGTAGTGATTTTCCTTATGAAAATTAACAAATTGGGCCTAGAATGAGTTTAGGTTCTACTAGTAACTTAAAAGGAAAAGGAGTATATACAAATCGAGTGAATTGAGAAACCACTACAGGTAAAAAATGACAAAGCTTGCCTGTAACAAGGAATGCAGAACACATCACTGCGACCTCTCAGGGTCTCCTGTCTTCCTTTGTGGTCTTGATGTGAAGCTTGTACATTTAGCTTGCTAATTCACGGCAGCCCATTATTTGCCCATCTTTTACAACAAAATGTTTTTATTGAAAGTTCATGGCCTAAGATGTTTTAGTTAAATTTGTAGTACATTCCCTATAATTTCAGCAATTGACAGCTAAGCCAGCTAGGCAAATCCTGGGAAGCCTGGAATGTAGAAATCTCCATACCAATCTCCTTGGTATGTTGAGCCTTTGACTGCTACACATAACCTAATCTCATTCCTAACAGCTACTGGTGGCTGGTTTGATTATTCATCAGACCACACATACCATGGTGCTGTTGCCTATGACGAATGCTAATAACCCTTTTCGTATTTGTTAATATTTATATGGTTTTATGATGAACTAATTTCACTTGTTTCTTTCAAATTTAAATTAGGGGGAAAAGAGCTCCTATTTCTCCAAAATTCACACTATGCCCAATTCCAGTAGTTAAAGAAAGTACAGTACTTGGTGCATTTCCTTTATTCACTTGGTTAGTTGATAGGCATTAGAGCAGAGTGGGTAAGAACATAGAGTCTAGATGGTTGGATGGTCTAGATTTAAGGACTTGCTCCTACAAAGGGAATCCTGGATTCTCTGAACCTTAGAGTTTTTAACATCAGTTTAAAATGGAGATCATAGTGTATCTACTTTATGGAATTGTAGTGGGGACTAAATGATACAATATTGATAAAGCCTCTAGCACCATAATGTCTAACAGAAGAAGCACTCTATAAAGTTCAGTTTAAAAAAAAAAATAATATACTGTGGGTGGGATTAGCAACTTTACTCATTTAAATCCTGAGGAGTGCCAAGTGACAAATAAACAAACGATTATTTCAGAATATTCCTTATTTTGGATGTTGGGTGATTTCGTGTGAATATGAATTTTTGTTGCTCTTTCTGTGATTTTTTTTTATCACGTAAATTGTTGAAAAAGACAGTTACTTCCGATTTGAATGATCATCTGTGTACCGTACAGCACTGCAGAAATTCTGACACCCTCTTCCAGAACAGCACTGTACCACCCTAGCCTAAGCTACCATTTTTTTAAGTTGAAGTATAGTTGATTTACAATGTTGTGTTAGTTTCAGGTGTACAGCGCAGTGATTCAGTTATACATATATATATATATATGTATATGTATGTATATTCTTTTTCAGATTCTTTCCCATTATAGTTTATTACAAGATATTGAATATAGTTCTCTGTGCTATACAGTAGGTCCTTGTTGGTTATCTATTTTATATATAGTAATATATATAAATCCCAACCTCCTAATTTATCCCTCCCTCCCCCTTTCCCCTTTGATAACCATAAGTTTGTTTTGTATGTCTGTGGGTCTGTTTCTTTTCTATAAATAAGTTCATTTGTGTCTTTCTTTCTTTCTTTCTTTGAGATTTCACATATAAGTCAAATGATATGATATTTGTCTTCCTCTGTCTGGCTTACTTCACTTAGTATGATAATCTCTGGGTCCATCCATGTTGCTGCAAATGGCATTATTTCATTCTTTTTTATGGCTGAGTAATATTCCATTGTGTATATGGACCACCTCGTCTTTATCCATTCCTCTGTTGAGGGACATTTAGGTTGCTTCCATGTCTTTAGCCTAAGCTACCATTATTCCCCACCTGAAACTATAAAACTGTCCCGACAGATCCAGTTGAAATATTAACCTAGCTCTTCTCTTACCCATTCTGTACTCTGATCTTTTTCAAATATTTAGTGTCATTTCTCCCTATTTGAATTCCTTTAAAGGCTTCCCATCGCTGTTAAGATAAAGGCAGTACCTTAATTTGCCCAGTGGTCCTGCAAGGTCTTGCTTCCCTTCTCACCAGCGTCATCATGTAGGAGGCTGCTCTTCTTTTTCCTTGCTTGCCATGACACTGGTCTTTGTTTTGCACACCTGTTTGCATGTTCCTTTCCCCTTCTTTACATCCACTTCCTGGAATGCTCCCCTCCATGCCCTGTTCTCATACTTTACATCTCAGGTCACTTCTTCGGGAAACATTTGCTGAGCTCCTTGACTCAATAAAGCCCCCTTTCATAGGCACTCAGCCTGTTTGTACTCAGCATAGAAACTGTCCAGCTATGTATAATCACAGGATGGCCTCTCTACTCCACGAGACCTAAGTTTCTTGAGGGCAGACATCTGATTTTGATTTTATTCATCATCTTTTGAACTTTACACAGAGCTCAGTAAATATTTGTCGAATGAATGAAGCAACGAATAAGCAATAAAGCTCAGTCTCTAGCCAGGCTTTTATATACCAAATGGATATCATGGACATGGTGCCTCCAGTTCTCTCTGTGGCTTTGTGCCAGTCTGTTTCCTCTTCTTGTCGGTGGCCATATACTTGAAGTGCTAAATTGCAACACGAACCAATTATTGCCACTTAATCTTGTAGCAAATATGTGCTGAATGCATATGCAGGTTACTGTGGGAAGCACAGGAATCAGACGGAGAGCCCACCTCCAGCTCGTCCTTTTCCACTTCCCGTACTCTGTTCCTCTCTGCTAACCTCTGCACAAGCTCCGCAGCTCACGCTGCTCTCTCCCCACCCTCTGCAGACTTTAAAACCATTTTAAATGGCTGAGTTGAATGGTGCTAAGTCAAGTAAAATGGTTTTAATAAAGATAATATAAAGACCAAAGAGTTCTTATTCAAAGAACTTGGTGTGGTTGATAGCATTAGACTTTTTAAATGATCTGTTGTTCTCATTTAAAAGTCTCTTTGGGTTAGACATAGAGTTCTTAGATATGATACCAAAAATGCGATCCGTAAAAGAAAACAAAATCAATTCACTGGATCTCATTGAAAGTAAAACCTTTTGTGATACAAAAGAAACCACACAGGAGATGGAGACTCAGGCCACAGGTTGGGAGAAAATATTTATAAATCATGTAAGTTTACATTTATAGGGTTTGTAGTAAATCATACAAGTCCTGATAAAGAACTTGTATACAGAATATATAGGTGACTCTTACAACTCTGTAATAAGAATACATATGGCCCAATTAAAAAACAGGCAAAACGCTTGAGTGTGTATTTTAATAAAGAAGATATGTGAATGGCTAATAAGCACATGAAAAGATGCTCAACATCATCGGTCATTAGGAAAATGCAAACTAAATCACAGTGAGATACTACCGCACACATGCTGGAATAGCCACCATCAGAATGACAGGTACACTCAGTATTGGTGCAGATATAGGAAAACTGAAATCTACATGTATTACTGATGGGAATGTAAAATGGCCCTGCCGCTTGGTGGCTTCTTAAAATGTTAAACATAAATTTAGGATACAACTTAGCAATTCTACTCCTACATACCTACCCAAGACAAATGAAAGGCTGTGTTGACACAAAGACATGTTCATAGAAGCATTAGACATAACATTCCCCAAACTGGAAAAACTGCAAACATCCGTCAGCTGACGAATGGATAAACAAAATGTAATAGAGCCATACAATGCAATACTGTCTAGCAATAAAAGGAAATAAACTACTAATGTGCATTACAGCACGGAGCAACCTAGAGAACATGGTAAGTCAAAGAAGCCTGACATGAAAGAATCAATACTGTATGATGCTATTTAGATGAAGTGTCCAGAAAAGGCAGTTCTTCAGAGACAGAAAGCACATTTCTGATTGCTTGGGGGTGGGGATAATTAGTGACTGCAGACAGGCATGGAGAATCTGATGGGGTGATGGAAATATTCTAAAACTGGATTGCAACGATGGTCATACTGTGCTAGCCATTATCGTCACTTAATGCATTAGGCAGGGTTCTCCATATGTTATAATCAGATTTCTTGGTAGGCATGCACTCAGAAGTTTGACTACCTGGATTTAAGATAAACCCCAATGTTATCGTCACCCTTGAGTTCCCTTAGAGCTGGGTTTGGGCTCCTGCTTGAGCCTTTCATAGCCCTGTACCTATGTCACTGCATACAAGACACTGTGTTAGAGTTAATTTTTGTCTTAGTCCTCACCGGCCTGTAAGCTTATCCCCAGAACTTAGCACAGGACCTGGCATTCAGAAGATACTTACTGAATAGATAAATGAATGGAGGGTGATGGCAGGAAACTGCCTGTTCCTTGGACAGTGTTTGAATAAGCATAGCCTGTGTTTGTTCTGTGAGTCAATTTTTGATTCTTCTGTTGCCAGTCAATCTCATGTGAAGTGGCACGTTCTTTAGATAATTTCATAGCTTCGGTTAGCTCTTGCTCTATCCATATTTTTGCAGTTTAACACTCCAAAGGTAATTTCACGGGCTCATCTCAATTTTGCCATATATAACCTAAAATTTAACTTGCTAACAGTGTGTGTAAGTGTGTGGGTTTGTGTGTGTGTGTGTGTGTGTATCTATATCTCCATATTGTCATTTTTTAAGTGTTATGGAGGGTAAGTATAGATGGATATTAGATACTTGCTGCCTTCCTTTTGCAACTGACCACACCTTAGAAATTCTGTCATCCAAAAAGTTTATGCTGTTGCATCTTATTCTATTGAGGTAGGTGGAACCACTCATTGTCATGAATAGTAAAGGATGTTGTTCTACCTAAGTCTGGGGACTTTTAAGGTTGAGTTCTAAATGTGAATGGTGAGGATCTTTCTTGGGAAAATCAACAAAAGCTTATTCATTAAAGGGAGTAAAAAAAATACAGTGTATCTAAGCACTGGATAAACTGTTTCTGGCCAATTGGAACCCTGATGTGTCTGAAAGGGAGATTTTTCTAGAGTAGAAAGTCCAGAAAAGGATTTAAAAACATATGGGGACTTCAGTATATCATAAAAGTAGCATTTCAAGTAAGTGGTAGAAATGGATTATTCAGTAAATATTTTGTGGAGAACTGGGTATCCATCTGGGAAGTAAAGTTAAATCTCTACCTTAAGACATATAGCCTCCCCTGCCCCACCCCTTCCCCGTCAAAAAAGCAAGGACGTTTCCTTCAAGTGATTTAACAGTTGGGAAATCTCTAAGTATCACATAAAACTCAGAAACCATTTTTAAAAGATAGAAAAATTCAGTTATATAAAAACAAATTTAAAACTCTACATAGAAAGAACACCATAAAGGAAGTAAAAAGACAAATAACAAACTGGAGAAAATATTTGTAACTCATATCATAT
Organism: Balaenoptera musculus; assembly: GCF_009873245.2. NCBI lineage: Eukaryota > Metazoa > Chordata > Mammalia > Artiodactyla > Balaenopteridae > Balaenoptera > Balaenoptera musculus. The sequence goes on along the minus strand of NC_045800.1, from coordinate 78,152,098 downwards.
ATTTGAAGAGCTTCTGAACTGCAACAGCAAAACCCAAATCTAACAGAAAAGTGAACAAGGAATGTTTTCACAGAAAAAAGGAAGTACAGATATCGCCAAAGCATACGAAAAAGGTGCTCAAATGCACTTATATTAAGAAAAATGCCAATTAAAACTGTAAATGAGACATCTCATTAGCATATTAATTGATAACTCTGTGTTGGACCAGGTATGGGAAATAGGCCGTGTCATACCTTGCTGGTGGAAATATAAATGATTACCAGCTCTACAGACATTTGGCAATATTTGTCAAACTCTGAAATGTACCACCCCTGTGACCCAGTAATTGCATGTCTAGGAATTGATCCTACAGATGAAGGATATAGTACATGTATTAAATGTATAAGGTTATTCATTGCAGCATTGTTTGTAGTAATAAAAGATTGTGAACAGAGAATTGGGTAAGACATTATGACACACTCAGTGAATGGAACACTTCAGAGCTATTGAAAAATAAACCAGCTTTATATGAAGGACAGTAAGTCAAAGTCATATATCAAAGTTATATTGTAAAGTCAAGATAGCAGATTGTGGAGAACTCTTACATATAACCAATGCGTAAAAGGAAAGCAGAAACAACAACCACATACACACACACACACACACACACACACACACACCTGCTTCAGAATATGCATAGATTGATTGTAGCAGGACATTCGGGAATTAGTAGCAATCAGCGCCTTTAGGGAAAGAAACAGGAATAGAAGGAAGGGATTGTAGAGAGACTTACTTTTCAATATGTTCCCTTTTGTGTTTGAATTGAAACATTTAATTTTCAAATGTCCTACTCATTTCTCAACAGTAAATAATTTACAACTAAGTAAGCTTTCCTTTTGCTTTAAAACAAAATACTTCTTCTCTCTGCATTCGAGGTGGACTGTTATACCTCATACCCAGCTGCTATTATGTTGGGTTGTTCTGGACATAGGAAAGGAATTGTTGCAGCTTATGTCTGGTTTTCTTTTCCAGGACCTTGTTGGCATTAGGATGTCATGTGGGTATATCAGATGAACACACCGAAGAAAAGGTGAAAAAAATGAAGCTGCCGAAGAAGTAAGTTGAATGTCTAAGCAATATTAAATAGTCTGTGCCTTACTTTAGTGTTACCGCACCCACAAAACTCTTGATGGAATCCTAGATGCCTTGCTTACACGTAAGCTATAAAATTCAGACTGAACATTTAAGCTTGCCGTATTACACTAGGGGCTGCATCAAGGCCATGGTGGGGTGAGAATCCATCACAGTGCCCAGAGGGGAAACAAGCTCACAAAATATTTGGTAGTGTGTTATGAGTGTGTTATTTTTGTTTTGTGTATGTATGTGTGAACACGCGTGCCCACATCCTAACTGATTGGATATGGTTTCCCACTTTCCACCAGAAGATGTATAATTTCTTTTATTTTTACAAAGAAAATCTATTTCAGGATTAGTTATGCAGTCAGTGTTATCACTTCCACTTTAAGATGAGAAAACGGAGGCACTGGGTGCTCTCGGAGTTATTTTGCCTGCTGTGCTACAACCTCTGTGACCTTGTTTAACTGCTTAAAACTTCAGCTTTCTCAGCTGCGAACAGGTATTAATACGGGAAGTTTTACGGACTAAATGAGTATAAGTGCTTAATAAATGATAACTGTTACATATTGTTACTTTTTCTTTATTTAGTTTAGTTTAAGTATTCAAGCCACTCTTCCGAGGCCTGCATGTTGTAAATAGCAGGCCTGGAAATGTGCTAAGTAATATCATGGAGATAGAAACAAAGCAGCCACTCCGTAATTTCTATCAGTCACCCCAGATAAACATAAAATTAAAGTAGAAACCGTGTGCTTGCTATGCAAGTGCAAATTCTAGCAGGTCCTTTAGGCCAACGAACCTTTTTACTCAGGTCTTCCATTAAAAAATATGTATAACAACATATCCTACAAGGTTATATAAAGTATAGGACTAGTTTTGAGGCTCAAAACCATATGTGCATAAAACATATGTACATATTTTTAGGGATATATGCTTATTTGATAAGACTATTTTTCTAAAGCAGTGGAATCATAATTCTCGATAGTAACTACATTTGTTGGAGTATAGGCAAGGGTGTTGAAAGGGGAGGAGCACACAGATAAATACAAGGGTGTTGGTAATGTTCTAATTTTTAACATGGTGGTGGGTTAATGGAGTTCATTTCATTATAATGCTTTAAAGTATATTCTCTTGTATGTATCCAAAAATAGTTATTTTTAAAAATAAAAATATGACAGGTATACATCCAAATACATCATTAATCTCAATAAATGGAAATCAGTGAAGTTCTCCAGGTAAGATACAGTGATTGTCAGATTAGATTCAGAAAGATAACTCATGTTGTATACACCTCACAAAAATAAAACCCAGCTAAAGGAGACACATCGAGAAATTCAGAACGTGAAAAGTTGAAAAAAAATGAGAACATGATGTTCCAAGTAATATTATTCAAAAGGAAACTGCAATTTCCTTTTTGTCAGTTGCCTTATATAAGACAAAATAGCTCTGAAAGCAAAATTAAGGAAAGAAGCACACTGTATAAGGATCCAAAAAATAAGCATTATGCTAATACTACTCATGTATGCACCAAGTAAAATGGCTTCAAAAAATCAAGAAAGCAAAATATTAATAGATTTTCCAAAATAAATAGACAAATGTAAAATCATAGTGATAATTCCTAACACAACTCCCAGAAACTAATATGTGTAACAGATAAATATTAATGAAGAATAATAAAAATTTAACCCCTTATAAATTAAAAGCTTGACATATATAGAACACTGAACACATGGAACATTTATAAAACTCAACATCCTTTACAACATGAGGACATTGATATTGTAAATATCATATTTATTGAATCACAGGAAATAACAGTAACAATCAAAAAATCATGTAAAGTCATGACATATTTAAAAATTTTAAAACATAGTTCTAAATAGCTTATAGATCAAACATATCATTGTGAAAATTTAAAATACAAGAATGGCAAAGGCAAAGACTTCATATCAGAACATAAGAGTTGCATATTTAAAGCAATACTTGGAGAAAGCATGTTTTAGAAACCTAATAAGCAGGAAGAAAAATCTCTGAAAAGATTGATAAAAGAAAAAAGAAATATTTCTTTTGGCAATTATCGGGATATTTTAAGAGGGACCGCAAACTGTAACAAATTTATTAATTAACAAATTAGTTTCTAAGTTAAATAATACTGACAATTGTATATAATATTATCAAAACTGACCCATGAAGAAAGAAAATGTTAATAGAGCTACAGCTATTAAAGGAATTGAATTAATAGTTTAAAATACACACACACATCCCAAACCACTTTTCTATTGATTTCCAGCAAATATTTAAGAATGGGTAATCTCAAATGAAAAAGAAGCAGCACTTTACAGCTTATTATCTGACAATAAAATAAATAAAATAAAGCCCAGATGAGGGTAGTGTGAGGAAGGGAAATTGTAATCCAGCTTCACTTACGGGCATAGATACAAAAAAATGCTAAGTAAAATATTAGCAAACTTAACTCAGCAGTATATTATGGCCCAGCTAAATTTATTCCAGTAATAAAAAGATGGGTTAACATTAGAAAATACATTTATTCACACTAGAGTGAAGGAGAAAATTCATATGATCATACCAATATATTTAGTAATAAATATTTCATAAAATGTTTTACTTATAAGCATATGAACTCTTAGCAAGCAATAGTCTGAGAGAACCTTCTTAACCTGACAAAAGGCCAATAGCAACCAGTAATCTATAAGGTAAAACCCCAAAGTTTTTCCTTTAGGATTCAGGAATAAGACATAAACTACTATTACCTGATGTATTCAATATAGCCAATGCAGTGAGACAAGAAAAAAATTATGAGTTTTGGAAAGGAAGAAAACATACTGTTGTCAATAGCAGGTAATGTTATTGCATTGAAAACTCAGGAGGATCTACAGTATTATTTGTTGACAATAAGTACAGCAATATTGCTAGATCAGTACCTTTAAAATATCATTTAGAAGTGCAAAAAAAAACCAAAAGAAAGAAAAAAAAGAAATCCCTAAGGTAGATGAGAAATCTAACCAAAGAGGTGCGAGACCTCTGTAGACTAAATGTTTAAATTGGATTTAAAGTCTTTAAAGACTATCTAAATAAATAGAGATAGACGATGATCATGGATGGTACAACAAATATATCAGTTCTCCTCCAATTAATCTTAGAATCAATACTATTCCAGTCATTCCACCAACAGAGGTTTTTAAGCAGCTTGATAAGCTATTCTAAAATATATGTGGAATTTCAAAGGCTCAAGAATATCTAGAAGTCTTTTACAAAAGAAGATAAACTTGCTCTGCTAGATATCAAGACTTATGATGAAACTATGGTAATGAAGGAAGTGTTACAATGGTACTGGGTTAGACAAATTGAGACAGAGTTCCCAAATATATACATGCATATATACAAATCTGACATATGCCAAAGGTCTTGTTATAGATAAGTGGGGAAATGAAAACTGATCCATCAATGGTATTCATATAATTGACTAGCAAAATAGAAAAAAGTTAGGTCTCTACCTTATGCTGTACACAAACACTTGCAGGTTAATTCAAGACCCAATTGCACAAAACAAAAATACTTTATGAAGACGAGTGGAATATCTTCATGACCATGAGGTGGAGAAGGACTTTTTAAATCAGAAAAAAACACAAAACACAAAAGAACGCTCCCTTCATTTAAGTCTTTGCTTAAATATAAACTCCTCTGAGAGGTCTTCCTTAAGCATTCTATTTATAATGCTCTGATCATTTTCTTTAACCTGCTTTATTTTTTCACTTGCACTTCTACAGCTGACATTATTTATTCGTTTAGTTTTTGGGTCGCCTAAACTGAAATATGCACTCAATAAGAGACCGGGCTCTGTTTACTACAAGGCCCCCAGTTTCTAAAATACCTAGTACAGGAGTGATGTCTGTAACATGACAGCATAAGATGTTCCTCCTTTTCATCCCCCTTTTATAAATCAGTGAATTAGATATCCGTGCATGAATAAGAGTCCCTTTGTGGGGTTTCTGTAATTTGCACCTAGCTCTCAGGGACCCAAGAGGAATCTTGCTCACCAGTGCATCCGGTAGGAGATAGAGAAACCTCCCTACAAGCTGCAGAACTAATGAAGCCAGTAAGGCTGCCTGGGCCCCTTTCCTGGCTGTGGGACCAGAATCTGGTGAGTGAGAATCAGGCAGGTATGCACCCATGACAGACAGCTTGCAGAAGTCCAGCCCTCCCAAAGGGAGATGCCAACACACCATTGGAGAAAAAAAGAACAAAGAAAACAAACAAAAAGAGAAACAGGAGTTTGGTCACAGCGGAGGCAGTAGGAGAAACTTTTCCCAGCACCACCCCACCCCCAAGAAGGTGGTGATTGGGCTGAACTATGTGGCAGAGACGTGTCTTCCTTGGAGAAGGAGGAGGAGCATGAGAGCGCCCTACTGCCTTGGCTGGGTGGGACTTGACTGGAGAAACCCATTTCTCTCCACTGGCACCTGGAGTACTAAGGTGGGAGCTTGCAGCTGGGGGCTGGGAGGACTTTGAAATAGAAGTAGATAAGAATTTCAGATGGCCTTAAAGGGGCTGCACTCAGCAGAAAGTCTACCCACATGCCTTTGGGAGTGCCACTCCCGGGATCTCCCTACCAGGACTGTGGGCACCCCTAACCCACTCTGCTGCCAGCTCCCTGTGCACACTTCTGGTCAAGGAGAGTGAGCGCCAGTAGACAGACCATGTGGATGGGCAAGGGAGAAACCACAAGCTTGAGCTATAGCGCCGCCTTCTGGAAAACAAAAGAGAGGTTTCCGATAGCCAGCCTGGTGAGTTATAAGAACCAGAAAAGACATGAAAGCTCAGTTTAAGGTGCTTTCTGCTACTTCAAATGCAAAAAGCAGAAACACATGACTACAACCCATATGGAAAAGTCAAGGGAATATGGCATCACAAAAAGAGGATGGTAGTTCTCCAGCAGCTGAGCTCAATCAATGGCATGGAATATTGTGATCTAACTGATAAAGAATTCAAAATAGTATTAAGAATTTCAGCGAGCCACAGGAAAACTCAGAAAGGCAATTCAGTGAAATCAGAAATAAAATTAATGAATGGAAGGAGTACTCTAACAAAGAGAATGAAATTATAAAAAGAGCCAAACAGAAATACTGGAACTAAAGTATTCAGTGAATGAGATGAAGAATGTAACACAGAACACGTGTAGCAGAGCAGACCATGTAGAAGAAAGAGTAAATGACTTGGAGGATAGGAATATAGAAATAATACAATTAGAAGAGGAGGTGAAACTAAGATTTAAAAGAGTGATGAAAGCCTATAAGAGCTGTCAGATTCTATCAGAAAAACAAATATCTGAATAATTGGGCTCCAGAAGGAGAGGAGAGGGAGGAGGGGGCAGGGACTTTGTTTAAAGAAATAATAGTTGAGAACTTCCCAGGCCTGGGGACAGACTTAGACATACAAGTCCATAAAGCTAAAAGAACACCCTATTATCTCAATGTAAAAAGACTTTCTCCAAGACACATTGCAATGAAACTGTCAAAAATCAGTGATAGGACTTCCCTGGTGGCGCAGTGGTTGGGAACCCGCCTGCCAATGCAGGGGACACGGGTTCGAGCCCTGGTCCAGGAGGATCCCACACGCCGCAGAGCAACTAAGCCCGTGTGCTACAATTACTGAGCCTGCGTGCCACAGCTGCTGAGCCTGCGCTCTGGGGCCCGTGAGCCACAACTGCTGGGCCTGCGTACCTAGAGCCCAGGCTCTGCAACAGGAGAAGCCACCGCAGTCAGAAGCCCGCACACCGCAACGAAGAGCAGCCCCCGCTCGACGCAACTAAAGAATGCTCGTGTGCAGCATCGAAGACCCAATGCAGCCCTAAATAAATAAATACATAAATAAATTAATTTTAAAAAATCAGTGGTAAAGAAATTATCTTAAAGCACATCAGGGGAAAAAAGAAAGTAAGGTACAGAGGAACCCCATTAGGCTATCAGCTGATTTCTCAGCAGAAACTCTACAGGCCAAGAGAGGGTAGAATGACATATTCAAAGTGTTGAAAGATTAAAATTGCCAGCCAAGAATAGTGTATGCAACAAAGTTACCTTTCAGATAAGAAGGAGAAATAAAGGCTTTCCCAGACAAAAGCTGAGGGAGTTCACCGCCAGTAGACCTGCCTTACAGGAAATGCTGAAAGGAGTTCTTCAAGCTGGAATGAAAAGATGCTATCAGCCACAGGACAACATATGAAAGTAGACAATACACTGGTGATGGAGAAACAGAGGCAGTTTGGCCCAGAGAATTGTAACTCCATATTGGGGGGGGGGTGTTGCCCACTCAACTATCGTATAAAAGTTAAAGGCAAAGAGTAGTAAAAAGAACTATAGCTACTATAAATCATTAATGAATATACAACATAAAAAGAGGTAAGTTGTAACACCAGTAATATCAGTTATATAAGAAGGAGGAGTAAAAGATGGAGCCTTCATAGGCTTTCACAGGTGAGTTGCGACAGCTGATAAGCCTAAAATGGATCGTTTTATCTATACGATTTTTCATGTAATTTACAAGGTTACCACAAGACAAAAGTCTATATAGAATGGATTCACAAAGACAAAGAAAGGGGGAAAACAGAAGCACACCAACATGGAAAATAATCAATTTACGGAAGTAGACATAGAAGGAGAAAGAAACAGTGGAAATACAAAGCAACCGGAGAGCCATTAGTAAGATGGCATTAGTGTGCGCTTACATATCAATAATTACTCTAAATGTAAATGGATTGAATTTGCCATTCGAAAGGTATGGGGTGGTTAGGTGGATAAAAACACAAGACCCAACTATATGTTGCCTACAAGAGACCCATTTCAGATTTAGGGATACACATAGACTCACAGTGTAATTAGAATGATGTGCTACATTCCCTATTGGAAAATAGGCAATCTGAGTGTTAGGTGTTTTTTTTTTTTCTGATAATACAGACCATTTCACTTAAAATCCTTAAAGACTTTTAAAAAATATGTGATTGATTGTAGCTTAGTTCTCACTTTCTCCCTCTTCCTCCTCTCTAAACAAACCTGCAGACAGCTGAATGGTACAGCACATAACTGTCTGTTCTTAAATTCATAAACCTTCCCACATTTGTTGTAAAATTAAGCTCTTGACCCACTGCAGAATTTGATGAGCAGAGTCCAGTTGCTATAGGAATAAAGAAAAATGCAACTAAAAAGGAATCCAGTCCCAGAGCTTGTGGTTCCCAGTATCTCATATCCCTGAGTAGCTGAGATTTTTTTTAAATGTAAAGGTTTAAATGAAAATAAAATTCTTGTCTGAATACTAATGCCTTTTATTCAGACTTTTTGTTAGCACTTCTCTGCTGTTAAATCAAACCAAAACATAGGTCAGGAACTGGTTGCTTGTAGGTATCACTGGGAAGTAAGAGGTAGTGTTGAATTGTGAAAGAACATATTCGAATCCTTTGAGAGGTATTTAAGACTAGTGCTAAATTCCCTCGCTCCTGCACCACGTCCTTCCCCCTCATGCTGTGTAGCCACTGTAGTGATGGGAAGTGGTATCTCTCAGGCATATTGGGGCAGATAGAAGGTAAAAATGATATTCTCAATGCTTATACGTATATGTAAATTTAAAATGGCTTTCGGAAATGAATGCTTAGAGGGATACCAAATGTGCAGACCCATATTTATACTGTGCATATAGACACAAACACATGCACAAAAGTCAGTGTATATAAATATTTACCTAAATGAAAAATAGTGTTACAAATGCAGCTGGATTTTTTTTCTGTGAGGATGAGGCCCTATGATTGTGAAGAAAAAAAATTTTATATACCCTTTTTATGTGTAGCAAGTAAATTTCACAGACCACAAATTTTAAAATGTGCTCATATGTAATGTTCTTCATTTGCTCTCGTCGGACTTAATTTCATATTTAAACCCAATGGTCCTTGCAGGCAGAATGCAGCTTGATAGTGGAAACCTAATCCTTGTCTGTTCAGTACAAACTGCATTAAAATCACTGTTTTCTGTGTTTATTCTCACCTTTAAGTTTTGATTCAAAGGTCATCTTCTCCAAGCTGTCTTTCTCTACCTCTTTAAAATTGCACCCTATTTTAAATTGTACGTCCTCTCATGCTCCCTTTTCTACTTGATTTTTCCTCACGGCACATCCTCTGACATACTGTTATTTTATGTTTATTTTGTTTATTGCCTGATTCCTCATCTAAACGTAATTTCTATAAAGATACAGATTGTTTGTCCATGTTATTCAGTGATATTAGTTCCTAGAACAGGGCCTGCAATATTCGACTACAGAATGAATATTTGTTAAGTTTGAATTCAAGGTTTACCCCCGTCTTACTCCCAGGGCTATACGTCTGTTTTGGACACTCACCTGATGGGGAGGGGACATTGGATCCTTGGGCATTCTCTTTTGAGTTTGCTGTCAGGGGCTGAATTATATCAAAGAAAACTAGAGCCAGACAGAAGTTAAAGCCATAAAGGCAAATTTTATTCCAGAACTATTGCAATAGGGGAAGAGAGATCTCAGTAGTCACATAACAGCAAGAACAAGCGGGGATTTGTAGCTCAGGACCAGAGTGGGGGACAGTGGATGGAAAATTACTAAGAGGAAACATTAAGGAAAAGGGGGATTCTGGTAAAACCAACTTGATAGGGTCCTTGCTGAAGGCAGACCAGAGTGATAGGATATGAAAGGCGGGGGATGAGGGGTGGGATCGGAGGTCACAGGTGGGGGGTTTCCACTAACTTGACCTAGCAGGATTCTTGATAAAACTGGACTGAACGAAACAAGGACAGAGCCCAAGGTCAGAGGCCAGGCCAGAAAGAGGACTCAGAGGAGCCGGACTCAAGTTTGGCCAAAGGGAGGTCTTTGTTAATCGTCTTCATTCGTCTCTGCCGGCATCTTACTGATCTCGGGTGGCCTCGGCCTGCATCGGCTTGAAGCAGGATTTCGGCTCCTGGCCGGGGACTGAAGTCGGGCTGTGGCAGTGAGAGCCCTGAATCCCAACCACTAGACCAGTGCTCAGTGACAAGGCCCCTGGCCCATCAGCTTTGTAGAAACGAATTCCCTCAAAGAGATGGAAAGTAGTGAAACAGGTGAAGTGTTTATTAGGAGGAAAAAGGGTACGTGTGAATAGACCCACACGGGCAGATGCAGAGAAAGAGTCGTGCCCTCGTGGTAGTTTGAATCACTTATATGTGGCATTTCTTCCGGGTTTCCTCTGGCCAGTCATCTTGCTTTGCCTGGTTCCGAGTCTGTATTTGGTTCATCTCAGGGCCCTCCCCTGTGTGTGCGCGTGCGTCTCTTAGCCAACGTGGATTCTAGCGAAGAGGCCTATGGGTAGGTTGACATCACCTCCCATGGGGTGGCGCCCCCTCCCTTTTTGACCTCCGAGGAGCCTTTCCGTGCATGTGTAGTTGAGAAGTCCTCCTTGGCTTCGAGAATGAGGAAATGTGGTCTGTCTCCGTTTTTATCTGGGCAGGGCTCAGCCCCTCTTATTACCCTCCGGCTCTTGTCTTCATCTTGGAGTACCTGTTCATCTGGGGCCCGTCTGTCTCCTGCCTCATGATGGGATGCGTGTTCTCCTGACTGACCTTTGGACCACACGCTGGGACTCTCCTCCTCATCTCTTTTGTGTCCTCCAGGTCCTTGCCCCGCTTTTAGCTTCACTGATGCCTTTTTAAGAGGAGGCTGGAAACCTAGGAATGCTCTCTCTGGCAACTTGGGGACTGCAGTCTCTTGGTGGAGGGAGGAGGGAAGGTTGCCTGGCAGCCCAGACTCGGTTTGTTGCCAAATCTGTTCTCCTGAAACTGTGCTGCGCAAGGGTTGGGGTGTGGGAGATTCTGGAACCTGGCCGTTCTCCTGGGTCCAATCTGGTAAGCAAGACAGAAGTTCCCCTCAGCTCTGGATCTGTCTGGTCTCCATCTGGGCAAGGGGCTGGAGAGCCCTGGCTTCCCTCCAGGTCTCCTCTCCTCCAGGCTCTGGAACATTCAGCCTGTCTGGGGCTGGACAGACTGGACTCTTTATCTGGTCTCCTTTTATGTTCCGACACATCAGGGTCTTGCGCTTTTGGTATTCATAAGTAGAGCTTTCAATATCAGAAGGCCTTTCTCTAAAGAGTGTTGTCTCTGCAGTGAATTTTCAAAGCCTATTTTAAAAATCCAAAACCCAAGAATGGCTTTTTTTTGGTCTCTCTTGAAATGATCCTCTCTTGGTTTTGTTTCAAACAGGCTGTGAGGTACAGGGAGGCCTTGGGTTAAAAAAGGAATTAGTGGTGGGGGACACACAGGGCATATCATCATATTACACGTTTATTTAAAAACAAAACGAAGAAGTGTAGTAGTAGAAGAAATAGATCCCTGTCCTTTTCCCTTCTAATTTCTACACTGAAATTATTCTCCTGTATTTGTTTTCTGGAGAAGGGTTTTTGAATATTCTCTATCTCCTTTCTGTGAGAATGTCAGCCCAGTATTCATTTTTGATAGATGTGCTTCCAGCAAAACTTGTTGTTAATATCTCTGGCGTGCAGTCATCTGAGATTTTTCCCATTTGTTCCAAGGTACTTGAAGCGCTGATTTGGTTTTGAAATTTACAGCTAACATCCACTGAACTTGGACATAATCTTTTCATGTTTACCGTGCATCTTTCACAACATAATGACTTCCAAGCTTCATTTAACCCGACTCATACTAAACAAGTAAGCTTGAGAGGTGGGAGAGGCTGGAAAAAAAGAAAAGGCTTGTTCTTTAGTGTTTTTGGTATTCTGCCACATTTTTCTTGCACCACTTTAATTGGCCCTTAAGTGATATTCTACTGAACACTTTTTTCAAAGGCTCATTTAGAATTCCTGCTTAGAAAATAATGTGGGTCAGGTGGGAATGAAGCACAAAACTGAATTGCTGCTTCACATGGCAGTTCATCAGTAGGGCTAAGTATTATCAATTTTTTTGTTTACATCTTTGGTAATTTGATGCAAATGAAACTGGCAGTTTGCCAGTAGGTTTTTCTTTTTTTCAGGCAAAGACGTATTTAAAAAGAAATTTTACTGTAAGAAAACTGACGCCCAGAGAGTTTATGTAATTTGTTAATCTCACTTTTAAAATATTATTGCATTATATACTACATCAAAATAAAACTAAGCTAATAACTACAAAAGAACTTTGATGCTTTGGAAATGAACATATTGAATGTATTTGTTTAATACCATATATATTCCTCATAACCTAAATTTACAAAATGATTGTTAGCACTGCAACTTTGCATATTAAACTAAAGGAAGTTAACACCTACTAGACAAATAGATGGCAGAAGAAAGAGATCTATTAACTGATTCTGGCAGAATTTTCCCAGAAAGCTTGAGAAGGTAGACTGTAATACATAGATGTCTTTAATATGAGCTATATTTATTTTGTATTAATATAATTACTAATGACATGCCTTTTCCCTATGATTTGGCTTACAAAATTCTACTTCCCAAGAATTGTTGTAGCAGTCTTTCCTTTATTTCTTTTAAATCTCTGGAAATCAATCTGAAGCTTTACTTGGAACCATTTAGCTTCGAAGATTCACATCAGTCACATTTTATTCAAAAGCTTTGTTCTTTATTCGTTTTCAATCACAAAAAGAAAATAGTTTATATTAGTAGTTAGTTGATCTTTATGTACCTAATTAACTTGTATTAATAAGATGAAATGGACATTATTTGCTGAAGTACATTTATGCACTTTTTAAAAATCTCATTTTGGTATAATGATTTGATTCTTACTTTGTCATGTCTTACATAAAGAAAAATGGTCTTGTAAATCCTCATTGATGCCACTGGTTAGAGTATTCATGATGTCATCATTTTTATCAACCTACTGAGGTTGAAGTCTATTAATTTCAAAGATATTTGTATTTTTACTGTAGAAGATGAAGTAAAACTGTGGAAATAAGGTTCAGGTGAAAAGGGAATTAGTAACTTTAATTTGGATGGACTATTGGCCATTTAAAAGAACCAGTTTAAATTCTTTCTTGCACAGGGCTATGAAGAAAAGCAAGTAAAATGAATCGTAGTCTACATCTGAAAATGAGTGTGAACTAAGCATTGTGTTATTTCAAATCAACAGATGCAAATGCATCTCCGTAGGTTTTCCTTGTAATCACAAATTAAAGCAACAGTAGTAGATATTCTATATAGGAAGAGGAAAATTTAGAAAATAAAGAGAAATGCTTATGCCAATATTATATATACATATACTATATATATATACTATAGACATATAGTAGAATGTGTAGTTCTACTATAGATTAGTAAAACTTATCTATAATTTTTTATAGAAAATACCCCTCAAAAATTCCTCCCCATGCCATGTAAGACATGGCTGGCAAGTCTACCATTAGAATTGGTTGCAGGGGAAGGATCTTTCCTCTTTTAGAGGGCATATATCCCTCACTGAGGTAGCATAGGCTCTAGTCAACTATTCATAGATTAGCTTCAAAACTTGACCATATGTGTATCCTCTGTGACAGGTAGGAGGGGTCAGGACCACTGGAAAATGAGAGAAAAAAGAGAATTGTGTACTGTTATGCTACCATGTGCTGGGTGATTGTGGGGAAAGTCAAGAGGAGGGTGAGAAATAGAGGTGGGAAGATGGGAGAGTACAAAAGACCAAGTCTTTTTTTTTTTTTTCCAATTGAAGTATAGTTGATTTACAATGTCCTGCCAATCTCTGCTGTACAGCAAAGTGACTCAGTTATACAGATATATACATTCTTTTTTTGTATTTTTTTCCATTATGGTTTATCATAGGATATTGAGTATAGTTCTCTGTGCTGTACAGTAGGACCTTGTTTATCTATTCTGTATATAATCATTTACATCTATTAACCACAAACTCCCAACCCATCCCTCTCCCTACCCCCCTCCCCCTTGGCAACCACAGTCTGTTCTCTGTGTCCACGATTCTGTTTCTGTTTTCGTAGATAGGTTCATTTGTGCCATATTTTAGATTCCACATATAAGTGATATCATATGGTATTTGTCTTTCTCTTTCTGACTTACTGCACTTAGTATGATAATCTCTAGTTCCATCCGTGTTGCTGCTAGTGGCATTATTTCATTTCTTTTTTATGGCTGAGTAGTATTCCATTGTATATATGTACCACATCTTTTTTATCCATTCATCTGTTGAGGGACATTTAGGTTGTCTCCATGTTTTTGGTTATTGTGAACAGTGCTGCTATGAACATAGGGGTGCATGTATCTTTTTAATTACAGTTTTGTCCAGGTACATGCCCGGAGTGGGATTGCTGGATCATATGGTAATTCTATTTTTAGTTTTCTGAGGAACCCCCATACTGTTTTCCATAGTGAGTGTACCAATTTATATTCCCACCAACAGTATATAGGAGGGCTCCCTTTTCTCCACATTCTCTCCAACATTTGTTATTTGTAGACTTTTAAATGATGGCCATTCTGACCGGTATGAGGTGGCACCTCATTGTAGTTTTGATTTGCATTTCTCTAGTACTTAGTGATGTTGAGCATCTTTTCATTTGCTTACTGGCCAGCTGTATGCAAAAGACCAAATTCTTTATCATTACCCCCAACCCTGCTTCCAGCAAATAATGTTAAACTTAGAAATTAGGTGATGCTGGCTTGGTCACCTCTTGCTGCATTTGAAATGCATTGAGAGCTCTTTCTTGAAGAAATTATCTTCCGAGTGAGAACTTATATATAGGCTGTGCTTGCAGTCGACAGATTTGTCCAGTTAAACATCAAAATTCTATAAAATACAGTGATTTGTGTGAGTGATTAAAAAAATCCCATGTGGCTTCTTTATAGAAAAACAAAGAAAAAATATTGCTAATTACCCAAACATACAGAGTTCTGATTTAAAACAGAACAAAACTTCATGTCAATAAATTTAGCTCTTGGATGTAAATGAAGTGACATAAGGTGGTAGTTAGCCATAATTTCTGCAGTTGCCAGGCCAATCTGATCTCTTTAAACCGAACAAAATATTCTCTAAAACTTTTGCCTATAGACAAATCATTTATAAAATAGAAGATGCCTTATGATGAAGTAGGAGTATTTAAGGTAAAGTCAACTTTATTCAACCTTACATTACTTATTGCTGTCATACATGGATTCATTTAACAAATTTTTATTGAATATCTACCACGTATCAGGCACTATTCTAGTTCCTGGGGATAGCTATGAGCAAAGCAGTTCTCAACTCCCTGCTGTTAAGGAGCTTACCTTGTAATCAGGCTAGCCGTAGCCCAGAATAATTAGAAGAAGAAAGATTATGTATAGTTTTATCTTAAAGACCATTTTCTCATGCTCTGATAATTTCTTAAACTTAGCTTAATTATCTGGTGAATTTTCTTTACTTTGTTTGCACCAAAGGAGAATCTTTGAGATGAAGATAGATATCTCTTTATATTCATTCTGTAAATAAAGTTAATTCTTTGAAAAACTATAGACTGAAAGGCTGCTCTCTGCCGGGCACTCTTTTAAGTATAATGACAATTAGAAAAATGGATCAGGGGGCTTCCCTGGTGGCGCAGTGGTTGAGAATCTGCCTGCCAATGCAGGGGACACGGGTTTGAGCCCTGGTCTGGGAAGATCCCACATGCCGCGGAGCAACTGGGCCCGTGAGCCACAATTACTGAGCCTGCGTGTCTGGAGCCTGTGCTCTGCAACAAGAGAGGCCGCGACAGTGAGAGGCCCGCG
This sequence comes from Balaenoptera musculus, assembly GCF_009873245.2. Classification (NCBI taxonomy): domain Eukaryota; kingdom Metazoa; phylum Chordata; class Mammalia; order Artiodactyla; family Balaenopteridae; genus Balaenoptera; species Balaenoptera musculus. The sequence goes on along the minus strand of NC_045800.1, from coordinate 78,136,236 downwards.
CACCGCGATGAAGAGTGGCCCCCGCTCACCGCAACTAGAGAAAGCCCTCGCACAGAAACGAAGACCCAACACAGCCAAAAATAATAAATAAATAAATAAAAATTAAAAAAAAAAAAAAAAGAAAAATGGATCAGGAGCAGATCCTGACCTCAAAGCATGGTTGATTGTAGGCGACACGACAATGACAGAGAATGAAAGAGAAGCAACTGTACAATAGACTTTGTGCCAATCTCTCTCGTTAAATAGATGAGACAGCTCTGTGTGTGTGTGTGTGTGTGTGTGTGTGTGTGTTTGTAGCAGAGCATTCCTATTGCCCTAATATATGTCTGTTGAAAAGTTTTTATTTTCAATTTTATATTTCTCCCAAAAGGTTAAAACTTATACTTGTTTTAATACTTTTCCTCTCCGGCTCAGAGTGTGGAAATAGTCTCTGGTATGAGTTCCCTAAAATCCAGGCCTTAATCATATTTTAGATGATTATATGCCTGGTATTTCCTAGTGTCTTATCTTATCTTGAGGCTTCCTAAATTATGTAACTAGGAATAGCAGTAGGGAAATAATGTATAAGTGCATTAAAACTCCCCTGTAGAATAATGAATAGCTAGTATCTGAAAGCATATGCTGATTTATGAAATAAATATTACTTTAATATAACATGTAAATGTTGAAGAAAAATGAGGACTTAACAGGAAGAGAAATGTATCAGATGTCTTAATTACCGATACTTTGATTTATCCTGTAAAAAAGCATCAACTGTTTGGAACACAAACAAAGATAAATCCTTCTCAACTTTGAGAGACAGGTGTTGCCTCATTTCTGTTTTATTGGTGTGAAAATGAAAACATAAAGATCGTGTGGCCTTTGCACCGGATGAGTTTTTAGCTTAAGTGAAAGGGGCTCAGGCTTGCTGGACACATTACCACTGGTCACCACTGTGGTTTATGGAACAATAAGAATGAGGAACAATTGGAATTAACAGACTGTTGTAGGGATTTTTCAACCTTGACTTTTTTTGGACAGGCCCATTATATATTTCTTTGGCTTTGCTTTTTAGTTACCAGCTGACAAGTGGATACAAGCCTGCCCCGATGGACCTGAGCTTTATCAAGCTCACCCCGTCTCAGGAGGCGATGGTGGACAAGTTGGCGGAAAATGCTCATAACGTGTGGGCCCGGGATCGAATCCGGCAGGGCTGGACCTATGGCATCCAACAGGTACGTGGGGATTTAGCTCTACAGCACGTACTCTGAGATTGACTTAAGTAGGAATTAGTATAACTTGTAACAGGAGAGATTAAGTAATGACCATCATAAAACTCACATCATATAGATATCTTTAATGTACATATGCACAGAAACGCCTGATTCAAGAAGTCAGACCACCTCAAGTCTGGTTGTTATCGTGAGGGGCGCAGTGAATATTACTAGACCAGTGATTTATAACGTGGTTTTGTGGCATTTCTCTCTCTGAGATTGTATTTTAGGAGAAGCTTTTGAAATACGAGAAGTTCGAGATAAACTAATAATAGAAGAGGTCCACAATTCCTTATTTATTTTTTAATTAATTAATTAATTAATTTATTTTTGGCTGCATTGGGTCTTCATTGCTGCATGTGGGCTTTCTCTAGTTGCGGCGAGCAGGGGCTACTCTCTGTTGTGGTGCGCAGGCTTCTCATTCCAGTGGCTTCTCTTGTTGCGGAGCACGGGCTCTAGGCACGCGGGCTTCAGTAGTTGTGGCACGCGGGCTCAGTAGTTGTGTCTCGCAAGCTCTAGAGCGCAGGCTCAGTAGTTGTGGTGTACGGGCTTAGTTGCTCCGCAGCATGTGAGATCTTCCCGGACCAGGGCTCGAACCCGTGTCCCCTGCATTGGCAGGCGGATTCTTAACCACTGCGCCACCGGGGAAGTCCCACAATTCCTTATTTAACACCCCTGGGACCAGATGAATTTCAGAATCCAGATATTTCTTGGTTTTCAGAATGGTGATACATTGATCATGTTACCTAGTGCCCTCAGCAGGGCAGCAGACTATATATAAATTATTCTTTGTTCAGCAGTGTAGGCTGATGATACCAAGAGGGATAAGTAAAGATTATCCACAGCCTTGCATCAATTCAGATCATTTTCGCCACCAACTGAGTTTTTGTTAAACTTAGTAAAAAAACCGACTTTTCTGAGTTTTCTGGATTTCAGAATCATGGATTTCTATTAATGGTTGCACTCACAGGAATAACTAACAGTCATTGGGTCTGTATTGAGATAGCAAAGCAGAGCAAATTTAGCTTTGCCTCTTAGTGACTGTGTGACCTTGGGAAAGCTACTTAAATTAATTTTCTCTGTGCCACTGTTTTCCTCCTCACTGAATTAGTAAACTTCATTATATTACTTATGTATAAGAAAGGCTACAGCAGTGCATTTCACCTAACAAATAATATAGAATAGTTTGCTACTATTATAAGATGCCAGTCACTATGCATAGAGTTTTACATCTATTTTCTTCTTTAACTCTTGCAACAGTTCCAAGAAGGATGAACAATTTTTATTGCCAATTCACATATGATGTACAGGGAGCTTGAGAACAGTTTGTCCAGCACTACCCAGGTGGCAGAACCAGGTTGGAATCAAGCCTTTTGACTCCAGAGCCCAAATTCTTCTCTTCCTTATCACAGTGATTCTTGACAGCTCATGGTGGGCAGTGCCTTTATTTAAAGATTTTTAGGAATAAACTGGATTATTACTTATAAGCTTAGGCCATGGTTCAGGATAAAGGCTACATGTTGGTTTGAAAAATGTGTTTCCAAAATTGTTCTTAACCAGTGACTCTTGTCATTTGCAAGGCTAAAGAAAACTCAGAGAGCCTTGATTTACTTCCTAAAATAAGCTATTTTTATATTGAATTAAACTGGTTGTAACTGATGAGATTGTCAGTACTCAATCCACTTGAGCTGAGTGTGTGTGTGTGTATGTGTGTGTGAGTGTGTATGTGTGTGTGAGTGTGTTTGTGTGTGTGTGCATGTGTGTGTGTGTGTGTGTGTGAACCTGAACCATATACCACAGGGGGATAAGGGGTCACATTTGCTCTCTGCCAAAGGAGCGCTCACTTGCCTTGCAGACCGCATGACTCTGTGGGACAATCCAGAACCCCCCTGGTGTCTGCCTCTTCCTTGTGCATGAGGGTCCTCCTCATAAAAACACAGGGCTCTGTCTGAGCTGGCCAGAGCTCTCCTTGGAACCGTTTCTCCATCCCCTCTCCCAGCTCCCACTCCATCCCTCCACCCCATTCCCCACTGACAGAGCACACGTTTGCTGGGTTATCTGAATGAGCGTTGTCTTTAATTTTTCATCGCCCTCTCCTTAACATAAATAATCTGGTTCACAGCTAGGTTGTAAACTCCTTGAGAGCAGGCATTTGCTTGAGGTCCGTCTTCTCTGCCTCTCTAGCACACTTGATTTCAAGCACTTGCGTACGTGGAAACCCCAGGGCAGCTCCTTTTCACAATCAGATCCCCAGGACACCATTTCCAGAGAGTGTGATTCATCGGAGGCCTCTTAATTTCTCTACACGAAAAGTTGGGGGGCAACAACGAGTGTTGAAAGGGAGGGGTGCTGGGTAATGTGTCTTGAAGTTGCACTGGCAGTGCAGGCACTCTGTTTACGCTGCTTGTGTATTTGGGGGTGGCTTCGGAGTGGGGTTCCCCATCAGGCGACCCAGATGATTTGGACTCCAGGTGTCAGGAGATGGTCACATAGTCCGGATGAGGTATTTACTACAGATTTGCTAGGGAGGGGGAAGAAGAAATTAGGAAACCGTTTTCTTTGCTCTTCCCCAGCCAGAACAAACCCTGCCCACCACATACCATTTTTTTTTTTGTTTTTTGGAGAAGGTTTGGGAATATCCACAGCCTCTTAGTTCTTCTTCATGCTAAGGTAAATTGAGAATCGAGTATGCCTCCTGAAATATGGAAAGTTTGACAAAACCGGCAGCAGTGAGTGAGTGGAAAGAAGTAATTTCTTAAAGGTTAGAGCCCTAAAGACTCGCAGCCCTGGGGCATCTCCACCTCCCATGAGATTAAGTTTTGTACTTACGCATAAATTAGGTATCCTTTTCCAAGGTCGTAAGATAGCCTGTCTTCTTGCTTGGTCAACACCATTTTAATCACGTTTTAAACTTGGGGCCTCTTTTGTAAAAGACAAATTGTGAGGTTTGTAGCTATTTCAGTGTTCCTGGTATTACCTAGTTTCACCAGTTGATGGAATCAACTTAATGCATATTTTCCAAGCTATTTGAGGTCATGGGATGGCCGCCCACACACTGAGTTTTCTCTGAAGAAGGGACAGCAGCCTGGTGTCGTCCTTTGACTCAAAAATCAGATGTCGGGTATTAATTAGGCTCTTCTTATAACAAAGACTTGTCAGTCAACTTGGCAAGGAAATGGTAGGTTCTCTTAAGTTAGCCCGTTGCCTTGTGACCAGGGCAGATGGAAGATGATTACTGAGATCCTTAAAGTCGGCTTTTGTTACCGCTGTTATTTTTACATTTTCTTCTCATGGAGAGGGCCTGATTTAAATTGATGCAGTTACCCACTTGATTAAATCTTTCAGACTGATAGTATTTCAGTAACTCCTGCAGCCTGGGAAGACAAAGGGAAGGTAGAAGGCACAGTATCTACCTTCATATGCTTTATATTTGGGTGTATTTTGTGGCTGTCTCATTTCCAAATGCTGTTGGTCACTCTTTGATGATCATGTGCCTTTTTTGCCTTCCTGTAGGATGTAAAGAACAGAAGAAACCCTCGCCTGGTTCCCTATGCCCTTCTAGATGACCGAACTAAGAAATCCAACAAGGACAGCCTCCGTGAGGCCGTGCGCACGCTGCTGGGGTACGGCTACAACCTGGAGGCGCCCGATCAAGATCATGGTATTTTCATTTCGCTTTCTTCTCCTCTTGTTGCACAATCACATAGTAAGTTCTTTAAAGCCAAATGCGTGAATAAAAGGGGGAGTGTGCAAGATAGACTCCTTCAGTCGAAGTATGTAATTGAGGCCAGGAGTTTAGAGGATTTTTTGTCCTGGAGGACACTTGGAGGATTAGCTCATCTTGCAGCAGAGTGGCTCAGGACCGCAGTGATTCTGCAAGGGGAAGAAATGGGTTTACCTTCCCGAAGAGTCTGAGGGAGCAGTTAACTCCGTGATTCTGTTTTTGCCCCTCACTCCCACCTACCCCAGCAGTTCTGCTTCAGAAGAGCTAGTTTTAGTGGTTTATGGGAGTAAACCTATAGTGGGAGCCAGTGTTTTCTAAACCTTCATTGTTTAGACTCTTACATATAGGCCATAGTAATTAATTAGTGCAATATTTTGCTTTAAGGAAAACACTCTAGAATAGGCACTCAATAAATATGTGTTGAATAAATGGATTTTTAAAGGGTCTATGAAGAACAATATTTCCTTTGAATAATACCTTTTTTTTTTTTTTTTTTAAGAAATTTTTTTTTTAAGGCATTGTTTACTTTGTTTATTTATTTATTTTTGGCTGTGTTGGGTCTTCGTTTCTCTGCGAGGGCCCTCTCCAGCTGTGGCAAGCGGGGGCCACTCCTCATCGCGGTGCGCGGGCCTCTCACCATCGCGGCCCCTCCCGCTGCGGGGCACAGGCTCCAGACGCGCAGGCTCAGTAACTGTGGCTCACGGGCCCAGTTGCTCCGCGGCACGCGGGATCCCCCCAGATCAGGGCTCGAACCCGTGTCCCCTGCATTGGCAGGCAGACTCCCAACCACTGCGCCACCAGGGAAGCCCTGAATAATACCTTTTAAGAATATGGTTTAAGACGGTTGACGCCTTAATCCTTTGCTCCTATAGTTTGAGTTGATGTTAATATCCATATTTTAAGGTTGCCAAAAATGACATGAGCTCTGCGTGTTTCATTGTAGTGCCTGTATTTTTTGATAGAAAGTTTTTAAAATCTATGTCAGATATTCTCTAATGACTAATATTTTCAGTGTAGTATCTGTGTATAGGAATTCAGTCTTAAATAGTAACGACAGGTAATATTTATATAGTGCTTATCATGTGTAACAAGTGTTCAGAAGACTTCTGCAATTATTGTTTAATCCTCACAGTAACTCTCTGAGGATGGTCTGTGTACTATGCTCATTTTACAGATGAGGAAACAGATTCAGACACTTCTGTGTCTTCCCATTTACTAAATGGTAGAGGCAGGATCCCAACCCCAGATTTCAGTCCTTTGAGTTGAGTCAGTATGTAGTTAACATCTGGACAGTTCATTGTAGTTACTGAATCCTTATATTTGCTACAAATAAAATTAGATACCTGTTTAATAACAATAATGTTCATAATCATAATGTAACTTCTTACAATGTAATGTATCTTGAAGTCAGCTTTATAGCAACAAATACTTGGTAGATCTTATTATGAAGCAGATACTACTAGATATGCAAGATACAGAAAATATCCCTGTCTAAAAGGGTGTGCAGTCCACACGGCCCCTGGGATGGATAAACAGTAAAACCCTGCCAAGTCAAGACACAACAATTGGGAAGAGTTCTACAGCTGTCTGGTACAGAATAAGCCCTCAATGCTAATTGTTCTTTTTAAAATATTTTTAAAATGAGGTATAATTTTTATATAATAGAATGCACAGATCTTCAGTGTTCAATTTGGTAAATTTTGACAGTTTGTATACACGAGAGAAACCACCACCCAAACGAACATGGGGACCATTTTCTTCATCACAGAAAGTTCCCTCTGCCCCCGAAAAGTAACCACTTTCTAAATTCTATCATCAGAGATTAATTTTGCCTCTTCTTATACTCTGCATAAATGTAATCACTATATATTTTTAAAAAATCTTTATTGGAGTATAATTGCTTTAGAATGTTGTGTTAGTTTCTCCTGTACAACAGAGTGAATCAGCTATACATATACGTATACACATATCCACTCCTTCTAGAGCCTCCCTCCCACCCTCCCCATCCCACCCCTCTAGGTGGTCACAAAGCACCGAGCTGCTCTCCCTGTGCTATGCGGCTGCTTCCCACTAGCTATCTATTTTACATTTGGTAGTGTATATATGTCAATGCCACTCTCTCACTTCGTCTCAGCTTCCCCTTCCCCTCCCCACCCACCGTGTCCACAAGTCTGTTCTCTACGTCTGAGTCTTTATTCCTGCCCTGCCACTTGGTTCATCAGTACCATTTTTCTAGATTCCGTATATATGCATTAATATACGGTATTTGTTTTTCTCTTTCTGACCGACTTCACTCTGTGTGACAGACTCTAGGTTCACCCACATCACTACCAGTGACTCAATTTCATTCCTTTTTATGGCTGAGTAATATTCCATTGTATATATATGTACCACATCTTCTTTAGCCATTCATCTGTCGATGGACATTTAGGTTGCTTCTGTGTCCTGGCTGTTGTAAATAGTGCTGCAATGAACATTGGGGTACATGTATCTTTTTGAATTATGGTTTTCTCAGGGTATATGCCCAGTAGTGGGATTGCTGGGTCATATGGTAGTTCTATTGTTAGTTTTTTAAGGAACCTCCATACTGTTCTCCATAGTGGCTGTATCAGTTTACATTCCCATCAAATAGTAATCACTATATTTTTTATGTAACTTCTTTTGCTCAACATACTGTTTTTGTTTGTTATTTTATTTTATGTATTTATTTATTTATTTTGGCTGTGTCGGTCTTAGTTGCAGCACGTGCGATCTTTCATTGCAGCGTGAGCTGTTCATTGCGGCGCGCAGGCTTCTCCCTGGTTGCGGTGCGCAGGCATCTCTCTAGTTGTGGCGTGTGGGTTTTTCTCTCTAGTTGTGGTGGGTGGGCTCCAGAGCACATGGGCTCTGTAGTTTGCAGCACGCAGGCTCTCTAGTTGAGGCGCGTGGGCTCAGTAGTTGTGGAGCATGGGCTTAGTTGCCCCGAGGCATGTGGGATCTTAGTTCCCCAACCAGGGATCAAACCTGCGTCCCCTGCATTGGAAGGTGGATTCTTTATGACTGGACCACCAGGGAAGTCCCTCAATATACTGTTTTTGTGATCACCCATGTTTTCACAAGTATCACAAAATTAATTGCTGAGTAGCATTCCGTTTGACTAATAAACCACAATTTTTTTAATCCATTCTCCTGTTGATATAGATTTGGGTTGTTTCCAGTTTTTGACTGTTATGAATAAGACTGCTATGAACATTTGTAGACAAGTCTTTGTGCAGATTCGTACTTTCATTTCTTTTAGGGTAAATAGAAGTGAAATTGCTGGGTCATCGGACAAACGTACATTTCACTTTACAAGAAACTTCCAAACAGTTCTGCAAATATGCTCCCATGACCAATATGTGAGGGTATAGTTGCTCCCACATCCTGGCCAAGAATTGGTAGTGAATCTTTCCGATTTTAGCCCTTACAGTAGGTGTGAAATGGTATCTTATTGTAGTTTTAATTTGCATTTTCCTTGAGAATAATAATGTTGGCATCTTTTCTTATACTCGTTAGCCATCGGTATATCTTTTTTTATGAAGTGTTTGTTCACATCTTTTATCCATTAAAAAACCTGGGTTGTTTTGTCTTCTTTTTATTAAACTGTGAAAATATATGTATTTATATATATAAACATATATGTATGTTTTTCTGGGTATAAGAACTATGTCAGATATTGGAAATATTTCCTCCCAGTTTGTGGATTGCTTTTTCATTATTTAAATGAGATCTTCCATGGAGCAGACGTTGTTAATTTTGAAGACTTGTAAATCTTTTAAAGAGTTGGTTGATCTTATTTTTTTTTTAGTTAAACTTTCAGACATTTGTTTATCTTCCCGCATCATCAATTGTGGATTATTATTAGTAAACTATCATAATTATGAGTGGCTGTGTCTAATATCTCCTTAGTGATTGTGGCATTCTATGGAGAACTTCAATCATTAGTCATAGTGACTCCTAGTTTCACAAAGCCACAATCTCTTTTTGTAATTACCTATTAAATGTACTCTTTAATGAACAATTGGATATATCAGGCATACAAATGTTTATTACTAATACCTTAGGGTAGTATAGCATTTTCCAGTGTTTTTGCATACTTTTATTTTTTTTTATTTTTTATTAATTTATTTGTTTTTATTTTTGTCTGTGTTGGGTCTTCATTGCTGCATGAGGGCTTTCTCTGGTTGCAGCGAGTGGGGGCTACTCTTCGTTGTGGTGCATGGGCTTCTCATTGTCGTGGTTTCTCTTGTTGCGGAGCACAGGCTCTAGGTGTGCGGGCTTCAGTAGTTGTGGCACGTGGGCTCAGTAGTTGTGGCTCACGGGCTCTAGAGTGCAGCCTCAGTAGTTGTGGCGCACTGGCTTAGTGGCTTTGCAGCATGTGGGATCTTCCCTGGCCAGAGATTGAACCAGTGTCCCCTGCATTGGCAGGCAGATTCTTAAGCACTGCGCCACCAGGGAAGCCCTGCATACTTTTAAAATATTTGATTCAACTACTCTATTAGGTATATACCTAATATAAGTACAATAAATACCTAACAAGGGTACAGTAGTCATAGAAGTTTTTGAGCTTATTTCTAACTTTGTGTCTCCCTAGAGAGTATTAGACAAGAGAGGTGACAGTCTATATCTTTTCTGTTGGAAGATGTTATAATGATAATAATAAAGGTTTGGGGAAAAATCAACCATGGTTTTAGAGTCTGACATATCAACCATTTGATATCCCCCAATTTTATTTTCATTCCTTCCCACATGAATATTTATATTTTGGGTGTCTAGAGTCTTACTTACATTTATAGGTCTTTCCTCCACCATTGCTTTTCTTATACTTGCTGAAAATTACATAGAAAAAGTGCTGCCCAAGTCAGGCTGACTCAGTTCTAAAGTTATAGATGACAGCCAGTGAATTAAGGAGAAAACAGGAAAGAAAGAAGCCCAACTGTATAGCTCAGAGAAATGATTAATCATGGCTCTAACAATAACCTTAAATCTTTAAGGAAATAGTTAATTGTGGTCAATATTCAAGGAGGAGAATACATTTAGCCCTGTACAAAGAAATAAGCAGTGTATGCCAGAGAAAAATAATGATGATTATATTTAAAAACATTATCAACTATGGGCATAAACTGTGTCAGATCTGATATATTCACTTTTAGTGAGAACTGCATTCAGGAGGATACTGGATAAGATGTTATTCTGATGACATACAGTGTTTTATATTATTTACAACCATAATAAAATTTCATCTTCTTAACACCTCTGTGAGGCAATGTATTACTACCTTATGGTTACCTGCTTTCTTGTGACTTATATGAATTTCAAGAAGGAAGAAAAGGAGCTTATATTTACTAAATCCATCTTTGGGTTTCATGTTGCTTCCATATTTCAAATCATCCTCATTTTCATTTGATTTTAATACATAGTTATTGAACATCTCCCGTGCTTAGTTCTGGGGATTCAACAATGAATAAGACAGTTTTGCCCACAGGTTGCTTTCAGGATAGGCAGGGAAGGTAGACTAAATTGTCAATGCTTTTATACAGTGTAAACATTAATGCCCAAGTGTCACAGCAGAGAGGATTTAACTGAGCTTGGTGGTGTCAGAGAAATCTTCATAAAGGAGGTGTATTAGTTATCTACTGCTGTGTAACAAATACCCCCCCTCCCTAAAATTTAATGGCTTAAACCAACAAATGTTTGTTATCTGAAAGTTTCTGTGGTTAGGGATTTGAGTGGATTAGTCTGGTCGTTCTGAATCATGGCCTCTCTTGAGGTTGCTATCAAGTCAGCCAGGGCTGCAGTCATCTGAAGACTTCAGTGGGGCTGGAGGATTTGCTTCTAAGACAGTTCACTTGCATAGTTGTTGGTTAAAGGACTCAGTTTGTCTCTGGATATTGGCAAGAGACCTAAGTTCCTTGTCACGTAGACCTCCTCAGAGAGATGCTTCAGTGCCTTCACATGGCAGCTGGCTTCCCCCAGAGTTAGTAATCTAAGAGATAGTGCGAGGAGGAAGCCTCAATGCCTGTTACAATTGCTTCTGCCATATTCTGTTTGTTGGAAGTGAGTCACTAAATGCATTGCACTCTTAAGCCCACACTTTTTGAAGGGAAGTGTGACAAAATATTTGGAGACATGTTTTAAAACCATCAAAGCTAGGGTGAAATTTAGAGGAATGAGTAGGAATCAGTGAGGTTCATGTGTTCCAGACAGAGAGGATGGTTTGTGTAAAGGCTTGAAGTGACAAGGGAGGTTTGCACGTGGGAATCAGATAGCTTTACATGGCCGAATATAGAGTGAAGTTTGAGAAGCAGGAGGAGATGAAGGAGAGAAGACAGAGACTGAAACGAGCGTTTTCTGTTTAAAAGAATTACTCCAGTTGCTCTTTGGAGAATGGGCTGAAAGTGAACAAAATTAGAGGTGAGGACAGCAGTTTGGTGGCTATTAAAGAAGTATAGATGAGGAGTGTTGAAGGCCTGATCTTAGCCAATACTGTGAATAGAGAGAATTCACAGAATTCACAGGACAGAATTGTTTGGCATTTAGAAATAGAATCAGTGGAAGGACGAAGGAGTGTCTGGGATGTGTCTGGGATGGCTTCTGGGTTAGTAGCTGGTGAGTACCTTCACATTCACTGGGAGCACAGGAATTGGAGCAGATAGAGATGGGAAATTGGGGAGGTTCTGAGTTTGATTTTAAATATGTTGAGTTTGAGATGCATGTGAGACAACTAGACAGAGCAACCAAGGCTCAATACATATGTATATATGTATACACACACACACACACACACACACACACACACACACACATATATGAAGCTGCGACTATTGCTAGAGAGAAAAAGAGGGTTAAAATTTTCATTTTTTTAAATAGGAGAAATTTGGACATTTTTAAATGCTAAGGAAAACAATCAGAGGAAAGGAGAGTTGAAAGGAAAGGAGAGGAACTTGATGAAGTATGATCTGAGGATGGTTGGGGGTGGGGGAATGAAATTCACAACATGGGTAAAGGGTTTGGCCTTGTATAAAAGGGAGACCTAACATTTTTGTCTAATAAGTCCAATATCTGGGCTTCCTCAGTGACAATTTCTACTGAATTTTTTCCCCCTGTATATAAGATGTACTTTCTTGTCTCTTTGCATGTCTCACTATTTTTGTTGAAAACTGGACATTTTAAATAGTATAATATGGCAACTCTGGATTCTCCCTTCACGGTTTGTTATTGTGCTTGTTGTAATTGTCGTTACTTATTTGTTTAATGAATTTTCTTAACTAGTTTGGTAGAGGATGTTTTATTTGTCATGTGTGGCTGCTGAAATCTCTTATTTCATCAGCTTAGTGGTCAGCTTGTGATTAGACAGAGACTTCCATAAATGGGACCTATAAATCTCCCAGCTTTTGTCAAGGGAGGGACTCTGTGTACATGTTGGGAGATGCCTTGGACACACAGCCAGCCAGTCTCCACCTCAGCCTTCACTTACGGCTTTTGCAGAACCTCAGGGTCTTCCAGATGTGAGAACTTAAGGCCTTCTCAGGTCTTTTCCTGAACCCAGAACCCTGGGCGAGAGCATGGCTTACTAGATCACCCGGATTATGTTGAAACTTTTCACAGCCTATTGTGGATATCCCATTCCCCAGCTTTTCTTTTCAAATATTTTGGACAGCTTGTTGTTTGCCTCAGCTGTTATCGCCACCTCAAGCAGCTGCAGTGTTAAAAAATGACCTCTGATTTTCAACAAATGACCCTGGGGAAAAGATTGTTTGCATGGGCGAACTCTAAATCAGGTCAAATAAAGATAAGTATTGCCAGTGGAATTTTCCAAGGAACTACCAGAAAGGTGAAATAATGACAGTTATCTGTGAATGGGGCTTGGAGGAGCTCCACTCTGCTCTGTCCCCTCCAGAGGCTTCTAGCTTGCTGATTTTCACTTTAATTGAAGGCCTATTGGTTTGCATTGTACTGTGCATCTAGGAAGAAAGGAATAGCACTAAGTCAAGTTAAAGCACCACTAAGCTTGCTGTCCTTACAGCATATTGAGCCATTTTTTATTGAATAAACACTCCCCAGATTGCTGCCAGCCTTTGATTAATTTTTAGAGCTCTGAAAAAGTTGATTTTGACCATTTTTTCCATTGTTCTCATTGCTTTTACGGAGAAGAGTAGTTTTGGAGGTCCATACTCGGCTATTCCTTCTGATGTCACTCAGCAGTAAAGATTAGAGAGAGATGTTTGTGGGATGGGACAGAGAGCAAGTTTCAGAGAGATAAAAAGCAGAGAAACATTAATGGTTCAATTGAGGTTAGAGACTTTGAGTTAGTAATGGTGCCAGTTTGTTGTGTGCGTGTGTTTTCCAGCAAGCTCAGCAGAGCAAGTATAGATGGTGAGAATGAGATAGTAAAATTAGACAAAGATTGGGGTTAACAGAGCAAGTGAGGAGAAGAGTAATAGAGCAGGAAGGTACTGAAAGCTGTATAGATAAGGAACGGAAGCCGCAGAGGAAATTAATGAGTTTGAAGAGTGAATGTGTTTGAATAAGGAAATGAGAAAACTGGGAGGAAAAATGGTGATCAGAGGATGGCATGGTTTCTGCATTTTAAGAATTTAAAGATAGAACCATTGATAGCTGATTGACAAGGTTCAGTCTTACTGAAGTTATGTGATTAACGAATGGAGAGGCTCGTGTGAAATATTCCACAATGGAGGCTGAGATCCTGTATTTTTTTCTTTCTTTTTTTTGGCTGTGCTGCGTGGCTTGTGGGACCTTAGTTTCCAGACCAGGGACTGAACCTGGGGCCATGGCAATGAAAGCAACAAGTCCTAACCACTGGACTGCCAGGGAATTCCCTGAGATCCTGTTTTTCGTTCACCAGTGTGTCCTGGAATCCAAGAGCCCGCCTACCTCTTAGTAGGGATTAAATTGATGTATATGGAAAATACGTAAGAAAGATTCATTTTCCAATTGGAGGAATCAGTAAGGGGAAAAAATGGCATCTGAGTTAGCTGCTGAAGAGGTGAAAATAGCAGCAAGAAGAGGTTGGTGGGAGAAAGGACATTCCTGACAGAGGGAAAGTATATCTGATGTCATAAAATTTAGAAAGAGTTAAGGGGAAATTGATTGTCTAGTTAGGCTAAATTATAGGGTCTAAGTGAGGACAGAACAGTAATAAATGGAGGTAGAAGGATTAGGCTAAAATATGGAATATTTTGAAAACCCAGTTGAGAAATACGGTAAAGTTGTACAAGGAGTTCTAGCGCAAGGAAGTTTTAAAGCAAAAACTTGATTTGTGATCAGAGTTTAGAACAACAAAATAACTATGACAGCAGTGGGAAGGAACAGATTGGAGGGGGAGAGTGCTTGGACAGAGAGACCAGTTGGGAGGCTTTGGGAATATTGTGATCTTCAGGACAAGGATGGTGAAAAATGGAAATTAATAGATAGATGTGAGATTTTATGGAATAAAGCAAAATGGTGATCACTAAGATAAGACTTAAAACATTAATTTGTAATTGACTGTACTGCTTTTGCTGACATTAAAAAAGTTAAGGACATAAAATTTTTGATAAAACTGAATCTAACCTTATGTAATTGGTCAGGGCTATCATTTATTTTCTGTTAGTCAGCAGAATGATGATTTGTGTATTCCAGAATGAATATGAACTCAATGTTTGAATTATACTATTTTTGGAGAATTGTTCTAAATAATATTTTAAAACATTTGAAAAAGTCATTTATTTTTATTCATTACTAAGTTTTACTGCGATTTGAATTGCTTACTTAGAAATTATACCAGGTTAAAAGGATAACTGGTTAATATCAATGATTTTTTAAGATTCTTATACAGATACACCTGAAGGATTCAAGATAACGTATACAATTTTCAAGAGACTAGCCTGCCTTCCTTCGTAGCTTGTTATAAAAAACTTGTAATTTTAATACATGCTTAGATCTTGACTGCCCTCTAGTGGTAATTGTCTTTTAAATGTATGGTTTGGAATGCAGCGTGTATAGATATTTTACATCCTATTTGAACGGTCATTGGTGTTTGCCCTTTCAGTGCTAGGATCTGTGAGGTACTAGGAACACAGTATATTATCAGACCTTGCCCTTAAAGCGGTTTGTTAAAGGCATAAATCCCGAATTTCTTCTTTGAGTAGCTTTGATAAGTGAACAATTTAAAAATCATTTATGTAACATACTTACACGAGCTAGAATTGTATGAGTGTAGAGTGTTTAAAATCAAACAAAGGGGGACTTCCCTGGTGATGCAGTGGTTAAGAATCCGCCTGCCAATGCAGGGGACACAGGTTTGATCCCTGGTCCGGGAAAATCCCCCATGCCACGGAACAACTAAGCCTGTGAGCCACAACTACTGAGCCCAAGTGCCACAACTACTGAAGCCCATGTGCCTAGAGCCCATGCTCTGCGACAAGAGAAGCCACCGCAATGAGAAGCCCGCAACAAACAGTAGGCCCCTCTCGATGCAGCTAGAGAAAGCCCGCACACAGTAGTGAAGACCCAACTCAACCAGAAATAAGTAAATAAATAAAAATAAAAAATTAAATAAAATTTAAAATAAATCACGCAAAGGATGAGAATTGCATGTTTGCGGGGGAGAGTTCTATACCTTTGACAGTGGTGCCGCTGATTAGCTATTTGCCTGAGCTCCTGTGTCCAGGAATCAGGAGACTCTTTGTTCCTAGACTCAATTTAGCAGGTATTTATAGGGCACCTACTTTGTGTTCAACCACTTGAAGATACAAGGTATGCAACAAAAATTTGTTTCAGATTGCCTGCGTAATCTGTTTTTAAACGTGTGTGGATCCAGATTTCCATTTAGTTATTAGTATTTTATCCAGAAACAGAATGCTGAACTGTTGCTTCTTTAAACTATGGTTGCAAGCTACCCTAAACTAATGTAAGAAATATAGAATATAAACTATGAGCCACATGGACATTTGGAGGAAGATCCATGGAGCTTACAAGTCCTTGGCATGATGATATCTATGAATAGCATGTTAATTTCAAGTTCAGTTGAATGCCATCAATGAGTGTAAGAATAGTGTAGCAGTTATGACCCAGCAATTCCACCCCTGGGTGTATATCTGAAAGAAACAAAAACACTAATTTGAAAAGATACAAGTACCCGAATGTTCATAATGGCATTATTTACAATAGCCAAGATATGGAAGCAACCTAAGTGTCCATCAACAAATGAATGGATATAGAAGATGTGTATATATACACAATGGAGAACTACTCAGCCATAATAAAGAAGGAAATTTTGTTATTTGCACAAACATGGATGGACTTGGAGGGTATTATGCTAAGTGAAATAAGTCAGACAGAGAAAGACAAATACTGTATGATATCACTAATATGTGGAATCTAAAAATACAGCAAACTAGTGAATATAACAAATAAAAAAGAAACACTCATAGATACAGAGAACAAATAAGAGGTTAACAGTGTGGGGAGAAGGAAGGGGGAGGGGTAATATACGGATAGGGAATTAAGAGGTACAAACTATTATGTATAAAATAAGCTACAAGGATATATTGTATAACACAAGGAATATAGCCAATATTCTATAATGACTAAAAATGAAGTATAACCTTTAAAAATTGTGAATCACTGTATTGTACACATATAACATATAATATTTTACATCAACTACACACTTCAATTAAAACAGTAGAATAGTGCAACAGCTTAAGGTCAGGGAAAAAATGCCAGGACTAAGAAATTCTTCATCATTACCTCTTATTCACCCACATTTTCTATATACTACCCCTGTTTTTATTACCTCTATTAGGAGAAAAGATTAGTGGTAAATATTAATACCAAGAAAAATTTGTAGTGAGCTTTTTTTTTTAACATCTTTATTGGAGTATAATTGCTTTACATTGTTGCGTTAGTTGCTGCTGTATAACAAAGTGAATCAGCTATATGTATACATATATCCCCATATCCCCTCCCTCTTGCATCTCTCTCCCACCCTCCCTACCCCACCCCTCTAGGTGGTCACAAAGCACCGAGCTGATCTCCCTGTGCTATGCGGCTGCTTCCCACTAGCTATCTATTTTACATTTGGTGGTGTATATATGTCAGTGCCACTCTCTCACTTTGTCCCAGCTTACCCTTCCCCCTCCCCATGTCCTCACGTCCATTCTCTACATCTGCATCTTTATTCCTGTCCTGCCCCTAGGTTCTTCAGAACCAAATATATATTTTTAGAGTCCATATATATGTGTTAGCATACAGTATTTGTTTTTCTCTTTCTGATTGACTTCACTCTGTATGACAGTCTCTTGATCCATCCAGCTCACTACAAACAACTCAATTTTGTTTCTTTTTATGGCTGAGTAATATTCCATTGTATATATGTGCCACATCTTCTTTATCCATTCATCTGTCGATGGACACTTAGGTTGCTTCTGTGTCCTGGCTATTGTAAATAGTGCTGCAATGAACATTGTGGTACATGACTATTTTTGAATTATGGTATTCTCAGGGTATATGCCCAGTAGTGGGATTGCTGGGTCATATGGTAGTTCTATTTTCAGTTCTTTAAGGAACCTCCATACTGTTCTCCATAGTGGCTGTATCAATTTACATTCCCACCAACAGTGCAAGAGGGTTCCCTTTTCTCCACACCCTCTCCAGCATTTATTGTTTGTAGATATTTCGATGATGGCCATTCTGACTGGTATGTGGTGATACCTCATTGTAGTTTTGATTTACATTGGTCTAAAGATTAGTGATGCTGAGCATCTTTTCATGTGTTTGTTGGCAATCTGTATATCTTCTTTGGAGAAATATCTATTTAGGTCTTCTGCCCATTTTTGGATTGGGTTGTTTGTTTTCTTGATATTGAGCTGCATGAGCTGCTTGTGTATTTTGGAGATTAATCCTTTGTCTGCTGATTCATTTGCAAATATTTTCTCCCATTCTGAGGATTGTCTTTTCATCTTGTTTATGGTTTCCTTTGCTGGGCAAAAGCTTTTAAGTTTCATTAGGTCTCATTTGTTTATTTTTGTTTTTATTTCCATTTCTCTAGGAGGTGGGTCAAAAAGGATCTTGCTGTGATTTATGTCATAGCGTTCTGCCTGTGTTTTCCTCTAAGAGTTTTATAGTGTCTGGCCTTACGTTTAGGTCTTTAATCCACTTTGAGTTTATTTTTGTGTATGGTGTTAGGGAGTGTTCTAATTTCATTCTTTTACATGTAGCTGTCCAGTTTTCGCAGCACCACTTATTGAAGAGGCTGCCTTTTTTCCATTGTATATTCTTGCCTCCTTTATCAAAGATGACGTGACCATATCATGCGTAGGTTTATCTCTGGGCTTTCTATCCTGTTCCATTGATCTATATTTGTGTTTTTGTGCCAGTACCATACTGTCTTGATTACTGTAGCATTGTAGTGTAGTCTGAAGTCTGGGAGCCTGATTGCTCCAGCTGTTTTTCTTTCTCAAGATTGCTTTGGCTATTCGGGGTCTTTTGTGTTTCCATACATATTGTGAAATTTGTTGTTCTAGTTCTGTGAAAAATGCCAGTGGTAGTTTGATAGGGATTGCATTGCATCTGCAGATTGCTTTGGGTAGTATAGTCATTTTCACAATGTTGATTCTTCCAATCCAAGAAAATGGTGTATCTCTCCATCTGTTTGTATCATCTTATTTGCTTTCATCAGTGTTTTATAGTTTTCTGCATACAGGTCTTTTGTCTTCTTAGGTAGGTTTATTCCTAGGTATTTTATTCTTTTTGTTGCAATGGTAAATGTGAGTGTTTTCTTAATTTCACTTTCAGATTTTTCATCGTTAGTGTATAGGAATGCAAGAGATTTCTGTGTATTAATTTTGTATCCTGCTACTTTACCAGATTCATTGATTAGCTCTAGTAGTTTTCTGGTAGCATCTTTAGGATTCTCTATGTATAGTATCACGTCATCTGCAAACAGTGACAGTTTTACTTCTTTTCCAATTTGGATTCCTTTTATTTCTTTTTCTTCTCTGATTGATGTGGCTGAAACTTCTGATTGATGTGGCTTTTATTCACTATTATTGTTGAATAATAGTGCTGAGAGTGGGCAACCTTCTTTTGTTCCTGATCTTAGTGGAAATGATTTCAGATTTTCACCGTTGAGAATGATGTTGGCTGTGGGTTTGTCATATATGGCCTTTATTATGTTGAAGGAAGTTCCCTCTATGTCTGCTTTCTGGAGGGTTTTTACCATAAATGGGTGTTGAATTTTGTCAAAAGCTTTTTGTGCATCTATGGAGATGATCATATGGTTTTTTTCCTTTAGTTTGTTAATATGGTTTATCACATTGATTGATTTGCATATATTGAAGAATCCTTGCATTCCTGGGATAAACCCCACTTGATCATGGTGTATGATCCTTTTAATGTGCTGTTGGATTCTGTTTGCTAGTATTTTGTTGAGGATTTTTGCATCTATATTCATCAGTGATACTGGCCTGTAGTTTTCTTTCTTTGTGACATCTTTGTCAGGTTTTGGTATCAGGGTGATGGTGGCCTTGTAGAATGAGTTTGGGAGTGTTCCTCCCTCTGCTATATTTTGGAAGAGTTTGAGAAGGATAGGTGTTAGCTCTTCTCTAAATGTTAGATAGAATTCTCCTGTGAATCCATCTGGTCCTGGGCTTTTGTTTGTTGGAAGATTTTTAATCACGGTTTCAATTTCAGTGCTTGTGATTGGTCTGTTTATATTTTCTATTTCTTCCTGGTTCACTCTCGGAAGGCTGTGCTTTTCTAAGAATTTGTCCATTTCTTCCAGGTTGTCCATTTTATTGGCATATAGTTGCTTGTAGTAATCTCTCATGATCCTTTGTATTTCTACAGTGTCAGTTATTACTTGTCCTTTTTGATTTCTAATTCTGTTGATTTGAGTCTTCTCCCCTTTTTTCTTGATGAGTCTGGAAAATGGTTTATCAATTTTGTTTATCTTCTCAAAGAACCAGCCTTTAGTTCTATTGATCTTTGCTATTGTTTCTTTCATTTCTTTCTCATTTATTTCTGATCTATCTTCATGATTCCTTTTCTTCTGCTAACTTTGGGGTTTTTTTTTTTTTCTTCTTCTTTCTCTAATTGCTTTAGGTGTAAGTTTAGGTTGTTTATTTGAGGTTTTTCCTGTTTCTTGATGTAGGCTTGTATTGCTATAAACTTCCCTCTTAGAACTGCTTTTGCTGCATCCCATAGGTTTTGGGTCACTATGTTTTCCTTGTAATGTGTTTCTAGGTATTTTTTGATTTCCTCTTTGATTTCTTCAGTGATCTCTTGGTTATTAAGTAGTGTATTGTTTAGCCTCCATGTGTTTGTATTTTTTACAGTTTTTTTCCTGTAATTGATATCTAGTCTCATAGCGTTGTGGTCAGGGAAAGATACTTGATACGATTTCAATTTTCTTAAATTTGCCAAGGCTTGATTTGTGACCCAAGATATGATCTATTCTGGAGAATGTTCCATGTGCACTTGAGAAGAAAGTGTATTCTGTTGTTTTTGTATGGAATGTCCTATAAATATCAATTAAGTCTATCTTGTTTAATGTGTCACTTAAAGCTTGTGTTTCCTTATTTATTTTCATTTTGGATGATCTGTCCATTGGTGAAAGTGTGGTGTTAAAGTCCCCTACTATGATTGTGTTACTGTCGATTTCCCCTTTTATGGCTGTTAGCATTTGCCTTATGTATTGAGGTGCTCCGATGTTGGGTGCATAAATATTTACAATTGTTATATCTCTTCTTGGATTGATCCCTTGATTATTATGTAACGTCCTTCTTTGTCTCTTTTAATATTCTTTATTTTAAAATCTGTTTTGTCCGATAATGAGAATTGCTACGCTAGCTTTCTTTTGATTTCCATTTTCATGGAATATCTTTTTCCATCCCCTCCCTTTCAGTCTGTTTGTGTTCCTAGGTTTGAAGTGGTTCTCTTGTAGACACCAAATATATGGGTCTTGTTTTTGTATCCATTCAGCCAGTCTATGTCTTTTGGTCGGAACATTTAATCCATTTACATTTAAGGTAATTATGGAAATGTATGTTCCTGTTACCATTTTCTTTATTGTTTGGGGTTTGTTATTGTAGGTCTTTTCCTTCTCTTGTGTTTCCTGCCTGGAGAAGTTCCTTTAGCATTTGTTGTAAAGCTGGTTTGGTGGTGCTGAATTCTCTTAGCTTTTTCTTGTCTGTAAAGTTTTAAATTTCTCTGTTGAATCTGAATGAGGTCATTGCTGGGTAGAGTAATCTTGGTTGTAGGTTTTTCCCTTTCATCACTTTAAATATGTCTTGCCACTCCCTTCTGGCTTGTAGAGTTTCTGCTGAAAGATCAGCTGTTAACCTTATGGGGATTCCCTTGTATGTTATTTGTTGCTTTTCCCTTGCTGCTTTTAATAATTTTTCTTTGTATTTAATTTTTGATAGTTTGATTAATTTGTGTCTTGGCCTGTTTCTCCTTGAATTTATCCCGCATGGGACTCTCTGTGCTTCCTGGACCTGATTGACTATTTCCTTTCCCATATTAGGGAAGTTTTCAACTATGATCTATTCATATATTTTCTCAGTCCCTTTCTTTTTTCTCTTCTTCTTCTGGGACCCCTATAATTTGAATGTTGGTGCATTTAATGTTGTCCCAGAGGTCTCTGAGACTGTCCTCAATTCTTTTCATTCTTTTTTCTTTATTCTGCTCTGCAGTAGTTATTTCCACTATTTTATCTTCCAGGTCACTTATCCGTTCTTCTGCCTCAGTTATTCTGCTATCGATTTCTTCTAGAGAATTTTAAATTTCATTTTTATGTTGTTCATCATTGTTTCTGTGCTTAGTTCTTCTTGGTCCTTGTGAAATGTTTCTTGTATATTCTCCATTCTATTTCCAAGATTTTGGATCTTTTTTACTATTATAACTCTGAATTCTTTTTCAGGTAGACTGCCTATTTCCTCTTCATTTGTTTGGTCTGGTGGGGTTTTACCTTGCTCCTTCATCTGCTGCGTATTTCTCTGTCTTCTCATTTTGCTTAACTTACTGTGTTTGGGGTCTCCTTTTCACAGACTGCAGGTTCGTAGTTCCCATTAATTTTGGTGTCTGCCCCCAGTGAGTGAAGTTGGTTCAGTGTCTTGTGTAGGCTTCCTGGTTGACGGGACTGGTGCCTGAGTTCTGGTGGGTGGGGCTGGATCTTGTCTTTCTAGTGGGCAGGGCCATGTTCAGTGGTGTGTTTTGGGGTGTCTGTGAACTTAGTATGATTTTAGGCAGCCTCTCTGCTAATGGGTGGGGTCGTGTTCCTGTCTTGCTGTTGTTTGGCATGGGACGTCCAGCAGTGGAGCTTGCTGGCCGTTGGATGGAGCTGGATTGTTGCATTGAGACAGAGATCTCTGGGCGATCTGTCGCTGATTGATATTACATGAAGCCAGGAGGTCTCTGGTGGTCCAGTGTCCTGAACTCGGCTCTCCCGCCTCAGAGGCTCAGGCCTGATACCCAGCTGGAGCACCAAGACCCTGTCAGCCACATGACTCAGAAGTAAAGGGAGAAAAATAAGAAAAAAAGAAAGAAAAAAAGAAAAAAGTTATTAAAATAAAATTTTAAAAATATTATTAAAATAAAACAAGTAATAATAAAAATAAGAAGAGGGCAACCAAACCAATACCAATTTATGTTTGAAACACTCAGTATCTGAGTCACATTTATGCAAACAATTGCTTGTAGGAATGCTCAAAGAAAATGTAATTTTGGAGATAACTTATACTTCACTCCAAATTCACAGCAGTTTCATGGTATCTCTCCAGAGGCAACATTTTCTCTTGGGAAAATGACTCTCTTGGTAACTTTGTGTCTTTTCTAATTTATGGCATTTTTCCACTGTGGAAAATCAGAACTCTTACTATTTTTATACCTTTAGATTGTTCTTTTCTAAAAACATGCTGCTTAGAAGTTAACCCTTAGGCTTTAAGTAGAACTTCCAAATCTGGACAGGTGCCTGGGGGAGTTGCTCTCTCCTCTGTCATCACTTTATCTTCCTGCTCCAATTTGGAGATCAGACTGGTCAGATTATCAGTTTGATTTCCTGGTCACATAGAAAACCACAGATCAGCGAGGACAGGTAGAACTTGAGGCTATTTGCAAAACAAACTTGAGCTCCAGTGATGCTTTTCTTGTCAAGTCCTGCCTGCCATGCGGGCTTTTGCCAGGACACCCCGATGAGAGCGGACCAGCTGCTCTGGGCGAGACTCCAGGCTCTGTAGTGAGCTTTTAAAGAAATTAAATAGTGGTTATATTTTTATACCACATTTTCCAATGTATTTGATTTAAGCTAATATTAACATTTATTTGCATTTCTTGAGCACACTGTGCATTTCAAGGAGTCCGATGTCCTGGGAACATAAAACAGGAAAAAGGACATGTGAGTTTTTCAGCAGTTTAGTTTTCTAAAAAGCTGAGTGTTTCATACTCAGGAAATTGGGATTGAATTTGTTAGTGCATACTAGAATATAAGTATGGTTGTATTTGCACATGTCGACATCACTAAAAATAAGGATAATATGTGAGAGCGTTTTATTTTCCTGAAAAGGAATCTCCCAATGTTTGTGTAGTTCATAGCTCGTTTCCTGTACCTCTTAGATTAGTTTAGGGAAGATTATAACCATGATTTAAAGAAGCAGTGGATCGGTGTGCTGTTTCTTGAGAAAACACTGACTCTGGAAATGTGGCTTTTCTTATTTTTTTTTAGTATTATGGCATTTAGAACTATCTTCCTAATAGTTAATTTTCTTGTCCTCAGAAAAGTAGTTTACTATTCTACCTTTCAAAAATCATTCAGTTATTAAGTAACAGATGTGAGACTATTTTACCCTTCACCATGGAGATGTTTCTCTCATTCAAGCCCCTTTCCACTCCCAACTTGAATGTATCAAAAGCAAACTTTCTTTCTTCAGAGAATTTTGTACATGCTCTCTGCTCCATAGAGTAGTATAAATGTCTCATTTTTAAACTGTATTAATGCATTCATTTTTTCTGTAAGGTGTTTGAATGTATTGCATGATATGAATGTGTGACATTTCAGGTTGTCCCTGCTGGACACAGGAGATTTGCTTGGAGCAGACTAGGTTGTTAGGTGTGAGCATGTGTGTGTATGTGGGGAAAGGTGAAAAAACAAAATGTTGCTTATTCAGAAATTTAACCCAGTTTTTGAAAGGTTTATCAGCAGATGCAGTTCATCTACATGCCCTATAATCACCATAAAGTCATCAAAAAGTAATAATTGATCATTTCATTAAATCAGCTCCTATTATGTGCTGGGACCTCTTAGTCCAATTTCTTTTCTTTAATCTTAAATTGTTAAAGATGATCTGTGTGTTTATCGGCAACCTTTAGAGCTTATTGTGACTATTTTTATTTATTTGGCCACATCAGTAGTTTAGCTTTTAATACACTTTTATTATTTATCAGGTCTTCCCTAACTCCTGAGAACAGATGAGCACTAATATTTAACTGGTACCTACTAATTCTGTGTGAGCTCCTGAAGGTAGAGTGGAGAGAACACAGGCTGTAGCGTTTGGCAGCTCCCTAATTCTGCTATTTGTTAGTTGTGTGACTTCAGTCAAGTCACTTAAATTTGCTTCTCTGTATCTAACCCTGAACTTCATGGAGCTGACCATATCCTTTGATATCAGTTCAGTGGACCCTTGTCCCCATGTGCTGTGATTTCCTAGGAGGTGACGTTCTCCAAGTCATCCTAGCTCCAGGTCCCCTGGTCTGAGGTTTTGTACCACTGGCATACTCCATCTCTGGTGCACCTCACGTCCTACAGATATTTTTTCCCCATCTCACCACACGGATCCTAATGTTGGACTTGACCCTTTTATTTTTTCCTCAAGTCACTTAAACACAGCATTTGTGTGTATAGCACATTACAGTGAAGAGGTGGGGGAGCAGAAGACTTATGCCCCTAGCCATTCTGTCTGGGAAACTTATCAATGGTTCCGTTCTCTGCTAATGTATAGCTCTCTCTTGTTGTTTTCTTTCTCTCCTCCTCACTTCCTGGGTGCTTCTTCTCTCTTCTCTCCTTCCCATAAATGTCTATTTATTTCCTATGCAGAACAGTTTAAACCTCTTTTATTGTCTTCTTCCCATTCTTGCCCTCAAGTTCATCTCATCTTCCACTACGAAACCACCAAGAGGCTGTTAGGCTTTTTTCTACGGGAAAAAAAAAAATTTTTTTTTTTTTTACATCATCTGCCCTACAGCATTAGTGAAGTTTAACAACCAGCATCTCCCAAGGAAGGCCATGTACTTTCCACTTCACCCAGCTGGTTCCATCTGATATGAAAACACTTTGTAACATATGAACCAAGATAAGAATAGAAGGTATCATTAGAATTATCCCTGTAGGTTATGTGGTATCTGCCCTCCTCTTTCAATTCCCCATGCAACAATCACCAGAATCCCTTTCCATTCACAGCTGCCAGAGCTGAAGTGTGCAGCGGCACAGGAGAAAGGTTCCGAATCTTCCGCGCTGAGAAAACTTATGCTGTGAAGGCAGGAAGGTGGTATTTTGAATTTGAGGCCGTCACTGCTGGAGACATGAGAGTTGGCTGGAGCAGGCCAGGCTGTCAACCCGATCAGGAGCTTGGCTCGGATGAACGTGCCTTTGCTTTCGATGGCTTCAAGGTGAGTGTGCTTTGCCGGACACCGGACACTGGAGTTTGTAGACTCCTGGTTTTGTAGGCTGCTGTGCACCAGGCATCCACACGCTGTGGGCTCCCACGCTGCCTGGCTTGATTTCCCCTGGTATTCCTTTTGGTTTTACAGTAATATTAGTACCTTCCTGAGCTCAACCTTGAGAAAATAGTTCCTGGGAAAACTTTTGTTCTTGTAGTCTTAAAACGTTTTCCCTCACCCTGTGAATAGTCAAGATTATTCAAAATTCAAGAAGTAAAATATTGATTCTCTATCATATCAAAAAGACGAATCATCCTTGTCTATCAAAAATATTAAAAATCCATATGCTAATTTAAAATATATTCACTTTGACAGAGGAATTCCATAAAAGGAATTTATCCTCAAGCAATAATTAATGATAGGTATAAACATTTAATAGCCATAAGAATGCTGTTTGTTGTTTGCAATCGCCAAGAGTTTTCATTTTCAACATTATTGGTAATTTCTCTTTTTAAATTTGGTGGAAGCTGGTCAGTTGCTTTTTTTTTTTTTTTTTTTTTTTTTTTTTAATTTGGCCAGGCCTCGTGGCTTGTGGGATCCTAGTTCCCTGACCAGGGCTTGAACTGGGCCCACAGCAGTGAAAGTGCAGAGTCCAAACCACGGGACCACCAGGGAATTCCCCTCAATTGCTTCTTTTATTGTTTATTTATACATTATATAAGTGTTTAATGATAATTTTAGCTGCATAATATATTTTAAAATTAAAAATACAAAATATGGAGAGATTGATTCAAGATGGCAAAGTAGAAGGATATGCGCTCACTCACTCTTGTGAGAGCACTGGAATCACAGCTAACTGCTGAACGGTCATTGACAGGAAGACAGTGGAACTCACCAAAAAATATACCGCACATCCAAAGACAAAGGAGAAGCCACAATGAGACGGTAGGAGGGGCACAATCACAATAAAATCAAATCCCATAACTACTGGGTGGGTGACTCACAAACTGGAGAACACTTATACCACAGAAGTCCACCCACTGGAGTGAAGGTTCTGAGCCCCATATCAGGCTTCCCAACCTGGGGATCCGGAAACGGGAGGAAGAATTCCTAGAGAATGAGACTTTGAAGGCTAGCAGCATTGGATTGCAGGACTTCGACAGGACTGGGGGAAACAGAGACTCCACTCTTGGAGGGCACACACAAAGTAGTGTTGGGACCCAGGGGAAGGAGCAGTAATGCCATAGGAGACTGAAGCAGACCTACCTGCTAGTGTTGGAGGGTCTCCTGCAGAGGCGGGGGGGGGGGGGGGCTGTGGCTCACCGTGAGGACAAGGACACTGGCAGCAGAAGATCTGGGAAGTACTCCTTGGCGTGAGCCCTCTCAGAGTCCGCCATGAGCCCCACCAAAGAGCCAGGGAGGCTCCAGTGTTGGGTCGTCTCAGGCCAAACAACCAACAAGGAGGGAACCCAGCCACACCCATCAGCAGACAAGCAGGTTAAAGTTTTACTGAGCTCTGCCCACCAGAGCAACACCCAGCTCTACCCCCCACCAGTCCCTCCCATCAGAAAACTTGCGCAAACCTCTTAGATAGCCTCATCCACCAGAGGGCAGACAGCAGAAGCAAGAAGAACTACAGTCCTGCAGCCTGTGGAACAAAAACCACATTCACAGAAAGAGAGACAAGATGAAAAGGCAGTGGGCTATGTACTAGATGAAGGAACAAGATGAAACCCCAGAAAAACAACTAAATGAAGTGGAGATAGGCAACCTTCCAGAAAAAGAATTCAGAATAATGATAGTGAAGATGATCCAGGACCTCGGAAAAAGAATGGAGGCAAAGATCGAGAAGATGCAAGAAATGTTTAACAACAACCTAGAAGAATTAAAGAACAAACACCTAGAAGAATTAAAGAACAAACAGAGATGAACAATACAATAACTGAAATGAAAAATACCCTAGAAGGAATCGATAGCAGAATAACTGAGGCAGAAGAACGGATAAGTGACCTGGAAGACAGAATGGTGGAATTCACTGCTGCAGAACAGAATAAAGAAAAAAGAATGAAAAGAAATGAAGACAGCCTAAGAGACCTTTGGGACAACATGAAACGCAACAACATTTGCATTATAGGGGTCCCAGAAGGAGAAGAGACAAAGAAAGGACCTGAGAAAATATTTGAAGAGATTATAGTTGAAAACTTCCGTAACATGGGAAAGCAAATAGCCACCCAAGTCCAGGAAGCACAGAGAGTCCCATACAGGATAAACCCAAGGAGAAACACGCCAAGACACATAGTAATCAAATTGACAAAAATTAAAGACAAAGAAAAATTATTGAAAGCAACAAGGGAAAAACGACAAATAACGTACAAGGGAACTCCCATAAGGTTAACAGCTGATTCCTTAGCAGAAAGTCTACAAGCCAGAAGGGAGTAGCATGATATATTTAAAGTGATGGAAGGGAAGAACCTACAACCAAGATTACTCTACCCAGCAAGGATCTCATTCAGCTTCGACAGAGAAATCAAAAGCTTTACAGACAAGTAAAAGCTAAGAGAATTCAGCACCACCAAACAAGCTCTACAACAAATGCTAAAGGAACTTCTGTAAGTGGGAAACACAAGAGAAGAAAAGGACATACAAAAACAAACCCGTAACAATTAAGAAGATGGTAATAGAAACATACATATTGATAATTACCTTAAACATGAATGGATTAAATGCTCTAACCAAAAGATACAGTGTCACTGAATGGATACAAAAACAGGACCCATATATTTGCTGTCTACAAGAGACCCACTTCAAACCTAGGGACACATACAGACTGAAAGTGAGGGGATAGAAAAAGATATTCCATGCAAATGGAAATCAAAAGAAAGTTGGAGTAGCTATACTCATATCAGATAAAATAGACTTTAAAATAAAGAATGTTACAAGAGACAAGGAAGGACACTACATAATGATCAAGGGATCAATCCAAGAAGAAGATGTAACTATTATAAATATATATGCACCCAACATAGGAACACCTCAATACATAAGGCAACTGCTAACAGCTATAAAAGAGGAAATCGACAGTAACACAATAATATTGGGGGACTTTAACACCCCACTTACACCAATGGACAGATCATCAAAACAGAAAATTAATAAGGAAACAGAAGCTTTAAATGACACAATAGACCAGATAGATTTAATTGATATTTCTAGGACATTCCATTCAAAAACAGCATGTTACACTTTCTTCTCAAGTGCACATGGAACGTTCCCTAGGATAGATCACATGTTGGGTCACAAATCAAGCCTCAGTAAATTTAAGAAAATTGAAATCATATTAAGCAGCTTTTCTGACCACAATGCTATGAGATTAGAAATGAATTACAGGGAAAAAAAACATATAAAACACAAAATACATGGAGGCTAAATAATATGTTACTAAATATCCAAGAGATCACTGAAGAAATTAAAGAGGAAATCAAAAAATACCTAGAGACAAATTACAATGAAAACACGATGATCTAAAACCTATGGGATGCAGCAAAAGCAGTTCTAAGAGGGAAGTTTATAGCAATACAAGCCTACCTCAAGAAACAAGAAAAATTTCAAATAAACAATCTAACCTTACACCTAAAGGAACTAGAGAAAGAAGGACAAACAAAACGTAAAGGTAGTAGAAGGAAAGAAATCATAAAGATCAGAGCAGAAATAATTGAAATAGAAACAAAGAAAACAGTAGGAAAGATCAATAAAACTAAAAGCTGGTTCTTTGAGAAGATAAAATTGATAAACCATTATCCAGACTCAGCAAGAAAAAGAGGGAGATGACTCAAATCAATAAAATTAGAAATGAAAAAGGAGAAGTTACAACCTATACCACAGAAATACAGAGCATCCTAAGAGACTACTACAAGCAACTGTTTGCCAATAAAATGGACAACCTGGAAGAAATGGACAAATTCTTAGAAATGTATAACCTTCCAAGACTGAACCAGGAAGAAATAGAAAATATGAAGAGATCACAGGTACTAAAGTGGAAACTGTGATTAAAAATCTTCCAACAAACAAACAAGCTCAGAACCAGATGACTTCACAGGCGAATTCTATCAGACATTTAGAGAAGAGCTAACACACGTCCTTCTCAAACTCTTCCAAAAAATTGCAGAGGAAGGAACACTCCCAAACTCATTCTATGAGGCCACCATCACCCTGATACCAAAACCAGAGAAAGATACTACAGAAAAAGAAATTACAGACCAATATCACTGATGAATATAGATGCAAAAATCCTCAACAAAATGCTAGCAAACAGAATCCAACAGCACACTAAAAGGATCATACACCATGATCAAATGGGATTTATCCCAGGGATGCAAAGATTCTTCAATATACGCAAATCAATTAATGTCTTACACCATATTAACAAACTGAAGAATAAAACCCATATGATCATCTCAAGAGTTGCAGAAAAAGCTTTTGATGAAATTCAACACCAATTTGTGATAAAAACTCTCCAGAAAGTGGGCACAGAGGGAACCTACCTCAACATAATAAAGGCCATATATGACAAACCCACAGCAAACATCATTCTTAATGGTGAAAAACTGAAAGCATTTCCACTAAGATCAGGAACAAGACAAGGATGTCCACTCTGGCCACTATTATTCAACATAGTTTTGGAAGTCCTAGCCATGGCAATCAGAGAAGAAAAAGAAATAAAAGGAATACAAATTGGAAAAGAAGAAGTAAAGCTGTCACTGTTTGCAGATGACATGATACTCTACGTAGAGAATCCTAAAGATTCCACCAGAAAACTACTAAAGCTAATCAATGAATTTGGTAAAGTTGCAGGATACAAAATTAATGCACAGAAATCTCTTGCATTCCTATACACTAATGATGAAACATCTGAAAGAGAAATTAAGGAAACATTCCCATTTACCACTGCAACAAAAAGAATAAAATATCTAGGAATAAACCTACCTAAGGAGACAAAAGACCTGTATGCAGAAAACTATAAGACACTGATGAAAGCAATTAAAGATGATACAAACAGATGGAGAGATATACCATGTTCTTGGATTGGAAGAATCAATATTGTGAAAATGACTATAGTACGCAAAGCAATCTACAGTTTCAGTGCAATCCCTATCAAATTATCAATGGCATTTCTTATAGAGCTAGAACAAAAAATCTTAAAATTTGTATGGAGACACAAAAGACCCCAAATAGCCAAAGCAGTCTTGAGGGGAAAAAGTGGAGCTGGAGGAATCAGAGTCTCTGGCTTCAGACTATACTACAAAGCTACAGTAATCAAGACAATATGGTACTGGCACAAAAACAGAAATATAGATCAATGGAACAGGATAGAAAGCCCAGAGATTAACCCTTGTACCTATGGTCCACTAATCTATGACAAAGGAGGCAAGGATATACAATGGAGAAAAGACAGTCTCTTCAATAAGTGGTGCTGGGAAAACTGGACAGCTACATATAAAAGAATGAAATTAGAACACTTCCTAACACCATACACAAAAATAAACTCAGAATGGATTAGAGACCTAAATGTAAGACCGGACACTATAAAACTCTTAGAGGAAAGCATAGAAGAAAACTCTTTGACATAAATCACAGCAAGATCTTTTTTGATCCACCTCCTAGAGTAATGGAAATAAAAACAACGATAAACAAATGGGACCTAATGAAACGTCAAAGCTTTTGCACAGCAAAGGAAACCATAAACAAGACCAAAAGACAACCCTCAGAATGGGAGAAAATATTTGCAAACGAAGCAACCGACAAAGGATTAATTTCCAAAATATATAAACAGCTCATGCAGCTCAATATTAAAAAAACAACCCAATCCAAAAATAGGCAGAAGACCTAAATAGACATTTCTCCAAAGAAGACATACAGATGGCTAAGAAGCACATGAAAAGCTGCTCAACATCACTAATTATTAGAGAAATGCAAATCAAAACTAGAATGAGGTGTCACCTCACACCAGTTAGAATGGGCATCATCAGAAAATCTACAAACAACAAATGCTGGAGAGGGTGTGGAGAAAAGGGAGCCCTCTTGCACTGTTGGTGGGAATGTAAATTGATACAGCCACTATGGAGAACAGTATGGAGGTTCCTTTAAAAACTAAGAATTACCATATGACCCAGCAATCCCACTACTGGGCATATACCCTGAGAAAACCATCATTCAAAAAGACACATGCACCCTAATGTTCATTGCGGCACTATTTACAATAGCCAAGTCATGGAAGCAACCTAAATGCCCATCGACAGACGAATGGATAAAGAAGATGTGGCACATATATACAATGGAATATTACTCAGCCATAGAAAGGAAGGAAATTGGGTCATTTGTAGAGACGTGGATGGATCTAGAGACTGTCATACAGAGTGAAGTAAGTCAGAAAGAGAAAAACAAATATCGTATATTAACGTATATATGTGGAACCTAGAAAAATGTTACAGATGAACCCGTTTTCAGGGCAGAAATAGAGACACAGATGTAGGGAACAAACGTATGGACACCAAGCGGGTAACGTGGCGGGAGGTGGTGGTGGTGTGTTGAATTGGGAGATTGGGATTGACATATATACACTAATAAGTATAAAATGGATGACTAATAAGAACCTGTATATAAAAATAAATAAAATAGAATTCAAGAATTATAAAAAAGAAACACATTATTAGGAATATGAAGACAAAAACTTAAAAAATAATAAAAAAATAAAAATTAAAAATATGTATATATGAACACAGCCATAATAGAATAATAATAGTCTTTATGGGGGGATGAAATTATTGACATTTTATTTTTTTATCCCATTTTTATTTCCTCATTTTTTTCAGTGAATTTGTATTCCTTTTGAAGGAAAAAAGTATTTTCTAATTAAAAAAAAGAAAATTAGAATAAATAAGCAATCATGAAGAGATTTGACGCCTGGGTACCCAGGTGTGTGTGGGGGAAAGCATTTCTAGGCTATAAATTAATGTTGTGTCTTCTAGGACAACTGACCCACTGTGTTCTGAAATATTACATTTCCTGAATCTTGTTTTTTATTTCAGATGGAAAAATTTAACACCTTTTGATACCTAATTTAGTTAAAATTTTTAAAAAGTACAATGTGTTATGCTTTAGAAGAATCAAATCATTGTTTTGCATTGGTGACTAAATCCCGTTATATGTCAGTTCACAATGAAGGTGATACTTCAGGGAAAAATTTAAGATTTACCTGACAAAATGTTTAATATAACTAATTTTGTATTTATAAGTCAGTGGAGCATACTTATAGATTAAAAAGTGACATTTATCCTATATTTCAAAGGTATTTATGAGATTTCATGTGTGTTATATAAGGTAATGTTGACATATATATTCAATTTTTGGCTTACTATTTCAGTAAATATCTTGAGAATATATTTAAATTTGATTTGAACCTTTTTTGATTTTAGTATGTACTGAAATGCTTCTAGATTTCTATTTTGCTGAAGTGCGAGTGCCTTTGCTTCCAAGGAGTGGGATTTTATTTTGAAATAGATGAAAACTAGAATGTCATTTTCTCTGATCAGTTCCCAGTTGAGTCTCTGCTCATACTTTTCTGTATTTGGGGGATTAGACAAAAACAACCCATATCCTGGGAGGCATTCATTGTAGTGAGAATAATAAATTTCTAAAGAGACAGTTTTTCTTTTAATAGAAAAGATGTGGGGTTAGATTTTTTAAATATTAGACTCTGAAAATCATGAAATAGCATTTGGGTTTTTCTCAAGATTTAGTAACATACAATGTTAATATCAGGGGTTCAGCATCC
Organism: Balaenoptera musculus; assembly: GCF_009873245.2. Taxonomy (NCBI): domain Eukaryota; kingdom Metazoa; phylum Chordata; class Mammalia; order Artiodactyla; family Balaenopteridae; genus Balaenoptera; species Balaenoptera musculus. The sequence continues at coordinate 78,102,752 of NC_045800.1, read as the reverse complement.
CCGGGCACCTCCACATTGCTTTGTGCATTTCTGTAGACAGATGTGCTGACTATACTCCTTCCTCCCGCTCGTTAATAAAAAGGCTACTGTGAGTCATGCCGATTAGGGGTGGGTGGGTGCTGTTCTGCTGGCTTTCTCTGTGACAATGACTCTTCTGTCCCTAGGCCCAGCGGTGGCACCAGGGCAACGAGCACTATGGGCGCTCTTGGCAAGCAGGCGATGTTGTGGGGTGTATGGTTGACATGACAGAACGTACCATGATGTTCACACTGAACGGCGAAATCCTTCTTGATGATTCGGGTTCAGAATTGGCTTTCAAGGACTTTGATGTTGGTGATGGTAAGTGTACTGCATCTCGTGTCGTTTTCAGGTTTGGGGCACAGTAAAGCTCTTTGTTCTGATGCCTCTTGACCAGCCATCTTGGTTTGAGGGTGAGCCAGCAGGTGAGTTGCACCTGTAGATCACAAGGTTGCCATGTGGCTTATTTGGTTCAACACCCTTGAAATTACTTTAGCAGAAACTCTTTCTCTGCTACTTAGCTAGGATTCCCATAAGGCAGAAATGGCTTTTATGAGTGTGAATAAGAAAATAAATGGCAGGCAAAAGGACAGTTTTCCACAAATATTAAATGTTCGTTTAGAACTTCCCTGTTTAATCAACTGCTTATGGCTTCTATCTGTTCATTCATTTCAAAAAAAAAAAAATGTAATGAGAACCTACGAAGTATCAGGCCCTCTGCTGGATGCTGAGATGACAAAGCTGTCCTATCTTTATGCAGATGACAGTACACCAGGGGAAGTTCTCACTTGTATAATTTCTATTCAGTGAATAAGTTCTAAAATAAAGAAATGCAGAAAGTTCTATGGAAGCACAATGCAGGGAAAAAATACCTCTGCCTGTGGGGCTCTGAGATGACCTTGAACAGGGTTGTAAGAAAAGGACAAAAGCCCTTTATGAAGCAAATGAGAAGGTAGGTGTTCTTTAGAGCTGTACTTCCAGTAGGCTGGCCACATGGGGTTATTTGAATTTACATTAATTTAAGTGGAATAGATTAAAAAATTGAGTTTCTTAGTGGCACTTGCTACATTCCAAGTGCTCAGTAGGGTCCTATGGCTAATGGTGCCCTATTGGACAGCAGAGGTAGAGCAGATTTACATCATCACTGAAAGTTCTACTGGATAGTGTTAACCTAGAGCATATAAAGAAGATAATATCTAACAAAGTATTTTATAAATATCTCATTTCAAAATGAGCTAACAGTTTTTTTTCAAAATGGCTTTGAATATATCCTATTACTTGAATATATATCTATATATAGTCTTGGATTTTAAGATATACCCCAATAAATACTTTTAATATTCTGTAAACTTGTTGCCAATCCTCAAAAAGTTAGCCAGCTCATTATTTGCATTAAGTTCTATAGTTACTTTTGAGCAGGTATGACCATCATTTCTCAAACACAGGTTTGTGAAAATAATAGGAATTTTGCATTTTTATAACTTAATTTCTACTTTGCACACCTGTATCGTGGGGTGGCGGGTGAAACTGATGCCGGGAATGCAGCCTGTGTGCACCGGCGCCAAATCACATCTCAGAGCAGAGTTTCGGGTGAGGTAGAAAAGAATAGCTTTAGTGCTTTGCCAGGCAAAGGGGGACACAGTGGGCTCCTGCCCTCGAAAACTGTGTGCCCCAACCTGGGAGGATTTGGTGAGGAGTTTTATAGCATTGGTTCAAGGCCGGGGTTGCTGATAAGATTAGGGTGTGTGCAGGGCCTGCAGTCCTTTAATCTGGTCTCAGGGAATCTAATGAGTTTCTGTGGTTCCTTTAATCTGGCCTCAGGTGGTCTTCTTGAAGAGCTTCTCTGGTTCCTTTAATCTGGAATGAAGAATGCTGATATCTTCCATTTGTTGGGGGTTTAGTTCTGTAAAGAGCTTAAAGGTATTGTTATATGTATCCCTTGAGGCAGAGCCAGGACCCTGCCTCAGGGCTGCACTATTGTTTCTTGGCTGTTGCTCCCTTGTTTCTGCATCCCCTCCCTTCCCTGATTAGCAACTGTTCAAATCTGCCCTTTGGAACTCAAGGAAGGTCATGGAGGCTGGGGTCTGTTCCCTACAAACAAGAAACAGGAGACACAGAAAGTCTTTCGGCCCCAGGAGCCCCAAGGGTCCTGCTCGGTTTCAAAACTGGCCCTCTAACCTTCCATCACTTATCTCCCCTCCTGTAGTATTGCTTTTAGCAGTGTCAGCATATCACAGGGAAGGTGGGAGAAGGACTTTTTTCTATGTTATCTGTCTATACTGTCCACTACTATGGATATGACCTGAGATTTTGGGTTTTTTTTTAATTGGTTGTTATTTTAAAATGCTTGCATGTTATGCTTTTCTTCTCATGAAGTTAAATTCTTGAAATGCCTATGTGAGTTTTACTGGTTTGATTTATATGATGTAGATTCACAGAATGATGTTAGAATTATAAACAATGCAGAATTCCCGTTCATACTATTTAAGCACATAATGTTCATGCTACAGCTGTGTCACAGAGACCAATTGTAGTGATGAGCTAGGCTCTGAGGTGAGTCTGAGTGGCACAGTCATATAAACAACTTTGTTTTTTGACTTTACACTTCACGTAATTTTGAAAATTTTAAAAATGACTTGAAACTTACCCTGATAACTCAATTATTGAGTTAATACAGCATTCTGATGAACTGTCTGAAAATTTTATGGTCCATCAGTTGGATTATTGTTGGATGTGTTGGGATGTATCCTTTTGGTCTCTAAGGCAGATGATAAATTTTATTTAGCCATGACCATTAACTATTAATTTTTTAGGGGTTAATCATAATTCCACATTTTCTGCCGTAAGAAGGACTACAGAGTTTATCCATGCCTGTGACTTCCAAATGCTTTTTGGGAGTGGAATTTTTCCTATTCCTCCCTATTAACTTTACATAGCTTCTTAAAAAATACAGTGGAACTGCTCTGGGTGAAACTACAATGTGAGGCCCTGAGTTGAGCTCTGTAACTCACCCACCACCCCTGAAAGTGAGCCCTGGGGATATCTATGACTCAAAGAAGCATGTTCGAGAAACCATTAATTTAGGAATATACTGTTGTTGCTGAAGTACTAAAGAGGTTTCATAAGTGCTCTATTTTCAAATTGTTCTTATACCTAGCTTGTCTTTATATCTGTGCCATGCTTGATTTGGTATTTTTTAACATCTTCAGAATTTCTTTTTGTTGCTGCAGAGATAGCTCAGTCATATGTAAAGCAATCAAAAGAACTGTGTGCTAAGACGGATAGAAAATTTTCTATATATAAAATATATACATATACATGCACGCACACTCTGCAGATACTATCTGATCAGCTTGGTACACAACATGGCTAAACATATTTTGATGTCTCTGCCTTTTGTACATTTTACACAACTGAAATGATGTCTTGACCAGTATAAGTTGTTTCTAGATAACGTCAACAGGAAAATCACAAAAATCTTTGAAAGACTGATGGGGTCATCCAGTTAAATCCAGGTGGAGATACAGCCATACAGGTAGTTCCAGTGAGGATCTGGTTATTCCATAAAGATGCAGGCAGGGCTCTTCTAAAAAGCTACAGATCTCTTTCCCATATAGGGACTGCACTTGCCCTCAGTGACCACAGACTTGACCTTAAAGCTCATATGTGAACTGGACAAAGAGCAAATTGCTGAGATACACTGATCTCTGGTAGAAGAACAAGATCTGTTAGCCTCTCATCTCCCCTCAAAGGACCAGAACTTACATGGTTGAGATCAAGAGCATTGTGTAGTGCTGGAGTGGAGTTTTCAGACTTTAAAAGCTATTTCATCTATGTGGCAGGTCCTCTTTTAGGATTCTCCCTTCTATTTGATTTTTTTAAAAATATCTCTTCAGAATACCTCCAAGTAAAACAACCAGATTAATTGAATCTTCATTTTTCAAAGAGTCCTCTGGCTGTAATGTCAACAGAGGGATAGTGCTGACAAGTGCAGATGCCGTCCCTGGTAAGGTTTTCTGTGAATTTTTCCTCATCTCTTCCTACCATTGTACTGACAGACATTCAGGATCGAGAATGGGGAGAGTCCAGGAAAAGAGCTGGCAGTACCCTCTGTTGTAGGCAGAATTTTAAGACTGCAACCTCTAGGAGGCCTGATCCCTGGTGGACATGCCATGTATAACCCTCTCTTCTTGAGTGTGGGCAGAATCTGAATATGATGGGGTATAGGTCTCATGATTAGGTTACTAACCAGTTGACTTTGAGTTAATCCAGCAGAGATTAGCCATATGGGCCTGACCTAATCAGGTGAGCTCTTCAAAGAGACTGGTTCCTTCTTGAAGTCAGAGAGATCCAAAGTGTGAGATAAAATCTTCTCCTGGACCGCAAGGAACAAACTGTTGTGGTGTGAGAGGGCCACATGGTGGAAATCTGAGAACAGCCCCTGGTTGATAGCTGGCAAGAAAAAGGAGACCTCGGTCCTACAGCCACAAAGAACTGAATTCATTTAACAACCAGGGAGCTTGAAAGAGGATTCCGAGCCTCAGATGAGAACACAGTCCAGCCAGTACCTTGATTTCAGCCTCGTGACGCTAAGCAGAGAACCCCAGTCATGCCATACCTGGACTTCTGACCTATAGAACTAGGAGGTAATAAATGGGCATTATTTTAAACTGATAAGTTTGTGGTAGTTTGTTCAACAGCAATGGAAAACAAATACATTGACCAATACATTTTTAGTTTCAACTGAACCTTCAGACTCGGAAAGCTATCAAAGGGCATCCTTAGTGCCTGTCTACTCAGAAAGGTAGAGAACAGGAATTAATTCTTGTGAGCTGGTCTACCTCAAGCATTTCTCTTCATCAGGAATCTTTAGATGTATTCCCCCAGTCCATACACAGTTGACTAATCAGGAGTTAATTTTATCACAAATCAAGTTGCCCGTAACATAGAAGACATTCTGACTTATACCCACAGAGGTCTGGTAGCCAATCGAGATATGATGCCCCATAGCAAGAACCTGAAAGGGGTTCTTCTGATTCATCCAGAGTCTAGTTCATCTTATCAAAGCCAGAGATTGGAGCGTGCCTTGATATACTTCCTCAGGAGCCCAGTGGAGATGATTCTTACCATGTTAGGTGGGGGGCAAGAACAGGGCTAGTAGAGAATAAATATATTTTTGTATATCTTATCACATTGTTCTTTTGATTGCTTTACTAGCCAATATATTTATGTCTGAGCTGACATTCTCTATAGCAATAAGAAGAAATGATGAAGATGGTAAAAATCCCAAAGCAAGCATGGCACAGATATAAAGACAGGTAGATGTGAGAGGAATTTAAATATAGAGCATTTATAAACTCTTTTAGTACTTCAGTTTATTCTTGTGCTAAAAAGGCTCTTGTCCTAAATTGGTTTTCAAACTTGTAAAGAAAAAGAAATTGGAAATGTTAAGAATTGGAATAAGAGGAACAGCAGTCTATAATTATCTGCAGATAATTTAATCATTTGCAAAGAAAACCCTAAAGAATCTACAGACATTACTAGGAATAACTGGAGCATTTAGCAAGGTAGCATTTCTATACTAACAGGAAACCTGGAAAACTAAATTAAATAGCAGATACCATTTACAGTAACATCAGGTGTTTTCAGTAATCACTAGTTATCACTCTAACAGAAGGTGTACAATACTTTTACAGAGAAAATCACTGAACTTTATTGAGAGGTAAACTCTACTATGAAATTTATCATATATGGTCAACTGATCTTTGACAAGCATAACAAAAATGCGTAGTGAGGATAGTGTCATCTCTTTCATAACTGGCATTGGGATAATAGGATATTCATATGCAAAGCATGAAATTGGACCCTTATCTAATTTTGAACCACACAGAAAATGTTTTTGTGACTGAGCACAACATGATTTTGGACTGTACGCAAAAATCAACTCAAAATGGATTAAAAACTTAAACATTAGACTTGAAACTGTAAAACCCGAAGAAGAAAATATAGGGGAGAAGCTATTTGACAATGGCCTTGGCAATGATTTTTTCAACCACAAGAAAAGTCAACAAAAGGAAAAATGGACAAGTGGAATTAAACTAAAACCTTTCTGCACAACAAAGGAAACCATGAACACAACGAAAAGGCAACCTATGGAATGGGAGAAAATATTTGCAAATCATATATTTCATAAAGTGTAATCCAAAATATATAAGGAACTCCTGCAACTCTGTAGCACAAACCAAAACCAAAACCAAACAAACAAAAAACAAATAACCCATTTTAAAAATGGGCAAAGAAACTGAACAGATCTATAAAGTGCTCTCCATCACTAATCACCAGGGAAGGGCAAGTCAAAAACACGAGATATCATCTCACACCTGTAAGAACATTTATAGTCAAAAAAAACTAAAGGTAACAAATGTTGGTGAGGGTGTGGAGAAAAGGGAACCCTGGTGCACTGTTGGTGGGAATGTAAATTGGTGCAGCCACTGTGGAAAACAGTATGGAGGTTCCTCAAAAAATTAAAACTATAACTACCATATGCTGCAGCAAAACCACTTCTGGATATAGATCTGAAGGAATAGAAATTAGGATCTCAAGGAGATCTCTGCACTCCCATGTTCATTGCAGGATTACTCACAATAGCCAAGATATGGAAACAACCTAAGTGTCTGTGGATAGATGAATGAATAAAGAAAATGTCTGTGGTATTTTGCTATGGCAATCCTAGGAAATTAATACCCGACCCCTCTGCGCTTACATCCCATAGTCATTTAGAACCATTTTCAATTTACTCTTAAGTGTGCAAGAGCTTCATGTTGCCAGTAATTTGAAGAGCTAATCATATCCTTAATTTAAAGCAAGGCAGAGAGTCATTTAACATCTTGCCAGATGGTGAAAGAATAGTTATTTTGTCTGGAGATTACCTGCGTTTTACAAAGTAGGCTCTGGGACATATCTTGCGTTGTGTAAATGTCTCATTACACCCGAGCATTTTCAAGCTTGTCAGCTCTTCTGTAAGTAAAGATTATCTCAGGGCCCTCGGGTTGTACACCTGTAATGATGATAATCAAATCCAGAAAGGATGCTTTTAATTCTGTATCTGCCACTTGAAAGGTCAGTAAGCAAAACTGAATTCCTGGTGCTGAGACTGCATGGAATTCCTTTCCTTGGCAGAAAACCAGAAGAATATTTTTGTAATTAAAATAGCTGCATAGCTTTAGGCAGAAAAGACCTGTAAGGAAAAAGAGAGGGATAACTTTCCATTATTGATTTTATTTTGCTGCCTTTAAAAAAAGAAAGAAAGAAAGAAAAAACCAGAATATAGAACCGTCAGTCTATACTTATAATACAATATTCTTTTTACCCTCAGTTGAAATATGCAGTATTTGGCAGATGTGTAGGGCTCATCCAGAAGAGTAGCTGTCAACACGGTGTGAGATAAGGTTGGGTCTGTACTGTCCCAAATACCTACCTTCCTGGCTCCATCATAACATCTGTCCATTCTGTCACTAGTGACACTCTGTGCAACTTGCTGTTGGTACAGACCTGGGACCTAGGTTTGTATCAGACCCGGGAAAGTAACGTTATTGGGAATCGCCCTAATTAAAAATAAACTATTGTTAAAGGAAGGAAGAAGTTAGGAGTATGACTCACTGCAGTGGAGCAATTCAAACAGTCAGGGAATTGGGTTGGGACACTACATATTTTGAGTGAAGATAAAGACCGTTATAAAGTGGTAGACAAATTCTAAAGAGTATGAAGATGATGGAAACCAGCATAATCAGTCTCATAGTTTTCCCTGGAATCAGAAAGGGAAGCTATCCTAGAAACACTCTGGATATTTCCAGGAATGAAACTCTTAAATACATGGAATACTTCAAGCAGTGAGGAGATTTTTAATATTTAGTGTTAAATTTCAGATTATTATTTAATATATATCTTTTGAGCTTATGTGTATGTAATCTAAACAACATGTTGTTTGCGGAAATTCATTGTGAAATGATTGGGGAATTCAGTGAAAATCAAACTGCTTAGCCTAAACTGATCAGTTAATTGACAGTTAAATTTTATATATTGATGAACAGAGGAAATTTCTACCTTACAGACCATTTTGAGAATGAATAAAGTTGATAGGTGGTTAATGAGGTAATTTGTGTATATACTAGCCTATCTGCAAATTGGCAGTTTTGCATATAGTGAATGTATGTTTGAGGTACTAGAAGGAGTAATACAGATGTACAACACCAATGGCTTATTTACAACACCAATGGCTTATTATCTATGAATGCTATAGAGCCAAACAGCAAGATTTAATGTTTAAATAATACTGAAAAGATCAAGGAATCAGAATAAAGGATGTCAGAACCCTGTGTATATTAAACGTTCTTTTTTTCTGGATTTGAACTGATGGAGAGAATGTGATGGCTTTAAAATGATATTCAAGGTCAAAAATAAAAATTCTACTGCTTTGATTATCTGAAATAAACCAAGAGCCAGGAAGAAAGTATGGGAATGTCCCTATTGTTCCAGCATTGATGTTACAGAGTCCATGCACTAAAGATGCATTTGCATCATGGAAAATTCCCTAAGACCTCACTTAGCATAATTCCTTAATTCATTTTTGAAGCCAACATGAAATAGAAGCAACAAATATCATGTCTGAAGCCCTGGGTTCTAGACCCTATTCTGAAAACCATTCTTCCTATATGATCTTGGGCAAATGGCCAGCCCCTCTGTTTTCATATCCTTAAAATAAAAAACACTAATAGGAAATGGTCTTTTCATGCCTCTTGCAAGTCTAAAGAGCCCAGAAATCTAAGGCAAGTGTTTTTTGTTTCTGTTTTTCCCTCCTTCTCTGCATTCTTGATTCAACTTTTAGCATCCCATTTAACTAGCTGTAGGACCTTAGACAAGATGATTTAACATCTTAGTTGTTTCCTCATCTTGAAAGATGGGGTTAATATTTAATAATAAATGGGAGGTCTTCTCTGGCAGTCCAGTGGTCAAGACTCCGTGCTTCCACTGCAAGGGGCCTGGGTTCAATCCCTGGTGGGGGAACTAAGATCCTGCATGCCGCACAACGTGGCCAAATTTTTTTTTAAAAAGCATAATAATAATAATAATGAATGGAAAAGTGCTTATATATTATCTGGCACATAGTAGGCCACCAATAAATGTTACCCTTCCTTCTGATCAAATAACTCAAATTTACATGTTAGTGTAATAGCGGCCATTTTTATCTGCTTTTGGCCATTTGGTTTGGCTTGTAAATGTTGATTCCTACCTGTATTTTAGAAAATTTGAAATCTGAAATCGTATATTCTTAGGAAAAGCTGGTATGCTTGTGATCTGCTTTATCTTCTTTTCACGCCGGCCTCTCAGTGCCACATCCTGTGACTGCCACTTCTTTTGCTGGACTTGCATGCTCCCAACACACCCCTCTGCTCAGGAGCAAAGAGGCTTCTCAACGGAGAAAGTTAAAATTTGCTGTAGCCATCTGTCTTTTGTTGGAGGAAGCAGTTTAGCCATAAGCTGTAGCTACTGTTTTAACAGATTTACAAATAGCTAGGGCGGGTCTGGCACAGGCCCAAGTAACCAATTGGACTCATGTGTACTAATTTAAGACCCACTGCCAGTAAGAAAACTTCCCTTGGATACATCAGACTTTGTTATTTGCAGGGTGTCAGTTAAGGTAACTGGAATAGAAGATGGAGAACACAAAGGACAGGAAGGTAGGACCAACATTTCACCTGTGCCGGGGGATGTGTGTGAATTTGTGGAAGTCTGTTTCATTGGGTTGGAATATTTTTGCGTTCAGCATACCTCAAGCTAATAAAGAATTGAACCTCCGTTATCATGTTTTGCTGTGGGAAATGATTAAGAGTGAGGTCATTTATCAACTCGTCTTGTGTAATTCATGGCAAAACATTCCATCAGTCCTGATAGCATTTATGACTTCCTGACATTGTGTTATGTATATTGGTAACTATTTATTTATTCATTATCTGCCTTCTCTACATAAAGATAAGCTCCGGAAAGGTAGGGACTCCTTTTTGTTCTGTTCACAGCTGTATTTCCAGTGCCTAGAATAGTGGTTGGTACCTGGTCGGTGTTCTTTAGATATTTTCTAAATGGAGGGACCTGCTGATACACAATGTTTGAATATTGAAAACTTAGAGTAGGAGTTGGCAAACTAAGGTCTGAGGGCCAGCCTGCCACCAGTTTTTGTGAGTAAAGTTTTATTGGAACACAGCAATGCTCCTTTGTTTACATGTTATCTGTGGCTGCTTTTGCGCTGTAACACAGGCTTGAGTAGTTTTCACAGAGACCATATGGTCCAGGAAACCTAAAATCTCTACTCTCTGGTGATTTACAGGCCTGAGTTAAAGCACGGAGCTTGAGATCTGGCAGACCTGGGTTTCTTTTCTGGCCACTTAGCTGTGATTTAAGCCGAGATTGGACTTAAATCACTGGAAAAAGACAATAATGATTCCTGTCTCAATGAATGGTCGTTAACGGTCACTGAGATGAACACTCAGGGAATTAGCTGCTGTTAGGGAGCCTTGTGTGGTAAGCATTTCATCTGTTGTCAGCACATTTATTTGCAGGGCATTGGCCAAATGGAAGTGACTGAGGCCTGGCCCTTTCCCATGTGGCGACTGAAAAGTGCCTGGAGTTTTTCCTCCACTCTCTATCTGCTTTGATACCATTGCCATGTAGTTGTTCCTGCTGTGATATGCTAATTTTAAAAATGTAGTTTTTAGAAATATCTGTTGTTTTATTATCATAACAGCTATTAAAACTGCATCTTCTGAAGTCAGAATACAATTTAATTTTTATTAAGTTCTACTTTATTTAAATTACAAAGAGAAAAAAGCGTAATTTCTACTTATGCATGTATTTTCACAGATAAATTCCTTTAAAGGAGACCAAAACGCTAAAGCAGTGAAAAAACCACCTACTGCTATAAGCTAATGAAAAAGTGTATCTATTTATCTTTCATAAAATTAATATATTCTTTTTGAGCATTTGGAAAATACAAAGGAGTATAAGAAAATGGTTAAAAATTATATTCCCACTACCCAGAGAGAAATTTGACTTTTAATGTGTTTTTCTCCCATTTAAAGGTTTGAGATGTAAAAATAATTTTTTGCCACCTTTTTTAAACTTAATATTATATATAATATGTTGTCCTAAGGCATAAAAGTATTTTAAGCATAATTTGTTGTATTTTTACCAATATCATATTTTGAGAAATGTCAGCCTTTTAAAAAGTGCAAGAATAGTGCAATGTACACCTGTGTACGCTTCACCTGGAATCACCAGTTTTTAAATGTTGCCACGTTAGTTTTACCTCCCTGTATAGTTTTATTTTGGTGAGCCCTGAACATGATTTTTAATGGCTACACCTATTTAATCTTGTGTATGTATCATAATTAACCATTCTCTTATTACGCCTATTTAGTTTCTTTTACCTTTTTTTTTCCATTTAAAATTGAGTTTAGTGAGCATATATATTAAGCACTATATATACAGGATCTTGTTTTTAAAACCATAACCCTAGTGGGTAGATATTACAGAAGAAAGGATTAAAGCTTAGGGAACTTAAGTAACTTGCCAAGAAGTGGTGGAGCTGAAACTTGAATCCAGGTCTCTTGGATTCCAAAGTCCCTGTTCTTAGTCATTTCCCAGGACTGCCTGTCTGCCCTCTACTTAGATGGTGACTCTTCTGCAAAATCTTCCTGACTTCATCTCTCTACTCTTCCTCGGCTCTTAGCACTCCCTCTTTTTAGATGGGCCAGTAGGTTATTTTATTACTTCTTCACTTGTCTCCCCACCGTATTAGACTATGAGAACATTTAGCTGGGTCTGTGTTAGCGACCTAGTATTCCCTGTTTCTGGCACACAGTAGCTGCTCAATAAACATCTGTTGGATAAAGAAATGAATAGGTGAAAGTGTCTTAATGCATATTGCTATATCACTTTTCATCACTCTTGTACTAGTGTAATTTTATTAGCAAGATTTCTGGTACCAAGCTCACTGCACACTCAGTAGCAATGAGAACTTGAACTTCAGCAACTTGAAGAACATGTTGTTTGGACCATTTTATATCCACATCATTCTTCCACCTTTCTATACGAGAAAGATATAGGTATATCCCATATTCTTAAATGAATATTTTATTTTTACGAAGGCTGTCGTTTGTTGTCATCATTAAATACATATTCATTGAAAAAAATTGTTAAATTGAGAGACATAAAAAGAGGGAAAAGCATTAAAAATTCCACCATTCTGAAACTGTTTTGATTAAAAAAAACCCTTCTGGTGTTTTTGTATCTTTAAAAATAAGCCATATGTTCCATCTTTCTTTCTCGAAATAATACATACTGTGAATATTTTCCTATATATTAATGAACCTTTGAAAACCAGATTTTCAAAAGCTAAGTAGTATACCATCTCCAGGAAAAGAAAAACACATATTTATTGTCCAAACAATATTCTATGATTGTATACATAGCCATAGTGAACAGTTTAGGACACAAATCTTTGCGCACAACACTAAATACTTGATTTTTTAGATGAAAATATATCAGACATACAGAAAAGTTCAGATATTAATATAACGAACACCCAAAGATCTACTATGCAGATATTTTAAGATATCCAATAACTTCACTTTTAGAGTAGGAACTCCAACTACATATAAAGTGGTTAGAAAGAAAAATGTTTAGCATCAGCAGAGATGTTTCTGTCTTGGTATCCCCTAGTTTATGTCAAATGGATGGTAGGTTTTCCCGTTTGTGTAAATGTAGTTCAAGCTGTCTCAGATCTATTGCATTTATCCAATCCTTTTCTTTGATTCCTTTGGGGACACTTATTTAAGACAACTTCCTTGACTACTGCATCAAGAGCTGGCACAGCTGCAGACACAGCTGTGGATTTTTTAGTTTTAGCTAGAAACTCATCACTCACACTTCCTTGAACCCAGCTGGATGTGTTCTTGCTTCCCAGTTGGTAATGCTATGATTCAACCGTTTATTTAAATATATATTGATGATACAAACTGGGTGAAATCATTATGAATTATCAGATGTAATTTCTATTGTCTTGTGCTGTCTTGAGAGTTATACATTGCTTTCACTGCCACTAATTTCAACAAGGGAAGAAATGGACATCATAATGGTAGAAATCTGTCAGCTTATTCTGAGGATCCCCTGCTTTTTTGATCTGCAAGTTAGATCCTCTAATTTGTAGTCTGCATCCCAATACTGACCTTGTTTATTGTGCTGACTACTTGAACTTTCATGTAAAATATTACAGAAAGATATGAAGAGTACGTAAATGCCCCCTCCACTGAAAAGTATCATCTCATCCCCTTGCCAGACAGTTGATTCCAAAGAACTCAAACAATTAACATAATTAATGTAGTTTCCCCTTTTTATTTAATAGTGGAAAGATTAACTATCCCTGCCACACATTGAAATATTTTGTTTTTTTCTTCATTGCTCATTGCTGTTGCTTTTGATTTAGTTTCTTGTTAACTTTTAACTTACTTTTTGATTTCTTATCTTAGCTATTTATGCTAATTTTGCATTACCCTGCTTAATCTATACCGACAGTGACATTGAAGGGAAAGGGACAGATGGAGGAGTTTCAGTAGGATTTTAGCAGCTACTTCCGAATTCTTATTTATATGTATATTTTCCACGCTTAGATCTAGGGTACTAGAGGAAAAAGAAGAGGCAAAATTCTCTTCAAAGATCAAAAGCAGCTATAAGTGAATGAACACCTTTAAAAATGTGGCCTTCAATCCTTTTTTTTTTCTTCGTTGAGTTACATGTAAAGCTCAGCTGTGTTTGATGTTTGTACATTTCAGGCTCTTTGCTAATGCGCTTTGGCACTTACTTCTTTCTCATTTTCCCTCTGCAAGAGAGTCACCTGCACTTCGGAGCTGGGAGGCTGTAGGGAGGGGGTTGTGGTCCCCAGGATTTCTGGAGGACTCGGGGCTGCTTAGTAGTTGCCTCATTTTACAGAAGTCCAGGGTGGAAGAAGGGACTTACCTCAGGCCCACATTTAACGAATTATGATGCCAAGAGCAAATACTGGTCTTCTGATCCTCACATTTAATACTTAGTGTCCGTGGTCTCTTTACCCCACTATTGTTTTTGCCTCAGGGCAACGGTTCTCACAAAGGTAAGAGTTTTAGAGCAATACTTTTGGTGATTCCATGCTGAAAGGATCTTATACGAATGATACTGAAGATTTTGATGTATTTTTTTTTTCTTCCCAGGATTCATACCTGTATGTAGCCTTGGAGTGGCTCAAGTGGGCAGGATGAACTTTGGAAAGGACGTCAGCACCTTGAAATATTTCACCATCTGTGGCTTACAAGAGAGCTATGAACCATTTGCCGTTAACACGAACAGGGATATTACCATGTGGCTAAGCAAGAGACTTCCTCAGTTTCTCCAAGTTCCACCAAACCATGAGCATATTGAGGTTTGCTTTTCCTTTAGAAATCAGACCATTGCCAAAAACCAGGAGCGGGTGTTCCTACTTGGACAGTTGCTGTCACTTCCTCAAAATGATGGCTCTGATGTGTTCCACTGTAGGGGAATCTAAGGACAGGATTACCCTCTGATTTTAGGTACTTATGAGAGGCTGATTAGACTGATTACCTACAGTTAATGCTCAAACAACTTAGGGATTAATCTGCATATACTTTATAGTCGGCCCTCTGTACCCACGGATTCAGCCAGCCGCGGATTATGTAGTGTGCTATAGTATTTACTATTGAAAAATATCCACGTATAAGTGGATCCAAGCAGTTCAAACCTGCGGTGTTCAAGGGTCAACTGTATATAATTCTTCTTTTATGTAGGCAATGTCAGGCTCAATCTGAATATATACAGTTTTAACATGAATTTCCCAAATCATCTTCTGAGTTAGAAACAGAACTGTGAGTATGTCTGTAACACAGCAATCCCTCTATTTAATGATCTCATTTATGAAATTATGCCATGGGCGGGCCATGTTTTGGGTTGTAAAGGTGTGATGCACGTTAGGGTTTTAGAATCAGGAAACTAACAATGATGAGCGTTTGAACAATCACGTCTTCATTTGTTAGGTGACCAGAATAGACGGCACCATCGACAGTTCCCCGTGTTTAAAGGTCACTCAGAGGTCCTTTGGCTCTCAGAACAGCAGCACGGATATCATGTTTTATCGTCTGAGCATGCCCATCGAGTGCGCGGAGGTCTTCTCCAAGACTGCGGCTGGAGGCATCCCTGGCGCCAGTCTCTTTGGGCCCAAGAATGATTTGGAGGATTATGATGTGGATTCGGACTTTGAGGTTCTCATGAAGACAGCTCATGGCCATCTGGTGCCAGATCGAGTGGACAAAGACAAAGAAGCTACAAAACCAGAGTTTAACAACCACAAAGATTATGCTCAGGAAAAGCCCTCTCGTCTGAAACAAAGGTCATTGATATATGCAAAATGATTTAAAAATTTTTTTTTTAATTTTAATTTTTTTAATGATTTAAAATATGTATTTATTATGTTAGGGGATCACAGGAGAGGGTAATAGCGGGTAAGGGATTTCCAAGGTCAATTTGTTCTTCCTCTTCCTCCTTCTTTATGTACCAAGGATTCTACAGAAGAAAAAGCAGTCCGTTGACCATCTAATTTGTTACCACTAACAATCTATCTCAAGAGTTACTTTTTCTATGAATTTTTTTTATTGTGGTAAAAATAAAATTTACCGTCTTAAACATTTTTAAGTGTACAGTTCAGTAGTGCTAAGTATATTCACATTGTTGTGAAACAGATCTCGGAACTTTTTTAGTTTGCAAAACTCTGAAACTCTACACCCATGAAGTAACTTGCCTTTTCCAAGCTCCCCCAGCCCCTGGTCATCACCATTTTACTTTTTGTTTCTATGAATTTGACTGCTTTAGATACCTCATATAAATGAAATCATACAGTATTTGTCTTTTTATGACTGACTTATCTCATGTAGCTTAATGTCCTCAAAGTTCATATGTGTTGTAACATATGTCAGAATTCCCTTCCTTTTTAAGGCTGAATGATATTCCAGTGTGTGTATATACACCACATTTTGTTTATCCATTCATCCACTGATGGACATTTAGGGTGATTCCACCTCTTGGCTATTGTGAATCATGCTGTTAAGAACTTGGGTGTGCAAATATCTTTTCACAACCCTACTTTCAGTTCTTTTGGATATATACCCAGAAGTGGGATGCCTGGTACTTCTGTAATTAACTTTTTAAAAAAAATAAATTTATTTATTTTATTTATTTATTTTTTTGGCTGCATTGGGTCTTCGTTGCTGCATGTGGGCTTTTCTCTAGTTGCGGCGAGCGGGGGCTACTCTTTGGTTCGGTGCGCAGGCTTCTCATTGCGGTGGCTTCTCTTGTTGCAGAGCACGGGCTCTAGGCACACAGGCTTCAGTAGTTGTGACTCGCGGGCTCTAGAGCGCAGACTCAGTAGTTGTGGCGCATGGGCTTAGTTGCTCCATGGCATGTGGGATCTTCCCGGACTAGGGCTCCAACCCATGTCCCCTGCATTGGCAGGTGGGTTCTTAACCACTGTGCCACCAGGGAAGCCCTATATTTAAATTATTGAGGAAAAAAATTTATACTGTATTCCATAGCAGTTGTACCATTTTACAATCCCATCAGCACTGCATGAGGGTTCCAGTTTCTCCAAGTGCTTGTCAACCCTTGTTACTTTCTGATTATTTGATAGTAGCCATCCTAATAGGTGTGAAGTGATATCACATTGTGGTTTTGATTTCCATTTCCCTGATGATTAGTGATGTTGAGCATCTTTTCATATGCTTATTGGTCATTTGTATAACATGTTTGGAGAAATGTCTATTCAAGTTCTTGGCCCATTTGTTGATTGGGTCATTTCCATTTTTGTTGCTGAGTTGTAGGAATTCTTTGTATATTCTAGATATTAACCTTATCAGATATATGATTTGTATTTTCTCCCAAGAGTTAGTTTTTAAGACATTTATATTTACATTACTGGTTGAACCTTAGAGTATTCTCTCTAAATAGTATTTTTTAATGGATAAGAAGGTAGATTGTTTTAGCATCCTTTCTTACACTAAATATGAAATTCTCAACCTCAACACTATTGCCACTCTGGGTTAGATAATTATTTATTTTAAGAGTCTGCCTTGTGCATTGAAGGACGGTTAGCAGGATCCTTCCACCACTAGATGCTAGTGGCACCCCTCCCCCACCAAGTTGTGACAACCAAAAATATCTCCAGATATTGCCAGATGTCCTCTTGGGAGCTAATCATCCTGGCTGGCAACCACTCTACTAAGTTAATTATATGTTTATGTTTGAGATAGGCAGAACATTTTAATGTTGCTTATTCCTAGTCCTCTACTATATTTCAGATTTTTGCTTAGAAAGACAAAGCCAGATTACAGCACCAGCCATTCTGCAAGACTCACAGAAGACGTCCTCGCAGATGAGAGGGACGACTATGATTACTTGATGCAAACGTCCACGGTATGAGGTTGCAGCTTCTGTCATTTATTTCTATTTGTCAGTGATCATGCTTTGCATTTCAGATAGTTAACGTTGATTCGTACTATTTAGCAAGCTTATTTTTAAAATAATTATTCACTTATATCTTGGGGACTGAAAAGTTGAAAGACGTATGTATATTCTAATGGATATTATGCAATAAGAGAGCTATTTTAGGAAACATAATCCTTAATGGCACCCTCAATCCCGATTTTGTTATCCTCTTTCTTGACAGCATTTTATTTGCCACTTAAGTTTTCCAAGTACATTTTGCAGTTTCTTTTGTCTCAGTGATGTCTGCAAGATCATTTATCGTACTTTGTTAGAGGTCAAGGTGTCTGCCATTTTGAATTTTTAAAACACTTCTCATAAAACGCCAAATGGAAAAAAAATATGTAGCTGTGTCCCTTTAGAGTTTCCCCCATATTTGAACGTGACTTTCACATATCAGATCTGAACTATTTCAAAGTGATTTTAAGGGCTCAAAATATTATGTTAGTGATAGTATATTCAAGGTATAAAACAGGTATAAAACCTGTAGCATAGATTATTGTTCTGGTGTAAGCTTGAAGAATTCAAAGCTTACCTGCATAATGGATTGATGGTTTTATCACATAAACATACTATATATGTACTCCCCCATCCATACATACTTGGAAGTATAAAAAGCTTCAGATCATCTTTTGCTCAGATAGTCTTTTCTCTTTTTCCCATTATTTCTGAAATAATTCAGGATCTCTGTTTTAAGACTTTTCCTTTGCCACATCAGTCCTTTGTGCCTATAACATTTTACTTAGGCTAAAGGTTTTTTTTTTTTTTTTTGCTGCTTTAAACTTTGGGTTTTGTTGTTGTTGTTATAGCATAATTGAATATACTTAGTATTGAATATACTATTATTTTCTTTTTTATTGAAGTATTGTTGATTAACAATGTTGTGTTAGTTTCAGGTGTACAGCAAAGTGATTCAGTTATACATTTGTGTATATTGGGTTGGCCAAAAAGTTTGTTTGGGTCTTTCCGTAACATGTTACGGAAAAACCCAAATGAACTTTTTGGCCAACCCAATATTCTCTTCAGATTCTTTTCCATTATATCCATTACAAGATATTGAAGATAGTTCCCTATACTGTGCCATACAGTAGGACCTTCTTGTTTATCCTTTCTACATATACCAGTTTGTATCTGCTAATTCCAAACTCCCAATCCATCCCTCTCCCACCCCCCTCCCCTTGGCAATCCCCAGTCTGTTCTCTATGTCCATGATTCTGTTTCCGTTTCATAGACAGGTTCATTTGTGTCCTATTTTAGATCCCACATATAAGTGATATCATATGGTGTTTGTCTTTCTCTTTCGGACTTACTGCATTTAGTGTGATAATCTCTAGTTGCATCCATGTTGCTGCAAATATGCCAAACGATTTTAAACAAAGACATATCTTCTTAGGCAACTTAAAGACATTGCAAGTCAAAGTTTTGTTTCTTTTTGCTTTGCCAATACTTGGTGTTGCTGTCTTGACAGTACTATTACTCAGTGAGAATCTTTCCTGGACAAGAACCTGCCAGCGTCTGGGTGGGCTGGATCACGTCCGATTTCCATCAATATGATACAGGCTTTGACTTGGACAGAGTTCGTACGGTGACCGTGACTCTAGGAGATGAAAAAGGGAAGGTGCATGAAAGGTAGGTTTTCCTCGATTTCTTACATGAATGACATTTGATAAAAATGTTGATAAACCTAGGCATTTTTTTTTTCTCTTGGATTTTATGTCCAAGATAATATTCTGTTGATAGGAACAGTGTAATCAAACCGTTAACGTCCATGTCCTTTTTGTTACTCATACAAGCCGGTAAGGAATCTGAATATATTAAAAGTGCAAAATCTTATAAAGTAAGAGCAGTGCATCTCTTTGGGGTAATAATAATATATTCCTTCAGGTGACATCGCACACGACTAATGACTTGGTTTACCATTACTTAGCCATTGTGTGAGGATTAGAGACAGGTGAATGTGAGGCATTTAGCCTGTGGTCTGATCTGCACCTTGGGAACTGGTTAGGAGGCGGGGAGAGAAAGGTGAAGACAGTGTGGGCTAGTGGTTTAGACCAGGTGGACGCATTTGAACTCAGACTGAGGAGCCGTGGGTTCTTTCCTCAGCTTGGCCATTGACTCGCTGTGTGGCTTTGGGTAAGTCAGTTACAGTTTCTGTGCCATCCTTTTTCATTTATAAAACAAACCAAACTCAAACCAAACCTTCAAAAAAGTGAAGAAGGCTATCTTCCTTGCAGAATAAGACAAGAGAAGATCTGGCCATTTGCATCTACCTTTTGTGCCCGTGCATCCTCTCTGACCTGCTGTGATGGGTCTCATAGAAAGAGCCCCCCCATAATGTTGCTTTTCTTTTATACCTGCACCATCATTTTTGGTGACCAGAAGCTCCCTCTCCTGCCTTCAGGTTGTAACACTTGAACCACAATGAACTTAGCACTTGAGACAGTGAGCCTAGCAAAAATTCTCCAATGAACAGTGCTTTATGTCGGGGGGGGGGGCAAATCACCTGTTTCCAGGAATATTCTGAGGGATATATTTGATTTTCAGAGATGGGGACAATGAAAGGAGATAATATAGGGATATGGTATCTGATTGATGTTTTTGGTGTAGGAAATACAGGCTAGGGAAGGTTGTTGAATCTTACATAAATAGAGCATAGAAACACAGCCAACTTTTGATTATTCAGAAACTGACTTTATCTCCGCCTTCTTGCTCTTTTCCTCCTACTTGCCTGTGTTTGCCCTTTTTGCCAGCCTCATTCATACATGCACTGCACAGTAGTAGAGAAAGGGAAGGAGGTGAACCTCAAATCACTTAAGTTTGCTACTCTCTCTGGTAAAGGTGTTGTGGAGGGTGAAACTCAGGTGGGGTTTGTTGTTAATATCACAGATCTTGTGCTCATCCCAGCTGAGTCTGTCTCTCATAACAGATCACCAGGAATTGTCCAGAAAGGGGCTTAATTTTAGCCAAATTTTATATCTATCGAATCACTGACAGCTCACGTAGAATTGGCCTAAAGACTTTGATAGTGTTCAGAAACAGGTGCTTCTCATCTCAGAACAAGTGCTTTAAAAAAAAAAAAAAAAAACCCTTGAGATTTGTGACCACCTAGAGGGGTGGGATAGGGAGAGTGGGAGGGAGACGTAAGAGGGAGGAGATATGGGGTTGTATGTAAACGTATAGCTGATTCACTTTGTTATAAAGCAGAAACTAATACACCATTGTAAAGCAATTATACTCCAATAAAGATGTTAAAAAAAAAACCCATGAGAATGAAAATTACCAATTTGGATGATTATTACATAGTTAAACTTTGTGTGTGTGTGTGTGTGTTAGTTTCTGCTTTATCATAGTTAAACTTTTTTGAACCTCAGAAAAAGGTCCAGTTTGGTTTGAGTTTTTGGAGGGAAGGTGCAGGTCAGTTCTTATCCTTGGTTCCAACTCGTTGACCTGTCTTCATTAGGTGTGAAATTGAGAGATTGGAAGACCTGACTCAGAATGTCCACTGAAGTCAATGGAGTTTTGCTCAGAATCACAGAATCGGGCCCACTGTACACCTGTCCCATTTCAGCATGAGCTTGTTGCTTGCACAGCATAACTTAGGTTTAGTTTGCCAGACGTCCATGCTTTCCATGCTACCTGTGCGTGTTCAAAGATAAACATGTTTTTTTGCAATTCAGCATCAAACGCAGCAACTGCTATATGGTGTGTGCGGGTGAGAGCCTGAGCCCCGGGCAAGGACGCAACAACAACGGCCTGGAGATTGGCTGCGTGGTGGACACCGCCAGTGGGCTGCTCACCTTCACGGCCAACGGCAAGGAGCTGAGCACATACTATCAGGTATGTGGTCAGGGGTGGCCTTGTGCTTCCAGGGAGGAAACCTTTATCCCCGTTAGAGAGGAGAACACATTTTGTAAGATCAAAAAGTAAATTATAAGCTAGAAGAAAATGAAAACACAGATGAGTCAATTCTGTATTTTTACTTCTGTTTGAGTAATAACAGTGCCATAAGCCCTTCAGAGTAAACAGTACATTCCTCCAAAAATGTTCACATAGTCCTGAAATGAAATATTCCAAATAATTATTGAAAGAGAATATCTGCATGAGAGGAAGAAAAAGTCTTTTTCTGTAAAGTGTTTCTTAGGTGTTAGGAAGAAAATATATTTTTGTGTGTGTTCCTTCCTTTACTAATATTATTAAATTCATTTGATTATTTAAGGTGGAACCAAGTACAAAATTATTTCCTGCAGTTTTTGCGCAAGCTACAAGTCCCAACGTTTTTCAGTTTGAGTTGGGAAGAATAAAGGTAAGAAAGACTCATTCCTGGTATTATTATATTTGGGTTGTTTTTTGTTAGGAAATAGCATTTACTTCTTCTTCAATTAATTCCATACGTGATTAGTACTGATATTAATCACATAAATCATTCTTTAAAAGTTTCCATATTTGAAAATTCTGTAATCTCGTTAAGGTCACTAGAGTAACATAAGTAATTAGAAAGGGTTTTCTTTGGTTATCATAAGTATATTATTCAATAAAACTAGCCTTGTACAGAACACAGATGCCAGATTACATACAGCTCAGTAATCACTGAACTCACGGGTAAGCTAGTGAACGGGCTTGAAGAGCTGAAAGTATGCTACACTGTGGTAAATGCGAGAGTGACAGGTATTGAGTACTCTGGGAACATAAATGAAAGGACAACTAAGTAGGATGGGGTGGATCAGATAAAGCTGAAAGAGGAGATTACATTTAGGTTGATTCTTAACTGTTGAATTACAGATCTCAGGGTACGTTTGCTAGGAGAGGGCATTCTAGACAGAGGGTGAGAGAAGGTGAAAATACATAGGCATGAAAGTGCTGAAGGTTAAGGAATTCAGTGTGACTGTAACAAAGGATGCTTCTGGGATGTGGCTAGAGATGAATATGGATGGAAGGTAGTCCAAGTTGAAAAGGCCTTAAATGCCATATTAAGAAGTGTACACCTGTTCCCTAGGCAGTGGTGCTTTAGTGGAAATTTGAAGCAGGGGATTGAGTATAATCAAACCTGTTTTGGGAAAATATGTTGGTAGTAATGTGGAGAAATATCTGCCCTCAAATGAATGAGAGCAGGCAGTAATAATTATCTATCAACAATTTGGTATTGTCCACATGGGAGAAGATGATGAGATTCACGAAAGTCATCATAGAGAGAGAGTGAGACGTAAGAAGATGTTTTAGGGGAGAGATTAACAGAATTTGTCAATGAATTGGTTTAATAGGATTTGTTGAAATTGGATTTGGTGCTCAAGGAGAATGAAGGATCAAGGATTATTTTTTTTTTCTTTTTTTTTTACTTTTTTTGGGGGTGGACTTTTTTTTTTAATTAAAGTATAGTTGATTTACAATGTCGTGTTAGTTTCAGGTGTACAGCATGGTGATTCAGTTGTGTGTGTGTGTGTGTGTGTGTGTGTGTGTACTCCTTCAGATTCTCTTCCTTTATAGGATATTACAAAATATTGGGTATAGTTCACTGTGCTATACAGTAGGTCATTGTTGGTTATCTATTTTATGTATAGTAGCATGTATATGTTAATCCGAAAAGGATTAATTTAAATAATTTTAGTCTGGCCAGCCAAGGGGTACTAATACAACAACAAGCAGAAGAGCCTGCTGAAATTCAGGAAAAGGAATTGAGTTGAAATTCGCGATTGTAAACAATGAGATGCTGGGCACCCCTCAGGGTGAATGTAGTAGACAGTTTTACCATGCTGGCTCAGTGACCTTGGACATATTTCTTAAACCATATGAGCTCAGTTTCTGCCTTTGTAAAATGAGATTCCAGCTGCCGCAGAAGAGCCAATACGATATGGACTAAAGGAATCTGTGATTTTTGTTAAGTAGGAGGGCTTTAGTGACCTTGCCAGAAAAATTTCAGTAAAATGATGGAAGAAGCCGTAGTATTTTTTTCAAGATCATTCAATTCATATTATTATTTGAGATTGAACGTGAGGGAAAGGAGGCAGCAAGTTTGGATGACTGAAAAAAAGTTAAAATTTGACAGAAAAGTGGTAGTTTCTCAGAACCCAGACTCTGATATTGGTCTATTTGACATTTATGTTTCGTGTTTCATAGATATTGCAAATTGGATATGTCCAAAACTGGACCGCTGACCATCACTCCCCCCTCCTCCTGACTTGCCTGATCGAGTCTTCCTGTCTGTCAGTTAATAACTCAGACCCCAAACCTTGGAGCCATCCTTGGCTTCCCTCCTTTACATTCTGCATCCCAGTTCCTCCCCCCAGCAAATCCTCCACCTCTGACCTCTCCCACCACCCCTCCTGCTGATCTGCCCTCCATCACCATCGTTCCCATCTGTATTTCGCCACTAGCCTCTAATTCATCCTCACCCCTCTGTTTATCATAGAACAATCTGAGTGACTGTCGTTATTTTAAAATAAAAATCAGACCGTGTCACTCACTTCACTGCTCGAAACCCTAGAAACCCTGTTTCCCTGAGAGTAAAAATCCGAGATCTGATGATGGTTCTCAAGTTCTAAACCACCTGACCTCCTCTAACCCCTCTGACTTCATCTCCTCCTGCTGTCCCCTCCTTCACTCCACTGCAGCCACCCTGGCCCCCAGCTCTTCCTCAGACGTGCCACGCAAACTCCCTCCTTGGGTTCTTTGCATTCACAGTTCCCTCTGCATGGAAATTTCTTCCCCTGCATATCCACATGGTTCTTCTCTTTGGATCTTTCTGTAAGTGTCATCTTCTCAGTGACACCATTCTGACCACCCTGTTTATTATTACTGTCCTGCATTCTGATTCCCCCATTCTGTTTTTTTTTTCCCTCTCCATGACCTCTTTTCTAATAACTAGTTAATTACTGATTTTGTTTATTTTATGTCTAATGAAAAAGAAATGGAAGCTGTATGAGGGTAGGGATTTTGTCTGTTTTGTTTCATTGATACATTCTCAGTGCCTGATACAAGTGCCTGGGTTTTTTGTCCCCATTAGCAGAAGAGAATAGGAAAGTAGCTTGAGGATGAGCAAGTCTAAATAATGCAGTAGAGAAGGTTCTAGAGGAGAGGGAGAAACCGAAGGTAACGCGGAAAGATGAGATAATTGTTTTATTGGCCCAGAAGAAGCAGGCAGGGGTGGTATCACGATCATAAATGAATGAATAAGCTTTGGCAAAGTAGAGACTTTTCTTTCCCTGAGGCCAGCCTGTAGGAATTGGAATGGTTGAGGATACATATTAGAGGTGGAGGAGAAAGAAATTGTGTTTCTTGTTTAATAGTCAGGTTTATCTGTTGAGCTGTGTCTGGTGTATTGCTGGTTACTCAAACCTGAGAAACCTGACGGTGAGTGAGGGTGTGAGTAGTTTAAGGATGGATGAAGTGGGTGACAAAGGACAGACAATAAGAGAGGGAGAAAGCCAAGTGGATGTGACCAATCTTTCAGGATGTTTGGATGAAAGCAGCTAAAGACATGCCAAGCGTCCCTGAGGACCCAGCTTGGTAAAGAAATAGGAAAGATACCTGGCTATACTCTCTTGCTCTTGCATTCTCAGTGTGCCATTGAGTATATGGGAAGGAGACATCCCCAAATTTCCTCCACTTGTCCTTTCAGAAGCAGCTCAACCCAATTTCTATTAGTTTTTGTATTGACTCTGCTCAACACGTAGCGTATCTGTCATTATCTCTTTCCTGTGCAGAACTCTAGTCATCACTTTATGGACCCCCCCAGGAGCGTCATCCATTCATTCTTTTTCTGCTTCCCCATCTCCTAGAATGTGATGCCTCTCTCAGCGGGATTATTCAAGAGCGAGCACAAAAACCCCGTGCCGCAGTGTCCCCCTCGTCTCCACGTGCAGTTCCTCTCACACGTCCTCTGGAGCAGAATGCCCAACCAGTTCTTGAAGGTAGACGTGTCTCGAATAAGTGAACGCCAAGGCTGGCTGGTGCAGTGTGTGGAACCTCTGCAGTTCATGTCTCTCCATATCCCAGAGGAGAACAGGTCAGGCCTGAGCGTCCTTTACTGTCTGATGGGGACCCATCAAATTAGATGCCTACCCCAGGGTTCAAGGGTGGTGCTGGGGAAACAAAACGGGGTTTAAAAAATACTGATTTCTTGGGGCCATGCAGACGTTATTTTGTACATCCTAAGTTTAAGTCTGTGTCTCAACTCCTTGGTTACTGAAACAGAATTATTACAGGTGAAGAGGTGATTTGATAGTGTATGATCTCTTTCCTCATTCTTGTTTTGCTTATGAGAATAACAGTAAGTAAAAATTCAGACACATACAGCTGCCATCTGACTTAAGGCAGCCGAGTAAGAGAGTATCACAGAACTGTAAGATAGTAAAGAGGGAATCAGAAAAATCACTTAGTTCAGTCCTTTGTTTGACAGATGGGAAAAACTGAGACCAAGAGATGTCGATGAAAGAGCATTGTGAAAATACCTTGAGGGCTTTGGAAACAAGTTTATACGCATTCTAGACAGTCATAGTAATAATATAAAGTATACTTAATGTTCAGAGGTGGCTTTGTTTATGATTTTCAGTTTTTCCATGTGAGAGCCAATTAAATTGCAGAGATTTCATTTTAGTAGCCTCATTATCAGTAAGTTTGGGACCAAGATTTCCCTCCCAAAATATCATTAAAAAGTTAAGTCACAGGGCTTCCCTGGTGGCGCAGTGGTTGAGAATCTGCCTGCCAATGCAGGGGACACGGGTTCGAGCCCTGGTCTGGGAAGATCCCGCATGCCACGGAGCAGCTGGGCCCGTGAGCCACAACTACTGAGCCTGCGCGTCTGGAGCCTGTGCCCCGCAACGGGAGGGGCCGCGATAGTGAAAGGCCCGCGCACCGCGATGAAGAGCGGTCCCCGCACCGCGATGAAGAGTGGCCCCCACTTGCCGTAACTAGAGAAAGCCCTCGCACGAACTGAAGACCCAGCACAGCCAAAAATAAATAAATAAATAAATAAAGCAGCTATAAAAAAACGAATCCTTTGCATAGATAATTCAATTTGAAGAAGAATTTAAAAAAAAAAAAAAAAAAAAAAAAAAAAGTTAAGTCACAAACTGAGTGAAAACGTTTCATGAAAACAATGCAAAGACACACATATTTGTTATTTTGCTTATATTTTAAAACTCTACTCTTAAAAAGCTGTAGAAGCTATGTTCATTTTTATATATTTAGACATGCTTGGCACTTTTATTTTCTTTTAATACCTTTAAAATTTAACCTGTGTTTTAGAAAACAATTGGTCCGTTCCTCAACAAGTTAAATACAGAGTTACCATAAGAGCCTTCAATTCCACTCCTAGGTATATACCCAGGGGAAATGAAAACATGTCCACACAAAAACTTGTACACGAATTTCAGAGCAGCATTATTCACAGTAGCCAAAAAGTGGGAACAACCCAAATGCCCACCAACTGATTCGCGGATAAATAAAGTGTGGTGAATCCATACTGTAAATCTATTTGGCAATACAAAGGAATGAAGTACTTAAATGTGCTACAAAATGGATGAAGCTTTAAAACATTATACTAAGTTTTTAACTAGTTACACTACTACCACACGTTATAGGATTCCATTTACAGGAAAAGTCCGTAATAGGCAAATCTTTAGGGAGAGAAGGTAGAATAATGTTTACTTAGGGGAGGCAAGGGCAGTGGACCTGAGGAGTGACTGCCACTGGGTACTACTGGGTTTCTTGTGGGGTGAGGAAAACGTTCTAAGCTTAGATTATGGTCATGGTTGCCCAGTTCCATTAATCTACTAAAGCCATTGAATTATTTATTTTAAATAGGTAAATTGTATAGTATGTAAATGATATCTCAATAAAGCTGTTTCCAAACAGAAGAAATCCAAAGAAAAATTAATCTGGCCAGGTGAATTTTTTTTAATCCATTAAGTATTTATTTGTATATTTTTAGGTGAAATAATTAGAGAGATATAACATTCATAATGTACTCTTTAGAGGATTCAATTTAATTTCATACTTTTTATTTTATGTGAGAAAAGTTATATTGGAATTTTGCATCTAATGTTTTAAAAAAGTTACTCTGCAACCAAAAGAAACATCACATTTGGGAACGAATTTTTCTTTTTTTTTTTTTAATTAAATGAATAACTAATTTTTTATTTATTATTTATTTATGGCTGTGTTGGGTCTTCGTTTCTGTGCGAGGGCTTTCTCTAGTTGTGGCGAGCGGGGGCCACTCTTCATCGCGGTGCGCGGGCCTCTCACTATCGCAGCCTCTCTTGTTGCGGAGCACAGCTTCCAGACGCGCAGGCTCAGTAATTGTGGCTCACGGGCCCAGCCGCTCCGCGGCATGTGGGATCTTCCCAGACCAGGGCCCGAACCCGTGTCCCCCGCATTGGCAGGCAGATCCTCAACCACTGCGCCACCAGGGAAGCCCAGGGAATGAATTTTTCTTTATAAGGAAAAATATTCTCTCTCTATTAAGCAGAGAGTTTTAAGGTTGTGATTTAATATGTTGGCATGTCATAGAAACCCAACATACACTCCTGCCATAGTAATGTATCATTTATGTTAATTACCTGTGATAAGTTATATGCGCATGAATGGATAATTTAAATTCTTACTATAGGCCGTAAAGAATTTGAGTCAATTTCCCAAAATATATGAAATGCAAATTTGTAAAAAAAAAAAAAAAAAAGTGTCATTGGAATCAGGTTGCAGAGAAGGTAAGGATAGGAAAATAACAAAGCCAGGACTGGTCCACAGTCATTCACATCACACCATCATATGGTTGCACATTGGTTTCACACTTCATAGAAGCCAAAGAAAAATCGGATGTGTTTCAAAATTCAGATTCCAAAATGGAAATGCCGACTAGTATTCAAGTAGAATCTGTTCATCATACCCCAATAATATGACAATTAACTAATATTTTAAAAATTGGATGGTAGTAGATGTATGTCAGTCCTCTGTTTCTTTCAGGAGATATCTCACTCATAGTTCATAATTTAATTTACTTATTTTTTGGGTTGTTTCCCTCTGTAACTAGGCAGTAAGCTCCCTTAGGGCAGGAATCTTGTCTGTATTGTTCACCATCATTTCACCAGTGCGCAGTGATCAGTACATAATAGGTACTCTGTAATATTTGAGGAATAAAAGAATGATATTGAGTCATGAAGGAAATTTCTCCCCTGGAGACTTTAAAGACTATAATGAGTTGTATTAGTCAGATTTTACTGTAATGGCAACCTCCAAAATTTCGGTGGCTTGCAAAGAAACCTGTATTTCTTGCTCGTGTTACATGAGGTCGTGGGTCCACTGCTGCTCTGCTCCAGGCTGGGGAGATGGTCTGCAGATGTGGTTCACGTGCCTTCTTGCCCAGCTGATGGGGCAGCCCTGATCTGGGACGTATAGCTTCCATGGTCAAGGGTAGATATGAAGGAGGGCTAACAGTCCTCTAAGAGTTTTCTTTTCCCTTGTGGCAGATGTTCTATCCAGTTACATTTTATTGACCAAAGCAAGTCAGGTAGTCAAGCCCAAAGTAAGTAGGGTCGACAAGATGACTCCATCTACAGGGAAGAAAGGAGAAGGAGGATATTTACTGACAACAATACAATTTACAGCACGCGCTAAAGATGTGCTAGATGATATATTTGGCGTTGTGCTTATAACAGATAAAACAGTGAGTTATTTCTTTTGCTCTCCTCCAGTTAAAGCCGTTGTTCATTAATGTATGAATATTGCTACAGTGGGTTGGTGTGGAAAGACAGACTGAATTAGTTGAGGTACATCCTTTGGTTTGCCTTGACCTAAGTCAGGTTATGAGAAGTAGACTGCAAGTCCTTCCGATTTCTCCCATTCATTCATTCATTCCACAAACATGTATTAGTGCCCACTGTGTTCCTGGCACTGGATAGAAAAGAGTGAGCAAAACAGACATGACCCTTACCTTAAAAGACTGGTCTGGTAGGGAGGAGGGGTGCTTTATAGGAAAGAACATGGCATCATGAAGTGAATCATGGGGGTGAATTGGGAGCGGCAGCAGCAATGTAGATTGTAGAGTCCTTATATGTTGTTTCTAGAAACTGACATTTTGAGATTGATCAGACAGTAGACTGAATTGCGTTCTTCAGTAAGGACCTGGAGTACAGATATTCTGTGTTGCTACAATAAATGGATTTATATATTTTGGCCATCTGCCAGGCTGAGGGGTGGGTAACAGTCTTCTTGGGAGATTGAAGAGCCCAGTTAAGATATGGGAATCCTCCACTACACCTTGAGGTGGCGGGGGCTTACTCAATTATACCTCTCCAAGAACTAGGTGCTAGCCACTGGGCCCAGCAGATGTGTGGTTTCCTGGAAGTCTAGGTGGTACACAGTGTGGGTAGTTATTTGCTAGGCATTTTATAATGCATGAATCTTCTGACTCTGAGAGTCAGAAGGTGGAGTCTGGAATACGTCTGCACCATCAAGCCACAGTGGGTTTTAGCAGAATGCCTGTGACCTGAAAAGCACAGGTACAATGGGTAGGTGGTGTGGGCAGGATGACAGGGTATCTAAGGATAGTGACAAAGCTTAACAATAAATAATCACAAATAATTATTCAGTACCCATTGTGTGCTAGGCTCGGTGCTGGATGAATGCTAATAACTACAGTATATAATAGCCCCTGTCCTGATGAGCTTATATTACAGTCTCACCAAGGATACATTGCAAGATGAATGAGTGGTTCCCTTGATTATCAATATATCAAGTTTCTACCTTTAGTACTATAGTGTTGCCCATGAACAATCTATGTAATTTAAAGAGTTTAGAAAAATTAGCGCATCTAAAGGAATTATGTGCTCTTAAAATAGATTTTCTTTTAAAAGGAATGACTTGACTTTAGGTACATTCTGGACATATGCTTAAGGTTTACTTGCGTTGAAAGGTCATGATGTGTGGTAGAAGCAAAATGATCTGATATAAACTCAGATTCCCAACAGAAACTTCCCTGAGTGAAAATGTCCCTAATAGTGTTTGTTTCATGAGTGGCACATACCTGGTGGAAACAGGGTGGCATTGGCATATGTTTGGGTCTGTGAGGGACGTGTAAGTAGGTAAATTATGTCAAAGGAATTATCCCTCTGTTTACCTACTGACTGGTTACACTCAGAGCTGATCCTAAAGTCAGAGACAGAGCAACATAGCCTAAGGCTAAGTTTTCTGGCTTCTTGAAGCAGGTTAGCCAAATTGGAAAAGGAGATTCAGGATTTTTCAAAGAGTGCTCAAATTCTGAAAGGGGAGGAGTCCCCAGGGTCAGCTTGAGACCCAAATATCTAAAAGAGATGTTCAGAGTCCTGAGGTGATGAAGAATGAAGAAAGCTCCAAGCACTAGTGACTGGAAATTTCCAACATCAAATTCTATCTGGAAGAAAACTTAAAAACATCTAGAACTGATATTTTTAAATCTGTGCTATCATCAAACACGTCATAGAAAACTAATTTAAAAAATAGTTTCTGTTTCCATAACTTGTGACATCAACGACATATGTAGATTTCTCCTCTGATGGAGGATCGTTTTCAATGTCCATGTTTCACTTCTCCTGTCTCCAGATCCGTGGACATCCTGGAACTGACCGAGCAGGAAGAACTGCTGAAATTCCACTACCATACTCTCCGGCTCTACTCGGCCGTCTGCGCGCTTGGGAATCACCGGGTGGCCCACGCCTTGTGCAGCCACGTGGACGAACCGCAGCTGCTCTACACCATCGAGAACAAGTACATGCCCGGCTTGCTGCGCGCCGGCTACTACGACCTGCTCATTGACATCCACCTCAGCTCCTACGCCACCGCCAGGCTCATGATGAACAGTGAGTTCATCGTCCCCATGACGGAGGAGACGAAGAGCATCACCCTCTTCCCCGACGAGAACAAAAAGCACGGCCTCCCGGGCATCGGCCTCAGCACCTCCCTCCGGCCGCGGATGCGGTTTTCCTCCCCGAGTTTTGTCAGCATTAATAACGAGGGTTACCAGCACAGCCCCGAGTTCCCGCTGGACATCCTGAAGGCCAAGACCATACAGATGCTGACAGAGGCCGTGAAAGAGGGCAGCCTTCACGCCCGGGACCCCGTCGGGGGGACCACTGAGTTCCTGTTCGTCCCTCTCATCAAGCTGTTCTACACCCTGCTCATCATGGGCATCTTCCACAACGAGGACTTGAAGCACATCTTGCAGTTGATTGAGCCCAGCGTGTTCAAGGAAGCTGCCGGTCCCGAGGAGGAGGGCGAGTCGCCAGAGAAGGAGCCCTGCGCCTGCGCAGAAGACTCCAAGCTGGAAGGCGCCGCTGAGGAAGAAAACAAAGGGGGTAAGAGGTCCAAGGAAGGCCTGCTCCAAATGAAACTGCCCGAGCCAGTTAAATTGCAGGTAATCAGAGAAAAAGATCGCAGTGAATTTCACGACCTATTAACACTGACCTTTGTCTCTTTTTCTGTGTGTGTGTGTGTGTGTATTTGTATTCCTGGGTAAAGATAGTTCTTCATAAAATTAACCAACTTCCTGTTATGCCTGGGGACATGCCTGTCTAATTTTCTTGCGTTTGGAATGAAGTTCATGTATTTTCCAATTGAGTCAGTTGACAGATTTTTTTGGGTTTTTGTCAAGGTGGTTTCCTTGGTCAAGTACGTGTCCGCCCGTCATACACGTGTGTGTGTGGCATGTCGCTATTTCTGTGTGTGTCTGTGTGCGTGTGCCTATTTGTGCGTCTGCGTGTGTGTATGTCTGTCTGAAAGGAGCATAGGTGTCCGCCCGTCATACACGTGTGTGTGGCATGTCGCTATTTCTCTGTGTGTCTGTGTGCGTGTGCATATTTGTGCGTCTGCGTGTGTGTATGTCTGTCTGAAAGCATAGGTGTCCGCCCGTCATACATGTGTGTGTGTGGTATGTCGCTATTTCTCTGTGTGTATGCGTGTGTGTGCATATTTGTGCGTGTGCGTGTGTGTATGTCTGTCTGAAAGGAGCATAGGTGTCCGCCCGTCATACACGTGTGTGTGTGGCATGTCGCTATTTCTCTGTGTGTCTGTGTGCGTGTGCATATTTGTGCGTGTGCGTGTCTGTATGTCTGTCTGAAAGGAGCCTAGGAGGTGGGTTTTTGTCCTGCCGGTGTTACCGAGACCAAGCTCATATTGCTCGCTGCACTGTCCAGTAAATCGAGAGACGAGGTGCTGGGGCAAGGAATAGTGACTTTATTCAGAAAGCCAGCAGACCAAGAAGATGGGGGACTGATGTCCCAGAGAACCATCTTGCCTGGATTGGGATGCTGGTTTCTTTTATAGAGCAAAGAGGGAGAGGTGTGGAAGTAAAGTTAAAAAAAAAAAAAAAGGGCAAGAAGTTATTGCAGATATTTCCTGGTTCTGGCCAGATTCAGGAGGGGAGGTGTTAATTTCTTCTTCCTGCAGCCATTCACAGGGGGGGCCTGGTCAGGATGTTTCCTGTGAGCTTAAACAAAGGTATTTTAGCTTAACGTTCAGGCTTGGGAGGCAGGGTCCCTGGAGACGGACCATTATGTATACTTTAAGCAACGTCCCTTTAGTGATCAACTTGTAGCAAAAGCAATAGAATATAAAGTTTAAAGTAAAAGAAACGAATCCAATATGGAGTCACATTTGTTCTTCCCTATTACACGCCTCCTTCTTATTCATTAGCAGTTTCCTTGCGTCTCCTTGTTTCCGTGGATGCATTTCACCGACATTCTGTTGGAATGCCTGAAATGCAAGGCTTTCAGTGCCTGTTTCCAACCGCACCTCTACCCTTCCAACCTTAGGACGCTTGCTCACCAGTAGGTGCGTCCATTCTCACACGCAAGATTTTCCTTCCTGCCTGTGTTTCTAAAGAATCAAAGACCTTGCCTGTCTTTGTGCTCATCCAGATGCCCCCAGGACCCTTTCCTAACGCCTCTTTGGTTCATTAGCATCAGTTAGTTGCTTGCATCCTTGACACCCTTTTTTTGCTCTTCCTTCCTCAGTCAGCCCTGATCGAGGTCTTTCCTCTGAGCCAGGCCCTGGGTGCTGGGTGAAGGAAGCTCACTGTCTCTGGAGGAAATATACACTTATTTATATGTATTTCTGTTAGAATATCTTATTGTTCATTGCATTAAATGCTCAGAAGGAAAAGAATGGATTTCTAGAAGAGAGAAAATTTCAACTGGAATACTGTGAGTAAGGTGAGGGAAGGCCTTTCTGAAAGGGTGACTTTTTAGCTGAGGTCAGATATTGAGGAGCGGGAGCTCAGTACTTGTGAAGAAGGAGAGAAAGAGTGTTCTAGAAGCTTTTCACCTGGAGCACGGAGCATGACAAAGGCTCTGACTCGGGAAGAGATCAGACCAGCGTCTGCAGGGAAGGAGGGTGAGATAATAGGCAGAAGGCAGTTCATACAGAGTTTTAGTTTGCTAAAACCAGCCATACCGTGGACTTGAATTTTATTCTAATTTCAATTAAAACCTCTGAAGAATTTTAGCAGGATGATTTTATTCTGAAAATCTCAGTAGAGCTCCCTGTGAGGGGAGTAAGAGAGGGTGGTCATCCAGAGCCCACCTAGTAGGACGCGGTCGTGCTGGTTCAGACCCGAGGGGGACAGTGCTTACGCTGGGGTGGGACAAAGCCAAAGCGGATGGAGAGAGGGACATAGACGCTAGGGCTGTCTCAGAACTGGCATTGACAGAAATGGCCATGCTGTGGATGGTGATAGACAGGGTTTTAAAGTCCTCTTTAACACTGCTGTGTATTTATATCACAACTGGTATAAAGTGTATTTAAATGTTTCCCTAAACTTGGGCAGAACATTCTCTGGAAGGCATGTTTCTACTGATGTGCCGTTATCAGTTAAAAATCCTTTGGGCTTCTGGTAAAAGAATACCCAGCTGACCATTTAATGAATAAGCAATAAAACCACTTAGTTAACTTAAAGTCTGGAGGTAGGCAGTCCTAGAATGAATGTCGTAGCTCAGTGGTGTCGTCAGGAACCCAGACCTTACTATCGTCCTGCAATCCTCAGTTTATGGTTTTTATCCTAAAGTGTGTCACCTCCTTCTTCCTCCAGTGATCATGTCATTAGCCAGTTTTTTTGAAAAGAGGATATTCTAGCCTGTTATTAATGGTGAAAAATCTTTCCCAGAAGACCCCTTGCAAACTTCTCTTCATTATCTCATTTGCCTCTAGCTGCAGAGGAGGCTGGGACAGTAAGTGTTCATCAGAGGGACATCAGAGGGTATTTGCCATTTGGGCTTAGACGAATTATGTTTCATCCCCTGGGACCGAGCACATTGCTATCTACATAAAATCAGGATTCTGTTAATAAAGGAGAAGAGTTGACAATTAAGCGTGTCTGCCACAAATTTTGATTTGATATACATTAACTAAGTTGCAGAAATTAAATTTGGTGTCTTTTTAATCGTCTCTTTAGATGTGTCTGCTACTTCAGTACCTCTGTGACTGCCAGGTCCGGCACCGGATAGAAGCCATTGTGGCCTTTTCAGATGACTTTGTAGCCAAGCTCCAAGACAATCAACGATTCCGCTATAACGAAGTTATGCAAGCCTTAAACATGTCGGCTGCACTCACAGCCAGGAAGACAAAGGAATTCAGATCACCGCCTCAAGAGCAGGTATGAGAATGAACTGAAAGGTCTTCCTTTTACTTTGGGTTTTAGTTCATTCAGGTTCCACACGTTGCAAAATGATACCAGAAGTTGCGAGTGTATTTTTCTCCTGTTCTCTTTAAACTGGCTACGTTCGTTTAGTCAGTATTCATAGGTCTCACCAAAATTACCTACTTATTTGGTCTCACCAAAATTACCTACTTATTTGGTCTCACCAAAATTATCTAATTATCTGTTAGTTTAAACAGATGAGAGACTTATTAAAAGGTATCAGGTGTATTATGGACTCTGTGGAAACCACTGTGCCAGATTCTGAAGTTCTTCAAATAGGAATAATATCCAAGCACAGGTGGGTCTTTGTTGGCTGGCACAGCACCGCCCCAGCTAATAGGCACCCTTGACTCCTAGGACTTAATACTTTTCATTTTGTGTCTCCTAGAAGAACCCAGTGTCACTGCCACCAGTCTTGCAGGAATAGTGATCACCTCTTTGTGGTTCTTCCTCTGGTTGCTCACCTCCAAACCCAGGTCTCCCTTGGGTGCAGCAAAACCAAGAGCCTATGCCTAAACCCAAGAATGAGCTAGTCTAGGATTGTGCATTTTTCTGGCATCCACCTCAGGATGGGTCTCGTAGCGTGAGATATTACCAAAATGTAGCTATGGTGGTCACAAGGTATAACTGACAGATCGCGTCTTCAATATCTTACCTTGCTGTTTCCCTCTATGTCCAAGATACCTCTGAATGAAAATGTTTAGGGACTAATTGCAGAATTTATCTTTTTCTCACCAGAATGTAATTTCTTTGAGGGAAGGGACATGGAATCTTGTTTATTGCTGTAAACAACATTTACTGAGGCAGGGAACAAGTCCAACCTCTCCCAGAGTAATTCCGTTTGTTAAACTACTATTGGGAGACTTGTGCTTCTGGAAAGATGGAGTACATGTGCCTTTCCCTATTCTTCCTTCTAAGTACAACTGTAACCCTGGACATTACATAAAAGACAACATAAGAAGACTCTGAAAGATAGAAGAAAGAGTGGCTACGGAAGTTGGGAGCTGAGGAATGACGTGGTGGTGAGTTCCCTGGGTTTTCTTTTTGCCTCACCTATCCCAGACTTGGAGCTAAAGAAGCCGGCAACCCAGAAACGCCAGCGGGCATAGACAAGAAAAGCCCCAACAAGTGCCTTCTCTGTCTAGCCAAAGGACCAGAAAAACTGTCTGTTTTTTCTAGCAAGACAGAAAACTTTTAGGTAATGACCATGCTACTCCAGCCAAACACCACAGTAAACCCTGTGCCCCGCCCCCTACCCAAACCAGCAGACACTGAGTGGAGAGCTTAGACTTCCACCCTCACCAGGCTGTACACAGGTGCTCCAGCTGGGACTGTGGGGAGCTGGGACTTTATCCCCGCTGAGTGGTAATGACACCTACCCCTTCCTGAGTGTCAGTAGAGGCCAGGGAGGGAGATATACCAAGGCACTCTTGCCCTTTCCAGCCAGGGTTGTGTGACTTCAGGTCCACTGGGGACTTGGATCTCCCAGCCTCACACAGCAGAAACAAGGTCCCCTCTCTCCTTCACGGAGGTCAAGTGGAGAAATGAACTTTCCACTCCACCTGGCAGTAATGAGGCACCCCAGCCCTTCTCCTGCTGGATAGTGTCAGAAGAAGCCAGAAGTTTAAATAAGAACCAAAGTCTCATTAACATAATACCAGAAGTGTCCAGGTTTCAATTAAAAATCACTCATCACACCAAGAACCAGCAAAAACTTGAATGAAAAATGGCAATCAATAGATACAAACTCCGAGATGACAAAACTAAAAAAAGAAGGTTGCAGCAAAAAAAAAAATAGAAGATGCAAAGAAGAGCCAAATGGAAATTTTAGAGGTGAAAAATACAGTATCTGAATTTTTATAAACCTTCAATGGATGGACTTAACAGCAGAATGGAGGAAAAAGAGAAAAGAATCATTGAACTGAAGGGAGAACAATAGAAATTACCTAGCCTGAAAAACCAGAAAATAGAGTGAAAAAAAAAAGAGAGCTTCAGGGACGAGTGCAAATATAGCAAAAGGTCTCACATTTGTGGCATTAGATTTCCAGAGGGATAAGAGAAAGAGAGTGAACTGAAAAAAATACTTGAAAAATTAATGGTTGAAAACTTTTCAAATTTGGCAAAAGGTACAAAGATAAGAGATTCAAGAAACTGAGTAAATCCCAAACGAGATACCCACCAAATCTAAACCAAGACATATCATTGTCTTTAGTTTTCAGAAGTTTGACTAAGAAAAATCTTGAAAGCCCTGAGAAACAAATGACACTCATAGGGGAAAGACAATTCAAATGACAACAGATTTCTCATCAGAAAATATGGAGGACAGAAGAAAGTGGCACAGCATTTTTCAAGTGCTGAAAGCAAAGATCTGTCAACCAGAATTCTATATGCAGTGAAAATATCCTTCAGGAATGAAGGGGAAATCAAGACTTTCTCAAATGAAGGAGAACTACCAGAATTTGATTACTCTGAAAGAATGCCTTCTTTAAACAGAAGGGAAATGATGAAAGAAGAAAATGTGAAAAATCAGGTAGGAAGACAAAACAACACAAGGTGTTAAGGATAAATACAATTTCCTTCTCCTCCTGAGTCTTCTAAATTGTTTGATGGACAAAGCAAAAATGGTAACTGTCTGATGTGTTCTAAGTGTATGCATAAGAGATATCTAAGGCAATTATATTTTCAGTGGAGAGAATAAGGGACATAAAGGAAGATAAGGTTTCTATACTTCATTTAAACTGGTAAAGTATTGATACCAGTAGACTGAGATAAATTATGTATATATTAATATAATATCTAGTGCAACCACTAAAAATGCTATGCCAAGAGATACACTAAAAAATACCACGGATAATTCAAAATGGGATCCTAAAAATAGTTCAAGGAACTCAAAGCATGTTGGGAAAAATAAATCAGAGAGAACAAACAGAAACATATCAGTAAATTCATGAATATAAATAATCTAAATACACCAAGTAAAAGACAGAGATTGACAGAGTGAATTTTAAAAACTTGGCCTAACTACATGCTGTCTACAAGAAACTCACTTAAAATATAATTAATATAGATATGTTTAAAGTAAAAGGATGGAAAAAGGTATGTCATGAAAAATTAATCAAAAGAAGGTAAGAGCAAAGAAAATTATCATAGACTGACAGGAACATTACAAAAGGATAAAAGATCAATCCACCAGGAAGACAAATGTGTATGCACTAAACAAAAGAACTGCAAAATATGTGAAGTCAACACAGATAGAACTGAAAGGAGAAATAGACAAATACACAATTTTAGTTGGAGACTTCAACACCCCTCACTCAATATTTGAAGGAAAAGCTAGATGGAAAATCAGCAAGAATGTAGGAGAATACAACAGTGTCATCAACTAGCAGGATTTTTGGAAATTTGTAGAACACTCCACCCAATAACAGAACACACATTTTTTTTTCAAGTGCCCATGAAACATTTACAAAGATGGACTGTATCCTGAGCCATGAAACAACCTCAACAAATGTAAAAGAATTGAATTTTTTTATACAGAATGTTTTTTTGACCACAGTGGAGTCAAATTAGAAATCAGTAACAGAAAGGTAACAGGCAAATCTCTAAACACTTGGAAACTAAACAACACACTTCTAAATAATCCATAGTTTGAGAATCAAGTCTCAAGAGAAATTAAAAACTACATTGAACTGAAAGAAAATGAAAATATCACATATCAAAATTTGTGGAAACAACCAAAACTGAAATTTATTGCATTAAATACTTAACATTTAAAAAGAGAAAAACACTCAAAGCAATAATCTAAATTGCCATCACAAGAATTTAGAAGAAGAGCAACATAAACCCAAAACAAGTAATACAGAACAGATGAGAAATGGATGCAAACTGAAAACAGGACAGTTACAAAAATGAGTGAATCCAAAAGCTGGTTATTTAAAAATATTTGTAAAGTCAATAAAACTCTAGAGAGACTGACAAAGGAAGAAAGAGAAGATACAAATTATCAAATCAGGAATGAAACAAGATATTACTACAGACCCTACGGTTGTCAAAAGGATCATGTGGGAATACGTATATGCATACTGTATGATTCTATTTATATAATGTTCTTGAAATGCCAATAGTATAGAAACGGAGAACAGATTAGTGGTTGACAGGAATTAGGGATGAAGAGCAAGCAAGATGGAAGTGGGTGTGGTTATAAAAGGGTAACAGGAGGGATCCTGAAATGATGGAATTGTTCCCTCTTTTGACTCTATCAGTGTAAGTGTCCTGGTTGTGATTCTGTACTACTGTTTTGAAAGATGTCACCATAGGGGGTAACAGGGTAAAGGGTACACAGGATCTCTTTGTATTATTTCTTACAATAGCATGTGAATCTACAATTTTCTCAAAATAATAGTTTAACAAAAAATTCAAATACAAAGCTCTAAAAAGAAAACTTACAGTTGTTTCCTAAAGGAAAATTATGAAACAGACTTTTCTTCATTTATGAATTTAATACTATTCTTCATTTATGAATTTGATGCTATTGTATCTAAAACTAAAACAAATGGAAGAAAGTTTCTTGCAGTTTGTTTAATTGAACCATTAATGTTAGAAAAAAGCATAGTTATAAAGCATATATATAAAGCATATATATAAAAAAGTTATAGTTATTATATTACTCTTCAATTATGTTTGGTTTTCCTCCTTTACTGTATCCTTCTAAAAAGAGTTCTTGAAAATATTCAATAAAGCATGGAAATTAACTGGAAAAAAAAGAAAATTTAGGAGAAGCATAATAAAAAATTTTAAAACCAACATTTAGATCTTGATTGAAGAACGCCAAGTATACAAAGGGCTAACATTGTGGAATTGAGAAAGAGAAAGCAAAAGACATAACTATTTTTCAGCATGCTAAGATTTGAATGATTTATTTGTGGTGTTTGTTGGATTGAGTGATAATGATTTTTTGTCTGTTGGGCAACTATCTATGAATACTGAAAAACAGATTTTGAACATCTTTGGTTTTTATGATCTTCTTTGCTGTGCCATTCCTGAATTCACTTTTCTTTTACTCTAGTTCTTCCTCTTCTGTTTTTCCAAACTTTCAGATCAATATGCTTCTCAATTTTAAGGATGACAAAAGCGAATGTCCCTGTCCCGAAGAAATCCAAGACAAACTCTTGGATTTTCATGAAGATTTGATGACACATTGTGGTAAGGTCTTCTTGACCTACAACTCTTATTAAATGTATATTTTAGTACACATATACTGGTACAAAAGTAAGTATGTATGTAAATACGTTCAAAAATGTACACGATGCCTGTTCGGAGTTCATATAAGAATATTTGTTATGGCAAAATGGTTAACTAACCCCCATGTGGGAAGTCATGAGGGGTACAGAGATCAGAAAGGCATTAAGACCAAGCAGGCCATGACCAAAATTCTTTCTCTATTTTCCCTCCTTCCCTCAGTGGCCTGGGGAATGGGGACATGTAACCAGGTGCTTTTGGCAGAGAGGGGAGTGTTAAGTTAATTTAGTCTCAAGAAATTTGATCACAAACAGTTGTATTTAAACTGGTTGAGGGGCCACTTTTTAGGACTGGCCTAGGAAATCTGGCACATATCTTTTGAAACTAATTAAGACCTAAGGAACTCCTGCATTAAATTATATGTCAGTAGCCCAGATCTATTAAGGGGATTCTCCCTTATTTTTATTCTAAGAACTTTTAAAATGGAATTGATTGGATGTTCTGAATGTGTGGTTCTTTCTCCCTTTATGCGGTGGTGTGGATAAGTCTGCGTCTGCGTCTCAGTGAAAGAAAACGAATTAGCCATTTCTTAAGTGGTATATATATAGCGCCAGTGATATTATTTTCATTTTATCTTAATGAAGAGAGTAAAAGTATATTAATTCAGCTTATGCATGAAGAACCACTGAATGACTGCCAGAAGGTTATACTATAAATACACACACACACATTTATATATATACTGTAAATAAAGGAGTGCTCTAAAATGGTAGATTTATTGCTTCAGACATAAAGTATTCCTTAGTTTAGGATATCTAATGATATCTGCTCCCTCTGTCTCTCAACTTATTAAAATATCACTGATATTTTTGGAAGCAGGTAAGGAAGATAAAAGACTAGGGAGGTTTTTAGGCAGGGCAGAACCATAGGTCTAAATGGTGCCCAAGGTCAAGAGATGCCTTAGGGTTAGCCCAAGTAGCACAATTGATTTTGACTCCTAAGGGAGTCTTTTCCCTCTCTGCTTGGTTTTATATTTTGTACTGGCTGCTGATAGCTCTGATATCACAAGAACAGGGGAAAAAGAGAAAGAAGGAAGAGAGAGCAATGAGTGACTCTTACCTATGAGTGCTAGTGGGCAAGATCGCTTAACTCAGTGTCATCAGCTGTTTCAGACACGGCAGCATTGCTTTAAGCTATGAATGGAAAAACTTGTAAAACCTGAGAATTATTTATCCTGAATGTTTTTTTAATATTATTTTTTCTTTTCTTCTTTCTCTTTGTGTTCTTCCTACTAGGAATTGAGCTGGATGAAGATGGGTCTCTGGATGGAAACAGTGATTTAACAATTAGAGGACGCCTGCTGTCCTTGGTAGAAAAGGTGACATACCTAAAGAAGAAGCAAGCTGAAAAGCCCATTGAGAGTGACTCCAAGAAGTCATGTAAGTTATGAAAGGGCACTGCCAAAATGACTCAACTACGGCATTTACTCATCACTTAAATATTATACTAGATGAACCAGTGAGAAAATTGAGTTTGCAGCTTCCAAGAATCAGATTCTTAAGTAGATGCCTGTAGCCACCAGAAGTAGACAGCAGCATCAGGCCATACTTGTAGGAACAGATTGAGAGATGGCAGCTTTGAAAGGGTGGATGGGCTCCCTAGAGAAGTAAACATTTAGGGATTGGATCAGTCTTATCAAGAGAAAGTATAAAGCAGGTAATTTAGCCTTCATATCTAAATATTATGCTGTTGACTTTCAAATATTCTTGCATCAAGTTAAACCTTTGCTTAAAGGTTAAATAGATATTGTCTGTAACTATATTTTGGTTCTGAAATATTTCCTAAAATCTTATGCATTTCTGATTCATCCATATGATATTGAACTGAAAAGTCACAGCTGATACTCTGTGAAACCAAATAAGCACGCTGAGGCAATCGGTCTTTGAGACACTGCACGCTCATCCAAAAGGGTTTCATGAAGTAGGTCTGTGAGATCCGCTGACTTACTGTCTCACTGCTGAGACTCCATTCATTTAAGATGCAGTGTTGGTTTATTCATGGCTTTTATGGAAAGAAAAAAAAAAAAACTCATGAAAATTTTGTGTTTTTTTCACACTAACTTACAAGGGAAATCTTTTATCCATACAATTACTTCTAAATTTATTCTTCAGTATCACAACCAAATTTGAGCCAGATCTTCAAAATCAGAGTTCAAAGTTTCTTGCGAATCACTTTTTATTATTATCAATTTTGACCTATTAAAACTGACAACATGGTTTTGAGATACGTGGAAGTATACTGGCATTTTATCTAAATTTTGTATTTGGTTAAAATTGGTAGTTTTTTTTTTTTTTTTTTTAGTGTATAGATTAAAACAAGTTAAATAGCTTCTTTTGGAAATCAGACAGTATATTGATGATAGGAACTAAGTACCTATGTATGAATTAGTCACATCAACCCTACTTAGCTTTGATAATTTTAGTATATATTTTAAGAGGTTTGGAAGTTCTATTGCTTTTAAGTGTGCTTTATTGCTTGTCACATTGCAAGTAATCTTCTATGTATGGGGTAACTTTTCAACTTAATACAGTTTCACAATCAAATCCTTTTGAAGGCATTTTAAGTGACAATTAGGGATACAAATTGAAGTAGAAATATCATTTCATGAGGTTGCTACTACAAAGGACTCAAATGAGGAGACAGTTGGATAAAAAGAAAGCTCCTTGAATGCCCATGGTTGACCTTTATAAGGACATATGATGTCAGATCTTCTGGGAGGCAAAGAATAGAACAAAGAAAATAAAAGTAATAGGACCACTCATTGGTTGCCCTATGGATTGCCAATAGCAGTTTTGAAAAAGGGGCTACAATTTTGAAACAGCTTAAATGCCTTAGTTTTAAGAATAGTTTTTAAAGAAAATATTGTGTATTTTTATCCTTGCATTTCTGTAACTCATCGATATTGACATATTGACGTTGAAAAATATTTAAATGAAGTTTATTTTTTTCAAAAAATATATCTTTGAAATTCTGGCACAAATATTGATACCAGTTTGGCCTATCTGAGATATGCATTTGAAATGCCCATCTAATGTGTCTTACTATTCTCCTTTTTTTAAGAAGTATCCATAATTACTTTGCAGCCACTCTTCAGCAGCTGATTTCTGAGACCATGGTCCGATGGGCTCAAGAGTCTGTAATTGAAGACCCTGAGTTGGTGAGGGCCATGTTCGTGTTGCTCCATCGACAGTATGATGGCATTGGGGGTCTGGTCCGGGCTCTGCCAAAGACCTACACTATAAATGGTATTTCCGTGGAGGATACCATCAACCTGCTGGCATCTCTTGGTCAGATTCGTTCTCTGCTGAGTGTGAGAATGGGCAAAGAAGAAGAGAAACTTATGATTCGTGGATTAGGGTAAGTTATTTAACTATTACGACCTTTGTCTTATAAATGTCTTCTTTCTAGTTGTTTATCCCAATAGTAGTACAGTAGGTGCATTAGTATAAATACACTGTCTAGATTTTATGATCATTAAATTAGATTGTCATTTTGCTAGAGATTATGTTTTAAAGCTAAATAGGAAAATTGCTCAATAACAAAACATGACTAATTTTACAACTAGATGCTAAGGTGGCTATGATATACAACAAATATCTTAGATTTTATTTTTATTAATT
Organism: Balaenoptera musculus; assembly: GCF_009873245.2. Classification (NCBI taxonomy): domain Eukaryota; kingdom Metazoa; phylum Chordata; class Mammalia; order Artiodactyla; family Balaenopteridae; genus Balaenoptera; species Balaenoptera musculus. The sequence goes on along the minus strand of NC_045800.1, from coordinate 78,058,526 downwards.
TCTCAGTAATGTACAATCACATATAAAAAATACAGATTAATAAAAACACAATAAAATCCACAGGGGGACAGACAATCACGAGCAGGAAATAACAAGGAGGTTTGCCTATGTCTACTGGGCCTTGAGCAAAGAATGGGGGATAAAACAACTGTTCTTAGAATTCAACATCATAGGTTGTACTTTATGTGGATTTCAGGGTTAACATTTTTTTATTGAGTTATAGTTGATTTGCAATGTTGTGTTAGTTTTTGGTGTACAGCAAAGTGATTCAATTTTATATATATATATATATATACACATATATATATATATATATATATATATACACACACATATATATATATATACACACACATATATATATATATATATATATATATACACATATATATATATTCTTTTTCGTATTCTTTTCCATTGTGGTTTATTACAGGATATTGAATATAGTTCCCCGTGACATACAATAGAACCTTGTTGTTTATCCATTCTATATATAATAGTTTGTATACAGTAGTCTTAAATAGGGTTAACATTTATACCTCATATGTAGTCTAAGGATCCCCAAGCTGAGAAATTAACATATAATTTGGCCTGGAGGTGAGCTTTCTCAACTCAATTCACTGTGAATTCTTGCAGGAAAAACCTACATACTACTAAAGATTAGCCCACAATCAAAACTTGCAAAACACCCAAGGAAACAATCCACCATAGGCAGGGGTCTGCAGATACAATAAAGAGTGGAGTTAGAACACCTCCCCCAAGAATTTCAGATCATAGAATGCCAGAAAGAGAATGTAAAGTTACTGTATTTAAAATGTTTAAAAATAAGAAAGAATAAATAAAATCTCCAAAAATAAGACATACAAAAGGTCCATGAAAATTTGAAAAATATCCAAATAGAATTTCTAGAAATGAAAAATATAGTAATTGAAAATTAAGAGTAGTGATTAATAAATATATAGATAAATAAAGCTGAAGAGAATAAATTGAATCATAGATCTGAGGAAATTAGTAATGCAACACTGAAAGATAGAGAAGTTAAGAGACATAGGGGATAGTATAAGAAGGTCCAGCATATGCTGAATAGAAGTTACAGAAAAGACAGAATAGATGAGCTATATATAGAATGGGAACTTTGAAGAGCTATTGGCTTGAGTTTTTCAGAATTGATGAAAAATATGAATTCACAGATTCCTAGAGTTCAAATCGTTCCACATCCACAGCTGGATAGACTATAGTGAAACAGCATAAAACCAGTGATAAATAGAATATTTTGAAAGCAAATAGAAAAAGCCAGGACACTTGAAAAGAAACAATATTTAGAATTCTCAGTTGTAAAACTAGAGATCATAACTCAACGAAATATCACAAAGTTCCAACAGAAAATAGCCATCAGTTTACAATGTGTTACTCAACTAAGATTTCATCATCGTGAGCTTGTGCTTCATGTGGATTTGGATATTGGAGTTTATATTCCATATTCAAGGGTGAGGGCAAAACAAAGATATTTCAGAATGTTTACTTAAAGTCCCTCATTGAAAGGCCTTCTAAAGGCTGTATATTCTGGAAAAGAAAATGGAATTCAGAAGAATGGGAGGTAATCAATTTCAGAGAGTATATTACTGGTGCATATATGCATATATCTAAGCAATCATTAACAAGCTTGCATGATTTGGGGATAAGAAGATATGAGAGAATTAAAATACCAGAGAAAAGTAAAAGCTTAAATTAAGCTGTATGATATTCATAAGAAAAAATACCTAAATGTAAGGATATAAAAATCTGGAATGTAGAATGTTGAAAAGTGATGTAAAAGACAAATATTTAGCACCCCCAACCAAGAAAAAGCTAATCTGGTTCTATAAATAACAGATAAAAGAGGAGATAATGATAACTAGTGACATAGGTAAAATAAAACACAAATAATAAAAAGGATTAAAAAAACTCAGCGTTGGCTCTTTGAAAAACAACTAAGGAAGTAGAATAACCGATGTTTTCTTTGGCTAGAAAAATAATTCTGAGGGGAAACGAAAGTGTGGAAAGACTCAGATTATGTGATATTTATGTACATTTTAAATTCAGAACACAATACTATATATTTCCTGTGGGACTATTAAGTATTTGAAATCATAAAACTGGGAGGTTATATTCCAAAAATCATTATAATGATTGCACACTAAAAATCAGTGTACTAATGGGACAAAGAGGGAAAACAGAAAAACCTAAACACAAACTAATGTTATGTTCTTTATTTATAATTGTCTGTGCATGAGCCTTTTTTTTTGGACTATTAGTACTTAAATCTAACCTGAGGGGGCCTCTCCTGAGAAGTGATCTTAATTAAATGAGAAAGAAAGCCTTCCAGGAAATGGAGAGCACTTTCTTTCTTAAATGACCATGTAACAAGTAAGATGTACTATTAACATATAAATCACTCAATAGTGATAAAACTCAAAATGATTATGAAACAAGATAAAATGTTACTTTTTTGTGGTATTAGAAAGATCCTAAAATGACACATTTAATAAGTGACAACCTGCCTACTGGTGGTAGAATTAAAAATCCATTTAAACCTGGAAGTAAAGGCAAACGAGATTTTTCAATTAGATACCTTCCAAAGTTAGGTCACGCAAAAGGATTTGAATTAACAGGAGAACAGATCTCATGATTACATCTGTGGTTTGAGAGTTGAAGGTTCTCTTTTTTTTTTTTTTTTTTAATCTGATTAAGTTCTAAGAGCAGAAATTTTAGAGCTACATTCATTCATTCATTCATTCATTCATTTATTTTTGGCTGTGTTGTGTCTTCGTTTCTGTGCGAGGGCTTTCTCCAGTTGCGGCAAGCGGGGGCCACTCTTCATCGCGGTGCGCGGGCCTCTCACTATCGCGGCCTCTCTTGTTGCGGAGCACAGACTCCAGCCACGCAGGCTCAGTAATTGTGGCTCACGGGCCTAGTTGCTCCGCGGCATGTGGGATCCTCCCAGACCAGGGCTCGAACCCGTGTCCCCTGCATTGGCAGGCAGACCCTCAACCACTGCACCACCAGGGAAGCCCTGAAGGTTCTCTTGATAAATGTGCTGCTATCTGATGTGAAGGAAAGGATGTCTTTCTTTACCTTATTCGTTCTTGCATTAAATAGATCAGACCTGTATGAGCCCTGGGCCCCCAAGTCATTTTTCTGAGTTGTGCTACCTAAAAACTGTCTTCATTAGCACAAACCTAAACAAAGCTAAATTAAAAGTGAAGAACTAAAACAAAAAAAAGAAAGAAAGAAAAGAATCACAGTATTCCACTTTCTTGATGTAGCAAGAATAACTAAAAGTTAGCATATGACTAAATGAATAGATGAGTGACTCAATTAAGGTAACCCGATTCAAAGGGAAAGTTTCAGGTTTCTCGTTGATTGTACATTATTTTCTTGCTCTGGCTCCAACAAGAAAGTGTTTTATAGAAAAGACTGTTGCATGATTTGCTATATGTTAAAATAAAAATCAACAGAGCTATTTATTTGCAAGGACTGCTAAACATTAAGATCTTTAAAAGTACCTTTACATAAGTATTGTAATAATGTGTAATGCAATAATAATAATACAAAACATTCTAGGTATCGTCTGCTGCCGTTTCTTTAAATTAAATGTCCCTTTTAATGAGTTGGATTACTCGTACCTGGACTTCATGTGTATTCAGTGTCTCTGGGAGAATATGTATCCTTTAAAAGCATTTTGCCAGAATGATAACATAAATGTGGCAGGAAATAACACTACTGTTATTAAACATACAAATAGTGAATATAGTACTAAAAAAGCATATATGAAAAGCAGAGATACTTATACAACAATTATTTATATAGAAATTTTCATAAGAACATGGTATAATACTGCTTCATATTTCTATACAAAATAAGGTTGAACAAAATAAGATTGAATTTAGATATTCATAAAACTAGGAATAAGTGTCGCAAAGTCTGTTTCATATAAATGAATGTTTACCTATTTAGTACATTTCTTATAATTGATAGGAGTAGAAGACTTGTATGCTATTTTTGGTAGGCTGTCAGTATTTCTGAGGAAAACCCAATTGCGCTTATTAACTTTTATGGCTTAACGATGATTGCTCTTACTTTTCCATACGTTCCAGTAATTATTTCCAGAAGATTTATCATGATCTCAGATACGTTTTTATTTAAATTTTGCTCTGACTTCTGTGTTTCCCTTGTACCTATGTTGTCCTTTCTAGGGATATCATGAATAATAAAGTGTTTTACCAGCACCCTAATCTCATGAGGGCACTTGGGATGCACGAGACAGTGATGGAGGTCATGGTGAATGTCCTTGGAGGTGGGGAGTCCAAGGTAAAGGAAACCCTTTGATTCTTGGGATGCCATTTATTGTAACCTCCTAGAATATGTACATGGCATATTCTTAATGAGAACTTTTGTAAATTCTATTAGGACTGTTTTTTAAAGAACAGTTTTTGAAAAAAATGAACAAAACTGTACAGACTGAGAGTTGGATATGCTTCTACAGTCATCCTCCAGTATCCACAAGGGATTGGTTGCAGGACCTTCCTGCAGATACCAAAATCCACAGATGTTCCGAGTCCCTTAGATAAAATGGTGTAGTATTCGTGTATAACTTAATGCACATCCTGTCATATACTTTAAATCATTTCTAGATCATTTATAATACCTAATACAGTGTAAATGCTATGTAAATAGTTGCGGTCATGTAGCAAATCCGAGTTTTGCCTTTTAGAACTTTCGGCATTTTTTGCGTTTTGGTTGAATCTGCAGATGTGGAACCTGCAAATATAGAGGTCTGACTGTAGTTTCTTCTTTGATATTGATAACAATTTTTCTTATGCCATGTAATTTGCTATCTCCTAGATTATCCTCACTTAGGGGGTATTTAGAAACCTTAAAAGTTAATACTATGCTAATTTTGTAAGATTTTGAATTATAAATCCATCTCCATCACATTAGAAGTCCATAACACAAGCATGCTGTTCAGACCCACCCGTTCCCTTGATTCAGACAACAGTTGGTTCCACTAAATTCCTGATCCAGACCAAGATTTGAAGATGATGCTCTATAGCGTTTGTTGTAAGACACTAAGGTGCATTTTTAAATGATTAAAATTTAAAATAAAAAAATTTAAAACCAAACAAATAGAATAATATAATATATAACTCCATATAAAGCAGTACAATTTCATGACCTCTGATTTGCAAAATGTTTCAGTATTTTTTTTTGAAATTTTAAAATGTAATTTTCAAAATATAGACGTGAGTCCATATTTCTCATGTTCCGACTACCAGTTAGACAGACTTATAAAGATATTTATAAAATACTCTGTTTGAGAAGGACTTGGAGTCTTTAGGGATTATCTGTAGTATACTAGAATAAGAGCTAGGTCTCAGGAGAGATGTGTTTGCTGGGGCCCAGCAGGCAGACCTTCCAGGAAGGGTGTTCATCATAGGAGATGAGTCATGTGCCAGTCAGGGAAGATGTGAGTTCCCGGAATCTTAATAATAATACAACAGTGACACTGATGATAAGAACATCCTATTATGTGGTTCCAAATATTAAACTGGGTATTTTTCACAATATGTCTCATTGAACTCTCCCTCCTTTGCCTCAAGTAAATATTATCATCCATCTTATTACAATTTTACAGAAGAGAATCAGTAAGATTGCATAATTCCCCAAGGAAGCGCAGCTTGAATAATGTGAGTCAGGAATCACAGCTGAGCCTGCCTGATTCCTAAACCAGGCCCATGCCACCTTTAGTTTTAGGGCTGTAGATTAATTCCAGATCAACCCATTGATGGCAGTGAGGCTTCAAATTAGTGCCAGGCTTGATTTTTGGTGGCTCTAGGACTAGATGAGTCCAAGTCTGGACATTCAAAGGTCTTCTGTACCTGAGGCTTGGCAGACATGGGCACACATGGATGGGCAATCTGATTGAGACCTCAACTTCAGAACTCAGTTTTATAAAGATCCTTTGATTTCCCAGCTAACTAAATGCTCTTTATGTAGGAAATCACTTTTCCCAAGATGGTGGCCAACTGTTGCCGTTTTCTCTGTTACTTCTGTCGTATAAGTAGGCAGAATCAGAAAGCAATGTTCGATCATCTCAGTTATTTACTGGAAAACAGCAGTGTTGGTCTTGGTAAGTAAATGTATGACTTTCATTTAATCTTTAAGATAAAAGGGATTTACATATTGGATTTTAAAATTAAACTTTAATGTAAATTAAGTTGGATTAGTGCAATACGTATTGCATTTAGAAATTCAGTTCTAAGTGAAAGTTTTTTTTTTACATGGAATTCATAGTTGCAGCGCAATTCAGGTTTTGTTTCATCTTTGTTTCAATGAACAGCCTCACCAGCTATGAGAGGTTCAACGCCACTGGACGTGGCAGCAGCCTCGGTGATGGATAATAATGAACTAGCCTTAGCTTTGCGGGAGCCAGATCTGGAAAAGGTAAACAGCATCCCTGCCCCGTGTGTTTGTGTGAATTACACTTGTTCATAGTGGTTCCTCAAGATATTTAAGTGTAATTATACTATAGTTATAATTATTATAATTATAATATACTATGTATTATAAATATGTTACACTTATATGTAATATTATAAGTTATAAAGAACAAGAAATTTGAGAGAAGGTATTTTCTCTGATCACATGCAGTTTTCTTTGGAAAGAGAATCCACTTACTCTATATTCTTTTGCGTTTTTGTCCTTTCCTGGTAATCTGCTGTCACTTTTGCTTTAATCATACAGTTTAGATTTCTTAAAAGAAATTGTTTTAACATCTTATATATACAATTTATATCACAGAAGTTTGCATATTACAGTGCAAGCTATCATTGATACACTGAAAGCCATGCACTGTAAGCATATTAGGCCACATATATGTTTACCAAAATATGGATAAATTTCCCCCATGTTTTAATTGCAGTTGCATTCTAAGTGGTCTTCCTGATCGCTCCCTTGCAGCCAGAGTGAGTCTCTTGAAAGGATCATATTAATCCTCTGCCCAGAACTCTCGAAAGACTTCCTATCTCACTTTGAGCATACACTTAGAGGCATTGCAATAGCTCCATCCAATCAGTCTTAGTTCATTTCCTGCAATTCTCCAGGTCTCTCTTTTTGCTCCAGCCATGCTGGACCCCTTGCTGTCACTGGAACTTGCTAAGTGTGCTCGTGCCCTAGGGCCTTTGCCCTTGCTGTTCCCTCCGTCTGCAATATTCTTCTGCCAGACGTCCTCATGGCTCTTTTCCAGACATCCCTGCCAGTCATTGCTCCAAAGTCACCTTCTTTTCAGTTCTTCCATGTCCGTGCTATAGTTTAAATATTTATGGTTTAAAATTACATTTTAATATAAATATATTTTACTAAAATCTGTATATTTATGTATTTTTCAAAATCTACTCCTTACCATAATGTAAGGCCAGTGAGTACAGGGCATTTTTCCCTTTGCTACTCATTGCTTTTTCCCAGTCTTAGCATTGGCACTGGGTAGGTGCTCAATGCATAGCTGTTGAAAGCATGAAAAAGTGAACTCTTCCCCAAATCCTTCTGACATGCCAGTCAAGCGTCATGAAGCTTTGCATCTCTAAATAACCTCTGGAGAATTTTCTCCCATATATAATTTGAAATGTTTTTATCTACACACTGATAAAATAGCTAGTATTTTTAAAAAGTAGACAACGCTGAACACTGAGTAGGCTTTGGAGCAACTGGAACGCTCATCTACTGCTGTTGGGATGAAAAATGGTTAAGTCAGTTGCAAAGCAGTTTGGCATTATTTTTAATAAGTTAAACATACCTAACATAAATATGCACCTAGCCTTTCCACTCCTAAGTAGTTACTCAATAGTAATACAAATATATGTCCACACAGAGATGTGTACATGGATGTTGATAATGGCTTTTTTCATCTGAGCCCAAAACTGGAGACAGCTCACCAGACAACTGGTGAATGGATAAACAACACTGGGGTATTTCCATAAGTAGCGAGATGCCATGATTAGGCTATAAAAAGGAATGAGGGACTGACATGTACTCCAGCATGAATGAATCTCAAAGTCGTTATTCTGAGTGAAATAATCCAGGCTCAGAAATACCCATGATGGATGACTGCATGTATCAGTGTCCTAGATCATGTAAGCTAGTTTGTAGTGGCAGAAAGCAGGTTGTCAGGACCAAGGCTTGTAGGGACGGATGGTCTGCAAAAGACACGGGGACCTGAGGAGCAATGGAAAATGCTCTACATCTTGATTGTGGGTTCTTACAGATGGATAAATCTCTCAAAGATCATTGAATTTATACTTTAAATAGATGAATTTATTGTACATAAATTATACCTCAATAAGGATGATGTAAAATATTTTTAGCTGTATTATTTATTTATTTTTAAGCCTGGCTTGGCTTGTGACTGAGCTGGGTGTAGCTTATTTTGTTTGATAAGTTGCTCCTCCAACCATCTGCTACCATTGATAGTGACTTCTTTAGGGATTCCTTTTTTTTTTCTTTTTAGGGATTTCTTTTAAAACTGGTTCTGTTATGAAATCTTATATAGAGAACCAACATTCACATAAGACAGAATATTTTAAAAGGCCAAGCTAAGCAGAAATTTTAATGTGTTAAGTTTAACAAAACAGAAAGGTTGGTAGTATTATCCCAAACTTAATAGACAGTGAAACCGTGGTTCAAGATGATACACTAAGTTCTAATGCAGGTCAGATTTCAACCCAACGATATTTGACTCTGAGCTTAGTTTTCTCCACTTCTCTAGGTGTCCTCTCACACACACCCCTTCCCCCATTAAACTGATATTTTATTTTGGAAATAAATTCAGTTTTTTTGGTTTTTTTTTTAATTAATTAATTTATTTATTTATTTTTGGCTGTGTTGGGTCTTCGTTTCTGTGTGAGGGCTTCCTCTAGTTGTGGCAAGTGGGGGCCACTCTTCATCGCGGTGCGCGGACCTCTCACTATCGTGGCCTCTCTTGTTGCGGAGCACAGGCTCCAGACGCGCAGGCTCAGTAGTTGTGGCTCACGGGCCTAGTTGCTCCGTGGCATGTGGGATCTTCCCAGACCAGGGCTCGAACCCGTGTCCCCTGCATTAGTAGGCAGATTCTCAACCACCGCGCCACCAGGGAAGCCCCCACTTTTTTAAAATATCATTGTATCTCAGATGGATCTTTCACTATCTCAGATGGATTCAGGTTTTACACCAGGCCAGAGGCCATTAGGCATTTTTGAAGTTTATCAAATATTATGACTCTTGTAGGTAAAAGTCTCAAATGATATGAAATTTAGGAATATTTTTCTTTCATAGAGTTCATTCATAAACATTTTTACTGTGATAGCACTTTGTTACAGTTTGTCAGTATTTCTTAGTTCTAAGGTTTTACTAAAGGGGGTTCATATAGACGGTCATGAGATTAAAAAGAACTTTCAAAAATGCATTCGTTTTAAACCATCCCTTGATAATAACATTTACCATGTCTAGTGCAAGCTTCTAATGAGTATCTCACCCAAGGGGTAACGTTTTTGCTTATCATCTTGTTCTTGCAGGTAGTGCGATATTTGGCTGGTTGTGGACTGCAAAGTTGTCAGATGCTGGTGTCAAAGGGTTATCCAGACATTGGGTGGAATCCAGTTGAAGGAGAGAGATATCTTGACTTTCTCAGATTTGCTGTCTTCTGTAATGGTAGGATGAATCTCTTAGGGTCTTCTATGGTCATTATTAAAACTGCAAAAAAAATAGATGTATAAAATAATGAGGCATCCCAGCATTTTCATGAAGGAAGTAGATAGTAGTAAAGAAATTGAATATTTTATAATCAGTAGGCTTTTTCACAGTAATAATTTATTTTGTAATATTTATTTTGATCGTGATGCTGGGCTTTCATTATTAAATAAAAATTTTTAGGCACTTACATTCTTGCTGTTTTTATAATTAGACTCTAATAATAGCTAGGATCATGATTTCACTTCCTATAACAAATTAACAAAAATGAATAGTTTATACCTCCATCATGCTTTTCTTTACTTGGAAAATTTTAAGTGCAAGAAAAGAAATTTACTGAGTCTTATGGACAGAACACTAGTAATTTGGATTCAACTTTGGCTCTACTACTACCTTATTAGGTTTTAGTTATTTTTCTCTAAATATAAGCAGATTAGTATAACATTGTTTGCTCAGAACTTCCATGTAGTCAATGTTTGCTTACTCCTGTTCCCCGTTTGATCTTAGGGGAAAGCGTGGAGGAGAATGCAAATGTCGTGGTGAGATTGCTCATCCGGAGGCCTGAGTGTTTTGGTCCTGCCTTGAGGGGGGAAGGTGGGAATGGTCTGCTCGCAACCATGGAAGAAGCCATAAAAATAGCTGAGGATCCTTCTCGAGATGGTCCCTCACCAACTAGTGGATCCAGCAAAACCCCGTAGGTCGAATATACACACTCCTAAGATTAAATGATACTACTTGACTTTTAATTTTACAAAATATAATTTGCGTTCTCTTAATTGCAGTATAATTCTCTGGTACTCCGGCTTTCTTCCCTTGAAAATGAAATGTGTTTTGAGAAAAGGGATGGAATTTGCTGCTGGAATAGGGTGAACTAACAAAGAGGGACCTCAGGAAGATTGTATGGATTTAGTCGAAAAAAACTTAGGTTGTAGGAGGAGATGTATTTTGTGAATTTTCTCAGGGCTCTAGGGAGTAGTGAGTTCTTACAAATGATGGCAGGTGAGCCTTTGAAATTAGAATAGAGTTTACTGGGAGGTTAGCTGGAACTAATTTTCATGATAATAGTAAGAGAGAAAGAGACCTTTAGCAAGAGGATGGGGACTTAACTAAAGTGGTGTGTTGGCAGAGAAAAGGGGATGTTGTCACTTTGAGGAGTAAAATGCTTTATTAAGGTCTTGGTGACCGGGGAGGCAGCGACTACCTTACATTTCTCCATAGTCTTTGTTGTTAATACTTGATTCCAGCAATAAATTCATCCAGGCGTGTTGCTTCCTTTTTTTTTTTTTTTTTTTGGCCGCATCACGCGGCATGCAGGATCTAGTTCCCCGACCAGGGATCGAACGCATGTCCCCTGCAGTGGAAGCATGGAGTCTTAACCACTGGACCTCCAGGGAAGCCCCAGCTTCCTATGTTTTTAATCTGTGGAGCTGAGTGTCCTGCTAGGGGGCCATGTAACCACACTGCTAGCACCACTGGTAAAGATATAACATAGGGCTTATTGGAGGCAATTTTCTAAGCAAAGAGGTAGTCCTGCAAACCCTGGTTCTCCCACTTAGAGAGCTGGCGTAAATGTTCCATCGACAGCAAGGCCAGGGTTCCAGGCTGGGAGCACTCAAAAAGCAAGTTACATATTTATCAGTTAGCTGTTGCGGAACTAGGAATCCCTTAGTTTTTCCAACAAGTAGAAAATATACCAAGAGATTGCTGGTCGAGTACCACCTGAGCGGGTGTGCACCTGAGGACCTTGGGAACAGCATTGCTTGCAAGGAACAATATTGTCAACAGGCCTTGCTGTTACTCTGCAGACTGCTGAGTCCAGCTGAGGCAGCTTTCGGCCAGGCCACTAAACGAGGAATGACATGATCTTCCAGGGCCATCCAAATTTGTCTCTCATCAACGAGATGATGAAGTATTTATGTTTTTCATGTTGTATTACTTGGGAGTGAGTGGGTGGGGCAGAGTAAAGAGAGAGGTGAGTAAATGAAATCACGTTTATGAAGTACTCTGGGCAAATCACCGTACTGGGTGCCTTGTATATGTCATCTTATAGGACAGATCTTTGTCACCCTTTCTCTAAATGTATGCTGTTGACAAAAGTAAACTTACCAAGTTCTTCAGTCAATTATTTTCTGTCAATATCTTGCCTGCCAGTAGAAATGAGCAGAATCCATCAAATTAATAATTCCTCTTTTTTTTTCCATTTTGAAGGAATCTTAATATTAAAGTTCCCACAGATGCATTCTTGGTGATAGAATCTCAAATCTTGTCTTTAACCCATTTTTATTTTCCTTTTTGAAATGTCAAGCTGTATATTAAACACATATGTGAAAAGTGTCAGAAGAGGCAGAATTAATTACCATACTGGTCCCTTTCCTCTGAGAAGTATGTAATAAATCTGAAACGTCATTTTATTATCTCTTTTGCTTTTCTTTCTGTTTCTTTTGAAAAATCCACGAAAGTGATACAGAAGAGGAGGAAGATGATACCATCCACATGGGGAATGCCATCATGACATTTTATGCAGCTTTGATTGACCTCTTAGGACGCTGTGCTCCTGAAATGCATGTAAGTGCCGTGGGGTCCAAGAACAAAAATCCTGGCTTATTCCTCTTTGTTAAGACATCCATCACTGGCAAAAACCACAAAAGTATCCAAAACCAGCAATCTTCACGCTCCATTAAAAATAATCGCTGCAGCCTCATTGCTGAACAAGTGTTTGTTTAGTTGGAAATATCTTCTTGGTTACAGAAATTAGTGATGAGATTTCGTTACAAGTCATTAATACAATAGTCAGTTACTAATATATCTCTAAAACTCATATAAGCCTCCCCACACTTTAAGAAGGAAAGAACTTATTTTTCCTATACAGTGTCCTTTCCGGTTTTAGTGCATGCAGAAAGCACCACTCCTATCAAGGGTTGTTTCCTTGCTATATAACATTTAGTCCTTTTGAAGGAGCTGCTACGTGCTGGCCACTGGTTTAAGGGAAAGTGGGGCTGGGAGCAGGTCAGGGGAAAGGAAAGAGCTATGTAGACCCTATTGATTAGTGTTTTCATAAACTTTTTGACCAAAAGGTAATTGAAGTTTGTGGAATGATACTTACTTTTACTTTGTAATGCATTCTCCTATTTTCTACTTTATTCTAATCTATTCTGTTTTCTTCCATTATATTAATTAAAAAATGCTAGCCGGGGCCCATAAAATTAGCTTCATGATCTGTTGATGGGAAACAGCCAGAGTCTGAAGCACATTGACCAGTCCTGGGGAAGAAAGCAAATACACTTCCAACTGCTCTGAGCATGAAGCCAAAGTGACTGTTATAACACATCACCTTTCTCCCTACCCTTCGAATCTATGTCTTTTTTCCGGGGGGGGGGGGTGGTGTGGGGAGCGGGGTTTGATTGTTTGTTTTTGTCTCTTTCTCTCACACCCATAGGTTAAAACTTTCTTGCTTTCTGGATGTAATCTTTTGTTGTGAACAGAGAGGAATTGCAGGATGTAGAAATATTAGAATGTTAGAAAACCTGGAGTTTGATTTTTTGTAACGACTTAACGTGTTGTCAATGAGATTTTCATTATAGTAAATGGGAATAGACTATCAAAAATTTGTGTGCTGGAAGGCCATTGCAGAGAAAAAACTTTATGCTCACAATATTCATTCTTTTCCTGTTAAAGTGGAAGATCAAAGGAAACATGAGAGAAATTATGCTAATAAATAGAAGATTTTTGTTCTATTATATTAAAGGGAAAAACAACCAAGTGACTTAATAAGGGACTAACCTTGGCACTTCGGAAATTTATTCACTTTCAACAACCATTAATTGAGGACTTCCTGGGTGTCAGAAATTGTGGTTGTGTTTCACACTCTGTGGTGAAGGAACAGATGCGTTCCCTGGCATTGGAAGCTTCCAGTCTGTTGCAGAGACGGGCTGAGATCCTTGACTATGTCAGGTCCATGATCTTCATAGATACTTCATTAGCCAGTGAAGGTCTAAAACACCTGTTAGGATCCATGTTCACCATTTTCCCCAACATTATAAACCCATCCTTGGGAGAAATCAGGGTAGAATGTAGGTGGATATACAATTACATTTTTATCACAAAACAAAAAAGGCTAAACCAGCCTAAATATTAGTATATGTTCAGAACCTAAAGATAATAATTTTTCCCTTAGTATTATTGCTCATGTTATGGATAGATATTTATATGTAATTTTGGGAGGTAAGCATTCACAGACTTATCAGTCTTAAAATACTTTAATACCCCAGAGAGGATAAAAACTATTATTCTAATGGATATACCTGTTGGCCTAGACTGCAGTATGTGACTCAGTGTGTGCTGAAGTCAATGAAAATTGTGTGGCAAGTAAATATCTGTCTGTAAGCCTGAAACAGCACTTTCTGAGAGAGTTTCAACTTTATTATTTATTTTTAATTAAATAAATTTTTAATTAAAGTATAGTTGATTTACAATATTATATTAGTTTCAGGTGTACAACATAGTAATTCAGTATTGTTGTAGGTTATACTCTGTTTAAAGTTATAAAATATTGGCTGAATTCCCTGTGCTATACAATATAACCTTGTATCTTATTTATTTATACATAATAGTTTATATCTCTTCATTCCCTACCCCTGTCTTGCCCCTCCCCCCTTCCCTCTCCCCATTGGTATCCACTAGTTTGTTTTCTGTAACTGTGGGTCTGTTTCTGTTTTGTTATATTTGTTCATTTGTTTTATCTTTTAGATTCCACATATAAGTGATCATGTACAGTATTTGTATTTCTCTGTCTGACTTATTTCACTAAGGATAATACCCTCCAGGTCTACCCATTTTGTTGCAAATGGCAAAATTTCATTCTTTTTTATGGCTGAGTAGTATTCTGTTGTGTGTGTGTGTCTATCTATCTATATCTATATTTATATAGATATAGATAGATATAGATATAGATAGACACACACACCACATCTTTATCCATTCTTCTGTTGATGGACACTTAGGGTGCTATATCTAGGCAATTCTGCTATGAACATTTGGGTACATATATGTTTTCGAATTAGTGTTTCTGTTTTCTTTGGATATATACCCAAGAGTGGAATTGCTGAATCATAGAGTGGTTCTGTTATTAAAGAGGTCTAACTTTATATGTATATATAATTAACAGAAAATTATTTTAGACTTGGATTCCCATTCTTCCAATTTTCTAGATAGAATTAGAACATTGATTTCACAAAGTTATTCTTTGTTCCTTTATTTTTCTGCCTGTAGTTGATTCATGCTGCTAAGGGAGAAGCCATCAGAATCAGGTCTATTTTGAGATCCCTGATTCCACTGGGAGATTTGGTGGGAGTAATCAGCATTGCTTTTCAGATGCCAACGATAGCCAAAGGTAAGGTGAATTTCCATTCTTTGTAATTCAGTAGGACATGGATGGTGTGATGTTTTCAATAAGATCATCAGTACCCACGGTTTCTTTCCCTGCAGCATAGTTACACTACATAAGTTTCTTTTAAAAAATGAACTACATCTGTATCATTCTTCTAGATTCCGCATATATGTGTTAATATACAATATTTGTTTTTCTCTTTCCGACTTCACTCTGTATGACAGACTCTAGATCCATCCACATCTCTACAAATGACCCAATTTCATTCCTTTTTATGGCTGAGTAATATTCCACTGTATATATGTTAACGCATATATGTGAAATCTAGAAAAATGATACAGATGAACCAATTTGCAGGGCAGGAATAGAGATGCAGATGTAGAAAACGGATGTGTGGACATAGAGGGATGAATTGGGAGATTAGGATTGACATATATACACTACCATGTGTAAAAAAGATAGCTAGTGGGAGCCTGCTGTATAGCACAGGGAGCTCAGCTTGGTGCTCTGTGGTGACCTAGAGCGGTGGGATGGAGGGGTGGTGCGAGGGAGGTCCAAGAGGGAGGGGATATATGTATACGTATAGGTGATGCACTTCATCATACAGCAGAAACTAACATAACATTGTAAAGCAACGATACCCCAATTAAAAATATATATTTTTTATAAAATACTTTCTACATGCATTGTTTTTAAACAGCTGTTTCCAAAGAGATTTTGATTCTTTTTCAGGTGACATTTCAGTTTCCAGAAAAGGGAAATAAGCATCTCAACTGTTTTATCTAATGTCTCTCCTAGAGTTCTTTGGTCCCCTATTCTTCTCTTTCTTGACAGCAACACCTTAATTCACTCTTTTTGATAGTTTTCGTGGTCACTTGCTTATAATGCTTTTTTTTAAAAACAATGGTCATAGGTTTTGACTTAGCAATTTAAAAATTGCCAGTGTGTTGAAAGAAGTGCTCTTTTCAAGACTGAGGAGAACATTTTGGAAAGATTTGTTTCTCCCCGTTTTAACTCAACGTTTATTGTTCTTTTACAACATGCCATTTTTGGTTTAGAACTGCTTGTGATTAGTTTTCCAATGTTAACTCAAAAGCATGTAAAATAAAGTCAACAGACTCTCCATGTAAACGCCCAGAAGCTGTGATTCCTTACAGCCCTGCTCGCGTTGGGTTGGGAGGAGATGGGAGGGCCCAGCTCAGGAAGGATGGAGTGAGGAGCCGATGCTTTACTGTGGAGGTGGTGATAGGACCCCGGTTCTCCCCCACGCTGAGCCCCTGCACTAGCCCAGACTACAACAGAAATGGCACATGGCCTGGGCCCAAGGCCCAATTCCCTGTTGGTAATTCACTCTCTGCCTCCCGTAAAAAAATTTAAGCAGTTACTGAAGGCACCTAAAAGATATGTTAGGTCCCAAATTATACTTAATTCTCCCTTTTTCCAATGGCAGTTTTGCTCTGTTTTCCAGACTTTATTGGATATTGTTACATATATCATTTTTATACAAGCTTCTGATTTTAGAACGAAAACATAATTAGATAGGAAGGACACGTGATGACCCTTTTCTTTCATGAATTATGCCCAGAGAAGATTAGCTGTCAGTACCTCAAGTCTAGAATGAGGGGACCACTGTGTAATGGCAAGCGGTCTACCCTACTTGCCGGCCGTATTGTTAGGAAGTAAAGTTTTGTGTTTGCTAACCTTACATACCCACATCTTCAGGTGACACAAACAGCCATGATAACTGAATACTCATTCTAAATTTAGGGAAAGCTGGACTTTAAAAATTGTCCCCTAGCTTTTTGTCTTCCCCATTTTAGGCAGTTTCTTTTTCTTGTGTATAAACAGACTCTCCTCATTTACCTTCTTTTCACCTTACTTCTAACTCGTGTTCATTTACTTAGCTAAAATATCTTGTCTTTCCCCTACATTCTGAGCCACAAAATTGACACTCTCAGGAAAAAAGATAAGAATAATACCAGTGACACACAGATTAGGGAATAAAGAAATGCTAGCCTTTACAGTTAAAATCAGGAATAACAAAGAACCAAAAACAAGGACTGTAAGAGTGTCCAGATGTCCCTTTCAGAATTGCCCCAAAAGTCTCAGTGTACCTCCTTTGCCTCCAGTTATCTGTCTTTACTAGCCTTTAAGATTTTCCAAGTTAGTTTCTTTCCTGTCCTATTTAGTTGGGTTATAGTAACGTTATGACTTTTTTGTCATAAATATGCAGTATATTGTCTACCTTAGGATTTAAAGGATTTTTTGTGAACTATCACAGTCACACTGAAAGCTAATTTTTAAAACACTATCTACTGGTCATTGTTAAATTGATGCTTTTTTTTTTTTTAACTTCTTTCTTTTTATGGAGAATGCAGACAGAAACTTGTATGTTTTTATTTTTCTGTGGTATGCATTAAATCAACTTTAAAAACTCAAACCATCAATATTTCTTCTTAGGTTTCAATGACAAGTCAGTTGGTTCTTTAAGCATCACCAGCTATTGTTGATAATTCCTATTATATGTTCTGTATTTAGTATGTGAAGTTGGTCTCTAAACATTAGTACCCTGCCCCTCAGTATTAGCTAAGGCCTTTCTCATACATTTTTTTCCTAGGCCATGAGTTTTATTTTTAATTTTTATTTTATATTGGAGTATAGTTGATTTATAATGTTGTGTTAGTTTCAGATGTACAGCAAAGTGAATCAGTTATACATATACATATATCTATTCTTTTTGAGATTCTTTTTCCAATTAGGTTATTAAAGAGTATTGAGTAGAGTTCCCTGTGCTATACAGTAGGTCCTTGTTGATTATCTATTTTATATATAGTAGTATGTGTATGTCAATCCCAACCTCCTAATTTATCCCTCCCCCCACCACCTTTCCCCTTTGGTAACCATAAGTTTGTTTTCTAAGTCTGTGAGTCTGTTTTCTGTTTTGTAAATAAGTTCATTTGTATCATTTTTTAGATTCCACATATACGTGATATCATATGACATTTGTCTCTCTCTGTCTGACTTACTTCACTTAGTATGATCATCTCTAGGTCCATCCATGTTGCTGCAAATGGTATTATTTCATTCTTTTTTATGGCTGACTAATATTCCATTGTACATATGTACCACATCTTTATCCATTCCTCTGTCGGTGGACATTTAGGTTGCTTCCATGTCTTGGCTGTTGTAAATAGTGCTGCAATGAACACAGGGGTGCATGTATCTTTTCGAATTATGGTTTTCTCTGGATATATGCCCAGGAGGGGGATTGCTGGATCATATGGTAGCTCTATTTTTAGTTTTTTAAGGAACCTCTATACTGTTCTCCATAGTGGCTGCACCAATTTACATTCCCACCAACAGTGTAGCAGGGTTCCCTTTTCTCCACACCTCTCCAGCATTTGTTGTTTCTAGACTTTTTGATGAGGGCCATTCTGATGGGTCTCATACATTTTTATTATACTTATCCTAGACCTAGAGGGTAGCCCCAAATGATAATGAAAGAAAGAGGAGTTTAGAAAAATTAAGGGGCAAGTATCTAATCTCAAAAGTAGATATTCTTTTCCTGCAGCTCTTGGTTCAGACCGGTTTGGGCAGATTGTCTGAGGTAGTAATTTTAGGTGGATGAATGACGCAGGCAGCACCGGGTAAAGCCAGTGCAGCTGGCCCTCCTTGTGCCAATTCATTCTCCAGGAGTCTGAGCGGAGGCAGTTCATCAGCTCTATTGTCCCCAGTGTGTCTGAGGAGATGGAGAACATAAAGCAGCAGCCAGTCCATGAGTCTTCATTCCCAGGCAGCTGGAGCTGTAGCATTCCTTAAAATGAATGTCCACCTGAATGAGTGTTTAAAAAACAGATCTTATTTCAAGATCAATGAGTTGCTTATCATTTCGTTAGGCACAGCTTTCTGTTAGAAGAATAGAATCCTATAACTATAAATTACCTATAATGTGATTTTTTTTTAGGAGAATGGAACTGGAATTTCATGTAGATTTTTAATCAAAAATTAGAGCATGCTGATTTAACCTAAGGATTAAATTACCTCGGGTTGGATTTTAAATCCAGTTTTACTTAGTTTAAATCTAACTTTGCCAATGACTTAGATGTGCAATTTTGGACAAGTTATTTAACTTCCCTAAAAGTCGGTTTTTATCTTGTGTTAAAGGAAGATAATAGTACCACCTTCATAGTGCACATGTGAAAATTGTATGAAAGTGTGTCTGGAACATTCCTAACATAATACCTGACAACAGCACAAATGACAAGCATTGTTATTCTTATTATTGTAATTACAGGAAGGAAGGTATTAGGTGTATTAGTTATTATTAATTATAAGGAATGGAAGTGATTTGGTACTAGTCTTCAGTCTAATTTCCTTTAAAGCATTGTTATTTGTTCATTTTCATGATTCAAATATCAAATTCATTCATTGACTGTGAATGAAAACAAAAACGTTGTGACTGTGTTCTTTCAGGATGGGTATGGTCATGAATCATGTTTCCCTGGGTCCTTCTTTCTCCAACATTGCATCAGTAATAAAGATTCTGTGATAGTATTTGCAGAGTCTTATAGTGTGTGGTCAGCAGCAATGTGGCATAATTATCACATGGTCAAACAGAAAACAAGTTTGTTCTCCGGTATTTTCAGTGGGCACGTAATTCCCTAATTCTTCATATCAGTGATCCCCTCTATGAATCTACAGAGTTATACTAAGGAATTCGCTCCTCTATATAGGCATCAAGCACTGACTGTTGATAGAGAAAATAATATGGCTCTCAAATATGTTTTAAATGTTATTAAATGCTATTATGATTAATGAAACACCTTTCATTTGAAAGTCAGACTGGTTCCTGGAGTTTTGTTCATTATTCTGTAATTGTCTAAGCCATAAATATGTAAATGATATAAATGTACCATGATTATCACATAGGGTACATGAACTTTATTAATGTTTTATTAAGTTTTCAAGAGGTTCTTGTATTGAAAAGAATGCAAACCTTGCTTTACATTTTAGCTTTATGATATTTACTCTCAGTTTTACAGTTTGGATTTTGGGTGCCATTTTGTTTCCTTCTCGGTATCTGGCATAATGCTATGTCCTGATCATACACATAGTTAACAAGTGGATGCCCAAATAACATTTAAATGACCATGGATTTACATTGCACTGCCATATTGCCTCAGCTAAGTCCCAGCCCTTGCTTGAGGGTAGTAGAGGAACAGGAAACCATTCACCGGATAACTTTGTTTAAAACACCAGCAGGCTGGAAAGTAGCCATTTGTAATCTATTTCATTAACAACAATGTGTCACCTTCTCTTTTTTAGATGGGAGTGTGGTGGAGCCTGACATGTCTGCGGGGTTTTGCCCAGATCACAAGGCAGCCATGGTTTTGTTCCTTGACAGGGTCTATGGAATTGAGGTTCAAGATTTCCTCCTCCATCTTCTCGAGGTTGGCTTTCTGCCGGATCTGCGGGTTGCTGCTTCTTTAGATACGGTAATGATCTGAGCAAATGACTTCTGCAACTTTTAACTCTTCAGTCTCTGCCGTATGATATTCTTTCATAGATATGTTCATTCATTCATTGTCACCAAATGGTTATTGAGTGCCTATTATATTTTTAGGCAAGCATAGGGTAAACAGAAAACAAAATAGACGATATCCTCAAGGAATTCACTAAATAGTGGAGAAAATGGACAACCTGAAGAGTAAGATAAGAGTTCTGATCAGATGCAATGGAAGACAATAGAAAGTTTATATAACCCTGATTTGGGAGGTCACAGTGGCTCCTGTTCACTTCGAAGTCAACATAAATAATTATGCATCTCAACAAAAGCAGTTAAAGTATTGAGAAGGTTTAGTGGACATTGCTGAGTCGTGCCAATTACAGTATCATCCTGGTGTCTTCATTTATTAATGTACATATAGGTTCAAATCTGTCCTGTGAATCCAGTGGCCAGTATTGAGAATCTGCCATTATCAGTGTAAGTGTTCTACTATTTGAAACATTGTAAAATAAGCTGAAACTCTAAATGTTATTCTAGTAGCTATAATAAAACCTCCTATTATTCTCAATTAAATGAGTCTTTTTGATATCAGAGGAAATCAGATCTTGAGTTGGCAATAGTGAAAGCTGTGAGAGGAGAATCACAAAAATGAAACTGAATTTTTTTGTTCTGTTTTGGTTGTGTTCATGTGAAATTCTGAACCTAAGTAGTATAGTTGATAACATGGTAGGACAATCAGCCTTTGGTTATTGATGCTGGTGGACATGAACAGAAATATAATTAATACTCATATATAGAATTCAGAAAGAATTTATGTATTTGAGATCTACTATGAGAATAAACTTTCTCTTACCTCTCCTAGTAAAGGGAAGCAGTCACATTCTTTGATATCATTAGTGTCTTTATCTTTCATCCATCCTACCCTTGATATTTTATTTTAAAAAAATTTTTTTAATTTATTTTATTTATTTATTTATTTTTGGCTGCGTTGGGTCTTTGTTGCTGTGCGCGGGCTTTCTCTAGTTGTGGCTAGCGGGTGTGACTCTTCATTGTGGTGTGCGGGCTTCTCATTGTGTTGTCTTCTCTTGTTGCAGAGCAGGGGCTTCACTAGTTGTGGTGCACAGGCTTAGTTGCTCCGCGGAATGTGGGATCTTCCCGGACCAGGGCTCAAACCCGTTTTCCCCTGCATTGGCAGGTGGATTCTTAACCACTGCGCCACCAGGGAAGCCCCCAATATTTTATTTTAGAACATGAGCCTCTGGGGCCTTTTGAAGCGATAGATACTACTTCATTCATTTTTATCTATTTATGAGCAATTGAAAATTGATTGTTTTTAGTGATAAAAAAGCATATGAACCACAGGTAAATCTATAACAGAGGAATCCATTTCTGTATTACGTACTTTTGTCGTTTTCTAGGTAATGAAAGTACACGTCAACTTGTGGATCCCTTTGAAAGTTGTCTCCTGCCCAACACAAATGACTGTCTCCTCTCCAATTCCTTTCTAGGCTGCTTTGAGCGCTACAGACATGGCCCTGGCCCTCAATCGGTACCTTTGCACGGCCGTGTTGCCTTTGTTAACAAGATGTGCTCCTCTTTTTGCTGGCACTGAGCACCATGCTTCCCTCATTGACTCATTACTTCACACCGTGTACAGACTTTCTAAGGGCTGCTCACTTACCAAAGCTCAACGAGATTCCATAGAAGTGTGTTTACTCTCTATTTGTGGGTAAGTGGGCAATGAAGTCTATACCAAGTTTCTTCTTCTTTAAGAAAGAGAATTTAGTCTCTGGCCCTTGACAGATTGTTTTGAATATTGTCAACAATTTCTGGACCATAAAATTAATTCATTTTATGTGCTGGGGTATGAGTCTTACCAGAGTGCCCTTGCTCCTGATCAAGTTCAGGAGTGTGTCTCCAAGACTTTCTCAGTATCTAGCCATTGGATACGGTGTTGGACCAATGATGCTATTCTGGATGTTGGCGTGTGAGGTGTCGCCGGCCACGTTAGTGTAATATTAATAGATTCTCCCCTTTTCACTGTGTGATGGTTTTAACTCCTCTTCCAGAAGAGAAGAGAAAACAGAGACTTATTAAAGATAAAAAATATATGTAGTATAATATTAAAGTATGACCTATTGTGACAGTGATGAAGACAGACCATTTCCTCCAGCCTGGAAAGCCGCTTCCTATAGATAGAAGTGTTTGAAGGTCTTACTCTGAAAACCAGAAGCATATCTTCTCCTTTTGAGGTTCTGACAGTCAAAGTGACAATTTCTCAGGCCTCTAGCTAGGGTAATGGTTTCTTTCTGATGGACGGGAGCTCTTGGAGGTGAAAGCTTGCAGCCTGCCCAGTACATTGGTAAAGGAAAGGTTTTCACTCATAGTGGAACGAGTGTATGGGTGTATGTAGGAGCCAGATGGGACTGAGGGAGGTTAAAAAAAAGAAAAAAAAAAAAAAAAAAAAGGAGATTAGTTCATAATCTAATTTTAGTTCCCTGACCCCAAAATTCTGTGAAATGGAATCAAAATATCTATCTCACTGAGTTTTTCTAAATATTAAATGAGATGAAGCACTCAGGATGGCTGACACAGTAAATGGTCACTGTGTGTTAGTTTTCTTTCCCTTTCTCCTCTGGCAGAATTTCGGTCTCAGTCTTTTTCTCTTCCTCTTGCTCCTACACTCCCTCCTCTTTCTGCTTCCGATCTAGTCACTGAAGACCCTTCCCACTCACTGGAGTGAGGGAAGAAGCATTTACTAAATTAGTAGCAACAGTGGGGTCTGCAGTTGTGAGTGGTAGGAAGGGAAGGAGCAGAAGAGGAACGTCTCCTGTAGCAAATAAGGGTTGGTCTTCAGATCAAGGAGCTAGAGATGAGTTGGAAATGGAACTTTTTACAAAAGTATGTAACTATTGGTTAATCTTTGGATTAGGAACACCTAAAATTAACATCATCTGAAGAGAGGTGTAGGCACAGTTTCTTGGCATGTATAATCTAGCCTAGTGAATTATCTACTTAGTTTAGAAATTATTAAATGTTCATTATTAAAATTAGCTTTGTTCCACCAGCCAACTGAGACCTTCTATGATGCAGCACTTACTCAGAAGATTAGTATTTGATGTCCCATTATTAAATGAACATGCAAAGATGCCTCTTAAGGTAAGTACAGGAAGTGTTTGTAGTTATTTGATTACTGGGTCCTCTGGGTTTGTTTCCTATTGGCAATATGTATATCTCTCAGATACATCATGTTTGATCTTTGATGCTGGAAAATTTCTTCCAGTTATTGAAATGGGCATGTAAGTTATAGATATGTGTACCTCAACCTAAAATAAACAAGTAATAAAAGACCAGAGAAATCCTAAGATTGGTTTACTGTAAATCAAGAGAAATAGAAATCAATGGAAAGAAAATGGGCCACAAGAAAAAAGATGAGCCAGGATATTCTTAGGCTGGAAAACATGGTAATAGGCCTGGCCTAAAGTATTAGCAACCTCAAGGCATAAAGAATAGGTTTTAAAAACAACATTTTCTAAGCTGGTAATCAAATGACAGTTTCCAAATATCATTTCATAAGGATCAAATATAATCTTTATGTATATGCAGTTACAGTTTGTCACAGTAAAGTCCCTGACATTTTTGCTTCCCAGCTTTATTATTCTGTTCATGAATGATCAAGTCTCATTCTGTCTTATTGACTTGGGAATATTTTCCCGTCATGTAATGTACCAATCCTGGCTCACGATTAAGGTATTAGGTGTGTACCAATGTGTGATCTAGTGGCATGGTCTGTGCATGGAGGTCACTGTCCTGTAGTGGACTTTTTATAGGTGACCACTCTGCTCTGCCACCTGGTAAACATCATTTCTTCCTCATGGCCACCCAGTAATTGCGCTGTGAAAAGAGGTTTAAGATAAAAATAAGCTGCTATTTTTTTCAGCTGCTCTTACACTAAACACACCTAGATATTTAACAAAAACAATCTTTCTCTACAAAAAGTGATTTTGGTTTAATAAATCTAGAGAAATTGATGAATTATGTAAAGTAAATTATATCCTTGCTGAAAATCCTTTTTTTTTACAGTTTTTATCATTTGCTTGTCATGCAAAATTTTCTTGATACAAATGAGCTGGAAAATACCTGAAAAAAGATACAGTATCACTTTATGTGATAAAACTCTTTTGCATTATAGATATTTGCCTGTTACTCTAAGCAAATTAGATCTCAATATTTCATCATTTGAGATTCCTAAATTGTGTGTGTGTGTGTGTGTGTATGTGTGTGTGTGATTCTTAACTGTGAGGGAGACTAAACGAGAAGAAATATTTATACAGTAAGAGACCTAGTTAGCTTTAATAAGAGTAACGCTCAATTTATTTTCCTCCTTAGCTATAGGAAAGAGGGTCCAAAAATTTACAGTTTATTCAAAAAATAATTTTATTTTAATTATTATTAATAATAATTTTATTAATTTGGCAAAGAGTTGTGAATATTTTTCGGTTTATATATCCAGAATAAATGATCCAAAGAGCTACCGAATAATTGAAAAATTCCATCCATGTCTTTGAACTTCTAGTTTAGTCCCACAAAATATTTGTAGGTTAAAAACTTAAGAAGCAACATAGACCCTCAGTAAGAAAATAAATTACATCCAAAACCACCAAAGAACTACAGATAAAGAAATTACGGAAGTAGGGCAGTTTGGGGAGTTTACTTAGAGATGTCGGTTCTGAAGCAAATCGTAGTGTAATGATTCAGGGTAGTTAGAGAGGAAGCACAAATATTCAGAGGTATTGTCCCTTGAGAATGCACATTTTAGGTGCTGTATCCTCTGGGTCACTGTGACATCAATCCCTCTGTTACATGCATGGATTCCAGGAGATAACAAGTCATAAAATTGTAAGTAAATGATAGCAACTAAAGTAGAACTCAGAGGTACACAGATAACCAAACAACCTCCTAAATAATTCTGTTCAAGATAATTTGTGAAATTGGTCATTTGGTCTTCATCCTGTGCTCAGTGTTAAATTTAAGGAGACATCCTATATAAGATCATAGTGTTCTCCAAAAGAATTCACATGGGATTGAGCAGTTCCATATCAGTTGGCCTTATTACATGGCATTAGAATGCCATTTGGGAGGAAATGGAAAATATATACCATGTGTATTTTAGCTCAGTGCTTAGAATTGTTTTCCCACCTAGCTGCTGACAAATCATTATGAAAGATGCTGGAAATACTACTGCCTGCCTGGAGGGTGGGGAAACTTTGGAGCTGCCTCAGAAGAAGAACTTCATTTATCAAGAAAGTTGTTCTGGGGCATTTTTGATGCCCTGTCTCAAAAGGTAATTGCGGTTTTATTTGTATGATAAAACAACTGAAAAGCCATAGGATCTTGGTAAGATAGTATTCTTAGTGGAATAGTGGAATGCTGTCTTTGCTCATCAAGACTTGGCATAGTTTTATTTTTTCTCTTCATTTATAACAAATGTTGAGAATGCAATTTATATTAACTTTTCATAATCATGATGGTAACATGTTTCTTGTGATCATAACATTTTCTGACTTTAAAATGGCCAAGCATTTTAGGAAATTATGCACATGGGTTGATCAGTTTCTGGTACATTTGGACTTCTTTGGACTCAAACCCTCCCTAGTCAGTCACCTCCCCAATCTTATAAAGCCTGAAGAAATCCTGTCAAATATAAAAATATAAAATATTAAATCTCATAAAATTATAATATTCCAGTGGCCTTACTGACTTTTCCCACTTTGCTGCTATGGAGGTTTAAGTACTCAGTGCTTTATGTATGTGACATTCCCTTATAGTTGCCATATTTGTAATGAATAGTTAATATACTTTCAGAAGACTGGAGTGTGTTATTTAGAGAAAATCAGAACAACATGCTTCGTATGCTTATGCTTAAATTATTAATCAAAATCAGTTTGAATTCCCAAAGAGACATTATCAGATGACTGGAATAGTATAACCAGGAGTTTACTGTATAATAAGGGAAGTTTATCTGTGATTACATTTGGTAGCTACAACTCAATGGTTTTTCTTGCTGAATTGCCTTGGGTAAACCCGGAGCCCTTTTGAAATAATATGTAGAAGGTATTTTGAGAAGAATTTACAACTTTAATTTAAAATTGAACATTTAAAGTGAGATAACTTTTAAAATGAATAAACAACAATGTCCTACTGTATAGCCCAGGGAACTGTATTCAGTCTCCTGGGATAAAGCAAAATGGAAAAGAATATTTTTTTAAAAAAAGAATGTCTAGATGTGTATAACTGAGTCACTTTGCTGTACAGCAGAGATTAACACAACATTATAAATCAACTACACTTCAATTTAAAAATTTTTTAATAATAAATAAAGGAATTACTATTTTTGATTTTTAAAAAATCTACAAATACAAATTTAACTAATTATGTAATTAATATACAAATACCTCTCCCCAGAAATTTTGATTATGCATATCTCCTATAGAATTTCTTTCTCAATTCAGAATTTTATTTTTCATACCTTTGTGATGCAGTACAGACCAGTTAAAATTTCTTACTCTCTGGAATCTTATACTTTGGGTATTTCTCATGTCTAGTCTTTATAATGTGGTGCAGCAGTAGTCCTCATTGACTGAAATTATGTTTATGTTGTAAAGACATGTTATACATATAGCATATTCAGGTTCACTTCATTTCCGATATTGGAGAATAAACGTTTAGAGAAGCACAGATTTTATTCCTTTTATGCAGTACAAAGCTTCAGTCATCTCATCTTATGGGATGTCAGGCTATAGTTTCCATTTTCTAGAGAACGAATCCTTTGGGGAGTTGAGCCAGCCCGAGGTAATTCAGATTTTCTCTTACAGCATCATGTCAGCCGCAGTGATAATGTTGACAGCTTTTGCTCAATAGTAATGGGGTATTTATTTTTTGGTCCTCCATCTCTTCCCAGAAATATGAACAAGAACTTTTCAAACTGGCACTGCCTTGCCTGAGTGCAGTTGCGGGAGCTTTGCCTCCAGACTACATGGAGTCAAATTATGTCAGTATGATGGAAAAACAGTCATCAATGGATTCTGAAGGGAACTTTAACCCACAACCTGTTGATACCTCAAAGTATGGACTCTTTCTATTGCAGCAGATTTTTATTGTAAATGATGTGTGAAGTCTGAAATTGAATAAGGTACTAAAGTGAACTTTCTCTCATCCATGCCCCCTTTGAATTGGTATCCTTTTACTAGGGGTCCCTGTACTTGATGAAATGATAGTAGTAATAATAATGGTTATACAAATATCAGAAGTAGATAAGATACACCTTCTAAGAGATATACTCTTAATATCATCAGGATTCTCTGTACATAACCACATGGCAATATCTATGATAATGAGAATCAAGAAAGTATATCAGTTATATTTTTTAGTTGAAATTCTACCCTAAATGTTTATTAATAATTGAAGCCAACTTCTGTGCAGAGTCTTTGATTCAGGGTGCTCCCAGCATGCAGTGCAAAGCTCTTTCCGTGAGCTACGGGGGATCACTTCATCATCACTACATCTCAGCCAGGCCTAGGGTTAGCAGCTTATGTTCAGCCTCATAAAGCACAGCGTGAGAGTGAAGGGAATATCAAATGAGAATATTTCTGGAAAATTTAGCATGGATTGAGAATGCGGTGTGACAACCTTCACCACAGATAAAATATTACTTATCGTTAGGAAAGCTCTTCCATGTACCTACTTGCGTAAATTGCCCTACAGATAGGATGTTTGGGTACGTCAGGTGTTCGGAGTCTCAGCGTTTTTGTTGTTGTTACTGTCTTTAAGTAGGACCATGGTTTTCCATTTGCAAGGAGGCTGCTCTTCCTGCCACATTATCTTACCCATTCCGTGGGACTCAGCAAGATCAGTATTAGCAAGGTAGTCACTCGGTTGTTACCATCCGCAGCATCTGAATTTGCTTGGGAGTTCAACTTTCACGTCTCTGGCTGGCCCCTCAGCTGGTTTAGCTCCCATAACCAGATCCACATTTCAAGCCAGGTGGTATGCCATTAGTTTGATAATGCCTTAAATTTGCATGTTTGGTATTTGATAACAGTCCTGTGAGAAAAGACTCTACCCCCTCCCCCCCCGCCCAGTATTTGGCTTATGTGATTGATCCTTTGTATCTCTTCTAAAGTAAGTAAACCGAAATATCACATGTTCACATTCCTACTTGGGTAAGTTTGTGGTTTGTTAACATACAATGTAATCTAGGATTTTAAAATAACATTAGAACAGTGTTGTGGCTTTGGTGTTGATTAATTAAATCCAATGAATGAATAAGTGTTGGGCATGTATATTAATTTACCTCGGCTAGCCCCCTTGGGGACCTCTTAACAGACTAGGGTTGCAGAGTGATAGCAATAATTTCTACATCCTTGTGATTTTTTTTACATATTGTTTTTTAAGTATGTGTATGTCATAAAGTTCAATTACTAACTGATAACATTGCTAGAAAAGAACAGTAAACCATCTCATTATACTAGGTTTTACTTATAATTCTATTCTCAAAGTTAGTTGCGTTAGTAAGTTATTTTTTCCATTCATAGATATATTTGATAGTCCCAAGTCTTACATTTACCATCAGACTAGGTCTTCAATTGCATGGACTCCACGTCTGTTCGAGGGATTAAATATTTATTTAAGCGTGAAAGAAATCAAGAAGAAATGTTATCAAAATCGTAAAGCATGAATTGGTTAATTACTTTTCCCTATAGTTCATATTAGTAACATCTAGAATTTATATATAGACCATTAACATTTAAAATT
The DNA here is from genome assembly GCF_009873245.2 of Balaenoptera musculus. Lineage (NCBI taxonomy): Eukaryota > Metazoa > Chordata > Mammalia > Artiodactyla > Balaenopteridae > Balaenoptera > Balaenoptera musculus. The sequence continues at coordinate 78,029,061 of NC_045800.1, read as the reverse complement.
ATTAACATATCACTAGTTGTATGCAATTAACTTAAAATTAATTTTAGTACATTTAAAAATGGAACATGTCAGATTTCAGCAGTCTTTTACCCATTTATAGTTGTTGCCTAAGAGACTTAAGTCAAAAGGAGGAATAACTTCAAAGAACAAATGTGGGAGAAAAGTATGTCTTTAAGCTTGTTGAATTTAACTATATCTTCATTCAGGTTTAAAGAAAAAATTGGTGTTATCTGTTGTCCTCTTCTTTGAATACATTTTAATTATTTTTATTTATACTATGTATAAAACTTACATTAAGACATAAAGTGTGACTCATTATAAGATGAGTGGATAGAACCTTATCTGCTTGACTTTTCTTATATTGTTCCTATCATATGGAAAAGTAATACCTTGTTAAACCGATTTTTTAACAGTTATGCATCGAATGGGGTATAAGCAGTCATAAGCTGTGAGTAAATTATTAATATGATTCCCTGTAAGTGCTGTGAAAATCAAGCCTTTTTTCTTTATTTTTCTCATAGTATTACAATTCCTGAGAAGTTGGAATACTTCATTAACAAATATGCAGAACATTCCCATGACAAGTGGTCAATGGACAAGGTAAAAGTCAGAATATCACATTCTAATTCAGTACTGAACGTACCTAATGAATGATCATGGCTCAGATATTTCTGACCATGACAGTTTTCTACTTTCAAGTGAGAACTTTAGATTAGGAAAGAACATTTAATTATGATTTGCTGACATAATATTTAGTCTAATAAAATAGTTAGTTCTGCCACTGATGTACATATAATGCACGTAAGAATAAGAATATTTGTGTTCATAAAAAGCAGTGTTAAAAATTCAAAAAAAATCTATTAATTAAATCAAATATAGTTTCTAAACATACATTTTTGTGAGAGTAAAAAGTAGTAACAAGATGCAAAATATTATATGTAGGATAGATAAACAACAAGGTGCTACTGTATAGCCCAGGGAACTATATTCAATATAGTTGAAAACTAGTTTGAATAGTTTATCCTGTGATAAACTATAATGGAACTATAATGGAAAAGAATCTGAAAAAGAATAGATATATATGTATAACTGAATCACTCTGCTGTACAGCAGAAATTAACACAACTATACTTCAAAAATTTTTTTCAAAAACTATCATTAGGGTTTTCAGTAAGAAATAGTGACTCTAGGTCCAGACATCTTTTAAGGGAACTTTAGCTTTATGTATAATTTTATATTAGATAAAATCTTGAAAATTATTAATTAGAATTAGTGATTATTTACATCTTCTACTCTTCTGTTGTATTTCTTATCTCTAAGTAGATCTGCAGTTCACTTACGAGGCAAGATGGCATGTTTTATTTGCATTGTCAAGAAAAGATAACTTGAATGAGATAACTAAAGCAGTCGCAATCCGTGACATAAGTCCTACATACATATTATGAGATTTTTCTGGAGGAAAAATGTGGTCACATTTAAGTTAAGCCTAGTTAAACTTGAGAAAAGATGGTTAAAATAGATTTGTCAGAGAAATTAAGCTGAGATGAAGCAGGAATCTAAAATAAGCATGTACTGATTTGGCGAAGTGAAAATCAAAGAGCGAAGGTTCCAAGGGTTGCTTGTGTTATGTGGCAACTCAGTATCACCCTATTAAACTTGATATTAAGTTTCAATCCTTGCCTCTGCCAACCAGCCCCTCCTTCCAAGAAACCCTCCTTTTGTTTTGTTAAGCGTATGGCTCTTTCTTTGTTCAGTAACTTAATCGATTTACTGGGTAAGTCAGTAAGAGTGAAGTGTCTGTCCTCTATAAAGACTCTAGTAGGTGGTGGGGTGGTGATGGAGAGGAAATTTACAGGAAGGCAGTCCTGAGCTATTTCAGCCTAGTTACCCGGATCCCATAGACATACATGAAATGATATAGGGAAACAGTGAATGCACCAAATTATATGGGCAAAATCACGTGGAACAAATGTGTTGAGAGGTCATTGGACAAAGGAGTGGGCAAAACAAGTAGCATTATTCAGGGAGGCTTCCAAATAAGCCAGCTGCTCCAGTTTTCCTGTTTAAAATGAGTGTTTCACGCTTATTCGTCACACAGGTTGGGGTCCCAAGATGGGCCAAAATGAATATCATAGGGGTGGTGCAGCCTTTAGCCTCCTCCTAGGGGAGGGCTATTGACATAACCACAGACCTGTCTAAGGAAGACTGGATGCTTTTAATCTCTGGATAAAAAGATTTGTTTCCAAGTGGTTACTCAAAATAATATTGACTACGATGAAAGTCTTTATATTGACTTATGCTAGATAAAGTTCAAACCTTAATCCTTATCTTGCTTCATTTTAGCTTTATTTTATCAAGTACACACTTAAACACATGCACACCTACACTCTCTAAAATTAAAGCATGTAAAACATTTTTGATATTTTTTTTAGTTGGCAAATGGATGGATTTATGGAGAAATATATTCAGACTCGTCTAAAGTTCAACCATTAATGAAGCCATATAAACTATTATCTGAAAAGGTGACGTGTTTATTTTTTAAGTTTATATGGTTTTAATTTGGGGCGGAAGGTTTTTTCTTTGTTATGTAAATTTCTTATTAACACGTCTATTTTATATATACTATTTTTACCTTTTCTCAAAGGTCCCATTTTTTACCTATTGTTTTTTTCTCTGTAGTACCATTTTCTGTCAGTATTTAATTGGTTATTCTCTTCTCTACTTAGTATTTTTCTGTTTCTTTTTAATTTTTATTCCTCTCCTGTATTTTTAAGAACTATAGAAAATATCCTTTTCATTCTTAAGAGTTTTTTGATAAGGGGTAATGAAGTAATATATTGTAATATGCTTATTATTTATGTTTTCATATATTTTACTTCTTTGAGGGGAAAGCAGTATCTTGAAAAATGAAATGAAAAGGATTTTCTAGCTTGGTGCTTACAGAGGAAGTTACTTCTCTGTTTATTCAGATGGTAGAAACGGCTTCAAGCACACGTCATATAATCTGGCACTTCTTCCTAACTGTGTTTCTCCTTTCTGGTTTCTGTCTGAAGTATCAGAATCTGGGGAACTAAAGGAAATTAGCCTCATGCTGTATAATAAGACAGGATCCCTCTTAGCAGCATTAGTCAAACGAGGTCTCTGCTCACACTCTGCTCTTCAGAATTTTTACTTTCCTTTTTTATTTTTAAATAAACAATGCCGATCAAAAATTTGTAGGTGAAGACAGAGTATTTCAGAACAAAGCATTAAATATTTTAAATTTTTGTTTAGGTTCATAATACCCCACCCTTTTCTGCTGTTTTTCTAGGAAAAAGAAATTTATCGCTGGCCAATCAAAGAATCTTTAAAAACTATGCTGGCCTGGGGGTGGAGAATTGAAAGAACACGGGAGGGAGACAGCATGGCCCTTTATAACCGGACTCGTCGTATTTCCCAGACAAGCCAGGTAAGAATCACAGTGATGAATCCACTGTTTATGTTATTTTAAAAGAATTTGAATATTTCATTTAATTATTGTGTTTTCCAAAACAACTAACTTGAAAATTCTGAAGACTAACATAAAGTTCAGAAGGGGGAAAACTCTGTTCCTTTTAATTTAAGTGAGTTTAGGTCTTGGTTAAAGTACTGGAGTTTATAGATCAGGTTGTACTTCTCCTGACAGTATATAAAGGAGTACTCGATGATAAAGTCTTAAAGTTACGCTAATGAAGGATGTAAAATGTGTTCCTTTATCCACAAAAAGGTTGTCTACAGAGCTTTTGTCTCCTTACCAGTAAGAACTGAAGGTTGGTTCTTAGGAGCTGGAGGGGTGGTCAGATAGTAGCGATCCAGATCTAAAACCCCCATGGGTGCTCCATACAGGTGGGCTTGAGCACCTGCCCACTTGCGAAGGGAAGATGTGAACCAGACAGGCAGCGCAGGAATCGAAGAGCACACCGCTAGTGGATCAGGTCAGGGAAGTCCAGTCAGCTTAACAGGGCGTGGCTGTGGGGCTTCTGTGTTCAAGATGGCAGAATAAGGGCAGCCTTGACCTTGAGAACCTAGGGTTCAAGGTGGGGACCAAATACCAACTGGCCCTTTCATTTCTCCTGGGAGCTAAACCTGTCGTCATCCCTTTCCAGACTGCTTGGGCCACTGCCTTTGGTTTAACCAAACTGTTGTGTTTATTATTGCCATTTATGCAGATGACATTTTTGAAAAAAAGAAAATGAAGGTACTCAAAGCGTGCACTTCACATGCTTCATATTTGAAATACAGTACTGTTAAATAGATTAAGTTCTGATTTGGGCATATTTTACATCATATTCTCTTAAGTATCCTGGAGATAGAAGCTGTAAAAGCATATTTTACCTTGTTATCATGTATGCACACATTTCTAACTAAATCACATTTTGTTTTAATCTGTTTGAACAAATATTGAGCACAAACTGAGCACTAGGTGATAGGAATACGAAGATAATAAGATCCAATTCTACTCCTAAAGACTCACAACTTGGTGTTAGAGACAGTCTAGTTAAACCTACCACAACAGTAAGATTTAGGCTGGTGGTATGTACAAAACGCTCAGAGTGCAGAGAATGGAATGATGTCTTTTTTTTTTTTTCCTGTAAGTTGTATAGGAAATAAGGAAATTATTACATAATGGAAGTGACTTTAAGCTCTGCCAGGAAAAATGAAATAGATTCTCCCACTGCCCTTCATAGCAAAAATTATGTGCTCTAATCTAAAATTGTATATGTTGAATGAGAACATGCCCTTTGAAACAATAACGGTGCCGATTCTGTGGGCCAGCAATAAAGGGTAGAAATGGTAGGAGGCAGACAAGAAAAAAAGACCTGTCTATTAGCCAGAAAACCTGGGCCTATATAACATGCTGGAGCACAGCCCAGAGAGGGCAAGGGAAGGGCTGCAACAGAAGGGAGGGGCACTCGTTCTCTTGTTGCTGCCTTTGCCATACCTTTTCCTGCCACTGCTGTCAGAGCAAGTAGGGCAGACTGCTGAGTAGGCTTCTGCCTGTCTTATCTCTAGAATTTTTCAAAAATACCAGAAAAGGGAGAGAAGCAAAGGTTCCTACCGCAGTTTTAGCCACGCTCACCTGAAGACTAAAATAACTTACAGATTTCATACTTTTGCGAGCATCTCTGAAAAAAAAAAAAAACAGTAACCGATGATGAAACATAACAAAGTCCAAAATGGTACTGGATCATGTCAGATAGAAAATGTTACGTGAAACTTAAGAAACTGATTCTAAAACATCGGAAGTGATTACAGACTGTAAATTATAATGCACAAGCTATAACCAATCCTTCTTCAGAAAAGGATTACCTTGTTTTAACCCCAGGAAAATCATAATTATGTTTTTCTGAATTTCAATAAACTTTTCTCAAGATGGCTAAAAAAAAAAAAAAAAAATTGTGTATGTTGTGTATATTTCTGCTCTTCTTACACCCCGCTTAGCTCCTGGTGCAGTTTTCAGTTCCCATTAAGCCTTCAATTAGATACTATTAATTGATACCCATATAATCATCTCTTAAGTCTTAATGATTTTCAGAGTGACATGTGTGACATACGACATATATTGTTAAATCTCCTACGTCATTTCAAAATATTAGGAGGTGCTTATGCCAGATGTACGGATTAAGAGGGACAGCTCTGGAGGTAGACCACTGGGGCTTCAATCCTGGGACCACCACTTTCTAGAGATAAACTGCTGGGCTCGTTACTCAATCTGTTTACCTCAGGAAATGGTAACTCTTATTATTACCATTATTATTTATATATTTTTAATGCCAGAGAGCATTTCTTCAAAGGTAAATAAAAGAGGGTGTTTGAGCTTGTAGTACTTTGACCTTTCAGTCGTTTAAAAAAAAAAAGAAAGAATATTTCTATATTTCTATCAGTATCAGAAACAGAGAGCAACAAATGCCACAAATATATTTATAATCCTTGCCATTATTTTCACACATTCTTTAAGCATAATCCAACATTATTTGAAATGTTAAAATAGCTTGTCATTTCTTAATTACTAACCTAACAGTATTACCATCTTTTTCAGTTATCATCTTGCCAAACTTCTTAATGTCTTTTCTTCTCTCCATTACTGATTTCCCATGTGACTATAAAGATGTTTTCTATTATGTAATAGATACACTCTTGAATAAATTAAGGAACGCTTTTGGTGGCATCACTGTATAGTAAGGACTGCAATTGGGTGAATTGAGATCACTTGTTGACATGATTCTGGAGCTGATATTCTTAGCTTCCTTCCACTGGGGCTCAGCACTCCGTCTGTGAGGTAGAAGTGGCCTGTGTTTAACTCAGCAAGATCTGGCACAGCCTGTCTGGGTTGAAATCCTGGCCTCACCATGGAGTAGATAGCTTTTTTGTGAGCTCAGGCAAACTGCTTAACCTCTCTCTGCTGCAGTTTTCTCCTAGTAAGAAAAAGAGTATGAAAAAGAATATATATATATATGTATATAACTGAATCACTTTGCTGTACAGCAGAAATTAACACAACATTGTAAATCAACTGTACTTCAATAAAATAAAGAATAGAGTGTATAGATGCTGATATAATTATCAGTGAGGAGATGCTGAGTAGAGCAGCTAAATTGGTGGATTTTGACTTCTTGGTCGTCACTCAAGTCAGCAGAAAAGGAGGACATTTCTGGCAATTTCAGTCATATTCCACAGGTTCTCAGTAATTACTTATTTACCTCCCAATTTTAATTTCTTATATCTGGTTTTTATGACACATGTAGGGTATAAATTATGTAAACAAAGTTAAAAAATAAGCTTATAACCTGAGAAGGAGAGGAAGATGGGAATGAAATTCGGAAAGTGTTACCTATCTTTAACTAAAATACAGGCTAGGATAGAGTAATGATTCATTCATTCTTTTAACAGTTATTTACTGAGCACCTGCTATATTCCATGTACTATCCTAAGCTTTTCAAATAGGTCCATGAACAAAATAGACAAAAACCTCTGCTCTCATGGAGCTTACACGTTAACAGGGAAAGTAAATAATAGATATAAGTAAATTACATACTACATCAAAATGTGATAAATATTATGGAAAGAGAAAACGTAGCATGGAAAGGCAGATTCCGAGTGCAGAGCAGGGGAGTTGGTTAGCCTTTGGGGATGAGTTGCAGTATGATAATAGGGTTATCAGAGCAGATTTCATGGAGAAGATAAATTGAATAGAAGGGAAGGGAGTTGGACCTATTTGGGGGAAGGATGTTGCAAGTCGTGCACATGCTCTGAGATGGGAGTGTGGCCTGGCGTGTGTAAGGGAAAACAAGGAATCCAGTGAGATTGGAGCTCATGAGTAACAAGGAGATGGGAAGAGAGGTCTCAGGGGCCAAATCAGGTGGAACATTGGGGGCCGTCTTAAGAAAGTTGACAAGTGCTTTGGAGTCAGACAGAATTACTTTAAAAACTTGATTCTGTTGTTTACAATTTACATGATATAATGACTTAAAATTATTTAATTCTTTTGATCCTCTTCTCATTTTAAAATGACAAAAAGCAGTACCTCCTTTTCAGAATTGTTCTAAAGAAATGAGATAATCTATGTGCCTTGCACATAACCATTCACACGGTGGTTGTTATTTGTTGTTATTATTATTGCTAAGAAGACTAGAGTTAATTGAATTCAGAGATGGTATGTATCCCAAGTAACTTGAAATTATAGAAGACCTAGCCAGTCTTGTGATTTCTGTGAATGTAAAGGAGAGAAACAGGTTATGAAAAACATAAAAAGAATCTATCTCTGAATAAACAAATATCTACTTGCATTCTTTAAACCAGCCTCAATAACTTACTCTAAAGCTGAAGGGATATAAATTTCAGTTATATACGGAACATGGTCTAAGAGGATATTAAATACTGAGAATTTTATTTTAGGAACAAATAAAGTTATTGATATCAACTCTATTTGATTCATTTATTCAACAAAATTTGCAGAGTCTAATGCTTTTTTTAAAATTAGTTTTAAGATGCATGCTTGCCATATTTCAATATCTGTGAGATTGGGAATCATTTTATAATCCTGAAGTTGATGAAACATGGCTTGTGCCAGACTCTGGGAATACTGTGGTGAGTAAGGCTCAGCCTAGGCCTGCAGATTTTTACTGTTCGGTGGAAAGGCTTATAACTCAGGGAATAACAAAATCAATACTTTGGAAATGTAATTCTCACAACAGAGTAGAGAAGGAATCAGAGAAGGGGGAGATTGAAGGCAGAAAGACAGACTCCTTAGGAGGATATTGAATACGTCGCATGAAGCAAAACAAAAACATTAAATATCTGAATTAGAGCAAAGACAGTGGCCATGGAGGGAAGCGGATGTATCGCAGAGATGTTTTGTAGTAGAAGAGACAGAATTTTGTGACTGATTCATAATAGCAGATGAGGAGGACTAATCAGAGGGGTTTGCCATGGGTCTGTACTGGCCTACCAGGTGGGTAGCGTATGTGAGATGAGGTTAGTACTGGGGGGTGGGTGGCAAGGAGAGAATATGCGTTTGATTTTAGATGTCGTGTTAGGCAGAATTCTGGCTCCAAAGATGATCCCCAATCACTGTTGTCTGTAGAAAGGCTGATTTCCTGGGGCTTTGCCAATGCAATTACGTTTGCCCATGTGATCAAGGTTAATGATCTTGAGATGGGGGAGATTCTGCTGAATTATTGGTGTGTCCAGCGTAATCACAAGGATCCTTAAAAGTGGATACCCTTTCCTGGCTTTGGACAAAGGAGACGTGACTAAAGAAGGAAGGTCAGAGAGATGCAGTATAGCTGACTTGAAGACGGAGGAAGGGGCCATGAGTCAAAAATGCGGGTGGCCTTTAGAAGCTGGGAAAGACAGGGAAAAGCTGCTTTGATAAAACCTCTAGAAAGGAACACAGCCCTGTGGACACCTTGAATTTAGCTAATTGAGACCTGTTTCAGATTTCTCATAACTTTGTGATGTTTTAAGCCACTACATTTCTGGCAGTCGCTTATTATAGCAGCAGTAGAAAATGAATACATGTATAGAATCCCAAATGGAGATGGTAATGAATAGTTGAAAATGTAAGTCTAGAGCAGAGGAGCAATGCTAGGCTGGATCAATTCATTTTTGGTTTAATAAAACATGGTTGATAAATGAAATATTTAAAGTAGATGTGGATAGGGACACCTAAAGAAAGCATTTAGAATAAAGAAAGAAACAATTGAAGAGGGAACCCAGAAAGCCACAAATATTTCAAGGTCATTTATGGAAGAGGAGCCAGAGAAGGAGGCAGAGAGATCGGAGAGGGGAGTGGAGAGCCAGGTGGGTGGTTTCGTGAAACGAGGGGGCTGGTTGAGTGGTGGTTAGTCATGTCCAGCGTAGAAGGACCAGTTTGATGGTAGCTGCAAAGAGGACTTTGAATTTGGCAACTTGGAAACTGATTACATTAGAGAGGGCAGGTGTAGTAGAGTGCTGGGGAAAGAAATATATTGCGATATGTTGAAGGAAAGAGGTGATAGTGAGAGAGAAGTGGGCCTGGAGTCAGACAGCCTGAGTTGGAATCCTGCCTGCTCAGAATTTTAGCTCTGTGACCTTGGGTGAGTCACTTAAGTTCTCTAAGTCTCAATTTCCTTTCGTGGGTATTTAAGGGAGAAAAAACTGTGATTTTTATTTCACATTCTATTATGGATGGTTCCCAGCAGTGGCTCAGTACTGACACAGAAGCCAAGATTCCGTCAGAACTGACCAGTGAGTTCAGTGTAGCCCATGAGAACATGGTTAATGGTAGCATATGACAGCCTCCCTTTGGTTCACGGGCACAGATCTGAGCTGTATTGTACCTTTTATTTAGCTTTTTGTTTATCCATGTCTGACAAGAGAATATACACAGTTATGAAATATATCAAATATAATTTCAGATTTATAAGCATGAACCAGAGTTCGTTTCTGTGGCATACTTTCCCATAATATGCCATTGGGTGGAATGAGGTAAGAGCTCCTGACAGTAAGTGAAACCCTCTTGCAGTTGATGGGAAGATAGGTTTCATTCTTGTCTTTTTAATTGAAGTATAGTTGATTTATGTTGTGTTAATTTCTGCTGTACAGCAAAGTGATTCAGTTATACATATATATACATTCCTTTTATATGCTTTTCCTTTATGGTTTATCACAGGATATAGTTCCCTGTGCTATACAGTAGGACCTTGTTGTTTATCCATTCTGTATATGATAGTTTGCATCTGCTAATCCCAAACTCCCACTCCATCCAACCCCCTCCCACTTGGCAACCACAAGTCTGTTCTCTATGTCTGTGAGTGTGTTTCTGTTTCGTAGATAGGTTCATTTGTGTCATATTTTAGATTCCACGTATGAGTGATATCATATGGTATTTGTCTTTCTCTTTCTGAATTACTTTACTTAGTATGATCATCTCTAAGTCCATCCATGTTGCTGCAAATGGCATTTATTCTTTTTCATGGCTGAGTAGTGTTCCATTGTATATATGTACCACATCTTCTTTATCCATTCGTCTGTCGATGGATACTTAGATTGTTTCCATGTCTTGGCTATTGTGAATAGTGCTGCAGTGAACATAAGGGTGCATGTGTCTTTTTGAATCATAGTTTTGTTTGGGTATATGCCCAGGAGTGGGATTGCTGGATCATATGGCAACTCTATTTTTAGTTTTTTGAGTAATCTCCATCCTGTTTTCCATAGGGGCTGCACCAACTTACATTCCCACCAACAGTGTCAGAGGGTTCCCTTTTCTCCAGACTCTCTCCAGTATTTGTTATTTGTAGACTTTTTAATGATGGCCATTCTGACCAGTGAGAGGTGGTACCTCATTGTAGTTTTGATTTGCATTCCTCTAATAATTAGCGATGTTGAGCATCTTTTCATGTGCCAGTTGGCCATCTGTATGTCTTCTTTGGAGAAATGTCTATTTAGGTCTTCTGCCCATTATTTGATTGGGGTGTTGTTGTTTTTTTTTTTTTGATACTGAGCTGTATTGTATATTTTGGAAATTGATACTGAGCCGTTTGTATATTTTGGAAATTAATCCCTTGTCAGTCGCATCATTTGCAAATATTTTCTCCCATTCTGTAGGTTGTCTTTTTGTTTTGTAGATTTCATCCTTAAAATGTCAAAATTGAGATATTAAGGAAGCCCTCTGGTGATTGAGGATGTCGTTACAAATCACTGAGTACTACTATATGATGCACTTTTAAAATTAAAACGTTGGCTTTATTTTATCTTACTATTTGGCCCATAAAGACATTTATAAATACTGACCTCTTTGATTAACTACCGTTTGTGTGAGGAAAAGAAAATTTCATTGCAGCCAATTAGAATTTGTAAGAAACTCAAGAATTCAATTATCCTTTGATTCCGGTAATATTTCAGAATCTTGGACTCACTATGTAATTTGTTGAATCCTGATCGTTAGCTTTACAGATTGGCAATCCCTAAGATATTGGGATGTATTATTCAATCATAAGTACTTGTCAGACACCCAAATATAATTTAATCTGCTAGATATGTTTGCAAAATTAATTTGTGTAGCTACTTGCCAGTTTTATCTGAGGAAACGTTACACTTGGAATTTTGTTTGCCTTATACTTCCAAAGTGTCTCTTAAATCTCTCTCTACTGGGTTTTTTAATGAGATGCTATATTTTTTTGCAAATTATCTAGGTTTCTGTAGATGCCGCCCATGGTTATAGCCCCCGAGCCATTGACATGAGCAATGTTACACTATCCAGAGATCTGCATGTAAGTACTTTTAAAAATATTCTGCAAATTCCATTTTTAAAAAGCATACTGTAACATTTCCTGCATGTATTTTACAGCATGAATTATTTGAATGTAGTGATCATATAGAAGGTCCATGGAATTTATAGATTATGTACCCTAAGCTTTTAATGCTGTAAAAGTTGATAGAACTTTTTCTAGGATAATATATTTTCTTTAAAGATCATATCTATGTAAAAGTCCTAATATAATTAAATAACTGCATGTGAGAAGAGACTAAATCAGTAGTTTATAATGCTCTGCTCAAGGATCACTTTAATTACTCATGAAAGAATATATATTATAAGTTGTTTATCCAGGGAAACGGATGGCATTTTGCTTTCTCCAGCCATACTTCTATCTGTCTCCTTTGTCACTAAGGAATCTACTTTGAATTGCCTGATTTGAGTGAAAAGATAAAGTTTGTTGCCATGGAACATAAGTTAACAGGTCAATATAATGATCAGACAATGATATTGGCATTGTTAGTATTATTCCAAGAGATATAAGTGTATAAAGATAAAAATCTATGGATTGTTAAATTGTTTGGCTTGCCCTTTGTCATTGCTCTGGTACGAATGTATTAACATGACATAGTAAACTTGAAAATCAAAAATGAAAGGAATCTTGGAGGTAATCTTGTCAAAACTCAAAGGCCACAGAGGCTAAGGCTCGTCCAAGACCTCAGACTGACCTAAATTGGGACAGACATGGATCTAGACTGCTTGTCTGATTCTCTTTGCATTCAGTGTTCATTCAGTAAGGTTTACATCATCTTTTAAAACTTTAGAAATTAAAATAAGAACTTGTAAATAAACATATTTTTAAAGTCCATAGCTAGTTTGAAGTTTCATTATTAAATTAACAAAACATATATCTTTAAACATTATAAAGAACAATGACCATTCCCATCACATCACCTCTGATGGTTTGTAAATTCACAGATCATTAGAATCCTCTGAAATTCAGATTCTAAATAAGAAAGCTGTGCTTAATTATCTTTTAGATGTGTTTTAGCACTAGCACACTACGATCTATTAACTTAAAGTATGTTTTGATATTACATATTGGAAGGCAAAGTTATCTTTTTCTACTATCCTTTTAGAGTATAACTTAGTTGCTAAACATTTTGTTCGTTTAAGGCTATGGCGGAAATGATGGCTGAAAACTACCATAATATATGGGCAAAGAAAAAGAAACTGGAACTGGAGTCCAAAGGTAGTATTTTCTAAAAATCCTTATAAAAAAACAATCAGAGTTTGAGTACATGAATGTATGGTAAGGATAAAATAGTCTTTTCAGCATAAGAGCTCATTACAGGTTAATTTTATTAGAATGGTTCAAATATGGCTGTAATACTTTCAAGGTGGAAATGCTATTTCCTGATTTCCTTATTGCTAGTGTATATTTCCTCATGTCTCAGAATTTTGATGGCTCTCTTTTGCCCATTTTAGCATGTAGGTAACTATATTTCTCATCCTAATATCCGAGGTGTTCTATTAATTACGTAGACCTCCCTCACTGACTTCTATCCCCAACTTAAATATTTCTCTTATTTCATTCTATCTCCCATCCTCAGCCCCTTTGTTTTGTTCAGTCCAGTTATGTTATTCTCTCTTACATTCTGTTTTTCTAACATCTTTATTGGCGTATAATTGCTTTACATTGTTGTGTTAGTTTCTGCTGTATAACAAAGGGAATCAGCTATATGTATACGTACATCCCCATATCCCCTCCCTCTTGCATCTCCCTCCCACCCTCCTTATCCTACCCCTCTAGGTGGTCACAAAGCACTGAGCTGATCTCCCTGTGCCATGCAGCTGCTTCCCACTAGCTATCTGTTTTACATTTGGTAGTGTATATATGTCAGTGCTACTCTCTCACTTTGTCCCAGCTTACCCTTCCCCCTCCCTGTGTCCTCAAGTCCATTCTCTACATCTGTGTCTTTATTCCTGTCCTGCCCCTAGGTTCTTCAGAAACATTTTTTTTAGATTCCATATATATGTGTTAGCATATGGTATTTGTTTTTCTCTTTCTGTCTTTTCATCTTGTTTATGGTTTCCTTTGTTGTGCAAAAGCTTTTAAGTTTCATTAGGTCCCATTTGTTTATTTTTGTTTTTATTTCCATTTCTGTAGGAGGTGGGTCAAAAAGGATCTTGCTGTGATTTATGTCATAGAGTGTTCTGCTATGTTTTCCTCTAAGAGTTTTATACTGTCTGGCCTTACATTTAGGTCTTTAATCCATTTTGAGTTTATTTTTGTGTATGGTGTTAGGGAATGTTCTAATTTCATTCTTTTACATGTAGCTGTCCAGTTTTCCCAGCACCACTTATTGAAGAGGCGATCTTTTCTCCATTGTATGCTCTTGCCTCCTTTATCAAAGATAAGGTGACCGTATGTGCATGGGTTTATCTCTGGGCTTTCTATCCTGTTCCATTGATCTATATTTCTGTTTTTGTGCCAGTACCATACTGTCTTGATGACTGTAGCTTTGTAGTATAGTCTGAAGTCAGGGAGCCTGATTCCTCCAGCTCCGTTTTTCTTTCTCAAGACTGCTTTGGCTGTTTGGGGTCTTTTGTGTTTCCATACAAATTGTGAAATTTTTTTTCTAGTTCTGTGAAAAACGCCATTGGTAGTTTGATAGGGATTGTATTGAATCTGTAGATTGCTTTGGGTAGTATAGTCATTTTCACAATGTTGATTCTTCCAGTCCAGGAACATAGTATATCTCTCCATCTGTTTGTACAGTCTTTAATTTCTTTCATCAGTGTCTTATAGTTTTCTGCATACAGGTCTTTTGTCTCTTAAGGTAGGATTATTCCTAGGTATTTTATTCTTTTTGTTGCAGTGGTAAATGGGAGTGTTCCCTTAATTTCTCTTTCAAATTTTTCATCATTAGTGTATAGGAATGCAAGAGATTTCTGTGCATTAATTTTGTATCCTGCTACTCTACAAATTCATTGATTAGCTCTAGTAGCTTTCTGGTAGCATCTTTAGAAGTCTCTATGTATAGTACCATGTCATCTGCAAACAGTGACAGTTTTACTTCTTCTTTTCCGATTTGGACTCCTTTTATTTCTTTTTCTTCCCTGATTGCTGTGGCTAAAACTTCCAAAACTATGTTGAATGAGAGTGGTGAGAGTGGGCAACCTTTTCTTGTTCTGATCTTGGAGGAAATGGTTTCAGTTTTTCACCATTGAGAATGATGTTGGCTGTGGGTTTGTCATATATGGCCTTTATTATGTTGAGGTAGCTTCCCTCTGTGCCTACTTCCTGGAGAGTTTTTATCATAAATGGGTGTTGAATTTTGTCAAAAGCTTTGTGTGCATCTATTGAGATTATTATATGGTTTTTCTCCTTCAGTTTGTTAATACAGTGTATCACATTGATTGATTTGTGTATATTGAAGAATCCTTGCATTCCTGGGATAAACCCCACTGGATCATGGTGTATGATCCTTTTAATGTGCTGTTGGATTCTGTTTGCTAGTATTTTGTTGAGGATTTTTGCATCTATGTTCATCAGAGATATTGGCCTGTAGTTTTCTTATTTTGTGACATCTTTGTCTGGTTTTGGTATCAGGGTGATGGTGGCCTCGTAGAATGAGTTTGGGAGTGTTCCTCCCTCTGCCATATTTTACAAGAGTTTGAGAAGGATAGGTGTTAGCTCTTCTCTAAATGTTTGTTAGAATTCGCCTGTGAAGCCATCTTGCCCTGGATTTTTGTTTGTTGGAAGATTTTTAATCACAGTTTCAATTTCAGTGCTTGTGATTGGTCTGTTTATATTTTCTATTTCTTCCTGGTTCAGTCTCAGAAGGTTGTACTTTTCTAAGAATTTGTCCGTTTCTTCCAGGTTGTCCATTTTACTGGCATAGAGTTGCTTGTAGTAGTCTCTTAGGTTGCCTTGTATTTCTGTGGTGTCTGTTGTAACTTCTCCTTTTTCATTTCTAATTCTTTTTTTTTTTTTTAATGTATTTTTGCCTGTGCTGGGTCTTCGTTTCGTGCGAGGGCTTTCTCTAGTTGCGGCAAGCGAGGGCCACTCTTCATCGCAGTGCGGAGGCCACTCTTCATCTCAATGCGCGGTCCTTTCACTATCGCAGCCTCTCTTGTTGCGGGGCACAGGCTCCAGACGCGCAGGCTCAGTAGTTGTGGCTCACGAACCTAGTTGCTCTGCGGCATGTGGGATCCTCCCAGAGCAGGGCTCGAACCCATGTCCCCTGCATTGGCAGGCAGACTCTCAACCACTGCACCACCAGGGAAGCCCCATTTGTAATTCTTTTGATTTGAGTCTTCTCCCTTATTTTCTTGGTGGGTCTGACTAATGGTTTATCAATTTTGTTTATCTTCTCATAGAACCAGCTTTCAGTTTTATTGATCTTTGCTATTGTTTCCTTCATTTCTTTTTCATTTATTTCTGATCTGATCTTTATGACTTCTTTCCTTCTGCTAACTGTGGGGGTTTTTGTTCTTCTTTCTCTAATTGCTTTAGGTGTAAGGTTAGGTTGTTTAGTTGAGACTTTTCTTGTATCTTGAGGTAGGATTGTATTGCTATAAACTTCCCTCTTAGAGCTGCTTTTGCCGCATCCCATAGGTTTTGGGTCATCTTGTTTTCATTGTCATTTGTTTCTAGGTATTTTTTGATTTCCTCTTTGATTTCTTCAGTGATCTCTTGGTTATTTAGTAGTATATTGTTTAGCCTCCATGTGTTTGTATTTTTACAGTTTTTTTCCTGTAATTGATATCTAGTCTCATAGCGTTGTGTTCAGAAAGGATACTTGATACAATTTCAATTTTCTTAAATTTACCAAGGCTTGATTTGCGACCCAAGATGTTACCTATCCCATAGAATGTTCCATGAGCCCTTGAGAAGAAAGTGTATTCTGTTGTTTTTGGATGGAATGTCCTATAAATATCAGTTAAGTCCATCTTGTTTAATGTCATTTAAAGCTTGTGTTTCCTTATTTATTTTCATTTTGGATGATCTGTCCATTGGTGAAAGTGGGGTGTTAAAGTCCCCCACTATGATTGTGTTACTGTCAATTTCCCCTTTTATGGCTGTTAGCATTTGCCTTATGTATTGAGGTGCTCCTATGTTGGGTGCATAAATATTTACAATTGTTATATCTTTTTCTTTTATTGATCCCTTGATCATTATGTAGTGTCCTTTTTTGTCTCTTGTAATAGTCTTTATTTTAAAGTCTATTTTGTCTGATATGAGAATTGCTACTCCAGCTTTCTTTTGATTTCCATTTGCATGGAATATCTTTTTCTATTCCCTCCCTTTCAGTCTGTATGTGTCCCTAGGTCTGAAATGGGTCTCTTTTAGACAGCATATGTACAGGTCTTGTTTTTTTATCCATTCAGCCGGTCTATGTCTTTTGGTTGGAGCATTTATCCATTTACATTTAAGGTAATTATTGATACGTATGTTCCTATTACCATTTTCTTAATTGTTTTGGGTTTGTTATTGTAGGTCTTTTCCTTCTCTTGTGTTTCCTGCCTAGAGAAGTTCCTTTAGCATTTGTTGTAAAGCTGGTTTGGTGGTGCTGAATTCTCTTAACTTTTGCTTATCTGTAAAGGTTTTAATTTCTCTGTCGAATCTGAATGAGATCCTTGCTGGGTAGAGTAATCTTGGTTGTAGGTTTTTCCCTTTCCTCACTTTAAATATGTCCTGCCACTCCCTTCTGGCTTGCAGAGTTGCTGCTGAAAGATCAGCCGTTAACCTTATGGGGATTCCTTTGTATGTTATTTGTTGCTTTTCCCTTGCTGCTTTTAATATTTTTTCTTTGTATTTAATTTTTGATAGTTTGATTAATATGTGTCTCGGCATGTTTCTTTTTGGGTTTATCCTGTATGGGACTCTCTGTGCTTCCTGGACTTGATTGACTATTTCCTTTCCCATGTTAGGGAAGTTTTTGACTATAATCTCTTCAAATATTTTCTCAGACCATTTCTTTTTCTCTTCTTCTTCTGGGACCCCTATAAATCATATGTTGGTGTCTTTAATGTTGTCCCAGAAGTCTCTGAGACTGTCTTCAATTCTTTTCATTCTTTTTCTTTATTCTGCTCCCTGGCAGTTATTTCCACCATTTTATCTTCCAGCTCACTTATCCGTTCTGCCTCGGTTATTCTGTTATTGATTCCTTCTAGAGTATTTTTAATTTCAGTAATTGTGTTGTTCATCACCGTTTGTTTGCTCTTTAGTTCTTCTAGATCCTTGTTAAATGTTTCTTGTATTTTCTCCATTCTATTTCCGAGTTTTTGGATCATCTTTACTATCATTACTCTGAATTCTTTTTCAGGTAGGTTGCCTATTTTGTCATCATTTATTTGGTCTTGTAGGTTTTTACCTTGCTCCTTTGTCTGTAACATTTTTTCTTTTCGTTTTCTTTCTTTATTTATTTATTTTTGATGGGTGGTGCTGTATTCCTGTCTTACTGGTTGTTTGGCCTGAGACATCCAGCACTGGAGATTGCAGGCAGTTAGATGGAGCCGGGTCTTGGTGCTGAGATGAGGACCTCCAGGAGGCCTCACTCTGATTGATATTCCCTGGGGTCTGAGGTTCTCTGTTAGTCCAGTGGTTTGGACTCAGAGCTCCCACCACTGGAGCTTGGGCCCGACCTCTGGCCTGGGAACCAAGATCCCGCAAGCTTTGTGGTGCGGTAAAAAAAAAAAAAAAAAAAAAACAGAAAAGGAAGAAAGAAAGAAAAAAAGGAGCAGTACAATATGAAAGAATAAAAAACAAAATAAAATTAGGAAGATAAAAAGTGTATTAGGAAAAATAAAACTATAATTGAAACAACTGCAGCAAGGTAAAATAAAACCACAACAGAAAAAAAACAGCTGTGGGGGGGTGGCAACACACCAAAAGGAGAGATCACTAACAAAGTATAAAGAATAAAACAAAATTAGAAAAATAAAAGATTTATTAGGAAAAATAAAAATATAAAAGAATCAACAACTGTGAATCAACCAAGTAAAGCAGAACCCCAATCTGAAAGAGGAAAAAAACAAAAAAGCCTTGGCTATAGGGACGGGGTTTAGGTGGTGGGTGGAACTTAGGCAGGGGCGGGGTTTTGGGTGGAGCGGGGCCTCTGCTTAGGACCTGCGCAGAAGGGGAGAGGCAGCACGTGGAAAGGACGGCTTCCGGAGTGTGGAGTTCCGGGGTTTGGAGGCAGGGCCCTGGGTGAGGGCGTGTGGGTGGGGTTTAGGCCCAGCGCGTTGGAGGGGGTCTCAGAGGGGGTCTCCGAGTGCAGAGGTGGGGCCCCGGGTGGGGGTGTAGGGGCGGGGCTTGGGCTCTGCGCAGCAGAAGGGAGGCTCCGAGGGCATAGGATTAGGCCCTGGAGCCCAGCAGGCTCCCCTGGTGCCTGAGTGGACAGGGAAAGCGCTGGCCCCGTTCCCCTCCGTTCCTTCATGCCCCTCCCCCACCATCTCCCCCAGGGCCTCCCCCGTAGCCACTGGACCCCTAACCGTGGGTGGGTCCCGCTTCGTGTAGGAACTCCTTCCCTCCCTCAGCCGCCCCTCAGGGGTGCCAGTCCCAGAGGTCCAGCCTTTACTTTTGCTCCCCCTTCCCCCCCTCCCTCTCCCTCAGGACCTGCACGGCTGGAGGGGGCCTCACTGGGCAGAGGATCAGGCCCAGGATCTCAGCAGGCTCCCCGGGGCCCAAGTGGGCAGGGGAAACCTGGCCACGCTCCCTTTTGATCCTCTGTCCTCCCAGTGGTTCCCCAATTTCCCCCTTCGGGCCTGGGATCCCTTCCCCTCAGGGGCGCCAGTCCCGTCCCGCCGCCACTTCTCCTCCTTCACTCCCCCCACGCCCCGTGTCCTACCCGGTCACTGGGGGTTCCTTCCGTCCCCTCAGGTGTCCGTGGTCCCCCACCGGTGCCTGATAGGTGCCCTAGCTGTGCAGAGACGCGAATTCCGCATCCTCCTCGTATGCCATCTTGACTCCACCCCTCTTACATTCTTTTGCTTGCTCTTTCCTGCTGTTTTTGTTAAATACTAAAACAACCTAGTATTCTCTTAGTCATTTCTCAAATCTTTTCTTAGTTTATTGAGAAAATTATATTTCTTAATATAAATATATGCTATTTGCATAAATATTTTCTTCAGTTTAATGCATCTGATGATCTCTTTCATTGTCATTTATTCAGCATTAGCTGAATAAATCAGCAGCATTAGCTTTAGATTATACACATATTGTTTATAATGTGTGTGTGTGTGTGTGTGTGTGTGTGTTTTCTTTAATTACTTCCTATGTGGGTCTCTTTCCCCCAATGAGAATATATATAGTTCAGGTTCAGGGTCACAATTTTGATTACTTTTGTCATCCTTATTGTACAGCTCTGGACACCAGGAAACTCTCTATTTCTTATTTATTGATACAGGTAAGAATAGAGAAGGAGATCATTTTGAGAGGTGAAGATATTTCATAATTAAAGGAATAGCTGTGATATTGGAGGGTGGTACCAGGCACCAAGCAGTAGGAAACCGAGTAAAACGAATTAGAACTGGGCATAGATACGAACAAAAAGGATTCCATATACCAAAATTGCCTATTCAAGAATTTGGCTCAGGGCTAGACCTGTTTTTGTAGAAACATTCCATACGTGTTTGTAAAATGAATGATCAGTTGTTTGATTGGCTGACGGATGGATGGAAGGATGGATGGATAACTGAGTTACAGAGTCATAGAATTTTCACTTAGTGAGGTTCTTGAAGGAGCATTGTCCACATAACTAGATAACAAAATTACTATTTGTTCCATGAGCAGATTACATGAAAAAAATTCAGTTTTGTTTTCTAAGTATGTTTCAATCACTATGGTTTGGTTACAACTGAAAGTAATAAGCAGCTATCTTAGTACTCACTTCTAATAAGTATGCTAGAAAATCATCATCCTTTAATTTCTGGCCCAGCCAGTAGGTGTCCTACAGTCAGTGTTTTCTTTGAAGCACACCACTCATAAATGAGCCATCTGTACCTCTGCATCCAGCTTGTATTGGTCCAAATTCATACTGTGTAGGGTAGAGACAAGCATAGTTGCAGCAAAGGCTAAAAGGGGAGGTGGTGAAATTAGTATTCTTACCCCATGAAGGCTACCCTTTCAAAGGAGAAAGTGAGTTTTTTGGCACTAAAACAGCAGGCCAATAGGAAAGGTATTGAAATATATAGCACTGGATCTTGGCTTTTAAGTTATTGGGGCTAAAGGAAGGAGAAATGATTCTTGGAACCAGAGAGGCTTGAGACTGTGGACAGTTTTAGGACAGAAACTACAGGTGTCTTTTCTCCAATGTGTTCCCTCTCCTGGAGACTTTGACAGCCAACTTGTGTCCTGACAACTCTGCTTCTGCTTCCAAGAAGATCTGGGTGGGAGCGTGGGAGAGGCCTGTCACCTACTGCATGTCTTGGTACCTATGGAGTGTGTGTGTGTGTGTGTATGTGTGTGTGTGTGTGTGTGTGTGTATGTGTTTGAGAGAGAGAGACATTGAAAAACAATAGGAAAGAGACAGAGAAACAGCAGGAGAGAAGAGAGAAGCCAGGAAGTCAGGAATAAGGAAATGACTTGAAATAGTCATTTAGTCATTTAGACACTTGGACAGCTAAGAGAGTCAGTGCCAAACCTGCCCACTTTTGTTTCAGCCCATCCAGGGCTCAGGGCTCTTTTATCATCCGTACACCTATGTGCAGAAGTTGAATCTGCTTTAGAAAAACCGGGAGAAAATTTCCTCTTTTGCTCACCCAGGTTGTCTGTTCCTCAGTGCCCTCCCAATCTGCTTAAAGAAGCTAGCAGAGTTTGGGGGAAATCAGGCAGTTTAAGGAGTATGTCATGAATAGAAAAAAGGAGTGAGAGTCCAAGAAATATTATCCATGCTCCCCAATTAGTGAAAAATGTAAAGAACTAGCATTTCTTTTTATCCTTCTGTCCCCACTACCACATATTTTGGGCTGCAATGATCTGCCACTAAGCCAAGGACAGTGCTGTTATCAAACAGTTTTGACCCTTTAGCATGAATGAGTACACAAGGCAGACAGTATGTTTGAGGCAGAGTCCTAGGAATTCCTGCGTATTTATTCACCTCTCAGGTTTAGCTAGTTTCTTTACCTCCCTTCCACATAATATCTATACTCATGTTATAAGTAGGCAAGATCAAGGTAGTCACACTGCCATTAGCTAAGTGGCACAGCAAAGGACATAATTTCCAGTCTGTTGGCTGACTTCAAAGAACCCACCCTATCTAGTTCTGAAGGGTTTTAGAGTCAGAGCGTACTTTGTGTTCTGAGGATTTTTAAAGTTTAGGCTTTATTCATTCTCTCTCTCTCTTTCTCTCTTTCCCTCTTTCCCTCTTTTCCTCTTCCCCACCGCCCTTGCCCCTCACCCTTCCCAAAGTAACCTATTCGTGTCTGACCTCCCCCCACAGATCATTGTGGATTACAAATTAAGTTGCCAATTTCTCTAGGAATAAAAGACTACATGCAATAGTGGAATTTCTAAATAGGTTATGATCGCAGCATGATGAAATTAAATGGTTGCTTTATAAATTTTTGCATAAAATATGCTGTTAACTTCTATCTGGGATTATGATAGAAGTCAGATTTGTTCTCAGTGGGCTTAGTAGTTGATTCTGTATCCTTGCTGGCCACAAAATGTTTCTTAGTATCACATGAGAATTGTATTCTACTGACAAGTGTATTATATTACATTAATAATTGTATCATACCGTAAAATTACTGATGGCTTCTTAATATGCTTCGTGTTAACGTGGTAGTTCCTGACTCTCCCTTTGCATTTGTGGTGTATAGTGTCACCTAATGGTCAGAAGGTTCAGTGCGTGATTGCATTTCTGTAGATGGCGCTCAGTCAAAGCAAGCTCTAGGAAAGCATGGCATTTTCTCCTTTGTCTTTTTGTCTGCTTATTTCTTGTGTGGGACCGATTCAACATTTATGATTGTTTGGGGAGCTCCTGGCTTAACCCCATTGGACAGGGATTTAATAGTCTCTATGTTGTCATCATAATTCAAACAAAATAGTTATTTTTTTCTGGTGTTCCCTTAGCAGTTGTATTTCAAGGAATTTCAGCATCCCGCATAAAATATATTCCTATATGTGTTTCGTAAACTTTAAATTTGGGACATACTATGCTATTCATTTTGCTGCTGCTTTAATAGCATTCCCTGTATCAGATCTTAATATCTGGAATTACCAGTGCATTTTTTGAAATTTTTATAATTGTTACAAAAATTTTTATAAAATTTATAATTTTATAAATTGTTTTCTTTTTATCAGTTTTTTAAAGTTTAAATGCTTACCAGAACTTTCAAATCTAAAAGAATGCTTTTAGTATTTCTTACCAGAAGAGGTATACCAGAAACCTAGGTTTTTGCCAAAATTCTTAATCAAGTACATATGTTACTTTTATTAGATATTTAAGAGCAATCAACTTGTACCTGCAGTCTAAGTATGGTTTTGTATATTTAGAAAGATGTGACCATAAAGTACTCTCTGATCTGGGAGGCACAGTAAAAATTCCATATTTAAGACATTTTTTTCTCTTCTCTCTGTGAGGTGGCAAATGAAGCATATTGCTTGAAACATGCCTTGTAATTTTACTGGATCCAGCTGTGCATGTTTTGGTGCATAAATACACTCTGCATTTGGAGTTCCAGTGGAGAGGAGAACACAGCTTCTTTTCCTTTCTTGTGTGATTGCAGATGTCATTGGCATTTGAAATTACAAATGCCTGTATGTTCATGTTTTAATTGCCTCTTAGAAGGCATATGCACAGTCTTTCTTGAACAGGTTTCCTAAATTAATTGGAGCATTAAAGGCACTAGAGAGGGAAGAGTCTTATATGAGTCCTATATATCCTGTGTATAAGTGGAGGACACCAGAAGTTCTGTAGTACAGTCCTATTATACATGCAACCATATCTCATTTCACATTATTTTCTAATTACTATGCTGTGTTCTTGTCTTGACGTCCTCTTAGGAGGTGGAAACCATCCCCTGCTGGTACCCTATGATACACTGACGGCCAAAGAGAAAGCCAAGGATAGGGAAAAAGCACAGGACATCCTCAAGTTCCTGCAGATCAATGGCTATGCTGTATCCAGGTAAAAGCACACCTTCTCCAGTTACACATTCTCGTTGTAAGACTGAATATTTAAATATCCCTATCAGATT
Source organism: Balaenoptera musculus (assembly GCF_009873245.2). NCBI lineage: Eukaryota > Metazoa > Chordata > Mammalia > Artiodactyla > Balaenopteridae > Balaenoptera > Balaenoptera musculus. The sequence goes on along the minus strand of NC_045800.1, from coordinate 78,005,093 downwards.
TAAGGCTGAAAATGAACTCAGTGATCTCTTTAAATCTTAGAGCTACTGTTTAGTATGTTCAAAATGTACGTGTCAGAAACATTAATGCCCTTAGCTGTTGTGCCACATGATTGAGTTCCTTACACTTCTTATGTTAAGTCCCCATCCATCATTTAGGCAAAATCCCTAGGCAAAAATGACACTCTATTTTTCTAAACGCAACATTTTATTACATAGTAATAGTTATTTAGTACAGTTTTATATCAGGTGCAAAGTATTTTTTATAAATTAAATCTTTTTTTGTTTTTAGCTACAAGAATATTAGCTAACCTTGCAAATTTATCTATATCTGTGTGTGTGTATATACACATCTGTATATTGCTGTATGTAAAATGTTAAATATACTTCTCTCTATATAGGTATTTAACAAAATATATTTCGTTTTTACCTTACCTTCTAACAGTCTTTGTAGATGTTGGTTTCCATTTTTCCTCTTTGCTGTTCTAGAGGATTCAAGGACCTGGAATTGGACACACCTTCTATTGAGAAACGATTTGCCTATAGTTTCCTTCAGCAACTCATTCGCTATGTGGACGAAGCCCACCAGTATATCCTGGAGTTTGGTAGGTACCATAGTCCTATTACTAACGGCCCAGTTTTTGTTCTTCTTAACATTTACAGCATCAGGAGATAGAACAGCATAGACCACTGGGATGCTTGTGGTCTGCTCCCGGATGGTATAAACACTTTCTATCCATCCTAATACTAATTTGAGTCTAAAAGTCAATAGGCAAACTCATTTTTAAGGATGGGTAAATTTTGAGAACTTAAAAAAAATCTAACATGTAATACTTTTCTCCTTAAAATGTTTATTGGCATTGATTTTTCATTTTGAAAGATACCTTGGATGGACATCAGATTTTAAGGTACACTTAAATCTTTCCTTATGAAATTAATTTCTCTGCTCTTAAAAAAAACTAAACTAAAACCCTACGGATTCTCCAAATTTCTAGACAATGTAAAGGCCTTGAGTTTAGCCTTTGCAGGGTTACACATTTATATTAGAGTATCTGCAATACAGAATACTTGATTATTCTCTTAGAGTAAAAGGAAAGACCTCTTCCCCATCTGGCTCAGTGCCATTTAAGTACAAAAAGAACTCCTTATTTTAAATCTAAGATTCAGAACAGATCATCAAGACAGCCTCCTCTCACTTCTCTTATTTTGTGTTTGTCCTCAGCATTGTTGAATTAAAATTCACATTGTCAATTACTCACCTTTGTGTCAGATCCCCTTCCAGCCACTGGTTGGTATTAGGATATAAAGAAGTAGAGTTTGGTCCTTTTTGAAAGGCAGTGTGCTCTGCTGGTGGTGATCCTCTTATTTTCTTTTCCAGTTTTAAGGTTCTCTTTCTGTTTTATTTTGGTTTTTTAACCCTCATTCTTTCTGTTTTCAGCCCCTTTCCTTGGGGCCCATAGTCCTAGATCCCTTAATGATACATCAGCAACAAACCCCTCCTAACCAAGGGCTCTTTTTGCTGCTGTTTTCTTAGGATTTATATTAGTTTTCAGTACAGCATCAGATTAAAGTTTATAGAAATTTGAGCTCTGGTATTTTCTTGTTCCTGGCCCCTGGATCCCAAATGTGATTCGAGATTTTCTACTTGAGCATCATTCTCTTAAAGAACCTCCCTCTTTTTCCATCTGCCTCTTTAGCTACAGTACAAATGCTATATTTTTGCTCTCTTATCCATCTTTTTCATGAAGGCCAGTTATACAAACTAATCTATAATATGCAGTCTCTTTGTAACTCATCCAACAATATATTTTTAAAATATGATAGTCATCTTGACTAGTAGCCAAATTAGTCTGAATGAAATTTGACCAAAGAACAAGCATGAGGCCATGGTGAACTTTTGAAGCTTTTATGCACAAAGTTAAGTGTTGACATTTCTAATCCACATTTAAAAGTATCTGTATGAGTAGCAGCTCTGGGATCCAGCCTTCATTTTTGACAAGAGAGAGGAGAAGAGGGAATAAAGAGTGATCATTTGGAAAGGGAATAAGAAAAGTTTTTGCTTATGTATGGGTAGCAGAAACAGAACTTTGAAGGGTAAAATGTGTTTAGGCTTTGCTTTACTCACATTATATTCAAGTTTCTGAATAAACCTCCTAGGACAGCGTTTGTGTATAAGGAGTGGTGAGAAGCTAACTAAAGCTGACTACAGGGCAGATTCACCCACTTCACACATTTCTTTCTTTCTATAGGATAGAGAAGGTCTTATGAACAGAATTCTGGGGAGAAATAAGGTTAGATTAATATAGAGCCCACCAAAATTAGTTTTTTTTTTTTTACAATTGCTGCTGTTACCTGTTCCTTTTTCAGGTGGCTTTGTCAAGGCAAATTATGTACAAGAACTCTGTCAAGAGGAGAAGCACAGTTGAGATTGTCTACACAATCATTTGTTTTCATTTTCATTATTACTAAAAACCAAAATTTCTGTAATACCTTGTTCTTTTATCTTTCACTTTATTGCCTTTGCAGCACATCTCTAATATATTCTTTCTTAAACATAGACTTATGGCGATGGTAAGAATATGCCTATGCCTTTTTTGAATTTTTGTATTACATCACAGATCATATTCTCTCCAAATCTTTTCACATTTTCTACAGAGGCATTTTTGTTAAAATATATAGTGAAAGGAAAGATATTTCTTGTTTAGTTCTTTGAAATATTAGCAGATTTAGATAGGTACAAGCTTCTGTCTTAATAACATTTATATGAGAAGGTCCCTTAGGTGAATCCAGCCATTCTGCATAATATGCTTGAGAGAGATTTAGTACAAAAGTGATTTAAAAGAAATTGAAATTCGCAAGTATTGAAAAGCCATTATTTTCTTTTACTTATTCATGGGAAGAGCACTGTCTGATTTTACAAAGTATTACCTAAGTTCTCTAAAAATTATCCTGAATTTATGCTTAAGATTTAATAAAGCGTATTTCAAATTGTTTTTATTTCTATGTGCAAAAGAACTTTTTCAAGCAAAAGTCAGTTTGATTCTTATAAAATATGGAAGCTCTGCTTACAGATTTTACTGAAACCTTATATCCAGTTCTGAAATTCTTAGCTCTCCAATCTGTTCTGCATTGCATCGTGGTTATTATAGTTTATTACTACCTCTTCTATATGCATGAAACCTCCTTGGTATGCATGAGGGAGGTAGGAAAGGCCACCTTCTAAGCTAAACGCATTCGGTCAATCAGTTCTTAACCTTGAACTCATTTTCTACACCATGGGGAAAATTCGGTGCTTTTTGCTTCGCTTATGGAAATTATCTTTTGACACCGGTGAACTTTTTTATTCTTTAGCAGAATGTTAATTTTCCAACCTAGTATTACAGCTGTGGTCCTCCCCCTCAGTACAGGCACTGGCTTCCTGAAATTTTTCCATTGGTACATTAATATTAAAGGCTGTAACTTGTAGTCACACCAAGAAGTCACTATCTTTATTTAGAGGTCCGTGTTAAAATCTAACAAATTATGTTTACTTATTTTCCACTCACTTTTCTCACCCCAGGGAGCTTCTTTCTTACTGAGAGAGAATGTGGGATTTTACTGCTAAAAATGTGGGATTTTTACTTTATTCCAGTTTCCTCCCTACATGTCAATCAGATCTCAAAGCTACACCAGTATGTTTGTGCTCGTAACCACGTGTATGGGCTGTCTCAAGAGCTTTTTTATTTTGATTTGGGTATGTCTTTAATCTTTTTTTAAATTACATGGCTGAAGTTAGCCTTTATATTTGTGTATTCAGCTTAGTGGGGTAACGCATTTAGCAATGTGTTCTAAACTTAGCATTTGGGGTGAATATCTTGCAGTGTTTGAAGTGCAACGTGTACCTAAAAACTCTTCATGTCTACAGATGGTGGCAGCAGAAGCAAAGGAGAACATTTCCCTTATGAACAAGAAATCAAGTTCTTTGCTAAAGTACAGTATACAATCCGTCCTGTTTTTCCTTCAATATGTTTGTTTACCAAATATACTCTTTAGATCGTTGCCTCTTTGTGGAATGCACTTGTCTACAAATGTGAATTCTACTCTAAGTAGATATTCTGTGGCATGAAAATAACTGCATGAATCATGTGGGATAAATGTGCTCCCAGCACCTTTGGTCATGCTTTAACTCGCTGTGCTCTCCGTACCGTATTTCTCAAATGACTTTGTTCTCTGTGAAGTCTGACTCAAAGTTCTCTTTTTTGGCTTTATCATATGACATAAAGGAGAAACATCTATTTCCTAACATTTGAATATTGTTCTGATTTAAAATTTTTAGATGAATATTTCTTTGTTAAAGAGGAAAAGCAAGAGTTAATTTATCAGTGGGTGCGTTATAAGAACCTATACTATAGAATCCTTATTGTGGGACCTGAATCCTACTCAGAAGAGGAAAACTGAGGCTCAGAGAGGATCAGTTGTTCATATTTAGAGTATATCCCATGATTTTTATTTATTCCTTTTAATACGAATTCATCAGGAATTTGCTGTGTGCACATTCCAGCCAGTACGGGAAGGAGATGAAGAGTTGCAGAGTGTCCACATTGGGTCCCTTCACGTACTCAGTGTTTACTCTGAGCCTAGTCTGTGCCATGCATTGAATTATGTCCTGGAGGTTCACTATCACAAAGACAGAATGCCCTTGGGATGCTTTCCTATTTACAATATGTTTTAGTTAACCTGAAGACCTAATGATTTCCGTCCGTTTCCTCTCAAAGTACTTGCATTTGGTGGTTATAGGTCATTTACAAAATGACATGTTATTTTGATTGATTAATATTTGGTTTCTATTATATGTTTTCAGAATTGTACCCTTTACTGTAAGGGAGATTTCTCTTGTCTTTGCTTTCCACTCAGTATTGCACCCAAAATCTGTATCAGTCCTCTGAAGTCTGTCTTGGGCTGCACATTGCTGGTTATCTGTTCTGCTGGGGTGTAATCGCCCTTGAGAACCAGTGATCAGAAGTGCTGTATTCATGGCCTCTAATCACACGTTTAAAATACATTCTTGTATTTCATTGCCTGTGCACTCAGCGCCCCTAGTGATTTTGTTTGCAGATGCATGCGTAATGTGGCTTAATTTCTACTAAGTCTGTGATTCATTCATTCACATATTTATTGAGTACCTATTATATGTCAATCACTAAGTTCAGGCAGTGTCACCACTTCCTAGGAAGATCACTAAAAGCTTTTGTATTCCTATTATTAAAAAATATACCTAACTTGTAGGGGAAAAAATGTATTTAGACAGGCTTGAGTCTAAATACTGGTAATGCCAGTTATTATTACTTTTTTCATTTATTCATTCAACAAATGTTTATCTAGTGCTTGCTGCAGGCTTGCAACAAGGTCCTAAGCGCTGGTGCGTCAGTGGTAAATGAAACAGAACAAGCAGTAGTCATAGAGGCCAGGAGAGGGCTTTAATGGGAAACAAACCCAGAAATGTTTCGTTCTCTTGTGTGCCCTATCGACTCTTAGGGAGAGAGACTAACCCAAAAATCATACATATAAAATATAAAATTGCAAATGATGTTCAAAGACCAGAGGATACAGGGAGTTTATCTAGTTGACAGGCCTGCGAAGGCTTATCTGATGAAGTGCCACCGCACTGAGGCCTGCAGGAGGAGTGAAATGAGTAGGTTACGGGGTGTGGGGAGAGCATTTCAGACAGAGGGAATGGCAGGTACAAAGCCTGTGGACGGGGGAGGGGGAGGAATTGGCCAACAGCCAGCAGGGCTGGAGGGCAGAATTGGGAGGTGGGCTTTGACAGAGGCCAGGTAAGAGCTTTGTGCAGGTAGGTAAGTGGCAATGTGACTTCGAGTAAATCCTTCACTTTCTACGTCTCAATTTAATACCTAGAAATCAGGGGTGATGGCACCTACCATACAGAGCGGTTACTGGGATACATGAAATGATAGCATATCAGTTACAATCCTCAGATGCAGTAGAGACTCAGTAGAAGGTCATCACTGATTGTTTTTGAACCTTTCAGGCACGGAACCACATGGTGTGAAAATGTTAAGACTGTTTCATTTTGAGAAAATATTAAGACTAATTTCAAACCACTGAAAATTTGATGTTTTTTTTATGATTACACACATGCACACACACACACACACATAGGGACTGGAGACAGTAGAGTGAAACTTATGAGAGGCATACTTTGAAATGGTGCTGACTGGCATGGCTGTGGATACTGGGAACTTATTGCATGTGGACAGAACTCTGGCTGCTCTAAAAACTCAGCACTCATTCATCCCCCGGAAGAGTCCACTGTGTAGATCTGTTTTCTTTTCCTTTCTTTCAGGTTGTTCTTCCTTTAATTGATCAGTATTTCAAAAACCATCGTTTATACTTCTTATCTGCAGCAAGCAGACCTCTCTGTTCTGGAGGACATGCATCAAACAAAGAGAAAGAAATGGTGACTAGGTAAACAGCTATAAAAAAATAAAGACTATTGTTTAAGTGTATTTCCTTTTGAGAAAGAGCATCTCAGGTTCTTGAAGTAGGATCATGCAAAGAGTTCCCACCCATGTTCCCCGGCCCCTGGCCCCTTGGAATCAAACATTATGAGAAGGATGGTTTGGGCAAGTTAATACATGTGTTCTAGGTGTTGAGTTTTCTTATATTTTACTGCTAAATGTAATGCTGAGTAGAAGGAACAAAATACCCAATACAGAGTCCACAAGTAGAGGCTGGAGATGCATCAGTGTATTAGTATTTTTTGTTAAATGATGCTTTTTAACATTGGATTCCCTAAAATTTATTCAATCTAATGTTTTTGGCAGCCTGTATTTTTCAGGAGGGCAGAATCTCATTTTCAGAAATTATAACTTTAAATTTTAAAAAGGTATGAGCAATCTTGGGATAAAATGAAGTAAACATACATACTTTTTAAAGTTCTCTGCTCACACCAGTCAAGCCAGCATCCTAGCAATGCTTTCTTATTTCTCTTTAAACCCAAGTATTCTTCGGAGATTTATTTGTGATTCTGCTGGGGATTTCAAGTTTGAGTCCTCAAAATTCTGTCAGAACTTAGTATACATGAGAATCAATTACTGAGAAAATCTTCTTCTGTATTACATTGCACAGGAGTCCAAACCAAGCTTTTAGATTGTATTTGAAAAAAATTTCTGTAAAAATGAGTACCCTGTATAAAGTAGAATACAGGCTTTCCTTGGTCTTGACTCTTTTTAGTTATCTATTGCTGTTTAGCAGTATTATCACAAGTTTAACATCTTAAAAGAATATGCATTTATCATTTCACAGTATCTATGGATCTGTCATCAGCGGCTTGCCTGGGAAACAAACCTCTTTTTTTTTCTTAAGACTTTTTTTTAGAGCAGTTTTAGATTCATAGCATAGACTTGACTTTAATGATATGTTGAATGGCAGTGCAGTATCAGCCTGTTGGACAGGATGAGATGACATTGAATATAGACTGTCCTCAGAGGGTAAAGAGGAAGTAAGATTCCTGTGGTGCATAGCACTGGGGGTGGGATCTTAAGCTCCTCTCTTTACTCAAATTTATTGTCTAGTTGGTTGTCTACCAACCGATAGGTAGCCAATCATGTGATGTAGGATTGCAGCAGCATTAAAAATGTTTCCGAACTTCTTCAAATAATAAGCTTCCTGTGAAGTTGATAAAATGGTTGATAGTTAAAATAACAGAGAATCCATTCCAGTGACTTACTTTGTTTCCACCAACTGTGTTACCAGAAGGAAAGGGAAAGAAGAGCTACTTTCCAAGATGCAAATAATCCCCTCCCCTTCCCCACTATGGCATGGCCTCCTTTCCGCCTTCCCTAGGAGTGAGAGAGACCCATCTCTCCTCATTTCACACGTGCGCTCATCTACACCACTGGCCCCGTGTTCCCCTGTGGGTGGTGAGTGGACACAGTAGCTGGAAAACACCAGGACACCAAGTTATCGTTAAACACGATGGAACCAAGGCTACTGCAAAGTCTCATAGTCTTTCCTGGCCGGTTAACCTTTTGTAACAGAAACTTTGTTCCTAGAGGGTGTTGTTAATTTAATCACACTCATTAACATAAATCAAAATACAGTTGGAGAATATAGGGAAAAAAATGAAAACAAATTACGCAAGTTCTGCTCTTTCCCCTCCCCTTTTATTGTGTCTGGTTTTCGCCATTCATTTTTCAGTTTAAGAACTGTTCACTAACTACAGAAGTAACTAATTCTCCTTTACCAACTATATCCCTCATAGAAGAAATCAGAAGAACATCACGATTCTGTGCTAGCCTCCGTTGACGTAGTTTTGGGGCCTTTAATAACACTGCCCCAGTTTTTAATGATTTCATCTTCAGTTTTTTTCTTCACTTCTTGGAAAGAGGGTTGGTAAGTTTTACTTCTCCCAATAGCACTTCCAAAAAAGGGAATGTATGCCATTAAAATTCCCACACACAGGAATGAGAGACATAACAACAGAAGTAACTGATTTCTTCACAGTACTTTAATGCCAAACATAGGTAGAATGTATCCTCAGAGAGAAAAAAATCAGAGTTGAAAAATGAATAAGGTGATGATCAATAAATTATGGTACATGTTGTCCAGTCATTAAAATGATGATGGATACAAATACATGATAACTTAGGAAAATTATCATTTAAAAAATAAAACATTTGTTCAAATAGTATTGATTCGGATTTTTTAAAAGAACCTAAATTTTTATGTATAGTAAAGTACTGGTAAGGGATAAATTTAATGTTAATGGTTGTTTTCTTTAAGTAGTGCATTGTAGATTTTATATTACTATTTTTATGTGTTTTCCAAGTTTTTAAAATGAAAAAAATCTTACTTTAATAATCATAAAGATATGTTTTAAAACAACCAACATCACTATCACATTAACAAAAACAAATTAAATAATTTGTTTGGCATGTTGAAATGGAATCACTGAAATTTGTAAATCTCTGATTTCTTACTACTTCAGTTAAATATGACTTCAATGAGGAAAATACATAAAAAATACAATAAAACGGGTTTAAAAAAAAACGGCCCTGCTACTGTGAATAAACAAGCATACCTGCATACACATGATAAGCATTGCCATGATCGTTTTAATTTATGTTTAACAGTTGGGTGTAGCAGTAGTTATGTGGGTCTAAATTAATTTCTCCACAATTAAAACCAGGTTGTTCTCATTAGTTTAGATACCTCCTGGTACTAGATATTAGGTATCGAGCGTTTCCTGTCTAAAGTCAGTATTCTCCTGTCCACAAAGATGAGTTAGATGGGGTATCTGCACTCCAGGAGTATACATGGCAGTGGCTAAGTATATGGGAATAAATATTGTTCCAATGGCAGAAAGCTGAGTGGTGCTATAGGATTCAAAGTAAAGTAAGAACCCCTTAGATGGGTATGGATGGGCTGGAGATTTATGGAAGTCATGACATTCAAAGTTGATCTTAAAAAATATGTAGGTCAGAGATTAAGAAAAAGGTATATTTTTTAGATAACGTACAGCATAGAAGCTGGTCATTTAGGAGAAATATAGGTTATGTAGATTCATGATGGAACACTGTAATTGAGAGTAACTGTCAAAATATCTTTTTTCTTTTTACTTAATTCATTAGCACTAAGAAGCCATTGATGCTTTTTAAATAGAAGAATGAGGACAGTCTGGGAGCATAAGGGATTGATAAGAGTAGCATGGCTGGGAAGCCATGGCAGGCGTTAGGAGCTATGGCAGGGGTGCAAGCTGTTGTAACAGAAGTGCTACTTCCAGTAGGTGGTGCTACCCGTGGGTTTGTTCAGCAAGTATTCTGAATGCCCCGCGGGTACCAGGTGCTGTCCTAGGTCTGAGGATAAACACGCAGATACACCAGCACAGTTCCCAACTTTAATGGACTTAGAAGTATAGCTGAGGAGACACTTACATATAGAGCTAACCATGAACTATGTTGTGATGTGTGTAAATGAGCCATATATAAAGTGCTGGGAGTGCACAGGAGATGTAAATGCAGAGAGGGGCTGCGTCTGAGAAACACAGACGAGGGAAAAATAAGCATGCCTCGGTAATGAGTCCTATCTCAAGTAGAAAGGAGGAGGCCAACCTGGGGCTGAAGTTTCAGTGCTTAGTGGTTGGAACAATAGTGGTCTCACTAGCGAAAACAAGAAACTTCAGAAGAACTAGTTTTGAGAAGAAGAGTTTAAATTTGGTTAAAGAGGTACGTATGGAAGGATAAAGTACTAACAGGTCATTGAGCTGGAGATCTCCAGCAGAAAGTGGGAGGTAGGTGTTTGGTGTTGGAGAGATCAGGGCAAGAAATGACATATTTGGGGATTGTCTATACCCATCTCCTGCTGGAAGCTCTGAAAGCAGATGAAACTAAGGGAGAATCGGAGAGAAGCTGAAAGGTCTGAACCAAAACTTGGAGAATTATTACATTTCCAGGGCTTTCAGAAGTGGATCTTTGAAGAATAGAGAGAACAATTAATTAGAGAGGAAGTGGGAAGTAATACTGTAAAACAGAAACCAGAGTTTCACAGATTTAAGTAGTTAATGATGCCAAGTACCATGGAGAGCTCTCCAGGATGGAGACTGAAAAGGAGGTTATTAGATTTGCTACTTAGAGGGTATTGAGAACTTCAAGAGAGTGTTTTCAGGAGAGCGATGAGGTGGAAAGCAACCTCACAAGACAATGAGTCAGGGGGGAAACTGCAGAATGAATTCTTAAGAATGTTAATAATGAAGGGATATAGAGAAAGGGGATAACGGGATTATGGAAATTGTCTTTAGAAAAGCTATAGGCCAAAGTTTATAATAATCAAACCTTAGCGTCTGCACAGAAGCTACACCCTGAAAGAGGATGGCACAGGAAGGGAGAGAGATACGATTTGTCTTTTCTGAGGACCTAGCTTTCTATATATCTGTATTTCTCTCTGGTGGCACATCTGTTACTAATTAGGAACACCTAGAGTTAGGAAGCAGCTGATATCATAAGAAGTCATTTTTTTCAGAGAGATTCTCCAACATAAATGTGCTCAGGATACAGAGCAATTCTGTTTCCTATCACCGCAAAACACCCCGGGTCTAGATTAAAACATAATTCTAGTATTATAAATTCGTAATTCAAATTCATAGGTTAAAAACGTAATCCTAGTATTATAAATTCAACATCATTGCAGAATGTTTCACTCTGGATACTAGAGAGTGTCAACGAGTAAGAGGTAAAAGATGTCGCTTAAAATAGACTAGATTCCAAGAATCCAAAATGTGTACAATTCTAAGATGTAATCACTCTCTTTACATGGAGACAGATCCTTGTTAACACACAGAAAGCTCAGTGAATGAGGGCACCTGGAGAAAGTTGCTTTTGTTTTATTGTCTTTGTTCATTTCAGTTATAGCCTAAAGATAAATAATGCCGCTGGGGGGGTGAGGGGGGTGGCTAATGTCTAATCTTATGTCTAACATCTACTTGAATAGATCATTGTTTGAAAAAAATTTAGCACTGATAAGAGATTTCCCAAGACCTCGAAGTCACTTAAGCACTTGCGGATGAATGTTTTCTTGAAAAAGCTACCCCATGCCCTATATAATTAATTTTCACCAATACGTTATTTCACATTGTTACTGAAGTGAGAGATGATGGCCAAAACCTACTGTAATAAAAGTGGTCCACATCACAAAGGTGATCCTGACTCCTTTCTCCCATTCTGCCACGAGCAGTTGCCATTATTGTATTCCATGGCATAGAGCCTGTCTCCCCAGTCCTGACGAGTGTACATCTGCACACTGCTGGTGATGGGAAAGCTTTGCAAGAGAGGATGGGGCAGTGAGGACATAGCTGTCATCATGATTGGGAAAATCAAGCTGAGTGTGGGGGGTGCTGTACAAGTGGATTTTCAAGGTTAGAGCTTTGGTAAGTGCTGGCTGTGGACCACCGGTGCTCTCTGAGGGTTCAGAAGAGTGTTGGATAGAAGTGAAAATAGTGTCAGTTGTAATATGGGAGGTTAAGTGTCCTGGTAGATATTTGCAGATGGCCCCTGGCTGGGAGGGGACTTCTTTGAGCTTGGGTTGGGAGTGGTGAAGGAACACCCGGTGTTAGAAAAGGCTTCTTGGAGTAAACATGTCTGAGCTGAATCCTGAGGGATGTTTAGAAGGGATTGTAGCATGGAACTGAGTGAAAGATGTTCCTAAAAACAGGGCCCAGCAAGAAAGCCACCAGACTGCCTGGTGACAGACGTGACAGGACAAGAACGGGTATTGCCCAGGCTCTGGGGTGTGATCCGAGCATTAGTGCGTACCAATGCCATCCTGTTGAGTGCTGGGCCCCCTTATTTGGAATCTCCTATTGGTGACCACCAGGAAGGACATGAAGACCCAGGAACTTAGTCTAGAGGAAATATACGTTCAATTCTTGAATTAGCATTAGAAGCCCTTTAAGTTATCACATCTGTAACGTTTTTCTCTGAGGGATTATCAGTTGTTTAAATTCTCTCTCTAGTTCATTGTGTTCAGATTCACTGGATGCTTTGGTATATGTGTAAGGGGTGTGGTCAAGGTCAGGGGGAAGGAAAGGTCAAATGATAAAACATACAAAAGTAAACATTTATGCCCAAAGCACCATACTTCATTGTTAAATAATGTCCATAACAACAACAACAAATTTCTAGAACTTCAGTAGTACTTTGGGGCAGATAAATTAAATTTTTCTCCTTGTGGTTTTCTAGTAGTTATATTCTTACGGGGTTCATATAGATTGCTTTTATATTAATTAGCTTTGCTTTCAATTTTTTTTTGATTCCTTATAATATGTGCTTTTTTAACCATGTTAAAGATACGCACTCAGAGACTCTTTCTTTAATATCTTTACTCCACACTCTGCTCAGAGAATTGATTCTTTCTGCGTGACATCATGTTGCTTTTTTCCGGCTCATGTATCAGCTGTTTATTTTTCTTTTTTTTCTTCTTCTTTTTTTTTTGTTTTATTTTAATTTAATTTCTCCCTGTCTTTTCTACCTTCCCTTCCCCCTTTTCCCTTTTCTCTTTTGTTTTTCTTTTGTCTTCAGCCTATTCTGCAAACTTGGAGTTCTTGTCAGGCATAGGATTTCACTATTTGGTAAGGAGACCCTTGAACAAATACTAGCATGGCCATCACTTGGTTTTCTTTGCCATTTTTGCACTGTGTTGTGTGCTGCTATGTTGCATGAATGCATGTTTGAATGGCTGCATGCATGGTCGTCATAGGCCAAGGTAAGGTCCTCAAGGTTGTTTATAAGTAGCATTACCTATGGTGAAATTGAAGACTGTAACTTTATATACTAGTCCAAAGCACACTTGAAAATCAAGAGGTTATATTATTAAAGGTCAAATGAATGAAAATGGCAGCTTCTGCCATATTTTATTTCAGAGGGGTGAAGCAAAACTGGGCCTCTGAATTTGTGTTTGGTTATCTCTTATAGATAAAGTAATGAGTTGTTATGCACCAACAATTTTTAACTGCACTTACTTTTTTAATGCTCTTGACTACAGATTTGCATGTCGACCGTATTCCAGACATTGGAGCTTCATAGTAGAGACAGTGAGGCCTGGATTTGGCAAAAGCGACTTTTCTAGCACCCCTCACCCCATAGTAGTCAGTTTTTGTTCATTTCTGAGAATTCACGTAGCTGAAATTCATGTTCCCAAACACCTGCTTTCAAAGAGCCTTGCAGGGCGGTCACTCACTTTCCACAGACTCTCCTTGCCGTGGGGCTTTAAGACTTTATAGCAGTCGGCAGAATTTATGTTTTACGCTTTCCTGCATCTGGCTTCGTAACTGCCAAGGCAAATTTTAGCTCAATGCTCTATAGGTTTTGAGACGGCGTCGGGGTGACTTCAGTAAGAAAACATTGAGTGTACTGATAGAGATGTTATAAGTCCCATTCCATTTACAGGAAAACCTAAGGATTAAGTCATTTCTATAAAAGCCACAGTGGATAAGCTGAGAAATAGGTACATGTACGTGTGTGTATGTGTATATATATATGCAAATAACTTTTACGTTCTTTACATCTTTTGAGAAATGATAGTTTCTGGATATGACTACTTAATGCTGTATTTGGTTTCTAATATTATTATATCTAGTATTTGGGTGTTTTAAAGATATATTTCTCATAAATTGCCTGAGTTTTTGCATTAATGGTTCAGTTATCCAAAATTAACGGGGAAATTGTCTTCAGAAAGCTCTCCAGTTGACTGGCTTTTGTTTGACTTCTCTTCATCATAGAAAAATTTCTATGAAAATTGTTCAGACGGAGCTTTTGTGTACTCTTTACCTTCTCATGATAGGGGAAGGCTCTGATGGGGACCCCATAATAATACTTTCTGTTGTGCTCTCTCTAGCTTCTTACATATTTTAACTTCTTGGTTTCCCATGTTATGTTTTGCTATAATTTTATTTTTTTAATTTTTTGAGGCATTCCATATATACGGCAGAGTACACAAATCTTGAGAACAGCTTGATGACATAGCTTGATGAAATTTTACATGTATCTGCCCATTTTCTCAGGTCAAGACATAGAACATTTTCAGCATCCCAGAAGCCTGCCTTGTGCCATTTTGCAATTTATAATCCTCTGCAAAGGAACTATATGTAAACTAATCTACTGGTCTACTAATGTAGACTTCCATTACCATGTATTAATTTTACCTGTTGTTTAATCTCTCTTTTCCCTTCGAATATATTAAGGGTTCAGTAGTTGAAGATAAATGCATAATATAACTTGTCATACCAGTCAGAGGAGAAGAACTGGATTTTAACATTCATTCCGTCTCTCTGTGATTCTTGTATTTCATTTAGGCATTGTACGTTAAATCCCTTTGCCTTTAAATACTATTATTTTTATTTTAACAGGAATTTATTGGAGAGCTACTATGTATCTTTATCTTAAAAGCATATTTTAATGCAGTCTTTATATTATTCTAGTGTCTTATTATTGGCTCAAATTTGCTTAGGCATTTGCCTGTAAAACAATACAGACTTCAAGAAGCTTTTATTAATCAAACATACTCTAATACAGACTTGTCAAAGAGTTAGCATGTTAAGTCTTAGACATGTAAACTTTACATGTTACAGTTACAGCGTGATTTTAGATGTTAACATGATGTCCTGGAGAGAATAATGGGCTTTGAATCAGAAAACCTGTATGTAAGTCCTCTATTTGCAACTAAACCAGCTGAATGATTTGGACAAGGGACCTAACTTCTCTGAACCTTTGTTTTTTGGTTTTTGGTTTGTTTGGTTTTTTTCATTTTTAAACTAGATTAAAATAACTACTAACTTTAGAGATGTATTGCATGTATAAAATCTCATATGACATGATGAATGTTGAAGTGCTATGTAAACTGTAACAGTACAGCTTTCAAATCTAAGGTATTCTTAGTCTTATTTGTACAGCTTTTATTTAGATAAATCAAATTACATACACACTAAACTAGGGAACTTGGTTATTTAAAATACATGCACTATGAAGCCTTTATAATCTAGCCATTTCCAGATCGAAGCAGAAGTTGTATAATCCAAGTATTTACTTTTTGATATATCAATTATACCGTTGTGGATTTTCCTGAAGAGAGAGAGAGAGAGAGACAGAGAGACCCAACAGCATATATACAGTGGTCTTTTGTAAATATATAGACATATTAATCTCTTATTTTTTCTTTCACCCTATCTTTACATTATATATTTTTTTCTGTATTCTGGCAGACATTAACTGATGATCAAAATGTTTTCCTGTGCTTAGTTCAAAAAATTGTTTCATGACCTAGCCTAAGAATAAAGTAAGACAGAAGTGAAAGTTGAGGTTAACAAAGAAATACTTGGGTTTCGTGTCAAGGAGCAAAAATACAGAAGGAGATACATTAACCTGAAACATGTCAGCAAGGTGGGATTGGAGACAAGAGGGAAGCATTAAAATAAACCAGAAGTCAAAACTCTTGTCTTGGTGGTGGTCATTGTGGGGGCTGAGTATGATCCGTAATGGAATATTTATTCCAAGGTGTCTGCCGGATTGTAGCTGTTCAGAAATTTTTCTGATATGTAAAGTGAGGATTCCCCAAACTTGAACTTCTATATTTATGTATATCTTTTATCTACTTTAAAATATTTTCTATACGTTGAAGCACACTAAGGATTAAAGAGAGATGAGTCATGTTTTTATGCCTCATATATTCTTTTGAAGGTGTGTAAACCATTTCCTTTTATCTTAGAGAAAGGTAGGGTTTTAAAAAAGGAGAACAATCCATATTCCCTACAGAACAGTCGTTCTGGGGTATCTATTAAAATACTTTATAGAAAAAATTAGTAAGGAAAATAACATCTATTTTATATTAGGCTTCCCTTTTGACTTCTGAAATGCTTGTGATTGCAAGGTGGTGCACGCTTGTATTTTGGAAAATCAGTTAGGATGGGGTAAGACGCAGGCAGGTTGACAAGGAATAAGGATCCCATTTGCCGTTTTCACGGACACATTGTTGACTAACGAAATACTGCTTTTAATTCTACCATTTCCGCCCACTTATGCTAAGTGAAAATTCTGTCTCTCTAACTGCCTAATTTTAAAGCATTTAGAGGATACTTAAGTCTTACTATTACAGCCTATTTTTAGACTTTCAGTCATTTGTAGGGGAAAGAGAATCTGGTAACCAGAACTCCAGCAGGGATAGTGATGGTGGCACAGGTGTGTGTGTATCAAGACTTCTTAACGGCTTTCTTTTTACATGTGAAAATGAATCGAATGCCTTAATGACATTCATTTTGTGCATTCTTTCAGTAACCAGTTTTGTGTCTGCTGTGTGTGAGCATTCTCTTAGCCTGTGAGGATAGAAAAGCACAGATTTCTTTCCCTCTCTGCTGCTACCACCCCACGCCAATCTACAGGTGTCTCTTACCTGTATGCCTCCACAAACGTACTAACCCTTCTCTTAGAATTCCCTCTTGCCCTTCTAAACTGTGCTCCAAAGCAATCATATCTCTCCCCCTCCCCAACCAAAAACCAAAACAGAACAACAAGATGGTCTCATCACTGAATACACTCCTGTGTAGCCAGTGGCTTCCCATTTCTCTGTAATAAAGATCAGAATTCTCCATCTGGCCACATAGTGTTTGATAGTCTGTCCCCTGTGTACCCCTGCATCCTCATTTCCCAGCATGCTCTGGCTTCCTCATGATGCCTCAACTTAAGCGGCCTTCTCTCTGCTTCTTGAAAATGTATTCCTTTCTGCCCAGGCCCTTTGCACATGCTGTAATTACTGACGGAGATGGGATCCCATACACCACATGCCCCTCTCCAGTCCCTCACACCCACAATGGGGTTAACTACTCATCCTTCAGATTTCAACCCAAATAGTATTCTCTCAGGAAGACCATACCCAACCTCCCTGATTATACTCTCTCCTTCTACTATTACAACATTCTCATAGCTCTGCATACTTTTCCTTCATCTCACTGATGATGTTACTAGATTAACTTCTTTCTCTGGCCCAAAACTCAGCCCTTTGAGGGCTTATTTTTGTGTCCTCAGAGCCCAGCAGGAAGTCTGGTGCATAGTGGCTATTTTATAAATATCCGATGACTGAATTAATCAACCAACCAGGTCCTACCTTTAAGAAGTCTACAGTCTTAACAGAGAAGATAGATAAGTCAGCAGATGCTTACTGCAATGAGATGAGTGCTATCAATTTGGAATCTTCTTACATTCATGAATAACCAGGCTTTACATTTTTTCCTTGAGAATATTTGGAAAAATATCCACTTATCTCATAATTTATGAGAATTTTTTTAAAAAAATTCCTTAAGTGGTCCATGAAAACACTTAGGGCACTTACATTGAAAAGGAAGTAACACATGATTAATGACTTTTCAAACAATCATTAAACTCTACCAACAATGATCCTTTCAGTTCGAGGAACTATTTGAGAAGGCTGGCACAAAATAGTTATCATTTAGAGGCCTTTTCCACTTTCCTGTTTTCTGGTGAGTTGTTTTTTTTTTTTAATTTTTTTAATTTTTATTTTTTTATTTTATTTTTTTTAACATCTTTATTGGAGTGTAATTGCTTTACAATGGTGTGTTTCTGCTTTATAACAAAGTGAGTCAGTTATACATATACATATGTCCCCATATCTCTTCCCTCTTGCATCTCCCTCCCTCCCACCCTCCCTATCCCACCCCTTTAGGTGGTCACAAAGCACCGAGCTGATCTCCCTGTGCTATGCGGCTGCTTCCCACTAGCTATCTATTTTACATTTGGTAGAGTATATATGTCCATGCCACTCTCTCACTTTGTCCCAGCTTACCCTTCCCCCTCCCCATATCCTCAAGTCCATTCTCTAGTAGGTCTGCTCTTTATTCCCATCTTGCCCCTAGGTTCTTCATGACCTTTTTTTTTTTTTAGATTCCATATATCTGTGTTAGCATATGGTATTTGTTTTTCTCTTTCTGACTTACTTCACTCTGTATGACAGCCTCTAGGTCCATCCACCTCACTACAAATAACTCAGTTCCGTTCCTTTTTATGGCTGAGTAATATTCCATTGTATATATGTGCCACATCTTCTTTATCCATTCATCTGTTGATGGACACTTAGGTTGCTTCCATGTCCTGGCTATTGTAAATAGAGCTGCAATGAACCATTTTGGTAGAGGCCTTTTCTACTTTCCTGTTTTCTGGTGAGTTTTTAACATATTAGCAAGACAGTTAATTGTCCAGAGACACCCCAGATTTACTGGAGAATTTCCAAATTTGATGGACAGACAGATTCCTAGGAATGCCTGGAATAAAGCAAGGATTTTGCAACATTATGAGCCTCATACTCCACGTTCCTTCTGGTTGACCTCAGTGACCCTAGAACATCATTAATACAGCTCCAAGATTAAGCTTCAGGAATACTGGACAAGTATTATCATGTGCTTAAATGAAACAATAGGTCTTGTTAAAAGTATTTGTTTTTTCCTCTAGGCGAGTATGAATGATAAACTGGTACCTAAATCTTAATGTTAATTTTATAAAAGAGTTTTAATAGTAAATAAAGTAATATAGTGAATTCATCAATTGGTATCTCTCCCTGATTAAGAATTAGTGGAATAAGTTTACGTTGATCCTTCTGTTATCCCCGACCCAAACCCCCTTCATGTGTTTAAATGAGAGGCTATCTTGTATCAGGAGATATTAGAAAATTGTACAGTCATCCCTCCTTATCCGCAGGCCCTGCATCCATGATTCAAACCAATCGGGGGATCAAAACATATTTTTTAAAAAAATTCCAAGAAGTTCCAAAAAAACAACAACTTGAAATCGCCATCCCTCAAAAATATGTGCATAGCATTTCCTTTGTATTATGGTATTTTAAGTAATCTAGAGATGATTTAAAGTAATAAAGGAGGATGTGTGTACGTTATATTGCAAAATACTATGCCATTTTATACAAGGGACTTGAGCATCCTTGGATTCTTGGTGTTGGAGGAGGGTCTTGGAATCAATCCCCTGTGGATACTGAGGAATGACTGTATGTGTTTGTATTATCCCTAAAAAGGTTCAGATTGTGCTTGTGCTTGTTTAATAGGACACATATAATGAAAGGAAAGTCATTTAAAGCACTAAGAATCTCTGAGGATAGTGCATATGTGAGAACTGAATGTGTCACTATTTTGAGAATGTCATGGTTTAAATTTAAAAAGTAGCACAATCTGTTAGAAAATTATATATAACTTTATGTCAGTAAACCTGAAGGTTAAATAAAATGGATGATAGTCAAGGAAAATAGGAAAAAAAAGTAGCACAATCTGCTACTTAAAAAATTTTTTATTCTATATTGGAGTATAGTTGATTAACAATGTTGTGTTAGGTTCAGGTGCACAGCAAAGTGATTCAGTTATACATATACATGTATCTATTCTTTTTCAAATTCTTTTCTCATTTAGGTTATTACAGAATATTGAGCAGAGTTCCCTGTGCTATACAGTATGTCCTTGTTGGTTATCTATTTTGAGTATGGTATTCATCACTAGAGGATCCTTAAGGTCTTATCTAACTTAAAGATTCTGTAGTAGTTTATGACAGTGTGTATGATAAAGGCAAGAGTTTCCTGGATTAGAGTTGCTATATAAAAAAATAACCTAATTCTTATAGAGGTTAAATATCAGACTCAGACACCTATAATGAAAATAGTATCAGAAGATTGTATTAGAGAGATAGATACTTATTTTCATTTCAACATATACTCTGAGAGAATTTCCTGACTTTGAGACAAATGAATAGAATGTGTAATATATATTCTAAGTTTAACTGAAACTTCTCACCAAGTTAGGGACTCTAATTTTATTCTTTTCAATATCACTGACTTCAGAAGTAATAAAATCTTTGACATGCTTCAATTTCTGTCTCTTCATAATTTTGAGAGAAATTTGTATCTTCTAGCATAATTTATTTCATGTTATTAATAAGGATTTTTCCAAGATTAATCATTTCTTCAAAGAAGAGAATATAATGAGATATTGTGTCAACAGCCATGCTAGAAAAGTAAGAAGAAGAATAAAATTAGAATGACTGTACTGTTTTCTCAGAAGAGAGAAAGTCAACATTCTGAGACTTCTCAATAAATCAGATTATAAACAAGTGGTACGTGATATATACAAATTTTGGATGACCTTGAAAACTCCTGAATTATAGAAATCTTATGTTAAAAACCACAGAACAGTTTGGGATTAGATACAAAAAGGATATTTTGACTCTCAACAGCATTAGCTTTGTTATTTTTTATTATTTAGAGACTTGTATTTTGTGAGAATTGGCAACAATGTTTTTAAAAACCCAGTGCTTGCTGTATGTTGTTATTAGATTCAGGTATGAGCTGTGATTTTAATTTGTACCTTTTACGCGTATACACACAACACACACACACACACACACACTGATGCAAACATACAATCTTAAAGATAAATAGGCAATCCATAAGTGTTTCCCTAAGTGTTTCAGAGGTGATGAGAGTTATATTTGAAGACAAGAAAGTAGCTTGAACCTTGAAAAAAAACTGAGTTGGAAGGTATCAAACTTTTGGTTTTTATACTGCTCAAGGCAGTTGAGAAATTACTACAGTTAAGTACATGAAAAAATACAGTCATCACCTAAAATTTTGCCATCTTACTACGCTTTGTCTAGCCCTTCCTGTTCTTACCAATAGCAATGACTGACATTCCTGATTATGGTGATCTGGAAAGCCTTTAGAAGGACGATATCCAGGTTGCTATTTTTATTTAAAAGCCTTACTACGTACTTTATCTCTTCAAGACTAACCATTAGTTTAGGCATTTATACATGCCAATAAAATTGATACTTTTGCTGGGCCATACATTCAAATGCTGAAGGTTCAGTTAATACTGCATTCCTTAGGGTCCTTTCTCCACCATTTTTACAATGAGATGTTTCTATTTAAAGTTGTACTATATCTGCTCTGGAGTGTACCAAAGTGTGTCAACTGATATAGCTTACAGTTTTGTGACTAACAATCACAGGAATCTCATATTCACCACACACATTTCCATTTGACCCACAGAACTTGTCTAGCCACTGGTGCCCTTTCCTACTCTTTTTACTCACATTCCAGTCATTCCACAAATATTTAATTGAGCTCCTGCTCTAAATCAGGCACTATTCTATGTGTGGAGCTGCATCAGGGAACAAAGCAAACAAAGATCACACCTCATGAGCTTATGCAAAAGGAAGTTTAAAGTACCCCAGACCTCCTTTTGGAAAAAGGCATGGATAAGCTCAGTACAAAGTACAAACACTGATCATCTGTATGAAGAGACAGCATAACTGTGAGTTTTAGGAAGAGAGTGAGGGACCAGCCTCTCTGATTTGGTGCTGAATTTGGTTGCATGAGATTCATAGGCATCACTTTGTATCCCCTCTTCCTCCTGGGCCTTCCCTCTGTCATTTTCTGTGCTGCACCCTTCTTATCTTTTTTTTACCTCCGAACATTGGAGGCTCTGGGACCTTATGCTTCTGTATTTATGTTCACGCTGGCTAATTTCTTTCAGGCGCATGATTTAAAAATTATCCATATGCTTATGAGGCCCAAGTTTACAGCTCTAACTCAGATCTCATCTCTGCACTCCAGGTTTTTGTATCAGTTGCCTACATCTCTGCCTGAGATGAATTGGCCCATCACACTTGACCTGTCGGAAGCAGAACGCCCAACCCTCCCCCTTCCCCTCCCCACACATTTTGCTCCTGCCTTGGGCTCTCCCCACGTGATTGAATCCTACCACTATTCACCCAACTGCTCACACAGTTGCTCACCCAAATGATCGTGGAGTCATCCTTGTCTCCTTTCCCCGTCACCAACATGCAACCCATAAGCAAAACCTTAACATACATTCTTTCTTCTTTTTTAAATAAATGAATTTATTTATTTAATTTATTTTTGGCTGCGTTGGGTCTTCGTTGCTGCGCGCAGGCTTTCTCTAGTTGCGGCGAGCGGGGGCCACTCTTCGTTGCGGTGCACGGGCTTCTCATTGCGGTGGCTTCTCTTGTTGCGGAGCACGGGCTCTAGCCGCCCGGGCTTCAGTAGTTGTGGCTCGCGGGCTCTAGAGCGCAGGCTCAGTAGTTGTGGCTCACGGGCTTAGTTGCTCCATGGCAAGTGAGATCCTCCTGGACCAGGGCTCGAACCCATGTCCCCTGTCTTGGCAGGTGGATTCTTAACCACTTAAGCACAGTCCAAAGTGCTTGCTCTGGTTGCAAGGCTCTAGAACCTGGTTCCCTTCTCTCCACCTTATATTCTCCTTCTTTCCCCTGAATTTGCCCACATCAGTCA
This sequence comes from Balaenoptera musculus, assembly GCF_009873245.2. NCBI lineage: Eukaryota > Metazoa > Chordata > Mammalia > Artiodactyla > Balaenopteridae > Balaenoptera > Balaenoptera musculus. The sequence continues at coordinate 77,982,236 of NC_045800.1, read as the reverse complement.
TCTTGACTTCCTTGCCTGGACCGCCAGGTTCATTTTCTGCCCCGGAAACATGCTGTTTCCACCGCCTGGGCCCTTCTCCCAGTATATGCATGGTTTGTTCCTTCACTTCACTTCACTCAAATCTCTCTCAGATGCCACTTTCTTGGGGAGGCTCTGGTGACCACTCAACGCTATTACTCTATCCTGTTGCTCTAATCCCTATTCCCTGCTTTATATATTTTTTACTGTGGCCTGATATTATGTTACATACTGATTTATTTTTTTGCTTAATAGTTCATTGTCTGTGTCCCCCCATTAAAATGCAAGTAACCATGAGAACTCTATTTTGCTTATTATTGGAAGTTTAAGAGTGCCTGGTATTTAACATGTATTTATTGAGTGAATGAATAATTAGATGAGTAATACTTCTAAGGGCTATAGTATTGTAGAAGCCCTAGCACTGCCACCAGTCAGTAGACAGGAGCATGACAAATTCTGCCCTTCTGCTGATTTTGTCTTCATTATTACCTGGAAGTTCTGAGATTCAAAGCACGAGATTAATGGAACATTTTCTGAAAGAATTCAAGAGTCTTAGCAATGAATACCTTATTTATTTTTTTCTTATTTGCGTCATATCACTAAACTGGTATGCCCACATTCTAAGGCAGTTATTTCCATGTATATTTCATTTGTTCCTTTTAGGGTCCTTTTGTGTACAAAGAATATAACATGCTCAAATGTTTTAAAAACTCACATTCAATTAGGAGTTTTTACCCTAAGGACCAGGGAATGACTGTATATATTACAAATAGGAAAGTATGGAATGAGGAAGTGATGAGTGTCAGACTGTATTGTGAGTGGTCAAATCATTTTGTTACTTTGGATTCATATTTTCTTTTTTGTATCCTTATCACAAAGTAAAATATGTGTACTAATTATGTGATTCATATTTCTGTACTTTGTGATGAAATATGCCAATCAGAATGGCTGAGTTTCATTTTATTTTCAAGAAGGGTCACCCCCGTTTCAAATATCTCATGAGTAATGTTTAACTTATTCAGCCTCTGATGCTTTTTTGCATGATAGTTTGGTACTACGTTTTCACCAAAGACGAACAACATTCAGGCAAATTAGTTCATGTCAATGCAATTGAATTCAGGCAAATTAATCCATCTCAATGCAGTTGAAATGCAATAAGAAGCAGATGTACTTGGGGTAATTAAAAGGGAATTAAATTTATTAGACTTTTAGCCCACCTCATTTCACAAAGGATATCAGCTGACTTAAAAGTTGGCATACAATATGATTTAAAAATAAGGTGAGCTAGTATGGGAAAGGAGGATATATTTGAAGAATCCAGTTAAAATTCTTTAGCCTGAGCAGTGCTTTGAATGCTTCTTGAGTATGTCAGCTATTTGATGAGACATGCTTTATTGCTTTTCTACTTACATTCGCATAACCACTTTTAAAGCAGAAAAACTGCATGATTTTAAACTTGATTATCAAAAAATCTTTTGAATTGAGTTATCCTTACTGAGCTGTGCCCTTGACTAATTTTTGAAACACAATATTAATAGAAAAGAAGAACATTGAGAAATTCTCAGGGCAATTTAGGCAGCTTTTTGTTTCCTCTTTAGGAAATGAATTGCAACACTCAATTGTCAACTGTCTTCATATTTTGGTCAGACTTTGGATGCAAGGTAAATGGATACATTTTTATTTAAATCTATGAGTGGTAATAATGATATACAGGAATAATAAGAAGAACCTAGTGTCTTTATTCTTTGGAATTGCAATAAAGACTTTAATGTAGGTGAAAAGAATATCTTTTGTAAATTAGTAATACAACGGCCTTTTATTATTTTTATGATCATATATATATTGTTATTTAAATTTTAAGTAATTTTCTGTGGGAGCTAGGTATGTAATTGAGGGTTGAATTGGGACTGTATTATGTGAGGTAAAAATGATGAACTACAACTCTAGAGGTTTTATTAGCCTCAAGGCGTGGTGGTTGTTCTCCTATTTCTAGTAACATTTAGCTTTATAGGAATATGAAGGTTTTATTCTCATTTTATAAGATGAGTAAGGTGAAGCTTAAGATTGCATAGTAAGTGTGGAAATATACCAGTTTCCAAGTCTGTGCACTTTCTACTCTGCACTACTATTAAAATGACCAGAAATCCAAATACAAAACCAATTTGGTTAGCATGATTGATTCAGCCTTTAAGCCATACATTTAATTTACTTATTATCCAGGATACATCTAAATAAAAGTTCCTAAAAGTCTTCTACAGGGAATATGTGGTGATACTCTTGAATTATCCATTTTTGTGTTTAAAAGTTTATTTGAGGTGTTTTGTATAATAAATGAAGAAGGAGATGCTACCATTACACCTTCATTTTCTACAAGAAATGGCGGCTTTAGAATGTCACTTCTCCTACAAAGTCCAGCCTTCAGAGCTTATTTAGAAAAGATTGATTGTTACCCTTAAGGTAAAAAAAAAAAAAAAAAAATCCGTATCATTCGGTAACGTGGTTTAGCCGGCATTAAATGTTTCTTTCACACCCAGAGCCTCAGAAAACATTCTAGTTTTGTTGGATTTGGGATGAACTAAACTGACTCAGGAGCTGGGTTTCTTAGTTATCAAGTAAATATTCTCAATATTTGAGACCACAGGTGGAAAACGTAAGCATTAGAACTGCCGTTTGCTCCGAGGTCCTAATTAAGTTGACTACAAAGGCATTTAGGAAACGTTATGCATTTACGGAGTGCTATTGCTGTAACTTCAAGTATATAGGAAAGAATTATTTGAAAGTGGATTAAAAAATTGAGTTGACTGAGTGAATGTCGTCATGGACAAAAATAAACACGATGTAGAAGCATGTTTTATTTGGATTTCACGTCTTCCTCTCACAAGATATAAGTCTCTTCTTTACTCCTAGGACTGTGATGAAGACTGGCCTGGAAAGTGTTAAAAGTGCGCTCAGAGCTTTCCTGGACAATGCCGCAGAGGATCTGGAGAAGACGATGGAAAATCTTAAGCAGGGCCAGTTCACCCACACCCGAAACCACCCAAAGGTGTTACTCAGATTATCATTATACCACGGTGGCACTGTTGCCAATGCTGTCATCATTATTTGAGCCTATTTGGCCAGCCATCAGTTCGGAGAAGATCTAATATGTATGTAAATCTATTACTTAGAGTTTCATTATCTACATAGTACAATCAGAATCAGCCACATCATCGAGGTTATTCAAACACTGCCTTATACATTAAAATGTTTTTTTGTTTTTTTTTTTTAAGAACACTTTAGGTTGACATTTGAGTTACAAACCAAAACCATTCTTAATAGAGATAGATCTCTGAATCACATAGCTTCACAGAAGGGACCAGTAAGGTACTGGTTATGGACAGTCAACGCCCACATTGTTGACATCCAAGTTCCAAATTTTACACTTTCTGTGGTGTCTCTTTCCATGGAAATTTTCTAATGCAGTTTCACCAAAGGACATGCAGCATTAAATGTTTTCAGATTATTTCTGAGTCGATGCAGATTGTTTCTGCAAGCTATCTTACCGATAAATTTGAAGACTGCTGAGACAAATTCTGTGTCTAAATAACTGACCTACTAGGGTGGCTCAAATATCTTTTATTTATAGGTTTCAGTCTCTTTTCATAGGGGATTTCATCAGCCGTTTCTGGCTGGAATTCTGTAGTTATTAAAAATATCCTCAGAATGCCCAAGGTTGCGTGGAAAAGGAACCACATGACCTAAGTTCCTGTTCTCCTGCCTGTATGAACATGAAAGATGATATGAGCCCTTGTCTGCCAGTCAAGTAGGTCTTGCTTGCAGACCCACCCACTCAGACTCTCAGTGTTGTACGTCTCCCCGGTGAAGTACAGCTCTGTGTAAAAACCACCTGTGTTCATCAGTGAATGACATAACCACTAGTTTCAAAACATTGACATTGACACTACTTGAACCAATGGGAGCATTACTTACAGCCCCGTGTGGACACAGAAACAAATATGGGGGATGAGGATGATTTCTCCATTCATGTCATGGTGTGTCCTCCGGGAAATGGTAGCAGAGTTGGCATTAGAAATCCAAGGTTCTTAGTTTTCTTTGCCTGTTGAGCATGTTATTGGATCAGAGATCATCTAAGAGGTTTTACTTGATTTTCTAGCTTAAAAACTACAGAGTGACTTACTTATGCCTTGAATTTCAGGTCATTTCAGAAATAAATGATATACCCCGTTCTCTAGCATTCTTATTCTTGTTCATTTGAGAGTTAAAATAAAAGGTACAGTCTTTATATACCTTTGAAACAGGAGTCAAAATGGACCTGTCCTCCCAGATATCCTTGTGCTTAGTTTTATTCTTGAAGAAATCCTTTATTCTTACACCTAAAGAAATTGTTCCTGATAATATTCTGTCTGTATAATCAGAGCACAATTCTTTAGAATGCTTTCAGCACCTTCAAGAAAAGAATTTTGTTTGAGAAAAGGGTCTTCAATTTCATTTTATGTGTGTGTGTTCTTGTATTGCTTTTTTTCAAATATTAAAATGTTAGTATGCCTTTAATATGGAATTTTGTTGTTAGCCTAAACTTTCTCAGGACAATGTATTGATAACAAGTGTTTTTTTTTAAAGTGAGATTCTCTTTTTCCTTAGTGGAAGATGTACAGGTATCATGTTATAGAATTCTGACTAGCTTGTATGCATTGGGAACCAGCAAGAGTATTTATGTGGAAAGGTAAGATTTTAAAAGTTTAAGTCTGTATTAATAGTTTTTTCAAGTGTTATGATTATTTATTTCAAGGGTCTTCACTTTATAACTTTTTCCTTAGTTATAAACTAAACAATCAGATTGACATATTGAATTCCTTGGGAGTAATTAGACAATCTTTAAGCTAAATTTGAATTGATACAATAAAAGACAATGGCGAATTATGAACAAAAACTGTAAAGCCATAGTGGTAACGCCTATATTTAATATAAAGTTTAAACTTAGAGTGTTAATGAGTCTTACGAAGGAATCTGCTAGTACAGTTTCTAATTCTATATTGGAAATACAAAATAAGAATGAATATAGGCAGTTATTAATTTTTTATTAATTATTAGTTATTAGTTATAGTTATTAATTTTTTCATGTTCTCAAGTTCAAGAGGAGAAGATTAGCAGAGTCAGATGTTGTGGACAGGTCAAGTAAGATAAGGTGTCCCCACTGAACTGAACAAGAGAGATCACATGGGCAACTTCTGTAAGATTTCTGTGGAAGAGAGAAGAGAAAGAGGGCTTTTTTAAACGTTAGAAGAAATAAAAAGACATTCTAATAGAAGACCAATAAATGAAATAAATAAGTCAAAGGATATTCTGAGACAAGAATATTGAATAGATGTAAATTCTCCCCAAATTAATCTTAATTATAAAGAATTTCAAGTAGAAATTTGTTTTTTGTTGAACTTGAAAAAAAATTTAAAAGTTCATTTGAAAGAATCAATGCATGAGACTAGCCAATAAAATTTTGAAAGAGAAAATTAGAGTAATAAGGGCATTCACGTGGCCTACCAAACATTAAAACTTAAGCAACAATAATTAAAATAAGGTGACAATTACAGAGATAGGAAAGTAGATCAATGGAAAAAGATAATTGAGTTTACTCTGAATATTTTTAAAGTTTTACCTGCATTTTAAGTTAAACTATCAATAGTTTCATATGATTTTTATGGCTATAAAATATTTTATCCTAAGGAAGTATTATAATTTATTGAAATGTTCCTTTATTTTTGACATGTAGGCTCTTTTCTCTTTTTCACTTACATAAATAATGCTAGATCTATGTTCATAGTTTTCTGTGTATATTTATTTTATTTCCTTTATCAGAATTTGGAGATCTAGGTTAAAGAGTATGCATGTATTAAGGGTTTGTGATACACATTTTACTATCTTTAAAAAAAATAATTCAATTCGTACTTTAAAGTTTTACAAGAGAATTCTCATTTCCTCACATTTCTCATTTCTGATTATTATCCTTTTTTACTATTTATAAATTTATTAGTTGAAAATGAGATCCTATTTTTATTTTCAAATGCATTTTCCTCATTACCAGTTACTAGCTATTTGTGTGTGTGTGTTTACCTTACCATTTGTACTTATTTTATAAATTGCCTTTTCTTATTTTTTGTCCATTTTTCTATTAATGTATTATCTTACTGATGAGTAATAACCATTGTATTTATTAACTATTAACGTCTTGCCTGTTATTTCTCCTGCTTTTATGACTTTTAGCATGTTTTTACCTTTATAGTGCTTATATACAAATCATTATGTGCAGATAGTTTTTTATGACATGAGAATTTTGGATTTTTATATAATCAGATCTAGCAATTATACTATATGTGTTTCAGCCCCTTAGTTTTATGATTTTAAGAAGTTTATACTATACCCTTAATAGCTAGAAATTCAAATATTTATTCTCCTAGGTTTTTCATGCTTTCAGTTGTTTAGATTTACTTTGTAATCCTTTTGTTCATTCAGTAAATATTGATCACATGTCAGGTTCTGGGATACAACAGTGAACAAATAGAGCCTGCTCTCAGAGAGCTTATATCAAGGGAGAGAAACAAAACCAGGAAACTGATGAACGTAATAGGGGCAAGTTATTGTGTGTGAGTTGGCACACACTGCAGAGAATGACACGGGGTAATCAGGAATGCATCTTTGAGAACACGGCTTTTTAGACTGAGAACTTTCTCTGCGTAACAGGAAACAGGCAGAAGATAAGTCAGGTGTAAATGGGTCTGTGTGTAATAGCCTTTATTGTCTCAGTGACGTCTGACTTGAGCCTTCAGCCAGATGACAGTTGAAGAAACAAGTGTGAGAAGCTTGAGGGAGGCATAGAATGTCTGAAATGATTGTCTCTGGAGTATGAAGGGATTTACTGGAAATGAGCCTGTTTCCTGTTTCTCTTTGGTGTTATGTAGAATTCAAATTCAATTTTTTAAATCGTTCACCATGTCTCTAATATAATGATTTATTAAATATTTCTCTTATTTACTGATTTAAAACAAACTCTTCATCGTATACTAAGTATATTTGCTAGGTTATATTTCTAGAATTTCTATTCTGTTCTAAATTATTTGATTTTTAAATGATTAGAGCAATACCATCTAGCCTGAATTGTTAGTATTTTCTAATACATTTTAATATCTGGTAGTCCAAATTCTCTCATACCTCAGCAGTTACTGTTACAGTTGTTACTACTCTTGCCTGGGTATTTTTCTTGATAGAATTTGGGATCTTTCTGTTAGATTCTTTAAAAAGATATATATTTTTTCAGTTAACTTTGCAATTATAAAGTGAGTTTGGGAGAATATAAAAATAAAAATTTGAAGGTGAGTAAAAGGTATTTTGAAAGAAATGACACCATACTAAAAAGAAAAGTAGTTATTTTAATACAACTCATCTAAAAGAAAAATTGCTGTTTCCAGAATAGCAACAGAAATGATCAGAGTTGATCTGAGAGTTACTAACTGAATTTATATCTTAAAGTGAACTATTAAATAATTCAGATGAATTATTAATGAAATAAAAGGACTAGCCCAGTCAGATGTCTGGAAATAGATTACCTACTTTGTTTGGGGTCATACATGAAACATTTTAGGCTAGTAAATTCTTAAATAAAGTATTTCTCATTCTTTTAAAACATTTATTGAACCCATATTGTGTGCCAGAAATTTTGCAATTCTGTGTCCCTGTTTTTAGGTAAGGAAAGAAAAACTTGAAAAGAGTAAGTAATTTTCCTATGGTGAGTGACACACTGTTAGGACTAAGATCTGGACTTGGGTCTGTCTGAATCAAAGCCTGTGCTCTTTGTAATTTCTTGATGTCCTAAATTATCTTTAGTAATGAAATGTGATGAAATGTTTGAATTGAACTTTATCTTATTCAGTGCCGTTCTATGAAGGGATATTTTCTCCTAGCTGAATATATATCTAGTCATTTTTAATTAAAATATTAGATAATCAGACAGTGTTAATTTTAAGTATGATTTTTTTAGTGAGAAATTTATAACTGTCTAAGAGAATTATGTAATCTTAATTTGATCCATTTTATTGACTTTTAAATAAAATACATATTCAAAGTTATTTAAGGAGTTCATACTTTGCTGAAATAATTCTCACATTATTCTATATTTAATAAACACTTAACATGCCAGTAAAGCCTTGGATGAAGTAGGTAACTGAGGGAGAGAGAATTTATATCAGTGGCAAGGGAAGCCTTGAATAAATTGATCAGTCTGATTCCCTTCCTTCCCTTGAAAATGATAAATTAATTTTAAGTGTTATCAGTAGTTTTTAGCATCTAATATGTCCTTATATTTCATAGCTACCCTGAGATTACTTACACATGGTAAATTTTCAGAAAGTTTTATTTGTGTATTGTATTAGTACTTGATTTTTTAAATTTTTATCAAAATCCATTTATTCACGTGGCAAGAATTGTTCCTTAGGTCATCATGTTAAAAGAAAGAAAAAAGAAAGAAAGAAAGTGAAATGTCCAAACTTATGAGGGAATTTACAGGGCTTGGGGTTTTTTTTTTCTTGTTGTTGTTATTTTTGTCTGTACTGTTTTTAACTTCTTTTTAGCTGACAGATAATTTAGGTGTGTTTTTTTTTAATGGCAGGGAATTTGCTGTTGAAAGCACATGATGTTTTGCAATATAGAAATCGGATTTGAGGGTTAGTTTTTATCAGTAGCAGTAGCACTATGATTGTCCTTTTAGGTTGACCTTTCCAATTTTAATATAATTTCTTCAGTTTTTCACTTAGAAGACTTAAAAAATATAAGCGTTTTCCACTTATAGGCAACGTTCTGCATTAGGAGAGTGTCTGGCTGCCTTTGCTGGTGCCTTTCCTGTAGCATTTTTGGAAACTCATCTCGACAAACACAATATTTACTCCATCTACAATACTAAGTCTTCTCGAGAGAGAGCAGGTAACACAGAAGCATGTGCACTACTTGATATTTGAAGCTAAAACTTAATGACATTTGTTGTGTTTTCTGACCATGATTTTTTAATGGGCTATTTTAATTTATTAGCGCCATGTTATTTGTTCTTAGGTGTTATTATTTGGAATTTTTTGGAATGCTGTATACTATTTCCATAGTGTTTCTGAAAGAAAATTAGTTTAATTTCTTCTAAGTCAATGAGCCACAGACAAATTAACCCTCTTAATAATAAGACAGAATAATCAGCAGATATGGAAAAATAGGTCAATCTGATTTCTGATTCAATTATCTCTTATAGGTAGTCAGTAAGTGTATGGAATTCTTATTTGTTACAGTTATAGATTTGTACCTTTCATTTCTCTTGGTTCACCAGGTATGTCTATCTTATTGGAACAGTTTTATTCCATGTGATGTTTTTCTAATAGTTTGGTCCTCTAAGTCTGATAAAGTATATTTTATTTTAATCATTTTCCAAAAGCCCTCAAGAGTTTCCCCAACTTGAACAAGAATTATTAGCTGTTCACAAATGCATACCTCTCTGTTGATGAGATCATTTCTCTGTGTAATTCATGTCTATATGGGAGCTACTGGTTACACTGATTTTATAGTGAATTTTTCAAGTAAAGAACCTTTTAAAAGCTTGAATAATCATTATTTAATTTGCCTAATTTATGATTCTAATTTCATATCACAGAATAAGTTAAAGAAAAATATGTTGAATGTAACTTAGCAATATTTTTCTATATAAGTTGTACAATATATTTGTAAACAGTAAAACACAGTTGAGTTTGGATTGTTAATTATCTGTATAAGCATGTCTTATTAAGTTGTCTTATTAAGGATTTTTGATTCATTAATATTTTGTAATGAATCAAGAATGAAGCAGATTGTTATTTTGTTACAGATAAGGAAATACACAGAGCAGATAATTTCCCCGCTTATTTTCTATAACACGTCATTTGCATAACAAAGGAAAGGAACTGCATTTAATGATTCTCCTTCATTCATTTTTTTAGTCAAGTCATTCAACAAATGATCATTGGTAGATGGAGAAGATGGTATATACAAAGACAAATAAGATTTGATTTTCTTCTTCAGAGAGTTTTTAGTTGCAGTAGAGGGAGAGAGACTGGTGAATATATGTGATAGAAATTCAGAATAAAGAACACTGGGGACACAGAAAAGCAGTTTGAGCTGAGAGCACCTGGGAAGACTTAGCAGAGTTTGTACAGATGAGCCTTGAAATTAGGAACACTGAAACTCTGGTACGTTAGGGGAAACTTCAAGTACTTTGAGGTGGCAGTAGCTTTCAGGGAAGAAAGAGAAAAGATGAGGCAAGAATGGAAAGCCAAGAAGAGGCGAGGTAGGCTTCCTGTGTCAGATAAGGAGTGGGGACCGTACCAGTGCAAAAAGGATCCTTTTATTGGCTTTGAAAAGGGGAGTAACATGAGTAGCTTTGCATTTTAGAACTCCATCATGGCAGAAATAAGGAAGACGGATGAGTGTGTGTCACCAGTTAGAAAATGATTGTGGTAATGCAGAAGAAATCTAATTGGGCAAGACCCCTTGGATGGAGTCTATAGTGAAAAGGTTATGAGAAATCCTAGAGGTAGAATCATCTCTTGTAGGAGATGAAGGAGCATCAGAGCCTAGAATTTCTCCCAGGTTTCTAGCCTGGGTGACTCATTAGATAATGTTGTCCTCACGAGATAGTGGTGTAGGCTCAAGAGGTAGATTGGAGAGGAAAGGTCAAGTTTAAATTTAGACCCATTGTATTTTAGTTGCTTTTGATACATTCCTTATGAGACACACAAAAAAAAAACTTTAGGGAATATGGCTTTGAGAGTTATTCTCTTATAGCAGAAGCCCATAGGAATGGCCAGAATTGCCTAGGCAAACATATAAGCTGAAAAAGAGAAGTGAGTTCAAGATAAATCCCTAAAGAAAACCCATACTTAAAAGTTCAGCAAGGGGAAAAGAGTTAGCAAAAGGAGACTGACAAAATTCAGAAGAGAGTCAAGAAAGACTGAATGCATTGAAGTTAAGGAAAAGGGGGATTTTAGGAAAAGGAACTTTGGTCAGTGATGTGAAACGCCCTTGAAACACTTAGTAAGATAAGGATTGTAAAAGAATAAAGTCGTTCAGTGGTGAAAAGCAGAATCCTTCATTTCTGTGACTAGGAGAGTACTTGGAAAGGTAAACAGTCTAGGAGAGAGCTGAGCATGTGTATAGGTTTGCTGGGGAAGAGGCAGTAGAGAAGGAGCTGAAAATACAGTCCTGAGCAAGGCGGCTGCTGGAGGGTAGACAACATCAGAACACAGGCGAACCATCAGTAGGGACCTCAGAACTCCTGCTGAAAAGGGGAACAGACGTGAATGTGACACCAGACACAGAAATCCTGTCCAGATGAGAGCAGGCAGTTGGAAGAAGAGACAGCTGATATTCCTGTTTGTTCTGAAGTAGAAGGATCGGTCATTTGCTGATCTTCAGGTGGTTGGGTAGGGACTCGGGGAAAAAGAAAGTTTGAAATAGCTGCCATGGGAAAAGGGAGAGGCACAGGGAACTTTTATTCAATATCCTGTGATAAACCATAATGGAAAAGAATATAAAAAATGAATGTCTATATGTGTATAACTGAGTCACTTTGCTGTACAGCAGAGAGTGGCACAACATTGTAAATCAACTACATTTCAGTTCTTAAAAAAAAAAAAAAAAGAAAGGAATCCAGCTGAAGGCATGCCAGGTCTGGCTGAGTTTTGAAGCCCAGTGTGAAATGGTTGCTTGTGTCTGTTTCGGGTCACTTCTTTCACTGAATACATGTCATTTGTACCTGTGCTTCTCTAGCTCTTAATTTGCCAACTAATGTCGAAGATGTTTGTCCAAATATACCATCTTTGGAGAAACTCATGGAAGAAATTGTGGACTTAGCTGAGTCCGGTATTCGCTACACACAAATGCCACATGTGATGGAAGTTATCCTGCCCATGCTGTGTAGCTACATGTCTCGTTGGTGGGAGCACGGACCCGAGAATAATCCAGGAAGGGCTGAGATGTGCTGCACGGCTCTGAACTCAGAGCACATGAACACGCTGCTGGGAAATATCCTGAAAATCATATATAATAACTTGGGAATTGATGAGGGAGCCTGGATGAAAAGGTTAGCAGGTAAGATTGGGAAGGAATGTGCCACTTCCATTTGTTTTATTTCCAAAAAGATTTGAAATACAGAAGACTAAAATTTTTCTGTCTCAATCTTTGTGAATATTTGCTCTGTGCTCAAAAAATATTCTTGATTATTTCTGTCATGCTGTTCTAAAAAAAATACCGTAGATTTAATCAGACATTGGGTAACTTTCCATATAGTTACTACTTTTAAGTGAGTAAACATTTTCTAGATTTGACTAATCTCGCAAAGATTAATCAGTGAACACAGCAGTAAAAATTAATGATTCTGCAGACAGACAAAAATAAAACTGGATTTTGAAGCCACCCAGGTTCAGTCATCTCTCTTAGCAGGAATGGGGGAGGATAATCAAAAGATACAAATATTTACACTTAAGCTTCTCTATCATTGCACTATTTATATTGAGTAATTTGAAGCAATTTGAGTGCCCAGCCACTAGAGTATGGTTAAATAGGTTGTGCACATCCATATACCAGAATATTATGCTTTATTCCAAATATTAAGATTTCAACAATATTTTATGATGTGAAAAATATTCAGAATATCATGGAGGGTTAAAAGAAGAACTTTAAAAATTTGAATTCAGAAGTTTACATATGATATAACTTATTGGTAAAATTTCCAGAAAAAATACACCAATGTCTTACTAATTTGGGTAGGGTAATTATGGTTGATTTCTAACGTTTCCCTTTTATACACTTCCCCAGTGTATGTATGTTACTCTTAGGGAGAAAAAAATTCCTTTTAAAATGGCCTAAAAAACAAACTTATGGTTACCAAAGGGGAAAGGTGAGGGGGAGGGATTAATGTATATACACTACTATATATAAAATAGGTAATCAACAAGGACCTACTCTATAGCACAGGGAACTCTGCTCAATATTTTGTAATAACCTATATGGGAAAAGAATCTGAGAAAGAACGGATATATGTTTATATATAACTGAATCACTTTGCAGTCTACCTGAAACTAACACAGCATTGTAAATCAACTATACTCTGATATAAAGTAAAAATTAGATTTAAAAAATGGCCTAATCAAGTTTAGAACTGTTGCTAACAGCTACAACTATTATTAAATAAAAGAACAGTATTATATGTAATCTAACTCTTCCACTGGGACAAGGATGGGGACGGTTATAATGAGATGGTGTAGTAGTAGTTAAGTAGGTAGTGGTCTCATATAAGTATTCAGTGGTGTGTATCTCTTCTAAAAAAAGGGCCAGGGGACCTTTTCCATTTGGGGACTTTTCTTCTTTGTGTGAAAATAATTGATTTCCAAAGTGGATGAATGTCTTTTTTAAAGTTCTAAATTAGCTGCCAATTTCTTTCTTTCTTTCTTTTTTGACAACAAGGAAGCACATCAGTTTCAATTCAGTAATCATTTTTGAACAGCAGCTATGTAATTAGGTTTGGGACTAGAAAAAGGACTGAGGCATGGGCTGAATTCTAAAGGAAGTCATGTGCTGGAGGAGAGCGAGGCTTAATCATGCTATACGATTGTAATGACCGTCTCATCCTCATTTTAATGAATGTTTATGCAGAGCGGAATACTAATGTCTGTCTTCAAACAGTATTTTCCCAGCCTATTATAAATAAAGTGAAACCTCAGCTCTTGAAAACTCATTTCTTGCCATTAATGGAGAAACTCAAGAAAAAGGCAGCGATGGTGGTATCAGAGGAAGACCATCTGAAATCCGAGGTCAGGGGGGATATGTCCGAGGCTGAACTTCTCATTCTAGACGAGTTCACCACGCTGGCCAGAGATCTCTATGCCTTCTACCCGCTCTTGATTAGATTTGTGGATTATAACAGGTAGAATGTTCAAAAGTGATTTAATTTCTCTAATTCCCTCGTAACCTTACTGCGTTCGTATGTCCCAGTGGAATTGCTTCATTCACTACTTAGCAATGAGTGTGTTCACAATGATGACGTTATCAGATGTGAATTTCACCAAACATCTTAAAATTACAATTGGAGATCCCATTGTGGAGCAGTCTGCCCTGTGGGTGTAAAAGCTAGCACTTTGACAGTTAACAGTGTTTAAATTATTTTAAATGTTACGGCTGTACACTGAAGCCATTTATGAGCTCTGTGGGCAAGCATGCTCGCCCTCAGTTTACTCGGTTTCACATTTAACTTTAGGAGGGTGATTTTTTTTTTTTTTAATTAACTTCGAGGAGTAACTGAGACACCACTTTATTTATTATGTGATCTAGGGCAAAGTGGCTAAAAGAGCCTAACCCAGAAGCAGAAGATCTTTTCCGCATGGTTGCCGAGGTGTTTATCTACTGGTCAAAATCCCACGTAAGTAGGAAAATACTGGCAGTGCTTACTCTCTGGAATATGTTAAGGACTTTCAAATTTTAATCAATTTTCCGATCCCCTTAGTAAACACCTATCAGAGTGTTTCTCAAGGTCATCTCCTTAGTATCACTTAACTGGTCAGGAGAGAGACTAGGTTTCCCTGGGGAGTTTGATGCAATCTAAGCCTTCTTTTGAGTTTTATAATTTATCTTCAAACCATCACAGAGATTTTTAATTGTGCTGAGTATTTATCATAATCAGTAGGTTTTTAGATGAATGCCTAGTGTTAGTTTCAAGAATAAGAAAAAGAATCTGAATATGTGCTTTTGAATCTCATGGATATACTTAAAACACAAATCTGTTAATATATGTTATATACGTTCTAACCCAAATTTTTGAAGGTGAAGCTATGTGAGCAGTTATAATATTATTAATAGTAAAATTAAAATGTTAATATGAGCTGAATGAAAATTGAGTCCTAGTCTATTTACTGTCCTTCATACAAAATCTTTTATTACTCATCAATTATTAACATATTTAGATGCTTACTATGAAATTATTTTGTTTGGGTTATGCTCCTTTAAAAAAGAAACACGTATAATTAGATTGTTAACCTCTCTTTTGAAACTCTGTGATTATTTCTGCTTTTATTCTGTATTTGCTTTCACTACTACCACTGCATAAACACTTGACTTTGCCAGTGTTTTTATGTTCCTAAATTAAAAGTGAATAAAATAATTTTAGGGTATATGAAAAAGTAGATAAAATATCTGACAGAATGGAAAGTTGTGTTATAGTTGTGCATGCCCTTAGGAAATCTGTGTTTATCCCAAAAGACAGTATATGCTTTCCACCAGGTAAGCATGTACCTGGTGCTTGGTGTTTGAGTATTCGTTCTACCCCTTGGTAGGTGTGTGACTTGGTTACTTAAATTTTCTGAACCTTAGTATTCCCATCTTTGAAACATACATATTTCTATCTAGTTCCCAGAATTGTTGCCCCCAGCCAAGCACCCTCATTGGATATTCAACAACTATTTGTTTCCTTTCTTTATAAATCTTATATATCAAATTACTGCTTATCTTTGTAGAAACTTTGGGTTCCTTTGTAACCTCTATTACATGAACTACTTATCTGTGGTTTTAATTGAATCTTCCTTTGGGACTTCTCAGAATTTCAAAAGAGAAGAGCAGAACTTCGTGGTACAGAATGAAATCAACAATATGTCTTTTCTTATTACGGACACCAAGTCAAAGATGTCCAAGGTATTACTATAATCTGTTTTACTTTCTAGAAAATGTCTGAATATAACGTTCATTAGTTGAATTGGTTGATATTTTTTAGATCTTTTGAAGGTTTGTAACTGGAATTTGATGGATTTGATAATATGTTTACTGATTAAACACACATACACACACAGTTTTAAGGGTACCTGGGACTTAGTGTAATCAGGTGTGGCAAGACATGTAGACATGGAAATGACTGTCATGGAGGAAGAAGATTTTACTCACAGTTCCCTGGAAACAGAAGGCACAGCGTATAGTGAGGACACATGGGGAAGCACCAGGGTCAGCCATGAGGCGGAGGGAGCAAGGAGAAGATGTGGACAAGAGCCTTTATTATGGTTTCTGTGGAAAGGAGCAGGTGAGGTAGGGTAAGCAGGTTTAGCATTGGCTAGCTTGAATCATTTCAGTGGACTCTGGGGTATAGGGACTGTCCCTAGTTGTCTGGTACCTGGCCCTGGGTGATGAGGGCAGGTGGATTGAGATTCAGGTAAAGGAGATGATTGGAGGACAAGGACTCTGAATTGATTGGTTTGTATATGAAAGGCGTGCTTGCAGGCAAGTAATTTTCTGTCTCTAGGAATTGACTAACCCTGGGAGGGGCACTCAAAGATCAGCAGGGCCCACGATGTCAAAGCATCAGAATAAAAAGACATGCTTAATATACACACATACTCAAAACATTGCCAATCAGTATAATATACATATAATTAGTCAGTAATATGTATTCATCAGAGGAAATGTATGTACATTTATGTGTGTCAAATAAATACACCGCAAAATAATTAGCTGCATTGTTTAAGAACCACATGGATGAATTCTAAGTTCTCACATATGAAATGGAAATTTTTGTTTTCTCCATCACTCATGTTGGGGACTGGAGGACCTTTCAAACCACTGAAAAATATGTGCCTTTATCTTTTGAATTACCACTAAGTAAGAAAATGAATGTATTAGATGGGGTAACACACAAAATATGCTACCAAGTGGCCAAAGATGCAAAACAGTGTGGCACTGTGGCCACGGAAATCAGTCTCGACCAACTCAATAAATTATGGGAAGAGAGATGAACCCCAAGAGTCCATCTGACTGGTTTCATTGGCGACCACCAGGATAATAAAATAGCATCACCCTTTACTCTAGTCTTATTCAGAGTTGTAAATGCCATGTATTTGATACTATTACACAGGAACTCAAAGCTAATGCTGGCTGAAGCTTTGCATGACTAGAACAGTTGTCCGACTACCACAGGCTATTACTCTGTGCGTCTGTGCTCTTGAAACACTCATAAAAGATGATAAATTTTCTTTCCTCTGGGCACACAGTAAGCCTAAAGAGTGAGGAACTGCTCCTTCAGAAGATGCTATACTAAGAGTATATATTTCACAGGGATGTTCTGAACTGAAAACTGTTAGTGAATTACCCTGCTTTGTCAGTGTGTTGTCAATTTAGGCCAGTGTGAACAAAGGCATAGAGAGAGGACATAAGAGGTCAGTGTTTTCTTTTGGAGGATGACAATGACTCCAGTGTATTATCAAACTCAAGATAAATTAAAGGTCTTCAGAGCAGAGGTCTGCACACATCTATACAGACATCCTCTTCCCTGTTTTCCATCATTCTAGTCCAATGATTCTCCAAGCATACACTCAAAGCATTGTACATCCTGTAACCTACACTGAGGCATCTACAACCATTGACATTTCCTCCTATTTTCAGGAAAAAATCAAAAGTAATGGATAGGAGCATCTCAAATTTAATGTCCCCCCCCCAAATTTTGTTAACCCTTTTAGTCTTTTTTTTTTTTTTTTTTTATACATTTTAAAGTAATAACTAGGATTATTACTTATAACATTATACCAGAACATATAAGATTTTTAGAAATTTCATGCAATGTCTGAAACATTTATATTAACATATTTCCATACATATTTCCATACAAATAACCCTTTTAGTCTTTTACCTATGACTGCTAACACTCCGAGATGAGATGGATGGCAAATAACAGTAATATTGATGAAAAATTTAGAAATCAGCGACTATGCCTTGCTTGTTTGCTTTAGAAATTTTTTTTTGCCTGCATATGTACTTGACATTTTATATTGTGTAAGTACTATAAACCTTTTTTCCTAGAAAAAATGTTTCTAGTTCAAACAATGGAGTCAAATATACTAACATGTTACATATATTGTTTTACTAAAGTAATCATGATGTGCATGTGTCAACATTTGGACAGATTTGAGAGTCACTGGTTGGTCATAGCAGTGTCATAACTGCAGTTTTTACCAGTATCACTGAGGTTCTCAGCTGACCACGGATGGCAAGAAGGATTCAGAAGTGGGAGGTAATCAGGGGATGAGTAAGTTCTCTCCCAAAAAGCTGTATCATTTGGGTCTGGTGTCAAGAATGGATACCAGTAGGGTGGCCAGAGGTCTTACATCTGAAACTGAAATGAACAGAGAGGTGTTCCCTCCTGAAACGCTGAGAGCAGAGAGATGCAGAAAGCTTCAGGGATTTCTGTGACGAGACCTTAAACCATCTGTCTAAGGCGTCAACGGCAGCCGATAGAGCCACCCTCCCAGAGTCCTGCGGGAAAAACGAACTCCTTTTGGCCAGAGATTGAGACCAAATGCAAACACCAACCAAAGGACAACATTGTCACACATCAGTCTTCAGCCAGTCGCTCGAGCAGGGATAATCACTATTTGTATGGCGTGCCATTTCCCGAATTAGAAGAGTATAAAAGTTGGCCAGCAGACCGATTTGGAATAGGAAATCTGGGATAGAGAAGCTCATTTTGACTTAAAGCAAAATATATGTAGCCCGGAGAGAGGCCAGTGCATGTATAATTGGCCATGATACTCTGGGAGTTCTATTTTTCTTATTTTTTGAGGAACCTCCATGAAGTTCCACAGTGGTTGAACCAGTTGGCATTCCCACCAGCAGTGCACAAGGGTTCCCTTTCCTCCACATTCTCACCAAAACTTGTAATCTCTTGTCTTTTTGATGAATAGGCTCACTTTTATCCTTCATATATCTAAATTTTCATAAATCATTTATGATTTTATGTCCATTTTTTGGGAGGGGGGTTGTGGGCCATTTTCTTACAGGAATATTAGAAAATTCTTCCCTTTTTCTTGGTCCTCTATTAAATTTTAGGTTATTTTAGGTGAAATTGTTGGAGCTGTATTTGTGGTGCGTGCATGTGTCTGTGTGTGTGTGAGAGAGACAGACAGACACACACACACACACATACAGACACACACACACACACATACAGAAGAGAGAGGTCATTTATCCGACTCTCCTCCTTAAATATGCTGTTGACAGAAATAATAAACCATCTGTAATAGGAATAGAAAAGAGTTTTATTTGAGCCAAACTGAGGACTATAAGCCGGGAGACACAGATTCAAGAAGCAGTTGAATTATGTTCCGCCGTACTACCAAATGGGGGAGACTTACAAAGGCAAACACTGCAAAGTTACGTAAGTTATTTGTCAAAAATTATGACTGGACCTGGCAAGAAGTAAGTGTGCTTGTTAAGTAAGGATTGGTCGAGGTCCGAAATAGTTGCGTAGTTACCAAGGAGATCTTGAGACTACAACGCTACAGCTGGCAGCTGCTAGCAGATGTTGTTTTGAGAATGGCTGGTGGTGTCCTTGAGACTGGTACAGTTCAGAAAATTCAAGTTCTCTGTGATGCAGGATCGTGTCTCAGACCACATTCACAGTGGCCGCTGAGCTCCATTTTGGATGTCTGAGCCACAGTTACTCTATTTTAATTTTTTAAATGCATTTGTTTCTTCAGTGGTTAAAGCAGATGCACACTGCATGTTTGATGGGTCACGAAACAGGCTGTTCTAATTAGCGTAAAATTTAAGTTAAATCATGTGTAAGCCAGAATGACTTTCCCAGACCTCAATATGTGAAAATTTCTTCCTTCAGTGCCTACATATTGACCATGTTGTTGTGTATTCATATCTGATTCAAACGTTAGGATTGAAAATGAACTATGCAAATTCAGTAGTTTTAGCGGTTCTGTTCAAATTATTGAACAGCTCCTATGAGTAAGGCACAGTGCTTGGTTCTGCATATACAAAAAGGAACAAAATAGGTTTGGCCACTTCCCTAATGGAGCTCCATAGTCTGGGGAGGAAATCGGCACTGAACAAGGAAAAACCAGCCCTTATAGATGTACATGAAGATATTTGATTGCTCGTATATTTAATTTCTTCATACCAACAGTGGACTATGTCACACATAAAAGTTCAAAGATTTATTGACTGTTCTTTTCAGTTTACAGATTTCCTATGGTATAGAAAGCAAGATGATATTTTGAGCAAAAGTAGGAATTAATTTATCTAGTACTTCTCAAAACTGAGCAGTGTAGAGTTGCCTTCAGTGTTGATTTAAATTATTTTTATTATAAGGTTGCTTAAATATTTATAACTATCAAGCCAGGTATAAGCTCCTTCTACTTTTACAACAGTAAAACCAAAAGACCTTTACAAGTTAAAATCAAAGAAAACTTCAGCACCAGTAAAATTTAGACTTTAATGTATTGAGTAATATTGTTTTGCAAAAACTAAATTACCAGTATTGGGTAGAAATATGTTTGCATAATTTATATCAATTTCCTTAATTTTTAGGATGGTGGTTCCTCATTTGGGTAATTATTTTTATCAGTGTGGTTAGGTTTCCTTTTAGCAAAGAGCTCATGTAAAACCACTGATTCATTATTTTTATGGGTTAATCAATTTAATAGTACAAATAATTATTCACTGTGCTTTTTCTACTAAACTTACTGAGAGTACTCTCTTACAAATTGGTACAGATAAAAGCGGGATCCACACAATAAGTACATCTCTTTGGAAAGTGAATATGATTCTTATTACTGTGGTTCAGATATTATAGGTTCGATATATCAATATATACTATATATGTAATAATATAATACATTATATAATATATATTATATTATTAACATATCAGCTACCATTGCCATATGATTTCAGATGTTTCAGTACTTTCACTTTGCAAAAAACTTCTTTCATTATCATGTTGTGATATATTTTGCCTTCTTTTGGGGAAGGCAAATCATTTGTATATTAAATGATCTTCTGAATTTCTCAGCCCAAAACTGTTACAATATATCATTATCATAAAACTATCTTCAATGTTTGATTTATTACTACAAAGAAATTTAACATGCATGAAGAAGTGGATATGGGACAGCTATTTTCATTTTAACATTAGAACATGTCCTCTTAATAGAAAGAAGAACACTCACTACCCAGTGAAAATTAGACTCTGTCATTGGAGGTGACCCTGGCACAAGCATAGTTTTCAACAAAATCACTAGAGAACCCTGAAGTATCATGGCTGTTCTCAGTTGTAAACAGGTTATCCAGAGATAATCCTGAATATTTATGTAACACTGATTAGTATATTATGTCTAGATTAAGGCCCTGGGGAGACGAGTGTTCAGCCTGTATAAAAGGCAAATATATGAGAGTTTTATATATGCCGTGTGTGTGTGTGTGTGTGTGTGTTGCAAAGCAAGCATTTGTCAAAGCAAAAACCATTTATTCTTAATCTTTTTTTTCCTGTTAACCACCAAAAATCATAAAACATACAATATCTGAAATTACCATGGATTTTTCATGCATCCATATGCCTCTCTAAAATTACAACGTGCATTTTCCTTCTAAAATTATATAGAGGGAATTCCCTGGCAGTCCAGAGGTTAGGACTCGGCGCTTCCACTGCCGGGGGCCCGGGTTCAATCCCTGGTCAGGAAACATGATGTGGCCAGATAAACAACAACAACAAAAAGAAACAGAAAAATAAATAAACCTTTTCTCTTAAAAAAAAAAAAAAAAAGATTATATAGAAATGCCCACCAGTAAATTCTAGTGATTTGGGAATCTGAGAGTAGGACTTAAAATCAGCAAGAGATGCCGAGAAGGAAAGAGAAAGGGCATCCTCAATAGGATTCCTAAACAGTAGGGACCAGCGGGAAACGAGGAAGGTGAAACTACAGGCAGGTTAGAAAAGGCTCATAGTCCTATGAGACAAGAAGTCATTGCAGATTCCAACACTTACCTTTGTTCTGTAGGCAGCTGTTTCTGATCAGGAACGGAAGAAAATGAAGCGCAAAGGAGACCGGTATTCCATGCAGACCTCTCTTATCGTGGCAGCTCTGAAGCGATTACTGCCCATTGGCTTGAACATCTGTGCCCCTGGGGACCAGGAGCTCATTGCTCTGGCCAAAAATCGATTTAGTCTGGTAAGGCTCCTGTTCCTACCAGCGGGAATGATCATGCAACCTCCAGATGCTCATGTGTTTGGATTCCTTCGTCTCACTGCTCTATGTCAATATTTCATTTGCATTGAATGCTTTATTAAGCAATTATTCTGCACAGGCCCTAGGACTCAGACATGAAGACTGCCTAATATTTTTTTTGGAGGCTGTTTTTATTTCTAAATTACGTTAATCACCCCCAGGGCATATTCAGAAACCAAATAGAAAAGATGGCAACAAGTCACTGGTAGTGGAAAAAAATGGATTTCATATGAACTCCTATATCAAATTTGTGATGAGAGGTATCTGCAGATTTATGAAGGGTGATTTTGAATGTTAGATGCATAATGTATTGTGCTGATCGTCGCTAGATACGAATTTGACTTTTGAATCAGCAGCTTTTCTCCTTTGTGAGCATCAAGATTGAAGTTCTCAAGATTTCTTGATGGTCTCTGGTTTTCCTCTTCATGGTTACACAGAGAGGATGCAAGTTTTCAAAAATATACATTGGGGTTGCTGTCTTTTATTCATGTAAATTGGAGGACATGTTCTCCCTCCCATGTTCCCACAATGAAGCACCTCTCTACATATCCAGAGTTTGAGACCCTACCATGAGCAAATTGAAGGGAGACTGTAGGAAAGGGAGCTGCAGAGATGCAGGCCCATTGGCTTTTGTCTAATATTTGCTTCTCAGGATATGCCCCTCATTATTACTGGATCCTTGGGGATGTTATTGGGTGCTAAAATGACTTCATGGAGATTTCAGAGAATGCTGGAGACATACTCCTGTTTGAACCCAAGGGAACATGCTTCTGCCCTACTTCTTGTGAATTGGAAGTTCAGTTGTCTTGAGTCTAGGGCACTTTCACTGGAGTTAAATTAGGTGGTTGTCTTGTTTCAAGTCACAGCAATATCAAAAAATTATCTGAGCGATAAGCCCCAGATATTAATTATCTGAGCGATTTAATACATTTGTTGCATGTATTAAATCCTATAAAGACGTTTGTTCAAACATATACTATTTCAAGAGGTTTATTTCTAATGACTTGTGACAGTCGATGCATTATAAGACTTCATTTAGGTAACATTTATTTCTTGACAGAAAGACACTGAGGATGAAGTTCGAGATATAATCCGCAGTAATATTCACTTACAAGGCAAGGTAAGCCAATGTTATTAGAAAGCACACTTAGCACCTATAAACTAGTTAATCTCTCTTTAGAAGGGTACTACAAATAATGTTACTTTAACAAGTAAGGTAGTGAAAATATATCATCTTAATCAGTCATTATCCTGCTTGCAAATCCTTTTGTATTAATGACTCTCAAGATAACAAATGATGTATTTTTAAAGTAGATCGTTGGAGATTGTCAAACTTTGAAAAAAGATGTCGCCAGTTGAAATAAAGGTTGGGAATTTCCTTCATATAGCTGAGTTGGAGGACCTTTGGGACATGGAGACGGGTGTCTATGAAAATTTGATACTTTACACCTAGTACTCAGAAATTAAATAAGTGTATTTGAGTCATTAGTACATACGAGGTAGCAAGAATTAATGTAACAGCAAAGCCAGTGTACATTTAGAAGAGAAACATGAATGGAAACCAAGATAACACATACTTTCTAATGGTGGGTAAAAAATTTGCTCGAAGTAGTTTTTGTAGTCCAAGTATTTACCATTATTTGGAAATGCTTTCATAGTAGTGGATAAACTATTAATTTGTTTATAGGACCTGTTATGTAATATGAGAAGTCTAGCAATTTATTATTTTGACTCAACTCTTTGCTTCTATTCAGATGTCCCTTCTGAGGATTTTTTTTTTAATTGTGAAAATGTCCAAATGTCAAAAACTAGTGGCTATAGTATAATGTATCCCTTCCTGGGTATTAAAATATTTCTTTCCAAAGATCCAAACCATATTCATTTTCTTTTAACACTTCGGAATATAATATGATAAAGGTGCGACATGCTTTTACAGTACTCACAGTGCACAAATATTACTTAGAGCCAATTTCATGTGTACTTTGTTGTGTACTCAATTATCCATTGAATTTTAACTTTAACAGAGTAGGAGATTAATTCCTATAAGAGCATGATCTCTTTGCAGATAGCAAAAAGATTTTGAACATTATTCAAAATGTTCATAAAGGCTCCAGCTGAACCTCAATTTTATACTACATGCATGGGCATTTGAGGCAATCACGTGCCCCTGAAAAGATCTCGGGAGCCCCAGGGAATTCGAGACCACACTTTGAGAACCATGGTCCCACATAGAGACAGAAAGTATTCACTACCTCTTAAGAAGGGGTTTATACCACTCTCAGGAAACAGTCAAATAAAAGTTATGTCTTGGATAAGCAGGAGGAAATTCTTCCATTATATTCTAGAGGTTACTTGTAGAGATACTTTGGACAATGTATGCTGTGTATTGAGGAGTCAGGAGGAACAAGAAGAGCTGAAAAGGATGCATATTTATAATCAATATTTCACCTCCAAACGAATGAAACCTGAAAATAAAGGCATAATGAATACTTATTCTTTGTGACATTTCATTCTATATTTTTTACGCCAGGCGTAAAAATAGGCCCCAAGGCCCCCATGTATATAAAAATAGGCCCCAAGGCCCTCGTGTATCTACAGACTTGCAAGCAATGAGTTCTTTTGTTCCCAGCTCCTTCTTGAATACATTGTCTTGAAATTGTAAGACTGGTAATCCTGAGGACAAGAGGGGGTGATTGTATATTAGAAAGAATAATATCTAGAGGTACCAGAGTCCTCAGATGAAAAAAGTATATGGAGGAAAGCATTTTGTTTTATCAGAAGACAAATGGTGTTGACAAGTCGTTCAGTGCACAAAGCTCTATCTCTGTTTGCCTCTAAGATGAAAGTTATTTTTAACATTTCAAACTACACTTTCTCAGGCTAGGAGTTGTGAAGTTTTAGATGTTGTTCATTTACTTCTGCTTCATTGCACTCCGTCTCCCATTTTTAAAGGAAATATTTAGTGGGAGGAGAAACATACGAGTATTGCTCTGCCCGTTTTTAATGACATAGTTAATCTAAATTATTTCTTTGAAATGCTGTATCCCTGGAAAGATGCTTGTATTTGTCAGTTTCTATGGTTTAAAATAATATTTCTTAAAAACATTCAGAATCCCGTTGTATCTTTCACTCAGGAAATTTGACAGTATTAAAAAGTAGAGTCTGTAGATTGTTTTATTGTAAGAATGTGATTTTGTAGGCCTTCGTTGCTTTATATTAATTGATATCTTTGTTTCAGTGAGACTGAGCTCTGTTGTAGAATCCTTGTATTTATAGATAAATGTGATCCTATATCATTGCCTCTAAAGTAAATATGTGAATCTCTCAGTGTCTGACTGTGAAAGGAAAAGAGAAAGATAAAAGATTGCTTTGCCTATTTCCTTTCCCTGACCATCTCCAGCTCATCCTTAAATCCTAGTTGAAACTTCACTTGTTTAGGGAAATCTTCCCAACCACCAACAGATTAGGTTAAATCTCCAGGTACCTTATATTTCTTTCTAGTAGCCCTTGTCACAACTGTCAATGTTTGTTTGATGTCTGCCTTCCTCACCAGACGATAAATTTCATGAGTACAAGGTACTTAACTTCTCTGTCTTGATCTCTGCGTCATGTTTTCACCCTGTGCTATGCTCAATAAATAGCTATAGATTGACTCTTCAGAAGTGGGTCTTCCCCTCTTTACACTGTATTTTTTGAACATTTTTCTTTTTTTCTGCAGGTGGAGGATCCTGCTATTAGATGGCAGATGACTCTTTACAAAGATTTACCCAACAGGACAGAAGACACTTCCGATCCTGAGAAGACAGTGGAAAGGGTCTTGGATATAGCAAATGTGCTTTTTCATCTTGAACAGGTTAGATTTTGTGTTGATTCAATCACATTTGCCTTAACCATAAAAAATATTTTTTTAAAGGATGTGTGTTAACTTGTTAACTGTGGGCCAGAAAACATATATGTCCAGCATGTTCATTACCAAGAAATCTATGACTTGGGAGTCCTTAGTATCTAATCAGCAGCATTTCCAAGCTTGTAATTTCTGTAACCATCGATAAATAATGTATTTGGGGAGATCAAGGCCTCTGTTTTATAGTCTTTTTCAAAATATTTCTAAAATTAAACAGATAATTTAAATTATATAATTAATTTTAAGCCATTCTAACAAAAATTTCAGGAGTTACACCTGATTTCAAATGTTTTATAACTGTAGTATTTTTCTATTGCTGCTCATAAAAACATGTTTGAGATACTATCTTTCCCTGGTCTGATATTTGAATTTTGAATTTAAGGTCACTTGTTTAACCTTTCCTTTTAATATTTTTGAGCTAATTTTTCTCAAGTTCAGCAATATGTTACATTTAGAGAAGAGCAGTGCATTGGTATTAAAGCCATGTGAGAATAATGTTTTTATATCATTTTTCAGTTGTATTCTATTTTAAGCTACAAAGCTTCCTGTGTATTTGATTTTCTTATTTATTACCTTTGCTCAAGAATTCCCAGACCAATAATATCTGAAATGTCATCAGTCAGTAGATTGTATTTTTGTATAAGGGATCTTCTGGCTTAGGTAAAATATCTGCAACACAGAGACAGTCTCTGTTTCTCACGAGGTCCATTCAGCAAAATAACACCAGACTGAGTGTGCTCAGTGTAAACCCAAGAGTGTGCTCTGTCCCTGGGTCTCCATGACAAGACCTACCTGACATGGAGAGCCAGTTATTTTACACTGAACATAAAATAATGAAATGCCCCATGTCACCTCAGGATGTTGTCATCTGAATGTTTTGCAGAACTTACTAGCATAGCAATAATAAGTGTGTTTCTTTGATTCCTATTTTATATTAGCTGATGACCTCCTGTCACTGCCCTGGCCAGTTAAATAACCAAGGGGTATATCTAATGTAGCATCCTCTTAATTTCATTCTTGCTTACTCAGATGCCCCCCAAATGCTAATAACTTCTCCAATGCCATGCAATTTATCGCTACACCTGATGAGATTAAGCTAGGATACTCTTATACCATATGGCTATCGATACGTATTTACATTATGTAACACCATAATATTCATAATATAATATGATAATAAAGTATTATTTAGGCAACTTAATGGTCCCCTAAATATTTTCATGAAATATTAAATAAATATAAATGATCATCCATCAGCAGATGACAAGATTTGAGGTAATGAAATGTTAAGTGACATATAAAGTCATAGAGTTGTGTCTCCAGAAGTATATACATATTTAGGAAGATTACTCAATGATAATTAAATGGCTCCTAGAGGACCATTTCTGACAGCATTACTCTACCATGAGTTTTTAATTCTTCCTGGTTTTCATGCACATATCTGGATTTGCTTGAATGACTTTTAGATACATTAAATGAAGTTTATTGAACCCTGTTTTATTATAATCATATGTTATATACTCATAAATACATGTGATCATAATGAATGATGTTATTTGTAAAGTGGTGAGATTCATTTTACTGAGCAGCTGTTTATCCCGTGAACATTTATTGCATGCACTACCGTATGGCAGCATTGTACTCTGCTGGGGACTGAATTCTGTCCCTCTACTCAAGTGGCTTGTGCTCTAGTAGAGTATATGGCCACATAGATAAATATGTAGTGATTTAGATGTGCCAGGATACAAAGTGTACTGAAGAGAGAGTAAGAGGAACCCAGACTTACTCTAGCCATGATGAGGGTGATCCCTGTGTAAACCTTAAAGAAGTAGGAATTATCTAGGAAAAGGTAAGAGGGTCAGATTTTCATGGCCAAGTATTCTTCAAAATGTTAAGAATATGAGTAAAAAGAACTCATCAGTTATCAAAGAATAGAAAAGAGTGGAAGATATCTGTGTGCAGAATTCATGCCTTTAATACCTCTATTCTAATATTTATTTGTGAGTCATAGAATAGTTTGCAAAGAATATTTTCATTTGCCACACTCGGTGCAAAAATAGTGGGTGCAGAGGACCCACTTCACTTCATTTGGCTCAAGGGTCAGCGACCTTTGCAATTGAACATTTTGTACCGTACATCTGGTCATTTTTCTTAGGACAGTAAGCTGTCTCCTTGGAATTTTCTAATACTCAAACTCCAGACAGGCTAACACAGCAGCAAACCCAGGTGTTCAAACAGTTACAAGACACATCTTGATGTTCACCTTTGGATCACAGATCTTAACAACATCTAGTTACTTGATTTATAGGAAAATTCACTATTTAAGGTCTTTCCTTGTTAATTATGTTTGTTGACTGTCACCCATGTTGATCAGAATGCCATATGCTAGGTGAATAATACTACCCTTGATTCTGTTTTCACCTGCAGTGTCTCAACAATGTTTTGTTTTGCTTAATATAACCAAGAAGAAAATTGAACTGGATAATTATAATAAAGTGTTTATTGATCCTATAGAAGGAAGAAGATCACAGAAATAAGTGCTTTCAAATTATACAAATTGCTTTGTTAAAATTTCCAAACCACTGTAATCCAAACATTCTTAATGTTTTCTTCAGGCATTATTACATTCATATGTTGACCTTTTACTGCAAAGGATAATAAATTTAGTTTTACTTTTTTAGCTAACGTAACATTTTTATTTCTTCCAGAAATCTACATGTATGCGCCGGAGATATTACAGTCCGGGAAGTACAGTGTTCAATTGCCTAGAAATTACTAATTAATGTAGAATTCTATGCTGGGATTTTTTTTCTCTCTAATACTTACAATTAATCTCTTTTTCTTCTTGAAATTCCAAACACCATTAGCTAAACACATACCTTGCTTGCATCATTTACTGCAACTTTTGAATTCTCATTTGTCCCTATCTAACAAAGTAATTATATATTTTAACATTTTTGCAAAATTAAATTCTTTTACTCACTCCTACTAATGTGTTCACAAAGACTTGTCATCTCTCCATCCTGTGTTATGTTAAGGAACAGTGGACTTTTCATTAGAATTTTCTTTAACTGCCTCTATTTATGTTTACTGTTGTAGCTCTTATGATAAAATTAGTGGAAATGGGTAAATAAATAAGAATAGGTTGTTTTGCATAGGCAAAAACTATGTTTTGGCACCATAACCGAATTCTAAAAAGGATACAAAATTGTTTTATATAGGATAGTTTTCTATTTCTTTGATTTTTAAAGATGACATAGCTTCTAAAGTACACAGTGTTGGGAAAATATTGTGTTTTTACTAAGGAAAATATTTAACATTTGAAACTATTTCACATTTAGCATTGGGTAACTTGGAGGACATGGGTTTTCCCATAATAATTGTAAGGTACTTTTGGAATTGAAATCCTAAAAGTTCTTAGTTAAAAGATGCAGCTGTATTTTTGGGGGCCTTTGGGGGGTTAAATACGTGTGTCTTTGTGTCATTCTACCTCAGGTCGAACATCCTCAGAGATCGAAAAAGGCCGTGTGGCACAAACTGCTCTCTAAGCAGAGGAAACGGGCAGTGGTTGCCTGCTTTCGGATGGCTCCTTTATATAATCTGCCAAGGTCAGAATTTCTTTAATGTTTATAATGGATTAAAGTTATTCTTCCCCTAACAAGTGATAGGAGGCATCTACCTTAACGCGAGTACAGTAGTCCAAGAGAAGGATGGACAAGATTTATTGGCCCTTCTGTGTAATACTTGACTTTGTTTTCCTTTGTTGGGTATTCTCATTGGTCTGTAAGAGATCATTATTAAATGACGTTTATTTTTTATTGAAGTATAGTTGTGTTAGTTTCAGGTGTTTCAAGTGATTCAGTT
This sequence comes from Balaenoptera musculus, assembly GCF_009873245.2. Lineage (NCBI taxonomy): Eukaryota > Metazoa > Chordata > Mammalia > Artiodactyla > Balaenopteridae > Balaenoptera > Balaenoptera musculus. Next base: position 77,952,350 of record NC_045800.1, on the reverse strand, counting down.
ATACGTATATAAAAATCTATTCTTTTTCAGATTCTTTTATAGGTTATTACAAAATATTGAATAGAGTTAGTTCCCTGTGCTATACAGTAGGTCTTGTTGTTTATTTTATATATAGTAGTGTGTGTATGTTAATCCCACACTCCTAATTTATCCCTCCCCACCCTTTACCCTTTGGTAACCATAAGTTTGTTTTCTATTACTTTTAAATATTCAGGAGGATCTGCTCACATATGTGAGGCAGGATAGAGTAACTAGGAACTCAGTCTCGGGGGTCAGACTGCCTTGATTTGAATCCTGACCTCACAGCTTACGGATGCATGACCTTGGTCAAGGTTCTTACCTGACTTTGTTATAGTTTTCTCAGCTGTACGGTAAAATTTGCCTCATAGAGTTGTTCAGGTTATTTAATGGGTCGAAGTATACACAGTGCTTAGAACTGAACGTAACACGAGCAGTGTTAATTGTTGTTTATTATTTTTGTGATTATTTAACCTTTGGGGAAAAGAGCTGATATGGAACTAACTTATGGGAATAATATAAACACGTTTGACAGACCCATCAACCTTCTCCTAGAGATACAGCAGATATACTTGTTAAGAGAAAAGTAACCCGTGGCATTGAAGTCTAGCCCAGGGTACCATTTCAACCTTCTTGTGATTCTCCTGAGAAACTGTGCTGTTTCCCACTCTGAGCTTTATACAAGTGGCATCATCCGCATGTCTGTTAAACAAGGCTCAGCTCAGCTGCATCTCTTTTTTGGACCATCTCTGACTAAGCCACGCCCTTCTACTTTTTCCAAGTTGAAAATGCTTCCTCCTATTTGTTTCTAGGGCACTTTTAAATACCTCTCGTTGTGGGCACTTTCCTATAGTATTGGGGCTGTTTGTCTCTCTGATTCAGACTTTGAGATCCTTTAGAGCTATGTTCAATTTCATATCTTCAGCACCTAGAGCACTGACTTTCAGTAAGTGTTTGAATGAATGAATAACGTAAGTTGGGGAGTAAAAAAAAAAAAACAAGACAAAAACGTAACTCCTCCCTGCCTCCCGCCACTAACAAAGCAAAACAAACAAAACTTTTCCTTTTCACTAAGGCCGGTAAATTCCTTGCCATCTCGTCAGTCACTAATTTCAGTTCCTTCTCAAACCACGTGCTGCTTCTAAATTCTCTGACTCAATTATGGTGTCACAGTTTAGTCAAATAGAACATTGACCTTGAATTCATATTCTTATTTCTTTTCTGGTTCCTCCTATACAGACATTTTCCAAGTTTCATCAAGTTTTTCTTTTCTTTTCTTTTTTTTTTTACAACTCTATTGGATTATAATTGCTTTACAATGTTGTGTTAGTTTCTGCTGTGCAACAAAGTGAATCAGCTATATGTATACATATATCCCCATATCCCCGCCCTCTTGAGCCTCCCTCCCACCCTCCCTATCCCACCCCTCTAGGTGGACACAAAGCACCGAGCTGATCTCCCTGTGCTATGCAGCTGCTTCCCACTAGCTATCTATTTTATATTTGGTAGTGTATATATGTCAGTGCTACTCTCTCACTTCGTCCCAGCTTGTCCTTCCTCCTCCCCATGTCCTCAAGTCCATTCTCTACGTCTGCGTCTTTATTCCTGCCCTGACACTAGGTTCATCAGTACCGTTTTTTTAGATTCTATGTATATGTGTTAGCATACGGTATTCAACTTTTCCTTTGAACCGTTTCGCATCACCATCCGTCCCTTCAAGGCCACCTCTTCAACTCCCTTTATTGACTCACATCATGTTGATGACAGCAGATTCCAGGCTAGTTTCTACGATGTCACGGAGTCTGCCGTTCCACTCTCTCGGATGTAACATATTCAAAATTGTATCCCTTATTCCAGTGGTTCTCAGACCTGGTGCTTTTAGGAAACACACTCAGATTCGCTTGAGAAATATCCAAGCCTCAACCTGTTGAATCAGAATATCTGAGGGCTTAGCATGTGTACTGTTTAAAAGCTCCGCAGGGGATTCTGATGTGCCAGTAAGGTTGAGCCTCTCTCGTACAAGAATTTATGGTGAGTTCTGGCCGTTCCAGCTGTGTTGACAGTTCTTCTCCCTGTATTTCAAGGCCCTTCATAAACCTGTCTACCTTTATGTCTCATGATTCCTTAGCCCGCCTTTGATACTGTTAGGCTCAGCATTCCATCCTACAATGGCACCAGCTCATTTTAACACGTCTGGTATTCTCTTATGATGTTCCCTTATTGACGTGATTTTCTTAGAGTGGAACCTTAGCCATAAATCTCATCAATTTCATGATGAGTTTACTTATGGTTTTAGTCTTCACTGGTCTTCTTTAATTCATAGGCAACCACTTATCATCAGTATTCTAGGATTTAATCTTTGGATATATACTCCCATAAAGTTCCCTTCATACATTTAGTTTTGTAATCCTCAGGGTCTGTATCTAATGTTAACAGGAACACTGGATAATTCCAGAACATCGTTTATCCAGAGCCACTTTATGTCATAAGAGCTACCACGTAATGAGCATCTATCCAATGTGCTTTACATTCTTTATCTCAGTTAGAGTTTCACTAAACTGACACATAGATGGGGTTATCCTAGTTTTATAAATGAGAGAAGTGAAAGTCGACAAAGTTGGATAACTTGACCAATATTACAAAACTTAGAAATAACTAAATCCATGTCAGTGTGTGATCTGAGAAACCTTTCTCTATACTCTGTGATGTCTTGCTCTTCAGTTTAGAGTGGGAAGTTTATTTTTATGTTATTCTTTTAGTGCACAGATAATCCAGTGATAAAGTGCTACTGAATACTTTTTCACTTTAATTAAAAATAACTTTGAAATTGTGCTTACCTTTTAGGCATCGGGCTGTCAATCTCTTTCTTCAGGGATATGAAAAATCTTGGATTGAGACAGAAGAACATTACTTTGAAGATAAACTGATAGAAGATTTAGCGGTACATTTTTAATGGGGTTAGAAGATGAAAGAAAGTCTGGGCTTGGTGGAATAACATTGGTGTGAGCCATTTATCTTATAACATTGAAGAGAAAACATCATTGCAGTGTATGGGCCTTAGGAAACTTTATTCTCGATTGTTATTGCATGCAGTGTTTAGGGAAAAATTCACTCTTCTTATTTCAAAGAGATCTCATCAGCATCCAGCAATTCAGAATTTAACTAAACTTTGACTCTATTATTCTTTTAAATTCTTCCTCAAAGCAACTTCAGACACCTCAGAACCAGGATATTACTATAAAAGCTGAACCATAAAGAATTATTCACCAAAACTAAGTTAAAGGTTGACAAAAGCCAATGAAAAGTAGCTGGTTGTTAAACATATACAGGGCAGAGAATGATAGATTGGGTACAGGAAGAGCAGGAAGTCATGGTAAATATAGTATAAATGGCAAGTAGAATTTTTCAGTCCAACCATGCTGATAAGGAGGCTTTGTTACTGAGAGTGCTTCACTCAGGGGAGCCATTGTCTTAATTTTTTATGAGCTGTGGACCTATTTAAAAATCTGACCAAGAACCATCTTAGGAAAATTTATAAGCATACAGTCCTGCAGAATTTTGCACACTAGTTAGAGGCTTTATGATTCCCAAGTTAAAGACCTCTTGTCTAAAAGTTTTGTTTCGTTTTGTATAACTCACAAATTATCAGGGAACATAAAGGATAAACTAATCCAGTTCATAAAACCTTAACCCTGATTACCCCCTTATATTTTAAATGAATTTCATTTGTCTTTAAAATCAAAACCTGTAGAATATTAGAATATTCAACCTTGTAGAAATTTACACAGTACCTGCAACATTAAGCCTTCAATCCAAGAAAGAACATCATTTATGTAGAGAGAATATCAGTCTGAATAGGTAATTCTTATAGAGATATAAAATTCATTAAATCATTCAACAAATGGGATTAATTAATTCTACAGTCAGTAAAAATGCTTCATAATTTTCCTCATGGTACATGTTCTATCCAATAGAATGAAATTAATTTTTTTAAGTTTTAAAAGTAACTGAAAATGAGAAAAAATAATGTGTAAGTGGTTCAGACATTAACTCATTCAGCATTCTTTGCCTTTCTCTGTCTATGTAGGCAACAAAAATGTTTCATTTGATAATCAGTTTGCCTTGCTACATGAACTCCATTTTTATACTTGGAGTGATGTAGCATCATTTTATTGCAATTCTTTGTAAATTGAGCCCTCCCTAAAGCTGAAATCCATGTAGCAGATACACTTTTCAGTTAGTTATGAATCTGCTTATAAGAATAGCATTCAGAATTTTTAAATGATGTAAGTCATCCTTGCCCATAGTGCTTTTTGGTCCCATTATTAAATAGCTTTTTTGTTTTTTTAAAGCTGCATACTTTTGCGTCGGTAATATGACACACACACACACACACACACACACACACGTGCATACACGTGCAGGTACAATGCATATAACACAGGCACACTCACGCACCACAATAGGAAGAGAAAGACTTTTCTTTTTATTTGTTGTTCCGAGCCTTCATAGTGCTCCTGGGGCTGGGTGAACATTTCACCTAAATGTGAAATTTTATCAATTTGACTTTTGTATAGAAACCTGGAGCAGAACCTCCGGAAGAAGATGAAGGCACTAAGCGGGTTGATCCTCTCCACCAGCTGATCCTTCTGTTTAGTCGAACGGCTTTAACGGAGAAATGGTATGGTTGGGAGGGTTCACACGAGACATAGGAAGAACAGATAGAAACCCATGTCCGAGTGTTCTGTCCGTCACGTGTTCATGTCTCAATTTCATCTTGCTCTTGGGAGGAGAGAGAAGTGTTCAAAGATAGGACCAGTCTGGCATACACCACGAACCAACGCTCACACAACTTCAGGCTTTAATAGCTACCTGTCAAATATTTACTTAGCTCTCATTTTTCTTAACAACATTGTAATTAGCTGGTTGACTTGATTCTGAATCTTCTTATAAAATGCTTTTTCTGTTGATCACAAACAGGCTTTGGAAAATAAAAGAGCCCAAAGCAAATTTCAGTACCAAAAATGTTTGGAGACCCCTGGTGACCCCAAATTTCCTGGATAGATTCTGTCTCCATTCAGCAGTAAGTCTTAGGAAACTTGAGGAGGTGGGTGAGCCATCCGGTCAGTGGAAGGTTTCTTTGAGATCTATTTTATGGGCATTCTCCATTTTTCTTGGTTCCTACAGTCTTGGTCATATGAATTCACTGAAACCACAAAGGGCAAACCTCTATGGAGTTAAATAAGAAATGCACTCATAAGCCCAGTAATCAAAATGTGCTCAGTATCTGCTCATTACAGGGGCACCGCATAGGCTGATTCTGTAGATGAGCCATGGTGGAGGTTCTAAAACCTTTACCTGCTTCCCTGCCATGGGAGAGAAAGCCTACTTTGTCCCAGGCCTCCCTCATCCTCTGCAGAGAATTTAATTATCAGTCCATATCCACATGAGTCTTAAAGAGTTCATCTGACCTCTCTGCATGTCGTAATAATGTACATTTCTCCCTCTTAGCTAACGTGATCCATCCTTCTCTCACGATTTCTCTCTCTTTCTCTTATTATTTCCTAACTAACAAAATCATCTCATCCCTAAGCATAGGGCAGCTCCCTGTCTGGCATTGTCAGGTAATGAGGTATTTCTCATAAGTGGATTTTTCTGATGGCTATAAGTTTAAAACTGCTAAAATAACTTTGCAAAACGTCAGGTATTTTTTTTTTTTTTTTCGTCAGGTATTTTTTGATGGAAGCCTTTCTTCAATGAATTAGTGGTTTCCATAATTTTTCAAAAGAGGATAGTAAACAGATTTTAACCTATCTTAATTTTTAAGATTCATTATGACCATCATATTTTTAAACTACGTAGTAGCATAATCATTGGGTGAGTCTTTCCAACAAATGTCAAATATCACTTCTGCTGTCAAAAGCCCTGACATCATGTAAATTTGCTTGGTTCAACTTTTGTAGTTTTAAGAGAATATTAATGTTATTACATTTGTGTGTAAATCAATAGATCATTTATTTTGTGAGACTTGAAGGTCTCTTCCGTAAGGTAAGATGGAGCCACTGTTTAGGAAGTCTAAGATCTTTGCTCTCTGATTCTACAATATTTCTGAATAATTGCTTTGCCTAAGTTTTGTGTTTGTTTCTTTTTAAAAAGACATACTTGTTGAAAAATAAAAGTTATTTTATACAGTGATGGTGATTTTGCATGTAACTAACCTTCTACTTAAAAACTGATTTTTTTCTTGTTTTTCATAGCAAACTGGAGGAAGATTTTTTATATATGGCTTATGCAGATATTATGGCAAAGGTAAATAAATGTCTTGATGTTAATGGCAAAATATAAGAATCTGTGTGTTTCTAGATTAAAATAAAATATCATTAAATTTTAGAAAACTACAGGGCATTAATCGCAACTTTCCACTTGTTGCCTGAATATCTGTTCTAACGTTGTTGACAGGTAATCATTGTTTCTTCCTTTAACATTTTATTTATGGAGAGCTCACTAATTTTCCAAACATTCATTCATTCAACAAATATTCACTCGACATCATATTGGAGATAATGTGGTGAATCAGAAAGTAACACACACACCCTGCCTTCTTGGAGTTTATCATCTGATGGAGGAGACAAAATTTGAACAAATGATTACAAAAAAACTCTGACAAGTTTAATGGTAGAGAAACAATTAGGAGTAGTGGGAGTAGTTTATATAGCATTAGTCTGAGTTTCAAGGAAGTCCTTGACTGTTGAATGATGAACTGACCATGCAAAAATAGTAATAGCTAGTATTTACTGGGTGCTTATTTCGTTTAATCTCATAACCTGAGAATGAATGAGGGGAAGAGGAGTCAGGTTTCTCTGAGGCTTCTGACTTGGGCAGCTGGGTAGATGGCAGAACCATATTCTAAGGTGGGGAGCACCAGAATCATTGCAGGCCTAGAGTGAAGAGGAAAGATGGCAAATTAAATTTTGGACATGTTAGTTAAAAATACCTGTGAGACAGCTAAGTGGAGATGTCCAACATGCAATAAGATAGCCACGTCTGACATTCCATATCTCACAGAAGGCTTAAATTTACAGCTTTGGGGGGATTTCCCTGGTGGCACAGTGGCTAAGAATCCGCCTGCCAGTGCAGGGGACATGGGTTCGATCCCTGGTCCAGGAAGATCCCACATGCCGTGGAGCAACTAAGCCCGTGCACCACCACTACTGAGCCTGCACTCTAGCCCTGCGAGCCACAACTACTGAGCCCGCGTGCCACAACTACTGAAGCCCGCCTGCCTAGAGCCCGAGCTCCACAGAAAGAGAAGCCACCACAATGAGAAGCCCGCACACCGCAACGAAGAGTAGCCCCCGCTCGCCGCAAGTAGAGAAAGCCTGCACACAGCAACAAAGACCCAACGCGGCCAAAAATAAAATAAATAAAATAAATAAATTTATTTAAAAAATTTTTAAAATAAAATAAAATTACAGTTTTGGGAATTGTCAGCATTAGAAGGTAAGTGAAGCCATAGTAGTAGATGATCTTGCCCAGGCAGAGAAGGAAGCATGAGAAGAACAGGAGGCTAGGACCAAGCCTCTAAAGACACGGATGCTTAAGAGATGGTTAGAAAAAAAGGAGCTCCCCCGCCCCCCAAAAAAAAAAAAATAGGAGAGAATCTTAAGTGTGAGCATATATAGTAACTGTTGGAGTGTGTGGTCAACAAAATCTTATTCTGCTGAGGGATTGAACAAGGTAAGGATTGAAAATTCTCCAGGATTTATTACATGGACATCATGTGACCATGGAGAGAACAGTTGCAGAGAATTGTGAGATGGAGCGCTGGTGGTCCAAGTGTGTATTGTGGGGAAGTGAGTAGAGATTCATGTGTGAGTAGATGCGGCATAGACATCTCTTTACAGAGAAGGCGGAGAAGGAGGAGAAAGGTAGAGGGTGATAAATATCTATATAGAATTGTGAGGTTGAAGGGGGATTATTTTTACCTGTTTGCCTCTTTTTTTTTTTTTTTTTTACTTTTTCAAAATAGATTTGGACATGCTTCTGTTCTGGTGGGAAGGACCCAAAAGAATAGACAAGGGAATAATTTGTGGAGTGAGGCTTTGAGTAGGTGGGAGCAGGGCAGCAGGACAGGTTACAGAGCATAAGAGAAAAGTCGTGGCTTTCCAGCTTTCTTTTAAACCGTAACCCACGGTCAGAAATACATTTACCAAGTGTATTTATAGAAATAAAAACAGATACCTTGAAAGAAAATCATCATGAAATTATACTTGTACTATGAGCAGTGCAGTCTGATATTTTCTATTCTATTTAAATAAAAAAGTTGTTTGAGATCATGATTCACTAAATAGATTTCATGTCCAGTTAATGGGTTGAAATCCACAGTTTAAAAAACATGAAAACAACCTAAATGTCCATCGACAGATAAATGGTTAAAGAATATGAATTCTATATATATGCAATGGAAAACTCCTCAGCCATAAAAAAGAATGAAATAAGGCCATTTGTAGCAACATGGATGGACCTAGAAATTATCATACTAAGTGAAGTAAGTCAGAAAGAGAGAAATACCAACTTATCTACAAAACAAACATAGACAACAGACTTGTGGTTGCCAAGGGGGTGGGAGGGGATGGATTTGGAGGTTGGGATTAGAAGATGCAAACTATTATATGTATGTATACCTGATTCACTTTGCTGTACACCAGAAAGTAACACAACATTGTAAATCAACTATACTTCAATAAAATAAATATTAAAAAAATACTAGGTTAAAAGATTAAAGAGGAAGGATATTTCCTTCTGAGAAAATTGGGACTGAGTATTGACTGGAAACTAAAATAGAATTCCCAGGCAGTGTGGAAAGCCTGATTGATGTCGTTTTTTATGAATTTGGACAGTACCAGTCTTCTGGTTGTGTGGCTTTCCTCTAGCAGTTCCCAGAACCACATGCAGATTCAGAGAAGGCAGGAGGTTAGATTTGTCAAGGGTAAGGATTTTTGCCAGACTGTTGTCGAAGGACAGGGGATCACAGGGGTTTTGTATATCGCTATGACAGTGGCTGAGGCATTGGATCTTGGATTCTAACTAGGATAAATAAGGAAGTGAGGAAAGAAGGAGCTGATAAGTAAGGAGATTGTAAAGGAGTCCGTGGACTGTTGTCCTCGCAGTTGAAGAAGCAGTGAGCAAGTGGGCTCAAAAGGGAGAAGCTCCTGTTTTGAGAGTAGGAGATTCCTTATGGTTCAAGTTCTTCCTTGTGACTGGAGCAGAATCAGCCTCTGCATTTGTCCTGGTTGTATCCTGAAGTTTAATCTCTTTTGATAAGTGATCACATATTTGATGATGCTTTTTCTCACGATTTTCCCTTCATAATTAAATAACCTTGTTCCTTTTATTGTTTAATGTATGCCAGGAATGCTAAGCTTTCATTACTCAGTTCATTCTTCTCTCAATCATTTATCAAGATGAGCCCCCCCAGAAATTACTTGAACACAGTGTGCTGGCTGTGAGTTCAGCTGTGTAGTGCACGTTGGGACTTTATCCTCGCTTATTCTGCCTTGGAATTCTATATATTTACAATAAATTGTAAGAATTCACTGGTTTTTTGGCAGCCAGGTTACATTTTTGTCACATGTAGAGCTTGCACATTCACCTAAATTCCATGTCATTTATGAATTTCTTTTGAGGTTTACCTCACATACCTGTATTTTGGCAGTTGATATACTCTTTAGTTAAGTGTAAGTCATCATTTCTCTAATTAGAGTTAGACTATTATCCAAGGCCAAAAATTTTTTTTTAATAAATAAATTAATTAATTTATTTAATTTTTTTTTGGCTTTGTTGGGTCTTCGTTGCTGTGCACAGGCTTTCTCTCTAGTTGTGGCGAGTGGGGGCTACTCTTCGTTGCGGTACGCGGGCTTCTCATTGTGGTGGCTTCTCTTGTTGTGGAGCTCGTGCTCTAGGCGCGTGGGCTTCAGTAATTGTGGCACACGGCCTCGTTTGTTGTGGCTCCCGGGCTCTAGAGCGCGGGCTCAGTAGTTGTGGCGCATGGGCTTAGTTGCTCCACGGCATGTGGGATCTTCCCGGACCAGGGATCAAACCCATGTCCCCTGAACTGGCAGGTGGATCCTTAACCACTGCGCCACCAGGGAAGTCCCAAGGCCAAAATACTTTTAAAGTTCATTTCTCTCATCCAGTGTTAAATATTTCTTTCCATTTATGTTAACCACAAACCCGTAAGTGTGCTTTCCCTGTGTTTATCTAAGTTGCTAGTTTTGATGATTGATACCAAACTTTTTAGTAAGTAGTTTTTGGAGGCTGCCTTTCTTCACTTTGACAGTCAGCATCCCAGGAGTCTAAAACTTTCTCTTGGCCTTCATGGTTTCTCAGAGTTTACCAGTGGTCATTTTACATTCACATATGATTATTTTTGCCTTGAATCTTGACACTTGAACTCTGTTCAAGAGACTTATGTCTTCCTTCTCCATTTGCAGGACTTTTTGAAGGCAACATTTACATATTAGTTGGTTTTTGTTTTCAGTTTTCATTGTTTTTTTAACCATAGGAGCCCAGAATTGGGTTAATCAGAACTCTGGATTCATGATACACCCTCATGATTGGTCCATTACATTATTGGCTCCTTTTATTCAAAGTAGTTACTTAGTAGTTTCTAATAATGTAGTAACTGCTCATAAACTCACCACTCACAAGAAAAGCTAAGATCTTGATAATAACCCTACCTGTAATCATACAGTCCTCTCCATTAACCCATACCCTGCCTCCCCACACAAGGAAATCATCCTCCTGTAGCCCATGTTCAGGATAACCTTGCTTTCCTTTTATATAGTGTTCATTAGTTATATGAATTTATTAATACATATTTTACATATATACATGTGTGTTACATATATAATTACATATTTTTGAGATTTTAGTTGTTTTAACTTTTAAAAGGGCAGTATGCTATATGTAATCTTCTGGTACTTACTTGTTTTACTTATTATTGTTTTCTAAGATTCATCTATACTTTTGTGTGTGCTGGAGATCATTTGATTTGATTATTATATTCCATTGTGCAACTACACCATAGCTTATCCATTTACTATTTTGTTGGTAGCCTTTTGTGTTGAATCTATGTTTTTGCTGATGTGAAAAAAGGGCTTGAAATGCCTATTCTTAGTCATGTCCAGAAGTCAAGGGTCATAGGATATATGAATGTTCAACTTAAGGAGAAGATGCCAAACTGTTTTCCAAAGTCATTGCATTAAATTACATTCCTCCCTGCAATGTTTAAGAGAGATTCTGATGATCCACATCTTCTCCAGTATTTGATATTTTATGTTTTATTAACTTTTGTCAACCAGGTGGGTGTAATATAGCATTTCATTGGGGTCTTAATGTTCATTTCTCTTGCCTAGGTAACTTTCATATTTAAAAATCACTTCTCTTTGGCGGTTAAGTCTGAAGCAAACGGCTGATGAGTAGTGCTGCCTTTTCTCTCTATTATTATTATTACAGTTTCTGCTGTAAATCATGTACTTTCTGTTCCTTGTTCTCCTTGCTTTGTGTTTGGCTGTATGTTAAAAAATCATTTTACATCTTCGTATTTTTCGAGCCACATTTTATTTTAAACCTTAGGTTCATTTTTTTCCTGCTATCTTTCCAACCCCTTCCTTACATCATATATATCTCCTCTTTTGAACATCTTAGAGAATTTCCAGTGCATCCACGTTGGTTTGCTGTTGCCCCTTCCTTTTGTCCTCATCGTGGTCACTCATGCTTGATTCTCAGAATATCTCTGTATTACTCATCATCCCTTCTGGACTGTCTGAAGCTGTTCTGTTCTAAGGGAATGGTTTTACCAATTTAAATAAGATAACCATATGGAAGTATCTAGAATGATACTGTCATAAATTAAACACTCAATAATGTTTTCACTCTTTTGAGTTTCTGGCTAAGGAAAACGTTTCCTCTTCTTTCTCCTATAACTTATTGAAAGGTACACATTAAGTTATACCTAGTGTTTCGTTCTTTGCTGGTTAAAATTATAAAATGCCAGGATCACTTTCTTATGAGATTTCTCTTTTCTGTCTCACCCAAAACTTAGTTTTAAATCCATCCTGAAAGTTTCTTTTTGCTTCCTCTGTCTTCTGAGGAGTGATGCAGTCAGAAAGGCAACTGAAGAATGTATGCCATACACTTGTTTTGCAGAATGAAATTTCCAGTGGATAGTGGCGAGGTGAAGTGCCTCATTTACTGCTTTATGAATTCTCATTGCCAGTTTTGAGTTTTGATCCAGATATCTGAATGTCTGAAGTATCCTCTGTTTTGGTCTTCTCTAATTTCTTTCTTCTAAATTCTCTATTTCATGCTTTTGCCCCTTTATGAATGGGGTTTATTCACTTTTTTCCTTCCTGGAGTACGATATCACTCTTCCTTGCCTAGAATTGATCATTTTGATCCAGAAAGTTAAGTCCTGTGTTGCAGGACCATCTAATAGAACCTACTGTTTACTTAGCATGATCATACATATTGCGTGGATGCAGTTTGCTATTGAAAAACGTTGTGTCCTATGCCTGTAAATCCCTCTGTTTCTGTTCAGTACATTAAAAAGTGCTACACTACCAAACGTAAAATAGATAGCTAGTGGGAAGCAGCCGCATAGCACAGGGAGATCAGCTCGGTGGTTTGTGACCACCTAGAGGGGTGGGATAGGGAGGGTGGGAGGGAGGGAGACGCAAGAGGGAAGAGATATGGGAACATATGTATATGTATAACTGATTCACTTTGTTATAAAGCAGAAACTAATACACCATTGTAAAGCAATTATACTCCAATAAAGATGTTAAAAAAAAAAAAGTGCTAGACATCCGCTTATAGTTTTCTTGTGGTCCCAGCATGCCCCATGGCAATCAGGACAAGTTTAAAGTGGTTTATGGGTTTATTGAATTTTGTCAGATAGGTCTCCAAATAGATTCAGGTTTAATAGGTTTTTTTAAAATCAAAATTTTAACTTTATTAGAAGAGAATCTCACTAAATTTTCTTAGGAAATTTTTTAAAAACAGTTTAAGGTATTTTGTTTCAAAATAATTATTTGTAAAAAATATCTGTCAGAGACTTCCCTGGCAGTCCAGTGGTTAAGACTCTGCACTTCCACTGCAGGGGGCACGGGTTTGATCCGTGGTCAGGGAACTAAGATTCCACATGCCACGCGGCCAAAAAAATGTGTGTATATATATATATCTATATCTGTCAGCTAGAGCTCTAAATTCCTTTACATAAAAGCAAACATCATATGAATTTTATAGCTTAAAAGCATATCATTATAACTCAAAATACCAACTTTTCTAAATGTATTCTTCAACTCAAACCTTGTTCCTCCCCAGTATTTCTGAAGGTAATGAAATTTATATAGGAGATGATGTGTTTCAGAAAATGTGTAACTTTATATTCTTAAGAGACATTTTGTATTAGTATTCTAATTTGATTAGATAGTGATCATGCTTGTTACTTGATAAAATCCCTATGTTTCACTCCTCATTTATAATGCATGTGAAGGAAGCATTATGTAGGTAAAGGAGCAGCTCAGCCAAAATTCCTCTGCATTCAACATTATACGTACAATATTTATGGAGGGTTACAGATTTGCCTTCCAGATATGTTTTGCTAAACTTCTCATGCGTATTTATTTTCAAAATCCTGATTAACTGTTGACACGGGAGTCAAGGTGACATTAGCATATAGGCAAAAAGTTCCTGCACTCTGAATGAATAATTAACATCTTGGATTTTGTGGTGAAACATACTATTCAGCAACTTTTCCATGTAGTGAAATTGTCACAGGTCTGTGTCCCCTTATTTTCTCCTTTGCAAACCATGTCCACATTCTCATGAAATGGAAAGGGCGATGCTCATTACATGTTTGTTGAATGAATGAAAGAATGTAACAAACCTTTTAGCATTTATCATTGAGTCTGGTGGAAGGATCACATTTTGTACCCTGGCTCCCATTTCTCCTTCACGTCTGTACTCAAAGTATTGTGAATCATTGAGTTAAAAGTATTTTTCTGATTTGTAAGTTATATTTAACCACTTCTTCCATGAGCTTCATGGATACACTGAGTGTTTACCAACCATAAAAAAATCCTTAGAAGGGTTGCAGTAATCTAACTTGGAAGAGCTTTAGGTTCTTCCTAGCACAGGTATTGGCTGACGACCTGCTTCCTTTGGTCAACACGATACTCCTAGTACCAAACCATGATAATAATAGCAATTGAGATTTATTGAAAGCTTATTGTTTTTCAGGTACTTGTTCCTAAGTGGCAAACAATTTCCATATATTAATTCATGTGATCCTCTCAGGAACCTGGTTACTTTTTTTATTATTTCCATTTTAAATATGAGGAAGCGGAGACCCAGAGAGGTAAAGGAACTTGCCCTAGACTAAACAGCTCATAAATGGCAGCATCAGGATTTGAACCAGGCACTCTGTATCCTCAGGCCATGTTCCTAACCACCAAACAGCTCTGCTTCCTTAGCAAGCAAAATTTTCAGCTGTGGGAATTAGATAAGAATACATGCACAGCTCCTTTACCATTTCTGGGAAAATAACTCAAAATAATGAAATTGTCTGTTTTATCATTTTTCTGTGAAAGAATAATCTTGGTAGCAGTTGGAATTTTACTTTCCTCCTTTAGACCAAATACAGTAAAAAATGAACTTAACAACAACAAAAAAAAGATGACAAGATTCATTTTAAGTAATGGACGCTGCTTTCTTTTAATTTTGAATTCATAGTTGTTAAATGTATCTGTATTAACACATTGTAATGGAAGCATAAAAAAGGAGAAAACAATGATCCTTGTGTTTAAGGCTTGTAACTTGATTTGAACAAGGAAAATGCATGAATTAAGTAGTATGTGTAGTATGATACAGACCTCATAAATATCTCCATGATATATATAAAATTGGTAATTTAGTATTTTAATTTTGTATATGCACAGTATAGTTTTCTTTTAGGCCACAGATGCATTGATCATGTCATCTAAGCTTATTATATATAATGTATATATTTAAACAATATTGATGATAAACTAACACAAATGATTCAGTGTTCTGTGCTAAATTCTTTTATGTTTTCTGCCTCAACATATTCTTATCCTGTTGACCTTTTCAAAATTTTTTTTTACATATATCAGAGTTGTCATGACGAGGAAGACGATGATGGGGAAGAGGAAGTGAAGAGTTTTGAAGTAAGATGAATCTTTCTATAGTTGTTTTTTGTCTACGTTGAAACATTGTTTCATAGCTTCTAACTGACATTTATGTTTCTTGCTTCATGGCTTATTGCAGCTTATTGTGTCGAGGAACTGCATGTCAGAAGCTGGATGGACAAATCTGAGTCCTAACATTTGCTGAAGTTAAGACCAAGGAACATAGACTAGTTAAAGAATCCAATAAAACCCATATGTTCAGAATGAGTGTTCCTGAGAGCCCTCAGAGATGAGGTTGCTTTAAATTGTTCTCATCTCAGTCAATGATGTGATCTGAAATTTCCAACAGACGTGGCAGAAAAATATTTATGGAAGAGCAACATGACATCAAGTTTCTAATTAAACCCTTGGTTTGATGTTTGTTTTCTGAATCGAAGAAGTCTTAAAGATTTAGCCTTTTTTGACTTCTGCCCAATTAGGTCACTCATTCCCTGTACATATGTAGATGGTGGCACACAATGCAGTTTGCTTGCATGAGGCAGGATTGCATATATTCCTAGGGCTGTGTTCTATTTTATGATTATTTCCTCAAACCTCAGATTTTACATTTCCGTATAATTCGAAATACTGCTCAATATTCATTAGCCAAAGGGAAAGTAAATATTATTTTCCCCCTTTGCTTAGGCTGTACTTTTGCTTCTTATAAGAAAGACCAGCTGTTGCTAACTACCCTCTCCTTATTTATTGGTTCTTTTTTTTTTTTTTTTTTTGCAATTTTCCAAAAGAAATTAAATGGAAGGAAATGGATTAGACCTTTTTTTTTTTTTTTGCTGCTATGAATTGACATGTCTGCTTTGAGCTAGAAGTCTGGAAATATATTAGTAGCCAGCTGTAAGTCTTTAATTAAAGTGGACGCACAAAAAAAGTGTAGGTGAGGAGTAGATACTGAGTAAGTGCCCCTTTCAGGAACAATGGGATGTGAGCATCTCTGCAGCATTGCATTGAAGTCATTGTGTAAAAAAAATCCCCAAACTTAATTTGAGAATGACCCATGACTATTGCTGGCTGAGAGAAATGCCTTAAGATTAATTTCCTGGATGACACTATAATCTTTTCTAATGTATGTGTATTTCTAGTCTCAAATCCATCTTCATTGATAAGAAACCGAGCTAAAGTAGAATGAGCTGTGAGCAGCAGATAATACTATTTTTCTGAAGTGCACACCGTTTATGGTCTGTCGGTTGTCTTCCGAGCAATTGTTTATTGCTATTTTGCTTCTTGTCCTCGTCCTTCCTTAAGGTCACAGGATCCCAGCGCAGCAAGGTAAAACTATATATATGTGTGTATTTGTCTGGGTCTGAGTTTCAGTTTCTTGTGACATTTACCTTTGTTAGACCCAACATCTTGGATTCTTTTGTAAAAAAAAAAAAAAAGTCTTGCAATCTTTCTACCAAGTTTGTAGCTCCAATGCAGTCTGTCTCTTCAGTAGCCCTTCCTTGACACAGGTTTTATTCTTCTTGCAATTTAAATGCCTCATAATTTGAAATTTTATCCTCTGTGTTGACTTTGAGCTGTGGACTCTGCTGAGATGAAAGAGTCCACCCTTTCGGTGATGAAATTCTAGCTGGTGACTTTTCAGTGCAATATTTCATGCCTCATCCCTCTTGAGGGTTTTTATACCAGTCTTATTACTAGAAAAGAGATGTGATATATGGCATTGCTGGTGGGATTGGAAATAATCTTCTTTTCCATTGTGCTAGTAATACCTTCAGCTGGTAATTGGAGAGGATATTCCATGATTTCAGTGTAAATTTAGCATTTCCTTATAGGGAAGAACTAGATGACTCTTTCTGTCTCTGAATCTTCTGAAGAGCTAAGTACCTGAAAAATTTGCTAAGAGAAAACATTTTGGTCTAAAATCACAAAAATTCTCCTTTCATATGAACCCTGTTAAGCTTACATTTTATTTTCATGAGACTATTTAGTCGGAAAATCGATCATAAACATCCCAGGAAAAAAATACCTATAATGACTTTAGTTAAAGAAAAGAGAGAAAACTTTTCTGTTTGTAAGTGTAAAGTGTTCTTTTTTGCCTTCTATTTTAAAAAGTGAAATATTTTCTGTTAAGATGAATTTAGAATGTCATAAAGAATCTACTTAGAAGGAACAAATTATATGTTTTTAACTCACTATTTGGAGGACTATATTGTTCTCATATTTTAAACTTTGAGTTCATGCAGATGTTATCAGGTTTAGCTCTAATCAGATGGATATAATTTAATGGCATATAATAGGCATAACACTTAATTATAGATTATGGGTTTAAATCAGTAGGTATAATGGACGTGATCCTAATTTGCTGGATTTTTATAGTTTTATCACTAATGATCTCAGATAGAATTCCTGTGACTTGTTGAGGGTTGAAAACATAAAGGGACTTCTAACATCCACCAAGATTTGTTTCACGATAGCACTGAAATTCATGCCCAAGAGTATTGATTTAGATGGAATGGGGGCAGGTAAGGAAGGCCAGGATGAGAAAGTATTGCTTGTTAAGAAAACCATTTTACTTTGAAAGAGGAGTGCAGTTTCAGGGAGATCTAAAAGCAAATAAAATTTGGTAAATAGGATCACATTTGGTGACATTACAAAGGTTCCCTATTCAGAAAAGAAGTCCGGGAGTAACTAATAGTGGAATCTTAGCCTGTACAGTGTAGGTTTCAGGTCATACTGAGAACAAGAAATCAGGAGACGTATGGCGCCCCGCCTGGGAGAATGGGCTACGTGCCTTGGATTTAGGATGGTGGGAGAGAAGTTCACATAATGGTGAAGCCTGGTAATTAATCCCCCAAAAAAGGAGGTAGAGACCACCAGGTGTGACTGTCCCAGAATGAGACAGGATTTTAGAGTTGCCAGCGGTGCCACATACTCACACGCATAACACAGTAGGTGAGATTTGGGACTTTCACTTCTTAACCAATGTTTGACTGATACTCCGTGTGATTTCTATACTATGACTCATCATTTATGCCTAATCTGTGGAACAGTCTATTTGCAAAATACACACTCTGTGAGTAAACAATATGAACTCTTCCCAAGCTGAAGAACGAGGCCGTGTTTTTAGAGCTGACAGAGAACCAATCACCTGCAAAGAGGGTTTTGTCTGAGGTTGGCCCTGTGATGACAGCAACACCACTGAAAAATTTGACTAGACAACTGGATTATTGCTTTCTCTTTATAAATTTAGTAATGGACCAGACTTTTTACATTGAGATGTCTGGTTGTTTAACATTATTTAGTATAGTCTAAATAGCGGAATTTTTCATCTAAGTTATAATGAATTTGAAAGGTTGCTTGGCAGTTTCAATAATTCTTAAAACAAATTATGTTAAATAAATTTGGGAATAACATAGTGTGCTAATTGAATTTTATCCCTATAACTGGCTGATTATTAATATTTGCTGTACTTTCCACTTAAATTATCTATAAGAATATTGAGAAGAAGAAAGAAGTAGATATAAAAAGGTAGCATTATAAAGAAAATTTCCATGAGGAGTAACATAAATAAAGCTCAAAAAACACGGAAAACAGGGAGTGGAGGCTAAAATGCCTAGTATTTACCAGCTCTTTTCTTCTTCCATCACATGTATGTTTTACTGATATGATCCTGTTAAAACTTGCCTGACTTAAGTTGATAATTTAATTCCCAGATTCATCTATTTATATGTATATTTACCTTCAACTACTTATTTGAAAATTTAATTGCATATTTAGTTAGTAATTATGTATAATCCTTTTTAGACTTGAGACTACTTCAATGTTAAAACTATGAAAAAGGACAGTTAAATATTATAAAGAGGCCAATATTAATTGAAAGGGAAGAAACGTTTTAGCAATTACCCAAAATGTTAATTACTACAGTGGATTGCTTTATTCGGCTTTGAACTTTTCATAAGCCAAAACAAATAATAATAATAACAAAGAGTAATATTTCAAGTCGAATGACTTCTCTGAGCACGATGGGTTTTTCTCACGTAGAACAAGAACGAACTTCGGTACCACAGTAGACCACATTTTAAAATGATGATTTTGCAAAACATACAGCAACATGCTTCTGATGGTTGCTTCTCCTACTGCCATTCTTTCAAATCTGAGGGTGCAACGTTCGATGATAATATTCCACACAAATGCTTTCATTGAATTAAGTACTTTAATGTAGATTTATTACTTATGGAAAAACCTAAATTAATGACAGTGAAGCTTAAGTAAATCTAGAGGAATGGACCATTAACTCGCCTTCTAGACCATCTTTCTCAAGTATTAAGCAAGTTGCATCATCCTTTGGCAAATGCCCAGTTTCTAATTCACAGATGAGTTCTCTGGTGAGCCCCTGAGGTGCTATCATTCTGTCCTATTGATTAAAGAGAACTTCTTGTGTCTTAAATGCCAAATATGCCTGTGACAGAGTTGATATTCTGTCATAAAAACTTAGGAGACTAACCTATATTGTCTCCCAGATGGGCCTCAGGCATAACTAAAATGACATCATACTCACTAAGTACTCAGGCTAATACCCAGCTCATATTCCAAAGTATGTACCATTAGGTGTGAAAGAATCCACTTAGGTCTAAAATGTCTTAAGGATTGATGTTATATAGCTCTACACAGTGATAAAATCACTTTTGTCTGGCCCCTCCAATGATCTAAATTTGAATAGAATTCAATTTTTTGGTAATTCTACAAGAATGAATTGGCTATATAAGATGTTCCCTCTCCAGTAGCTATATAATTTGATCTTTGAATGGGCTTATTTACTTGTGTTCATAGGAACACAGCAATTTAGATTAGCAGGGCTTCCTGAATCTTACCAAAGAGAACCATTAAATATTAAAAAATTGAAGATAAAGCTATGGATATAAGACATTGAAACAATTCTCTCTTTTATCAAGAAAATTTACACTTCTTTAGTTTCTACTGTGGAAGCTCTATGGTGTCAAAATATGGACCCTAGAGTGTTGAGTTGCTTGTCATACTGTTGAATCACAGAGGGGAGGGGGGGAAGGAATTTTCATGGTCAGTGTTCTCCAATACTCATGCTTATTGCTGCAATCTGCCAACTGCATTTTTATGTACTGAAATTGTTGATCTGCAGTAATACCCTCCTGTCTTAGAGCATGTTCCCTAGAAAACAGAGCAAAGAGGTTATTTGCTAACACTTTACTGGGGTTGGAGGTGTTACAATCTCAGGGGAGTAAGAGTGAGGGAAAACGAGAACTGATACAGGGAAGCAGAGAGAACACAGTAATGCATTCTTGAGCTGACCAGCTAACCACAACTAACCAGCCATACAGCTAGTTGCTAGATTGTGTCGGATGCCCCTGGAGAGGCTATAGGAACAAGGAGCACTTTATCTGCTGGTTTCGTCCCACCTCCTATCTTATTGGTCACAGGGTGTTAATTTCTTCATACTTCCTGCAGGGGTGACCGCTGGGGAAGCCAGAGCCAGCTTGGGTCCAGCCTGCCGAGTGTCCAGGCACTGCAGTCTCTCCATCTCCATCAGCATGTGGTTTCCTTAGACAATGGTAGTGGTGATAAGAGCCAGCTTTCATAAGCACAGTAATGGTGCAAGCCACTTCTAGGGCCACTGTACTTCAGAAGCAAGGCAAGTCGCTAAGACTTGGAGAGATGGGGGTTCAGTGTGGCCTGGAGTACTGGTCCTGATACAAGGAAAGTTCCCAAAAAGCACAGTCCTCTATATTGTGTATGGTAATTTATGCATATGAATGTGCAGACCTAAATAGAATGTGAGTATGTAGACAACACATATTTAAACATATAATTGTGCATTTTTGACATGCACAATAATTTGACTTCATGTGCTATTGTTTTTAAAAATAATCCCAGTTGAGATTGACATATACACACTGCTATATTTAAAATAGATAACCAACAAGGACGTACTGTATAGCACAGGGAGCTCTGCTCAATAATCTGTAATAACCTAAATGGGAAAAGAATTTGTAAAAGAATAGATACATGTATGTGTATAACTGAATCACTTTGCTGTACACCTGAAACTAACACAACATTGTTAATCAACTATACTCCAATATAAAATAAAAATTAAAAAAAATAATCCCAGTTGAAGCTTATGCTTGGCCACATTATTTACAGGAAATGGGATACAGCAGAATCATTAAGAGCAGAGACACTCGAATAGACCACCTGTGTTTGAATCCCAGCTCCACCATATGGCTGTATGATCTTAAGCCTCAATTATCCTATCTATAAAATGGGACTAATTAAGGTCTCTATTGCATAGGATTGTGATGAGGATTAAACTAGTTAATGTATATAATCCACTCAGAACATTGCCTATCACGTAACAAACTCTATAAGTATTTGCTATTATCATTACATTTAATCAATTTCACTTCCTTACTAAAATCAAGTCAGAGAAGCCCAATGAGAGGAAATCTTTTAGCATAATGAGCACAGAACCTCCCAAGGCAGGAGACCTGAGTTCCCATCTGGGTGCTAACCAGGTGACCTTCAGCAGGTCGCATTTAATTACCCTGTACCTCAGCCTTTTCATCTTTGGACTGAAAGCTTTGAACTGGATGTTCTCAGGGGTAATATCCACCTTTAAAACTGTCTGATTTGCTGTTTTCGAGTAAGTTCATTTTTCAGGGCAATTTCATAACTCTTCTAAGTGCATAAATACTGATCAGAAGCTTGCAAATTTTCGTTACTTTTCTTCTGATCTTTTGTGAAGGGGTGAAAAAGAAAATAAACTGCATGCTTTTTTAGTATAGGAATGTCACAATGAAAATGATTTATAGAAAATAATGTCTAGCTTCTGTACATGTATATGTGTCTCTACCTTTTCCTCATTTGGTATTTAAAATATCACACAATCATACATAATACAGTTAGATGAAGAAAAAAAGTGTTGAGGGATGAAAAGCATTTAGGGACACAAAGTAGAGCCTTCCAAGAATGTGATTAATCCAGAAACCCATGCCACAGAGTCTTGCTAATTTGCTGCAGGTTGTCAGGACTAGTGATTCCAAGGTTTCCAGGAGTCTACATAAAATCATATAAATGTAGAAGTTTGCTATATCAATAAAATACTGAGACAATCTTCTTGTTTGGGAGAAACAACAATTCCTGAAGCATTTTTCCCTTTGTAACCTTGGAATAATTTAAAGACTAAACTACAGGTTGAAGGTATAGTGTTATATTTAAGACCCTTCAGCAATTAAGCGGAATTTGGAGTGCGGCGGGACGAGGAACCCTACTTTTAAAAAGGTCCTTTAAAAAGTACTTTCTAGGTGCTATTTCCCTGAATAAGATACTTTTAAAAGATCTATCTCCAATTTGCTTAGAAAAGCTAATCTGCAGTAAATTTGAAATGAAAGAATTTTTTTCTTTCCACATAATCCATAATTTTATTGCCTGAAAACTTCCTAGTTTCACTTTTAAAGTTTTACTTTTTTATGTCGTGATAAAATTTCCAATGAAAGATTAAATTATATACCCAGAAGCAGTTTTCAAAGGGGACAACAAAGTACAAAAAGAAATAACATTAAAGATGTTCTTCAAGAGAGAGCTTCCAACAAAGAAATTCAAGAGTGGTCGACCTGATCCCTCTTTATGAAATATGATTTTCCTGCTTCTAGATCAGAGTGTGTTTTTTTGCTCGATATTTTTTCTTCAACTGTTTCTTATCATCTCCCCCGAAATATTATTCTTGAAATTTAGATGTTATATAAGGAAAATTAGCATGATCTTTGCTCAGGGAGTTTACTTTGTAAAGAAGGCAATTTGATATCCTGTGTTTCTTGGTCCTCCTGAGGTCTATCCATCATGAGTGATTTCAGTTACTGAAGAGGATGCTGGGACCTTAGAATCTATCGTGCAGGTTGTTCTGGCAGATCTTTGAGCTGGTCTCCCTACTTCTGGAGCACAAATGGCGAAGGGTTTCTGTATTTGTTTTTCCTCAAGAATATATGGCATGCTGCCATCTTCCATCTTCTTTGGATTTCCTGATGACTATCTTTATATGTTGTATTGAGTCAACAGAAGAATCATTCTTTCTAACTCCCTTGCCTCTTTAGTTGATGAAAATAATAGTGCAGTTCCTTAAGACAGTAATTTCTTATCAGTTTTACTGGAAAGCTCTTTCACGAAGGGAGTTGGTTAAGCTAGGAAGTAAAAGTTCCAGAAATAGCTCTGGCAACGGGAGGAAAGTCAAAGATTGTTGGGTCTAAAAGGAAGAATCAAATGTTGCTCACTAATTTGAAATAGCACCTGAAGAGCAGACGAAAGGGTCTTCTTTCAGTTTTTCTGAAACTCTGTTGTAATGACAATATAGTTTTGTGTGTCTGCGTGGTTTTGTTTTCGTTTTGTTTTTGACTTCACAGGAAGAGGTTTAAACATGAAGGCAAACCTTTTAGATGTTAGCATGTGCTACATATAAAGCAAAGCTGCCTTTTCTTTTTCTTTTTTTTTCTTTTTTCTGCTTCCATTTAGGCCTATCGCATAATTTAAGAAAAAAATAAAAATTTAACCACAGGAGCTCTAACTGTAGTGTGAAAAAAAACCCTGATCAATTTTGTTTTCGCAGCACGATATTATCAAAGATTTAAGAGACAAATTTGCCAGCCTCGGCGAGAACTCTCTGGTAACAGCATAAATGTCTGTGTTGGTTGCTTTTGATTTAAAGGTTTCTTTTTTCATTTGTTTGAGCCCATTTCTTTTACCCCCTCCTTTTAGTTTATGTTCTTTTTCATATTCTGTAACTAGCAAGCCTTCATTTTTTAAACCTCTTCCATCTTCCAGTGTCTATTTTCCGTACTTTGGATGGAAAGTTTACGGCAGCAAAGCTGTCACTCTGGCTTCCTCTGCTGCAGCTCTTCCTGCTCTTAGGTCATATATGTTTTGGCCGTTGTGTTTATGGACATGATACTAATTGACTGTTTCATGTCCCATTGACTAAGCTTCTCTACCACGCCATTTGATGGACGCGCTGTCATAGGGCTCTATGCAACTTTCATTCTGCAACTTATACTGCTTGGTTCCGTCTCAATTCTCCAGCGAACTGGATAGCTCAAGTGAATGATCCTACCAGTCTTGAACTTGCTGTGCCTTTATATTTTATTTTGATTTCCTTCTGTATGTTTTCAGTGGTAGTTTAAGTGGAAAAGAACAAACTCTAGCCATTGCTCTAGCAGTACCATGCAGTATCGTTTGTTACCACCAGAGAATACAAAATATAAAGGCACATTGCTTCTTTTATTCTTTGGGAGGGGACTGGGGAGATCTGTTATCATATGTCCACTACTTAGTTGAAGCCTACCTTTTTATCCATATCAGCTTTCGATTTTGCTTAAACTCTAACACGTCCTCAGTTAATGTTTTTCTGTCATTCAGTGATAACTTACAACTCGAGCCATTTGCTGAGCAGTATCAAGTTATGACCATGACTTGGGAGATGATTAAACACGTGACAAACTGATGCACGAATGTATCATTCAGAAAGTGCAAGTTTCAATGATGAAGTACAGTACTTCAAAAGTATGATACAGGCTTTGGACTAATCCAATCATTACAATTGAGAAAATTCATCCTGATAAATCAGTACCAAAAGTCTATCACAAGAAATATAAAGGGAAAAAACCAAGAGTTGACTATGTTAACATCTGTTGAATAACATTGTTGGTGTTGAAATGGTCCATAATGTTGTCATAGAGCCCATACATGAAGAGATGACTGAAAATGTGGTTTATAGAAAGCTGCTCTGCTTAGTGATAGCTGCAACATAAATGGTTGGGATTTGTGTTCAGGAAAAAGAAATGGAAAAGCAAAAGCTTCTGTACCAACAAGCCAGGCTCCACGACCGCGGTGCGGCTGAGATGGTGCTGCAGACCATCAGTGCCAGCAAAGGTAAGGCTCTTGGCTCTGCCTTGGATAGGGCCGATTCTATAGATTTCCCCTTTACTCCTAGGAGCGCCCTTACTTAAATTCTACCGATTTATTTAGTCCCTGAATTTCTTGTTCATGACTAGGTCAGGTGACTTCACAAATGCCACCTCTCTTACCAAGTTCAATGTTGATTTTTTTTTTTTAATCAAAATCTTACTAAGAGATTGTTTATTTCTGTTCATTAAGTTTTGGAAATTATATTGGGACACAACTCTAACAAACTGATTATGTAAATCAGAGGTGGGCAAATGTTTTCTGATAGAGGCCAGATAGTAAATATTTTCGGCTTTGTGAGCCATTGGGGCCTCTGTGGCATCTCTTCAACTCCGCCAGAGTGGCATGAAAGTAGCTAGAGACAATACGTAAATAAATGGTGTGGCCATGTTCCAATAAAACTTTATTTACAAAAACAGGTGCCAAGCTGGACTCGGCCCTTGGGGCCCTTGATATAAATGTTTAGATTTTTTAAGCGAGTCGTTTTTAGTAATTCGAGTACTGTTGCATTTTTCAGTAGCCAGCCAGTACAATCTGATTTTTCTTACATTGGTAATACCTTCTTTGTGAAAACTATTTACTGTAATTTTAATGGAATGGAAAAGTAATGGTGGTTATTAAGCACCCCTCTCCAAATATAGGAATTATTTCATTTCTAAGATAAGTGGAGGTGACTAATGTAAAAATAAAACATAATATACTAAATTGTAGACAACTGGTTGGATTTAAAATTTTGTTATTATTATTCAAATAACTTAAAATTGTGACTAGTCATCCTAATAAAGCAAGGCTATAAACATATTAAGATAAAAGTGATGAAATGGAAATTATAAGAGTTGTTCAAACATACTATTCTTGAGAGAGGAGGGAGAATATTTTAAGTAGCTCATATTCATTTCAATATTATTTTAATACACATGATTTGTTTTGAATTTTAATAATTTTAGGTGTCGGTATTTCAAAATCAATTGTTTCTTCCTGTTCATTTTTTCTGTGTTCTCATGTAGTTTCAATCATGGACATATTACACAGAATTTAGTAAAAACATTGGTGGCAAAATATGCATTATGACTCTTTTAATTTTTTGTTGTTGTTGTTATCTGAGTCAGTTTGTCCCTCTCCACCATGACATAGGTTTGTAGGAGGTGAATAATGACTTTAAAAGTGCACATTTTGAGATAGAATTGGTTAATGTAGCAGGTGAAGTGATATAAGGAGCACAATATTTTGTATTTTTAAGGTGAAACTGGACCCATGGTGGCCGCTACTTTGAAACTTGGAATTGCTATCTTAAATGGCGGGAACTCTACAGTACAGCAGGTATGTCATTGAGCCTTTCACATCAGGTGCTTTTCAAAGAGATGGACCGTATAGTCGTCCTGTTGAACTATTGTAGTCATCCTAAAAGAACTATTAGTTGTACATTAGTTGTACTTTTTTTTTTCATTTTCTATGTAAAGTATGCCTTTATTTTATGGTCATCTTGTCCCAGTATCCAAATATATCCCAGGTAGCACAATAAACACCCCTTCTAGGTAGCACAAAAAATAATAACTCTGTTTAGAAGTCTGAAGTCATGTCATATGGTGTCGTCATTTGCAATGCTGCATTTCATGTGAATAAGTTGGCGTAAAGCAGCTGGTTTGTTTTAATAGTGAAAAATAAATACCCTTATCTAGGGAGCCTAGTTTGGTAACGTGTTTTATAGTGTTATATCTCCTAAAAATTGACTCTTAAGATTTTGTTGTATATTTGGTACAAAGCTGCCTCCTAGGTTAACATGTAAACAGAATGCACCGTTAAGAATTTTTCTAGTTGTAATTCTTTCTATTCTCCTAAGATATGAGAAAATCACTTCCCAACCAAGTTTTGTAACGATGTTCTGTTTAAAAGTTAGACATTATCTGGACTGGGATTTTGATAACTTCAACCAGTTATGACAAAGGATGCAATCTCCATATCCAACTGAAGGCCAAGGTCTGTTGAGTTTGTTAGAATAAGAGTATTTGAGTGACTTACTACAAATAACAAATGCTGGAGAGGGTGTGGAGAAAAGGGAACCCTCCTACAGTGTTGGTGGGAATGTAAGTTGGCATAACCACTATGGAGAACAGAATGGAGGTTCCTCAGAAAACTAAAAATAGAACTACCATATGACCCAGCAATCCCACTCCAGGGGCGTATACCCAGACAAAACTATAATTCAAAAAGATACATGCATCCCTGTGTTCATAGCACCACTATTCACAATAGCCAACACATGGAAGCAACCTAAATGTCTGTCAACAGATGAATGGATAACGAAGATGTGGCACATATATATAATGGAATATTACTCAGCCATAAAAAAGAATGAAATAATGCCATTTGCAGCAACATGGATGGACTTAGAGATTATCATACTAAGCGAAGTAAGTCAGAAAGAGAAAGACAAATGCCATATGATATCACTTATATGTGGAATCTAAAATACAACACAAATGAACCTATCTACGAAACAGAAACAGACTCACAGACATAGAGAACAGACTTGTGGTTGCCAAGGGGGAAGGGGTGGGTGGGGAAGGGAAGGACTGGGAGTTTGGGATTAGCAGATGCAAACAGTTATCTATAGGATGGATAAACAACAAGGTCCTACTGTATAGCACAGGGAACTATATTCAGTATCCTGGGGTAATGGAAAAGAATATGAAGAAAGAATATATATATATATACACACTTATATATATATATATATACTGAGTCTATCTGCTGTATAGCAGAAATTAACACAACATTGTAAAGCAACTATACTTCACTAAAGAAAAAAAGAGTATTTGAGTGACTTAAAAAAAGACTGTCACAGGTGTGTACTGCATACCTCTGGGGACAACATTCACATGGCCAACAGTGTGGCTCTGAGCTCAGGAAGAAATCTTACGCTCATTGAAGAACAACAAAGCACAACATAATATAAGCGTCAGATTGTGTTATTCTAAAACTATAATGTCTCTCTTATTTTTGTATCTTGGCTTCTGTATGAGAAAGAATGGTTGAACAGGGAACTAATAACTGTTTCTTTCTTGGGTAAGTTTTAGTCAGGCAGGTAAAAAGCTACCCTCATTGAAGGAAAGGAAGGCAAATGAGAACTTTAGAATGTTTGACTTCAAGTTGCTGTGAACCTCGGCATCACTACAGTGGCACAAAGCTAGGAATAGGCTCCTAGAAACCTTTGAGTCTAAGAAAAGAAAAGCAGAGAAAATTTGAAGGTTTCTTTTGGGTTAGTCAGGTTTTGGACTAGGTGAATAAAATTCATCTTTACGTTGTTCTCAAATTGTATATTTTTTTGTGTAAATATAATCATTACATGTTAGTACTGGAAGAGAACGTAGACATAACCTAAGCGAGGGTTCTTAGCTTTTTATTGCCTCTGACAGTTCGTTGAAATCTCTGGCCTCCTCTCGGTGTAACGTTTATAAGTGCACAAATTAAAATTACACAGATTGACAAAGGAAACCAAGTATATTGAAATGTGGTTATCAAAATATTATAAAATAGGTTTTCGATAAAGTAATATGTTTCTTTATGAACTCATTAAATAAAAGATCTAGTACTTGGTCTAATAATTATTGAGAAGAAAAGACGTGTCTAAATATTTTTAAATAGCTACAACAGCTGTAATGTGACATGAAAATACCTGAAATCTTTATTGGTGACAAAATCGTAGCTACTACTAATCCTAGTGTTTATTGCTTAGATTACTGGTTGAAAGGAATGCTAAATTTCAGTTAGAAGTTGGTAAAAATAAAGGTGAATTTTCTCCCATCCAATTTACAGATTTTCTTTTTTGATTTCCATAGTAAATGACTACATGACTTTTTTTAAAAAAGGAAAAATAAAGAAAACCAACCTAATCTCGCCACAATACTTATAAATAAATAATTCCCCTTGACTTATGTATTGCTTCAAAAGACCTTAATTGTGTAGTATATATATTCAGAAATCCTTGGAGCCAAAAGGAACCTTGAGAGACCATGTAATAAATGTACTCATCGTCTGTACAGATCTTTTCTTTTTTCCTTAAACCTTCAGATATATATTCCACCACTCCCCTTTGACCCTGTAACCCATATTCGTTTTGTTTTAAAAGGCCAATGATTAATAAGTGCTTCATGTTTTATTAGACCAATAAGTTATCACACACACACCCCAAAATGGCTCTGCGTTTTTGTGTGTCTGTATTTGTGTGTATCTGTGCATGTGTAGGTGTATGCGTATATGTGTGTATATATATACACACACACACAAATACATATACACTGTGTATGTGTATACAGCCTTCACATACTTAGTTTTATATTACCTTTAACTCTCTGATTTCTGGAAAAAGAGTACTACCAATATCTTGACTGCTTAGCTGAGCCCTATCTAGATAGCTCTGATAATAGGAATTAATCCCTTCTATTCAAGATTCAGAGAAGAGCAGTATCTTTATTTTCTTAAAACCTTTGGTGTGCCTCTGTCATCTTATCATCTTGTATGTACTTTTTTTTTTTTTAATTGGGGTATAGTTGCTTTACAACGTTGTGTTACTTTCTGCTGAACAATGAAATGAATCAGCTATATGTATACATATATCCCCTCCCTCTTGGACCTCCCCGCCCCCCATCCCACCCCCTAGGTCACCACAGAGCACCGAGCTGAGCCCCCGGCGCTATACAGCAGGTTCCCACCAGCTATCCATTTTACACATGGCAGTGATCGTACATCAATCCCAATCTCCCAGTTCTTCCCCCTGCCCCGCCCCGTGTCCACATGTCCGTTCTCTACGTCTTCCTCTCTATTCCTGCCCTGCAAATAGTACTTCTTATCTGAAACCTCCAGCACATTGTATCTACATTCAAAGTAGCTGTTTCATCGTGGCATGTAACAACACACTAACAAGTGGGAGCCATGCATTGCTTTAGCATTTTTTACATTTATGTTTCACCAAAATGTTGACCACAGAATCTGGACATCATTCTGAGAAAAGAGGAGAAAAATTACTAGTCACATGATTCCCAGCAGTCCTTGGGTTTAGAGACCATGGTAATGGAAACTGACTTTCTGTCTGTAACATTAGCATATGGTAACCAGAGCTCTCGGATTGGAACGCTGTTTAAGGAACTCACTTTTGTAATGAAATCTGTGAATAGCATCCAGGTGGGCCCTCTTCCCGGTAAACTTGAACTAAGTATCTGAATCTCCAGATACTTACAGAGTGACATGAAGAGAATTAAGAGTATTATTTCCCCCTGATATTTATGCTGCTCATGGTGTTTTGTAAAGCAACTCCCTTGTTCCAAGCCATGTGTACGTCCTGCTGCACTTAGAAATATGTGCAAGTGTCTTGCTGTGACATGCTTATCACTATTTCGTGGTCAAGGTGACGTTCGTCATGTTTGTACGCACTGGATATTTTTTATCTTTATTTCAGAATCAAAGGCTGTTTTTATTGTTTCTTACTTAACAAAGAACGAGATTTGTGATAAGTGACCATGTGGTTTATCTATCTACTGTAGAAAATGCTTGACTACCTCAAGGAGAAAAAGGATGTGGGCTTCTTTCAGAGCCTTGCTGGCCTGATGCAGTCATGCAGGTAAGCACGTGCTTGTCTTGCTTTGGTTCCACGCAATGGTTGTACCTTTTAGAGTACTTGTTTTACATTACCGAAAGCACTTACACATAGAAGAATTTTTAATGATTAAACACACTTTTAAGTGGGACAAAAGTGTGGAAGTGTCTTATGTTCTATCTTGCTGTTAGGTGTTAGTAATGTCTTAATTACTAATTGTTCCACGTTAATAACGTCTTAAAATAGTCTACCCTGTGCTGAAATAGGAACCTTGGAGAATTAATGTGTGTTCTGCATACTTGGAAATGAGTAGTGTATGATTTTTCAAAGACAAAAGACAAAATTCTTCTTCATTTTATCTGGGAGCCATTAGACCACTTCTCATCTGCCCTAAATGAATGAGCCTTAGCCATGATCATCATGATCACATTCATCATTTCCTGTTTTTTACAGTATTTGAAATCATTCTGACAGCATTTGACTAAGGAACCCGCCACACACTTAATGTTATTATGCCAACTGGAAAAACATGATCATTCTAATTATATTTCAGTATGTCTGCTAGCTTTGTAACGTTCTCCCAAAGTTGAAGCCCATCAGTGCCATATGCTTGACTTTCACATGGATCGTGTCAGTGTGGGCCCTGGAGAGAAACTAGTCTGCTACTAGGAAAATATGGTTGGTAGGCATGGAGTCAGTGTATGTTTTCAGTATCTGATAACATTTGGTTCACGTTTCACGATACACAGTTTTTAGACATTTGCTCTCCTGAAGAAAGAAAACGTTCTGTTAGGCCTCTAAATGTTCTCCTCCCTGTTATTGCAGTGTCCTTGACCTAAACGCATTTGAGCGACAAAACAAAGCTGAAGGACTTGGGATGGTGACCGAGGAAGGATCAGGTATTGATCACTTAAATTAAAAGCATCACGTGTCCCCACTTCTTCCCTGAAATTACCTTTGCAATACAGAGAGATACAAGGTTATCTTTAAAGGGACACAGTGCTTATGTGACTCATTTAAAAGTTCATAGTTAGTGTCATAGAATGACACTCATTCAGGTCACACCCAAAACCCAATCTTCCATGTTGGTCATTGACTCCTTTTTATTCCAGACCTACTGTCCGTGGCCTTTCCCCTAGTTGGGTAGTAAATAAATATCCCTTATTAGAGAATTATCTATCAAATTCTAAAGCCCATGGATGAGCCTCATTAGAAAATGTTTGACTTTCTTTGGCCACTTTAGCAAACTGTTAGGCTTTCAAATTCTTCTGTCTCCTTAGGATAGTGATGCTTTCAGATCCTTCAATCCACCACTAGTGGATCCTTCAATCCACCACTAGTCTTACTGTCTCCTCCCTTTTAGCCCAGTTATCCTTCTATCTCATATATCCATGTCTTTGCAAGTCCAAATTGTTTAATGAAATAAAGAGTAATTTTTGTGTTTAAATAACTCTGATCACTTAATTTACATGTGCATGACAATAATGACTCACCTAATCTTAGAACTTTTCTCTCTATAAATAGATGTATGAACTAGAAAATTTAGCACACAGTGCATTTAAAGCAGAAATAACTATAGTTGCACATTCGTTTTGGTATTTATTAAGAAGAAAGTATCTTCACTATTTTTGGTTTTGATTTGTTTTTATTCTTTTGTGTTTGATTTCTAAATTAATTTAGTTTGAGTAAGGCCCTGTGTGTTTATCTGTTTTTGTTTGTTTGGTCTGGTTTGGAGTTGTCATCTTATCAATGTATTAGTTTTGGAACATTGGGTCTTCTATAAAACTAATCTTATCGCAAAAAATATATTTTCTCCCCTCTGCCATTTGTAGTCTGCTTGCCTTTCTGAAATATTTTAGAACTAACTAATCTCTCTAATTATCTCTGTATATTTTTGTTCTCACAATAGGAAAAAAAGTTAGCTGCATTTTTCTTCCGGTATTTTAAAGATTATCATTTATACATATGCTAACGCTGCTGCTTCTGTATATTTCACCTGTGTAATTTTATTTTCTGCTTGGCATTTGAATGTATAGGTTCAGTAATCAAGTATTCATCCCACGGTTATTTAATTGGGTTAGCTACCTTCAAGAAAAATCACCAGCAGAATTCTGAACTTACTTAAGTTTTTTGAAAATGGACATCAAGCCAAATGTCTTCATTGCTAACCTTTGTGTCGACAGTTAACAATACCTGGCCTTGAGGGGCCCATCTGGAGAACTCAGAGCCATGACAAATCCCAGGTCCCATTAACTGCATGCCTCTAATTTCTCACAGAAGTCCTGGGCATTTTCCAGCTGGAAAGTGCCTAAAAATGAGTCAGTTCTCTATCCAAAGTCTGACTTCCCTGTCATGGAATTAGAAATCAATTTCATTTTCCCCTGCAGTTTTTACCTAATGTACCAGAGGCTCTGAACACAATTCCATTAATCATTCTGAATCACTCTTTACATCAGCTCCGCACAAAGAAATAGCGACCACACAGGTTTATTTTACTGGGCCTCCTAGCCTTTGTCAACCAGATACAGATGAGAATAACATTTGTGAGTCCCAAATCAGAAATCACTTGATGAGCGTGACCCTCCTAATGTGAGAATTAGTTCTGTCTCTCAATACGAGATTGGTTTGATTAGTTTATTCTTTTTAAAGACGCACACAAAAATAATTGCCCAAATTGATTAACACGTTTTCCATTTTATTTCCTTACAAGCAGCAAAGCAAAAACAAACTCTCAACTTCTTTCTTTTTCCCCATTTCCTTTTCTTTCGACTACCGTCAATGTACTATTCTCCCTTCCTCAGTCAGCACTCATGAGCGTGGTGATTATTAAAAATGAACTGCCTTTTCTTCATTTGCTCCTTTATTTGTTGTTAGCTTTGTGTACAGTCTTGATAGTGACAGTTTTTATGCATTTTTTCCTTTTATAGACCCTTTTAACAAGTAGATTGTTTACTTTCCATCATCATGCATCCTTTTCCTTCTAAAACTTACGTATCAAGCTTTCCTTTTTTTTTTTTTTTTTTTTTTTTCCTCATCCTACGAGGATGTGCAGTTATTAACATATTAGACCTGAAGGGGCAACAAGCATTTAAATGATGGTTTTAGATTTGTTTGGTTCTGTTCTCTCATTTAAAAAAAGTTCTGGTGGACCCAGTGTTTGCAGCTGTTGTGTAAATGAATGAATGTGTGCAAGAGACTCCCTGTGGCATTTCTGTCTTGGACATACTGTGGCTTTTTGGCTGCACCAAGTGGTGCACGGGAAAATCAGTGCCAAGCCAGTGTGTGCTATGAATGGCTGAATCTCATCTTAGCCATTGGGCTCTGCCACTTCCCTTCCAAGTATTGAGAGATCTATACAGTTTTTCTCTATTCCTTTGAAAATATCACACATTAAAAACCCTCTACCATAAAAACAAATTTTCATTCTTGAGACCGCATTTAAAGAACAGTAGTAGAAACAGTAGCAAACGTTTACTCTTCAAGCTAGGATAATAACAAAGATGGCATTGGTATTGCAAAGTCGTCTCTAAAAGACATGACATACAATGGTAATAAAGAAGGGATGAGATTTTTTGAATAGTACCTAGTATGTCAACAGGGCTTCAGAGATTAAGTTGTGCTTTCTGAATACACACTGTTGCCTTCATCGAAATACCTCTTAGGAGGACATGCAGTGACAACTCATTCGCTGGAATGAATGGTACACTATTTCCCAGATTGAGAACACCTATACTGACTCTATCTTTTGGCATATTTTTAAAATTTCTGTTACGTGACCATTCTTTTAAGCTTCTGCAACTGTTAAGAAAAGTTTGTACTCTCGAAGGAGAAAGAACATTGGTCATCCCTCTTGGAAAACATAGAAAAGGCTGAAAAATCTAAATCTGTTAGTGATATCCTTGCTTCAAAGCTTGAGGCTTGTGCAGTATAGGCTCAGGACTGGGAAAATAATCTGATAGATCTAAATCTCCATCCTAACCAATTATCGTTATTAAGCTAAATCTCTTCCCGATGATGATAAAATGACCATAAATTATATTGCCATGGAAACTGTATAACTTGAATACATGAACTTTTTCATACCCACAACTTTCCCATGAGGTATCTTCCCTATTTTATAAATAAGGAGAGTGAGGGAGAGAAAGATAACATGGCCTGTGCAGGGTCACACAGCGAAGTGGCAGGGTCAAGGCTCAAATGCAGGCCTTCTTCCCGTCTTTAATTTGCCCATGCCACATGCCTACTCTCTTACCCCCCATCCTTCAGTAGTCTTTCGGGGGTTTATTTTGTGTCCAGCATGTTGGCTTAGGTAGAATTGTTGGTCCCTTAATGTCATCTCTCCCTTCAAAGACACCCATCTATTGCCGATTTTTGCATCCACTATTGAAGTTTTAATATCACTTTTAAGCTTTTTATGGTTACACATGACATTCCTCATCTGGTGTTGAGATACCGTTAGGGAATATGTGCTTCTTTAAGGTTTGTATACAGCTGTCCCTCTATATCCATGAGGGGTTGGTTCCAGGACCCCCCTTCTTAACCCCCCCCCAGCAGATATCAAAATCCACAGATGCTCAAGTCCCTGTTATAAAGTGGCATAGCACGGTCACACCGCTGTATCTGCAGATACAGAAGGACAACTGTATCTGGATCTCAGACTAATTGTTTATATTCCTTTCTCTACACTGTTGCTGTCCTGTAGCCCTATCC
This sequence comes from Balaenoptera musculus, assembly GCF_009873245.2. Classification (NCBI taxonomy): domain Eukaryota; kingdom Metazoa; phylum Chordata; class Mammalia; order Artiodactyla; family Balaenopteridae; genus Balaenoptera; species Balaenoptera musculus. Next base: position 77,916,836 of record NC_045800.1, on the reverse strand, counting down.
CACCTTCCTAAATTTCCCCCATTTCTACAGAAGCCTGGACCTCCCCCTTGTTTTTTTTTTTTTTTTTTAAAAAAGGTTCTTAAGCAAATGTGTTTAGATTTGTCACGTGTTCAGTGTTGTCCTCTCTGTGTAGTTTTTAGTCCTATGTGTTTTCTTTTAACATAGAGTGAAGTTCAAAACCAAAAACCTACATCAATCTTTGAAATTTCATTCCATCCTTGGAGTTTTAATTTGTTTTTCCTCAGTACCATTTAACCTCATTAGTAATTCATGATGAGCTTGAAAGTGCAATTTTCCTTCTTTCAAACGTCTTCCTGGAATGTAGTCGAAGATACTGCATTTTATTTTTGATCATTTTGCAGGGATCCTTGACTTTGTAAGCAAGATGAAATTGCGAAGCTGATCTGATTCCTCAGAAATTGTTTGATTTTCTAAAATGTTGTATAAAACATTAATACAAGTTAAGCTTCTCAAATTTCCACCTGTAACTGATAATGTGTTGCATTGAGGTTCTTGCCGATATATTTATAGTGACCTCATGAAGTTTACGTGAAGTTGAAGAAAAAAGGATTCCTTTTAATTAATTAATGAAAGGGATAATTAAAGCAATCTTTAAATATTGGCTACCCTAATTTTTCGTTAGTGTTTTTAGTGCTTAATTATTTATTGGCTTTCTCCCGCCCCAGATTTTCAAAGTACTTTCCCAGGTGTAATCCAGTGCTAACATCTGGGTTCTGACTATATTACTCTGCAGTTCCTGTGGGTAAACTTTCTCTTCAAGAAAAAGCCTGTAGTTCATGGCACTAAATAGATTTTTTTTTTAACATCCTTGCAGTTTTTAAACTTTGAAGCAGTCATTTAAATTTGAGTGGCTATTACGTGCTAGACACTGTCCTAGGCACTGGTGGTCTACAGGAGTCCAGTACTGTGTAGACAGACTTGTAAGCAAGCAACTTCAGAACAGTGCCCTCTGTGTAAGAGAGAACTGAGTTGATACTTAGCTGCCAGGGATGGGGAAGTATCACCATAGACATAACACGTAGCCTGAAGTAGAAGTTTATCTGGTAGATAAGGAAGGCAAAGAAGGGCATTCCCGTGGAAGGGATCAACATCAGCCTATGCAAAGTTTAAGGTACAAAACATATCAGAGGACGGTAACCAACCTGGTGTGGTTGAAGAGAAATGAACCCCCTAGAAGATGGAAAGATAGTTTGTGAGAGGCGCCGAAGGACCTTCTTTGCTCTTCCCAGGAATTTGTACTTTCTTTCTGAGACCCTGGAGAGCCATTAAATAAGTAACACTTAAGTGATACATTATGTTTTGTGTGATGATCCACCTGGAATTAAATTCCTACATTCGCTGTTCGAAATGCTTCCAGTAGAACCTACTAACACTAAAAGGCACAGATCTCTCCTTTCTCAGTAATGCTAGTGTATTAAATAGACATGGGGTTCTCCAAAGAGAGTGGTCACCACCATTTCCTTCACGGCAGCTGGGGAACTCTGCTTAACGATAGATTGCAGGGAATTCTTCAGAGTATGCTTTCCATAATTACTGTTACTGCAGTCAGTCTGTTTATCAGGGAGAGTGTTATAACTGGATTGCCTGTAGCTGTTGTTGTCAGCAACAGGGTGTAAGATGGGTGTCCCATGTGAAGGCACAGAGATCAGTTAGGATGCTGGTGGATGGAATGGGTGTTGGACATTAAGGATTTCAGTTAGAGTAATGACAGCTGAAAGGCACTAACAGAGGGCTACAAGAAGATGCAAACTACTGAATATTAGATATGGGATGGATAAACAACAAGGTCCTACTGTACAGCACAGGGAACTATATTCAATACCCTGTGATAAACCATAATAGAAAAGAATGTATATGTATATATATAACTGAGTCTCTTTGCTGTACAACAGAAATTAATACAACATTGTAAATCACCTATACTTCAGTAAAAAAAAGAAAAAAAAGAGATGGCTATAAGAGAAACAATCTGCAAATCGTGTTTGAAAGCAAAAGATTTCTTCCCCCACAGCTAACCTATAACTTTAATTCTGTTTTCCATCGGTCACACCTAACTTTTTTCACACACAGTGGTCATTGGTATTATCTAGGAATGCATTTTATACACTGGTGTCAGGTTGTTACCTTAGATTAAATACATGTACTTAATGGAATTATGAATGATTTATCATATCCACAATCCACCGGTATTCTATATTTTAGAAATCTAAAGGGTTTTTTTTAATGACTTCATGCCATTAAAACTTCACATTTATTCCTACTGTGCTTTGCATATTTCAAAGCGGTTGTACTTGTTTGGACCAATTTGATTCTCCCAACAGCCCTATGAATTCAGGAAGTCAGGAGACTGTTAATTTCCATATCAAAATGTTGAAACAAAGACTCAGAAAGGTGTGAATTGACTTTTCTAAAGCCACGTGTCTAGAATATGGTTTTCCTTGGGTTCTAAAATTCATAAAAACAAGTTAGGAGTTCACAATTTAAATCATGTACAGTAAGTGTAATGATTGTTAGTCAGAGATTGATTACTGATGTGAGCTCTATGAAGTGTAGAAACTATGGCACACTGGATGGATTCGGAAGGACCATACGGTATCGAAATTACCTGTTTATTGCCTGACTGTGACCTTCCTGAGGTTAGGGATTGTGTCCATTGGTCTTTTTTGTCCCTAGCACCTCACAAGGTGCCCAGCATATAGGAGACTGTGAATGTTTGCTGAAGTTTACTGAATTCAAGTCCTTTACCTGTTAATAGCTGTAGGACAGTAGTCAAGTTACCTAATTCCTCAGTTGTTTACCAAACCACAAGATGGGATCGTATCACCTCATTTGCAAGATTTTTGTAAACCTGAAATGAAATGATGAGAAAATATATCTAGCACAATGCCTAGCACACCGTCGTCACTAACTAAATGTTAATCGTAAATCCATATCAAATTTTTTATTCTTCGTTAGTTGAGTCGTAATATTATTCAAGCAGCCATATTTAGACCATTTAAGCAATGATATGAAAACTACCCACATGGAATCAAATACCTGACTTTTCACTATTGAAAAATATTTTTAACCTTTATCCTTCAGTGTTTTCATATACAAAATAAATATTTAAGTCCTCTAAAGATTAGTAAGTCATCAGAATTATTTCCTCCATGGCAATGGGGGGCTCTTGAGAGCTGTTTAACAATAGATGACAGGGAGTTATTTGATGCAGCCAGTGCCATGTTTCATGCTACTCACCGTTTTATCTCTGCATCATTAGACGTGCTGACCCTACAACGATGGGGAGCTTAGTCTTCTGGAGTCTACTGATGCTAATTCAATTGTTTATATATATAGTAGTCTTTTTATTTATTTCCTTAATTGTAGAACAGTTATTGATAATTAATTATTAACAGTTAAATCAAGCTTTGTCTGGAGATAAGTCTGCAGACTTTGAGCTATATCCATGGATATTCTAAGTAAAAATTCTAAGTAAAAACAGCTGTGTTTATTGAACTGAAACACTTGTGTACTTTTCTGTTAGTTGGATAAACCGATTGTGAGTAGAAAAGCCTTTAAAAGTGTGTTAACTTTATTAGATCTCTAAATGAGGAATTACTTTTTATTGGTAGCTTGAACAAAGAAGGTCTACCTAATATTATTTCCAGGTGAAAACGTATATTTTTGAAAATATTTGGTCCATTAAAATTAAGGTGGCTTTTTGAAAATATAAACACATTTAATACCTGTGTTCACCTAACTATATTTATCACGTAGGCATGTTGTTCCCATCTTTATTTAGTGTCATTACCACTGCTACTAATAATATTAACCTCTCCACAATTGATAAAAAACGGTCATATAGATTGTGCAGAGCCAGTGAGGTAGACAGTGTACGCTTTCCATTCATTTTATAGGTGAGGAAACTGAGGCACAGAGAACAAATTCGTCATCACAACAGTACTGAAATAACTCTCCCTTTATTACAGTGTTAGAAATTATAAGCCCCTTATCATTAAAAATAAAACCAAAGGAATGCCCTTCACACTATCTACATTTGGCCATCATGCAGCTATTGCAAATAATATTTTTAAAATATAAGCGCACTTTCAACTACATTTTAGTCCATTTTGTTATTTATTATTAACCTTAGTTTCCATCTTACAATGGAATTTCTTTTGCATACATCACAAAATAGACTGTTGCTCGTGTACCTTCTGCAGACATAAAGCCATCATCCATCTCTGTTCCTGCACTGCCTACATGCAGCATGGGCAATGGCAGCATTTTAATCAGATACTAACGTGTTCATTAAGCAATAGCACCTTAGTCGATATGATTAACCTGGTGTCAATTGATGGTAAATGAAGGCTTGACCTGCCCCTCCCCGCCCCCCCCCCCCCGCCTTTCCCTCTTGTTCTGCTGTGTGCAGCGTGTCCTATGTAAGTGAAGTTACTCGTATGTGTTTCGGTATACAGTCCGGAAAATACTGTGCATGCCAACAAAAAAAAAGACCCTTATGTTATAAATCAATGTGCATCGTACAGAGCATTTTCAGGCACACTGGTAGACTACATGTTAATTTATTTCTGTGTTAACTTTTCTGAATCCTTTCTACCAAGGGTTACTTACTCCACATTGAATATGTGAACATTGAAAGTATGTCCGTGGTTTTATTGATTCAATTTTCTGAAAAACGAAAAAACCAAAACAAAACATCTTAGATGGGTTCACAAGGAAAGAGTCAATAAGTCTGTGTAACTAACTCATAATAGTTTGATTTAAATAGCATTTTAAAGTATCTTCATGAAATGATACTAAGTGTAATCAATGAAGAGTTTAGTTTATTAGCCTAGACTGTTCCCTTTTTTCCTATCCTGTCATGAATGTGAACATGGAGGAATGGGCTTATCAGCCATGTATTGAGATTCAAAACAATGTGCATTTAACACATTAAACTTGCCACATCGCATTTGTAGACGTGGTGATCTTAATTTGGTCACCAAATATAATATCTTGCAGGCTAAGAGGGAAACCAGTACAGTGATTTTATGTACTTTTTTTAATGTTTATATTAGTTTTCAAAATGGTTTTGCTTCCTAACCCTCCCATTATATGAAGCCTCTCACTTTGAAAGTCCCAGACTGCAGACTGGTAAGTCCATCAACTCTCTGTCATTATGATCATTCATAATTTTAGTTCCAGTACACACATGATCATTGCATAGTTTTCTTTCTTAGCCCAAAGTATTTCCAGTCTGAAAAGTTATTATTTTTTTAAATACATGAGTATATTCATTCACTTGCCAAACAACATTTCTTTTTTTTTTTTTGGTCATTTTGCTTTCTAAACAAATTGAGATTCCAGAGCATACACTCATAATGTTGACAGTGTTTTTTTCACGGACACTCTATGCTTTTAAAATCAGCTTTCATTTGTGTGGTGCCTGCTTTTTGTTCGTTTCCTTCTTTGTGTTTTTGCTTTCAAAGTAACTTGTGATCAAGATACATTTAAATTGAAGTGTAGGTGAAAGATCGGAACCCTTTTCTGAGGCTTCATCCTTGCCCCACATGTATAGTTAGTGTTGAAATGATGCAGAGCACCTCCTATGGCACTGAGATGTCCTCCTTCTCACATTTCTTTGTTAGATTTAGCTCTCCTAGCAGGAGCCAGCAAAGTTTATCTTTTGGTTTAGTATTTAGAATTACTTCTGCTTGTCAGTTCTTCCTCCTCTGGAAGGAATGCTCCAACCAACGAGCCCTCTATTTAGACAAGCTCATGAGAGAGTTAAGTGAAATGAGTTAAAAAACATTTTCCAGTCATCCAGAGTTTTCACAAAAATCCTTTAATTAATATTTGAATAAAAGAAACTCTTGGTCCTGTTTTATATATGTACTGAATACTTCTGCATTGAATCATTTGGTCAGACTCTGGGAACAAAGCAGATTTAACTTACACATTTGTAAGAGATGCAGAGATCATTCCTACACAAGTCTTACCAAAAAGAAAAAAAAGAAAGATAGAAAGAAAGAAAAAAAAAAGTTTGTCTCTGATCTCTTCAGGTTGTTTCTAAAATGTTGCCAAACCCATGCTGCTACTTTTAACAGAGAGATATCTGAGTTTTTAAGATTCAAGTGTTCTTTTCTTACCAAGAAAACGTGCATCTATCTGTCAAGCGCATGATCTTACGAGCTTCAGATAGAAAAGTTGCTATGATTTGTGACTGTTTTGGGTTCAGAACGATGCTAGATCAACATGCAAGTTTGATGGAGGTGGGGATAGAAAGGGAGGGCGAGGCTAAGGTGGTTGATAACATTGGGTCCCTCTGGACTTCCTGCAGGAGAAAAGGTTCTGCAGGATGACGAATTCACCTGTGACCTCTTCCGCTTCTTGCAACTGCTTTGTGAGGGACACAGCTCAGGTTTGTGAGACCCCAGACCATCGATGGTACCCAGGAATAAGCATTTTGAAGCAATAATAGGAGTCTGTTAGTTCCAATTATGCTGCTTCCCTTGGGTCAAGAAACAGTTCTTGAACATTACCTGCTACGTAGGCGCTGGGAAATTTTCTATATTGCATTGCCTCTTTCAAAGTCCTTTGCTAGCCCTTTCACTTAATTCTTTTTTTTTTAAAATTAATTAATTAATTTATTTATTTATTTTTGGCTGCATTGGGTCTTCGTTGCTGCTCACGGGCTTTCTCTGGTTGCTGCGAGGGCTTTCTCTAGTTGCGGCGAGCGGGGGCTACTCTTTATTGCGGTGCACAGGCATCTCATTGTGGTGGCTTCTCTTGTTGCAGAACATGGGCTCTAGGGTGCACGGGCTTCAGTAGTTGTGGCTCGCGGGCTCTAGCGCACAGGCTCAGTAGTTCTGGCGCACGGACTTAGTTGCTCCGTGGCACGTGGGGTCTTCCTGGACCAGGGCTCGAACCCATGTCCCCTGCACTGGCAGGCGGATTCTTAACCATTGAGCCACCAGGGAAGTCCCTCACTTAATTCTTATTAGTTGTTCTCATGCTAGAGAAGACAGCTGATAGGTGAAGAAAGATGTAGATTAGATAGATAGCTATAGAGACATGCATAGCTCTGTTTGTTTTTTTACAATTTATCTTACTGGGGGAATCTACTTCACTGTGTAACTTTGCATGATGTATTTACATTCATTGTTTATATGTCTGGTTCTCCATCAAGCTTGTGTATCCGTGAAGGCAGGAACTTGATCTTGATTTTTGCTTCCCCAGCACTTAACACAGTACTAAGGAATAAGGGATTATGGAATAAGTCATTTAATTACTCTGTCCTACAGGATGGAAGTCATTTTCAGTCATTCACATGCCCAGAGCCCTAGAGCTAGGAATCAAGAAACAGGTGTTAGCAACCTCTTAGGCGAAATTTGAATATTGATATTCTGTAAAGCACCTAGATTTGTTTTTGAGGTACTCACTTTTTATGGAAAATATAAATTATTCAATATTAAAACTATCAGATATAACAGTATATGTAGCCATGGTGATTTTGCTGGAGACATCATTTGCTTTTGGAGTTATTCAAAGAACTCATTTTAAATTTTTGGATGCGCTTTAATAACATCTTTTGATCTTACGTAGATTTTCAAAATTATCTGAGAACTCAGACTGGCAATAATACGACTGTCAACATAATCATCTCTACTGTAGACTACCTACTGAGAGTTCAGGTACGTTGCTTTACGTTAGTAACAATTTAAGGGCTTGGTTAGTTGGCAAGATATGGTGGAGTTGTGAAACTGACATGTTGAAATGTGTTTTGATTTATGAGGTCAGAATTTGTAGAGATATTTTGTCTTTGATCACAGTCTTTCCCCAAGTCTTAGGTTGAAACTGCCACTATCGTCTTTGCCTCTGATCCTGCCTCTTACTTTGCTTATTTTCGTTCTATAAGTGGGAATATTTTTTTCCTACAGTTTTTAGCTTGATGGCATTTTAAATTCCTTTTCAATTTGTAAAGCATGAACATGCTCTGTTCCTTCTTCTACGGTTGATAGATAAATAGGAGACTAATATTTGAAACATTACTAAAAATGGGAAAGAAAGGCTTTCAAACTACCTACCATACACTTAAATTTAATAGCCTGAGGTTAGTTCTTTTCAGCTCTCGAAATATTTGCATTAATTTAAAAATTCAGCTTAACACTTCATCACTTAAAAGTATCTTTGATAGTGTAGTAATGTTTTACACGTTACTAGAACCGAATCTGAAGGTGTAGGCCTCTTCAGTAATAAGATTTTATATAACTTTTATTTCCCTCACTTTATTTATAAGGAAGTCAGGTATAGTACTTTTAAAAACTGCAGATTCAAACTCCCTTAATCTTTGCATATGTAAAAGCACAACACTCTTACTTAAAGCTTAATGAGAAAAAAGTCCATTTTTGAAGCAAATATATCAAGAAGCATTGCTGAAAATATATTTGTGATTTTCAAAATCATGTCTCAAAACCTAAATGGTAGCCCAAATTGTATTATTCATTTAGGCAACTAAAGTTCCTTCAAAATATAAGTTATTGTTGAAAATATCCTGTTTGGAAAGATTGATCTTAGTTAGATGTTTGTTTACAGTTGTCAGTATTTATAAGGAGCCCAACTAGTTTCTTCAGGGGCAGTTACACAAGCCAGGAACATCCTGGAATTCTCATCAAAGAAACGTTATTGGCTTTGTTGGAGAGAAAGGAGACCAAATGTCTGGAACCCCAAAATATTGTTCTGTGATTTGTCTAACTTCTGTGCTCACATAGTAAACATCTAACTGCTCTATGGATAAATATGCATTAATGTTATGAATCCTTATGTTTGTGAAGTTCAAGGTCATCAGAGACAAAGTCATTTTAAAAGCTAAGTTTTCTACTTCCAATCTTCTCTCCAGTTGTTATTTATATCTAGGGAGGATGTCGCCATATTTTATGTTTAGGAAAATCATTGAGAATAGTATTTACCTCGCAGATATTTTTGTTTGCTTCCAATCTGTTATTTAAAATGATTTCCTATTACTGAGTCCAGAACTGGACAGGTCTTTGGTAGCTTCAGATTGTGCCTTAATCCTATCATCTCTCTTCCAGGAATCAATCAGTGACTTCTATTGGTATTACTCTGGGAAAGATGTCATTGATGAACAAGGACAAAGGAATTTCTCCAAAGCGATTCAAGTAGCAAAACAAGTCTTTAACACGCTTACAGAGTATATTCAGGTAAACCTTTAAACATTTCTGTTATTTGAAGAAGGAAAGAAAGAGAGAAAAGAGAGTCAACTGGTTAGCATTGAATTCCTTGGAAAAATGCAATATGCCTAAAGTATTTTCCTGCTCTCATCCACGTTCTTACTGACCCCTTCCATAGAGTCTTAGCCAATTGGCCATTTAAAATGCTCACTTGAGATGTGAATTTATATGGAATGAACCTGCTTTACCACTTGGCAGGTTGGGATATCATGAGCTCCTTCAAGGCATGAACCATGATGTTGACTGTGTCATACTTCCAGGGTCTGGTGTATATATTAAGCACTCAATAAATATTAAGGAAGGAGGGGAGAGAAGAAGTGAAGGAGAGAGGGCAGAGTTGTAAACCACTTTTTATAGTATTCCAGTGAAAATAAGGAAGAAGTTTCATAGAAACTTTATGAAAAAGAAAAGAGCACTTAAAAACTTCATTTTAATACATGTATGTGTGTATTGTTGACTTAAAAAAAAAAAAAAGCCCAACCTAGGAGTTGAGAATTATGTTTTACTTAGAGGACTTACTGAGGACTTAAGCCCGGGATGCAGCCTCTCAGATAGCTTTGAGGGACTGCTCTGAAGAGGTAAGGGAGGCTATATAGGATATATAGGGTTTTTTGGCAAAAACAAGAAAACAAACAACAACAAAAAAAACCAGGGTGTCTGAACGTCAAAAGATTACTGTTAATTAAAGAAAATCAAACATCTGAAGTTAATGAATTTAGTGCTTTTCTGTGTATGGGAAGATGCAAGAATCTGGGCTCATTGAAATCATTCCTTTGATGTGAACCTTAACTACCTAGGGCCAGTATCCTGCTTTTCTCCATCCTGAATCCCCTCAGGGTGCACAGTCAGGGGGCAGCTGCAGTAGCTGATGTCTTGGTGGCGGCAACATCCTTTGTTTACTGAAACGGCAGGCAACATTCTTTGTCCACAGTATACATACACACATATATGTGTGTGTGTATATATAAAATTATATAACATGATAATGTATAATATAGGTAAAATTCCAAATTCCATGAATAATATACCATTTTTTTTCCTTGATTTGCTTTATATTCTTCTTGGGGTAGACTTCTAGTCTTAACCTGCAGATTCTTAAAAGATTTTATAAATTTCTGCCTTTTTCGGAAAGCAAGACATTGCCATTTTCTAGAAGACTAGTCAGTCATCTTTCCTTCCTATCTTCTGTCTCCATGGCCAATATTACTCTGACTCAGTCACTGTGATTGAAGTGTCATGTGCAAGGATAAAATAGGAGGAAGAATCGTACAGTTTGCTTTGTTAGACTAAACATAATCTTGTGGGGGAAAGAGTTAAGTAAAAATAACAGATTGTATCCCCAGAACCTAGCATACTTACAGGTGTTTGTAGAATGACTGAGTGAGTGAACTGTTCATGGCCAAGTGAAGCCGCCAAAGCAGAGTGGTGCAGAGGAAAGATGGCAGAATGGCCATTCCTCACCTCCTCCAGGCTCACTCTCTCCTCTGTATTCGTACCTTGGAAGGATCTCACTTTCTCTCTTGTCTCCATGGGCAGGGCAGAGGATCCTTATTTCAGTATTTAAAAATGGAAAAGCCACACTTGATAATGCTAATAACTTTTCTTTAATTCAAATACAAGCAAAGTTTTAAATCCAGTTCAGTCCACTCATGTTCCTTTTTCCTCATCTTCCTTGGCTTCCATTATTACCTTAATATACTCATCGGTGTCTAGAAAGAGAGCAATACAACGTTTGGTGTGAACTGTCCTGATTAAGTAATAAGATTGATTGATGAAACTAGCAAGCCAGTGAATTTTATAGAAACAGGAAAATGGCTTCTATATAACATAAAACGTAAATTCCTTTCAGCCAAGAGTAGACATTTCTTGGTTCCTAAAGTAAGTGAGAGTCCTAAATTTATATAAAACTAGAAGCGTCCATTGACCTTTCACTGTGTGCAAAATCATTTATTCTAACTTGTTTATATAACACAGAACATTCTAAATGAACAGTCAAGGAATAATAGGTAAAGTAGCAAGGCTCATTATGACCTGTTCATTTTTTAACTTCTCAATACTCCTTGTTTATTTGACATTTTTATATAATTTAATCAACTCTCAAATAAATATATATATACACACACACACACACACACACACACACTTTTTTTTTTTTGGCCACACTGCACAGCTTGTGGGATCTTGGTTCCCAGACCAGGGATCGAACCACGGCCCTCAGCAGTGAAAGTGCCGAGTCCTAACCACTGGACCACCGGGGAATTCCCTAAAAATATATTTTAATAAAAATTTATTTTGGAATAATTTTAGATATACAGAAAAATTGCAAAGACAGTACAGAGAGTTTCCATATATGATTCACCCAGCTTTCCCAGCTTTTGGCATTTTAAGTAACCATGATACATTTGTCAAAACTAAGAAATTAACATCAGCACCATTCTATAACCTAAATTACAGACTTTATTCTGATTTTACCAGTTTTTTCATTAATGTCCTTGTTCTGTTCCAGGAGCCAACCCAGGGCACCCCATTGCCTTTAGTGAAACGTATTTTGAAGACATTTGCCTTAGCATCATGTTTATTGATTATTGTTGATACTATGAATAAAAGCTTATCATTCACTTCATGCTTACTTTGGGCTGGCTTTTAGTTGACAGGACTGCATGTTGCTTTTGGACTCCAATTTTTGCTAACTGTAGAAAATTATGCAAGGGGGGAAATCCAAAACCATCAAAATAAACATAATCTTCTGTAAGATTTCAACTCCAGTTTTCATAAGGGGGGAAGAAGAACCGCCTGAGAAGGAGGACATTATATTGTCCAAGTGCCTGGAGTTAAGACCACAGGGTGAGTCGTGAGAAGAGAGAAAGCTGTATTTGTCGTTCCACGAGAAGGTCAACCTGAAAGTAACTGCCTTCTGGCAGTTAGCCAGGGTGTCTGTCTGTTTTTTAATTTATTTTATGGAAGTATAATTGACGTACAATGTTGTGTTAATTTCTGCTGTACAACACAGTGATTCAGTTATACGTGTATACACATTCTTTTTCAGATTCTTTTCCATTATGGTTTATCACAGGTTATTGAATATAGGTCCCTGTGCTAGACAGTAGGACCTTGGTGTCTATCCATTCTCTGTGTAATAGTAGCAAGGGTTTTATATGTTACAGGCACTGAATAGATCAGGAGAAATAGGCCTGCGAGGTAGCAGGTAAGACAGATGCTCCATTCAGGTAGTGAACGGTTCTCAGAAGTCGATGGTCTGAGGCTGAGCAAGTCCTGGAAAATACCTTCTGTGTGTTTCAGGTTTACAAGGAAAAGTAGGAACTTGGGCCTCTGGTTTGCAGCTCTGTCACCTAAGGTTTGCAAAACAACTCTTGGTCACCTAGGGGTTTCAGAAGATCTTAGTCCTTTCTAATATAATATTTTAACATTGGGTTAAAACCTTAAATACCACATGAAGAAAATGTTTGTTTCTTCAGGAAAAATCAAGTTTATTTTCTTCGAAATGGCCTTCTAGTGTCCACCTAATGCCCTCCTGCACTTTTCCACCCTCCCCAGTGTTAGCACACGGGGCACATTGCCGAGGCTGGACCACAGTGGAGTCCTGAAGATCTGTTGCTTTGACCCAGAGTTATTTTAACAGCCAGACAGGACTAAGGTACACTGTAAAATCAGTTTGGCCTGGTACGTTGAATGGGCTCCGTGTACTAACCTCGAAGTTAAAAGAGCTGACCCCTCCCCACTGCCTCTTCAGCCTTGCTTTGTGGCCCGCTTCTTCGTCCCTCTTTGAATGGATCTTGTGCACTGGCCACTCTCAGATAAATAAAATTCCTTCAGTCACTTTGTCACCAGGATTGTCTCACTGCAGTCATCGTGTGGTGGCACCATCACTTAGCTCTTATCCAATTTAAAAATCCCCCTCACCCTTGGGCCTGATTTTGCGCCGGAAAGGCCTTGGGGTAGAGGGCAAGACGTAGGATCTGGGCTTCTCCACCGTCTCTCCACAGGGTCGTCCGCTCTTCCTCCTTCCCCTCCTGCCGGTCTCAGGCTTCCTCCGGGTTGGAATTGTGCGCAGGAGGAAGGATTAGGGAGGGGAGGTCTCCCTCCGGCACGTGGAGTTCAGGGCTGCACGGTGGAGCCTGCCCTCTGGGGTGGCGTGTTGTATTCTTTCTCTAATGAGGGGGCTTGGCCCTCTTACTGCTTCCAGTGCCTGGAAATAACCTCTTTTCCCACCCAGCTTCGAATTGTTCCACAGACTCTGTGCATCTGGGGGTCCCCGTCCACCTTGGAATCACATTAGCCTTTCGGACAGTTTTGTCGGCAAGATTTCCAAGTCCTGCTGGACAAGACAGCTCCCTCCCGAGTACCCAACTTAAGGAATCTTTTGTTGTCACTTTCCGTCCTCACAGTCCCTACTGCGGGACTGTGTGCTACCCAAGCTCAGGATGCAGGAGCCCAGCGCTCCTGAAGGCTCTCTTGACCCCTGCTCTCCCCATGGTGTAAAGGGAAGCGGGCAGCCCTCTCCTCTCCTGCGGCAGCAGGGGTGGAGGCTGGGAGGCCCGGCACCTGCAGAGCTCTTTGCAAAGTCTTTCCCTTTTCGGCTCCAGCGCCTTTATACCTTTGAGGTAGAAAGATCTACTTAGTTTCCTTTCGCAGGTACTGAATCTAGCACCTTGCTTTTGGAATACTGAGATACTTGGCACTTACTTTGTTACTGAACTAAACTTAGGTCTGCCCACCCTCGCGCGGTAAAGTCAATCTACTGACACCCGGTGGTGGTGAAGGGAAGTGCAGTGTTTATTGCAGGGCGCCAAGCAAGGAGTCCAGGGAGCCTAGTGCTTAAAAGGCCCGAACTCCCTGAAGGCTTTCGGGGGAAGGTTTATAAAGACAGGGGGAGGGACAGGGCTTGTGGGGTGTGTGATCAGCTCGTGGACATTCTTCTGACTGGTTGGTGGTGAGGTAATTGGAAGTCAGCATCATCGACCTTCTGATTCCAACAGGTCTGGGGTCTAGGTGCTTGTGAGCAGCATACAGTTAACTTCTTCCATGGGCGAGGGGGTGCAGGGGGGCGGGTTCAGTATCTGCCAAACAGCTCAAAGGATGTGGCTCAGAATATTATCTATAGACCTTGAGAAGAAACTAAAGGTCCGTGACTTGGTTTAATGGCTAAAGTATTATTTTGTCTTGCCTGACTGTTTTCCTTTCTTTCTGCATTTGTTCACTGCTTTGATTAAATGTATTCTTTGACTAAAGGTTTTCTACAGACAAAAGGAAGGCAGAGGACATGGGTGGGCGTCTATTCTGGGAAGGCCTCATAGGGTCCCACTCGGTTACATCTTTTATCCTCAGCTGTAGGGCCTCAAGTGTAGCTTGATAAAGGACAGAGTTCCATGTCGACATCTTTTCAATATCTTCAATGCAGTCCTCTCTTCTAGTCACTTGTCTCCAGACTAAAATCTGAAACATTTTAATGTGCTCTCCAACTTAAACTTATTCTGAGCCATTTGTCTAATGAGTGAATGAGTTGGAAGTTAAGAACTGTGTTGTATATATTTTTTTCTTTTGAAATATAATCCCTATTATTTCTTTTCCTGGTTGATGTGGGTGTGTTTTCAAAACTTAGCGATTGTAGAATTTCTCCTTGGGAAGTAAGAATAGAAGTTGTCTCCATCCAAACAGTCTCTGCTACAACACTCACTCCAGTGTCACATAAAGATCACTTCTGAAGTGAAAGCTAAGAGAGCAAAGTTAGGTTCTAATTGTCTTGGATTCTGGGTTCATAAAGTTAATGACTAAGTATTAATCTTTAAAAATCTCAATGGTTGTATGATTGGTAACCAGGATACGGTTGTACAATGAAGCGCTGAAGAGGATATTTTGTCCTCTCTATGAGTGCTTTATCCAGGTTACTATTTAACAATAAGAAGTAAGTACCTCTCATATAAAGCATAATCTCAAATTCTTTCCATACAGGTAGTCACTTCTGATGATCTGACTTAGCTAAAATAACTTAGCTAAGATCTCCTCTAAATAGAAGAAGCCAAAGTCAGACAAAAATGAAATAATTCACCATTTTTTCCCCAGTGTTTTAGTATTCATACAGAAACAGAACATGAAAATCCTTGAGAAACTGTTTTGGGGATTTAAACATTTCAGGGAAGAATATGTTTATCTCCTAAGAGTGCTATACCATTACCATCACTGTATATCTTTTGTTTTGGGTTCCTGTCTTTTCAGATAACATGCTGGTGATAAGATATGTCAACACTAAGTTAACTTTGTCCCTATTATTGTGAAGTTTGTGTTGGCAATTAAATTATCAGGAATGATTGTTGTTTGTCTGTTTCTGCCCCAGGGTCCTTGCACTGGCAACCAGCAGAGTTTGGCTCACAGCAGGCTCTGGGATGCGGTGGTGGGTTTTCTTCATGTATTTGCCCACATGCAGATGAAGCTGTCTCAGGTAAAGTCACTGTCTTGCACCATCCTAAATGACACACTGGAGACCGTGATCCCTGGCAAATTAAACATGCTCTCCTTTGTCTGAATATTATCTTCCTTAGATGACTTCTTTATACATCTTTTACTCTACATTCAAAAAAAACAAACCTTTTTTTTTAAATAAAAGAATTTTATGCAAGCTGAGAATAGGTGGAAGCCATTATTCAATTTTGAAAACAAAAGGTATTGAGGAATTGACTATAATGGAGAAATAAAAGATAGTCTCCAAACACTGTACATTTTACAGTCCTTTGTAGACCTACTTCTCTCGATGATTACTCACTGGATTTTTCCTCTGCCCTACAGATAATTGGAAGAGGATTTGTAATCTGTTCCAAATCCCTCGTTAAGGGGAGACAGTTTTCTTATAGGGTCATAAACAAGCAGCTGTTCTCAGAAAATGACACTCACCCATTAACAGGACATTTTACTTTGTGAAAGTCAAAGAGAAAAAAAAAATAGCTATGCAGATAGGCAAATAAAGAAGAAACAGATTTTCCACCATGCTTTAATGTTCATTCGGGAGCATATCTTGAAAACATCAGAATACTGTTTTCTCACTCGTGTATTGCATTTGGAGCTCAGAGTTACATGAGCAGAAAAACTGTTAATATAAATCTTGAGTAAATATGTCCCTGTGATGCAGTGAATTTTGATGGGCTCTCCTGACTTGTCTGTCAGGGTGTGGGTATCTGCCAGGTGTCAGGTAGAGGAGAGAATGCTAGATTCAAAGTCAAACGACTCCAGTCCAACTCCCACGATTTCAGTCACATGTCCCATCTCTCTTCCTTGAGTCTCCTTTCCTCCAGCAAAGTGAGGATACTCACATCTGCCCTCTGGCCTACAAGCAGGAAGATATCTTGGTCAGAGATAAAGCCAGGCACTGGTTAAAGTGGCAAGGACAGATTTAGTCAGTGATAACTGTTACTGTAGGGAAAAGAACCTAGTGTGAGCTGAACTCAACTTGGACTTGTACAGAGGTGATAAGAGTTTTAAAGGGAGGAGGAGGGGGGTTAGCAGGGTTCAGTAGAGTTAGGGAAGAGGAAAATTACAAAGGGTTGTTCATTGTAAATGGGATTGGGCCAGCTGAATATTAAAGTCAGGATTCTACCCTCCCACAGAGCCAGGGAGACAGGTTCTACTATCGTCAGGTGTTGGCTGGAACAAACAGACAATTTTTCTGGCAGTCTCGAGTTTTCTCAGGCGGGCACTCTAGGGGGGGGCTGGGGTCATCCTAGGGATACAGCCTTGAGCTGTTAGAAACTATGGTGGTGTTTTGTTCAAGTCTTTATAGACCAAGATTAAAGCCTAGTTGGGAAGAGGGCCCAGAGGAGCTGGCTAGTTTGGTCAAGGAGAGAATCTTTGTCAGTATCTCGTTACTGGTAATCAACCAAGTAAGGAAATGTCATGATGCTTTCAACTAATTGCTAATGACATTTTAGCAAGTAAAGGAAATCAACATGAACCAAATTCATACGTTCACAGGAGAGTTCCAATTCGGATGTATTGCCATCATTTTATGACCATCTGATGGTGCTACCTAGCAGTTGTTCAGTTTGTAGACCTAGTCAAGGTAACAACTATTTAGGAAGAAAAAGTCTCATCCTTCGAGCAGTGTTGAAATTTGGCTTCCTATGTAGCAATATTCATATGAATAAAATGATACCTTGTATTTTTTTTTAAAAAAAGAAAGAGGGGTATAGTTTTAAATAAGAAAATCTGATGATTCATGAGGTTGTAATGTAAATATAAGTACATTCCATATTTCTAGGCACTGAATCTAAGCATAGTGATGTTTGGACACAACGTATCTATGTAAAATAATTTTTTTTCATGGTGAAAAATGAAAAACAAAAAAAAACCCAGAAAATTTTAACGAGAGAAATATCTGAGAGCTTGATAAAATTGGTAAATAAGATATTTTGTGCATTATTAATACAGGTAATACTTGTGTACATTTTTGTCTAGATTTATGTAGGATAAGTTTATCTCTTATCACTGTTATGCCTGTGTTTTCCAGAATATGTTAATTTTTACAAAATCTATAGCATCTTGGTGTAGTAAGTTAGAAAGAAGAAAAGACAAGTCCGGTCTTTACTCAAGTAAAAGAAAGATACCGAATGTTCAGAAACACCTGAGTCTTGCCTACCTGGCCCCAGGGGTTCCACCACTGCTTTAGTTCTGTACTCTTGTTAGATTTATTCATTATCCTTACAGATACTTTAATAAACATGAGTTGGAATCAACAGTAAATACTCTTTAATTCTTAAGTGTGTATTTTTAATAAGCTGAAGACTTATATTTGGCCTCCCTTTAGCTCTGTATTGCTGTAAAGCGTCTACTATCGGTAGATCCGTACTCTTTTTGTGAGAATAAGTATGACATTCTTGCTGCGTAGGTTTCCCATGTTATCTCAAACGCAGTATGTTAATTCTTTCAGGATTCCAGTCAAATTGAGCTGCTAAAAGAATTGATGGATCTTCAGAAAGACATGGTGGTCATGTTGCTGTCCATGTTGGAAGGTAGTTTTGATTTATATCTTCAAGTCCCCTTTAATCTTTTATTTTAAGGATTCCATACGTGGAATCCTTTGGGAGTCAGCATGCCGCAAAGGATAAAATATCAACGCTGAGATGGGACAGATACCTCAGATTTATTGCTGGCTTGATTACTCTTTTTCCAAGTTTGTTTTTAAAAAAAGAGAAATCCTGCCCGTCTCAGTTTGCAAAACTATGGAATGAAATCACTCGTACTTCATTTGTAGTGATATTTTTCATTTCATAGTGATACCCCAGACAGTATGCTCTTCCGACAGAATACCTAAAGAAGGTTTTATTTGTTTATCATTTTGTTTGTTTGTAACCAGTGGGGATTACAGACATTTGGATACACTCCAACTGTGTAAATCGCTGCTTTGAGCTGCCTGCCTTGTGACTCCGATGGGTTCTTCAAATTCTGCAGCAGGAGAAGGCTTGGGAGAGGCCCCAGCCTGCCAAGTCTAGCGGCAGCCTAATCCCCCCCGCCACATGCCTCTCTCTCGGGTTTTCACTCTCTCTCTTTTCTCTTTTCAACTTACTTTCCTTTGCTACTGCATTTCTTTTCTGTCTCAGACAGTAAATGTAGTAGGTAAGAGCTTGGGTTCTGAGATCCGCCACCAGCGCCCGCATCCCACTTTCCCACGCAGGCAGCGTGACCCTGACACAAGTTACGTCTCCATTTTTCACTTTCCTCCTCTGTGAAATGGGGCTCATGATAGGCTGATGCAAGCGTTCAGTGCAATCATGTGAATACGACCAAAGCAAATTAAAAATGTTTGCTGTTATGTTCCCTATCCTTTTTTTTCTTAAATCCTTCCTAATTCCTCTCTCTGTTTCTTAGTCCGCCCTGCACTGCACAACTATACTTTGACTAATTAAGGCAGTAGGCACACCTTGTGCTAGGACTTCAGCGATGCAGCGTTTGCTTGAAACCCTTAGTTGGCACTTTATACCCTTTGGCACTTTATACCCTTTGAGCACAGGATCCTTCTCCCATGACCTCAATTCAAGTTTTAGTCTAAATAATAATAACACCACAACCATAATAACTGCAACAGGAACTGCAGGAATGACAACTTAAAATGAACCTCGTTTAATATGCCAGCTGCTGGTTTAAGTACTTTTTCATCCTAATATCAGGTTTATGAATTGCATAGTAATATTATCACTGTTTTGCAAATGAGGAAACTGAGTGCAGAGAGGCGAAGAAGTCTGCCCAGGTAGCTCAGCTAACAGATGGTGGGACCTGGATTCAAATCCCCATAGCATGGCTCCTGAGCCTATGCTTTTAACCCCGGTGTTTAATGCTTCACAAATGCACTCAGCAGACCCTTCACCATGCATCTTTTTCCTGATGCATGTCTTCGTGTTACATATCAAGCTCTGTTCATGGAATAAAAGCATTCGATGACTATACCTTAGGATAACATCTCATTTCCTCAAGCTTATCCATAATCTGCCATTTTCTAATTATAAACATTCTGGACCATGAAGAAATGCAGGGAGATCTTTTACATTTTAAATCAGACAGAGCATCTAATTTGCTCTCAGCAGATCTGTTTAAAATCCAGGCCTTAGCCCTCAATAATCATGTCACGGCCGGCACATTAATTTAACCTTGCCAAACCTCAGTTTTCTCAAGAGTAAAATCAGAATTAATAAAAAGTACCTGCCTCACAGACATATGAACGTGAAATCGGGTAACGTTTACGAGCAGTGACATTTCAACCCAAAAGGTCTGTGCAAACACTCATTTTTATTATTAATACGAGACTGTATTTCAGTTTCTGGCTTTAGGATAATATAAATGTTTGCCCCATTTTTTTTTTTAATCCTAAAACATGTTGCGTTTTTTTAATCCTAAAACACAATTAGAGGGAAAAAAGTCAGCTTTTCTTCACTTATTGTTTTACGTGCGTTAGTCTAATTACTTTGTAAATATGCTTTTGCTTGTGTTCATGTAATCATTCTTTGAAACTAGAGTTTACAAGTAATTACTCATCTTTTCCTTCGTACCTTGGAAGATAAACAAGGAGCTGTCTTTGATTCAGATGTCATATAAGATTTATATTGTTATTTTCTCTAGAGACACTGGTTATTTTTAGACATTTTAAGATATTTATTATTTACCTGCACAAATTAGCGACAACTTATACAACTGGACCAGTTTACAATTAATTCACAGTAACGTACACTAGCTTCTATCCGGCTTAGACACCGGTTTTATCGGGAATGTTCATTTTGAGCCAATGCATTTCTTTACCCCCAGGCAATGTGGTTAATGGCACCATCGGCAAACAGATGGTTGATATGCTCGTGGAATCTTCCAACAACGTGGAGATGATTCTCAAATTTTTTGACATGTTCTTAAAACTCAAGGACTTGACGTCCTCTGATACCTTTAAAGAGTATGACCCCGACGGTAAGGGAGTCATCTCCAAGAGGGACTTCCACAAAGCGATGGAGAGCCATAAGCACTACACCCAATCCGAGACTGAATTTCTCCTGTCCTGCGCAGAGACCGATGAAAACGAAACCCTAGACTACGAGGAATTTGTCAAACGGTTCCACGAGCCCGCCAAGGACATCGGCTTCAACGTGGCGGTGCTTCTGACAAACCTTTCTGAACACATGCCCAACGACACCCGGCTGCAGACCTTCCTGGAATTGGCCGAGAGCGTCCTGAATTACTTCCAGCCCTTTCTGGGCCGCATCGAGATCATGGGCAGCGCCAAGCGCATCGAGAGGGTTTACTTTGAAATCAGCGAGTCCAGCCGAACCCAGTGGGAGAAGCCCCAGGTCAAGGAGTCCAAAAGGCAATTTATATTTGATGTGGTCAACGAAGGGGGAGAAAAGGAGAAGATGGAGCTCTTCGTGAACTTCTGTGAGGACACCATATTTGAGATGCAGCTGGCCGCTCAGATCTCAGAGTCGGATTTGAACGAGAGGTCGGCG
Source organism: Balaenoptera musculus (assembly GCF_009873245.2). Taxonomy (NCBI): domain Eukaryota; kingdom Metazoa; phylum Chordata; class Mammalia; order Artiodactyla; family Balaenopteridae; genus Balaenoptera; species Balaenoptera musculus. The sequence continues at coordinate 77,895,598 of NC_045800.1, read as the reverse complement.
AATAAAGAGGAGAGTGAGAAGCCAGAGGAGCAGGGGCCGAGGGTGGGTTTCTTTTCCATCACGACGGTCAAGTCGGCCCTGTTTGCCCTCAGGTATAATATCTTGACCCTTATGCGGATGCTCAGCTTAAAGAGCCTGAAGAAGCAGATGAAGAAGGTGAAGAAGATGACGGTGAAGGACATGGTCACGGCCTTCCTCACGTCCTACTGGGGGGTCTTCATGAGCCTCCTGCACTTCGTGGCGAGCGTTTTCAGAGGCTTCTCCCGCATCGTTGGGAGCCTCCTGCTGGGAGGAAGCCTGGTGGAAGGGGCGAAGAAGATCAAGGTGGCGGAGCTCTTGGCCAACATGCCAGACCCCACGCAGGACGAGGTTCGAGGAGACGGGGAGGACGGGGAGAGGAAAGCCGTGGAAGGCGCCCTGCCCAACGAAGATCTGACGGACCTAAAGGAACTGACGGAGGAGAGTGACCTGCTTTCCGACATCTTTGGCCTGGACCTGAAGCGAGAAGGCGGGCAGTACAAACTGATTCCTCATAATCCCAACGCTGGCCTGAGCGACCTCATGAGCAACCCCGTCCCTATCCCCGAGGTGCAAGAAAAGTTCCAGGTAACTTTCCTCCAATCACAGCAGCTCTCTGGACCTCAGGTGGGCACGATAAGTGAACTTGACATCAGCTGTCTCGCTAGTGCCAGAGTGGTTTTCGGTACGTGACTTGACTTGCCAAAGAGGAATGGCTTTTTAGTTAGGCGGAGCTAGCCTTTTGTGAAGGTTCCTTATAAATTAGTAAGTTAAACTATGAAAGTACGAGCTGAAGTATTCACACTCCTGACATTAGGCAATTGAACGATCATCATTCCATCCACAAGTATCTTATGAGGATTGGCCAGGTGTCTGACACCACTGGGTATCATAGCAAATTAAAAGAAATGTAAGATGGGCTCACTGCTTTCAAGTTGCCTTAAAGAGTTTATTAGAAAGATAAAAGACTCATGAAAAAATTAGGGAATTATTAAGTGGTAAGTAGCATAGGCAGCAGCCAGTAGAGGTTACCTGTGTTGAGAAAATGGAAACCTCAGTATGGCTTGGAGTAGTTAGATGAGACTTAAGCAGTGGGACTTAAGTTGGTGTTGGAGGCTGAGTAGGATTAGAGTAGGTGACTGAGGGAAAGAAGGTAGTTGTGAAATAAGAAAAGTGGGAAGGAGCTCAGAAAGTTGGTACCTACTGCTGGCCTGGTAGGTAAGTGCGGGGAAGGGGGAAATGCATGGACCAGTAGAAGAAAGGACACACGTGGCAGTTTTATCTCCACAGAGACAGGAGGGTATCATTTATAGGTTACAGTTTGACACAGGGTCACGGGGCTCCCTAAACTCATTCAAAAGTGATGTGTAATCCTGCTTCTCTTTTCCCCATTGACTCATCCAAGGAACAGAAGGCCAAAGAAGAAGAAAAGGAAGAAAAAGAAGAAAGCAAATCCGAACCTGAGAAAGCCGAGTAGGTGTAGTTTCTGTATCCTCTCCTTTGTTTTCGTGTCTTTCACTCGTCCTCTCTCTTCAGGGCATGCAGTGGAGACTCTCAGGCTGCAGGATGACATCTGTCATCTCAGTGGAGAGCCTCAGCCCATGGGCAGGGATAAGCGTAGACCACCCCCCCCCCCGCCCTGGGGGCCACTCCCGCCTCTTTCCTGTGCCGTGAGGATTCTGTTTGTGTGTTCCTCTCTCAGCAGAACAGACTTCAGTGATTCCATGCCATGCTCTCCGCAAGATGACTGACTGCTGTAGTTCTCTGCTTAAAATCAAGCATCTGTTCTGTCCTTGTAAAGAAGGGAGGGGACAAACGCTCTCTGAATGCCGTGGCACAGGATTCTTGGGGCATGGTGGTCCTCAACGCACAGTCCTAGGGCCACCTGCGTAAAAACCACCTGGAGAGTCTGTTAAAGACACAGATTCAAAAAAAAAAAAAAAAAAAGACACAGATTCCTGGGCCCCAGCACAGATTTTGAATCAGCAGGTCTGGGACCCAGGAAACTTCATTTTCAGCAATATTCCTGGTGCTATGGAACACAGTTCTAAATGCAACAATGAGAAATAAAGAGCTGGCTGTGAAGCAATGAACATGTATAATTTCCTCATAACACTGGCTTTCTGTTAGTAATTGAAACCTACGTCTTTCCCCAAGTTTACATAGTTTTATATGCACATTTTTAACAATTGGGGAAATCAAATTTTTAAGTGCCTGTAGTGCACCTGTAGCGTTCTCATGTAGCATTTTATTTTTCTCCTCTATTCTGTTACTTCCTTTGGCCTGTTTTCATTGTCTGTTCTGTTTTTCCTTCTTTTTTTTTAGAATAGCAAATGTTTATTTAGGATTGTGTTAATTTAGTTATAGCTACAAAATTAAAATAACATTAAATGATATAACTCAGAAATAGTTCTTATTTCTAATGTTGTATTTCATGGAAAACAGTTTTATTCAACTTTTTCACATGCCTACTTGCCATCACTTGAGTCACCTTTTGAATAACTTAACACTTTTTTCAGGGAAAATCATTTTTATTTCCAAGTTATTTGAGATAGAAAATTTTAAAGAGTTTTGTTATTAGAAATTTTCAAACACACACGAAAGAGAGAATGTTATAATGCACCCCGTATACCCATCACCAAGTTTTAATAATTATTAACATTTTGCTAATTTTGTTTCATCTAGGTTTTCTCCTGCCTACCCTCCCTACCATATACACACACACATATTTTGGGGCCTCCTGTACGACAAGTTGTTTTAAAGAAAATACTAGACACCATGTCATTTCACCCATAAATACCTTGTATACATTTCTAATTGCTAAGGACTTTAAAAAAACCGTAATTATCATGCCATTATTTATACTGAACAAAATTTGCAATTATTCTTTTGTACTGTCTAATACCCGCTAAATATTTAAGCTTCTTTAGTTGTCTGAAAAATGTATATTTACAGTTGGTTTGTTTGAATTAGGCTTCAAACAGGGGCCACTGTTGTCTGTTTTGTACAGTCAGCACTATTCATTGTCATAGACTTTGAACTGTTGAGTCAGTTGTAAAAATGGCCACATAAGTGACTATTATAGTGAAATGCAGACAGATGTAACAGGGCATGACAGTCCTTTCAATGGCAACTCTTTAACGTTAAAATAATGTTTGACCTCATATGAGTTAAGTATGGGTTATGTTATGTGGGTTACATATATGTGACTACACATATACATAAATATACTTCCATGAAGGCTTGGTATTTTGCACCCAGAGGGGTTTAGGTGTCAAATTTCAGTGCTTCTAATTTCATTATTGTCTGCAAAATTAATGTCTTGACATCCTTTATATATGTGAACAACCAAATGCATACGCCTCTGACTTTAAATCCTAGTAGCTTGAACATTGAAATAAGAATTTAAAAATAAGGTATGTTGAAAAGTCACAGCCAAAAAAAGTCTCCATTGTTATTCTTTCATTTAAATATTTTACTCTACACTTGGAAAGGAATATGCTAGGTATAGATACAAAGATACTTGAAGCCTGTAAAATGTCCTATAGATTTGAACTTCACAGAAATTATCCATCTATAGGGGGCTATGATAAGCAAGAAATCCTACCCCTAATCCTAAAGTTCTGAATATCATAATTCATTGGAAGAGATATCAGTTATTAAAACTGATACTATGATTTAAATATTTGTTCATTTGTATATTTTGGCACAAAACCTGTTCAGTTCTTTAGTTTATGGATGGCTTATTTTTCATTCATTTGTGTTCGTAGGGGAGAAGATGGAGAAAAAGAAGAAAAAGCCAAAGAAGATAAGGGTAAACAAAAACTGAGGCAGCTCCACACACACAGATATGGAGAGCCAGAAGTTCCTGAGTCAGCATTCTGGAAGAAAATCATAGCCTATCAACAGAAACTTCTAGTAAGATGTTTTAAAGTGAATGTTGTTACTGATATACTGTGAGATCATAATCATCCGGGTGCAGTAAATATGCATTGACCTTCACTTGGGTCAGCCCTGCACGTATGTTGTATTTGCCCATCTTAGTGTTTATATGTTAAAATGAATGCCTTGGTCCACGGATCCCTGTCGTCAAACACATAACCTCTGCACACATTCACATGAGGGTCCACTTGATTTAGTGACTGCCAGTGTCTTCACACAAGGACTTTAGGGCAAGTCAATAAACATAACCCCGGGGCTCCCTCTTTGCAGAACACTATGTAAGGCTCTGCCATACATTATAGCAAAGAATACCTTCTAGGGGACAAGTAATTGATATTGATGTTCCAGAGTGGCGTTAGTCAGTCGTTCTAGAACATCGCCCTTTTATTAAAATTCCAGTTATAAAAATATTAATGCAGTGAGCCAACTCTCCACTGATAATAAGAAGGTCTAGTCCAAATTTTTCTTTAAGTGGAAATAAGTAAATAAATGAAAGAATGAAGAGGGAGAAGACAGTTCTTTATGTAGTGTCCTAAACATTTTGTGGAAATGCTCTCCCAATTAATAAAATATATACTTGTATGTGGAAAACAAAGAAAGGAGATGTAGTTCTCTATTCCTATTCCTACAGGATGGAATTGTTAAAAATTTTGTTTGAAAGGCCTCTTACATGTGTATGTATGTATATGTGCATAAATATTATATATAATTTTTTCAAGCAGGAAAAGATTGGGAGATGAATGTCTAGAATAAACCTGTAAGAGGTACTGACCAATAATGTCAGACCTAGAAATTAAGAGCAATGCTCCATAATACGGCCATTTGAAAGGCAAAATCATACTTAGTCTTTGAGAAAAAAATAGACAAGAAACTCACGTAGTGGAGAACTTCACCTGTAAGGGAAATGGATTGTTCTCAGTGGTGATATGTTCTAACTGCTTATGCATAAATGTATATATGACACATTTTTTTAAATGTATACAAATATATATTTTAATTAATAGTTTGACCTATATTTTCTTAAACTACCTTGTATGTTACTGTATTGTTTAATACAGAGTACACAGAACACAGATGTTTCTGAGGCAACTCTGGATAACCCCTAGTTTGATGTGTTGTCACAGTGGGCGTGGTATAGGGTGTGAGGTTGCCCAGGCACTGTTATAAGCTGCAGCGGTCCCCGTGGGTTCCTGAAGAGCACGTGTAACTGCAGTTGAGTAAAGCACATGATTGAGATTTCCTTCCATCCTTCTGTCTCAGAGGTCACAGTTCCTACTTTCCTGCTTCTCTTGCAATATGACTTTCTCTGTTCACCTGTTTGCGTGCACCAGCCTAATCATGACCACACCGGGTACCACAGGCCCCTCGTGACCCGAGTCTTTGTGACCTCCCAGCTCAGATAACCAGAGTAACTAACTCTGACCTATGACCCAGTCCCACCTTCCACGGAGAACCAAGGTGACTGACCCGGTTTGGATGTGGTGGCCAACTTTCGTCCTATAAACGGTGGCAGAAAAGTCAGGGTCATGTGTGGGGAGATGACACCATCAAAATGGGGTGTGTCGACAGAGAGGGATAACTAACGAGATGTCATTTTGCTATGGCCTTATGATGCTAAAGCCCCTGGCATATCCGGGTAGATACTTTATAGTCATCTCCCACTTAAATATTAAAACAAATTCTTGGTATGCCCCATAACCTTTTTCCTCAAACCCACTTCTCCTCTGAGTGTTTTGTATTTTTTTCCCTCATAGCTCAAAAAATAGAACCAACCATTTACTTGGTTGCTCAGACCCCCAAATCCAGAATTATCATCTCTGAGTCCTCTCTTTCTTTCCTACCTCAGATACAACCCAGCAATAACTCTTCTCGGCTCTCTCCTCCGAATATACCCAGAGTCTGCCCAGTTCTTACCACCTCCACAGCCACCGCCTGGTCCAAGCCACCACCACCACCATCATCTCTCCCTGCATCCTGCAGTAACTTCCTAACTCGTCTCCTGCCTTCCATGCTTGCCTCCAATCTATTGTATACTCAGTAGCTGGAATCACCTTTCAAATCATCTGATTGCATCAACCCTCTTCAGCTCCTCCAAGAGCTTGCCATCCCATTTAGAATAAAATAATAATTCCAATTATATTAACAAGATTAATGACTAACTTCCCCTGTAGTAACTTACCTAATCCTCATAGCAAACTTATGAGACAGGTTTTGTTGTTATCCCCATTTTACAGGTGAGAAAAGTAAGGCTCCAAGAGTGATTAAGTCTCTTGTCCACATCCCACAGTGAGTCAGTGGTGAGGTCAGGCTTTATACCCAGGCAGTGTGGTCCCAGCGATCAGACACTGAACCACTGCACTATAAGGGGCAACAGACTTTTTATCAGAGGGCTACAGAACCCTGTCCCCTGCTCACCTCTCTGACCTCATTCCCTCCCACTCTCCCCTCCTCTCACTGCGCTACCTCCTCACTATCCGTCAAACACATCAGCATCGCCTGGAACTCAGGACCTTTGCCCTCCAAGCTCTTTCTCTGACATTCCCATCCCCAGCTGTTCAGTTGATTGCTGTCCAATGGCATCCAGGCCTCAGCTCAAATGTCACCTCCTAAGATAAACCTTCCCTGACCACCTGTCTGAATAGCACCCCTGTTCCCTAAGTCCTTAACCTGATGGATTTTTCTTCATAACATTTAACATTCCCTGAAATTACGCTTTTTATCTGTGAATGTGCTTCTTTATTATGTCTCCCCTGTGGTGGTTTACATCATAAAGCTTCGTGCTTTACATCAATAGCACCAAGCATGGGACTTGAAACCCAGTGGGCCCTCAACAAATAGTTTTGGGGAAATGCATGAATGCTTTATTTCAGTTGTCTGCAAATTTCAAGTCTCTCGATTCAATGACCTTTTAATAATTTTTTTCACCTGCAGAACTATTTTGCTCGCAACTTTTACAACATGAGAATGTTAGCCTTATTTGTCGCCTTTGCAATCAATTTCATCTTGCTCTTTTATAAGGTATGTACATCTTAGTCTTTTAATAACCAATATGAAAGACTGAATTGAATGTAAAGATTTCACAGATCCACTAGTGAGCACATCAAAACCGATGCTGAAATGTATTTGATGAAAATGAAAACCTGAATCTCAGGCACATTGCTGACTGTCTAGTACAGCAGGGATAGATTTGCTCCTTCACACTAAGTGAGAAATGCCCCCACTGAAGAATGTTGGATTTGCAGAGGATTTACCCACAGTACTCAGAGTCTAATTTGGCTGAACATCTCACTTGTTACTCTATCTGGGTGTGGCATATCTGTATTGTATTAAATTCTTTTGATCACTGAGAAGGCAGCTTAGCCGTCTAATTATTTCCTGCATGCACTGGAATCCTCATGTCTGGGTAAATTAGTGGGAATTTTTAAAATGTGTTCATTATTTGTCATTATTTTTTTCTATTGAAGTATAGTTGATTTATATAATATTGTGTTAGTTTCAGTCATACAACGAAGTGACTCAGTTTTATATATATATGTATTTCAGTTATATTTATATATATTTTTTCTCTCTCTATATATATATGTATTATATGTTCTTTTTCAGATTCTTTTCCATTATAGGTTATTACAAGATACTGAAAAAGCTATCTTTTTTAGCCTTTGCTTTTAGTCTTTTCATCGTGCAGTGGTTTCACGTCCAGCTATTTGCTAAGACTGGGTTTCCATTGTTTCTTGTTTACCCTGATGTCAGAGGAAGTGAACTGACGGTACTTTAAATGATTTGAATCAGGTCTCCACTGCTTCTGTGGTTGAAGGAAAGGAGCTCCCCACTCGCAGTTCAAGTGCAAACGCCAGAGTCAGCAGCCTGGAGAGCAGCTCGCCTAGAGTCCTCGCAGTTCACTACGTGCTGGAGGAGAGCAGCGGCTACATGGAGCCCACGCTGCGTATCTTAGCCATTCTGCACACGGTTATCTCTTTCTTCTGCATCATTGGGTACTACTGCTTGAAAGTAAGATAGTAGGGCACCAGGGAACCTGTGTGTGTCCGCGTGTGTGTGTGTGTGTCTGTTGCACGTTGGACTTCTGGGGAAGCAGATTCTGAGATGGAAATTACATACACATAGTTTATTAGGGAATGTTCCATAAACACCTGCGGGGCAAGGGGAGGAAGCAGCATGGAGAAAAGGGAAAAGTGGGGCTACGGTACAGACCCAACAGGGCACATCACAGGTCTCTGTTCTGAAGTTGAGATGCCCCCTTCAGGGTAGCCCTGGGCTGGGGCATCGGAGCTGGGCCTTTAGAGCTCCCTGGTGACGGAGTCACTGGATGCAGGCTGCCCTGGGAAGGGGATGTGGCTGTCACATTGTAGTTTTCTCGCACATGTCAGTAGTTATTCACATATAGCCAATTTCACCTACAATTTGACCCCACAGAAGTGACCACCCACTGTCTCCTAGCAGTGCTCAGTGTAGTAGAAATTCTAGAAATACATCATATTGGACCTCTGAGAGTCATTCTGATTGTTTTGTTATTAGGTGTGTATCTCTCGCTATCCTTGGCAGAAATGCTTCACTGTTTGTCACATCACCCGGAAAATAATGGAGCTCCATCCCTAGAGCCTTACCAAGGGAACAGTATAGTTTGGTGAATAGAACTCAAGATAGTCTCTCTGAGTGCTCAGGGCTGCCCATCACCTTTGCAAACCTCTTTATCTTTTCCTAGCATGACACCTTTTTACTGCAGGGCTTTTATTTTCACTGTGCCCTGCTTCTGATTGGGAAGCTTCTAGAAGACTTTTGAAAAACCAGGGTCCAGGGTAAAAGACTAGAATGTAAAGTTTTTTTCAGAAACTCCTCTACCTCCCTTTGCTTCCCTTGTTTTATTGGGGGGGAGAGGGGATATTCTTGGATACTTCCAGAATGTCTGCATCTTTTTTGCATCTGTGCCTTGTGTAAAATCTGTCCATATGAAAAGGGAATCAGTAAATTCTGGAGACTTTCTGGCAAACTGACAAAGATTTTTGCTGATGTTGAAATGAAAATTTATTTCAAAATAGCATATGGGCATGCTGAGCATGGAATTATTAAAGAGGTTTCTCAAATAAAACTCTAAAAATTTTTAGAAGTATGCATTTTGGAACATTAGTGCTATGTTTTATTGAATCCATATATATTATATATATATGTATATGTAATATGCAAAAGAAAAGCAATTTTGTATAATTTTTTTCTCTTTAATATTTAACATTGATTTCATTAGTGCAATTATTTATGAACCTCTATGTGTTTAAAAACATATGCATATATATAATATCTATACTGTCTTTTGTTTTTCAAAAATCTCTAGATGCCTCCTTCTGCCTAAATATAGCTGATTGATTTTCACTCAATTTTTACCTTCCTGGAAGTAACATGGGAAATATTTCTTTCCAAAAGCTGTTTTGTAAAGATAGTGACCACAAGAGATGCCAGTAAATCTAAACTAATTTTAACATGTTTATTTTTCAAATGTAGGTCCCACTGGTTATTTTTAAGCGAGAAAAGGAAGTAGCTCGAAAATTGGAATTTGATGGGCTTTATATTACAGAACAGCCTTCAGAAGATGATATTAAAGGCCAGTGGGATAGACTCGTAATCAACACACAGTGAGTAAAGAATGAGATGAGACATTTCTGTGCTCAAAAATTTCAAGACATAAAATACTTTGCCGGAGTTCTTGCAGATTTATCAAAAGTTTAGCAGAGGTGAATAACAGTTATATATTCAGCCAAGAAAATCAAAAGACTAAGCTCCATCAGTCTCTTAATGGATGCCATCAATTTTTGCCCTCTGTGTTCTGAATTCCTCCATCAAAAATGGCTTTGAGTCCATTTCCACAGCACTGATGGAACATAACATCCATTACTCAGTGTTCAGGGAAGTGTGTAGCTGGAGGTACATAACCTGCAGTGTGGGGTTATCTCATCTAAAAGCAAAGAGGAAGGCAAAATTATTCATTAAGGAAGGAGTTGTAGCATTAAAGGCAAAAATATTGAATTTCACACTTTTAATCTAAGTTGGAAATTTTCAGTTGGTATCATCCAGAGGCGTAGCATATAACTAGCTAAACATTATGACATGCAAAATGTAAGACAGAAGAACAAATACTTTTCTGTATACTAATTATTTCGCCTTGTGAGGTCTAGATCCAAACTACTAGCTGCTGCTGCAGATAAAAATCCATCACAAAAGTCTAATTTTACACTATTAGAGGTATTAGTGATACAATATTTTTCAGTAGTTTGTACTACTCAAGAGTGAAATAGCTTCTTTTTATTGTGATTAGTTTTGCTTATTCTTAAAAAGTTATGATTTCTAATAAGTTCTGGGTTTCCAAAAGGGGATGATTTGTTTGTGTGTTATAAATGTTTACTCTAAATGCTCAATATTTTGTTTAGCAACTCTAAATCGAATCAAGTCTGTCCCCTTAGGTGAACTCTATATTAGTTAAGATGCCGGAGTCATGTGATGGTATTATGGTCAGTTTCCTTAAGGATAACTAGTGGTAATGAGATTTTTTTTACTTCCTAGGAAAAACAATGACAGTTTTAGATACTTTAAGTTTTAAAGACAATTGACAAAGAAATGTATACATTAACACATTATACATAAAGCAAAAATATAACAAGACTGCTTATTAATAAATATGCTCATATTCGTCTCCATTACAATATTAGCCCATAGTCTCTTTTGTGATTTACATGTATATATTAACATTTAAAATAATATTTAATATACTTATGATAGAAAAATTATGGGATAAGATGGGGAAAATTCATTGTAATTTTTGTGAATGGAAGAATATATGTTTACGTATTATTTTAAGTATTTTGTTTATTCCAAAAATTATATTGTTATTTATCTTTTTTTTTTTTAAATGATACTATTTTATTTCTATGCTTTTATATCTTTTAGGTCATTTCCCAACAACTACTGGGACAAATTTGTTAAAAGAAAGGTAATACTACTTAGAGGGCTTAAATTTTCTATTTTTTTCCTAAAGTGCAATTCAGATTTGAATTTGCTGTGGCTCATATGTAGGCTGAGATGTTGAGGCGTGCTTTGTCTGTTAATGTCATTTCAAAATGGAAACAGGATTCAATATGAATTTCAAAAATTTCATAAGAGATCCATACTGTGTAGCTAAAAAATAAATAAGCATCGCTCACCCACCTGTCATCTGACTCAGGTGACTAAACAGTGCTCAGTCTGTACATTAACAAGAATCGGTAAGAATTTTCTCTGAGATTGTTCGGGTAACTGAAATTGACTGAAGGCTCTTTTTCTGATAAGACAGCTAAGTCACCAGGGCTGGGATCCTCCCTTACAATAAAAAAGTAAAGTTGTTGTATAACAACATAGGACTGAATTTTATTTACTTTTATATAAACTTCAAAGACCTTTTTATTTTGATAAAGTTTTATTCTTCTGATGCACACTGCATCAGAGCGTGATAGAAAGAACACAAATAGGAGTTCAGCTACGGACTCTGGCACCTATGTCGGCTCTGGTTTCGAGAGACAAGGATTATCTCTGCTCTTCCTACCACACAGGATTTAATGTAGATCACTTTAAAATATATATATATAATAATGCATGTACCAGTACTTGTACATTGTAAAATACAGTAATCATTATTTTGTAGCTCCTTCTTATTCCTGAACCCTCCAGTTGCCAAACTGAATCACTTCATGCCACGTACCATAATGAGTTGTAGCTCCAGTGTATACGGTCTAGGGTGAATGGCCACAAATATCTGCCGAATGAAGTGGTATTTTTCCCTTTGATTCCGCCAAGTTGAGAACTACTCATAGGGTGGCTGGTGATTAGCAACTGCAAATTTTTTGTTACCAATCTGAGGGGAGATAGAGAGTTTGCCAAGAATTTAAATCAAGTACATTATTTAAAATGAAGCACATTTTAAAAAACAGAAACAAAACAAAACAAAAATCCCCCCAAGACTTCCTAGTTGGAAGAAGCAGTGTGTTTGTTGATTTTCATTTTGGTGCAAGTTTTTGTCCCCTTGTGACCACAGAGTAGTAGCATTGCACGAATGCAGATGAGTGCATCCAAATTAGGCCAGAGCTCTGAAAGAATAATTTTTAAGTAATGTAAAATAGATAATTTGAATATTTTATTCTTATCAATTATTTAACAGTATAAAGAAGCAGCTTCTAAGTTATTAAAGCAAGAGTTTCTCTGAAGGACACGAAATATCTAGAGTCAAATAAATAGACAGATTGTAATTGCAGCTGAGACAAACCATAGCGTTCTTGCTCTGAGGTCCAGATTGTTCTCCTGGGCGAGAATACAACCCCTAAAGAACTCCCAGTCAGATCAGCCCAGCCCATTTTCAGTGCTGTGAGAATAATGGAAAACAAATTGTTTTAATGAACCTAAATAGTGTACGTTCATAGGCTTTTTAACTACCGTTGCTCTTTTATGTTTTAATTTACCTGATTGTATATATTCAGAAAAAGCTCATTTTTATTTCTGCTAATCCTTTCTTTCTTTCTATTTATGTATTTTTCCTTCATCCACTCTAATCTTTTACTTTAACGTTCCCCCTCCTCTTTCGCTGGTTCTCAGTTCCTTTGTTTCTCCTATATTCCTGTTCCTTGCTTTCTTTTTCCTCTCTTGCTGCCAGCTCTCTCTCCTCCTGTGTTTCTTTCATTACTTTTCCTGTTGCCTCCATTTTCAATGATGTGCGGGATCCTCATGGTATATAAACTGTAGGCCAAGAGTCGCTATATCAGAGACAGAGGTACTGAGCTCACAGGTGATCTGTTAGCCCACGTCTAAGCCCCGATCTAAAAACCCAACATCTGGGCAAAGCCCAGACAAATGTGACAGAAGAGAGAGGGGCAAGGAAGCCAAGGGGGGTTGCAAAGAAGTGATTCTAATGATGGACAAGGAGTCCATTCTAGGTAGGATTTAAACTGAGGACCTGTGGATGGTGACCAGGATCCAGGTTCAGGTGTTATTGAAGAATGGCTGGAGTCAGGATACTATGGGGGGAGTTGAATGTTTGCCGTGGAGACCGCAGAGGGGATACCCGCATGTCATGGGCAGCCCAGTGGCATGCCGTGCTCTATGCGGAAGATCTTTGCTGGGAGTCAGCCTTGCCTGGCCGCCTCCTCACCCCATCTCTTGCCGAGCTGAGACTGGGCATGTTACATTCTCCAAGACCAATTTCTTTATCTGCAGAGTAGGGTGCTAACGACGGGAAACTTACATATTGTGACAGTCCCACGAGGGAAGAGCAAGTTAGACCTCTTAGCATAATTCCTGGCACGGAGTATGAATTTGGCAGCAGTTACTTTAGTCCATTTTCTCCCACCTCTTTACCCATTTACTTGAGCCCATCCTCTCTTTTGCCTGCCTTTCTCTCTTGCATAAGAAATCTTGTTCTTCACCTAGGCATTATTTAACACGCTACAAGTTCACTAAGACCTTAAGCAGTGTGATCACAGAACATGAGCCGTTAAGTTAGATGTTTAAGCGAAATTGAAAGTAAGACAGATATATACTATGTATAAAAATAATTAGATGTTTGTATGTGCCTATATAGATGAGATTACGTAATGGTGGAGGCCAGTAAAATGGTTTTTTTCTTGCCCCAGGTTATGGATAAATATGGAGAGTTCTATGGCCGAGACAGAATCAGCGAGTTACTTGGCATGGACAAAGCTGCCCTGGACTTCAGCGACGCCCGGGAAAAGAAGAAGCCAAAGAAAGACAGCTCCCTGTCGGCCGTGTGAGTGTTAATTCTGCTCTATCCGAGGTCTAGGTGGAAAGGAGGAAAAAGTAATACGCTTCTGAACTTGCTAGTGCATTGATTTCCTTTCCTTCAGTGTCAGAGGAGTTGAGATGAGAGAAACAGAGAATATATAAAGTCTGCTTTTGTACTTCTGCGTATTTTTGCACTATGGAATCAGTAGATTTAATCTATTAATTTTTGAAGGTGACTTTGTCATTATATACATAAAGCAAGAAAAAAAGGTTTATAGATTTGCCTTTTTATCCCTAAATGCCACTTAAGTTGAAGTCAAAGATGCAAAAGCATAATATTTGACTTGTTAATACTTCCTGTTTGAAAAGAAGTTAGCTCCCTTTTCCAAAATAAGAAAGCTATGTAGACGCTTTATTAGAAATGTTCAAAGTTCATATTCTTTTATTATAAGTGTTGTGTTTTATTTAAATAGCGAAGACTTGGTATGCTGAAGTACTGTGCTGTCATACTATTACTTGGAAAGTTTATTTTAAAATGAGGCACTCCTATACAGTGCTTGCATGGAATAATATGATATCATTAGAAGGATGTAAACCAGTTGAACTGAATTCACCTGAGACTGAATTTCACATGCACGTATAGTGTTAGTATACATATATATATGTATATATATACATCTGTATCTGTCTTGCAAATTTAATCAACTATAATTCTAGAATTACAGTTGTAAAGCCTACATGCTTTTTAAAATGTAATTTCTTATTGTAGCCACTTAACGATTTTAGAAAAAAACGTACTCGTTACCTTCCCTTATCTGTGTATTTAAGGTATCAGTCAATTAGGTATGTGATGATTTCTCTGAAAACATAAATATTTAAGGTTCTGTAGAGCAATGTTAGTTTGTCTTAGGTAACTATTTTAGTTAGCATTAAAAAAAAACATTTCGGCTGATCTCTTTGGTCATATACTTTTTATCTCTCTGAAACCTTGTTAGAGCTAGTTGGGTCTTTAAAAATAATGTGAACCCAGTTCAAAAGCAGTTAGATAAGCAAATATATAGCAAGTTATGAATTTAAATTTAAAATATTACCTGGGCACTTTAAGAAAACAAATGTGGGTCTTAAAGAAATGTGGTCACTATACGTAAGACGAAACACAGCTGGCAGCCCTTAGGCATTAAGGCCTTATGTTAGAATATCGTGTAAGGACTATGGTGAGAGGGGGCTGCTGAGTTTCTTACTAGCATTTTCAGACCCCTGATAACCAATGTAGAATTAAATAGTTTTACTGAATTATGCATTTTCCATGGTCACATTTGTGACTCTAGAAAATGTCTGAAAAAATAGAAGGAAAGTTTAGACTCTTTTTTTTACTATGAACAAACAGTTTTAAATTAGTGGAATTTTCCACTGTTTTACATAGTAAATGTTTGCAGGTTTGACCCCTAGCAAAGTACCAAGAAATTAATGTGGCTTTTATTAATACCTTTAAATATGGATAATAAAATTAGAAGAATAAAGATCTAATACATAACACACATTACTAGGAAAAAATTTACAGGTAGTGTTCCTTTATTAAAGCGTTTAGAAGGATGGAGTTTTAAAAGATTATCTGTTTTCTATATGAATAGTATCTTAATGTGACCATTTGCATACAAGGATGATTCATGTATCTGTGTATGCATGTATTTATTTATCAATCAGTTATATAGGGCTTGGTATGTGCACATTTAAACAAGTGGCCAGCTCACCTCCTGGGGATAGAATGGCTGCCAGCAGCCAGAAAGCCTGCATGCTTCCTCATGTGTGTCTTTATGGAGTGAGAGGAGAGGTTATAATCTCAAAACCAAACCGTCTAGCAAAACTCCTCAGCTTCTGGCTTCTAGTTTACCCCTGAACCAAGCCCTGTGGCCAGGTTAACGCCATGCCCTGACTGACCTAGATCAGCTGTGCTCCATCCCTGGGGGTGGAGTCAGCTCTGCCCAAACAGCATCACTGCCACTACTGGTGAGAAAAGAGTATTGTGTACTACAAAATACTCTTAATGCTGTTGGTAGGAAACTTGCTACCCTAATGCATGACAGGGATGGAAAACAACTAATCATAAGAACAAACTTTTAAATAAAGTAAGAAACGACCATGGGAAGTTCAGACATCCTGATATAAACGCTTATTTTGTTTTGGATTGCTTTCATGGGAAATAATCATGCTCTCATGCAAATTATCCCATGGGTTTATTTTTTTTTCATCTCTTTTTTTAAGAAAAAGTATTCTTATATTGAAACCCATTGTAAATATTCATGAAATTTTAAAAAATATTATTTAATAATAAAATTAATTATAACTCAAAGACTGCTTTATTTCCTTAAAAAATTAAACCTTAACTCTAAGGGGAAAAGTCTCCTAAGAAGTCAGCTTAGCTTAGATTATCAACTATTTATCATTGCACTTGTAATTTAAGATTGGCCTAATTAAAAGAAATGATTAAAGAAGTAGTTAAAGACTAAAACAGTAAGTCTAGAGAAGCCTTTTTGAAAATAACACTAAAATTATATTATATTATTATCATATCAATTCCCTGGAATGTTGCAAAGGCTAACAAAATTATAATTTCTAGCCCCATAAACCAGTGACAAATTCTGGAAAAAAGTGAAAATTAAAAAGTATATTTTAATACATGTATATTTTAATCTGCAAAGATCATGAATATTTATGTTAAGATTCACTCATTCAACATTATTGAGAGACATTCAATGTATGATATAACGTGCTTGGTGCTGGGGATTTCACAGACTAGTGAGGAAGGCATCAGTACACATACATACATACACACCTATGCCTGAGAAACAACATGGGAAACGATTATAAAGGGAGGTGTCTACAAAGCGCTATGGGAACCAAGGGGAAGGGTTAAATTCCTTCTTGGATAGAGAAGGAAGTAGAGAAGGGGCATTTCTGAAAACGATAGGAAACAAAAACAAAATGAATAAGCCCTTTCATTGGCAAAATCAGTACAGTTGTAAAACAAGTGTGGACATTTATGCAAGTTTTTATTAGTTGAACTAAAAATTATTCTGTTGGGATGCAATTATGAATGTATAATGAAAGGGAGGAAACTTTCGATATACCTATGTTAGTTAATTTAGTAGTTTCCAGGAATAATTGTCACATATAAACTGTTATTTTATATTTACTGTAGGAAAAGAAAAGGTCAAAAAGAAAAGACTATTTTTAAGTAATAGAGATATAGTGATGCTTTGTTGTATTTTCCAAGATTCCTCTTAAAAAAAAAAAAAAAAATCACAAAACTCTGGAGTACATTTTCCAGCAGAGCTCCCAGCTCTTCCTGGGCTCCAGAACTAGAACTAATCTCCTGCGATGGTTGCCAGCCCTGCCGCATGGAGAGTGAATGACGGTAGTCTTTTGCAAGCCTGTGAGTCTCTGCTTCATGTCCATATCTACAGATTCTTCTTTCTTGTCTTTCCAGACTGAACTCTATTGATGTGAAGTATCAGATGTGGAAACTAGGAGTCGTTTTCACTGACAATGTAAGCCAACTTCATTACCACAAAGTAAAACGCACTCTGATTAGATGAGTTTGTTGGGCTTCAGTGGCTGGAAAGATGGCTGTTTAAGAAAGCTACTTAAATATCAGTTCGTTTAATACTGACCACATCTGAGAAAGACCCACAGAAATATATGATTAATCAGCCCATATCTCATTCCATTTCTTTCTGTAGCTGAAAGGTTAAAATGAAAATATATTTACACGAGAAAATGAAATGGAGATGCAAATTCGTGTGTATTTTCATTCAGATTTTAGTTGAGCAATCGCATTCTTCAAAATTTTTATAGATGTTAGAAAGTTCTAAATAAATTTTTAAAAGTTTTTTTTAACATTAATTGCGATCCATTTGTTTCTGCCAAATAAAGTACATTAAATTACTGTGCTCTTTTTCTTGATGGATCCTTCTTTTATCAAAGAGCATAAGAGCCTCTGAGTTAGGCATAGGACCCACGTATATATCCAAATATTATGAAAAAAAATCACCCGTGACTAAAAGCCACCAGTTGTCAAGGCAGAGAGTCACATTATACTACCTCGTTGGCTCAACAGCATGACATTTTTGATTCTTAGAAATTCCAGTTTAAATAACTGTTACTGTCAATTGTTTTTGTGCTACCATTTGCTGGCTATGGGAAGTTGCTAGAGAGAATCATGGAACATGGCTGAATAGATGGACTACAGTTTTTGCTGTTAGATCTCAGCCCATCCCCTCATTACTGCCTCTTAATTCTTTCACCGTCTTCTCACAGCCCCTACAGAAAGGATCGTAAGAACCTCCCCTAAGGCCTTCTGCTGTTCTTGCTGCCGTGCTTTCTTCCTTGGACATCTCATTTAGTCTCAAAATCTCACTCTAATTTTAGCACTTTTATAGTGAACCTTAGTTCCATTCTCCTAAAGACCTGTGACAGCCCTCCCCCAAATACTCCTGCCTCTATCCCCACCCTGCCTCAACCAGCCGTGGGCCCAGAACTCTGGGTATCTTAGAGAACCCTGTGGAGAGCTCAAAATCAAGTCTTGAAGTATCTTTTAGGACTGTCAACTGTTAGTAAGGTGTCTTGCAGCTAACTTCTCGTCTAGCAATAGAAGCAACTCCCCTGAGTAAAAAGGAGGCCACCCCAACTCAGCCACATGTGGCAACATCTGGAGACACTCTTGGTTGTCGTGACTGGAGCGGGGGAGCGCTACTACCAGCAGCTAGTGAGTAGAGACCAGGATGCTGCTAGCTAACCATCCTACTATGCGCCCGATAGCATCCACCACCAAGGGTCATCTGGCCCAAACTGTCAATAGTTGACATTAGTCAGTTGCTGTTGAGTAGTAAGTCAATACATTTTTCTCTGTGGGAGGATAAGTAAAAAGAGCCACTCCGATATAAAGGAGAGAATGGCACTGAACCTTGCAGAACAGCTAAAGCAAAATAAAATACACAAACAAACTGATATAACTGATTGGAATTATATAAATCTTCAATCTAAGAAGATAAAGTCAGTGGAGTGGTTATCATAGAATGAGAGCAGAGTAGTTTTTGACAAGAGTATGTATTCTATTTTCTGAGATTATTTTCTCTCATTTTGTCTTAATAGTCCTTCCTCTACCTTGCCTGGTATATGGCCATGTCCGTTCTCGGGCACTATAACAACTTTTTTTTTGCTGCTCATCTTCTTGACATTGCTATGGGATTCAAGACGTTAAGAACCATCTTGTCATCAGTCACACACAATGGCAAACAGGTAAAAGTTTATGTTTTCCTCCCCCTGCAAAAACTGAAAAAGCAACAAATATTCTAACAGAAGTTAACACCAAACCTCAAATGACAGTGTACAGTTTTAAAGACTTTTGTGAAGAGAGGATCTGTACTTTTTCTCCTATAGACCATGCAGATTTGTAGTTTGAGAGCCCCTAGACCTACATTCAAGTCTTGGCTTGATGGATAAGCTGTGTGACCTTGGATAAATTATTTAGTGATCTTTTAAATCTCAACTCCCTCATTTTGTAAAATGAGTACAATAAAAGTACCTACCTTATAGGGGTTTTGTGAAAATTAAATAAAAACAGAAATGTGGAGGTCTTAGCACAGGCTCCAGCACATTAAGCACTCAGGAAGATAGTTATTATTTTGTTCCTAATATGATATCTGCTGTATCTGATACTGTGGCTAAACCAAAATATGTTGCAACATCCTAACACACTAGTTATATTAGTAATAAAACCTGAGATGCTACATTCTTAATTTAATATCGTATTTTAAAACTGGATATTCATGGGCTCTTTTCTCCACTTTTAAATTGCGCAAAAGGAATAATAATGTTTCACACTTGACAAGGTCATGCTTACTTGGAGAAAAGCTGGCTTAATTCCAGATAATCAGCTTATGTTCTAATACAACCCATTTGTAATGTTAAAACTTTCATTATTAATAAACTTATCAATTCAGTCTCTATTTATCAAGTGTCCAGTGGGAGGTAACACACTCTATGTTAGTTATTTAGAATAACAGAGTCCTTCTTTTCCAGAATTTTATAATCCAGTGTATTTAAAAATCAGTGCCCTTCCCAAAACCTTGAACTGTGTCCATGGTTAAATTCACATTATCATGACCTTCAGTTTTCTAAATTTCAGCACAATGTTCTTATATATGTCACTCTAGTTTCTGAATATGAGTATGATATGCATGGCACGTCATGAGTCCGGTGACAAAAAGTGTACTATGCATATTCATCGGTCAATTAAGTAAATTGGTTTTGAGCTCCCAGTATGTTCGAAGAACTGGAGATGCGAAATCTGTGGAGTATTTTCACACAAAAAGTCTGGCACTACTCTCAATTTCTAAACTTTTGTTTATTTCTAAACTTTATTCCTTCTCTTTTTGAGGTATCAAACTTTCATTTGCAAAGATATATAGAGCTTAAATAGCCCTTATAGGTAAAACACGCAGAAATTTACAGTGGCCTTATACTTAATTTATAGAAGTGAATTAAGCCCTCTATTAAGAAAACATGTTTTTTCCAGATAATTATGAAGTGATTTTTAAAAGACTTAATATATGCTGCCACAGTTAAGAACACCAGGGGTATGTTGTAATCAGAGGAAGTAGACATAAAAAATAATGCATTTTAGTGTGTTTAGAACTTCTGTGATAGAACCAGAAATATATTTTTACCACCTTGGTGAAAGTCATATTTAAAAAATATACATATTCATATGCAAATTCTATGTATATTCATATATATACATATTCTATAAAATATATGTTTATATATACATACATATATATGCATATATATACATGTATGTAAAGTATAGTTTGGAATTAAAGAAAGATTACATAGAGCTGAAGAAAAACCTTTCAAACTCTTTTATTTATACGTTGAGAAAATTAGCCTTCAAAATAGTGTTATTTATTAGCTATTAAAGTGTCTTTCCCTTTGATCATTGGTTTATGTTAACAAAGCCAGACTTCTTAGTTTTATTATTTTTTTTAATATTTATGATTCACATTATTAACAGTCGTGCATTTCCAGATGTTAGAAACAATTCCTATTTAGTTTTAGGATGTGACTGAAAGAAAACGTGATTTACAACCCCTCTTACTATCATAACAAAAATGAGAGAGTTTTTGTTAGGAATGTAAATTATTTAAAGGGAATAGAACTTATAAAAAGAGAGAATGTATTTAATGTAGTATCTACTACCAAATATTTAGATGATAGAAAAATGAACATATTAAGCTGCTTATTATTATTAATATCAATTTGGATATGAAACTAAATCAGAGTTTTATTCATATTCTAGTTATAGTATGCATTTATTAGCCAATTAAGTAGTCAAGTTTTACATAAAATAAACTGGCAACTTGATAAAATATAGAAACTATGAAAATAGATTTCCCCACTGGGGAGATAAGAAAGGTATGAGGTGTGGATTCCATTAGCTTTTAGTCAGTAAATCCATTGACTTATATTTCTAATATATGTTCAATGTCACATTGCTTTCCAGCTTGTATTAACCGTTGGCTTATTAGCTGTTGTCGTATACCTATATACTGTCGTGGCATTCAATTTTTTCCGAAAATTCTACAATAAAAGTGAAGATGGCGATACACCGGACATGAAATGTGATGACATGCTAACGGTAAGTTCATACACTTTGATCTCCTATGAATGAAAAAAATTCTCCTGCTTCTTCAACCCAAGGAATTGTGTAGTTATTCTTTAACAGTGAAAAACAGAAAATAGTGTACACAGGAAAAAGTTGTGTGGCTTTTTAAAGAATTGATGATTTTCATTTTTTGTGGAACATGAAGGACTGTTTCTGCCAATTTTGCACATCTACTGCATCAGCCTGATAATTAGTAGAATCTTGAGTAAAGTCCTTAGAACTGGAAGGATTAATGTAAACACTTTAGCCTGTTGTTCATATATTCTAGGACAGCAGGTAAAATTGTTTCCTTGTAGAAGGTTTAGGTATTTGTTCACCTTAATGACTTGAACTGAAATTACTGAAGTCCAAAAATATCTCTTTTATATTGAGTATCCTGGGTTAAATTACCCTTTTAGTCTTGGTTTTAAAATCAACAGATGTTAAAGATTTCATATTGCTTTATCACTCTTCTATAACCTGCATCTCTAATATGACAAATCAGAAATTACCATATATGAGACGCTAGACTGGGAAGGGGAAAATTAGACAAAATATTTAACCTCTAGCTGGAAAGAGATGAATCCTTCAGTGAGCTCCAAATTGAGATACCTACACAGTTGGGGGCTGGTGTAAAAAGAGATGGACATCATGATGCTAAAATTGCTCTAGAAAAAATAAACATCTCAAAGGAGTAGTGACAAAGACCTACTAATATTATAAAGACTAGTAATTAAGACAGTTTTTGTCCTAGAGAATGACAGATCAATGGAATACAGTCTAGAAAGAGATTCAGATACACATGGAAATTAAAAGTATGATAAAAGTGGCCTTAGAAATTATGAAATGAAAAATAATTCAATAAATGGTATTGGTACCATGAACATGCTGTTAGGAGGAAACTGCTAAAAGTGGATGCCAACCAAGTTCTTTACATCAAAATAAATTCCAAATGAAATAAATCTTCCAGTGAAAAAAGAAAGAGAAAAATGAAAGTTAGGATTTGACTTGTGAAATAATAACAATTTTTTTTTATAGATTTATTTATTTATTTATTTATTGCTTGCTTGCTGTGTTGGGTCTTCGTTGCTGCGCACAGGCTTTCTTTAGTTGCAGTGAGAGGGGGCTGCTCTTCGTTGCAATGTGTGGGCTTCTCATTGCGGTGGCCTCTCGTTGCGGAGCACGGGCTCTAGGCGCGTGGGCTTCAGTAGTTGTGGTGCGTGGGCTCTAGAGCGCAGGCTAAGTAGTTGTGGCACATGGGCTTAGTTGCTCTGCAGCGTGTGGGATCTTCCTGAACCAGGGCTCGAACCCGTGTCCCCTCCATTGGCAGGCAGATTCTTAACCACTGCACCACCAGGGAAGCCCCATAACAACAATTTTTTAATGGGGAAAGGTCTTTCTGAACATGACATAAAACCTAGGGTCCATGTAAGCATAAAAGATTACTTTAAAAAGGAATAACTATAAGGAAAATCTTAAATGCAGATGACAAGCTAGCAAAAATATACTGAACACTATAACAAAGGGCCAGTTTCTTTAATTTACAAAGTCTTTGTCACAACTGAGAGAAGAAATAACAAGCCAAGAAAAATAAGCAAATTATATGACTAGACAATTCACTATAAAATAAGTTGAATCAGCTTATAAATATGGAAAGATGCTCAGCCTCTATCATATTGATACTTTAAAAAGTGCAAATCAAAACAATCAGTTGCCACCTTTACCTATCAGGTTTGCAAAATATTAAAGTTTGTTAATACCCAGAGTTACTGAATTGATTGAAAAACTGGCACCTTCATGAACACTGTTGGGAATTTAAAATAACACAACAATTTGAGAGAAATTTAATAATATCTATTGAATTTTTAAGTGTACTTACCCTTTGACTTGTCAGTTCTATTGCTAGTAATTGACCTGTTTATTCACAAATATGCCTCGCTATATTCAAGGATATTAGCTGCTATAACAAATTGAAAATAATATAAATTATCATCTATAGAGTCTTGATTAAATAAATTATGGTA
Source organism: Balaenoptera musculus (assembly GCF_009873245.2). Lineage (NCBI taxonomy): Eukaryota > Metazoa > Chordata > Mammalia > Artiodactyla > Balaenopteridae > Balaenoptera > Balaenoptera musculus. Next base: position 77,872,141 of record NC_045800.1, on the reverse strand, counting down.
AATCCATATAATGGAAAATATGTAGCTTTTTAAAATAGTAGAGAAATCTGTACATGCTGATATGGAAAGATGTACAAATTATACTTAAGTGGGAAAAAAAAGATCAAAAGGATCCTAACTGTACAAGATGATACACACACATATGCTAGAATGTATATAATAGGTATGCTAGAATACACATACTGTTTTTCTGGAAGAATACATAAGAAACTGTTAACAGGAGTTTGTACAGGAAGTAGGACCACAAGTCAAGGAGAGAGAAAACTTGTGCGCTGGGAGACTGACGGGTCACTAGTAGTAACCTCCACCAGAGTCGCTAACGGGGGACACTTTGCCACCCCCTCGCTGCTTCCCCACATCCCTACCGTACCATTCCAGGCCCAGTGAGGAAGGTACTTTAGAGATCCTTCATCTCCTCTTCTGTGTGCTGCCTTTAATACCACCTTGTCTCTCTGTCCCATGGCCCTGAAGACTTGGGGGAGCGGCTGGCCAGATGCAGGGAGGAGAGCAGAGGGCTGGAGGAGGCAACAAGGCACAGAGGAGGGTCAGTGAGGACTAACGGTAGGCACTTGTGCCTGCACTGACTCTGGGGGGATGCATTTATATTCCAGGAGAATCACCCCAATGGGTCTAAATCTCAAAATTCACCAGCCTCAGGTCAGAAAGTTGTCCTGCAGTCGTTCATTCCCAGAGGGTGTGATGTTCAGTGAACCGCTCACGATTGGTGGAAAGTAGGGAGGGTTTTAGATGGGGATGTGCAGTGGCCTGGGTTACACGGTGGGAACAACGTGTGACTTGCATTCGCCTCTCCTACCACAGTAGGACCCCCAAAATATCCTGGTCTCTCACTCTCACATCATGAGTTGTATCTGACCCTGTTCAAGTTGCCCTAATAGTATTCTTACATGACTACATTTTGCATCTTGCTCTCAGGATGTTTCCACTGCTTTTGTTAATTTTGTCAATGGATTTATTATGAGAAGAATCCGTGCGTTATTTGAACAAGAGGTGGGTTAGGAAGACCACTGCCTTTACCTGGTTGATTTTACCCAATGACAGGGAAATGTATAAAGAAGATAGAGAAGCTTGCCTCACTTTAGGATGACGAAATTGGCTTCTTGATGTTTTCATCTGTGGGCTTGGGACTGAGCTACAGCCAGGATTTTGTTCAGTTTCAGGAATTTCTGTCTGTATGGGTGAGACTGCCTCTGACCAGCTCTGTTGTAGGTATTTCTGTCTCTACAAATAACAATGAACAGATCTTGCCTTTGGCTGAGCTGAGGTTGGAGGCATCGTAAGTTTGCATCTTAGGTGTTTCTTTCTTGAAAAAGAAAACTCAGTTCCAGGATACAAACTACACCTCGGCTCCTACCTCTTTCATGATTAGGCACCGCTGTCAATCAGTCGAACCAGACAGGAGTCTGCGTACTTTTGCACAGTCCATTTCCAGCTGATCTTAACAACTATTGTGTCAGAGGCCACATTACCTAGGTTAACCTTTCAATTTTAGATCTAAAAACCCCTTTTAATTTGCCTCTTACTAATGCTTGTGCAGGGAGGTTTTGAAGAAGCCATAGCCACTTAAAATGTAAGTAATCACTGACAGTAATGTTCATTAAAAGTGGAGGCTTAGTAAAACCAAACAGCTAGCAAGACAGAATTATGGAGAAGCAGGTGGTCAGATTTCATTGTTTTAATTCCCCAAAGAGAATCTTTTCTTTATGCCAGTCTCCTTAGCATTTCTTTTTCAAAGAGTGAGGTCTAGTATTCTCATCTGAGATAGGTTTTCCTCACTCACGTCGTATTTTATTGCTGTCATCCTGAGTTCCCATCGCATTTGTTGTTTCAGGTTGTTTCTTCGGGTCTCAGAGAACATTGTAGGTTTTACAGGGGACGTAATTCACCCGCCAGGGTTTCATAACTTACAGCAGGTGGCACTGTAGCTGCAGTTTTGCAGAGTCAGTGATGATTCGCACTTAAATTTCTTTTCTTCTTTCTTTACTTACTTATTTATTTGGAATCACAGTGTTTCGAGCCAGAGAATCTAATTAAACCAGCCATAACCTGATAGGATTTGAACCTCTTCACCAAGAATGTAGGAGAAGAAATTGAAAAGTAATCTAAAGTTCTCAAGTCCAGGGCAAAAAGCTGATTGCAGCTAGAGAGCCAGGGAGACTGATGTGGCATATATAAGAGCATTCATCTCAAAAGGAGTGGTTTTCAGCCTCAAATGCCCAGAGGAATCACCAGGAAAACTCTCTGTAAATCTACAGATCTTCAAGACCAACCCCAGATCCCTTGAGTCAGAAACTGTAGGAAAGGTATCAAGACCTGTGTATTTTGGAAAAAGCTTTCCAGGTGGTTGAGCTAAAAAGTATACTCCTAGGGAAGTAACCTGCTTACGTAGTTGTTCTAAAGTACTTATTTTACCCTATCTTCTCAACGAATAATCTGTTTTCTCTCTTTCTCTTTTTCTCTCCCTGTGTCTGTTTCTCTCCCCACACCCGCCTTTTTTTTGGCCAAGGTAAAGATCTTATAAGGATCTTCACCAGCCCACTAGAAACTGTTACTCTTCAGTGTCCCCTAAAGGCAACAAAAACAATGATTAACCCCAGAATGTATCAGTTTAGGAGGTGGATGGGGGGAAAGTCACAGAATATTAAATCTTGAGAATTAGCAACTGCCTTGTCCCCATTTCTGTAGCACCAGGCACCTTCCTCCCTCATTACTCAGGTCCTCTGAAGAAAGCAGTGTAACTTTTTGCTGCCCAGCATTGCTCCTCCAGCTCTTATTATCAGGTTGAATCTGATTCTCTGAAAAGGAAGGTAGATGAAAGGACTTCCCTTTTCAGGCGCAGAATGGTAATCTGACAGCCTGCCGCCTCCTGTGACTGGCTGGTCACATTTCCTCCTACTCCACCACAGCAGCCATGGCCCTGCTATTTCTGGTGAGAATTTCTGATAATGAAGGAGAAGGTTGGGAAAATCAATATCAAAATCCCACTGGTGAACTGTGCATTTTATTCTTTTTCACTTTGGTATCTTATTAAGCCTAACTAAGCACATCCACAAAACTCTACCTCTCTTTTCACAGTATGACCATATTTCATTTTAATGAAATATGGTGGAACCCCCTCCTCAAAATTCTTAGTGCTATCATAGAATGAAGGCGAGCAGTGAGATGCACATATTGCCAAGAGAGGCCAAGTGGCTGACGAGAGATCTAAAAAGAAGGAGACATTTACTTTGGTAATTTAGCCTCATTCCATGGTCTTGTTTTCAACTTTAATGTCTAGAAAGTAAAAGTGAATCATTTGCCTGAGGACAGACTCACATTAACCAGACTCCTAAGAGTCAGACGTATCAGTCAGAATACCAACATTCCACTCATTAAAAGTTCAAGCAACAAGTTGATAGTCTCTTCTCTATAGAAAAACTCTATGGGGGGAGCCAAATTATAATCCAAAAGTCTTGGTCCGCAGGAATTAGCAAGAGGAATTAGCTAGACCATCTTAGTCACATACATGTCAAATAAGCGGGCTTGGAGAGCTAGGGCATTCCAGGACCTGCACAGGGAACTGCAGTGATCCACTGTTGGCCCACTATGGCCATTAGTGTGGGGAGTCAAAGGGCCAGAATTTGACATGGAGAAATGCCAGACCACAGCCAGGTAGATTGTCCAAATTAAGTCGCCAGCCGAAGGGGGCAGGGGGAGGATTATAAACAAAGCTAAGAATGGGAAAGCCAGGAAAGGATGGCCTATGTTAGTTCAGTAAGTAAAGAGTAGGCAGCTGCAATAATAGTTCTATTTCCTGTAGCCACAGTTAATCACATGTGTGGGCAGATTTGGAGAAAACATATAACCCCCAATTTTTCTTAATAAAAATAAGAAATGCATGTGGTAAAAACTAATTCCAACAGTATGCAAGAATATACAGGGAAAATAAAACTTTCTCTACCCACAGATCCACCATTAACAGTTTCAAGCCCTGTTTTAGACAAACAGTGCTAAGAAATTAATGCCATGTCCTGAGGGCTTTTTTTAAATGTCTTCAAATTTTTATTTCTAAAGATTGATTCAGTAGGTGGTACCAGGAATCCAGAATGTTTAAGCCTCGAGGAAATGTGAATGCAGGATTAAGTTTAGGCACCAATGGTCTCATCAGGCTGTCTGTAAAACAGGACTCTCCTGGCCTCTCTGTAAGAGAGACCCCCTTCCCTGGGCTCCAGAACAGTTCTGGGGTGATGCTCTTTGCTTATTGCATCCCAGACTGACCAACCTCTTTTCTGAGTGACCCAATCTTTTTTTTTTTTTTAATTTTATTGAAGTATAGTTGATTCACAATGTTGCATTAATTTTTGCTGTACAGCAAAGTGATTCCGGTTATACATATGTATATATTCTTTTTGTATTCTTTTCCATTACGGTTTATCACAGGATATTGAATATAGTTCCCTGTGCTGTACAGTAGGACCTTGTTGTTTATCCATCCTATATATAATTATTTGCATCTGCTAATCCCAAACTAATCCATCCCTCCTCCAACTCCCCCAGCCTTGGCAACCACAAGTCTGTTCTCTGTGTCTGTGAGTGTGTTTCTGTTTTGTAGATATGTTCATTAGTGTCATATTTTAGATTCCACATATAATTTATATCATATGGTATTTGTCTTTCTCTTTCTGACTTACTTAGCTTAGTATGACAATCTCTAGTTGCATCCATATTGCTGCAAATGGCATTATTTCATTCTTTTTATGGCTGAGTAATATTCCATTGTGTGTGTGTGTGTGTGTGTGTGTGTGTGTGTGTGTGTGTGCGTGTACCACATCTTCTTTATCCATCCGTCAATGGACTTTTAGGTTATTTCCATGTCTTGGCTATTGTAAATAGTGCTGCAGTGAACATGGGGATGCATGTATCTGTACGAATTACAGTTTTGTCTGGGTATATGCTCAGGAGTGGAATTGCTGGATCATATGGCAACTCTAATTTTAGTTTTTTTAAGGAACCTCCATACTGTTCTCCATAATGGTTGTACAAATTTACATTCCCACCAACAGTGTAGGAGGGTTCCCTTTTCTCCACACCCTCTCCAGCATTTGTTATTTGTATTGATAGATTTTTTTAATGATGGCTATTCTGACCGGTGTGAGGTGGTACCCTATTGTAGTTTTGGTATGCATTTCTCTAATAATTAGTGATGATGAGCATCTTTTCATGTGCCTTTTGGCCAGCTGTCTGTTGTCTTTGGAGAAATGTCTATTTAGGTCTTCTGCCCATTTTTCGATAGGGTGGTTTGTTTTTTCCTTATTGAATTGTATGAGCTGTTTGTATATTTTGGAAATTAAGCCCTTATCAGTCACATGATTTGCAAATATTTTCTGCCAGTCCATAGGCTGTCTTTTTGTTTTGCTTATGGTTTCCTTTGCTGCACAAAAGCTTATAAGCTTGATTAGATGCCATTCGTTTATTTTTGCTTTCACTTCTATTGCCTAAGTGACCCAACCTTTATTTAATTCTGTTCATTAAATTCCAGGCGTCTGACTTAGATGCAGAATACAAAAAGTTTCCTATCAGTAATTAGCTGTTGAACTATGAGCATTTTGGTGTCATCTTGCTGCCTATTCTTTGCCTGAACTTTATGCTCTTTAAAATGACCTGAGAATCTGAGGTCTGTTTGAGCCGTTCTCCATGAGAACAGCTGACCAGTCATAACTTTTCACTCCTCAGTCATCCCACAAGTGATTTTAGAGTACCTATCATGTGCTGGACATTGTTTAGGCACTGATGATAGAGTAGTAACCCAAGTAATTCTTCTTATAATGGGACTAATTCTAGTGGAGTGAGAGAGATCATAAAACATCAAATGAAAAATAAGTTGGAGATACAAGTCTGGAATTCAGGAAAGAGACCCAAGGTGTAAACAGAAATTTTTTGAAGTAATTAGCACAGATGATATTTAAGCATGAAACTGGAAAAGTTCCCCAAGGGAGTGTCCTAAAAGAAACGAAAAGTCAGAGAACCCAATCCTGGGCATTAGTTCATGAAGAGATAGGGAGATGAGGAAGAACCAGCCAAGGGAGCTGAGAAGGAATGACCAGAAATGTAGGAGAAAACCAGAGGAGTGTGGTGTCTCAGTGAGTGAAGATGCTGTTTTGAGGTCTTTGCCCCGTTCGTTAGGGTTACGGCAGACAGTGTTTTCTGTTTTGCATTGATGGGTGACATCAGCTGGGTAAATGGGAGTGTCTCGAACAGTCTGAGGAGGCCTCATGGAAGAAGGATTATTCACTGAGGCGCTGAAGGATGAGTAGGTTCTAATGGGATACAAATGGGAAAGAATATTGCAAGGTAAGGAGAATATGCAGGCAAAGATCTAGAATCAGGAATATTGTATTTGGAGGAGGCATGGGTAGAGGAGAGGGCAGTGCTTGGGAGCAGTAAAAGATCAACTTAGAGAGGGGAAGTATGGCTAAATCAGAGGGCCTGGAATGGAGAGTGTGGACTTATCCTAAATAAAGATAAAACCCTAGATGCTTAATCCAGTGGTCCTGATGTTGCCACCCCAGAGGACGCTTGGCAATGTCTGCAGACATTTTTGATTGTCTGTGGGGTGGGGCGCTACTGGCATCTAGTGAGTAGAGGCCAGAGATCCTTCTAACAAACATATGCTACAGTGCATAAGACAGACCTCACAACAAAGAATTATCTGGCCTAAAATGTTAATGGATTTGAGGCTGAGAAACCCTACCCCAAAGTGCTTTACTGCACCCCTCTTTTTTGGCAATGGACACTTGCAGCTGTACATGTTGTTGGTTGCTTTAAAGTTTCAGAGTTTAAACAATGAGCTGCTATTTCTTCCCTGCCTCTCTCATTTTTCTTTACTCTAGACATTAAAGTTAAAAAATTTCCACATTATATTCCAATGTGATAGATGAGAGGATGGTAAGTGTTAAGTTTGGTTTTTTCCTCACTTAATTTCTAACATTCCATCCAGTTATACAATGGACTTTTACTTCCCCATTCCTTTGTCTGTTATGCTCACAAAAAACTGAACAGTGCAATTAAATATAGTTTTGCGGCCCTGACTGTGATCTTAATAGGATAACCTTATGCCTGATGCTAGTGAGGTATTTTTCATTTCCTGCAAAGTATGACAGCAGGTGCTAAGCAGGCAGCACAGAGTTTTGTTTAAAAGACAGCAGAATGTAAGAGCCAAGTGTTTGCATCACAATTACAGATACTGAAACAAAAAGAGGTGATGTTGAAGGCAAAGATGCTCATCATTTCCACAGTGAAGATTAGGAACAAGAGAGATAATCTTAGGTGTGTTGAGTATAAGAATGGGCAGTGGTCCTCCAGGAAGTGAAGCCATTCCTCTCTTTTCCAGTGCTATATGTTCCACATGTATGTCGGGGTACGTGCCGGAGGGGGTATCGGTGATGAAATCGAAGACCCAGCCGGCGATGAATATGAGATCTATCGAATCATCTTTGACATCACCTTCTTCTTCTTTGTAATCGTCATTCTCTTGGCCATAATACAAGGTAAGCATCATCCTCAAGAAGACCTAGAATTTGACCTACATATTGTTGACGCTAACATTAAAACACAGGGTAAGAATGTCAGGTGTTTCCTAGAAAAGCCAAATGGAACTCTCCCGTTCAGTGTTTCTTCATTGGAAATCTGTAGAGGGAAAAACAAAGAAGCAAGGGACCCTGCTCTAGCGGGGAGACGGATACAGGTTTCTCTGGCCTCCTTTCAAATAACAGAACGGGAAGAGCACTTTCCTGGGTCTGATTTCCCGCCCTGCCGCTGCTGACCTTTACAACTAGTGGTGGGTGAGCCATTGAGCCTCTTTGGGTCTATCACATGGAAATTATATAAAGCTCTAAGCCATGGGTTATTGAAAAGATTTCTTTAAAAATGATGTCTGTTCCGTGTGCCCTGGGAGCAGAATGTTGTGCTTCACATTTGAAGGAACTGAGCCATAGTAAGTCTAAGTAACTTGGCTGACGTGTACAGCTGAAAAGTGTCAGGGTTGGAATCCAAACGCACAGGGTCTGGACCCAGAGCCGTCACGTGCAACCACCGTGCCATGTTGACCCATTCCGTCTTCCTTTTACTCCAAGGGAACTTGGAGCGGGTGGTTTTTTCCTCTCCTTTTATTCCAAGGTAACTTTTTTTTCCCTCAGAAAAATCACTCATGTTGTCTTCTTCTGCTTACACATTTATCCTAGCTTGAATTAAATGTCTATAAATGGGACATTATCCTCTAAATTCCACAGGCAAAAAAATGATACCCTTTTTTCAGTGAAGTACAGGAACGCGTTTAAAGGATTCATAACCCTTCCTTTATGTCTTTATTGAGTGTAACAATAATGTGTTTAGAAGAGGGCAAAGTCATATAAAACACTTGGAAGAAAACGTACAGCCCGGCAAGTCACAGGAGAAAAGGGAACTAAGCAGCAGGAAGCCGTTAGTTGCTGATTGCTACAGTTAATAACGTTATGGAAAGTTTATTGATGACGAACTTGTGAAAAAAATGATTCGAGGCGAATTCCTTACAGTTAACATGGGCATGTTTGATTTGCAAATTAGCACTTGAAAATCTCATTAGTGGCATTTTCTGTACTTTATGACCATAAATCTCCATTGCTCCTTCTTGGCGCGAAGCAGGTAGTAACATACCATTTGCTGATGCCAAGGTAACCCAAGGTTTTTCCTGCTGTCCCTTCATTTTTAAACCTCTTTTCAGGCAGTATGTGTGTGCCCTGGGAACTGCATGTCTGTCTGCCCCCCAAAGAAAGAGAGAACACTGCTGCCCTCGTAGGAGTATCCAGTGCGCGCTCACATCTTCTGCCAAGCTCCGAGCATCTCCCAGTGTCACGGTCCCGTTCCTTGGGAGGCTTAGCCAGGGGGCTGTGAATTTCATTATCCTTCTCTGGTTGATAGATTAAATCCCGTCTTTACTGAACACTAGGTTTAATTATCGATGCTTTTGGGGAACTAAGAGACCAACAAGAACAGGTCAAAGAAGACATGGAGGTGAGTCTCTCTGTTTCTGACTCTGCGTTTCTGTTGTTGTGGACACTGCCTGTCCCCACTGTCTTTTATCAAAGAATGACGGCTATGGGAGAAGGGGGAGGGACGTGAACAATGCATGGCTTCACTGGCCTGTTTTCGATTCAGGCAGTACCCAGAGTTGAGCACTGTTGCTAGGCCGTGTGGTGGGCGCCAGGTACATACAAACAGTAGTGTGGCGCCATCTGCCCCTCCAGGAGGGGGAGACCATTCATTCAAAGTGGTGGATCCGCTGACAAATAAGTAGACAGGACATCATGAGCAGTGTGGTGAGCCCTTTATAGGAGGAAACCCTGAGTGCCGGGGTCTCTGGGGCTGGTGTCTAATTTCCTCTTATATGATCAGGGGCGTACTTAAAAGAAGGGATGCCCAAGCTGAGGCCTGAAGATTGCAGAGGTGTGGATTTGAGAGAGAGCGAGCGCACAGGCCAGTTCAGGCCACCTCCCCACCCCGACGTGCCCCACCATGCCCATCACCAGGGGTGCCATTCACATTGGATTCTGTGAAAACGTCACCGCCTGACGTTCTATATACCAAGACTCTGATTTTAGGGAATTTGATATGCAGATTTTTTTTCTTGGAAGCATAACTGGTTCAGGATGAAGCATTACTTTCTAGTAATGGGGCTGGAGAAGAAGGCCAGCTAATTAAGAGCCTAATCATGCATTTGAGAAATTTACAGTGTAACTTACAGGCTGGGAAACAAGAAAAGGGTTTTCAAGAAAAGGGTTTTAAGCAGGGCAGTGAGGTGATCAGATTTTACATTTTAAAAAGATAACCATGGATTAAAATGGGGGAGTGAGCTCGACACTGGCACACCCAGGGACAGGGAAGCAGCTGTCAGCATTTTCTAGGTAGGAGATGATGCCGGAGCCAAATGGATTCAAGCAGTACTTCTTCGGCATGAAAAGAACTTGGTGACCGGCCAGATGCAGAGGATGAAGAGTTTGGAGCAAGCGGGGATGTTACTGAGGTTCCGTCCAGCATGAGCCTCTAGGAAGAAGCATGGTGGCTCAGTTACACACACAGTGACCGAGAGAGGTAACAAAGAGGAAGGGCAGTTTCCTGGGGAAAGCCGTTAAGTGGGAACCTGTTTAGTAAAGAGACACTGAATGGTGTACAAGACTGGATGCTGAATGCAGCCTTTCTGCTGTCGGCAGCTGTTGATCAGTAAGGCAGGGAGAATTATAAATTACCTTAATCATCTTGATTCTAGGCTCTCGCATCTAGGGCATCATAAACATGCCTCTGACGGTATGAAACAGCTTCTAATTTGCAGGGAAGATGAGCATCTGGAGCCACATGAGGACAATAATTATTGAATTCATTTGAGTTGATACATAGGAGATGCTAATGATAAAATGGAAGGCCTGCTTCTCCCTGGGTTTTGGGTATCAGGCCTGCAGATGGCAGACCTAGCGGGTGAAGAGAGAGATGGATGGGATGGGAGGGAAGCGGAGAGAGCAGGTGTCCTGTTTCTAGAGTGGACTGTCATCCCAGTACATGTCTACTGGTTGTGTGCCTAGCATGATGCCTGGCATGTGGCGGACCTTCTCTGAATTGTTGATTCAACACCTCACAGCTTGGTATTTGGTCTGGTCCTCCCCAGATGGAAGGAATTTGTGCCTCCCCCCTCCACCAGCTTGGTCATCAGACTTGGCTAGGATAGATACCAAGTTTGTGGTTTCAGTTGAGGACACATTCAGTCCTACCTAGATAATTTGAGCCAGTGTAATGAACAAGCGTGATCACCAAGCGTGGGCGTGCTCACTTAGGCTAGAGAAAAGAAGACATTGCTTTTCGGTCATCATCATCTTGTTCTCTTCCTTCTGCCTCTGTTACTTCTTGCTGTTGGTTCCTATGTCATTTAAACCCCACCGCAAGATGTAGTGGTGGCAACAGTTAAATTGATACTCAGGTGCTTGGCACAGTCTTATGGGATGATCTTTTATGTAGACCGAATAATCCAAGTAGCTGCCCCTGAGTGGTGAGTTGTGTTTTCCTTTTGTTTTGCTTTCTGAACTCTGACCTTTGAATACTGCCTTTGTCTTCCAGACCAAGTGCTTCATCTGTGGGATAGGCAATGATTACTTCGACACTGTGCCCCATGGCTTTGAAACCCACACTTTACAGGAACACAACTTGGCCAATTATCTGTGAGTGTGCCTGACTCGGACTCCCTTGCCTCTCCTGATACCCAGGCATCCCCCACCTTAGCAAGCCGGGGAAACAGGACAGAGAGCCCCTCTCTTTACCATTGGCTTCAGGCTTCTTATACCTCTTGGAGGGAAAGACCCACAGCTAGTGGTTCTTTTTCCTCGAGTAGGTTGACTTGACTTAGGAAAGGAAGTTGCAGCCCTCCACGTGAACAATACCTTCTAGAACATGAAATGAAAAGGTGGAAAGGATGAGCAGAATATGTACCAAGCCTCTCAGAGAGCTTTGGCCATGTTTGCCATTTCAAACAGGAACGTTCCAGCTGCTCCCTAGAGATATGTGAATCTTCATTTTTCTTTTCTGAAGAACCACAGACCTCTTTAGGCACCCCTGGAAACAGTTAAATGTTGCATTTTTTTTAATACATAGAAATCTGGCTCTTACTTGAGACTAGCCAAAACTGTACTTCAGTACAATATTATTTCTTAATCCGTTTCTAACCTGATTTTAATATCTAACAGAAAAGATATAGAGTAGCATTGTAGCAATTTAAAAAAAAAGTGGGTTTTGGAATTCACAAGTGTGTGATATTAGACAAGTTATTGAACCTTTTTAATTCTCGGTTTTGCAAATGAGGATTGCAATTCCTTCTCCATGAGTGAATGTGGAAACAGTTGCAGGCAGGGTCTGGCACTGAGCCTGGTATAAAGCAGCTCCCAAGAGGTATAACAACTTGATCTGTGAACACATTATAGCTCCTTTGAAAAAAATATTTTAAAAGCTGATTAAGCTGTTGGTCCCCATGGCATTTTTTTTTTTTGGCCCTGCAGGTTTGACCCATTTATTTTCTCTGCCATGAAGAGTTAGTCCATAGCAGAACCAGAAGTATTTGTTTATGCTGATATTTCCATACAATCCATTTCTGATTACTCTCTCTGTATCTGTAGGTTTTTTCTGATGTATCTCATAAACAAAGATGAAACAGAGCACACAGGACAGGTAGGTAAACAGTGACCATACATCATCTAAAAGAAATGATAAAAGAATCTCTGCATTTTGGAATAAATGTGTACATTAAACATTAATATTGGAATTACTTTCAGATATTAGTCATGGTATCTTAGTATAAAATTCCTGTTATCCTGGATGAGTATGCAAAGATTGCTGTAGTAGAAAAAGTAAAATTAGAATTGCACATTTATTAGCTGAAAATGCTGAGTTTGGGTTTTGATAATTATAATATACTTGATTGCTTAATCAGATAGAAGATGATTTCAAATGAACTTCATTCAGTAGTATTACAGTCATTTAAAAATAATTGCATATCCTGGGACAAGATGGCAGAGTAGAAGGACCTTGATCTCACCTCCACTCAGGAGCACACCAAAATCAGAACTGAATGCTAAACAAACAAACATTGATAAAAAAGACTGGAACCTACTAAAGAAAGATATTCTACATCCAAAGACAAAGAAGAAACCACAACGAGACAGTATAAGGGGTGCACTTGCAATATAATTAAATCGTATACCTGCCCCATGTGGGTGATCCACACACTGGAGAATAATTAATTATATTGCAGAACTAACTTCTCCCACAGGAGTGAGAGTTCTGAGCCCCATATCAAGCTCCCCAGCCTTGGGGTCTGACATCAGGAGGAGGACCCCTCCACCCCAGAGCACTTGACTTTGAAGCCAGCAGGGCTTGAGTGCAGGAGCTCCAAAGAAAGAACTGTGCAAAACAGAGATGCCACTCTTGGAGGGCACACACAAGGTCTTTTTGCCCCGGGACCCAGGGCAAGAGCAGTGACTTCATAGGGGCCTGGGCCAGACTTACCTGCTGGTCTTGGAGGGGCTCCTGGGGAAGCAGGTGTGGCTCACTATGGGGACAAGGACACTGGTGGATTCACTGGCCTGAGCGCTCCCAGAGGCCACCATTTTGGCACCAAGACCTGGCTCCACCCAACACCCAAACCACCAACAGGGTGGGAATGCAGACCCACCCATCAGCAGACAGGCTGCCTAAAGAAAGACTTCCTGAGTCCGCAGCCACCTCTAGACACGCCCCTTACATGGCCAGCCACCAGAGGGCCAAGACCCAGCTCCACCCACCAGTGCGGAGGCACCAGTTCCTCCCACCAGGAAGCCTGCACAAGCCTCTAGACAAGCCTCACCCACCAGGGGGCAGACAGACACCAGAAGGAAGAAAACTACAATCGCCTCCACTCTGTGGAACTGAGTCTGCAAACACAGGTCAGAAACTACCCTGGGACCACCTGGTCCCTGGCCCTTGGTGATGAGAGGGGAGTGTACTGCTGGGACACATAGGACATCCCCTACAGAGGGCCACTTCTCCAAGGTCAAGAAACGTAACTGACCTTCCACAAACATAAAAATACAAATAGAAATTCAGGCAAATGAGATGGCCGAGGAATATGTTCCAGATGAAGGAACAAGATAAAACCCCAGAAGAAGAACTAAGGGACATGGAGATAGGCAATCTACCTGAGAAAGAGTTGAAAGCAATGATCATAAAGATCCAAGAACTCAGGAAAAGAATGGATACACAGAGTGAGAAGTAACAGGAAGTTTTTAACAAAGAGTTAGTTAGAAAATATAAATAACAACCAAACAATTGAACAATAAGTGAAATGAAAAATATAGTAGAAGGAATTGATAGCAGAATAAATGAGGCAGAAGAATGGATAAGTGAGCTGGAAGATAGAGTGGTGGAAATCACTGTTTCAAAACTGAATAAAGAATGAAAAGAAATGAGGACAGTTTAAGCAGCCTCTGGGGCAATGTCAAAGGCACCAACATTCACACTATAGGGGTCCCAGAAGGGAGAGAGAGAGAGAGAAAGGGTCTGAGAAGATATTTGAAGAGATAATAGCTGAAGGATTCCCTACCATGGGAAAGGAAACAGTCACCTAAGTCCAAGAAATACAGAGAGTCTCAGGCAGGATTAACCCAAGGGGGAATACACCAAGACACACAATAATAAAATTGACAAAAATTAAAGAAAAATATTAAAAGCAACAATGGGAAAGCAACAAATAACATACAAAGGATTCCCCATAATACTATCAGTTGATTTCTCAGCAGAAACTCTGCAGGCCAGAAGGGAGTGGCATAATATATTTAAAGTGATGAAAGGGAAAAACCTACAACCATGAATGCGCTACACAGCAAGGCTCTCATTCAGATTTGATGGAGAAATCTTTTACAGACAAGCAAAAGTTAAGAGAATTCAGCACCACCAAATCAGCTTTATAGCAAGTGCTAAAGGAACTTCTCTAGGCAGAAAGGAAAAGGTAACAACTAGAAAAAAAATTACAAAATGGGAAAGCTCACCTGTAAGGCAAACATACAGTAAAGGTAGGAAATAGTAATTGACAGTAACGCAATATTAATGGGTGATTTTAACACCCCACTTACATCAATGGACAGATCATCCAGACAGAAAATCAATAAGGAAACACAGGCCTTAAATGACACATGAGACCAGATGGACTTCATTGATATTTATAGAGCATTCCATCCGAAAGCAGCAGAATACACATTCTTTTCAAGTGCACATGTAACATTCTCTAGGATAGATCTCATGCTGGGCTAAAAAGCAAGTCTCAGTAAATGTAAGAAAACTGAAATCATATCAAGCATCCTTTGTGACCACAATGCTATGAGATTAGAAACCAATTATTATAGGAATAAAACTGTAAAACACAAAAACAAATGGAGGCTAAACAATATGTTACTAAACAACCAATGGATCACTGAAGAAATCAAAGAGGAAATAAAAAAAAAAAACCTAGAAACAAATGACAATGAAAACTTGACAACCCAAAAACTATGGGATGCAGCAAAAGCAGTTCTAAGAAGGAAGTATATAGCAATACAGTCTAACCTCAGGAAACAAGAAAAATCTCAAACATCCTAACCTTACACCTAAAGCAACCAGAGAAAGAAGAACAAACAAAACCCAAATTTAGTAGGACAGAAATCAAGATCAGAGCAGAAATAAATGAAATAGACACAAAGGAAACAATAGCAAAGATCAATGAAACTAAAAGCTGGTTCTTTGTGAAGATAAACAAAATTGATAAACCTTTACCCGGATTCATCAAGAAAAAAAGGGAGAGAACTCAATAAAATTAGAAATGAAAAAGGAGAAGTCAGAATGGACACCACAGAAATACAAAGGATCATAAGAGACTAGTACAAGCAGCTATATGCCAACAAAAGGGAGAACTGAGAAGAAATGGACAAATTCTTAGAAAAGTACAATATTCCAAGACTGTACCAGCAAGAAATAGAACATATGAACAGACCAGTCACAAGTAGTGATACTGAAACTATGCTACTACCAACCAATGGATCACTGAAGAAATCAAAGGGGAAATTAAAAAATACTGAGACAAATGACTATGAAAACACGAGGTTCCAAAACCTATGAAATGCAGCAAGAACAGTTCTAAGAGAGAAGTGTATAGCCATGTAAACTTCATAGTTACAGCCATATAGGCTCAAGAAACAAAAGAATAATCTCAAATAAACAACCCAATCTTACACCTAAATCAACTCAAGAAAGAACAAACCAACCTCAAAGTCAGTAGAAGGAAAACAATCAATCATAAAGATCAGAGCAGAAATAAATGAAATAGAGATAAAGGAAACAATAGAAAAGATCAATGAAACTAAAAGCTGGTTCCTTGAAAAGATAAACGAATAAACCTTTAGCCAGATTCATCAAGAAAAAAAGGGAGGGCACCCAAATCAATAAAACTAGAAATGAAAAGGGAGACGTTACGTAGGAAACCACAGGAACACAAAGGACCATAAGAGACTAATACAAGAACTATATGCTAATAAATGGACAACCTAGAAGAAATGGACAACTTCTTAGAAAGGTACAAGGAATAAACAGAAATAGGAACATACCAATTACAAGTACTAGAATTGAACCTGTGATTTAAAAACTCCCAAAAAACAAAAGTCCAGGACCAGATGGCTTCACAGCAGAATTCTACCAAACATTTAGAGAAGAGTTAACACCTATCCTGAAACTAATCCAAAAAACTGCAGAGGAAGAAACAGTTTCAAACTCATTCTATGAGGCCACCATCACCCTGATACCAAAACCAGACAAAGATACCACAAAAAAAATTACAGACCAATGTTACTGATGAACATAGACATGAAAATCCTCAACAAAACACTAGCAAACCAAATCCAACAATACATTAAAAGGATCATACACCATGATTGAGTGGGATTTATCCCAGTGATGCAAGGGTTTTTCAATATTCCCAAATCAATCAGTGTAATACACCATATTAACAAATTAAAGGATAGAGACCATATGATCATCTCAATAGATGCAGAAAAAGCTTTTGATAAAAGTCAACATCCACTTATGACAAAAACACTCCAGAAAGTAGGCATAGAGGGAACCTACCTCAACATAATAAAGCCTGCATATGACAAATCCACAGCTAACATCACACTCAACGGTGAAAACCTAAAAGCATTTACTCTAAGATCAGGAACAAGACAAGAAGGTCCACTCTCACCACTTTTACTCTGTGTTGTTTTGGAAGTCCTAGCCCCAGCAATCAGAGAAGAAAAAGCAATAAAAGGAATTCAAATTGGAAAAAAAGTAAAACTGTCACTGTTTGTAAATCATGTGATACTACACATAAAAAATCCTAAAGATGCTACCAGAAAACTACTAGAGCATCAAGGAATTCAGTAAAGTCACAGGATACAAAATTAACACACAGAAATCTGTTGCATTTCTACACACTAACAACAAATAATCAGAAAGAGAAATTAGGAAACAATCCCATTACCTAAATGTCCATCGACAAAGGAATGGTTAAAGAATATGTGGTACATACATACAGTGGAATATTACTCAGCCATAAAGAAGAATGGAATAATGCCATTTGCAGCAACATGCATGGACCTAGAGATTGTCATACTGAGTGAAGTAAGACAGAGAAAGACAAATATCATATGATATTACATATATATGTGGAATCTAAGAAAATGGGTCAAATGAACTTATTTACAAAACAGAAATAGAGTCACAGATGTAAAAAACAAATTTATGGTTACCGGGGGGGAAGGGGGGAGGGATAAATTGGGAGATTGGGATTGACATATACACACTACTATATGTAAAACAGATAATCAACAAGGACTTACTGTATAGCACAGGGACCTCTACTCAATACTCTGTAGTGACCTATATGGGAAAAGAATCTAAAAAAGAATGGATATATGTATATGTATAATTGATTCACTTGAGGAAACACAATATTGTAAATCAACTACACTCTAATAAAAAGTTAAAAGAATTTCATAAGGACAAAAACAAACAAAGGAAACAATCCCATTTACCATCACATCAAAAAGAATAAAATACCTAGGAATAAACCTACCTAAGGAGGCAAAGACCTGTACTTCGAAAACTATAAGATGCTGATGAAAGAAACAAAGATGACACAAAATGATGGAAAAATATACCATGTTCTTGGGTTGGAAGAATCAATATTGTCAGAATGAATAAACCGGGCTTCCCTAGTGGTGCAGTGGTTAGGAGTCCACCTGCCAGCACAGGGGACATGGGTTTGAGCCCTGGTCCAGGAAGATCCCACATGCCGCGGAGCAACTAGGCCCGTGAGCCACAACTACTGAGCCTGTGCTCTGGAGCCTGCGAGCCACAACTACTTAAGCCAGTGCACCTAGAGCCTGTGCTCTGCAACAGGAGAGGCCACCGCAATGAGAGGCCCACACACCACAATGAAGAGCAGCCCCTGGCTTGCCGCAACTAGAGAAAGCCTGTGTGAATCAACGAAGACCCAGCGCAGCCAAAAATAAATAAAATAAAATAAATTTTTAGAAAAATGAATAAACTACCCAAGGCAATCTAGAGATTCAGTGTAATCCCTATCAAATTACCAATGGCATTTCAAAGAACTAGAACAAAAATTTTTTAAATTTGTATGGAGACACAAAAGACCCCAAATAGTCAAAGCACTCTTGAGAAAGAAAGATGGAACTGGAGGAATCAGGCTCCCTGACTTCAGTCTACACTACAAAGCTACAGTAATCAAGACAGTATGGTACTGGCACAAAAACAGAAATATAGATCAGTGGAACAGAATAGAAAGCCCAGAGATAAACCCACACACCTATGGTCAACTAATCGATGATTAAGGAGGCAAGAATATGCAATGGAGAAAAGACAGCCTCTTCAACAAGTGGTACTGGGAAAACTGGACAGCTACATGTAAAAGAATGAAATTAGAACACTCCCTGACACCATACACAAAAATAAACTCAAAATATATTAAAGACCTAAATGTAAGACCGGATACTATGCAACTCCTAGAGGAAAACAGAGGCAGAACACTCTTTGACATAAATCGCAGCAAGCTCTTTTTTGATAACACCTCCTAGAGTAATGAAAATAAAAACAAAAATAAACAAATGGGACCTAATTAAATTTAAAAGCTTTTTCACAGCAAAGGAAACCATAAACAAAATGAAAAGACAACCCTCAGAATGGGAGAAAATATTTGCAAACGAAGCAACCGACAAGGGATTAATCTCCAAAATATACAAGGCGCACATGCAGCTCAATATCAACAAAACAAACAACCCAATCAAAAAATGGGCGGAAGACCTAAATAGACATTTCTCCAAAGAAGACATACAGATGGCCTAGAGGCACATGAAAAGGTGCTCAACATCACTAATTATTAGAGAAATGCAAATCAAAACTACAATGAGGTATCACCTCACAACGGTCACAATAGCCATCATCAAAAAACTCTATAAACAATAAGTGCTGGAGAGGATGTGGAGAAAAGGGGACCCTCCTACACTGTTGGTGCGAATGTTAATTGGTACAGCCACTATGGAGAATGGTATGGAGGTTCATCAAAAAACTAAAAATCGAACTACCATATGACCCAGCAAACCCACTCCTGGGCATATACCCTGAGAAAACCATAATTCAAAAAGACACATGCACCCCAATATTCATTGCAGCACTATTTACAATAGCCAGGACGTGTAAGCAACCTAAATGTCCATCAGCAGAGGAATGGATAAAGATGTGGAACATATATACAATGGAATATTACTCAGCCATAAAAAGGAATGAAATAGTGCCACTTGCAGAGACGTGGATAGACCTAGAGACTGTCATACAGAGTGAAATAAATCAGAAAAAGAAAAAATATCATGGAATATCACTTATACATGGAATCTAGAAAAATGGTACAGATGAACTTATTTGCAAAGCAGAAATAGAGACACAGATGTAGGGAACAAACTTTTATGGATATCAAGGGGGAAGGGGAAGTGGGATGAACTGAGAGATTAGGATTGACACATATACACTACTATGTATATAATAGATAACTAATGAGAACCTACTGTATAACACAGGGAACTCTACTCCATGCTCTATGGTGACCTAAATGGGAAGGAAATCTAAAAAAGAGGGGAGATATAGATATAGATATATAAATAAATAAATAAAATTCACTTTGCTGTACAGCAGAAACTAACACAACATTGTAAAGCAACTATATACTCCAATAACAATTTAAAAAAAAAGAAATCCCAGAAATAAACCAACGCACCTTTGGTCAATTAGTTTACAACAAAGGAGGTACAATATACAATGGAGAAAAGACAGTCTCTTCAATAAGTGGTGCTGGGAAAACTGGACAGCTACATGTAAAAGACTGAAATTAAAACACTCCCTAACACCACACACAAAAATAAATTCAAAATGGATTAAAGACCTAAATTTAAGCCTGGATACTGTGTAACTCCTAGAGGAAAACATAGGCAGAACACTCTTTGACATAAATCACAGCAATATCTTTTTGGATCTGTCTCCCAGTGTAATGGAAATAAAAACCAAAATAAACAAGTGGGACCTAACTAAACATCTTTTGCACAGCAGAGGAAGCCATAAACAAAATGAAAAGAAAACCTACGGACTGGGAATAAATATTTGCAAATGATGCAACTGACAAAGGATTCATCTCCAAAATATACAAACAGCTCCTACACCTCAATATCAAAAAAACCACCAACCAAATCAAAAATGGGCAGAAGACCTAAATAGGCGTTTCTCCAAAGAAGACATACAGATAGCCAAAAAGCACATGAAAAGATGCTCAGCATTGCCAATTATTAGAGAAATGCAAATCAGAACTACAATGAGGTATCACCTCACAACAGTCAGAATGGCTGTCATCAAAAAGTCTACAAATAATAAATGCTGAGAGGGTGTGGAGAAAAAGGAACCCTCCTACACTGTTGGTGGGATTGTAAATGGGTACAGCCACTATGGAGAACAGTATGGAGGATCCTTAAAAAACTAACAATAGAGCTACCATATGATCCTGCAATTCCACTCCTGGGTATATATCTGGAGAAAACCATTAATTTGAAAAGATACATGTACCCCAATGTTCATTACAGCACTATTTACAATAGCCAAGACATTGAAGCAACCTAAATGTCCACTGACAAATGAATGGACACAGAAGACGTCACACACACACACACACACACATATGCACAATGGAATATTACTTGGGCATAAAAAATTATGAAATAATGCTTTTTGCAGCAACATGAATGGACCTAGAGATTATGATACTAAGTAAGTCAGACAAAGACAAAAATCATATGATATCTTTTATATGTGGAACCAAAAATAAAATGGTACAAATAAATTTATATACAAAACAGAAATAGAGCCACAGACATAGAAAACATATCTATGGTTACCAAAGAGGAAAGGAGTGGAAGGGATAAATTAGGAGTTTGTGATTAACATATATACACTACTATATATAAAAAATAGATAGCAACAAATACCTACTGTATAGCACAGAGAACTAGTCTCAATATTTTGTAATAAGCTATAAGGGAAAATAATCTGAGAAAAAAATATATGTATGTGTATAACTGAATCACTTAGCTGTACACCTGAAACTAACTCAATACTGTAAATCAACTATACTTCAATTTAAAATATTAAAATAAATAAATAATTGCATATTAAATGTTTAAGGTTCTGCCCAAGCTATTTGAAATTCTCCCTCCACAAATATTCACCTCCCATTGTTAATAGTTTGAATTTGAATGGTACAATTAAACAAAAATAATAGTTTTAAGGAACCCTCAAAATCATATATCACAAATAGGTTTTTTATCATTATTATATTACAGTCAGGATGAAGATTGATTATTTATTAGTAGAAATAAATAAGACCTGGTATAGTTAGGAACTATCTAAATGAATTTGGGATTATAACTATGTGAAATACACCATTATACATATGTGATATATATATATATATATATATATATATATATATGTATATAAAATAACAAATTTGAGTTTCTTTCTATCTTATATTTTGTGGTAACACAGAGATCCTAGGGAAAGATGTTCTTAACACATTGCCTTTACTTTTACAGGAATCTTATGTTTGGAAGATGTATCAAGAAAGGTGCTGGGAATTTTTCCCGGCTGGGGATTGTTTCCGGAAACAGTACGAAGACCAGCTAAATTAATCTCAGTCCCAGATCACCTCCGAAAACAAAAACACACACACACACACACGCTCTCTCTGTCTTTGTCTCTGTTCTTCTGTTTCTAGACTCTGTCTCTCTCTCTCTGTTCCCTTGGAAACATCTGCTGATTTTCTGAATTGCCAGCGTTACATGCTTTCTCGGAGCAGTGAAGCTGTGTTTCTGAAGACTTGACTGTGCTTTTTCCCCCACCTAGTGTATTTTCTTTGAGAATAATGACTGAAGAATAATCTAAATTCATACAAGGACAAAATAGGAACTTTGGAAAGAAAACCATTCTGGAGACTCTCAATCATTACACACACAGATTTCCTTCTGAGACGCCTGGAAATCAGCTTGCACTGTGGGACCTTCACAGAGAAGCGTGGCAGCCACACTCATCCGGCCTCTTTATTTCACCATCCGGAAAGGAACTCTCTAATGGTCACAGAGCACTGTCGCACTTACCAGATTGCCGTGGACACCAGTTACGAAGGGAAATAGTGCCTTACTATATGTGGGTTGAGCTATGCAGAAGATATGTGCATGAAGAAACATCTTTATTTTCTTTATGTCGACTTTTTTTCTTAGTTAGATTGATTTTTGTGAGGGTTTTTTTTTTTTTTTCTTTCATGCTTTTCTTTGGTGGGGGAGGGTAAGAAAAGCAGTTTGCGTGCACCTTTTAAAGAAGACGGGTGGCCTGTCTCAGGATGCGAGGAGGTTCTTCTCATTCATCCAGATGCCCATTTCCCCTCCCCCTGTGCTCCTGCTCTTATTTTGCTAATGCTCTGATGCAATATTGCAACTTTATGAAATCTTTGTATGAAAACAAAAAGACTGCAAAAAATACACTTTCAAAAGAAATAATTCATTGCATGTTTATTATGCAAGTTTAAACGAACCAAGAAAACCTTCAGAAGCAAGTTGATCCACGTGAAAGAACTTTCATGATAATTATATTCATAGTAATAAAGTGTCGTGGGCTTAATTGTATATTTGGAGCCAGTGTCATCCACCAACAATGTGATACATTATGAACTTGACAGTAGTTTTGGGTTTTTCTCTTTCTTTCGGCCACCTGTGATCAGTTGTGGATTAAGGACTTCTTGTCAGGCCATTTTTTTAATATCAAAGCTGAAGCAATATCCATTCAGGGATTTCATCAGTTGCATCAAAAAAAACACGAATAATAATATATCAATCACTCCATTTTGAGTCCTTTTAAATGTAATGCGAATCTTTACAAATAAAAAAGAGATTCAGAATGGAAGCAAGGTCATTTTGCAAATATTGGAGCTCTTTTATTACAAGGTCTGCTTGTTAATTTTAGAATTGTAAAACTGCTCTGATTAAACTATTTAACTTTCTCACCCTCTTTCTCCATTTCACTTATAACTGGGATGCATCAAAAAGCCTTGAAAGCCTTGAGCTTTTAAGTTGTGTGTGTCTAGGGCAATCCAAACACTGCCTTAAGGCCTGTCATACGTCCCTGTGGCTAAGCAAGTTTTCTGCTTTTATGATTACGGAACCTCAGAGCCATGGAGCATTTTGAATCACCTAGCTCCACCCCTGTCATTTCCTTGTCTTGGGGTCATCCAGATTTCTTGGAAGCCACCAATAACAGAAAAATCACTGTCTCCCAAATCATTTTAATTTTTAATCAGCTTTCATTTTAGGAAGCTCTTCCTTATTCAGGGCAAATTCATTTCCATGCAACAGTAGGGATTCATTTTCTGTCTTAATCTGGAAGAGGACTGGCACACCAGTAAGTGATATATGAAACGTTCCAATGCTAATTGAACATCTACTGTGTACCAAGGGCGGTGCTGGGTATCTACTGTCATTTTTCAGCCCATTGGCACAACATCACAGCTGTGTACCACTTAGATTTTGCATTTGTCTTGAAAAACTTTGCCCTTCTTCCTTTCTAGGTTAAATGGACATAAGACAGGTTCACAGGAGAAAAACAATTTTTTATGTACGTGAGCCCCACAAAGACATGGGAGGTTCCCAACGGTGAGGCAACTGAGGCTTATGCGCCATCCTGAGCTCAGGAGAAGAGAGTGGGGTCTGGACCTTCAAAGGGAACGAAGACAATTCCACAGGACGGTGGCAAGAGCAAATATTTGGTAAACAAGTTTTTGCCGTGCCAGGTAGAACAAACAGGCCCTGCCGGGCTCCCCCCAGCTTCCCGCACCAGCCCACACTCTCTATAGTTACCCCTGGTGATGGTTCTCTTCCTGGACCAGGTCTTCTATCTGAATTCTTTTAGACACTTGAGGAGGTAAAAAGCTCTTCCTGAGTCTTATGAGGCTTGACTGACTTCAGCTCAAAGTGATCCACATGCCAAAGTGGCACATTCTGGGGAGGCTCATACTAAACCTCTCAGTAACATTTTTATTTGGGTGAAGGAGTCAATTTGTGCTGTGGGAATCCTCAATCCAGCTCAAGGAGGTGACCTCATGTTCTGAGGACTCTGGATAAAATAAATGAGGTCAGCTCCACAAAACATCCAAGACCACGTTCCCCTTTGCCACAAAACACTTCAGAGGAAGCACGCAGTGCAGAGGAATAAATGTTCTTCTGGGACATGAAGTCTGACAGATTCAGGCCTTCTGTTCATAATGCCAAAGTCAGAGTTGACATGAAACAACAGTACAGGTGAGAGGTGAGCAAACAAATTCCTAGTTGTCCCCTGGATTCTGCAGATTCTTGTAGACTCTCCTGATTGATTGCTCCTGGCTTTACAGCCCTGGTCAGTGACAGACAAGTGCTCAGGGAGAAGCAGAGAAAGGCTGAATTCAGGAAAGGAAGCTTCCTTCCACTTGGGGACTTTGGCCATCAGTGTTGGAAGGAGCAGAGCTGGTCACTTTAGAAACTGTCATTGGTGCTGTCAGTGGCCGACAGAGGAGGAGGGTACCTGTTTGTTTCCGTCTCAAGGCCTCAAAGGGGAAGGGGCAGATTTTCTGCGTTGGCATTATTATTAAATCTCCCAGGAAATGTTGCACGAATTGCAAACACACTGGGACTCTCTCCTTCTCTGATTAAGCTCAGGACTGCCTAACTCAAACTCAAGAAATGTAATCCCCTCAGAAATTTTCAAGTATTCAAACAATCACAAAGAGTATCATAATATCATATCTTCATGTCTCTGCTTCCACTCTCACAGCCATTTTTCTCCCTTTCTTATTTCATCTATTCCTACCCCACTTTTTTTCTTTGGAAACATCTCTTGATTCTACTCCATAAGATAAACAGCTAAAGCAGGCAGTTAGCTAGATAGGAGCAGAGCAAGGGGGGCAATGGCCAAGTGGCAGGAACCACACACCTAAGAGCAGGGGTCCTTGGGTAGACAAAGAAAAGTAGGAACTTCCAGACTGACAGGAAACCACACATTTTGGGGTGACGAGTGTCCTGAAGGCAGACAAAGAAAGGTGGGAAAAGGCGGGAATCTCTGGTGTCCATTGTAACCTTTTGGTCACTATGCCCTCATTACAATAAAATTAGCCTTGCATATAAGAAGTTCTCATCATGCACCGATGCCACGATACTTCCAACCAAGGCTAAATAAGGACAAAAATCCTTCCTCCCTTCAGGAAGGTGGGGCTGATGAAAATCAGGGAAAACAACCCCCAAACCTCCCCCTCCCAAATGAATATTCCACCTCTTCATTTCTACATCCACATAACAAGTTTCCCAAAGAAACTCAGGGCAGCTACTCACCCGAGCCCGGCTGCTCTCCCCTAGGGAGCGTACAGTCGCTTAAATAAACCCTTGCTTTACTTTCCTGACCTCCCGCCTTGTCCCTGAATTCCTTCTGCGACGAGACAAGAAATCAGCCGCCAGTATCATCTTTGGCGAGGCAGCCAGGGGAGTTCGGTAAGCCTCAGCCGCTCGCCTCCCTTGCGCTTGAGAGGCGCTGCCTTGCTTCCTGCCATTCGTTTCTCCCCCCTCCATTCCCTCCCTCTCTCCCTCTCTTATTGTCTGTCCCATTTTCGGACCTGTTGTTGCAAAGATGTGGGCACGAGTCGAGCATCTAAAAGCCACTAGGGCACTCGCCACTGGAAGACTCTCGTCGGGACGACTGGGTAGTGGAGTGGACGAGAAAGACGATAGGTCTGTCCGCCCACCTCAAGGCAATTTCCGGGCAACGTTTTTAGGCACACAGTTAACAGCATAACACCACCCACTCCCTGCAGCTACCTTTATAGGCTCATTATTGGTCCACCTATGCCTGACTATCCTTGTCTCTCTCTGTGTCCTATCTTTTACTTTCCATTCTTATTTCATGCCTTACTCTGCTGGAAATGGGGAAAGAGAATCTGCCAGGCATTCTTCAACCTTACCGTTAGGTCTTATACCTCTCATTACTCGCAAGGCATGTCAGGAAAAGTTTCCAAGCATTCTCACAGGCAGCTAGGGACCCAAACCATAGGAGCTTTGCCCTCTGGGTTTGCCTTATCCACCAGCTTAATTAGCTGTCACCGGGTTCAATTGTGTGGAAGTATAAAATGCAGCCTTACCCAGACTGTAAGGGAGTTCACACCGTGCCCATGGCTGTTACGGTCCCTTCGGGAGCTCCCTTGTGCCGGGTGGTCTGTGTACATAACCCGTGGTGTTGGGAAGGGGGACAGTCCTGCCCCGTGCGGTTGGAACCAGCGGCGGTGGGACTGCATCTGGGCTGGCAGCCTTCTCCACTCGCCTCTGCACGGCGCCCTGCATTCGGCCAGCCCCCTCCACGGTCCGCCACACAAGCGGGATCCATCCCCGCCCGCAGCTCACACTGTAGGCGCGGGGCAGTTCATGCTGGGGGCGGGACGCGCGCATGGCCACGCCCCAGGGACACATGACCCCCGTTTGCCATGCTTGCCTCCCCGGGTTGCGTGATTGGGAGTGTTCTTGCAGGGCTGTCGGGCCCTCCATCCCACTAAGTTCAGACACAGTGCCTCCACCTTGGGACACCATATCCCCCCACCCCCGCCTGGTGGCGCTGCCCGCTGCATGGAGCATTTGCGGGGGGGGGGGGCAGGGTAGCACCAAGGCCCGGGGGTGCTGCCCACAAAAGGGAAGGGAAAAGAAAGGCTTTTTCACAAACCACCTCCCTTAATGGTCAGTGCCTGTTTCCAGAAATATACCACCCTCTTAGGAAAAAAACGCTGTAACCGAAATAGGTCCTAGAACAATGAGGATGTCTGTTCTAGAAGTACATACCCCAGAACACAGAGATAATCGCTGGCCACAGAATCTACAGAGAAGCCTGCAGGACGGTCACTCATCCTGGGCACCGCAGACACCAGGATAGGACACAGGCGCCAGGATGCTGGGGCCAGCAGGACCGCCGTATGGGGCAGTAGCTAGCCCCCACTGTGGCTAGTGTCGAAGGGACGAGGTGGACAGGGACACCTGGAACTCATCCTGCCTCAGGGAATCCGCACGGGACCTCCTAACGCTAGCGCTCCTCTCTGTCACGGGAGCACCATCTCCCTGAAGGAAGGATAGGAAACACCCCTTCCATCCCCAGGGACTGACCCCTCAGGTGCATTCTGAGTCCCTAGGACAAGTTTCCTCTAGACTGTTTAAAGTGAAAAAAACTTGCTTTCTTTTGTAACACAGCCTGGCCCCAATATACACTTGAGGACGATGAGGCCTGACCAGAAAATAGAAGCCTCAACTATAATATGTACCATCCTGCAGTTAGACATCTAAATGAACAGAAGTTCCTTATGTTCAGGCTTTTATGGAACTAAGAGAGAACCTGGAGCTACGCAAGTCCTATGTTAGGGAACCTTGCTGGCTGGGACCCATTCAGGCTACACAAAAGCCCTCTCTAGTGGCATCTGTGGAGGAACACAAGCCCCAGACAGAAGACCCAAGCCCCACACTCTTTCACCACCTTCAGCTCCTCCCCTGCCCTATAAGCCTCTTCACCCTTCCATACCAGCAGCGCAGGCAGAGCTTCCCAGCCCCCTTCAGGAAGTAGTAAGTGGGCCTCAGGGAATTACCGGAGTCCACACCCCTTTTTCTTTGTCCAACCCAGTGCTGCACTCGCTTAGGCTGATTCTCGGAGGACCCCAGCTGGCTCACTGAAGAATTCCAGGGACTAACTCTATCCTTTGACCTTACCTGGAAGGACCTAAATATTGTTCTTTCCCACTGCTGCACCACTGAGGAAAGACCCATATTTGGGCACAGGCTCAAACATATGCTGCTGGATTACATGTCACCCAACCTCACCAATGCCCTGTGGACATGACAGCAGTGCCTCTAATGGATCCCAGTTGGGACTATTGGCCAGGCCAGCCCGGTATCACTAGAAGGGATCACATGATCCTCTGCCTTGCTGAAGGGATGAAACAATGCATAATTAACCCTGTTAACTATGATATGGTTAAAGAGATCACCCAAGGCCAAGATGAAAATCCAATCCTACTTCAAGCCCGATTGGTATCAATAGATTTCCTCAGAAAGTATACGAATGTAGACGCAGACACTTTTGAGGGACACATTGTATTTGCAACCCACTTCACTAGCCAATCAGCCCCTGACACCCATAGGAAGCTTCAAAAGTTTGCCATGGGGCCCCAAACGCTTCTCAACCTTTTTATTGATACGGCCTTCAGGGTCTTTAGCAATAGAGACCAGGCTGTGGAGGAAAGGAAGGAACAGTGTGACTTAAGAAAGGAATGACTGCAGGCTAGGCTTTTGGCAGCCATCACAACAAGACCTAACCCAGCACCTGGTCACCCCAAAAGTACTCCCAGAAGACCCCCTCCAGGAAAGGGAACCTTTTTTAGCTGTGGGAGCCCCAAACACTGGAGGAAGGAATGCCCAGGAAACAGGTCCCAGCTACACCCAGGATGCCATGCCCACACTGTAAGAAGGTGCACCACTGGAGGACGGGATGCCCCCAGCTCCGAAGCAAGTGAGGAAAGTCCCCCAAGCTAGTCATGGCCGTGTTTGATTGATAGGACCCAGGACCTCCCAGGGCTCCTGAGAAGACAGTCATCATCACACAGGAAGAGAACTGCGGGAGACCACTGACGTGGCAGGTAAACTTGTCCAGTTTCTAGTGGACACAGGAGCCACTTAGTTTGTCCTGACTTCTCACACTGGGCCCCTTGCCCCCGAAACCTGCTCTATTATTGGAGTAGAAGGAAGACCAAAGCGAAAACATTTCACCACCCCTCTACCTTGCACCTGGGGGAAGATACTTATAACTCACAAGTTTCTTATCATGCCTGAATGCCCTAGCCCATTACTTGGAAGGGACTTCCTCTCAGCCTTGGGGGTGACTCTTACTCTCCCTGAAAGCCAAAAGCAAGGAATGTTTTTGGCTGGACTATGTATTATACAAGACATGGACAGTCCAGCCCAAAATATTCCCCCAGAAAAACTTATAGATCTACAGGTCTGGGATCAGGGAATCCCAGGAAAGGCAAAGTTTGTCACTCTTATAAAAATCACCTTAAAAGAAACTAACAACTTCCTTTCCAGGCAGCAACACCCCATAAAACCAGAGACTCCAACCCCTAATCTCAAAATTTATCAAATATAGGCTTTTGGTGCCATGTCAGTCTCCCTGTAAAACTCTAATCCTACCCGTCCTCAAACCTAGTAGGGAATATAGAATGGTCCAAGATCTCTGAATCTTACATGAAGCTGTTAATTCCTCTTCATCCAGTTGTTCCCAACCCATACACAATCCTTACTTGGTCCCAAAGGATACACCTGGTTTATAGTCCCTGATCTTAAAATGCCTTCTTCTGTATACCTGTTCGCCCTGATTCTCAATACATTTTTGCTTTTGAATGGACTGACCCAGACACTCATGAGACCCAGTAATATACCTGGACTGTCCTTCCTCAGGGATTCCAGGACAGCCCACACCTGTTTGGCAAGGCCTTGGAACTAAGGAAACTAAAGTTAGATATGAGGGCATTATTACAATATGCAGATGACTCCTTATCTGCAGCCCTTCAAAGGAAGCTTCAGACCAAAACACTGTACAGATCCTCAGTTTCCTGGGCTCCAGGGGGTATAAAGTATCCCCCCAGAAAGCCCAAATTTCCTCCCAGAGGGTCACCTACCTGGGACATGTTCTAAGGCAAGAGAAGCGCACCTTTACGACCCAGCATAAGGAAGCAATCCTCCATTTACAATGACCACATACAAAGAAACGGCTCAGAACCTTCTTAGGAAGGGCTGGGTTTTACAGGATTTGGATCCCCAGGGTTGGTCTCATGGCAAAACCATTGTATGAGGCCTTGAAGGGACTGGACACAGAACCTCTATATTGGACAGGGAATTTACAAAGAGCATTTGATTAGATAAAGACAGCCCTGACTAGTGCCTGAGCCCTATAGGGATCCCAGATCTTAACAAGCCCTTTACTCTATTTACCTCAGAGAAAAGGAATAGCCCTGGGAGTTCTCACCCAAAAAGTAGGGCCAGTTCCACGGCTAGTGGTATATCTCTCCAAGCAATTGGACCCAGTGGCCTCAGGATGGCCAGGCTGTCTGAGAGCCATAGCAGCCACAGCCCTGCTAGTTGAAGAGGCCACAAAACTCACCATGGATCAACCCCTGGAAGTATTAACCCCACAGCAGGTACAGGGAGTATTAGAAAATTAAAGGACAACAATGGCTGACTAGAGGCCGCCTCACAAAATATCAGGCCATCCTTCTTGACTCTCCTGAAGTGACCCTTAAAGTATGTCAGGCCTTAAATCCAGCTACCCGTATGCCAAGAGAAAGCCCAGGGGAGTTGTCTCATTCTTGTACTGAGACCATCAAACAGGTGTATTCCAGCAGACCTGACCTTAGGGACCAGCCCCTCGAGGACCCTGATGCTGACTGGTTTACTGATGGAAGTAGCTACATACATGATGGCATCCAGAAAGCAGGGTATGCCATAGTAGATTTACATGAGCTCATAGAGGCTGATGCCCTGCCACCCCAAACCTTGGCACCAGAAGCCAAGCTTATAGCCCTAGCTCGAGCTCTAAGGCTAGGAAAAGATAAGAGGATCAATATCTATAGGGATTCTAAGTATGCATTTTTGGTGTTACATGCACATGCTGCCTTCTTGAAACACAGGGGACTCCTGACTGCATGGGGCTCCCCAATCCAGCACTGCCCGGAGATCTTGGAACTCCTAGAGGCAGTACAAGACCCTAAGGAAATGGCACTTATCCACTCTAAGAAACACCAGAGGGGAAATTCACAC
Source organism: Balaenoptera musculus (assembly GCF_009873245.2). Taxonomy (NCBI): domain Eukaryota; kingdom Metazoa; phylum Chordata; class Mammalia; order Artiodactyla; family Balaenopteridae; genus Balaenoptera; species Balaenoptera musculus. The sequence goes on along the minus strand of NC_045800.1, from coordinate 77,841,065 downwards.
TAGTAAAAGCAAATAACCTGGCTGACAAGACAGCAAAGAGTGCAGCTCTTAAAACCTCTTCAACTCAGGTTACCTTACTCCCTCCATGTACCAAACCCCAGCCTGCTTTTGCCACCCCAGTATATAAATAAGGAAATAAAGTAGGCTAGAACTAGGGGATATCAAAAGGGCCCCAATGGATGGTGGATTAAGGAACATACAATAATGCTGCCCAGAGCATTACAATGGAAAATTTTAAAGGCACTCCATGATTCCTCTCATCTGGGGAGGGATGCTTTGACTAGCCTGGTGGAAAAAGCTTTTTCTGGCATAGGCCTTTCTCAGACTATCTTAGAAATCACAAAGGCCTGTAACATATGCTACCGTAACAGCCCAGAGAGAAAAGAGGCCCCCACCCCTCCTCCAGCCCATCCAAAGAAGAGGAACTTATCTGGGAGAAGACTATACCCAGATGCCATCCTCCCAGGGAGATAAATACCTCCTAATTATTATTGACACTTTCACTGGGCGGCAGGATGCCTTTCCAACAAGGACCAAGAGAGCTTAGGAAAGTAACAAAGGCATTATGAAAGAAAATAATTCCTTGGTCCAGACTTCAACAGTCTTTACAAAGTGATAATGGCCCCTCTTTTGTGGCTAAGGTTACACAACAAATCTCTACTGCCCTAGGCATTTGCTACCACCTCCATGCTGGCTGGAGGCCTCAATCATCAGGGAAAATAGAAAGGGCAATCAACTTTAAAAAAGAATCCTGCCTATGTTTTCCTCTAGGAGTTTTATAATATCTGGTCTTAAATTTAGGTCTTTAATCCATTTTGAGTTTATTTTTGTGTGTGGTATTAGAGAATGTTCTAATTTCATTCTTTTCATGTAGCTGTCCAGTTTTCCCAGCACCATTTATTGATGATACTTCTTTTCTCCATTGTATATTCTTGTCTCCTTTGTCATAGATTAATTGACCATAGGTGTGTGGGTTTATTTCTGGGCTTTCTATCCTGTTCCATTGATCTATATGTCTGTTTTTTGTGCCAGTGCCATACTGTTTTGATTACTGTAGTTCTGTAGTATAGTCTGAAATCAGGGAGCCTGATTCCTCCAGGTCCGTTTCTCTTTCTCAAGATTGCTTTGGCTATCTTTTGTGTTTCCATACAAATTTAAAAATTTTTTGTTCTAGTTCTGTGAAAAAAGCCATTGGTAATTTGAAAGGAATTGCACTGAACCTGTAGATTGTGTTGGGTAGTGTAGTCATTTTGACAATATTGATTCTTCCAATCCAAGAACACAGTATATCTTTCCAACTTTTTCTGTCATCTTCAATTTCTTTCCAAAAATAAACAAATGGGACCTAATTAAACTTAAAAGCTTTTGCACAGTGAAAGAAACCATAAATAAAACTAAAACACAACGTACGTACACAATGGAAGAAAATATTTGAAAATGATGTGACCTACAAGGGCTTAATTTCCAAAATACACAAACAGCTCATTCAGCTCAATATCAAAATAAAGCAAACAATTTAAAGACCCAAATAGACATTTCTCCAAAGAAGATATACAAATGGCAAAAGACACATGAAAAGATGCTCAACATCACTAATTATTAGAGAAATTAAAATCAAAACTACAATGAGGAATCACCTCACACCGGTCAGAACAGCCATCATTAAAAAGGCTACAAATAATAAATTCTGGAGAGAATGTAGAGAAAAAGGAAACCTCCTATACTCTTGGTGGGAATGCAAGTTGGTACAGCCACTATGGAGAACAGTATGGACGTTCCGTAAAAAACCAAAATATAGCTACCAGATGATCCTGCAATCCCACTCCTGGGCATATATCTGGAGAAAATCCTAATTCCAAAAGATACATGCACCCCAATGTTCACTGAACCATGACTGACAATAGCCAAGACATGGAAGTAACCTAAATGTCTATCAACAGATGAATGGATAAGGAAGATGTGGTACAAATATACAATGGAATATTATTCAGCCGTCAAAAGAATGAAATAATACCATTTGCAGCAACCTGGATGGACCTAGATTACCATAATAACTGAAGTAAGCCAGAGAGAAAAAGACAAATATGATATATCGCTTATATGTGGAATCTTAAAAGAATTATACAAATGAACTTTTATACAAAACAGAAATAGACCCCCAGACATAGAAAACACACTTATGGTTATCAAAGGGGAAAGCGGGGGCGGCAGGGGAGGAGGGATAAATAGTAGTTTGGGACTAACAAAAAAACACTACTATATATAAAATAGACAACAACAAATACCTACTATATAGTACAGGGAACTCTACTCAATATTTTGTAATAACCTATAAGGGAAAAGAATCTGAAAAAAATACATATATATGTATGTATAACTGAATCACTTTGCTGTACACCTGAAACTAACACAACATTGTAAATCAACTACATTTCAATAAAAAAGAAAAAGAAAAAAGAATCCTGGCTAAGCTTTGTCAAGAGACATGAGAACCTTGGACAAAGCTTTTACCCATAGCCCTCCAGAGAACCAGGGACACACCTAAAACAGGGCTAAGGCTCAGCCCCTTTGAAATGACTTATGATAGGCCCCTTTTATCCTCTGATATTTTGGTAGACACCAAAACCAGTGAATTCATTAGGTACCTAATTAATCTGCAGCAAGTCCAAATGACAATTTCAGAATATGGAAATCAGGTTTTGCCAGCCCCCAGCCAGGAAACAGGCTCCTTGCAGGTTCAGCCAGGAGATTCTGTCTTCCTAAAAACATGGAGAGAAGGGTCCCCCTCTCATCAATTACTGCTCGAGTGGAAAGGGCCTTACTATGTCCTTCTCAGCACTCCTACTGTAGTAAAACTACAGGGGTCACTAGTTGGGTGCACCTTCCTAGAATTAAACCTATCCCTCCCCCTGAGTCTTCACAGGACATGGAGGACCTTGGACAGCCAAAAGAGTCCAGGTGGATGCGAGAGCCTCTTCAGGACCTGAAGCTCTTACTCAGGAAGGACAAAGAAACGTCACAGATCCAAGGCTGATTGCCCAGAGCCACTATTTTCTTTTTTGCCTTCTGATGCCCCAGTCTACCCACAAAATAACCAAAATACTCTGGAGGATTTGCATACTTGTCCTCCTTGCTCTTGGAATCTTTTATGAGTATTGCTTTAGCTCTGCACCTATACCCGAGAGGGAACTCCTCTGTCCAGGCTGGGTTTGATAAGACCTGCCCAAAACCCAAAGACGGCCTGCAGCCTTTTTTTCTCCTTCTGAAAGATGCTAGGGACCCTATCCCCGCTCTTACTTGTTCTCCTCTTACCTATCCAATCTCTTTGGTCCCAAGACTTAACATGGAAAGATAACAGAATAGTCAATAACTCCTGGGTTATTGCTAAAGGGTAAAATCTCAATCTCTGTTGGGTTTGCCATCCCGAACCCACCAACCCAGGAGACATTAGTTCCAGCCTCAAGGCCTACACAGTCAACAGCCATACTGTATTCTCAGCTTTTAACCAATCTTCTTTTAATTACCCTAGGCAAGATTTTTCCTTAATCGTTACGTGGGAAAGGCCACCTCCGCTCTGTTACTGCATTGCACCTCCCTATTCAAGGGCTATAAATATCACCATAACCTCCCTAATCTGCAATCAAACCTTAGGATGCACCCCTGGTCACAGCAATACTCACAGGGGACACACAGACCCCTCTTCAGTCCCTAAGCCTCTAACACAAGCCTAAGCCTGTCGCTGCATAACTTTAAGCCTATAAATTGGAGCGATATAGTGCGCCAGCCTCTTTACATTTCATCTGCACCCCTAACAAAACACATGTATGTATGACAGCTCACTAACTAATGCCAACAGAACTGCTTGTGCTAGCTATTATATCAGACACTCCCTTACCATGACTATCCCTGAATACAGACCTCACCCTGGACACTCCAAACCAGGGACCAAATCCAAAAATGCAGATGGGACCTCTCCAAAACTGTCTCCCGCCTCCCAGAACTTTTCTCCAGCTGTATAAGCAAACCAATGACGCTGCTTTACCAGCACCGCCTGGATTATTATGCCTTTGTGGGACCTCACAATAACCAAAGCCACTGCTCTCTCACATCTAGACACCACACTTCATTATGCGGACTGCACCTTGGGAACTATGGTTCCAGCCCAAAAAACCATCCTCAGTGTGACCCATGTGAGACAAAAAAGGGCCTTTGGTTTGGTGCTAGCAGAAAATATGGGGACCCGAGGTGAAGCTGCCCTTTGGGGAAAGTTTACCTACAATGAGGCAACCCTGAGGTATCTAGCCTCCTCCCTGGACAGCACACTAAAGAGAACTGGAGACTCTCTCACACTCTTACAAAAATCCCTAGATTCCCTGGCAGAGGTGGCCTTCAACAACCATCGAGCCCTAGACTATCTCCTAGCAAGCCAAGGAGGGGTTTGTGCTGTCATAGATAAAACATGCTGCATATATATTAATGTCACAGGAGAAGTAAAAGTAAATGTTCAAGAAACCTATGAACAGGCTTCCTGGATCCACAGGTATAATCAAGGGAAGCAAGAATGGACTGAGACCCTAAAGGGATGGTTTCCAGGATATACGTGGCTTCTCCCATTTCTAGGCCCATCTATATTTCTCATCTTTCTCCTTGGTCCTTGTATTTTTAACCACCTAGCTAAATGTCTATCCTCTAGGATACAACAACTCCAACTTCAAATGATGCTATGCCAGGGATTTCAACCCATCCCACCTGAAGATAGGGACCATCAACACCCACTGGGCAAGGCTGCTGCCTCCTTCTACTCCCCACTCTCCATCTCTGCCACTCTAAACAACCCAAGACCCCTATCTCTGACAGAGAAGCAAGGAGATCTAGACCCACAGGTAGGGACAGCACCCAGGCTCAGCTTGAAGCAGTTACAAAAGACAGACCATCGACCCGTGCCCCTTAAAAGATTTTAAGGGTCCAGACTCCTTGAGGGGGGAATGTTAGAGCAGGCAGTTAGCTAGATATGAGCAGAGAAAGGGGGGCACAGGCCAGATGGCAGGAAACCACACATCTTGCAAACAACAGGGGTCCTTGAGCAGGCAAAGAAAAGCAGTGACTTCCAGACTGACAGGAAAGCACACATTGTAGGGTGATAAGTGTGAGGTGAGGATCTCTGACACCCAAAAGTAACCTTTGGCTCATATGGCCTCATTACAATAAAATTAGCCTTGCAGATAGGAAGTTCCTTTTCTTAAGTGCCTGGCGCGAAAGCACATGTGGCCGCAGCTCCTTGCTCGGGATGAGAAAATTATGGCTCAGAAAGGCACAACTTGTCTGAATTAACACAGCTAGGCGGACAGATTGGCTTGGACTTGGTTTTTGTCGTCGAAGTCAGTGCTCCTTAAGTGTATATAGAATTTTAAGTCATATGGTAATAATTGATTATAAAAGCTGACATGATATCCTCAAGATGGCAGAGGAGTAGGAGGACGTGAAATTCATCTCTCCCCACAAACGCATCAAGAATACAGCTACGAATGGAACTATTCTCACAGAGCACCTGCTGAACACTAGCAGAGGATCTTGGACACCTAAAAGGACAAGAAAGATCCTCATGTGACCGGGGAGGACAGAAGAAAGAAGAAGGGGAAAGGAAGAGGAGAGGAAGCAGGATGGAACCTGTGCCCCTGGAAGAGAGCTGAAGGTGAGGAGAGGTGCCCACACCTGGGGAAGCCCCCTCACCTGGGGGGACATCAACTGGGACAGAAGGGGAGCTTCAGGGGCTTGGAGGAGAGAGCAGCAACCGGTCTGTGGCAGGCAGGACAGAGTGAGACCTATAAAGGTGGTCCGTGCCACAGCCCTGCGCGGCCCAGCCTGAGACAGGCGTCTGCTAGTGCACATGGGGGCTGGGGGCTGAAACATAGGGTTTAGAGAGCAGACCCGGGGAGGGGACTGCTGTTGGCCGTGAGGAGACAGACTGAGGGGATGCGAGTGAGGAAGCCTGGACTGACAAAGAAGCAAAGCGCCACTGTTGAGTGATGTGCAAAGGGTGGGGCCGCCATTGCAGCCTCTCTCCTCGGGCACCAGCCCGTCTCCATGGGCACTAGGGAGGGCTCCTGCTGAAGCCGGCTCACATGCCCCCGTCACTGCCTCCTCAGCCCCTCGTTCCCACCTGGGTGACCTGCTCCCCCGATCACTGCCTCAGCTCCCTCCCAGCTGAGCAGCCCGCTTGCCCTGATCACTGCTTTAGCCCCCTCCCACCTGACAGCAACGTATAGAGCAGACTCTGGTGGGAGGAACACACACAGAGGTGGGGCTGAAACCACAGCTGAGCCCCAGGGGCCATGTGACTAAGGAAGAAGAGCTGAAATCTCTCCTGTGGCTGCACGAACCACAGAGTTACACCTCTGCTGACAGCCTCCTAAATTCAGCACCTGTGGAACATATGAACAGACAACAAGTGCTCCTGCAGCTGAGATGAGTCTGGCTTTAGCAGATGTGGGCTTTTTGGGCACCTACACAGGGAGGTTGGGCCAGGCCAGAGTCTGAGCTGCCCCCATAGCTCCCACAATGGGTCCAGGTGCATGACTACTGCAGTCCTGGGAACTGACCTCGGTGAATCTATGTTGGTGGCCTGGGAAAAAAAAACGCCTGAGAGTTACCAGGGCCAACTGCCAGCATACCCACAGTTAAGGTGGGATCGAGAGCAGTGCCAACAACAGTGTACTTTGTGAGCCTGCACGATGGACGAAAGGGGACACAACAAAGCATGTTCACAGGTGAACAGCTCCAGAGGAGGAACCCTCAGTGGCTTCTCTCATTCAGTGGAAGTGATTCAATCCTGCCTACCTAGCACCAGAGATCAGAAATACAGCTAAGAAATAGAACTGGGGGCCTTTACTCCAACAACTAGGTAGCAGACCCTGCCCCTGACACGTCAGTGACAATGACAGAGCAAAGTGGAGGCCCCACTCAATATCCAGGGCAAGCTCTGGTCATCACAACACCAGTCAACTCCCCACCCCCACCCCAGCAACAAGGGGATAACGGCACAAGCCCCTGGACCAACCTCACCCACCAGGGAGCAGACACCAGAAGCAAGAGGAACTACAATCCTGCAGCCTGTGGAAAAGAGGCCACAAACACAGTAAGTCAGACAAAATGAGATGAAAGGGAAACATGTTGCAGATGAAGGCGCAGGATAAAAACCTACAAGAACAACAAAATGAGACAACAGAGAAATACGCTGCAGAAGAAGGAGCAAGATAAAACCTACAAGAACAAGTAAATGAAGAGGAGATAGGCAATCTACCTGCAAAAGTATTCAGAGTAATGATAGTAAGATGATCCAAGATTTCGAAAAAAGAATGGAGGCCCTGATTGAGAAGATAAAAGAAATGTTTAACAAAGACCTAGAAGAACTAAAGAACAAACAAACACAGATGAACAATAAAATGACTAAAATGAAAAATACACCAGAAGGAATCAATAGGAGAATAACTGAGGAGGAAGAACGGATAAGTGAGCTGGAAGACAAAATGGTGGAAATCACTGCTGCAGAACAGAATAAAGAAAAAAGAATGAAAAGAAATGAGGACAGTCTCAGAGACCTCTGGGGCAACATTAAACATACCAACATTCGAATTATAGGAGGCCCAGAAGAAGAAGAGAAAGAGCCTGAGAAAATATTTGAACAGATTATAGTTGAAAACTTCCCTAACATGGTAAAGTAAATAGTCACCCAAGTACAGGAACCACAGAGAGTCCCATACAGGATAAATCCAATAAGGAACACACTGAGACACACACTAATCAAACTAACAAAAATTAAATACAAAGAAAAATATTAAAAGCAACAAGGGAAATGCAACAAATAACATACAAAGGAATGCCCCCTCAGGTTATCAGCTGATTTTTCAGCAGAAACTCTGCAGGCAGAAGGGAGTGGCATGATACATTCAAAGTGATGAAAGGGAAAAATCTACAACCAAAAATACTCTACCCAGCAAAGATCTCATTCAGATTCAATGGAGAAATCAAAAGCTTTACGGAAAAGGAAAAGCTAAGAGAATTCAGCACCACCAAACCAGCTTTACAAGAAATGCTAAAGGAAATTCTCTAGGCAGGGGAAACAAAAAAAGAGGCCACAAGTAGAAATAACACAATAACAAATGGGAAAGTTCATTGGCAAAGGCAAACATGCAGTAAAATCAGGAAATCATCCACACACAAATATGATATCGAAATTAGCAACCGTAAGAAGAGGCAAGTACAAATGCAGGAAATGGGAATTGCATTTGAAGTTAAGAGACCAGCAACTTAAAACAAGACCAGCAACTTAAAACCAGCAGCTTAAAGACTTTAAGACCAGCAACTTAAAACTTTAAGACCAGCAAATTAAAACAACCACGTATATATATAGGTTTCCCCAAACCTCATGGGAAATGCAAACCAAAAAACTAAAAGAGATACACACACCAAAGAAAAAGCAACCCAAACACAACACTAAAGATGATCAATAAACTACAAGAAAGGGAAGAAAAAAGAACTACATAAACAAACCCAAAACAATGAAGAAAATGGCAATAGGAACATATATATCGATAATTACCTTAAATGTAAATGGATTAAATGCTCCAACCAAAAGAAACAGACTGGCTGGATGTATAAAAAAACAAGACAGGTATACATGCTGTCTACAAGAGACATACTTCAAGACCTAGGGACACATACAGACTGAAAGTAAGGGGATGGAAAAAGATATTCCATGCAAATGGAAATCAAAAGAAAGCTGGAGTAGCAATTCTCCTATAAGACAAAATAGACTTTAAAATATACACTGTTACAAGTGACAAGGAAGGACACAACATAACGATCATGCGATCAATCCAAGAAGAAGATATAACAATTGTAAATATATATGCAGCCAACATAGGAGCACCTCAATATATAATGCAAAGGCTAATAACAGCCATAAAAGGGGAGACAGACAGTAACACAATAATAGTGGGTGATTTTAACACCCCACTTACACCATGGACAGATCATCCAGACAGAAAATCAATAAGGAAACAAAAGCCATAAATGACACATTAGACCAGTTAGACTTAAGTGATACTTATAGGATACTCCATCCGAAAGAAGCAGAATAAACGTTCTTTTCAAGTGCACATGAAACATTCTCAAGGATACATCACATCTTGGGTCACAAATCAAGCCTCAGTAAATTTAAGAAAACTGAAATCATATCAAGCATCTTTTCCAACCACAACTCTATGATATTAGAAATCAATTACAGGAAAACAAGGCAAAAAACACAAACCCATGACGCCTAAACAATATGTCACTAAACAACCAATGGATCACTGAACAAATCAAGAGGAAATCAAAAAATACCTAGAGAAATATGACAAGGAAAACATGACAATCCAAAACCTACGTGATGCAGCGAACGCAGTTCTAAGAGGGAAGTTTATAGCAATAAAATCTTACCTCAAGAAACAAGAAAACTCTCAAATAAACAACCTAACAGTTCACCTAAAGCAACTAGAGAAAGAACAAATAAATCCCAAAGTTAGTAGAAGGAAAGAAATCATGAAGATGGGAGCAGAAATAAATGAAATAGAGACCAAGAAAACAATAATGAAGATCAATGAAACTAAAAGCCGGTTCTTTGAGAAGATAAACAGAATTGATAAACCTTTAGCCAGGCTCATCAAGAAAAAAAGGGAGAGAACTCATATCAATAAAATTAGAAATGAAAAGGAGAAGTTACAAAGGACACCATAGAAATACAAAGGATCATAAGAGACTACTACAAGCAATTATATGCCAATAAAATGGATGACCTAGAACAAATTCTTAGAAAGGTACAACCTTCCAAGACTAAACCAGGAAGAAACAGAAAATATGAACAGACCAATCACAAGGACTGAATTTGATTAAAAAATCACTGAACTGTGATTAAAAAATCTTCTAACAAACAAAAGTCCAGGACTAGATGGCTTCACAGGTGAATTCTATCAAACCTTTAGAGAAGAGTTAACACCTACCCTTCTCAAACTATTCCAAAAAATTTCAGAGGAAGGAACACTCCCAAGCTCATTCTACGAGGCCACCAACAACCTGATACCAAAACCAGACAAAGATATCACATAAAAAGAAAATTACAGGGCAATATCACTGATGAACACAGATGAAAAAATCTGAAACAAATTACTAGCAAACGGAATCCAACAATACATTAAAAGGTTCATACACCTTGATCAACTGTGATTCATCCCAGGGATGCAAGGATTCTTCAATATATGCAAATCAATCAATGTGATACACCATATTAACAAATTAAAGGATAAAAACCATATGATCATCTCAATAGATGCAGAAAAAGCTTTTGACAAAATTCAACACCCATTTATGATAAAAACTCTCCAGAAAGTCAGCATAGAGGGAACCTACCACAACATAATAAAGGCCATATATGACAATCCCACAGCAAACATCATTCTCAGTGGTGAAGAACTGAAAGAATCTACTCAAAGATTAGGAAAAATTCAAGAATGTCAACTTTCGCCACTTTTAATCAACACAGTTTTCAAAGATTTAACCACAGAAATCAGAGAAGAAAAGGAAATAAAAGGAATCCAAATTGGAAAAGAAGTAGTAAAACTGTCAGTGTTTGCAGATGACATGATACTATACTTAGAAAATTCTAAAGATGCTACCAGAAAACTACTAGAGCTCATCAATGAATTTGGCAAAGGTGCAGGATACAAAATTAATACACAGAAATTTCTTGCATTCCTATACACTAACAACAAAAGATTAGAAAAAGAAAGTAAGGAAATAATTGCATTTACCATCACATCGAAGACAATAAAAAACCTAGGAATAAACCTACCTAAGGAGGAAAAAGACCAGTACTCAGAAAACTGTAAGATACTGATGAAAGAAATCAAAGATGACACAAACAGATGGAAAGATATACCATCTTCGTGGATTGGAAGAATCAATACTGTAAAAATGACATTACTACCCAAAGCAATCTACAGATTCAGTGTAATCCTTATCAAATTATCAATGACATTTCTTACAGAATTAGAACAAAAAAATTTTACAATTTGTATAGAAACACAAAATACCCTGAATAGCCAAAGCAATCCTGAGAAAGAAAAACAGAGCTGGAGAAATCAGGCTCTATGACTTTAGACTATACTACAAAGCTACAGTTATCACATTATGGTACTAGCACAAAAAGAGAAATATAGATGAATGGAACAGGATAGAAAGCCCAGAGATAAAACCATGCACTTATGATCACCTAACCTATGACAAAAGAGGCAAGCATATACAATGGAGAAAAGACAGTGTCTTCAATAAGTGGTGCTGGGAAAACTGGACAGCTATTTGTAAACGAATGAAGTCAGAACATTCCTAAACACCATACACACACAAAAAAAGAACTCAAAATGGATTAAAGACAAACATAAGACTGGATACTATACAACTCTTAGAGGAAAACATAGATAGAACACTGACATAAATCGCAGCAATAGCTTTTTTGGATCCATCTCCTAGAGTAATGAAAATAAAAAACAAAATAAACAAATAGTACCTAATTAAACTTAAAAGCTTTTGCACAGCAAAGGAAACCATAAAATGCAAATCAAACCTAAAATGAGCACAAGCAACGGAGGCTGAGCAGCAGGTGAGGCAAGGCCCCCACTGGCCTTCGGAGCAGGTGCAATCTGTGCTCTCCAGCTGGGAACCAAAAGGAAGTTAATGCAAGTGGAAGTTAGAGGAGACACAAGGGGAGGAGGCGGGCCAGGGTGGACAAGTCTTGGTGATCCAGCCGGGTGTCAGGACTGAGCCTCTGACGTGGGAGAGCCAAGTTCAGGACACTGGACCACCAGAGACCTCCCGGCCCCATGTAATATCAATTGGCGAGAGCTCTCCCAGAGATCTCCATCTCAACGCTAAGACCCAGCTCCACTCAACGACCAGCAAGCTACAGTGCAGGACACCCCATGCCAAACAACTAGCAAGACAGGAAAACTATCCCACCCATTAGCAGAGAGGCTGCCTAAAATCATAATAAGTTCACAGACACCCTAAAACACACCACCTGACATGGTCCTGCCCACAAGAAAGACAAAATCCAGCCTCATCCACCAGAACACAGGCACCAGTCCCCTCCACCAGGAAGCCTACACAACCCACTGAACCAAGCTTACCCACTGGGGGCAGACACCAAAAACAATGGGAACTACGAACCTGCAGCCTGTGAAAAGGAGATCCCAAACACAGTAAGTTAAGCAAAATGAGAAGACAGAGAAATACACAGCAGATGAAGGAGGAAAGTAAAAACCCACCATACCAAACAAATGAAGAGGAAATAGGCAGTCTGCCTGAAAAAGAATTCAGAGTAATGATAGTAAAGATGATCCAACATCTTGGAAATAGAAAGGAGAAAATACAAGAAAAGCTTAACAAGGACTTAAAGAACTAAAGAGCAAACAAACAATGATAGAACAACACAATAAATGAAATTAAAAATTCTCTAGAAGGAATCAATAGCAGAATAACTGAGGCAGAAGAACGGATAAGTGATCTGGAAGATAAAATAGTGGAAATAACTACCACAGAGCAGAATAAAGAAAAATGAATGAAAAGAATTGAGGACAGTCTCACAGATTGCTGGGACAACATTAAACATTAAACACCAACATTCAAATTATAGGGGTCCTAGAAGAAGAAGAGAAAAAGAAAGGGACTGGGAAAATATTTGAATAGATTATAGATGAAAACTTCCCTAATATGTAAAAATAAATAGTCAATCAAGTCCAGGAAGCACAGAGAGTCCCATACAGGATAAATCCAAGGAGAAACACGCCAAGACACATAGTAACCAAATTATCAAAAATTAAATACAAAGAAAAATATTAAAAGCAGCAAGGGGAAAGCAACAAACAACATACAAGGGAATCACCATAAAGTTAACAGCTGATCTTTCAGCAGAAACTCTGCAAGTCAGAAGGGAGTGGCAGGACATATTTAAAGTGATGAAAGGGAAAAACCTACAACCAAGATTACTCTACCCAGCAAGGATCTCATTCAGACTCGACAGAGAAATTAAAACCTTTACAGACAAGCAAAAGCTAAGAGAATTCAGCACCACCAAACCAACTCTACAATAAATGCTAAAGGAACTTCTCTAAGTGGGAAACACAAGAGAAGAAAAGGACCTACAAAAACAAACCCAAAACAATTAAGAAAATGGTAATAGGAACATACATATCGATAATTACCTTAAACGTGAATGGATTAAATGCTCCAACCAAAAGACAAAGACTCCCTGAAAGGATACAAAAACAAGACGCATATATATGCTGTCTACAAGAGACCCACTTCAGACCTAGGGACACATACAGACTTAAAGTGAGGGGAGGAAAAAAGATATTCCATGCAAATGGAAATCAAAAGAAAGCTGCAGTAGCAATACTCATATCAGATGAGACAAGGAAGGACACTACATAATGATCAAGGGATCAATCCAAGAAGAAGATATAACAATTATAAATATATATGCACGCAACACAGGAGCACCTCAATACATAAGGCAACTGCTAACAGCTATAAAAGAGGAAATCGACAGTAACACAACAATAGTGGGGGGCTTTAACTTCTCACTTAAACCAATGGACAGATCATCCAAACAGAAAATTAATAAGGAAACACAAGCTTTAAATGACACAATAGCTCAGATAGATTTAATTGATACTTATAGGACATTCCATCCAAATACAGCAGATTACACTTTCTTCTCAAGTGCGCATGCAACAGTCTCCAGGATAGATCACATCTTGGGTCACAAATCAAGCCTTGATAAATTTAAGAAAACTTAAATTGTATCAAGTATCTTTTCCGACCACAATGCTATGAGACTAGATATTAATTACAGGAAAAAAAACTGTAAAAAAAAAATACAAACACATGGAGGCTAAACAATACACTACTAAATAACAAAGAGATCACTGAAAAAATCAAAGAGGAATCAAAAAATACCTAGAAACAGATGACAATGAATACACGATGACCCAAAACCTATGGGATGCACCAAAAGCAGTTCTAAGAGGGAAGTTTATAGCAATACAATTCTACCTCAAGAAACAGGAAACATCTCACATAAACAACCTAACCTTACACCTAAAGCAATTAGAGAAAGAAGAACAAAAAAAACCCAAAGTTAGCAGAAGGAAAGAAATCATGAAGATGAGATCGGAAATAAATGAAAAAGAAATGAAGGAAACGATAGCAAAGATCAATAAAACTAAAAGCTGGTTCTTTGAGAAGATAAACAAAATTGATAAACCATTAGCCAGACTCATCAAGAAAAAAAGGGAGAAGACTCAAATCAACAGAATTAGAAATGAAAAAGGAGAAGAAACAACTGACACTGCAGAAATACAAAGGATCATGAGAGATTATTGCAAGCAAATATATGCCAATAAAATGGACAACCTGGAAGAAATGGACAAATTCTTAGAAAAGCACAACCTTCCGAGACTGAATCAGGAAGAAATAGAAAATATAAACAGACCAATCACAAGCACTGAAATTGAAACTATGATTAAAAATCTTCCAACAAACAAAAGTCCAGGACCAGATGGCTTCACAGGCGAATTCTATCAAACATTTAGAGAAGAGCTAACACGTATCCTTCTCAAACTCTTACAAAATATAGCAGAGGGAGGAACACTCCAAAATTCATTCTGCAATGCCACCATCACTCTGATACCAAAACCAGACAAAGATGTCACAAAGAAAGAAAACTACAGGCCAATATCACTGATGAACACAGATGAAAAAATCCTCAACAAAATATTAGCAAACAGAATTGAACAGCACATTAAAAGGATCATACACCATCATCAGGTGGGGTTTATCCCAGGAATGCAAGGATTCTTCAATATAGGCAAATCAATCAATGTGATACACCATATTAACAAATTGAAGGAGAAAAACCATATGATCATCTCAATAGATGCAGAAAAGGCTTCTGACAAAATTCAACACCAATTTATGATTAAAACCCTCTAGAAAGTAGGCATAGAGGGAACTTACCTCAACATAATAAAGGCCATATATGACAAACCCACAGTCAACATTGTTCTCAATGGTGAAAAACTGAAACCATTTCCACTAAGATCAGGAACAAGACAAGGTTGTCCACTCTCACCACTATTATTCAACATTGTTTTGGAAGTTTTAGCCACAGCAATCAGAGAAGAAAAAGAAGTAAAAGGAATCCAAACTGGAAAAGAAGAAGTAAAGCTGTCACTCTTTGCAGATAACATGATACTATACATAGAGAATCCTAAAGATGCTACCAGAAAACTACTAGAGCGGGCTTCCCTGGTGGTGCAGTGGTTGAGAATCTGCCTGCTAATGCAGGGGACATGGGTTCGAGCCCTGGTCTGGGAAGATCCCACATGCCACGGAGCAACTAGGCCCGTGAGCCACAACTACTGAGCCTGCGCGTCTGGAGCCTGTGCTCCGCAACAAGAGAGGCCACGATAGTGAGAGGCCCGCGCACCGCGATGAAGAGTGGCCCCCGCTTGCCGCAACTAGAGAGGGCCCTCGCGCAGAAACTAAGACCCAACACAGCCAAAAATAAATAAATAAATAAATTAATTAAAAAAAAAAAAACTACTAGAGCTAGTCAATGAACTTGGTAAAGTAGCAGCATACAAAATTATTGCACAGAAATCTCTTGCATTCCTATACACTAATGATGAACAATCTGACAGAGAAGTTAAGGAAACACTCCCATTTACCATTGCAACAAAAAGAATAAAATACCTAGGATTAAACCTACCTAAGGAGACAAAAGACCTGTATGCAGAAAACTATAAGACACTGATGAAAGAAATTAAAGATAATACAAACAGAAGGAGAGATATACCATGTTCTTGGATTGGAAGAATCAACATTGTGAAAATGACTATACTACCCAAAGCAATCTACAGATTCAATGCAACCCCTATCAAACTACCAATGGCATCTTTCACAGAACTAGAACAAAAAATTTCACAATTTGTATGGAAACACAAAAGACCCCAAATAGCCAAAGCAATCTTGAGAAAGAAAAACGGAGCTGGAGGAATCAGGCTCTCTGACTTCAGACTATACTACAAAGCTACAGTAATCAAGACAATATGGTACTGACACAAAAACAGAAATATAGATGAATGGAACAGGATAGAAAGCCCAGAGATAAACCCACGCACATGTGGTCACCTTATCTTTGATAAAGGAGGCAAGAATATACAGTGGAGAAAAGACAGCCTCTTCAGTAAGTGGTGCTGGGAAAACTGGACAGCTACATGTAAAAGAATGAAATTAGAACACTCCCTAACACCATACACAAAAATAAACTCAAAATGGATTAAAGACCTAAATGTAAGGCCAGACACTATAAAACTCTTAGAGGAAAACATAGGCAGAACACTCTATGACATAAATCACAGCAAGATCCTTTTTGACCCACCTCCTAGAGAAATGGAAATAAAAACAAAAATAAACAAATGGGACCTAATGAAACTTAAAAGCTTTTGCACAGCAAAGGTAACCATAAACAAAATGAAAAGACAACCCTCAGAATGGGAGAAAATATTTGCAAACAAAGCAACGGACAGACGATTTATCTCCAAAATATACAAGCAGCTCATGCAGCTCAATATCAAATAAACAAACAACCCAATCCAAAAATGGGCAGTAGAACTAAATAGACATTTCTCTAAAGAAGATGTACAATTGCCAACAAACACATGAAAGGATGCTCAACATCACTAATCATTAGAGAAATACAAATCAAAACTACAATGAGGTATCACCTCACACCAGTCAGAATGGCCATCATCAAAAAATCTACAAAGAAGAAATGCTGCAGAGGGTGTGAAGAAAAGGGAACCCTCTTGCATTGTTGGTGGGAATATAAATTGATATAGCCATTATGGAGAACAGTATGGAGGTTCCTTAAAAAACTAAAAATAGAAGTACCGTACGACCCAGCAATCCCATTACTGGGCATATACCCTGAGAAAAACATAATTCAAAAAGTGTCATGTACCACAATGTTCACTGCAGCACTATTTACAATAGCCAGGACATGGAACCAACCTAAGTGTCCATCAACAGATGAATGGATAAAGAAGATGCAGCACATGTATACAATGGAATATTACTCAGCCATAAAAAGAAATGAAATTGAGTTATTTGTAGTGAGGTGGATGGATCTAGAGACTGTCATACAGAGTGAAGTAAATCAGAAAGAGAAAAACAATTACCGTATGCTAACACATATATATGGAATCTAAAAAAACAAAAAAATGGTTTTGAAGAACCTAGGGACAGGACAGGAATAAAGATGCAGATGTAGAGAATGGACTTGAGGACATGGGGAGGGGGAAGGGTAAGCTGGGACGAAGTGAGAGAGTGGCATGGACATATATACACTACCAAATGTAAAATAGATAGCTAGTGGGAAGCAGCCGCATAGCACAGGGAGATCAGCTCTGTGCTTTGTGACCACCTAGAAGGATGGGATTGGGAGGGTGTGAGGGAGACGCAGAGGGAGGGGATATGGGGATATTATGTATACGTATAGCTGATTCACTTTGTTATAAAGCAGAAACTAATACACCATTGTAAAGCAGTTATACTCCAATAAAGATGTTAAAAAATAAATAAATAAAAATAAAAATTGAAAAAAAAAATACTGCAATGAGGTATCACCTCACACCAGTCTAAATGGCCATGATCAAAGTCTACAAATGATAAACGCTGAAGAGGGTGTAAAGAAAAGGGAACCCTCCTACACTGTTGGTGGGAATGTAAATTGGCACAGCCATTATGGAGAACAGTATGGAGGTTCGTTAGAAAACTAAAAATAGAGCTACCATATGATCCTGCAATCCCACTCCTAGGCATATATCTGGAGAAAACCATACTTCGAAAAGATACATGCACCCCAATGTTCACTGCAACAGTATTTACAATAGCCAGGACATGGAAGCTACCTAAATGTCCATCAACAGAGGAACTGATAAAGATGTAGTACATATATACAATGGAATATTACTCAGCCATAAAAGAGAACAAAACAATGCCATTTGCAGCAACATGGATGGACCTAGAGATTGTCATACTGAGTGAGGTAAGTCAGACAGAGAAAGACAAATATCATATGGTATTGCTTACATGTGGAATCTAAAGAAAGGGTACAAATGAACTCATCTATGAAACAGAAACAGAGTTACAGATGTAGAAAACAAACTTAGGGTTACCAGGGGTCGGGGGGAGGGATAAATTGGGAGATGGGATTGACATATACACACTAGTGCATATAAAACAGATAACTAATAAGGACCTACTGTATAGCACAGGGAACTCTACTCAATACTCTGAAATGGCCTATATGGGAAAAGACTCTATAAAAGAGTGGGTATATGTATATGTATAACTGATTCACTTTCCTGTAGAGCAGAAACTAATAAAACACTGTAAATCAACTATACTCCAATAAAAATTTTTTTAGAAAACTGACATGAAAAGTTATAAAAAAGAAAAGAAAAACCAAAAAAAAAAAAAATCAAAGAATTTCCCATCATGCACCAAAGCCATGACACTTCCAATCAAGATTAAATAAGGACAAAAATCCCTGCTCCCCACAGGAAGGTGTAGCTGGGAGGGAATACAATCCCCAAACCCCTCCCTTCCCAATGAATATCCACCCCTTCATTTCTACGCCTCCACATAACCAGCTTGCCAAAGAAGCTCAGGGCAGCTATTCATCTGAGTCTGTCTGCTATCACCTTGAGAGCATACTATCACTTAATTAAATCCTTGCTTTACTTTCTTGACCTGCCTGTCTCGCCTCTGAATTTTTTCTGTGACAAGACAACAACCTAGCCACCGGTATCAGTAGCTGAATTTGAATTTTTCCAAATGCACTAAATGGTACTTACTCCTTAGACTGATGGTCATTATTTTTTTTTTAAACTTTTGGGTTTTATTTATTTATTTATCTATCTATCTATCTATCTATCTATCTATCTATCTATCTATCTATCTATCTATCTATTTATGGCTGTGTTGGGTCTTCGTTTCTGTGCGAGGGCTTTCTCTAGTTGTGGCAAGTGGGGGCCACTCTTCATCACGGTGCGCGGGCCTCTCACCATCGCAGCCTCTCTTGCTGCAGAGCACAGGCTCCAGATGCGCAAACTCAGTAATTGTGGCTCACGGACCCAGCCCCTCCGCGGCATGTGGGATGCTCCCAGACCAGGGCTCAAACCCGCGTCCCCTGCATTGGCAGGCAGATTCTCAACCACTGTGCCACCAGGGAAGCCCCCTGGTCATTATTTTTTATGCACAGGAGACAGTTCTTAGCCTCACAGAAACTCAGTTAAAAGTCATACTGTAATGAAAATACTTGTTTCCTGATTGGAAAAGCATACCTATGAAAATCGTACATTTTTTTCACTATCTTGCTTTTCTAGGGAAATGTTCCTATTTCTTAAGCTCCAGTTTTCTGGGTGACTATATCAATATGCACCTCCTTTCCCTCATTGATGGAAAGGTGTTTGGGTGGCCAGCCATTAGTTGTGGTCACTGCCTCATTTTCTCTGGACACAGTAAAAGAGAACTTTTAAGTATGTATTATATTTATTAGATTTACTGAAGCATGGAATTCATGTAAAACTGACATGGAAATGGTGTGGACAGTTAGACATTCCCCATATTATTTCATAAATATCTATTATGTTGTGAAGAGGATGACCTCCCTGTCACCTTACTGATAACACCTCGGCCCATCACTCTGAAATTCCTGACAGAAGCTGGGGAAGGAGCATCTTGATCTTGATACAAGTTCATGGATGGCCTAGGTTTTTTAATAGCCATAAATATTAATAGCACCCATTTCTTAATAGGACAAGGTCAGAACCTATCACATTATCTAGAATTATGTCATAATATGTAATTGTGTGGCTAATGTATTAAACAAGCAGCTTAATACATCCTTACAGTTTCATGTTCCCAAATCAGAATATATATAATGTCACAATTCAGTACAGAAACAATCAGCAGTGGTAACAGTTTCCTCTTAGAGATAACATTTCAGGCCTTCTAGAACATTAGAGCTGGAAGGGATTTAAACAACTGTGTTTCAGATGATGCAATCTAGGCAGGTTAAATGGCTTGGCAGAAATCAAAATGCTGGTTAATGGGAGAGCTGGAGCTTATTCTAAGAAGTCACGTTTCTTTTTAATCTTTTTCCTACTATGGCCAGACTGGGTTGAAAAATAATAATTCCTTATGACATAGCAAAAATGAAACAGGAAAGCACATAGCTACAAACGTTTTGATGAAATACCTGTGATGACCAAATTCTACTTCTGTAATAAGGGGAGCTCTGGAAATGATTATCAAATGAATAACTGGCTTCAAAAATGCACCACTGAACACTGCTATTTCAGAATAAAGGAACCAACTGGCAACTTTAGTCCAAGACAGTAGGAAAAGTTTCATCTTGCTATTTTGTTTCAGTGTCTACCTTATTTCTTTATGGAGTTCTATAGACTGTTTCATTGGTTTTAATAACTGTCCATAAGTTACTTTCTTGTGGCTAAGAGATCCAGTTCCAGTTGTAACATTCATCATGATTAAAATCATTTGAGTTCACAAAATGATTTAAAGACTTAAATATACAACATGACACCATAAAATTCCTAAAAGAGAGCACAGGCAAAACATTCTCTACCATAAATCATACAAATGTTTTCTTAGGTCAGTCTACCAAGGCAATAGAAATAAAAACAAAAATAAACAAATGGGACCTAATCCAACTTAAAAGCTTTTGCACAGCAAAGGAAACCATAAACAAAACAAAAAGACAACCTCTGGACTGGGAGAAAATATTTGCAAATGATTCAATCAACAGGGGCTTAATTTCCAAAATATACAAACAGCTCATACAACTCAATAACATAAAAACAACTCAATCAAAACATGGGCAGAAGACCTAAACAGACATTTCTCCAAAGAAACATACACGTGGCCAGTAGGCACATGAAAAGATGCTCAACACCACTAATTATTAGAGAAATGCAAATCAATACTACAATGAGGTATCACCTCACACCAGTCAGAATGGCCATCATTAAAAAAATCTATAAGTAACAAATGCTGGAGAGGGTATGGAGAAAAGGGAACCCTCCTTCACTGTTGGTGGGAATGTAAATTGGTGCAGCCATTATGGAGAACAGTATGAAGGTTCCTCAAAAACCTAAAAATAGAGTTGCATATGATCCTACAATCCCACTCCTGGGTAT
This sequence comes from Balaenoptera musculus, assembly GCF_009873245.2. Lineage (NCBI taxonomy): Eukaryota > Metazoa > Chordata > Mammalia > Artiodactyla > Balaenopteridae > Balaenoptera > Balaenoptera musculus. The sequence continues at coordinate 77,819,685 of NC_045800.1, read as the reverse complement.
ATATCCAGACAAACTATAATTTGAAAAAATACATGCACCCCTATGTTCACAGAAGAATTATTTAAAATAGCCAAGACATGGAAACAATCTAAATGTGCACTGACATGCAAATGGCTAAAGAAGGTTTGGTATGTGTGTGTGTGTATATATATATATATATGATGGATTATTCCTAGAGATCATCAATAATAAGCAAAGTAAGTTAGAAAGAGAAAGATAAATACCATAAGATATCTCCTATATGTGGAATCTAAAATATGACACAAATGAACTTATCTACAAAACAGAAACAGACTCACAGACATAAAGAACAGACTTGTGGTTGCTGGGGGGGTGGGGTGGAGGGGAGGGAGGGATGGATTGGGAGTTTGGGGTTAGAAGATACAAACTATTATATATAGAACAGATAAACAACAAGGTCCAATTGTACAGCACAGGGAACTATATTCAATATCCTGTAATAAACCATAATGGAAAAGAATATGAAAAAGAAAAAAATAATAATTTGAGTTTATATTTTCTTCTTACAGATTTCAGGTACCATCAGTTGAGGAAAAGTTTTAGGGGATCAAAGAATACTACACATCATTGTGCCAGAGGTGTTTCAATGGCAAAGGAGCATCGAATTTGCCTTTTTTGCTCACCAACCCTCACACATCCAGGATGGGTTCTAACTCCTTCCATACAGCATATAATTTATATTTGTGTTTCTTCTAAGAAATCTATGACCTCGATATACACATACTCCATTTGCATTAAGCATTGCTCTATGGGCCTTAGGATTTTTGTTTTTGTAAAAAGAATTTACTTTTTATAGACCTAGTAATACAACTAAGTATTACAAAGTGTAATGCTTCTAACAGGAACAATAGTATATTAACATAAGCAAGAACTGTAGAGTGAATATTTTTTTTAAAAGACCACCAATTCTGAAAGTTATTGCACATTGTAATTTGAATTACCTGCAGTTTCGTACCTAATATTCAAAAATGTATTAGAATTAGGAAGACCTAGTGTTTCATATGTAAATTCAGAAATACATAGATAGATGTAATGTTAAGAATAAAAGTAACAGGTGGGCATAAGAAGATTACACTCTTTATTGGCAGAAAGAGAAACTGGAGATATGTATTGATATTTAAGCTTTTAACAGTAAGGCGAAGCTAAGGGCCTTCCTCCTACATAAAATAAAGATGAATGGAGAGGCTCCAATCAAGATGGCGGAATAGAAGGACGTGCAGCTCACCTCCTCCCACAGATAAATCAAAACACATTTACATGTGGAACAATCTTCACAGAATACCTACTGAACGCTGGCAGCAGATCTCAGAAACTAAAAATGCAAGAAATATCCATGTAACTGGGTAGGATGAAACCAAAAAAAGGAAGTGGGACAGGACCTGTGACACTGGGAGGAAACTGTGAAAAAGGAAAGGTTCTCTCACTCTGGCAAGCCCCTTCTCCGGAGGGGTGATCAGCTGGGACAGAAAGGGAGCTTCAGAGGCTTGGAGGAAAGCAGAGCAGCTGGCCTGTGGCAGACAGAACAGAGAGAAACCTGCACAGATGGTCCGTGTCACTGCCCTGCACTCCCAGCCTAAGATGAGCATCTGCTGGTATGGGCAGAGACCTGGTGCTGAAACTCGGGCATTAGAGGACAGACCTGGGGAGAGGACTGGGGTTGGCTGTGCAGACAGCCTGAAAGGGCTGGAGTGTGGGAGAGCAGCAGCTGGGGGGTTTATGCAGAAGAAGCCCAAGCCCGCACAGAAGTGAAGCACTGTTGTTAAGAGGAATGGGAAGGGAGCCTCTTTCTCTGCGCTCTCTGCTGCCTCAGCACCACGTCTATGAGCTCTGGGAGTGCGCCAGCGCCAGTGGGTTACCCACAAGAGGAGATGGGGCTAAAATCAAAGCTGATCCCCAGGGGCCACGTGACTTAGAAAGCAGGGCAGAAACCTGAGCTCTCTTTCCACATCTGTGTGATTTGTGGATTTACGCCACTGCAGGCTTTGTAAACTCAATGCCTGGAGGACATCAGAGTGGACAATGGGTGCTCCCGTGGCTGGAATGGTCTGGCCTTAGCAGCTGTGGGTCTGTGGGTGCATGTACACAGAGGCTGGGCCACGTCTGGGCTGCTTCCATAGCTCCCACAGTGGGTCCTGGTCCCTCACTTCAGCAGATCTGTGCCGGTGGCTTGGTTAAAAGCACCTGAGGGACACCAGAGCCTATTGCCTGCACTCCCACAGTTGAGGCAAGGCCAAGGGCAGTGCCAACAACATTGGACTTTGTGAGCATGCACAAGATGTTTCAGGTGACACCACAGAGCACACTCCCCAGTGGACAGCTCCAGCAGAGGGATATTCAGTGGCTCCTCTCCCAGAGGGAGCACTTCTATCCCTCCTACCTCACACCACAGCTCAGAAACAGAACTGGGAGCTTCTGCACCAACAACTAGGGAGCAGACTCTGCCCCTGACAGCACTGTGACAACCACAGAGCCAAGTTGAAGCCCTGCTCAACATCCAGGGCTCTGTTCACCACATGAATCACACCTCCTATCAAGGGGATAACAGCCAGCACACACTGAGGAAAGAGGCGGCAGGCATCCATACAAAACACAGCCCTAACAGCAAAAATATTAAACCCACACAGGGAAGCTCCCACATAAAAATATCCTTCTAAGACCACAGTAGATCATTGTTTCTCCTAAACACATAGAGTAAGAGAAATATAAGTAAAATGAAGAAGCAGAGGAACCACCCCCAATTAAAAGATCAAGAGAATTCCCTGAAAGAACAAACAACGAAACAGACCTCTTCAGTCTAATAGACACAGACTTCAAAAAGGAGATAATAAAAATACTGAAGGAATTAAGAAAGGCTATCAATAGAAATGCAGATTACTGTAAAAATGAACTAGAAACTCTAAAGAGGAGCCAAGAAAAATTAGAAAACTCATTTGTCAAGATGAAAGTTGATCTTAAGGCGATAAATACCAGATTGAGTAATGCAGAAGAATGAATAAGTGATCTGGAAGATAGAATAATGGAAATCACCAAATCAGAACAGTAGATAGCCAAATGGAAAAAAAAAATGAAATCAACATAACAGACCTATGGGATAGTATAAGGCATGCCAATCTATGCATAATAGGGATCCCAGAAGGAGAAAAAAGAGAAAGGGATCAAAAATGTATTTGAAGGAATTATGGCTGAAAACTTCCCTAACCTAAAGAAGGAAACAGATATCCAGGTACAGGAAGCACAATGGGTCCCAAACAAGATGAACCCAAGAAGACCTACACTGAGACATATTAAAATTAAAATGGCAAAGATTAAGAGAGTATTCAAAAGGCAGCAAGAAAAAAACAAAGAGTTAATTACAAGGGAACCACCACAAGGCTATCAGCTGATTTCTCTACAGAAACGTTGCAGGCCAGAAGGGAGTGGCAGGATACATTCAAAATCCTGAAAGGGAAAAGTTTGCAACCTAGAATACTCCACCCAGCAAGTTTATCGTTTACAGTAGAAGGAGAGATACAGAATTTCTCTGACATGCAAAAACTAAAAGAATACAGCAATACTAAACCTATCCTTAAAGAAATATTGAAAGTTCTTCTCCAAATAGAAAATAAGCAAGAACGTATAGGAAAGAGAAAATCATAATGGGAAAGTAAATCACTTAAATAAGCTCTGTACAGAGTAAAAAATTAAAATTTTTTTAAAATTGTGAAAGTGATGATAACCAGAATGAACAGCAAAAGGATGAGCATGAAGATGTAAAGAAAGACATCAAAAGCATAAAATGTGGGGGAGGAGAGTAAGAAAATGTAGATATTTTGTAGAATTTGTTTGAGCCTATATGACTATCAGCCTAAAGCAAGTAGATATAGTCATGGGTTAACATACTTGAAAAACAGGGTAACCACAAATCAACAACATACAACAGATTCACAAAAACCAAAAAGAAGAGAACAGAAGCATAATATAAAAGAAAATCATCAAACCACAAAAGGAAAAACAAAAAGAAAGGAACAAAGAAGAAATACAAAATCAATGGGAAAACAAGGTTTTCAAGATGGCAATAAATACATATCTATCAATAATTACCTTAAATGTCAATGGACTAAATGCTCCAATTAAAAGACACAAAGTGGCAGATTGGATTAAAAAAAAAAAAAGAGCCTACAATATGCTACCCACAAGAGACCCACTTAGGGCAAAGGACACATATAAATTGAAGGTGAGCAGATGAAAGAAGATATTTCATGTAAACGGAAATGACAGGAAAGTGGGGGTCACAATACTCATATCAGACAAAATAAACTTTAAAACCCAGGCCATAAAAAAAACATAATAGAGGACACTATATAATGTTAAAAGGATCAATACAAGAAGAGGATATTACACTCATCAACATATGTGTACCCAATATAGGAGCACCCAAATACATAAAACAAATACTGACATAAAGGGAGAAACTGACAGGAATACAATAACAGTAGGAGATTTTAACACCCCACTCACATCAATGGACAGATCTTCTAGAGAGCAAATCAGTAAGGCAACAGAGATCCTAAATGATACAACAGAACAGTTAGACTTAATTAGTATTTTCAGGGCATTACATCTAAAACAAAACAAAACAAAAGAAACAAAACCTAGAATACACATCCTTTTCAAGTGCACCATGGAACATTCTCTAGAACTGACCACATATTAGGGCACAAAACAAGCCTCAACAAATTTAAGACTATAGAAATTATTGCAAGCATCTTTTCTGACCACAATGGCATGAAACTAGATATCAACCACAGAAAAAGAAATGAGGAAAAAATGACTACATAGAGACTAAACAACATGCTACAAAAAAACCAATGGGTCAACAATAAAATCAAAGAGGAAATTTAAAAATACCTTGAGAGATGTGACAATGAAATCACAACCATACAAAATCTATGGGATGCAGCAAAAGCAGTTCTTAGAAGGAAGTTCATAGCAATACAGGCCTTCTTCAAGAAACAAAAAAAAAAATCTCAAACAACTAACATACCACCTAAAAGAATTAGAAAAAGAAGAACAAAAGTCAGAAGGAAGGAAATAATAAAGATCAGAGAGTAAATAAATAAAATACAGATTAAAAAACAATAGAAAAAAATTGATAAAACTAAGAGCTGGTTCTATGAAATGGTAAACAAAATTGACAAACCTCTGGCCAGACTCACCGAGAAGAGAGAGGACCCAAATAAACAACATAAGAAATGAAAATGGAAACATAATGACCGATATTGCAGAAATACATAAAACCATAAAAGAATACTATAAACAATTATATGCCAACAAATTGGACAAGCTAGAAAAAGTGGACATGTTTCTAGAAACATACAGCCCACCAAAACTGAATCAAGAAGAAAGAGATGATTTGAACAGACCAATCACTAGCAGTGAAATAGAATCTTTAATTAAAAAAAAAACAAAAAATAAAAAACTCCCTACAAACAAAAGTCCAGGACCAGATGGCTTCACAGGCTAATTCTACCATACACACAGTAAGAAATTATACCCATCCTTCTCAAACTCTACCAAAAGACTAAAGAGGAAGGAACACTCCAAAGACATTCTATGAAGCTACCATCACCCTGATAAAAAAAACCAGACAAAGACACTACCAAAAAAGAAGATTACAGGCAAATATCTTTGGTGAATATAGACGCAAAAATTCTCAACAAAATATTAGCAAATCGAATCCAACAACACACAAAAACGGTCATACACCACAACCAAGTTGGATTCATTCCAGAGTCACAAAGATGGTTCAACATATGCAAATCAATCAACGTGATACACCACATCAATGAAAGGACAAAAACCACATCATCATCTCCACAGATGCAGAAAAAGCATTTGATAAAATTCAACATCCATTCATGATAAAAACCCTTACAAAAATGGGTATAGAGGGAACATACCTCAACATAATAAAAGCTAATTATGACAAACTCACAGCAAATAATATACTCAATGGTGAAAAACTGAAAGCCTTCCCACTAAAATCTGGAACAAGACAGGAATGCCCACTCTCACCACTTCTCTTCAACATAGTATTGGAAATCCTAGCCACAGCAATCAGACAAGAAAAAGAAAACGTATTTAAATGGGTAGGGAAGAGGTAAAATTGTCATTATATGCAGATGACATAATAATATATATAGAAAACCCTGAAGACTCCACAAAAAAATTACTAGAACTGATAAAGTAATTCAGCAAGGCAGCAGGATACAAGATTAACATACAGAAATCGGTTGCATTTCTTTACACTGAAAATAAAATATCAGAAAGGGAATATGAACAATCCCTTTTATAAATTTATTTATTTATTTATTTATTTATTTATTTATTTACTTACTTACTTACTTACTTACTTACTTATTTATTTATTTATTTATTTATGGCTGCGTTGGGTCTTTGTTGCTGTGTGCAGGCTTTCTCTAGTTGCCGCGAGCAGAGGCTACGCTTTGTTGCGGTGCACGGGCTTCTCATTGCGGTGGCTTCTCTTGTTGTGGAGCACGGGCTCTAGGCGCGTGAGCTTCAGTAGTTGTGGCTCGCAGACCCTAGAGCGCAGGCTCATTAGTTGTGGCGCACAGGCTTAGTTGCTCTGCGGCATGTGGGATCTTCCCGGACCAGGGTTCAAACCCGTGTCCCATGCATTGGCAGGCGGATTCTTAACCACTGCGCCACCAGGGAAGTCCCAACAATCCCTTTTAAAATCACAGCAAAAAAATACTTAGGATAAAACCTCACCAAGGCGGTGAAAGATTTATATGCTGAGAACTATAAAACATTAATAAAGGAAATTAAAGATGATTCAAATAAATGGAAAGATAGCTCATGCTCTTAGATTGGAAGAATTAATATTGTTAAAATGGCAATACTACCCAAAGCAATCTATAGATTTATGCAATCCCTATCAAATTACCCATGACATTTTTCAAAGAACTAGAAAAAATAATCCTAAAATTTATACGGAACCATTAAAGACCCAGAATTGACAAAGCAATCCTGAGGGAAAAAAAAACAAAGCAGGAGGCATAACCCTCCCAGACTTCAGACAATACTACAAAGCTACAGTAATCAAAACTGTGTGGTACTGGCACAAAAACAGACATATAGATCTATGTAACAGAATAGAGAGCCCAGAAAAAAACCCATACACCTATGGTCAATTAATCTTTGACAAAGGTGGCAAGAATATAAAATGAGAAAAAGTCTCTTCAGCAAGTGGTGTTTGGAAAGTTGGACAGCTGCATGTAAATCAATGAAGTTAGAGCACACCCTCACACCATGCACAAAAATAAACTCAAAATGGCTTGAAGACTTAAACATAAGATATGACATCATAAAACTCTTAGAAGACATCATAGGCAAAACATTCTCTGACATAAATCATACCAATGTTTTCTGAGGTCAGTCTACAAAGGCAACAGAAATAAATGCAAAAATAAACAAATGGGACCCAATCAAATGTACAAGCTTTTGCACAGCAAAGGAAACCACAAACAAAACAAAAAAGACAACCTACAAAATGGGAGAAAATATTGGCAAACGATGCAACCAACAAAGACTTAATTTCCGAAGTAAACAAACAGCTCATACAACTCAACAACAAAAAAACAAACAACCCAATTGAAAACTGGGCAGAAGACTGAAATAGACATTTCTCCAAAGAAGACATATAGATGGCCAACAGGCATATGAAAACATGCTCAACATTGCTAATTATTAGAGAAATGAAAATCAAAACTAAAATGAGGTACTACCTCACACTGGTCAAAATGGCCATCATAGAAAAGTCTACAAATAACAAATGCTGGAGCTGGTGTGGAGAAAAGGGAACCCTCCTACACTGTTGGTGGGAATGTAAATTGGTGCAGTCATTATGGAGAACAGTATGGAGGTTCCTTAAAAAACTAAATATAGCATTGCCATATGATCTAGCAATCCCACTCCTAGGCATATATCCAGAGAACACCATAATTCACAAAGATACATGCACCTCAATGTTCATTGCAGGACGATTTACAATAGCCAAGACATGGAAGCAACCTAAACGTCCATTGACAGATGAATGGATAAAAAAGATGTGGTACATATATACAATGGAATACTACTCAGCCATAAAAAGAATAAAATAACGCCATTTGCAGCAACATGGATGGACCTAGAGATTATTATGTTAACTGAAGTAAGTCAGAAGGAGAAAGACAAATGTCATATATCACTTATATGTGGAATCTAAAATATGGCACAAATGAACTTACCTGTGAAACAGAAACAGACTCACAGACATCGAGAACAGACTTGTGGTTGGGGGAGGATGGGTGGGAGAGGGATGGATTGGGAGTTGGGGATTAGCAGGTGCAAACTATTATATATTGAATTGATAAAGTCCTACTGTATAGCACTGGGGACTATATTCCATATCCTGTGATAAACCATAATGGATAAGAATATGAAAAAGAATGTATATATAACTGAATCACTTGCTGTACAGTAGAAATTAATACATTGTAAATCAACTATATTTCAATAAAATTTAAAAAATGAATGGAGCAGAAGGCTTGGCAAGGTATTATATTATAAAGTAACAAAAATTTATAGCCAGCTGATTGTCAGTTTATTCATCTTTTATTACATACAGAAGAAATACAATTATTCAAGCAGTTTTCTCACCAGTGAGGTAAATGGTAGAAACACTTATCATTTTGTTTAAAAAGTATAAATAATGAAATGACTGCCTACATGTGAAAATATCATGAAAGCTCAGTTTAGAATGAGCAGAGGCAAAATGCTATGCACACAAAAATAAATAATTTATCATTCATACAAAGCATAATAGCAAGAAAGGAACTATTCCCTGTTTATCTTGGCTAGTGCCTACATGGTATTATCTTACACTTGGTGCTCCAGAATGTAGCCTGAGACAAGGATAGAAGTGATTATGCTTTATTGGGGCAGCCAAGCAGTAAGGGTGAGTCAAGGAAGGCTGTGCAGCAATGCAAACTAACCCACACATGCACTGGCTCCACTCCGCCATGAATCAGGAAGAGCAAGAGAGCTGCTGGGCAGGTGTGTGCAGTTAGCCCACCAGGACTTCACAAGACATTCTGTAAAGCACACTGTGCCTTGGAATAGTCCACGAGAGAAGATAGGACAGGCAGTGAATCTGTCAATTCTCTTCCATCTCCAGTCCCCCTTGGGCAGAGTTCACCCTGAGGCATAACAAGTCCCCCCCCTCCACCTCCTCCACTGAATCACTTGGGTTCCTCTAGAAGCCCACTCTGGATACCAGATCCATATCCTGAGTGGGCGGGTGGATCCAAGTCTGGAAGTAGGAAAAGGAGCCAACATTCCCTGGGGGTTGCCAGTCAGATTGGCTGCACAAGGCGGGGCGCCACAGGAAGGGCCCAACGTGCCAAGGGTAAGAGACTGGTCAGCCCCAGGCAGCAGAAGCACGAGGGTATGAACAAAGCTGTCTGGTGTGGGAGGCTGAGGAAGAGCCAGGAAGTACGTGGCATGGAGGAAATCTAACGAAGCAAATGAGGTTTGGGTCTGATACAAGCGTCCATTCTATAATTTCTTTGAATTTTATACATTTGAAATATTTAATCATCAAAAATGAATTATGAGGAAAAAAGTAGCTTCAAATCTTAGGGAAATTTGGCATAATGCTAACAGGTCACAGAAAGAGAACAAAATTTTTCTTAATATTTAATTTACTTCCATTTTCTTCAACAAGGAGAATGGTATGATCGATTACCTGAATGAAAACATAGAGGGTCTACTTATTGAATTTGAAAAATACAAGTTCCGGGGAAAAAAAAAGAAAAATATATCCCGTTTTGTTTCAACTTAGAACCAACTGTTAAAAGTAATAAAAAGAAGGACTTTGTTCAACTTTCCAATGGCCTTTTAATGCTTCTGTCCAACAGTGGGCTAGTCTAGTTTGAGAAATAAAGTGTTTCCTGTGAGATGTATTTAAGTAGAGACTAATTTTTCAGTATTTCTAGAAAAGATACACTCAATATAGCTGCATAACAATCATCTGAGAATTTATAAGTTATTCAGATTCCTCAGCCATGCCCCAAAATATTCTGATTTGGAAGGTCTGATAAGGCCAGGGAATCTGCATTTTAAATCAGCACCCATTCTCTGCCAATGCACAGTGTTTTGATACAAGTGGTTCACAGACTACAATTTAAGGAAATATTACATGAATGATCTTGAAACCCCTAAGAGCCTATGACTATGTGATGATGGCAGGATGCACTGGTCTTCAAGTAGGATTTGAAGAACACTAGCTTTAAGAGTCAGGTGACCTAGATTCCAGCCCCAGCTCTAGTACTTGCCAGCGTTACACATTCAGTACATTTATTTAACCTGCATTGATGAACTCATTTAAACTGGCTAAGACTAGATTACTTTATCTGATACTTAATGACAGAATTCTGAGACTCAGAGTTAATGCAAATGTTAAGAACTGAAAAACACAATTCAAAGCAAGGAACTTTATAGTATAAACTTTCCCGAAGTAACAAAATGAGATTTTGCAGGAGATAATCAGCACTCCTAAAACTAGAGATTTTCTGAGACCAAGGAGAAATTTTTAATCAGTTCAGTGTATTCATAAATGTAAAATTCAGTGCCTTAACTTCTGAATAATTAAGTAAATCTAAAATGGTGTATTTTTTCTGTAATTCTGATAGGCTAATTTGTTTCTACTTTATTCTCTGTGGTTGTAAAAGAGAATATTTAGATTTTATGTTTACTATTTCATGTAAATTTCATGCTTGGTTTTTGTAGGGTTCTTATTGCTCCTCTAAGAGAGAACCAGAAAGGGTAAGGGGTATTAGCTTCCAAGGTCGACTGAGGCCATCCAGGTTCAAGGTTCAGAAGGAAATCAATCAGTGACCACTTGCTTTGAATGTCAGCTTTGGCTGTAATACTGAATAAAGGGAACATTGTGGAAAAGGAATCAGCAAGATCCTGGTCTAAGTTCGGAGGAAGGTAAGGAGACGGGATTGATGACCTCCTTTCTTTCCAACCCTAAAATAAAAATCAAAGGCCAAAAGCCAGTTAGGAACTAGAGACCCGGGACCACAATTGTAAGGACTTTGCCACCTTCTCTTATTTGTTTTTAGCCCTGCCCCCATTTTTAGTCCTGCCCCTTTTTTTAACAGCTGAAATTAAAACTCTTAAAAGGAGGGCTTCCCTGGTGGCACAGTGGTTAAGAATCTGCCTGCCAATGCAGGGGACACGGGTTCGAGCCCTGGTCCGGGAAGATCCCACATGCCGTGGAGCAACTAAGCCCGTGCGCTGCAACTACTGAGCCTGTTCTCTAGAGCCTGCAAGCCACAACTACTGAGCCCGCGAGCTACAACTACTGAAGCCCGTGCGCCTAGAGCCTGTGCTCTGCAACAAGAGAAGCCACCTCAATGAGAAGCCCGCGCACCGCAACGAAGAGTAGCCCCCACTCGCTGCAACTAGAGAAAGCCCACACACAGCAACGAAGACCCAATGCAGCCAAAATTAAATAAATAAAATAAATAAAATTTTTTAAAAAGTCTTAAAAGGAAAAAAATTAGAAAATATTTCAAAAAGGATGATAATTAAAGTTGAACATATCAAAATTTACAGGATGTAGCGAAATGTATAGCTTAAAATGCTTTTATTAGTAAAAAGGAAAGGTTTAAAATCAATTTTGTAGGTTTCTATATTTGGAAGAGAGAATTTAAAAAGAGAATTAAGCCCAAAGTAAGTAAAATGAAATAAGATAGATGTGAGCTAAAATCAATAAAATGAAAACAAACAGAAAACATAAAAGACTGATGAAGCCAAATCTGGTTCTTGGAAGGAATAAAAAAGTTGATAAATCCATGGCAGTACTATTTGAGCATGAAAAAAAGAAAGCACAACTTACTAATTTCAGGAATAAAAGAGAAGATACCATTACAGATACTACAGATATTAAAAGTATAATAAATATTATGAACTATATGGCAATAAATTTGAAAATTTAGACTTTTTCTAAAATGAAATGGACAGATTCCTGAAAAACACCGTACCACATTGACAAGATGAATTAAAAATGTAAGTCCTTAATCTACTGAAGTAATTGAATTTGTTATCAAAAACATTCCTTCAAAGGTGATTTCACTAGTGAATTCTAACAAACTTTGTTTCTTCCCTACTATATCAAGTGTCCTTTTGTTCTGATTCCAATTATCCTTGCATTGAAAGAGCTTTTTTATATAGTTCAAAGAGAGTCATCAACGAAGTAATCGTATCATTGGCCTTGTGACTGTTACAGGGGTAGGTAGTTGACTTAAGATGATTCATCAGAAGTAAGCTTGGGACTTTTTGTTTTGATGGTTATGGTACATGATGTGATATATCCCCTTGGATATGAATCTATCTATCCTATTGGATCTGCATGACAAGCATTAAGCTTTAGCAAGTCAGACATTCATTTTGCTATCACAGAGAGATAGTCTGAGGATAATGCTGACAGACAGAGAAAGGCAGAAGGGAGGCCCATAGGGAAACAGAGCTGTCATCCTGATGTCATCATGAACTTCTAAATTAAACCATCACAGGAAGCCTGCCATACATCTTTTCATTTATATAAAACAATGACATTTTCATTACTGTTTAAGCTAATTTGAACTAGCTTTCTGTTACTGGCAATAAGACGCATTTGAACAAATCCTACATTAGGACCATATTTTAATTACTAAAACTTTAAAATGTGTTTTAATATATAACAAAGTAATCCCTCCATCATCATTTATTATGCCTCCCCAAACTCTCTACATTTCTAATGCTTTAATTCTTTTCAGATAACGCTTTAAATCGTTTTCTCAAGTTCCAAAAAATTCCCATTGGGGTTTTGGTTATAATTTCATTAAATTATTTATTAATTTACAGAAAATGGACATCTGTATAGTTTGTTGATTTAGAAACACGTTGAATGCCTAATTTATTCATATTATTTTCTCTTACAAAGTACCACAAACTGAGGGCTTAAACAGAAATTTATTGTCTCAGTTCCAGAGGACAGAAGTATGAAATCTCACCTCTCCTTGAAGCTGTAAAGGAAGATCTGTCCCATGCCTTTCTCCTAGCATCTGGTGGTTTGCCGGCAACCTTTGGAGATCCTTCACTGTGGCAGTGTAACTCTAACCTGTACGTGGCATTCTCCCTGGGTGTGTGTCTTTGGCCATATTTTCCCTTTTTATAAGGGAATCAGTCATATTGGCTTAGGGCCCACCCCGATGGCCTCGGTTTAACTTGATTACCACTGTAAAGACCCTCTCCAGCTAAGACCACATTCTGAGGTACTAGGGGCTAGGGCACCAACATATCTTTTGTGGGAGAGACACAACTCAATCCATAACAGTCCTGAAGTAATGATTTTGAATTTCTCCCTAGAGATCAGCATTTCTCAAACTGGTGTTCAAGGATATGATCTTTGGTGTCAGTGAATTATCTATAAGAATTTAAGGTTTTAGACGAGAGACAAGATGGCAGAGGAGAAGGACTTGAGCTCACCTCCTCTCATGAAAACACCAAAATCACAACTAACTGATGAACGACCATTGACATGAAGAATTGTACCTACCAAAAAAGATATTCTACACCCAAAGACAAAGAAGTAGCCACACAAGACAGCAGGAGGGGCGCTTTCGTGATATAATCAAATCCCATACCTGATGGGTGGGTGACCCACAAACTGGAAAATACTTATATCGCATAGGTTCTCCCACAGGAGTGAGAGCTCTGAGCCCCATGTCAGCCTCCCCAACCTGGAGGTCTGGCATCAGGAGGAGGAGCCTCCAGAGCATTTGACTTTGAAGGCCAGGGGGCTTGAGTGCAGGAGCTCCACAAAACTGAGGGAAACAGAGACTCCACACTTGGAGGGCGCACACAAGGTTTCACGTGCACTGGGACCCAGGGCAAAGCAGTGACTCCATACGAGCCTGGATCAGACCTACCTGCTGGTCTTGGAGGGTCTCCTGGGGAGGCAGGGGTCGGCTGTGGCTTGATATCAAAAAGAACAAATGACCCAATCAAAAAATGGGCATAAGGGACTTCCCTGGTGGTCCAGTGGTAAAGAATCCGCCTTCCAATGCAGGGGACGTGGGTTCGATCCCTGGTCGGGGAACTAAGAGCCCACATGCCACGGGGCAACTAAGCCCACGTGCTGCAACTACTAAGCCCGTGCATCTCAACTAGAGAGCCCGTGTGCTGCAAATTACAGAACCCGTGTGCTCTGGAGCCTGTGTGCCATAACTAGAGAGCCCACACACTGCAACTAGAGAGAAGCCCACGCGCCGCAACGAAGATCCTGTGAGCCACACCTAAGGCCCAACACAGTCAAAAAATAAACAAGTAAATAAATTAATTAAATTAAATTATTTTTTTAAATGGGCATAAGACCTAAATAGACATTTCTCCAAAGGAGACATACAGATGGCCAAAATGTACATGAACAGATGCTCAACATCACTCATTAATAGAGAAATGCAAATCAAAACTACCATGAGGTATCACCTCACACCAGTCTGAATGCCCATCATCAAAAAGTCTATAAATAATAAATGCTGGAGAGGGTGTAGAGATAAAGGAACCCTCCTACACTACTGGTGAGAATGTAAATACGTACAGCCACTATGGAGAACAGTATGGATGTTCTTTAAAAAACTAAAAATATAGCTACCATATGATCCTGCAATCCCACTTCTGGGCATATATCCAGAGAATATCGTAAGTCAGAGAACATCATAAGTCAAAAAGATACATGCACTCCAATGTTCATTGCACAACGATTTACAATAGCCAAGACATGGAAGCAACCTAAATGTCCATCGACAGATGAATGGATAAAGATGATGTGGTACATATATATAATGGAATATTATTCAGCCATAAAAAGAATGAAATAATGCCATTTGCAGCAACATGGATGGACCTAGAGATTACCATAATAACTGAAGTAAGCCAGATAGAGAAAGACAAATATCATATGATATCATTTATATGTGGAATCTTAAAAAAATTATACAAATGAACTTTCATACAAAACAGAAATAGACCCACAGACATAGAAAACAAACTTACGGTTACCAAAGGGGAAAGTGGCAGGGGGAAGGGATAAATAGTAGTTTGGGATTAACATAAACACACTACTATATATAAAATAGATAACAACAAATATCTACTGTATAGTAGAGGGAACTATACTCAATATTTTGTAATAACCTATAAGGGAAAAGAATCTGAAAAAAAATACATACATATGTATGTATAACTGAATCACTTTGCTGGACACCTGAAACTAACATAGCGTTGTAAATCAAATATACTTCAAGTAAAAAATAAAGTGAAACAAGACACCCACCACCCCCGAAAAAAAAATCACATCTACAATGTCTACCTAGTTTTACCTTGGATGTCTGAACCACAGCTACTCCATTTTGACTTTCAAATGCATTGCCTCCCTCAGTGGACAAAGCACATGTACAGTGCATGTCTAAAAGTACACCAAACACGTTGCTCTGGTCAGTGAAATTTAAGGTAAAGAATGTATAAGCCTTCTGAGTTCCCCATACCTCAACATGTGCAGATTTTCCCATCATTTCCCTTTTTGATTCCAAACATTTAATAGAAAGCACTGATGATCAAAATATTTGTCCCTGGAAGCTGGGGTAGTTCAGTTGCCTGCCCTGGGTGTAGATCACGTCCCTTGGTGCTAGGCCTCCTTTATATTCACCTCGTTATCCAAAATGGGGGAAAACCAATCAGATACGGTGAGCAGGCTCAGAGGTATGTAAATGGGGAAACACTTTACAGGCCGCACATGTTATCACTTGTAGCCAATGGTCACACAAGCATTGTACATGTGCTTTTAGCAGCAGACTAAAAGCAAGCTGTGTCACAGATCATGAGTAGTCACACTCTGTGACAACTATACTAGATAATTTTTTTCCCTCCTGATCATCAGGGCAGAAGTATGGCCAATGTGGTAACTTCCATAAATACAGACCTCAATTAGCAGAACTAGAATTTAATATCCACTGAAACATAATATTTTTCTAAAATTACGCTCTTCTCCACCAAACACAGCCAAATTAAGGCTAATTTGTTTGTAAAACAAGTCTGATCAATTGACCACATAGGCTCCTCCAAACTGGCTGTGGAGGAACTCCTCAGGAATCTCAGACTGAATTCCCAAAAGGCCTCTCAAGGCCAGGAAAGCCATGCCAAAGGCCTGCCATCATGCCCCACCTTGGTGGATTTTTCCTTCTAGAGGTCCCCAAAATATTGAGATTCCTGCACGTGTCAGGAGACAGTCTTTCCCGTTCACCTGCTAAGGCTACTCAGAACTCAAGAGTCTCCAATTTCTGGAGCGACCAGGCAGAGAGAAAAGAAAAATGTTTCAATTCTACCCACAGGTGTAGTTTACCAAATTGCTGTTAAGTCATAACTAACTTGAGGGGAAGGGCTTTCTTATATAGGAAAACACAGATCAAAACCAGTAACATTTCAGACTAAAACCATAAAAATTATAACCATATTCACCAGTTCACTCAGTAACCAATCCTTCTGTTAACATTTTATGAAGCCATCAGATTTTCCATTAGGATTTTTTAATTTTTTACCCAGTTCAGAGGTATAATCTGAAATTTATCAGAGACCTGTACTTGTGAAAGGTCCTTCCTATCAATCCTCTTGAACATGAAGCACTTTTGCAAAAGCATCAGAGTTAAATACCTGATTACAATGTAATCAATGAAGAAACTTGGTTACAATAACTAGAATTATGACTGATAATAATCGTAACCCTTAAAAACCTTAATCTCTGGCAAAAACCAAGAAGCAAATAATTGTGGACTGTCATACTAGCATTTCCTGATTAGAAAACTTACGCTTTAGTCTTCCTCTCCTAAAAAGGTAAGGTAGGTAAACTAAGACCCGCACAGCAATTAATGTTCCAATATTTTATGCTATTTGAAACGACCCAGATAGTCAATGAATTCTCTTCATTTTACTTAGTTTCATTTCAAGATACCAAAATCTGGAGAGATTATTTTTGATAGACATTCCCCCAAATATAATCATTCCTATAAAGTTTACCTAAAAGCTCTTTTTCTCCCTTCACTCTTAGAGATCACACTTGATTAAAGTTTCTGAGAGCCCAGGTCGATCATTTATGCCTCAAAGGCACAAGAATAGAAATACCAATTCCTTCTAGAAAGCTAGGCTCACCAATGACAAAGGCTCACTTTGACACAACAGCAGAGCCATCAGGGGACCACTGTTCTTTAATCTCTTGGCAGCCCCCCGTTATCGAGGACAGCCACCACAGGGCCCCCCATACTAGTGGACAGCTACCCCAGGATTACCCCTGCACCTTTGGGGATCACCCCTGGAACTCTGAAGCTCCACGTTAGTGGACGGCCACGCTGGGATTACGCCTGCAACTTTGGCGCCCCAGATGTTAGTGGACAGACACCCCGGAATCACCCCTGCAACTTTTCATTCCCCATCCTTATTTCCCGACATCTTGGCGGCGCTCACGGGAGTTTCCTCAGTCTCCTGGCTGCTCCACCAATTGTTGGGCTGCACCCCGCAGGCCCACAAGGCCGGTGCCTGCCCAACTTGAAGACCAAAGAGCGAGCCCCGAGTCAGCGACAGAGACATCAGTGGTTTAATGGTTGCGGGAAACTTACCCGTCTGAAGCACGGTCCTGGAGGAACACCTCACTGCGTGGCATACGGTAGGCAGGACGCCGCAGCAGTCTTCACTCGCGGAGGGAAGGGGAGATTCCTAGTTACAGGGGGAATTGATGTCAGGTTGGCTCATCAGTTACCAGGGAAACTAACAGAGTAGCATGCCTTTCACTGCCCCTCCGCCCCTTTGATAAGAACAATCACCAGCTGGGGCAAGTATGTAGGCATTTACTAATTAGGAAGGTCAGTCATGTGAGTAGGTGTCGGTGAAGCGGGCCCTGGTCAGGCAGGGGATGTACAGAGGGCAAGAGAATAGCCACCCTGAGTGGCTTGACCATACAGTAGGAAAGTGTCCTTCAACAATTCAGTAAACAAATGAATTCTATACTGATGTACCATATTTATGTGATGAAATACCATACACCAATGAAAATGAATGAACTATTACATGTGCAACAATATGGATGAATCTCACAGTTGAGTGAAAGAAGTCAGATCCCAAACCAATAAACATGGCGTGATAACAAACTGGCAAAAGTAAACTATGGCTTTAAAGTCAACTTGAGGGAAGAGGAGGGGGTTTGTGGCTGAGAAAGGGCATAAGCTGGCTTTTGAAATGCACCTAGGGTTACATTTGGAGATCTGGGTGGTTGCTATGTTTCTTTGTGCTAATTCAACTATGTAGTTACTGGCACGTTTTCCTCTATGCATGTTGTACTTTAATAAAAATGTTTATTTAAACCAAAGTTGGTTTTTATATCTCACTTAGTATTTTTATCTGTTTTCCAGTGGGGAAGATGATCAGGATAGCCAGACTACAAGAAACAAAGTCCCTCCTCACTGTACTTTGTATGGATTTTTAAATATCGTTTTACTGAAACATTTTTTAAAAAGCAAATCTCTTTTGTTTGTTTTATTAGATGGTGAACTCTTGAAGGGCAGCATCGCTGCCTTATTCTGCTCTCATTCAGCAGCGCCTAGAATAACTTTCCGTAAGTTAGAGTTATTCAGTAAATGTTTGTTACATGAATGAACACATGACTTTTGGCACTTGATTTGGTGCTGTGAGTGGAATTTGAGGCTCCACCTTTATAAAAATACTTTTTGATTGACTTTGGTCTTTTGACTTTCTTGCATTAGCACTCAAATGAATCAGCCTAGGTTTAATCTCACGGAGGCTTTGGATTTGGGACAATCCAAATCCAAAAGACAACTTTTCATACTGAGTCAAGATTCTGGTGGAACTCTTCATCATGTGGAAATAGTTTCAGCCGTGGCAGTGCAACTTTGCAAACTAATTAACACCACTGGAGAAGGGAAGGCATAATCAGAGCCAGGAAAAGGCAATTGAACCGAGCTAAAGATGCAGTTTCTATATGAGCACCGAGTTTTGGGCTGGAGGTCTCCAGGGGATTATTAACAGAGGAAACAAGTGAGGAGCAGAGGTAAAGCACTCTTGCAAGGCGTGTTTGATGCCGCCGCTAGTTTGCACCAGCACAGTGTGTTCTGCTGCTAATATAATTATTGTACAATCATGTTGCACCAAGTTGAGACAACTTGACTACTTAATTGAAGGAGATTCATAAACGAATGTGGGACAGGGTTTCTCCTTGCTGTGGTGAATATGGCACAGATCACCTATGTTGTACAATTTTGATTTTATTCTTTCTCAGTTCATATTTTGAAACTTCTCTGAAGGGGCGCCACTTTTGTCTCCTGTAAACATTTCTTTCTTCCTTTCTTTCTTTCTTCCTTTCCTTTCTCTCTCTCTCTTTCTTGGCTTTTAAAAAAACACTGGGATCTCTACCTGATGGTTGAATACTTCGGAGTTTATTTGTAAGGATTAGCCTTTTTTTTTTTTTTTTTTGCAGCTACTTCACTTCTTTGTTAACGTATTTTTTTTTTGAAATCATTTTTTTTACCCTATCTTGAATTTAGGGATAAATTTTTGGTTTGGAAAATGAGGGAAGGACTAAATTACAACTTTTGTCTACACTCTCCACAGGTATTTAGATTGTTTTGGTAGATATCCCATCAGATTAGCCATCAAAGTACCTAAGAAAGGATGTGACTTGTCTTGGTGGCTGCAGAAGGTTGTTAATATTATAAAACTCTCATTTCAAAGTGCATTTCACAGTCCTATCAGCAATAAGCGACAGAGCAGAGTCCTTAAAGATTTGGCATTAGGCAGTCTAGGATGTGAGTCTAGGTATCACCACTTCATTTTTTTTTTTTAATTTATTTATTGTTGATTGATTGATTGCTACGTTGGGTCTTCGTTTCCGTGCGAGGGCTTTCTCCAGTTGCGGCAAGCGGGGGCCGCTCTTCATCGCGGTGCGCGGGCCTCTCACTATCGTGGCCTCTCTTGTTGCGGAGCACAGGCTCCAGATGCGCAGGCTCAGCAGTTGTGGCTCAGGGGCCTAGTTGCTCTGCGGCATGTGGGATCTTCCCAGACCAGGGCTCGAACCCATGTCCCCTGCATTAGCAGGCGGACTCTCAACCACTGCGCCACCAGGGAAGCCCACCTCTTCATTTTTTCATTCATTTACTCATCGTTAATTCAGTAGATAGTTACTAAAGGCCTTTCTTTGCCAGCCACTAGGCTAGGAGGTACTATGAATACAGGGGTGAAAAAAACCAAGTATGGCATATTTTCTAACCCTTTTAAATCTCAGTTTTTTCCTTTGTAGAATGAAGATAACAGTATCATACCTCATTGCATTGTCAGGAGAATTAAATGAGATAAAGCACCCAACATTCCTATGTGTCTGAACAATGCCCGGTAAATATTAGTCTTTGCCACATTTGTTAATATTCTGTATCCATGCTTCAAGGATGTGGTAAAACAAAGGTATTGAATTCCCCTTAGTGTTTTTAGTTATTTCAGTAGTTGAAAACACTGCAGAATTTAATTGTGGCAAGAATTTCTGATTGCATTATAGCAATCTTCACAATGGGATTGTAATAAATTGGGTAAGCCTCAAGATGACACTTTCCTTTGGCATTTAAGAGAAAGTTTATGGTCTTTTCTGTTCATTTATCATTTTATTTGCTTACTGGAAGCTTATCACCTTTAAGAGTTTCTCTTGTGTTCTTTAACTGGAATTTGTCTTTTAACAGATTTGCATTTGCCTTCTGCCTAATTTTCCCAAGTCAATTATAAAGCATTTTATATACAGAAAACATTTTTAATCCCCTTGATGAGAATTTAGAGAAGGAAGTTGATCACACTTATAAACATGTTGGCAGGCTGCTTTCATGTGGATGCCTTCCAAAGCATTGCTCTCTCTCTCTCTCCCTCTCTCTCTTTCCCCAATCTCTTCGTGTTATTGTCAAGCTCAGCCTGAACTTTTGCTGTGTCTTCAATTCCAGAACTACAAAGGTTAAACTTTTCAGACATTATTGGAGCAGAAGAGTCAAATCATGGCTTTCTTTTCTTATGCTTAATCATTTTTATTGAGTTGCAGCCAAATATACCCGTAGCTTGTAGATAAATCCCTCACTCATACCAACGTGCCTTTAGCATAACCTTCTCAATATATTGCTTGCAGCCTCTAAAATCAACTTCATAAACTGCCTTTGTTTCTTAATGCCTTGACCTTGTCTGTCCCTCTCGCAATATGTTGTCTTCTGCCTTTGCTTCCCACACAGTCTAAAAATGACTGGTCTCACAAGCGGTCCTTTCTAGCTTCTGTCCTGGCTCCGACATTGTCTTTAACCTACACCCACCTTCTTCACTGGAAGATCCTCTCAGTGATACCCCTTCTGCCTTTCTTTCTCATGCCTCTACTGATACTCCAGAGTCGTATCTGGGATATCGACTTTCCCCAAATTCCCATTGTTTTGGATAAGAAATAGCATAGACAAATACCATAAGGCCTATTCTCCAGAAATTATAACACACTTGATTTTTTTTTTTTTTTAAGGCTTTAGACCCACTCTTCAGGCAAATATCCTGCCATGTTGTGCTAATGTCATGCTTTCTTCCTGAAAACATCCTCAGAAGGAGAAATCACAGTTGAAAACTACAGCCATGTGTCTACGGTTTATACAGCAAATAGCTCACCTTCCTACGGGCTAGGGGACTGGTGTTTGTTTCTCCTCAGGTCACTGCACAGTGTTCTTTCCTTAACTTAGATGGTGAAGGTCATGGTTTCTCTACAGATCTGAATAGAAACCTCCTCCTGTCAGTTACCATGGGTGTGATTTTGAATCAGAGTCAAGTAATTGATTTCTGAAGACCCCCTGGCCTTTACATCCTTGTCTGTCTTAACATAATGCCCCCTGCCCTTCAAATACACGATTAGTCACAATGTGATATGTATGTAAATCAATTCCCTGACCTCCAGGACTTTGCACATTTAAATTTAGACTCTACTTCTGTTACACTGGAAAGATATAAAAATGCTCCATTTGCATCACATTCGAGCCACTTCCAGGTCAGACAATGGTTTCCTCTATTATCAGAGGAAGTTATTTCCCCAAATACATCCTGTACTGTAAGATGGCATTTATTCCCTCCGCCGCCTCCACTGCTGAGGACTTGAAGTCACCCAGCTCCATGGTTCAGTGTCAAGATGGGTGTCATGCTTTCAGCTCTCTTAACACTTTATGAGCAGGGCCATCTCATCACTGCTTGACTTAACGATATGCATCCCTCCCCACCTCAGTATTCCTCTGAAATATGTTCTATGGTATTTTAATACACAGATTCAAATTATTCTGGAGAGTTTTACAGTGTGCTTTGAAATAATTGACAGCACCCAGAGTGTCATTAAACAGTGCTGGGAATCACTTTTAATTTGCCTTCTAATCTTCAGCTGGAAATGAGCAGCATCACATATAAGACTTGAGAATGGGCTGTGCCATTTGTGAAATGAGATTGGAAGGAGAAAATTAAAAGCAACTGATGGTATGAAGACCAATTTTACCTCTAGTGCACTATTCCGATCCTTGTCCTTCCACGCAGCCGTTTGGCTGGCTCTGGACCGCTGCCCCCAAAAGCGCTGTGCACCCCTTGCCTCCTGCCTGGGCTTCTCTGGTGCTGCAGCGCGACATGCCCAAGGTTTCCCATCACCTATGAGGTTACTCATGCACCTGCTGCCCAAAAGTGCAACTCGAGGAGTTTCGCCCTATGAGGCACCCCCCCTTGACTAATAGGGGATCAGAGCCAATGAATAAATGCTGTCGCCTACATCCCCCTGGGAGGACAGCTCGGAGTCACATGTCAGAAAGCTCCCCAGAAAACACCAGGGGATGGAGCCCCTGTCTGTCAGAAAAGTCACTACCATGGCAACACCCTCCTGCATCGCCTCTTGCTCCTTCCCTGTTTCTCTACTCTTGGTCCCTTGCTCCTCTTCCTGATTTATATGCCCTGCCAACAAGCAAACTACCTGCCCAGAAGACGTTGTCTCAGTCTTTGCTTTCAGGAGAACCCAGGCCATGACACCAATGGCGTATCCAGTTCAAAAATTGCTCATTTAGACCAGCTATAGTTGCAACCCCTCCTACTACTTGCTTGCTCAAGGGCGCTCTCTCCAAACATCCATTCTCATGGGGGCCTGCCGATCCCTGAGAACCAGCATGACGGTGGAGAGTAGTTGAGGGGGCAAGCCTCGAGTGCACCCAGGTGCTTCCTAAGAAGGAACAGAGCATGCTCTGAGCCACAGATTGGCAAACCCTGGTGCTTCCCTGCATCTCCCATGAACTCACGGGCTTTTCAGGTATAGCCAACATTACTGCATCGCACGCAGACCTCAAATTTCTGATAAGACTGGTTGACATTGGGCCCAACCCATGAAGGCTGGGAAGAGGCAGCAGGCATTTGCAATTCTCTCCTTTGGAGGGAAAGAGGAAGAAGAACACAACCGGTGTGCAGGCACAGAATTCCCAGGGTCCCCCAGCTACATGGACACATTAGCAAAACAAAAGATTTGCAAATGAATCATACTCTAATGAAGGAAAGCAGATCAGTAATTAGGATAAAATCTCTAGGGAAGGTCGGGGGAGAAGGGAAATGACTTTAGCAAATGCATATTTAATGACTTAGCAAGATCAGATAATTAGGCATCCTCTACTGAACTGTGGGTGGGAGGGAGGGTGGAGAAACTGTCACAACTGAGGGATCAAAGCTCATTTATAAAGTAATTAAATTTCAAGTACTATTATGGCTCAAAGGAATTTTTTTTTTAAATTTTCATCTTTGACTCAACTCTTGAGAATTAGTTATGTCTAAGCCTTAAGGCAAGTCTCCTGTGAATGAGGCAGAGGTGTACTTGGAAATCCAGTTGGACTGGGGAGTGGGTTCTTAGCAGCAAGAGCTGTGTTTGCATCCTCAGGACCTTCCTGCCCTGGCGAATCAGGTGGACAAGTAAAATAAAGGGAACTTGCGGTGGGCTCTCTGCTCGATGCTCCTCCTTTAACTCCACAACAACCCTTAGAAGTAGGTATCCCTTACAAAACTAAAAATAGAGCTACCATATGATCCTGCAGTCCCACTCCTGGGCATATATCCAGTGAAAACTATAATTTGAAAAGATACATGCACCCCAATGTTCATAGCAGCACTATTTACAATAGCCAAGATATGGAAGCAACCTAAATGTTCATTGACAGAGGAGTGGATAAAGAATATGTGGTACATATATACAACGGAATATTACTCAGCCATAAAAAAGAATGAACTAATGCCATTTGCAGCAACATGGATGGACCCAGAGATTGTCATACTGAGTGAAGTAAGTCAGACAGAGAAACAAGTATGATATTGCTTATATGGGGACTTAAAAAAAAGATACAAATGAACTTATTTACAAAACAGAATAGACACACAGACATAGAAAACAAATTTAAAGTTACCAAAGGGAAAAGCAGGGGGAGGGATAAACTAGGAGGTTGGGATTAACATATACACACAACTATATATAAAATATAACCAACAAGGACCTATAGCATAGGGAACTGTACTCAATATAATAACCTACAAGGGAAAAGACTCTGAAAATATATATATATATAACTGAATCACTGTGCTGAACACCTAAAACTAACATGACATTGTAATTTAACTATACTTCAATTAAAAAAATCAAAATTAAAAAATTAAAAAAAAAAAGTAGGTATCCCTAACCCCATTTCACAAACAAAAGAAGAGGGGCAGTTGGATTTTTTGAACTCAGATATGTTGCACTTTGAGACTTGGTCTCCCAGGTTGCCCAGAACACACTGACTACAACTCAACTTTAACTGCTCTTTGCTGAAAGGGGAGGAGGACATAAACGGAGTGCTGATGTTGTCTACACCCCTTGTACAAATGGCACAGGTTGTATATAAATTTGGAGAAATGTCTTTAAACTCACAGACCAAGGTATGATAATGATATCGAGTTTTCCTATAGGGAGAAAATAAATGCACTTGTTGGGGTTCTCCAACCATCCTCTTTTCATTGGCAACTGCAGATTTCATGAAAAATGAAAGTTACCATTCTAGTTTACTCACCAGAGCCTTTTAAGTTTGTTGCGTTTGAGTTTGTCAATTCCTGAAAGATGAATCGAGTCAGTAGAACTAGAAATGAAGTTTCTGGGTCTACAAAGTTTGTGGACCTGAAAGAGGCAAATGCCTCCCATTCTCTCAACTCTTCCAGGCCTCATCAGCTGGCCCTCCCCTATCATGCCCTCATCACAGAAGCAGCTTAACCTAGAGGCTCAAGTCTCAGTAAAATAGCTGAGCAATAGTATGAAAAAAAAAAACCAAACAAATAATAGATGTTGAGTCTGACACAGTTATTATTATTTTAAATTATAAGTCATGTTCAGTCATATATCAACCAATGGGATGAGGAAATTATTTACTAAGTGGCATTTACTAAGTGGCTCATTGCTGTGGATATAGTTATGAGTGTTATAATAAAAAAGAATAATAGCTAAAATTTATATAGTGTATACTGTGTGCCAGGTACTATTCTAAATATACATTCTAAAAATATATATGATATATATTATATATATGTAATGTATTTAATTCTCACAATTTTTATTTTACAGACAAGGAAACTGAGGCAAAGAAAGATTAAGTAATTCAGTAGAGAGTAAGACATCCTGAAAGAGTTCACTTGGTAAGGAATAAAGAGACAAAGAAACTACTCAATAATGTGATAATAGAAGCTATTATAGAAGCACTTAAGAAATGTGGTAGGTAGAGAGAATGCTGTGATTTATACTGTCCTGGGGAGTTGGGAAATCTTCATCAGGCAGGTGACATCTGAGTGGCTCTTGAAATGAAAAGCAGCTTTCAAAATAGGACAGGCAGCCATAACAGAAAGTGGTCATTATAATCTATAGCAACTTTATTCATAACTGGAAGCAACTAGGATGTCCTTCAGTAGGTGAATGAATAGACAAACTGTGGTTCATCCAGACAATGGAATATTATTCAGTGATTAAAAAAAGAGCTGTCAAGCCATGAGAAGACACAGGGGAAACTTTAAGGCATCTTACTAAGTGAAAGAAGCCAATGTGAAAACTCTGTATATTGC
Organism: Balaenoptera musculus; assembly: GCF_009873245.2. Taxonomy (NCBI): domain Eukaryota; kingdom Metazoa; phylum Chordata; class Mammalia; order Artiodactyla; family Balaenopteridae; genus Balaenoptera; species Balaenoptera musculus. The sequence goes on along the minus strand of NC_045800.1, from coordinate 77,793,372 downwards.
ATGATTTCAACCATATGACATTCTGGAAAAGGCAAAACTATGGAGATAGTAAAAAAGACCGGTGGTTACCAGGGGCTGGGGAAGAGAGGGATGACTAATTGGAGCACAGGGGATTTTTAGGGCAGGGAAACTACTTTGTGTGATACTATAATGGTGTATACACAGCATTATGCATTTGTCAAAATCCAGAACATTAAGAGTGAACCATAATGTCAACTATGGACTTTGGTTAATAATAATGTATCAGTATTAGCTCACCAATTGTAATAAATGTACCACACTAATGCAAGATGTTAATAATGGGGGGAATAGTTGGGGAGGGAGGAAGGGAGTATAGGGGTACTCTCTATACTTTCTGCTCAATTTTTGTATAAACCTAAAACTCCTCTAAAAAATTAACTCTGTTAATAAAAAAGAGAGTGAGTATGAGGAAAAGGGAAAAAAAAAAAAGCAGATAATACAGAGTTCTACGGAAAGAGGGCATCAACTCTTCAGCGTCCTTTCAAATTGACCTTTTTAGTGAGTAGATGAAACACTGAGCCATGAGTAACTTACAACTTAGGATAAATTACATTATCAGCTAATTTTCTTCCCTGTCCTTACAGTGTTTGGCTTCAGGATGTGGAGAAAATGAAGATTCTTTTGGCTGTAAGTGAACTAAACTAACTTAGACTCCTTCCAGCAAACGGAAGTTTATTCACTGTTTACAAGGCTGGCACTTCCTGCACAAGTGAATCCAGAAGTACAAACAAAGTCACTTTAAAGCTTCGCCCTTCTCACCTCTTCCTTCTCTCCTGCTCCTCTTCTTCCGCCTCCTTCCTCCCATCACCCTTCCTCTCTCTCCCTCTCTCCCCCTTGCTCTCCTAGCCTGGGATTTGATGCAGTTCTCTGTCAGGTTCTCTCCACGTGGCTGTAGCGATGGCCTCTAGCAGGTCTAGGCTAAGAAGATTCTCAGTGCTTCTGCTCTCTGAAGGCAAAATACCTCCTCTCTGTGTGTAACTATGTCAGTCACGGAAGAGTGACCCTCCTGGAGTCAAATGATGACCCTAAACCCATCCATGTCCAGGAGACTGAGATCATTTCTCTTAGCTTAGGCTGCACGCCCAGCCTAATGGTGGTGGGGAGGCAGGCTTTGTGCATCAGAAATGTGGCTATTGTAAATGAGGAACTGGATTTTTAATTTTATTTCAATTAATTTTAATTTAAATTCTCCATGTAGCTGGTGGCTTACACAACAGCCCAGGCTTACACGATCTCATGTTAACCCATGCTAGTGGAATCTGCCTACCTACAGTTAAGTGGCCTTGGTTTGTATCACATGAGCTTACTTATGCAACAGCTGATTGGACCAGGCATGGTTGCGTGCCCCAGGGACAACCAATCATAGGCTGCTAGTGACCCATGATTTGTGAAGCCTGACTTCAAAGAAGAGCTGCTTCAATTATACTTTCTCTCTGGAGTCTGGAACTGGGATATAGAAAGGGGATGGGCTATGGGAACAGAGCATAAAATTCGGGAAGGTGACCCAGGGTCCAGGTGGCCATTATAAGCCATGAGGAAACTGGAATCCTGGTGTGGGTTAGCAAGGAAAGCAGGCTGTGGGAAGGAGGGGAAAATGGGTCAGACAGGCTCAGAAGAGCATAGCCATGAGGAGTAGTCATGGCCCATGAAAGAGAGAGAGACAGAGATGGGGAACAGCATTACCTCCTGCCTTCCAGGGGAAACTCCAGACAGCTGTGGAACAGAAATAAGCCATCTCTGCCGTTCTGCCATGCTCTTGTCTGAACTCCTGACCTACAATGGTATACAGAGTGGGAAGTGAAATTCCTCATCATTTCTGCAATGATTAGAAATACTGCCTTCTTTGGATATTAAATTCATTGATATAAATGATTTTGTTTCAACTCTCTGCCTTGTTCTATTGATGTGTTTATCCATTCCAGACAATTTTCACAGTGTTTACAGATTGATAGCTTTACCATATTCTTTGGCATTTTCTGGACACATCAGGCTGTTTGTCATCTCTCTGGCTTTGTTCACACTTCTTCTTCTGCTTGGAATGTTCTCCTTTCTCTCTCTCCAAGCCCTGAAACTCTCTCTGCCCTTCCCATCCCAACCATTCATCAATCTAATCCCCAACTTCCTAAGCCCTCACTTCACACTCAGGTCCCTGTGTGTGGCCATAGACAATACCCTTTCTTGTCTCTATCTTTCTACCACAATTACCTGAATAAGTTTTTATTCTCTAGACTGAGTTCTGATCCTCAGTACCTCCCTCACACAGTGCCCAGCATAGAAGGAGTGTTTAAGAAAACATCGTTGAGCAAAGAATTTTACTTCTGCTTTCACAAGTGAGTGTGTCCCTCATTCTGGCCAAGGGAAGCACCAGATGCATGGGAAACCAAAACAGTCTTTGTCAACCTCTCATGATAAATTCAAAAGAGACCTTTGGGTAGATAAGTAAGAGTTTTTCTCTTCTGTAGGATGTAGCATACTATAAACAGTAATTTTTGCTATTTTTGTCCCTGTGTCTATATATTTAACAACTGTGATACCACAAATGACATTAATATGTAGAAGAGAGTTATGAGAATTAAATACGGTATATTTAATGAGCTCAGCACAGTGCACATAAAATGCACACAAAATGGTAGAGATTCTCAACATTAACATTATCACTATTATTACCACAGTCATCACCATTTACTAAACATATACTTATTTGGCATCGTGTGCATTAAGTAAAATAATCCATGGAAATCGCTTACATAGTGTCTGGCATGTTATATATGCTAAAAAATGGTAATTATTATTTTATGCTCCCTAAACACCTATTTCAAAGGTTAAAATACACAAATTAATCTTTTCCTCTCAACACCATTTGTTTCATAGAATAACCTTTCATTTAGATAAGTTCAACAGGGTAGACTCATGATTAATTCTGCATCTCATTTTGTTTTTAATTTTACCCAGTGCATCATTAACATGAAATAAATATTTATTACAATCATAATATTTAAATACCACTGCTTTTGTGCTCTGTATACTTTTCCATTAATATATTCTGCTAAACTTTTTCACCAGACCTCAGCTGGGGAAGTACTTTCATCGTGCTACCCTATTTCAATGGTTAAAGTTTCCATGTTTTATCCAAAAGAAGGTGGTTCTTGAGATACCAGAGGGTTAAGAAAGGCTAAAATAACAGTGTAGGGAATCTTATAATGTAGACAGTGGGGTGAAATGAGGGAAAGTTCATTCCCAGGAAACACAAAGTATTAAGTTGACTGATCCCAAACCAAGGGCATCGAGTCATCCCGGAGGTGTCTAAGGGTTTCTGTGTCATCTTACAGAGGCCACTCCAATAGACTGTATTAAGCTTTTCTGTGTGCTAATTGCAAAAAGGGTTGACTCACTGAATTTAAATGTGACTTTGACAGAAGGCTTCTTCCCCGGCCGTCATTATGAATGGCCTTATTTATGAATGCTCTCCCATCAACTGTCCCTGTAGCTTCCTGGGCAACAGCAAATGCCAGAAACAGCATGCTTGCAGGTAGAATTCCTTTGAAGGAGACAAGGAAGACAGCATGCAAAGCATTATCAAGAGCGTGGAGCTTGATCTAATGGCCTAGTGCAGAGTATGATGCAGGCACATAAAAGCACCGTTGACCCTGGGCTCAGCCTTCCCCACCGCGCGGGCTTTACTTTGGGAAACTCAGCAAAAAAGCCGACACACACACTAGGGTCTTCTTCCAGTCCGGTCAAATAAAAAGCCATCTTGTAAAACTGGTTTTTCCTGTATACAGAATACTTTGCTAAGCCCATGGGAAGACACAAAGGCAAAAGGTACCCTCCAGGACTCCTGATGGGTATCTGGTCATCCTGATACCGATGCATCCTTATTCTTTGGAGGCTACTGGACTTCTGGACAAGAGACAGATGACATACACATAGAAAAAAATAAGTGATACTATATACTGGTATATACTGTATGCCAAATTGATACCAAATGACAGGTATACCATATACACATGAGGCTTGCTTTTTCTGGCCTGACATACTCTTGAGGACAGTTACTTTCAGGAAGAGTGACTGGGAGTGGGGAATGGTAGTTCTTTATATTTGTGCTTTTCTATATGATTTGAATTTTTTTCTAATTTGGTCATACACATTAGTATTTTTATTGGTAGGATTATGGGTCTTCTTATTGCCTTTATGCTTTTTCATGTTTAAAAATCATTTACAGGTTCATCCACATCACTACAAATGACCCAATTTCGTTCCTTTTTTTGGCTGAGTAATATTCCATTGTATATATGTATCACATTTTCTTTATCCATTCATCTGTCGATATACATTTAGGTTGCTCAACAGATGAACGGATAAAGAAGATGTGGTACATATATACAATGGAATATTACTCAGCCATAAAAAGGAATGAAATCAGGTCATTTGTAGTGATGTGGATGAACCTAGAGTCTGTCATAGAGTGAAGTAAGTCAGAAAGAGAAAAACAAATATTGTATATCAACACATATATGGAATCTAGAAAAATGGTACTGATGAACCTATTTGCAGGGCAGGAAGAGAGACGCAGACATAGAGAACAGACTTGTGGACACAGGCGGGGAGGGGTGGGTGGGACGAATTGAGAGAGTAGCGTTGACATATATACACTACCACGTGTAAAATAGATAGCTAGTGGGAAGCTGCTGTATAGCACAGAGAGCTCAGCTCAGTGCTCTGTGGTGACCTAGGGGGTGGGATCGGGGTTGGAGGGTGCGAAGGGAGGCTTAAGAGGGAGGGGATATATGTATAAACTAACACAACGCTGTAAATCAATTATACTCCATTAAAAAAAGAATCATTTATAAACGTTACTTTGCAGTATGAGATAATAAATGTTGGTGAGGATGTGGAGAAATTGGGACCCTCATATATTGTTGGTGGGAATGTAAAATGGTGGAACCACTTTGGAAAACAGTTAAGTTTCTCAAAATGTTAAACACAGAGTTACCAGATGACCCAGAGATTCTATTCCTAGGTATATAACCTAGAGAAAAATATGTCCATAAAAGAACTTGTACGAAATTCATGGCAGCATTATTCTTAATAGCCAAAGGTGGAAACAACCCAAATGCCCATCAACTGATAAATGGATACACAAAATGTAACAATGGAATATTATCCAGTCCTAAAAAGGACTGAAGTACAGACACATGATATGGCATAAATGAACCTTGAAAACATTATGCAATGAAAGAAGCCAGTCACAAAAGGCCACATATTATATGATTTCATTTATGTGAGCTGCTCCAGATCAGACAAATCTATAGAGACAGACAGTAGATTCGTGAATGTTGGGGGTTGGGGAGTGGTGGGAATCAGGAGTGGCTTCTAATGGGGTTTCTTTGAGGATGATGAAAATGTTCTAAAGTTGAGTGTAGTGATGGTTGCACAACTCTGAATATACTAAACCACCAATGAATTGTACAAATTAAATGGATAATTGTACGGAATGTGAGTTATATGTCAATAAGGATGTTAAACTATGAGAACCAAAGGCTAGGCTTCTGAAGAGAAAAGCACACTATAGTTGCTACTGGATTTGTGATTTTTCTTTGTGGCAGTTTTATTCCTTGCTTAAGTACTTTTCCTCAAGGGGAGAAACAAGTTGTAGGTGTTTTAATGGGAAATTTGAAATCTGTGGCTTTCCTAATTGTCAAAAGATAAAGATGTATGTTTGTGCAAAGGGACCGTCCATATTTATCATGAAGTTTTTGTCATTCCTGTGAACCACAAGGGGTTGCTAACAGAGGCAGACAGTGTGTATGCCCTAAAAGCCCTGCCTGGTCAGGAGTTCCTATACTAGGGGATGAGTGGTTGGTTCTGGTTAAAATCCGGCCATCCATTCTCTGGGAATTTTCTAGGCTCCTTTACATCTGGTTAAATTATGTCATAGTTTGGTGTGATTCACTCAGCAAATGTTCCCTGAGCTCCTGGTCTGTGCCAGGCTCTTTGTCCTGGACAAGGACGAGGGAATTTTTAGGATGGAAGTCTGACTTTGATGAGATCTGGGTAGCACGACCAGCCATGAAGGCCACTGGCAACAGGAACCTGACCTCCAAACAACCGCCCCCTCGGTCTCAGGGCTGCTTCTCTGGTGTGCCTCTGCCATGCTGAGGAATCACTCTGTCTGGTGGACATGTGGGTCTCTCTCCCGAGGCTGGCACTCTTCCCCTCTCCATGATCTCCACCCACTCCCCGGCCCCCAGTCCGTAACATTTACCCCACAGAGGACAACAAGACTCTCGGGGTAAGAAAGCAGATGCCTTATTTAAAAACTGACCTCGTAGGTATTTTTGACACATGTAAAACAAATTCAACCTTTTGAGACAGCAGTGCTTCTACGCCGATGAGGGGACAATTAACTGACCAGGCACATAATAAGAACACCTGGTAAACTTGAAGTAGCTATTACAATCCAACTCTTTATTCCAATAATGAGATAAGACAAAATTCTGTTGGTATAACAAATTTTATCCGATTTCACTGAAACCTATTCTTTATCTTACAACCATAAATCTTTGTGTAGTCAGCCCTTTCTTCTCTGCTCCTTCCACTCCCAGCCACTTTGCTTGAAATGAGAGCCTTCATTTGATTTGGCCATTTCTCATCACCTGACTGGGCTACTTGGGAGTGTTGGGAAGGTGATTTATTTCTCTGTGGCAACGTCCTCAGTCTCATATCAAAGCAATACTTCTTGGGAAAAGTGAGAAGTGGGTAAGTGGCAGAACTACCTAATTTCTGCTACCTCTGTCCTATGGCTATTGTAGTAAGGCTTGCTCAGACTTTTATTAACTAAAAGCTAGGCTTTAGCTTTCAGACAGCAGAAGTATGCTGTGGTGTAAGACACAAAAGCACATCACCAGCTCACAGCATGATAATGCTGAGCAAGGAATCAGGGAAGTACCATTTCCAAGGGAGAGCTAGGAAGCAGGGCAAATGGAAAATGACGGAAGAAGATTAAATTTTTGGTTCTTAGATTATTCTTAAAGACAGAAAGAAATAATTTAGTCCTTACTTCAGGAGTGAGAAGGTTGAGTCTGTAGAGATTAAATGTCTGGCCAACAGTCATGTCATATCCTGGTCTGAATATTCTGGGTAGCAGGAGGTTGATATTCTCTATTAAAAATCACAGGATTCCACGTGAATGGCTACTGTGATATCAGGTTCAACTTCTGGTTTCCTATTGTTTCTCCTGTTCCCAGACCACATAAGTTTCTTGTTGGTTGTTGAAATAGAGTCCTCTACTGTCAATCCCCAGTATGAAAGAGTTTATTTCATTGAACATGAAGATCGAATAAAATAATGTTTCAATATATGGGGCTGATATCAAGATGCTGTTTGCAGTCTTCTGCCAGCTGCTTTGGGTTTTCTTAGATTTGCCCTAAGATAAAATTGTTTCCCTGGAAAAATGAAGGAAACTTAATACTTCTTAGGTCCCTGCGTGGTTGGTGACCAGCAGATCTTTATTCTCATTGACTCTGAAGATGTGAATTTTGTCTCAGTCTTACAATTTTTGTGAATTCTAGTATATTTCATTGGCTTAAAGTTCCCTTGTTTGTCGGCTGATTAGACATGGGCAGCAACCACGCCCCAGCTTGCTAACACTGAGGAGGAGGAAACAGTCCTAACAAAATTTGCAGTTATGAACTTGCAGTGTCAGAAACTAGAGCCATGATACAGATGGTTAAAAAGCACACGAAAGGATGCTCAACATCACTAATTATTAGAGAAATGCAAATCAAGACTACAATGAGGTATCACCTCACACTGGTCAGAATGGCCCTCATCAAAAAATCTACAAACAATAAATGCTGGAGAGGGTGAGGAGAAAAGGGAACCCTGCTACGCTGATGGTGGGAATGTAAACTGGTAGAGCCACTATGGAGAACAGTATAGAGGTTCCTTAAAAAAACTAAAAATATAGCTACCACATAATCCTGCAATTCCACTCCTGGGCATACATCTGGAGAGAATTATAAATCTAAGAGATACACGCACCCCAATGTTCATTGTAGCACTATTTACAATAGGCAGGACCTGGAAGCAACCTAAATGTCCATCAACAGATGAATGGATAAAGATGTGGTACATATATACAAGGGAACATTACTCAGCCACGAAAAAGGACAAAATAATGCCATTTGCAGCAACACGGATGAAACTAAAGATTATCATACTAAATGAAGTCAGGCAGAGAAAGACAAATATCATATGATATCACTTATGGGGAATCTAAAAAAGGCTACAAATGAACTTAACTACAAAATAGAAGTAGAGTTACAGATAAAGAAAATAAGGGACTTCCCTGGCAGTCCAGTGGTTATTAGGACTTCACCTTCAATATAGGGGTTGTGGGTTCAATCCCTGGTTGGGGAGCTAAGATCCCACATGCCTCGCGGCCAAAACACCAAAATATAAAACAGAAGCAATATTGTAACAAATTCAATAAAGACTTTAAAAATGGTCCATCAAAAAAATCTTGAACAAAAAGGGAACTTATGGTTATGGGGTGGTTAACAGTGGGAGAGAGATAAATTGGAAGATCAGGATTGACACACATCACATATACACTACTGTATATAAAATAGATAACTAATAAGGGCCTACTGTAGAGCACAGGGAACTCTACTCAATACTCTGTAACAGCTTATATGGGGAAAGAATCTAAAAAAGTGGATATATGTATAACAGATTCATTTTGCTGTACAATACAACATTGTAAAACTATACCAATAAAAATTATATAAAAAAGAGTGATGACAGAGGGGAGAGGAGACAGCTGTGGGCCCCCACAGGCTGGACTAGGCATAAGCTAAGGAGGAGGAGCCAACACTAGACTATAGCACAAACTGTAGACTGTTTACCTCCCCAAAACAGATGCCTATCCTTACGGGATTTAGAGCAACTAAAACTCTTTACAAAGCTAGTATGAGTGTTAAGTGTTTCTAATATCTTTGGAAAATGTTTTAACTTCATAAGCAACTGCCAAACCATACACTTTGTGCAGTTCTACTCCTTGATATCCAAGATAAGATATCTTCACAAAGAAGTTTAAGGACTGTTTGGCTTAGTTATCTATTGTGCCTTAAATAAAAAAGTCACCCCAAACTGTGGTGGCTTAAAACAATCATTTCTCACAGTTGTGGTGGAGCAGGTATTTGGAAGTGGCTCAACTGGGTGGTTCTGGTGCAGTCTTTCATGAGGTTTTGGTTAGACGTGGACTAGGGCTGGAGGATCAGCTTCCAAGGAGGCTCATTCACATGGCTCTCGGCTGGGGGGCCTCAGTCCTTCTCCACAGGGCTGCTTCAGCATCCTTACTGCGGCATAACAGCTAGCTTCTCCAGAGCAAATGATCCAAGGCAGAAGCTGTGCTGTCTTTTATAACCTAGTGCCAGTAACACCATCATGTTCACCATGTTCTATTGTCACACAGCCATTTTGATTCCAAGTAGGAGATCGCACAAGGTTGTTGTATACAGGAAGGAGCTTTTTTACTAATCACCCCAAGCTAGAAACAACTTTACACCTCAAAGTGACCTGGAAGTTGCTCCATGAAGATGAATGGTCTTAATCTTATTTAACCAGGCATACTTTCATAGTTTCCCCCCTGGGGAGAGAGGAGATCCACAGAGGTTGGCTAACAGTGTTAGTTACCAGAGTTCTTTGAGTAGGACATTCACCTTGAGAAGTCAGGATAATTCATTCTTCTCCTGTTTTTTCTACTAATCTTAAGAGCTACTACAGTATGAAGTTACTTGATGGTTCTGGGGCAAAACAAAGCCTCTTCTGATCAAGCTACTCCCAGTTGGTCAATTCATGATCAGATACTTTTTTAGGCATTAGTTTTCCAAGTGTAATGCTTGGAAGAGAAAGATCAGGATCACCTGAGGCATGGTGATAAATGCAAGTTCATAAGCCTCAGACCAGACTTACTTAATCAAAGTCGGGGGGTGGGGGCAGTAACTGTTTCCATCAGCCCTCCTTTGATCCTGATGCACACGAAAGTTGGAGAACCAATGGTCTAGAACAGCAGTCCCCAACCTTTTTGGCACCAGGGACTGGTTTTGTGGAAGACAATTTTTCCACGGACGGGGGTGGTGGAGGGGTGGTTCAGACGGTAACGCCAGCGATAGGGAGCGATGGGGAGCGGCAGATGAAGCTTCGCTCGCTTGCCCACTGCTCACCTCCTGCTGTGAGGCCCGGTTCCTAACAGGCCGAGGACTGGTACGGGTCCATGGCCCAGGGGTTGCGGACCCCTGAGCTAGAAGATTCGTGACTAGCTCTAGACTAGTTCTACCTAAGTTTGATCGACTTTGTGGAAGAGTTTTGTTCTACACCCTCATAAACTTGTAAAAGGTCTGCTAAGCCTGAGATACTAAGTTCTTGTAGATTCTGTTCGAGTTGTCAACCAACTATGAAATTCTACTGAAATGTTCTCTTCAGAAGATAGGAGGGCTGCAGAAGAAAAAATTACCCCAAGCTGGAAAGAGGTGACGCTAACAGTAGATGAGCTACTGTAAAGAAATTACTTTTTACCTTTCAAATGAGAAGCTGAGCACAGGCTAGCAGTGCAATCTGGTTTTATTAACACATTTGGTCTGAGTAACTCATCTCCGTTTCCTGATGGCCAGGTAGGACACTAACAAGGCTCCAATGATTAAGGTTCCAGAAAGGCCAGCCACCCACAGAGCTTGGGAGTCTACAGGAGACCCTGGAGGATGGAAAGGTAGATTAATGCATGCTGAAAATCAAGAGATTCTACATCCTAATAAAGACTGCCAGTCTTGAGCTACAGGAAAAAAAGCTAGACAATTCCTTTTGAGGTTCACATTGGCCAAATCAGTAAGGGAAGCAGGGGTGAGCAAGTAGCTTTGGTTTGACCAATGGTTCAGATACGGGACCTCCTGGAGGTCTCCTTCCACTCACTTGAGTATTTACGGAGCTTTTCTGAAGAGTCCGGAGTGGCTTGGAGTAAAATCATGGGGCCCTGGCTAGAAATGCTAGCAGTGCTGTTCTGAAAATGGATGTCAGAGCTTCTTCTTCCTGTTGGAGAGATGAGTTAGGGATTTGTTAGTACATGTGGTGTGAGCGGTTAAGGAGTCTAAAATAGTGCCAGGTCCCTTAGTATGGATAGCTCTGTTCCATGGGCCTCAAGAAAAACCTCAATGTGTTCGATACAAAGTCTCAGACTTGTTCATTTGTATTAACACTTTCGGAGAAATGATGACTTTGGACTATCCCCAAACTGTCATTCTTCTTACGTAGAGATGCTTAAACAGTTGTATCTTAGTACTGAGACCCTATGATATAAAGGTACCTGGTAAGACACTAATAGCAGAGCTCTGTTTGAATCCTATTTCTACTGCCAGTTGTAGATCTTTGAACTTTCAAAGTTTTAGTTTTTATAGACATATATGTATACAAGTGTATGTGCCATTGCAGTTGGATGTTCAATATTTAATCTATTAGATGATAGTTATGAAAAATACTATGAGGTGTTTTTTTTGCCATGAGGGACTTAAAGCTTCAGGGGTCATGAATCCCCATTAATTCAGGAGCCAGGTAAGATCTGGGGGATCAGGTGGAGTACACAGCTGTATGAGCATTGGGCCTGATCATTCGAGCACATAACTCTAAGTCTGCAATCCTATTCCTCCTGTAAGCCTTCAGGCCTTGTTGCCAGACCTGCCTTCAAGCAAGTATAGAGGTCTACATTTATATCTGGATAGACCAGAAATGTCTTATTAGATTATAGGCTGTGAACCCATTTGACTCCTGGCTAAGTCAAAATTTATATGGAGAAAAGCTAAAGCTGAGAGTTTTCAGGATTTACAGCTTATATTTAGAAGGCCTGGAATTCTAGGAAACTAGTTGTATTTCTGTTCTACTGCATCATGAAAGTATTTAAGGAAGCCTCGTTAATAAGATGAATCTTCGGTTTGACTCATTTGCCACAGGCTAAAGAAGGTTTGCTCTGGGACGCCAAATACACTGAAATCTGTCCTCTGGTGTAGACAGCTTGGAAACTTACGTCTGGCAGGACAGGTTGTCACACAGGATGGTGTCCCAGCAGGCTGGCAGACCGATGCACTGCAGTGCAGATACACCTGGGAGCCAACAGAATTGGGATCACGGTATAACACATCATGATAAGTCTTCAAACCTGCTTTATCTCCCCCAGGAAGAAATCAAGAAGTTTCAGAAAATCCTGAAAAACCAAGCTGACATCACAGAATCACTAAAATACTCGATTCTAGTTGATATGTCACACATGCCATTGGCATCCCTTGATTGCTCCAAAGCAGTACCAACAACCAATGTTTAAGGGCCACTTCGGCTGAAGAGGGGTACAGTGTGAGAACACTTGAGCTGGGGGGTTTAGAGCCCTGCTGAAGACCACAGAAGGTGGCATCGTACCGGTCCCTTGAGTGCCTGCTTTGCCGCTGAGTCCACGAAACTGAAGGTGGAAATGCTGAAGCGCTGGTGGTGAGAAGGAAACGCCAGGTCCAAGGCTCTCCGGACGGGGATCAGTTTGGTCTGATAGTTGTCTCCAGTGTAGGGGCATCTAAGCAAGGATATCCAGCAGTCAAGATGGGCTTCGTGGAGGGTGTTTAACAGAGGTGCAGGAAAAAGCCACTTACCCATTTACCAGCATGGGCCACTGGGGCTGGAGCAGGGCGTTTGTGCTGGGGGTGGCCCAACACTGGTGTAGGCGCAGCTCTAGACTGGGGTCTGTTCTGTGTTGGATGGAGACTTCCACGTAGATGGGATCCCGAAGCAATTTCACCACTGGGTAGTCACTAGCAGTGTAGTAGGAGCTATAGTGTTTGTCTGCAAGAGGCCAAAACAAGTTGAAGCAGTAAAGAGCTTGGAACCTCTAGGTGGCTTGAGATAGACCATCACCCACATAAACACCTCTGGTAAGTATCTTGTTACCAACGTAGGGTCTTGATGCCCAGAGAAGTGACAAGACTTGGACTAGAGGCCAGATACTCCACAAAAGAGGGTCTTACCTTTGGCAATCTGAAGTTCCAGAGTGAGGTGTCCAGGCTGGGTCTCAGGAAGGGGTGGTGGGAGAGTAAAAACCTGGACATTAACCGGAAGAGCACTGCTGCTTGCAGAGTAGCTACAACTGATTTGAAGCCTGCAGAAAAATAAGATTTTAGCTACTATCTTGGGGGGGTGGACCATGCCACCTCTTTAAGGTTTGAGGAACTATTAAGTGCTAGGTGTTGGAACAAGTTTATAAATGTGTTGTGTGATTCTGGCCTTGTGAGAGCTATCATTGGGGAGACTGATATGTAAACAAGATCAGTGTTTGAGAGTTTGATATAAAAACCATACAAGAAATAGATATGGTCAACAGATGAATGGATAAACATGTGGTAGATACAATGGAACACTACTCAGCCATAAAAAAGAATGAAATGATGCCATTTGCAGCAACATGGATGGACCCACAGATGGTCATACTAAGTGAAATCAAACACAAAGACAAATATCATATGATATCACTTACATGTGGAATCTAAAATAGGACACAAATGAACTTATCTATGAAACAGAAACAGACTCACAGACTTGTGGTTGCCAAGGGGAAGGGGAAGGGGAAGGGGAAGGGAAAGTGGGGGAGGGATGGATTGGGAGTTTGGGATTAGCAGATGCTAACTATTACATAGACTGGATAAATAAGGTCCTACTGTACAGCACACGGAACTATATTCAATATCCTGTAACAAACCATAATGGAAAATATGAAAAATATATATAACCGAATCACTTTGCTGTACAGCAGAAATTAAAACATTGTAAATCAACTATACTTCAATTAAGAAACAGATATGGTACTATGAGAAAAACGTACCTTCTGAGGAGGGGGTAGTCAGGGAAGATGTTGCAGGGGATTTAATAAAAGTAACTGAGAGATAGATGAGAGAAAAGTACGGAGGCAAGAAGTTTGAGGGCCACTGAATACTCCAGAAGCACAATCTGGGGTTAGGGAATAGTGAGGGAAGGATTGAGAAAGATTAGGCTGGAGAAGTAGTAGCAGTTTCATGCAGGGCCCTGCAAGTTATGCTCACGATGTTAAGCTTAAGCTCTAGGAAGACAAAGAGAAAGCTTTAAGTATGCTAGCTAAGGTTTTAAAGGGATTCATTTTGCTACAGTTTAAACAGTGGAGGTAGAAGGAAGAGACCAGAGTGAGAAACAAAAGACCCGGTGAAATGAATTCGAAGTCAGGTAAGTTTAAGGCTTAGGATCAAGTTGGTGGCAGTAATGCAGGGCTATTGGATCAAATAATGGTGAGTGAGTTTGGACAACCAAGGCAGTTGAGATTCTCCTGTCATGAGGAGATGGTCATTTCTGGATTCATGTTTACTCTAAAACTCTTGCTTTATGCGAGAAGGGAAGTCAGGCATTCTGGTCAAGCAAGCTCAGGTTAACTAAGACCCTAACCTGAAGATACTGTCTCGGGTGATAGAACCACGGCTCCAAGTTCTCACATCCCGAGTTGCAACCAGCTCGTTTTCATATACTGCCTGGTTTCCAGTGATCTGCAAGGGCAGGTAAAGAAGTCTTGTCACTCCTGCAAGCCAGATGCTGCTTCACTCATCATTTGCTTTGGTTCAGTGCTCAGCAAGGCTGCCCTATTACAGGCTGCATTTTTCACAACATGAGTGGGGGCAAGAGCAGGTGGCACTGACTGGCTGGCAAGTTATCACTTCACCTTACTTTCAGGACAAAAGGCAGGAAGAGGCTTAGGAGTACTCAGATGAGGCAGCCAGAAATACCACCCATCTCAGCTGACCTCCCTGCTCGTTTCCCAGGGCAGTGCAGTGGGAAGAACCTGTTATTTGTTCTTCTACAGTGTGGTAAGCGGTGCTAGCCCCTCGCTGGAGTGCAGGTGGGATGACTTAGCCGAGTGCCCTGGGGAGGCTTCGGCTTTCTCAGTGATGAAGCCCTCTCTGTCCTAGAGACCATCCTACGCACCAAGCAGTAGTCACGGCTAAGCTATTCCAGTTCTCCCCCCATCACTAGGGCATTCCTACCCAACTTTAAGTCAGGAACAGAGCCCAAGGTCAGCTCTTCTCACCCATTTTGTAGTACCACAGGCAGTAAACGGAAACCGGAACAGGACAAAGGTGTGTGTTGCCGTCGCAGGTTTACATTCACTGTCATTCCTGAAGGCCAAGTGCACAGAATTCAGCAGCAGTGGGGGTGAGGTCACATTCCGAGACACAGCGATGAAGAAGTGGCCGTCCTGGGTACAGCGTGCGGTCACTGAAACACCAGAGCAACTGTGCTGAAAGGTAGGTCATCTCGCTTGTTACTGAGCCAGCCAGACAAGAGTCTATTTATTTAGTTTAGTTCTTTTAAATTCCCCGCCCTCCTCTCCCCCCACTCCTAGAAAAGCTGCATTCCCAGCTAGTGACCTTGATGCAGGTTCAGCCATCCAGAGCTTCATCAAGGCTCTGCATGGTCACTTGGGTTTGAATCTTGCCTCCACCACTTACTGTGTGGCCTCAAGGAGAGTATTTAACCTCCTTGCATCAACCTCATCTGTAGAATGGGGACAGCCGTACCTGCTTTGTTTTACTGATCAGCTAGAATTCAGAGCATATAACTGAGTGTGGCATCTAGGTGTTTAATGAGGGTCTTTTTTTCATGGGAAAAACTTGGAGCACGGTTTGGGACAAATAATCATCTTTTGAAATAAAGCTCTCTGGACAATCAGCCACCAGTGGCTATTTCTTGGGAATTGGTTAAGTTTCTGTCAATTAGCATCTTGCACACAGACTTAGCTTCTTGAGTTCATTGAGCGTTACTTGCTTTACATTGGATTCTAGGAGAATAGACAATGGAAGACTGTAGAAAGCTCTGTCACTTAGTCAAGTGTTCTAGGAGGTGTTGCTTATACATCAACCTTTGGTCATCTTTAGTATTTGCCTTCTGGATGGGGGTGGGGGAGATAACCCTCCTCTGGGTTTAGTTAATGGTAATTGCAGGCACTTTTCTTCAGCTGATTTCAAAGACACAGCGACTCACCTGTGTTTCCGTAGTAACAGGAATTGACCTCTTCAGAATCATAGCAGCAGCCTAGCTGCTTGCAGTCTCCTTGAGTGATGGGTGAAGGAGCACATGGCAGTCTGTCCCACACTGGGACAGAGTCGCAGAGGCCACCATTTGGGATGTCTAGGGCTAGATTTTGCAGAGAAGAGCAACATTAAGTAACAAAGTTTGGTCTTTAAGAAGAGACCATTTCATTACAAAGCATTAACATTCAATTCCCATAGATATCTACATGATTGAAAGGGATATATACATACTAGAGATTATATCTGAGTTAGAAAGTTAACTATTAGATCACCTTATAGGAGTCCCCTGAAAGGAGTCCTCTTTGGAAGAAATACCAGTAAGATTGGAAGAAGCAGTGAGACTCAACTTTTTTATTCAAGTAAAGAATTCTTATGGTTCTGATGAACCTAGGGGCAGGACAAGAATAAAGATGTAGACGTAGACAATGGACTTGAGGACATGGAGGGGGAAGGGTAAGCTGGGATGAAGTGAGAGAGTGGCATGGACATATATACACTACCAAATGTAAAATAGATAGCTAGTGGGAAGCAGCCGCATAGCACAGGGAGATCAGCTCGGTGCTCTGTGACCACCTAAAGGGGTGGGATAGGGAGGGTGGGAGGAAGACGCGAGAGGGAGGAGATATGGGAATATATGTATACGTATAGCTGATTCACTTTGTTATACAGCAGAAACTAACACACCATTGTAAAGCAATTATACTCCAATAAAGACGTTAAAAATAAAGAATTCTTAATTCTGTTCTTTAAAAGGCACTTCTCAATCTTAGTGTACTCTAAATTACCGTCATTTTGAAATGCAGTTCTGATTCAGTAGGTGGGGAGTGAGGCCTATGATCCTATATTTTATCAGTATTACCCCAGTGGCTATAGCCTAACAAGGCAGGTGTGAAGAATTACAAATTCGACTCTTATGACTGAGGTAGGGCTCACAGGTGGCAAGGCAAGATTTGCTGGAGTTGAGTTGGTGTCATACTTCCTATTAATTACCCAGTTAAGTAATCGAGTAGCGCCCCTAGCTGAAGGGGCTGAGCCCTACTCTCAGCGCAGTCTGCTTCTTGAAGGCATTTGCCGAGTCTCCTTGATAACTTCAGCTTCCTTCCCTACCCTTCAAGGCGGGGGGAGCTCTGGTCCTGGGACTCTTGGTTGAATCCCAGCTCTACCACCTACCAGTGAGGGGCACTTGGTAAGCTCCCGGCTGGGGGCCAGCAATAGGGCTCACAGCGCTGGGCTGGGATTATAGGTGACACATGCAGCACTACCCACAGTGCCTGGGCCCCAAGTCATCGCTCAGGTGGTGGTTATCCTAAGGTCTCCCGAGGAGGGGAGAGTTAGAAGATAGTCCTCCATGGGTGCCTGGGGTCACTGCACACAGCAGGTAGAAGATGCCTGAGGGCATCTTCCAGGCAGCTCCATACCACCCAGAACCTGGAAGTTTCCAGCCCTTACCTGGGAGATCCATGGGACACTTGAACAGCTTTGTCTCTGTAACCGTCCTGCGTCCACCTGCATCTGCTCCTTCAACTCCAACCGGCATGATGTAGTGGGAGTCCTGGAGAGACAGGCCCCGGGAGTCAGCCCGGATGGTGGCACAGGTGTCTCAGCGTTCCTGAGGACTGGGTCGTACTCACCCACTCAGTGACATAGCAGCCGCTGTAGGACACGTCCACCAGCAGGGAGCTGCCAGGGCCCTCGCTCACCCAGGTGCCACACTCAGAGTCATTCTGCAGCCTGTGCGGCAGCCCGCGATCATCTGGGGGCGGGGAAGGGGGGAAAGCACAGATGGTCGGTCACCACCGTCACCAGTGCTGGGAAAGGACTGCCAGCTTTGCCTTAGACCCCAGGGACAGCTGCCAAGAAAAGAGGAACAAAAGGGGAATCAGATTCAGAAGCAAAGCTACATTTTAAAAGATTCGCTCTATAGAGAGAAGCGGCAGAGTTTAGCACAGGGGGGAAGCATTAGGACAGGAAGCAGAGGGCAGTTGTAGGCAGTAGAGGAGACACGCCATTGCCTGGCTCAGCCTTCAAACCTACCCCAAGCGACCAGTGCAGGAGGGGTTGCTGTCTCCTGGCTGAGAAGGTTAATGGTGAACTGAAAGCTCCTTAGCCCGCAGCGGAGTCCACCGGGATGACCTGGTGCCTCGGGCTCACGCTGGCCACTCAGGGCAACAGACAGTGGAAACCAGAGCCAGAGGGATCGCAGCAGCCACATAGCAGCGTCGCCGGGAGCCTGACTGACCGCGCTTCCGGTCCTGCACTTCCTCTCCCGAGAGCCCGCGCTCCCCATGCCCTTTATATACAGAGAGAAAGCTGGTTTCAGGTGCACGTCTATGTAGCACGCAGGTGGGACCCCTTTGGAAAGGGTGATTCCTCCAGCTTCATTCACTTTAGGCCACAGTCTGCAGCTGCAGCACTTTAAACATCGAAATCAGGTGGTCTTCAGAGACCAGGAACAATGTGGTGCCTTTTAGCTAAGAGAGGCTTTCTCCCGGTTGCTCAGTGTAGCACTTATTTTACTAGCTTACTGACCTTCCTTTAGAAGCTTGCATATTTGGGTGTAAATCCTAGCTCTGCCACTTATGAGCTGTATGAACTGGGTAAGTTACTACCTCTCAGAATCTCAGTATTCTCATCTGTAAATTGGGAATATCTCCTGGCAGGTGTGTTCTTTTGATTGTATTTAGCCTAATATTTATGATAGGAACAATTTTCCCAAGTTGACTAAGAATCTTTGTCAGAGCACTGGGAACGTGTAACCAGATATCCATAATTCTCTTCAACTGATAAAAGCGAACAAATAAGCCTGTGTCTTCCCCGGGGAAATTGCACAACTCATTTAACCTTGTGGTGACAAACAACACTGAGGAAATGCTGGACTCTGCCCTCAGGGATGGGATGTGGTGTGGCTTTCCAACATCTCTGTCTGGTTTGGGTTTGGCCACTAGCCCATCACATCCCATTTACTTGCTCACAGGACTTTCCACATTGGATTTTAATGGCCTCTTATTTACTCAGTGTCCCTACTAGAAGCACTTGAGGGCAGGGACCGATGTTTTATTTTTCATTGCATCCTGAAAGCCTTAGACAGTGTGTACTCAGTGTTTACTGGGGAAAGAATGAATCAATGAATTCGCTTTCATTAGTGGCCATGTCCTAAGGCTAACCCCCTTGCAAATGTGGTTTCCCAGCCTCACTGGCACAGATTCATTTCCTTTGTGATGAGCTCAAACTCACAATATTTAGGTGTTTTTTCTTCAAGTCATTATACATGTGAGTAAGTATAAGAATGAAGAGGAATACAACAAACTAGTGAATAAAACAAAAAAGCAGCAGACTCACAGATATAGAGAACAAAGTAGTGGTTACCAGTGGGGAGGGGGAAGGAGGAAGGGGCAATATAGGGGTAGGGGGAAAAAAGTTATTATGAGATTATATGAAATCATCTGTGTGAAACTTCTGAAAACTGTAAAGCAGTATAGAATTTCAAGAATCTTTCATTCAATAAAAAAAAAAAAGAAAAGGATGAGGGTTGGACTTGTGAGCGATGCCTCAGGAGCTGAACGGCCAGTCTCCCCACTGGACTTATGAATGCTGCTCCCTAAAGTAGTGAAAAATCTAGGAAAGTTTACCTATTTTGCTAAAACTTGCAGGCAGTATAGAATAGTGGTTATATGGATTTTGGCAATGGGTGAATCTGGGTATAAATTCTGAGTCATTACTTACTAGCTCAGTGACCTCTGTCCATGAGTTACAATTTTTACATCTGTAAAACGGGGATAATAACACCTACCTCACAGGGGAGGTATTATTATAACGAACAGGTTTTTGTTCCATTAAATTATGTATGGATAGTGCTTATTACAAACCTTGCTGCATAATCGTGACTTGTTAAATTGTCACTAACATTAACAAGACAAGTCTATGTGCTTGGGAAATAAAGGTGAGATGGGAGGTGAAAAGAAAGCAAGTGCCAAGCAATGGACTCCTTGGCTCGGTGGCGAGTCTGAAGAGCAGCCTGTACTTCTGGGGTTGCATTCCCTTGTGAGGGTATGTGTTTACACAGCTGGGAAACAAACATAAAAGTCTGGAACTATGTTGTGATATCTGGAAGTCCCGCCAGGCTCACACCAGTCACGCGGATGTACAGGGTCAAGGGTGAATCCCAAGAGACACCAGCAGGGCTGAGATGAGGTGAGTCCACGCTCACTTCTGCACTAAATCCTCTGAGGACATCTTTATTCAACGACACGACTCGGTTTCGGGAGAGAAAATGCACTGAAAATGTGTGGCCCACCTCAAGGAGCCCCGATTATCTCAAAAGTAACTCTCTGCCCTTTGAATCTGGAAGGGCAAATGCTGCTCTTAGCATTCTCTTATATTAAAATCATCCGCTCGTTTAAAAACAATTCTAGTGGGGGACTTCCCTGGTGGTCCAGTGGTTAAGAATCGGTCTTGCAATGCAGGGGAAGCCCGTTCGATTCCTGGTCGGGGGACTAAGATGCCGCATGCCGCAGGGCAACTAAGCCCGTGTGCCACAACTACTGAGCCCTCGCGCCACAACTACGGAGCTCACGTGCTCTGGAGCGTGCATGCCACAACTAGAGAGAAGCCCGTGCACCACAACGAAGAGCCTGTGTGCCACAACGAAAGATCCCGGGTGCCGCAACTAAGAACCAACGCAGCCAAAAATAAATAAATAAATATTAAAGAAAAAATAAAAAAGTAAAAAATCATAATTTTAGTGGGATTACAGGTAGAATACAAATCACATAAATTGTAGAGACTTATCAAAAGCCCTGTCATCACTGCAGTGTTCATTTGACTCACGTTTTATAGGCATATTTAAGGATCCACTTTGTGTCACCTACCAAAGGACTGTATTATACCCCTGGCTTTCCAGGGTCCCCAGCTTGTAGACAGCAGATCGTGGGACTTCTCAGCCTCCATAAACATGTGAGCAAATTCCTCATAATAAATATATATCTATACCTCTCTATCCCCTACTTGTTCCGTTTCTCTGGAGAACCCTGACTCACACGCTGCTCATTCCTCATTCACTGGACTGGCCCCCGAGGGTCCCCGAGACACGGGAGGGCAAGGACAGCCTGTGCTACTGGGGAAAGGCAAAGTTTGATTTCTGAAAACCTTGCTCACTCTGGGCATACCTTCTTTGAGTTACATTTGAATGTTTCGATTTAAACTAAAGAACAAGGGTATAGCTATGCCAGGTTTACTAATGCTCCCTTTATTGGAAATGGGCACACATGGCGATTTCTTTAGAGACTGGCTGCGTTTTGATAGATACCAAGGTTGTTACTGCTTTCTGGCCATTGGACACATGTTCCTTGAGACCTGGCATCGACAGCGGCTCCCTTGCTGTGACTGGAGTGTGCCCTCCTGACTGGAAGGTGGGGTATCACATAAACAAAGCCCCAGGAAACTCTCATCAAGTGTGAAAAAGCAATAATCAAAATTACCCCTCAAATATGGAGGACCAATTAGACCATTGTGTGTGCTAATCAGTAATTAGGGGGCACCCAGCTGTTCTCGGCAAGTGGTGGAAATAGGATACTTCTCTTCTGAAGGAAGACGTCCGACAATGTACTGCAAGTACTTACATGGTTTTCCTTCTCAGCAAGCAAGAACAAAGTGCGAGCCTGAGTCAGTTGTGAGGTGATGAGTCCTAGCCCCAGGTCTTCTTTCGACTTCCTCCTTCCCGCCTGTGCCAGGCAACCCCCTGCCCTGGCGGCCCAGCCCCGACTCTGCTCTGATTTTGTCTGGCCTCTCCTGCTCCACCCCTTCCTGTCACCATGACCACCGCCAGTAGGGGAAACTATCCTTCCTTCTTCCTCAGGCAGGGGGGGCCCCAGCTGAATAGGCTTTTGGGCTTTGAGAGGAACGGCAATGTAGTGGCTAGCTCTCTCTTGAGGTGGAAGAGTAGTTAAGTAAGTAGTTAGGTGATGAAGAAAGAGGTAGTAAACTGCTAAAGAAAGAAAAAGAACTAAAATTAAGGACCTTGGGGTGGGGATTTACAGGAACACTTGGTGTGAGATTTCTGGCCTGTACAGCGTCTACTGAAATGCATGCCCCCCTCTTGAATTAGGCTCAAAGGGACAACAGTCGTATTGGATAAGAGTCCACACTAACTACCCCATTTTAACTTGATTACCTCCATAAACACCCCATTTCCAAATAAGGTCACATTCTTGTGTGATAGCAGATAGGTTAGGGGGTTCCCAGAGAAAGAGAACCAGGAATGGCTTTCTTGAAATGAGAAGCCATTTTGGCTAAGCCATTTTGTGTTCTAAGCCTGGCCACAATGCCTGCCCTTGAACAGGTCTCAGTAATCAATGATCTTAAGGAACAAAGGAATGCAGGAACAGAGAAAAGGCAGTCAAACAAGAGTGCAATGATTAAAGCAGAGGCCTAGTTCCTCCTCAAGGGATATACGTAACAATCTGACACTTGTCTTTGAGTTCTGCAGGAACTAAGGCCCCCAACCAGGTGGAGGACAGAATGGTGATGTCGACCCTTCTGACTTCAATCAACTAAAGTTTGGACTCTGTCAACCTCTGCCTCAATTTTATGCTGAGTTCTCTTCTGCTCAATCCCCTTCATGAATATGCATGTGCCCTTAGCTTAAAACTTCCCCAATTTGGCTGTTCAGGGAGACACTGCTTTGGCAAAGATGCCTGGTGCTCTCTTCCTTGCTGCAAGTAATAATAAATCCTTCCTTCTCCCAATCTCTGGCTTGGCTATGTCTTTTGGTTCAACACCCACCAAGAGGTGAACCCGGTCACATTCACTGGGCTAGGACTTCAATGTATCTTTAGGCACAATTCAACTCAAAACACCTTGCAAACCATGTAAAACTGCATCAGCCAAATTAATCTTTCTTTGGGACTTTTTTCTTTTCTTTTTTTTTTTTAATGACATGAGAACTCAATGTATGCGAAAGCCTCTGTTTCTTTACTTTTATAATTTTTCTTTCCTTGTTAAAAGTCCTTTTAAACATTCCAATCTTGCCTTGGCTAAACTAAAGGGATTTTTAAAATTCCTTTTTGTTTAGATGAAAAGGATTGGTAAATGCATACAATGGCTGAGTTGACTGGTACTAATGGCTGTTTCAGTTCAGAGCAGGGCAAACCAGGTGAGCTAGGACAGTTGAAGAATAGGCTTGGCCATTGCCTTATGCTTGATAGCTATTCTAGCACAATTGCTCTCAGCTGACTGGAGTTGATTGGGTAATTAACTTACCAAGTTTGTTGTGCCTGATGGTATCTTATATACTCATAAGTCTTAAATTCTACCCCAACTTGACCGTAATCAGGATATAGCCTTGCTTTTCTAGCCATGTGCCTTTACATACACGGTTTCCTCCTCATGGGATGCCCACAGCCTCACCTCTATTTGAACAGTCCCTCACTGTCACGCAGGGCAAAGATTCTCCAAA
Source organism: Balaenoptera musculus (assembly GCF_009873245.2). Classification (NCBI taxonomy): domain Eukaryota; kingdom Metazoa; phylum Chordata; class Mammalia; order Artiodactyla; family Balaenopteridae; genus Balaenoptera; species Balaenoptera musculus. The sequence goes on along the minus strand of NC_045800.1, from coordinate 77,769,759 downwards.
GCCTTGTCCCTGAACGAGCAGCACCAGCGTCACCTGGGGACTTAGGAGAGCTGTCTGCCAATTTGGGGGCCTCACTCCTGATCTAGGGAATCAGAAACTCTGGGTGGGGGACCCATCAGGGTTAAGCCTTCCAGGTGATTCTGACACACACTCAGGCTTGAGAACCACCACCTTAAGGTAGAACCTCCAAGTCCTCTTCTCCATGAAGCATTTCCTGATTGTCCAGCCGGAAGGAACTCCTTCTTAGTTCAGAAAACCAACACTCTTTATGTGTATTCCTCTTGTGACAACAGCAATTCAGGACTCTACCTTCCCTTTCTGGATTGAATGTCCTTGAAGCATGTGTCTTACTCATCTTTGTAGTCTCCATATTACTTACCCAAGTGCTCAAACCATATTTTTGAGATGAATGAACTCTGATCTCATAAGTGGTCTGCATCCATGCTTTAGAAGGAGCCAGTTTTGCAAGACCTGCTTCTTATTTGCCACCAGCCTGTGTTTCTGTGCTAACTCAGCATGTGAGGGAAACTTCCTGTTATCTCCAGGAGAAGACCCAGTCTCCGTAGCATGGCCCCCCCCAAGCCCTCCCTGATCTTGTCTCTGCCCATGTGTCCCAGTGGCCCCCTTCTTCCCAGTGGCTGGTCATATAAAGCTCCTCTGAAGTTTCCCAAACCTGCTCTGACTCCACACACCGCTCCTCCCACCACCCCACCCCGGGCTGTGGTCTGTGCTCTTTTCTATTCTGGGATGCCCTGTGGATCCTGCCGTATCAGTCAACAAAGGACGTTGTGACCATCAAGCCGTCAGCCACTGCAGTTGCCCCTGACTGTGAACCCTGAGGGGATTCAGGGTGGAGAAAACAGGACACTGGCCCCAGATAGTTAAGCTGCACATGGAAGGAATGATTTCAGTGAGCCCAGACTCGCATCTTCCCCATACACAGAAAAGCACTTAATTCATTAACTTGAGATGTCTGGTTTTCTTTCATTAACAGTAATCTTTTGATATTCTGCCTGCTTTTTGGTTTGTTTGTTTGCAAAAGCTCCCATACATCCTGGTTCCTCCTTACCTCTTCCGAGAAGTCCTTCAGAACTATGACAGACTGCCTCCCCGGCTTAAATCCTAAGGAAGGCTGCTGAATAAAACATAATTCTTAACTTTTCAGCTGTGCTTTTTTTTCCCCCAGTCGACAACCGTCTCCTGCTTTGTCTGCTTGTTTCCGGCTTGGCTTACTTTTACTTATTTCATTGCATCCTATTCTTTAAAAAATCTGGCTGAGGGATCACCTCCTCTGGAAATCCTCCTCTGGCCCCTGGCCACCTGGCCCGGTTGCGGCTGTGCCCTGAGCACTTTAGTACCTTCTGCTCTCACAGCCCTTCCCAGGGCATCGCATCCTCTGTCTGGGTTCTTTTCAGCCACAGGGTGTTTGAGCGCAGGGTCCGTCCCCTCTAGTTTAATGCCTTCAATGCAGCAAAGCCTCAATAAATATTTATGCAATGGACGGATCGTGCTCTGGGAATTCAGCTTAGACCAAATTTTAAAATCCCAATGAAGGTCCCACCTTCCCCCTTGCATCTTTCTACCCTGCATTTCACACAGGACTAGCAGTTCTCCTTTGTATTCAGTTAGAGTTTTCTTTATCTTCTTTACAACCTTCCCTAGAAGAGGTCTAGTTAAATGATTTTGCCAAAGCATATTCGTGCATATACAAAAACATATCATGAAGCAGAGTAGTTGCCTACTGCCTCTAAGCAAATATCAATAGAAACATAGAATGTTTCTGTTAAGATCTTTTTATCCAGCCTGAACACGAATAACTCGAGTCACACAGTGTAGTCAATGCTTCGGGAATAAATCATGTTAATTCCACTATATTTATAAATAATAGCCAACTTCACTGAGCCTCTACTCTGGACCAGATATTTTCCTAGATCCTGGGGATGAAACTCACCTTTCTCCTGCTCTCATTTTCTGGTTCTCTTTCTCTTTGCATCCCAATCTCTCTCTCATGGGACATACTTTCTGTCACATACTATGCCAGTCTCAGAGATCTATCAGTTAAAAAAAAAAAGAGAGACTTGGTCTCATGGAACTTACAGATGAGATACTTATTATTTACTGAACAATATTAGTCACACATGTATCCCCTAGGCTTAGCCCAATGTCTGGCCATGAATGCTCGTTAATGAGTGAATGAATGGACGAAAGTATAAAACCATGAGTAAACTAATTTCAAATATTTCTATACATTTCACTTCAGAGCAACCAGCAGCTCTGAAGTGTTTTATCGATGCATGTGATTCAGGGGCTGTCCTTTCTGACTGGGTGCTGAGTGTTCTAGAGAATCCCTCTAATATTCTCATTTATTTTCCACTATCCTCCTTTTCCTTTTTTCCTTAGTGTGGCAGATAAGTGATAGGTTAGACTCAGAACTAAAGAACCTAATCAAGGTTGCTTTTGTTTTGTTTTTTCTCAAACTTCAAAGCCCTAGTTTTACAGAGCCATCTGATATACTTGGTGCTGATAAAATTTGGCATAAGTTTCCCCCAAATTCAGCAGGACCCTGCCAACAGCTAGCTTTGAGGCTTCGTGCCTATGACTGGGGTAGTCACGGATTCAAAAGGCCAAGTGGGGCTGCCTCAGGAGTGTCCCCTGGAAGCTGACTGCAGACTCATCTGATTTCCTCCGATGGAGAACACAAATCCCTCCTCCTTCCCTTACCTCCACTCCCAGTGATACCTGCAAAGTTTTACTACATAAAATTCTCCAGAACTGATGGAAATGGTTGCAAGGACAAATTGAGGTAACAGCTGGAGAAAGACTGTTTATGAACTGGAGATGCAAACTGGCCACGGCATTGGGTAATGAATGACTCCAATCTGGGTAAGAGACTGGGGTCATGCTTATTACAGCCCCACACGCAGACACTGGTGAGAGTGAGACTTTGGCAGGGATTTATCATACAGTATATTAAAAATGTCATTAGTGAAAAATTAATATTACAAAACATTTTAGAGGGGCAGAAGCAATCATCTCAGTTTAATAACAGAGGACAGTTCTCATAAATACCCTTTATTTTTTCCTCAAGCAGAAAATGAGGAACAGGCCAGGATTATCAGATCTCACCCTCCTTCTTCCAAACTGCAAACTGAAACTGTTGATCGTTTCATTTCTTTCTTCTTAAATTGGGTCGCGTTGTCAGCTTGTGTGACAGGTCGTGCCTTTCCCTTTATTTAAAAAGATAGAAGAATCCTGGCCTTTGGAGGTAAAGGAATTGCTTCTCATTCATTGAAAATTATAAGCTTTGAAGATGGATTTTTAGGAAGGCTTTTGCTTCCAATAAACACTGAGTTGTGTTTCCACATCCTTTCCCATGCTTTGAAGGAGAAAAAAAAGACTTCTGATGCTCACAGCGTAATAGGAAAGGCCTTAGGAGTTGAGGAACACTTCCAAAGACACCTCAGTTTAACCCTTGGAATTCTTGCACTTCCACAGAGTAGCCAGGGAAATGATCTCACTGACTCTGTTTAAACTTCCTCCTTGATTAAGCATCTAGGATTGTGCTAGGAAGTGAAAGGAGTAATAATAATGATAACATGAAAGAACAAATCTGAAATATTAAACAGTAAATAAAATCTTAGACTTGCAGATTATTAGAGCTGAAATCAATTTTAAGGATCTTTTACTTTTTATATAAGAAAATGGAAGATCATTGGTTTTGCTCAGAGTCGTTGGGAGTAGAAACTTGGGACAAGAAACTAGGACTTTTCATTATTTAGAGAAGGGGTTGGAGACTCAGATGGGAGTCAAGGCAAACACAGGGAAGCCATTAATAAACAATGCAAAGAAATCTAAAACAATAATATGAGACATTATATAACCAAGTGAAAAAATATGTGATACAAGTAGAAAGAGCTGGGACTTCAGAGCAGGGTGAGAACTGATGACATTGAAACTGAGCCTCTGCAGAAGTGGAATCTGAGTTTCAGTTGAGGATGGTTAGGGTGGGATAAGACAGATGGTGAGGAAGGAGGCTAGTCTAGATTTGATGAATGAAGGATTAGTCAAAATCAAATGACCAAAGACACAAAAAAACACTTAGAATAGGAATCAACAGAATATAGGTGGGAGACAGTAAAGGGTCATGCCCAGTGGAGAAGGGGATCTCTGTTGGGAGACAAATTTGATAGATGATGTAGCTTTCACTCCTCTCTTGTGCCAGGCCCTGGGAGCGAAAGTACAGGGATGAGTATTTGAGTTCCTGAAACATTAACATTCAAATGTCAGACCTGGAACCAGAACCCAGCTCTCCTAAATCCTCGCTTAAGAACTTTTCCATAGAAGCAAATAGCTTCTTGTAACCGTCCCCTCTGGTGCTGTGTGCATGTGGATTTTCCACTGCATAGTTTAAAAACATAGATTCATGCTCGCCAACATAGATAAAGGATGTCTCAGTATGGGAAACCATCAATCAATTGTAAAAAAAAATATTAAAGAAAGGAAACAGCAAGATGACAGTGATAGTGGTGGTGGTCTGGATAGCCCAAGGGGAGAGATTAGAAGTAAATACAATTGAAATAAAAACTGAGAACATTTGGGAGGTGGAGGCGGTTCCTCAGGCCTCATATTTTATCTGCATGCCAATACCTTTCCCTAAAATCACAAGGAATTCACTTTGGTCAGAAATTCCACGTTTTTTTCCCAAGTGAGCAGGCTCATTGCCCCTGCTTCCCCTCTCCCATCTGTAGCTTTCTTCTCTGCTGCTAAATGATGTGGCAAATGGGCATCTCTGCAGTAGCACAGGAAAGGAAAAAACTTACTCGTTTTTGATTTATGCATTGCATCTTCATGCTCCGAGGCACAGATAATCTGGCAGTGGCTTGAAATGAAAAAGAAAGAATTTAAAGTCATGCAGGGATTTGATAAACCATTGGATTCAAAGTTGTATGTGTGACTTTGGAAATAATTAATTTCCCAAATCCTTATTTTCTAACAGAGGTCATTAGTCTAGTGGTGTATAAGTGACCCCTTGACGGTAAGTGAAGCTCTCAGGGTGTGGGACGTTGGGTGGGCAACCAGGCATTACATGACCTTCCGCTTCAATGTCCAAAGGGAGCAGAGGCCATTCTAAGAGCCTGCCTTCCAGGGAAGGAAAGAACTTTGTCCCGGGAGTGAGAAGCCCTCGGTCCTAATTCCAGTGCAGTCTTCCATGTACAACGATTCATCCTTGGACTTCCCACCCTGGGGCTGGCGTGTAAGATGTGTCAACTAATGTGTGACTGACGGGATAACAAGTGGAACTTTGTGCATGTGCCTCTCTGGGTCTCAGTTTTCTCTGCTGGAAAATGAAATCATCCTTGTTGGTTATCTTTACTGCACTAAAATCCTATGACTTAAGCTTTGTGAAATTTGAGCTTATTTTATTTAATTATCATTTTGACTCACTCTGATAAAAATGTTACTTGTGGCCTGTGATGTATAAATTGAAAAAGCTGTCTACTGGTTCGTTCATGATGAAAATTCTGATTAGAGCAACCTCTATTTTTAAAAAATCATATATATGAGATTATCATATTAACTGAAGTAAGTCAGAGAGAGAAAGACAAGTATCATATGGTATCACTTACTGGTGGAATGTAAAAAAATTATACAAATGAACCTTTTTACAAAAACAGAAATAGACTCACAGACATAGAAAACAAACTTGCGGTTACCAAAGGGGACAGTTTGGGGGCGCAGGCGTGGAGAGATAAATTAGGAGTTTGGGATTAACATATACACACTACTATATGCTAAATAGGTAAACAACAAGGACCTACTATATAGCACAGGGAACTATACTCAATATCTTGTAATAACCTATAAAGGAAAAGAATCTGAAAAAGAATATATATATGTATGTGTATATATGTATATATGTATATTCAGGTCCCCATGAATGGACCTTCCCAGGATTCTTTCTTTGACCTACTTCCCTTCCCATTCTAGCAGAGCTCATCCATTCCCATGGTTTTAACTGATTAATCACAAATCTGACATCTCCAATTCAGACATTCATCCAATAAATGTGTGAGGAACACCTAAGATGTGTAAGCAAACTGCTTGGGGATAAAATATTGAGCAAAATATACATGATTTGGGCCCTGATTTTGAAAAGAGTCTTTTGGAGAAGACAGGTAATCAAGTACTCGTAAAACAGTTAGATAAAAATTACAGTAAGAGCAATGAAGAAAAGATAGAGAAGGTTATGAGACTGGCCAAGAATAACTAAAAGAAGGATACTGTGGCGGAAGTGGGGAGAGAGAAGAGGAGGGTGCTGCGAAGACAGGTCTGGGCCAGATCACATGGAGCCTCGTAGAACAAATGCATCAAGTACTTTGTTATCAGGAGAGCAATGGAAGTCCATTACAAGGTTTTACTAGAGAATGAAATACACCGATATTCCTTTTGAAAAGCTTACTTTGGTTGTAGTGTGAAGAACAGATTAAAGGTCAATACTGGGCATGGGGAGGGTCAGTTAGAAAGCTTTAGCAGTAGCCCAAGTAAGATGAGATGGTAGTTTGGTCTAGGGTGATAGTGGTAGAGACAGAGAGAAGTGAAAGATATGGAAATTAGGTGAGAAGTAAGTGGCAAGACTGGTGATGTGTTAAATGGGCTGGTGAAGGGGGCAGGGGTGGTGGTGTCAGGATTGGCTCTTAGGTTTCTGGTGTCCACAGTTTGATGGTATGAGTGCCATTCACTAAGATATGGAAGACTAGAGGAAACCCAGGTTTGGGGGGTGGGAAGATCCTGAGTTTGGTTTGGGACATGCTCTATTTAATATGCCTTCAGAGCTTCATGTCTTGATGTTGAATAGGCAGTTGGATGTATTGGGATTGGAACTCAAAGAAAATGTCTGGGTTACTTATTCAAATTGGAACTCATTGACATCTGGATGGTGTCTGAAGCTACGAGCTGCCTAAACAAAGAGTATAGAGTGAAGCTAGAAGGGGGCACCAATGGTTAATTCTTGAGGAGCCCCTTTATTTAAAAGGGTAGGCTGAGAAGGATGAATTAACCAAGGAGATTGGAGAGTGGCCAGAGGAAACCAATGGTGTGCAGTGCATCAGAGCCGATAGAAGAGAACATTTAAGAAGGAAGGCCGACAGGGTCTCCTGAAAGATTAAAGTGAGATGAAGACTGAAAAATTCCCATTGGATTTCTTGTCATCACAGTCACTGACAACCTCTGTAGAGCTGATTTGAGAGAGAAAGTGATGAAAGCCAGACCGAAGAGAATTGAGTTTGGGGAGGGGAGGACATAAAGAGAGCGATTTGAGACAACACACAATTATTTTGCCATTTTTGTCTCAAGGAGAGGACAAGGGGCAGTAGCTGGGAGAATAAGTGGTAAAGGTAAGAGGATATTTATTTTAGGGTGAAGGAGACTTCAGACTGTCTAAAAACTGATGGAGTAATATCATTAACTAGAGAGAGAAGAAAAAATACAAGAAAAGAAGAGGTCATTGATAGTGTAAGTAAGAATCCTGCAAAGGCAGGAGGAAATGGGCTCATTACATAAGTTAAGGGACTGACCTTAAATAAAGGAAGGTTCATTTCCTCCATGGTAATAGGAAGAAACAGACATGTTTCTTCCTAATATCAAGCGTGTAGGATTGATATTGCAAAGTTGAGATCTGCTGAACTCTATTCTTGTGAAGTAGGTGGTGAGGCTATTTATCTACTGAGAGGAAGAGGGATTGGGCAGTACCGGTTCCTATGTGAATTGATCGGGCAGTGTTGGTTCCTAAGTGAATTCCACTAGTGTTTACCATGTGCATCCAATCAGAAGGGTAAATCAGAATCCCCTCTGAACTAGAGATCTTTTGTTGGGTGATTTGATGATTAGAACAGAGACAGTAGAAAATGCTTCTTTTGAAAAACTTTCTGATCCTAAAAGACACAATTAGTGTTTTATTGTTCCCAATATTTTTTAGCCTGTAATTATCGATTTCTGTAAGCAATTCATCTAATCAAAAAAAGCTAGAAATCCCTTCAAGTGTAATTAATTTTATCACTTCCTTCCTTCCTTCCTTCCTTCCTCCCTCCCTTCCTTCCTTCCTCAGTCACATTTCTTCTTCAGATTGATTAGCCTGTCCAATCCTTTGTTCAATTCATATCTTTCATCAGTGGTTAGTTAGCTTTACTTTGTTTTTTTTGAACTTTAGAGCTGCATTAAAAGTTTCCGACTCCAAGAGCTAAAACATTAGGTTTGAAAAGTTATTTCCACTATGTAACGTTATAAAAGTCTAAAAAATGCCTGCACAATGCTTCATTTTTATGCTTAAAGATGATTAGTACTTATTATCAACAATAAAAACTCTTTTCTGAAACCACTGAATTGGAATTAGCTTTACAATGGCATATGTGATATTAAGAATATGAATGATCAACGTTAATGAACAAAAGATAACCATTTTGAGTTTTTCCTTAAAACTATGTCTTTTAAAAGTACAAACAAAAGTAATTATAAATACTAATGTTTAAGGGAAAAGCAAAAGTTGAACTCTTCATTGAATAAGAATAAATTATCTCAGAAACATTAGTTTTTCTAGGACTATGAATTAAATAAAGCAGGAATTATATCAGAATGGCTTTTTCCTCCTCATTTAACAATTTGTCATTCATGCAGAATATGTATATATATATGTAAAGTTTAAAGGTACTATTTCCTATTTGTCTTAATGCAAATGCTCTGAAGTTAAACTGGTGACTTAAAAACTCTTTTGTTAACCTTGTCCAAACTCATGTCAATACAGAATTATTTTCTGGCCAATGAAACAATTCTATAAAGACTTTTTCTGCTAGTTTACTGAGATCTGGGAGCCAATTTTTTCCTTCAGCCTTCTGATGTCTCTCTCTCTCTCTCCCTCTTTTTTTTTTTTTTTTTTTTTTTTGAGGCTTCTATTAAGGGCTGTTGGTCATATGTGTAAGTGAACTTGTGTTAATCATGCCACTGGAGGCTCTTTTTACTGAGGAGGAACAAGTATGCCTCTTTGCAATTTGGACCACATCAAACAAGATGATGGTGTTAGAAAGATGCTGAAAATGAGTAACACTGTCATATATACTGAAGCATGCAGGACCCCGCTAGAATGTAGGAGTTTTAGCTGCATGTGGTCACTGAGATTCATCAAGTATTTATTGAGGACATACTAAATTCTGGTACTATACTGGGGGCTAGGGAGAAAAAGATGAACACATATTTTGTCCTTACAAAGCTAGAATAAACAATAGATGGCTTGTAAGAACAGACAGATCATCAAATCCTGATCATTTGTGAAGACACAGGGGAGAGTGATGTTAGCCCAGCGATCAGTTGACATCTAGTGTGAGGAACTTGGGAAGTTCAGTCCTCTGTCCCTTCACAGGGAGATATGGAAATTTTCTTCTGTTTCTCTATTGTCAAAAGTTGCCCAATCCTCTTCCTCATCTTTGGGGTCTCCCTGCATTCTTTTCTCTTCATGAGGTCTTCCCTGACTGGCTGGATGAGGTACCAGCTCCACATAGATCTTTCACACCAGCCCACATGCAACTTGAACCCTTCTTTCCTCCCTTCCTCCTTCCCCCCTTTTCCTTCCTTCCTTCCTTCCTTCCTTCCTTCCTCCCTCCCTTCCTCAGTCACATTTCTTCTTCAGATTGATTAGTTTGTCCAATCCTTTGTTCAATTCATGTCTTTCATCAGTGGTTAGTTAGCTTTACTTTGTTTTTTTTGAACTTTAGAGCTGCATTAAAAGTCTCTGACTCCAAGAAACCGGAGTGTGAAAGGTATGCCTGTCTGTGTTTGGTTTGTATGGCATCCAGCATGTTATTATATGAGACAGACAAATCATAGTTGATACTTAATATTGATACTATTATGCTCACATTCAGAATAAGGCTCAGAATAGTAATCAAGATCTACCACTTGCAACCATGTACTATTTTTTAGACCATGTGCTAAGCGATTTTTATATTTGATCTCATTTAATTATTCTGACAACCCTATGAGGGAATTATCTCCATTTTACAGATGATAACAAAGTATTTACTACAAAATACCTCACAGGGTTATTTCATTTTGCAGAGCAAAATGATTACATATATATATATGGACACACGCACACACATATACGGTTTTGAAAAAACAGATGTTAATTATTAATTCGTAGGGGAAAATCTGATGTCTCACGTTGTTAACTTTTTTGGGTTTAAGAGTTAAAAACTAACTTCCAAATGTAAATGTTAACTTGCCCTATACACTTGCTCAGTTAGCCTCTGCAGGGTTCTGTCAGAAGGCACCCGGCCCACTGAACATCAGTGGAGGCAGGTGTGGAGGAAAGAGGTTTTGGACCTTGAATGCAGGGATTGAGAGGGCACTGAGCACCCATCTGTGGCCTTCAGAGAAGTGGACCCGAGCACCTGCTTCACCACCCTGTCTTAGCTTAGCGCTGGAGGCACACAACCCTTACCCAAGTTCACAGTTTAAAAATCAATGGAGTAGCAGCTTTTTCTGCTTACCATGCTTCTGCTTCTTTCCACACTTTCCTGTTTATTTAATTTCATTGGCTTTTGGTCAGAAATTGACTGTGTAAAATATTTGGAATAGAAAGTAAAGTGGAACACTGAAAATGCAAGGGGACGGGATATAAACAGTGAACATAATATCCTTGGCCAGTGACTTCTTATTTCCTGTTTCCTTAGCAGTGACGCGGATTCTGAGCACACTCTCAGAGGCCTGAGCAAGCCCCGCTTGTGGTCTGTGAAACTTACAGAAGTCAGAGTCCTCCATTTGCAGCATCCTCGTTACCAGGGAAATGGAAATTGGGCCAAAAATAGAAATGATGCCCATTTGCAGAATTCTAAAGGAAACAGAGAAACTGGCAACAATGGACAAACCACTCTCATGGGCTCTTTTTTTCCAGATAAACATGCCTTAATTTAAGAATCATCCTTGTTATCATATTAATTGCTTCAATACAATTTTCAAACTTACATAAATATTACTTAAAAGTGATTAGGCAAGGCTTAGAAGAAACAATTTTTTTCCATTTAATTAAACAACAAAAATGCCAGAGTAATTATTAAACAAATTAATGGAAAGGTCAGGGGATTTACATTGCAAATTTAACACATTTGAATATCTCCCCTCTAAAAGCTCATTGTTGGGATGGTTTTGCACAAACATCCATTAAATGTTTTCCTTTACAGAAATGCTTTCCCTTCCTATCCGTGGAATCTGTTGTTTCAGGTCTGGTGGGAAGGTCCCAGGAAGCAAGAGTTACCGAGAGACTGCCCAGTTTCTTATTTTCCAGCTTGTTGGGGAATGTTGGCAAGTGATCTTCTTAACATAGGATAAGTCTAAGCCTTTGGTAGGCAAACAAGGAAGAAAAGTGGGGTTAAAAAGAGAAAAAATGAAAAAAGAAATGAGGCACTTCAGGTGCCCAGGTGAAGTGTTGTGTTTTTACTGTCAACACCTTACAATTCTCCCTCAGTGTTGGAAAGGAAATTTCCAATGACTACTTTGAAATGACCCAAAAAACGTTTATCACCACCAAGAAGCCTAATTTTTGTTATGTCAGTATCACAAGATGACTTAGCACAACACAACAACACACAATTAACTACTTCTTCGATTGTAGAGCACATACTTCAGCCTAAAATGCACACTGAATCCATGAAGCCACTTGAGAGTAGGGGGACTGCATGCCGGGTTAAACCATACCCCCTACAACAATGGTGAGTCAGTTCTTCGAAATGGAATTGATCTGATCATTATGCTGCTAGCAATTCTGTGGCGATGTCGAGGCTAGCAACAGAAAAGGAAACACACACACACACACACACACACACTAAGAAAACAAAACAGTGTTTTGTGTTAAATAAGTAATGGCTGTTTACATAAAAAGTAGCTGGCTGGAGCTGAGGAGTGTTGTGGGACTTCTTTTCAGACCTGCAGGACGGTTCAGGGAGCAGAGGGAGGGCATTTAGTGGGAACTGCTCACTATCCATCCTGATACAGGCACCAAATCCCGTTCCAGTGGCAGAACTGGTGGGAGATATGGTGAGATGCGCATGTGCCCGAGTCCTGTGGTGAGACAACTGGGATTGGGTCCTCTGACAAACTCTGTGACCTCGGACTGATTACTTAACCTGTCTGAATCTCAGTTTTCTCATCTTTAAAATGGAGGTAATAGTACACACTTAATAGGTTGTATGTATGAAATGATGTATGCTTAAAACATTCAGAACACTGATATTTATAGTGATAAAGATGACACTAATTGTTATAATAATTATTTTATCTTTTCATCTGATGATTGGCTAGAGACTCTTTCCATGTGAGTGCCAAGGAATAACAGTGGATAATATTAATATGGCAGCTCATTCCAGATAATAAGTGTGTGAGTATCAAATCATTGCAGTCTAGTATTTTTTGCCACAAGTTTCTGGACAAATATCATGAAGCATTATCCTAAAGCTGGTTGTAATTTCCCATAGGAATATTATTATAATTTAATTCCACAAATGTGAATTGAGCACCATTATGTCACAGGCATTGCGCCAGGGGCTGGCAAGGTACAAGGAGGAATAAGATGATGCTTTTCTACCCCAATTCCCACCCACGGCCACTAGATTCACAATCAAATGAGAAGAGCAGGGCCAGAAACTAGCAACCTTAATACAAGTAGGATTCTTGCCAGTGGGATCAAGAGCCCACGGCTGGTTCTAGAGTCAGTCTGCCTGGGTTTGAATCCCAGCTCTATTTCTTAAGACATGCATCTTCCACATTTCTGCATCTTGTTTTCCTGTGTAGAACTGGGATTAATAAAACCTTCATTATCAGGAATATTGGGAGGATTAAATGAGGGGATCAATTGTAGTGTTTAGCATTAGGGCTCGTCACATAGTAAACCCCCAACACATTAGATTTACCATTTCAATTCAGTTGGATCACAGAGGAAATACCAATACATTATGATGGAGGGAATAGGGAAGGTTCTTTAGATGTTGTTATTGTTGTTGTTTTTTAAGTTAGATATGGTAGGATTTTGATTAATGGAGAAAGAGAGACCAAAGGAGTGAGAGAAAGTGAGAGACAGACAGAGACAGAAAGAGACAGAAAAGAGAAGATAATGAGAGGGACTCCCAGGCAGAGGGACTGTCCCAGAATGGAGAGTATACTGCCTAGTGAGGGAACAGAAAATATCTGGGAAGCTGGACTGGCCAGGAGGGGCAGCAGGTAGTTTGGGTCAGAACAAAGAAACCTCCTTCAGTGTGCACACTAAGGTTGCTTTCCTGTCCAAAGACTCAGCTTTAATAAAGGAGAGCTTTGTGCTGGACAAAGAAAAGATAATACAACTATAAACCTATAATTATTTAAAATACCAAAATATACTGCCAAGTATATATTTACACCCATGTTATCTAAAACTATACCAATGATTAAATAAGAAGACATGGGGACTTCCCTGGTGGCGCAGTGGTTAAGAATCTGCCTGCCAATGCAGGGGACACAGGTTTGAACCCTGGTCCGGGAAGATCCTACATGCCACGGAGCAACAAAGCCCATGCGCCACAACTACTGAGCCTGTGCTCTAGAGCCCGCGAGCCACCACCACTGAGTCAGCGTGCCTAGAGCCTGTGCTTCACAACAAGAGAAGCCACCGCAATGAGAAGCCTGTGCATCACAACGAAGAGTAGCCCCCGCTTGCCGCAACTAGAGAAACCCGCGTGCAGCAATGAAGACCCAATGCAGCCAAAAATAAATTAATTAATTCAAAAAAAAAAAAAGGACATAGAATACTATGATATACTGAATAGGTAAAACAATACCAACAATGAATAGAACTAATCCTAGTGTTAATATTAAGAAGGATTTAATGAGAGTTTGCCTCTGTAGAATTTAAAAGGACTTTGCCAGGTATGACTTGCGCATTGTGTAAAAGTGGCCTGTGACATTTTAATGGCAGAATTCGTAATCATTCCTTTGATTTGAGACATATCCTCAAAGATGGGATCTCAAATCACTTGCTTCAAAGTTGCCAGTAAAGAGTGAAATTGCTGGGTCATAGGATCATTCTATGTTTCAAGTAATCGCCTATTTCCTAAAGCGGCTGCACCATTTTACAACCCCACTAGCAATGTATGAGGGGTCCCCTTTCCCTACATCCTCACCCACATTAGTAGTTGTCCATCTTTTTTTATTATAGCTATCCTTTAAAGTGGTATCTCATTATGGTTTTAATTTGTATATCCCTAATAGCCAATGATGTTGAGCATCTTTTCACATGCTCACTGGTCATTTGTATATCTTCTTTAGAGGAATGTCAATTCAAATTTGCCCATTTAAAAACTGGGCTATCTGTCTTTTTACGGTTGAGTTGTAAGGTTTTTGAAAGAATGCATTGTGGATATAAGTCCCTTATCTGCTATATGATTTGAAAACATTTTCTCCAATTCTGTGGATTCTTTTCATTTTCTTAATAGTGTAATTTAAAACAAAATTAAAAAAATTTTTTTGATGATGTTAATTTATCTATTTTGTTTGGTCACTTGTGCTTCTGATGTCATATCTAGAAAAATCACTGCCTAATACACAGTCAAGGAGATTTATGCTTATGCTTTTTTTCTAAGGGTTTTATAGTTCTAGATCTTACAGTTAAGTCTACACATTTTGAGTTAATTTTTGTACAGGATACAAAGCAGGAGTCCAACTTCTTTTGTAGGTGAATAGCCAGCTGTCCCAGCATCACTTGTTGAAAAATCTTTTCTTGGTACCCTTGTCAAAAGTCAATTGACCATAAAAGAATGGGAGGTTTTATTTCTGGTTTCTTTATTCTTTTTCATACACACACACACACACACCCTACTATGCCAGTACCATATGGTCTTTTTTTTTTCTTGGCTGCTTTGGGTCTTTGTTGCTGTGCACAGGCTTTTTCTAGTTGTGGCGAGCGGGGTCTACTCTTCGTTGTGGTGCGCAGGCATCTCACTGCAGCGGCTTCTCTTGTTGCGGAGCACGGGCTCCAGGCACGCGGGCCTCAGCAGTTGTAGCATGTGGGCTCAGCAGTTGTAGCTCACAGAATCTAGAGCGCAGGCTCAGTAGTTGTGGCACACGGGCCCAGCTGCTGCACGGCATGTGGGATCCTCCCAGACCAGGGCTTGAATCCGTGTCCCCTGCATTGGCAGACAGATTCTTAACCACTGCACCACCAGGGAAGCCCAAAGCAGCTAGCTTAATGCTAAATCGTTGTTCTTTAAAGGAGCAAAGAGGATTTTCTTAGAGAAACAGAGTAACCACACTTGGTATTCTTTAAATGTAAATATTCAGTGTTAACTCTACTTTGGAAATTAAGTTTATTCTTCATATTATGTCACCTAAATTTGTACTTTGTCATTATATATTTGTAATTCCATGTGCTTTCACATTGACTTGGGTATCTTGACAAACATCCAATAGAAGCATCATTTTAAAAAAGATTATGAGGGGCTTCCCTGGTGGCGCAGTGGTTGAGAGTCTGCCTGCCAATGCAGGGGACATGGGTTCAAGCCCTGGTCTGGGAAGATCCCACATGCCGTGGAGCAACTAGGCCCGTGAGCCACAATTACTGAGCCTGCGCATCTGAAGCCTGTGCTCCGCAACAAGAGAGGCCGCGATAGTGAGAGGCCCGCACACTGCGATGAAGAGTGGCCCTCACTTGCCGCAACTAGAGAGAGCCCTTGCACAGGAACGAAGACCCAACACAGCCATAAATAAATAAATAAATAAATAAACAAAAAATTAAAAAAAAAAAAGATTATGAACATTTTATTGTAAAAAATTTTCCTTTAGGTCTGCAAAGAAATAATACTGCCTCAGAAGACTTCTTTTTTTTAATTAATTAATTTTTTTATACAGCAGGTTCTTATTAGTCATCCATTTTATACATATTAGTGTATACATGTCAATCCCAATCTTCCAATTCATCACGCCACCACAAACCCGCCCCCCCCCCACTGCTTTCCCCCCTTGGTGTCCATACGTTTGTTCTCTACATCTGTGTCCCAATTACTGCCCTGCAAACTGGTTCATCCATACCATTTTTCTAGGTTCCACATATATGCATTAATCTATGATATTTGTTTTTCTCTTTCTCACTTACTTCACTCTGTATGACAGTCTCTAGATTCATCCACGTCTCTACAAATGACCCAATTTCATTCCTTTTTATGGCTGAGTAATATTCCACTGTATACATGTACCACATCTTCTTTATCCATTCGTCTGCCGATGGGCATTTTGGTTGCTTCCATGACCTGGCTATTGTAAATAGTGCTGCAATGCACATTGGGGTGCATGTGTCTTTCTGAATTATGGTTTTCGCTGGGTATATGCCCAGTAGTGGGATTGCTGGATCATATGGTAATTCTATTTTTAGTTCTTTAAGGAACCTCCATACTGTTCTCCATAGTGGCTGTATCAATTTACATTCCCACCAACAGTGCAAGAGGGTTCCCTTTTCTCCACACCCTCTCCAGTATTTGTTGTTTGTAGATTTTCTGATGATGCCCATTCTAACTGGTGTGACGTGATACCTCATTGTAGTGTTGGTTTGCATTTCTCTAATAATTGGTGATGTTGAGCAGCTTTTCATGTGCTTCTTGGCCATCTGTATGTCTTCTTTGGAGAAATGTCTATTTAGGTCTTCTGTCCATTTTTGGATTGGGTTGTTTGGTTTTTTAATATTGAGCTGCATGAGCTGCTTGTAAATTTTGGAGATTAATCCTTTGTCAGTTGCTTTGTTTGCAAATATTTTCTCCCATTCTGAGGGTTGTCTTTTCATCTTGTTTATGGTTTCCTTTGCTGTGCAAAAGCTTTTAAGTTTCATTAGGTCCTATTTGTTTATTCTTGTTTTTATTTCCATTACTCTAGGAGGTGGGTCAAAAAAGATCTTGCTGTGATTTATGTCAAAGAGTGTTCTTCCTATGTTTTCCTCTAAGAGTTTTACAGTGTCTGGCCTTACATTTAGGTCTTTAATCCATTCTCAGTTTATTTTTGTGTATGGTGTTAGGAAGTTTTCTAATTTCATTCTTTTACATGTAGCTGTCCAGTTTTCCCAGCACCACTTATTGAAGAGGCTGTCTTTTCTCCATTGTATATTCTTGCCATCTTTATCGAAGATAAGGTGACCATTTGTGCGTGGGTTTATCTCTGGGCTTTCTATTCTGTTCCATTGATCTATATTTCTGTTTTTGTGCCAGTACCATACTGTCTTGATTACTGTAGCTTTGTAATATAATCTGAAGTCAGGGAGCCTGATTCCTCCAGGTCCGTTTTCCTTTCTCAAGATTGCTTTGGTTATTTGGGGTCTTTTATGTTTCCATACAAATTGTGAAATTTTTTGTTCTAGTTCTGAGAAAAATGCCATTGGTAGTTTGATAGGGATTGCATTGAATCTGTAGATTGCTTTGGGTAGTATAGTCATTTTCACAATATTGATTCTTCCAATCCATGAACATGGTATATCTCTCCATGTGTTGGTATCATCTTTAATTTCTTTCATCAGTGTCTTATAGTTTTCTACATACAGGTCTTTTGTCTCCCTAGGTAGGTTTATTCCTAGGTATTTTATTCTTTTTGTTGCAATGGTAAATGGGAGTGTTTCCTTAATTTCTCTTTCAGATTTTTCATCATTAGTGTATAGGAATGCAAGAGATTTCTGTGCATTAATTTTGTATCCTGCTACTTTACCAAATTCATTGATTAGCTCTAGTAGTTTTCTGGTGGCATCTTTAGGATTCTCTATGTATAGTATCATGTCATCTGCAAACAGTGACAGTTTTTCTTCTTTTGCTATTTGGATTCCTTTTATTTCTTTTTCTTCTCTGATTGCTGTGGCTAAAACTTCCAAAACTATGTTGAATAATAGTGGTGAGAGTGGACATCCTAGTCTTGTTCCAGATCTTAGAGGAAATGCTTTCAGTTTTTCACCATTGAGAATGATGTTTGCTGTGGGTTTGTTGTATATGGCCTTTATTATGTTGAGGTAGCTTCCCTCTATGCCCACTTTCTGGAGAGTTTTTATCATAAATGGGTGTTGAATTTTGTCAAAAGCCTTTTCTGCATCTATTGAGATGATCATATGGTTTTTCTTCTTCAATTTGTTAATATGGTGTATCACATTGATTGATTTGCATATATTGAAGAATCCTTGCATCCCTGGGATAAATCCCACTTGATCATGGTGTATGATCCTTTTACTGTGTTGTTGGATTGTGTTTGCTAGTATTTTGTTGAGGATTTTTGCATCCATATTCATCAGTGATATTGGTCTGTAATTTTCTTTTTTTGTAGTATCTTTGTCTGGTTTTGGTATCAGGGTGATGGTGGACTCATAGAATGAGTTTGAGAGTGTTCCTTCCTGCAATTTTTGGAAGAGTTTGAGAACGATGGGTGTTAAGCTCTTCTCTAAATGTTTGATAGAATTCACCTGTGAAGCCATCTGGTCCTGGGCTTTTGTTTGTTGGAAGATTTTTAATCACAGTTTCAATTTCATTGCTTGTGATTGGTCTGTTCATATTTTCTATTTCTTCCTGGTTCAGTCTTGGAAGGTTACACCTTTCTAAGAATTTGTCCATTTCTTCTAGATTGTCCATTTTATTGGCATAGAGTTGCTTGTAGTAGTCTCTTAGGATGCTTTGTATTTCTGTGGTGTCTGTTGTACCTTCTCCTTTTTCGTTTCTAATTTTATTGATTTGAGTCCTCTCCCTCTTTTTCTTGATGAGTTTGGCTAATGGTTTATCAATTTTGTTTATCTTCTCAAACAACCAGCTTTTAGTTTTATTGATCTTTGCTATTGTTTTCTTTGTTTCTATTTCATTTATTTCTGCTCTGATCTTTATGATTTCTTTCCTTCTGCTAACTTTAGGTTTTGTTTGTTCTTCTTTCTCTAGTTCCTTTAGGTGTAAGGTTAGATTGTTTATTTGAGATTTTTCTTGTTTCTTGAGGTAGGCTTGTATTGCTATAAACTTCCCTCTTAGAATTGCTTTTGCTGCATCCCATACGTTTTGGCTCGTCGTATTTTCACTGTCATTTGTCTCTAGGTATTCTTTGATTTCCTCTTTGATTTCTTCAGTGATCTCTTGGTTATTTAATAACCACTTCTTTATGGCATCTGTTGTTGTCCTTTATGAGATGAATAAAGAAATAAACAGTACTTTATGGCCAAATCATCAGCATTGTTAAAGAATACCCAGTGAAACATAGGTAACAACTTTCTGAAAACCCTCACTAACCCCGACAGAACACAGGTTGATGAACTTATATGTATGTTGGTGCCAATTCCTAGACCTCATGTTATACTGGTGGGACCAGAAGTATTGGTTTCTAGAGGTTTACACTTTATGAAGTGTTATACAGCAGGTTGTTATACTGTTTACATGTGTTTGTGCAAACTGGGAAAGTGTAATTACGTGTCTTCCAAATTCTTACTACGTTTTCCCTACAGTTTCTTTATTTACTTTCCTGTAGGTGAAAGCAGATACCAAGCCAGGTGTGTTTCTGAGAGTTCCATTGAAGGTTGGTACCTGACACCTGATGGTGAACTATGTTGTTGACATCTGGAGAATCACTTCCTTACCTCATTACAGAACAGCAGCATGGCTCTGAGCACAGAGTCTGATGCCAGACAGCCAGGCCCAGTCCCAGCTGTGCTCCCTATGGGTCGTGTAATTGCAAGCAAATCATTTAACCTTTCTGCTCCTTGGTTTCCTCACTTGTAAATGGAGATGACAGTATTACCTACATCTGACACCTAGGAAATATTCAATAAAGAGTAATATTCAACTAACATCAGTACTTATTCTCAACACGTCAGTAGGACTTACTTTATGTTCCTGCTCCAGTTGACAGAAAATTTTGTTTCTCTAGGAGCACACAGTAAGGTGGGATCATGGCTGTGACTTACTCTATAAATATTTCTAAAGCCAATTCATTGAAATGCTTTTGCATTTACTTATTTAAAGGAAGTCATGAAAAATCCGATATTTAGAAAATTAGTTTCATTTTGTACATGATCCAGGAAAATATTTTCAGAACCAATGGTAAATTAAAAAAGACACTCAATATTGGGCTTTTTGAAAACCAAAACCATACCTTTGAAACACTTGGCAATTTTTCTCCATTCACTCAGGAAGAAATGTGCCAAGCTCAATTATTTCCAGGCAGGTAATTTAAGCTAAGGGAGTGTGATTCCTCCAAAGGAATTGTGGTCAGAACAAATAATCTGTACTTGTACAAAAAGTGCCAGAGGATCCATTTTGGATATTAATTCTCAGAAGCTGAGCGAAGTGAGTTTAGGAGAGTATGAAGTGTGGTTCTGAACTTTGTGGTCTAATATCAAACCTGCTAAGTGGCTGCATAAGCACAAACTAGGAAAGCATCATTATCCATTCAAGTGAATGTTTAACCATAGATGCATCTAAAGTAAACTTCTCTCTAGTTCCCCTTGCTCTGATTTGTCTAGTTGGTGTTTCCAAAAGCATCAGCTTAAAATCTCTATTCCACAGAAGTAGCTTATAGAGCCGCTGGCTTCAAGCGTAATGTCTGCTCTTCTTGCTTCAGGAGTCATTTTTGGATAAAGCATTACAATCGAGATTTATATGCATCAGAAGATTTAGGAAAGCACTTTGATGATTTTTGTAGCTATAAAAAATTCTGTGCTTCATGTGAGACTTTACTTTCTGCTTTGGCATGAGAAATACTGAAATAGTATGGGAACAGTCATTAAAAATATGGGGATAGACTAAAAATTTGGCTACCCCATATCACCCAGAAAAGGGTAACAACAGCTTTTTGTGCCTCGTAACATTTTGGGGAGAATAGAATAACATCTTAAATAAAGGTTAAGGTCATACAAAGTAAGACTCAGTAAACAGGCAATGAACACTTCTGGCCTGGGTTTATGTGAGTCTACAGTTCTTTAGAGCTGCTGGAGGGATTTCTGGAAAGTCCTCAGTTTCAGGAAGTGTTTCTCAGCACTTCACATCTGCTATGACGTTATAGACTATTCAACGTGGGTAGGTTTTGATGTAATGAACTGTTATTTTTGTTGTGACAAATTACCATATTGGAAATGGGAGAGCACATTCCACGAGCGGGGTAACCAGGCAACAGCTAAGTGATGGAGGATTCCCTAAGGGGAAAACAGTGGCGCCTTCCAATGCTCGCTGATTGAGTGGCAATTGAATCCCTGGCATTTCGTGTTTTCCTGTTACGACCAAACATGTACAGCTGGCTTCTCACACACATTGAAAATGCTGCTTCTGGATATGGGAGTCTTTCCTTTGGCAAATTTGGGAATATCAGCAGATGAACAGGGAAGCAAACTATTTCTGTTTCCAGAATGACTTCAACTTGGTTCTCCACTTTCTATAAACCGATCAATGAAAACAATTTTTTAACTTTGAAACAGATAAAATTTTAAATGTTTTATGATTCGTGTTGTGCTTAAAAAGTAAGCTGGCTGCCAAAAAGCTACAGGTTTTAAATCCACACCCCACTCACCTCACCTCCTTAGGGATAAGAGATGGGGAGGAGATTGTGCAAACATTTCAAGCCTCTGCAGCCAGGAGCCTGGCAGTGAAATATATTGAAATGAGAATTGGAATTAAGATGTTTCCTTGGTCACACATTGTAAAAAATGCATGATTATTCTGTCAGGAGCAGACATTTAAAATTCTTTTATGTATAATAAATGCTTGTCATGAAGTGTGAAGAACTAGAGGGAGTGTAAACAAGCCAGTGTTTCACAGGGATGATTATTAATGCTGGATACAATCCTTGTTTACATGTGTCGTCCAAATGTGAGATTCTTGACTTGCTATTAGCTTAGCTTATGTGGAAAGTGATTAGTGGTTCTCTCTCTCCATTTAAATAAATGGTCTTTGGCTTCATTTGGCTGTTGATGGAGGCATCCAAGGGCCACAGTGATAAAAGAGCATTATTTGGGGCTGATTTAGACTTTGTTGCATGCTGCTCCCTCTCTGTGTGGTAGCACATTCTTCCGCCTCAGAAAGATTTTGCAAATCTCCTGTATGTCAGGAGTCAAGGCAAATTTCTAATTTTCTTCTCTTCTTGGTCTGCTTGGCTGGAGCCAGGGAACGGGCACGGGGTGGGGGGGCAGCCACCTTGCAGACCTGGGACACGGAGGAGGGAGTGGGCTTTAGGTATCTAGACACCCACGTCACAGAACTAGTGCAAGTCTAGGTTACAAAGTGGGCTGGCAGGTTTATTTTCAAATTTGTTTTTCTTCTCTCTTAGTTTTTGGTACATTGAGGAGAAGAATGTTCCATTTGGCATCTGATTAAACATAAAGTGGCTATCTTCTTAGATGGCCTATTATCAAGGGTAGGTATTAAGCTAGCTGTTAAGTGCTATTCTACGCACTGTAGTTTTGTGAATATTCATGGTTCTTAGAATTAGAAGACATAAAGGGGCTCATTCTTGTGGAGACTGGAACAGAACTGAGATAAGGGAACTATTGGTTAGTCACAGACAAAATTTTTAAATGACCGTGTATATATATATCTGAAAAAATAACCTTTTAAATTAAAAATTAAATTTTTATAGTTAAATTATACATTCAAAATCATACTGAATATACAGGCATATCTCCTTTTACTGCACTTTGCTTTATTACGCTTTGCAGGTATTGCCTTTTACAAGTTGAAAGTTTGTTGACCTTGAAACCTGAAACTTTGTCAACCCTGCGCTGAGCAAGTCTATTGGTGTCATTTTTCCAACAGCATTCGCTCACTACATGTCTCTGTGTCACATTTTGGTAATTCTCGCAATACTTCACACTTTTTCATTATTATTATATTTGTTACAGTGATCTGTGGTCAGTGATCTTTGATGTTAGTACTACAACTCACTGAAGGCTCAGGTGATTAGCATTTTTTAGCAATAAAATATTTTTAAATTAAGGTATGTAATTTTTTTTGACATAATGCTATTGCACATTTAACAGACTACAGTACAGTGTAAGCATAACTTTTATATGCACTGAGAAACAAAACAATTCATGAGACTCACTTTATCACGATATTTGCTTTGCTGCTGTGGTCTGGAACTGAACCCTCAGTATCTGAGGGATGTGTGTATCAATTTCACCCTCAGCAGTTAGTTCCTGTTTCCTCATTTGGAGAGTTTTGGTCATAACATACACATTGTATGATTTTCTGCCAAACAGTATAAAACACATTTATGAAAACTGTTCCAAAGTACATGAGATGCACTGAGAAGGAAGGGTTTCTACAGCTTGTGAAGTTTGGGAAAGGCTGTGTTTTGTGCTCTCTCTTTGAAATTTACAAAGTACATTCTCAGAGAGGTCTTTTAATAAACAAAGATATTTAACTGGGATTTCCCAAGCATGAATCCTTTTCTAAATAGTATTTATTAACATCTCACAGAACTCTTTGGGAAGTGATGGTGGAAAATGTGGTAATTTGATCCATTGTGTTGGGGCATCATGTAGAGGTTAAACTGCCAGCCAAGCCATCTTGGTGTTGAGTCCATTCTGATGTTGGAATTCTAATGTTCCAGTAGCTAAACTGTTTTCTGTTTGTTGTTGTTTTCCAGTTTTTTACATCCTACAGACTAGGTCACTATTTGCTGCTCTGTAATAAAAGCCCTGACCAATACCATAAGTCCTCTTAGGAATGTGATTATTTCTCTGGAACCATTGTGCTCTTGGGACCAGGTCTCCAAGGGGGGCCACTTGGCATGCTAACAGATTGCTTGCCCATACACGCCTACTCATAAGTTGCTAGTTAGACCAGTAATAATAGCCTGGATTCTTTCTCTTTGCACCAAATCCTGGACATTGATGTTATTCATTTAACAAATGTTTGCTGACTCCCTACTCTATGCCAGACATTCTTCTAGATGCTGGGTACAACAGGGGACATATCAGATAACTTCTTTGCTCCAATGGAGCTGATATGGGGGGCAATAGGCAACAAACAAGCACATAAACAAACAAACAATGATGTCTGCTGTGAATAGAAATAAAGCAGGGCAAGAGGGTTGAAAGTCTAGAGTGACAGAACCCATGGTTATTTTAGATGGTGTGGGTTAACCAAATCTCCTGCTTCACGAGAACCTGGGCTTTAGTCCAACTGTCTAGTGCTGTTTCTCTGGTGATCTGATTTGGGTAAAAATGCCAACTATGTTATTAAGCAACCTTGCTTATGATAAAAATGATGCCATATTGGTAAACTGCATCTGAAATAGGAGGTACTGCAAACAACCTCTAAGTATCTGATGGAGGTCCAAGCTTTTTGGGCTTCTCTGAGTCCATGAGTCTTATAACGGGCATGTTGGTTTTGGGGATTCTGTAAGATATGCCCATAAATGGATTGCAAGAGTTACTGGCTCTTGTGGAGCAGGAGGCTTTTGAGCCTGGGCATTTCCTGATAAGGGTCTTTTCTCCTTGCCCTAGTGTGGATGTTGGCACCTGAGTTACTGCAAATTCACCCACTGCTGAAGAGGAACACCTGAGGCTATGGTTTAGGAGGCTCAATTTTGTTCTTGTCGAGAGCCATCTCAGGACACTGGTGTCACGTGTGGCCTGAGGTGGTCTTCTGAGACTACATGTTTCGTTCAACCTCAGAAGGTCTCTTGGTGGGCATAGCAGAAGGGATGGTGCTGATAAGCAGAAGGGAAATAAGGCAGTGAACCAGGGGAACAGTGTTTCAGGCAGGGGGAAAAACAAGTGCAGAGGCTCTGAAGCAGGAACCAGTGTAACATGATTGACGAAAAACAAGAAGGCTAGTGTCACCTTGGCAAAGGTTCTAGAGATTTTTTATATCCACGCTTTCATTTGTGTGACTACATTTCTGGAGAAGTTGGTTGTGGTCATGAGTGTGCCTTCTAAAGGCAGTGTTCTCAGAGTCACTTTTTCTGTTTCAAAAATATTCATTCATGATAAAAAAAATTGTATTTTTATATTATTTTGAAGTAGCCTGTGATTTATATTTTACAATATACACAGGTGCTTTCATGTGCTTTTCTGGTCAAGATCACATTCCCTATAGCTACACATTTTCCCCCAGTCTGGGATTTGGGGGAGAGACTGCTGCCCCTCTGTTACCCTCTCCTCCTGCAACGTTCCCCCTCCCCCGTATGTTTTATATAATTGACACAATGCCCAGGTAAGAGAAGTATTATTGTCTATAGTTTTCAGATGCAAAAGTTAAATGATACAACTGGAAGTGTAACTAGGTGGTAGGGCTGAGACATCAACTCAGATCTTTTAACAATTTTTTCTACTGCCCCCTGGTGGTTGGATCTTTTTTTTTTTTTTTTAATTTATTTATTTATTTATGGCTGTGTTAGGTCTTCATTTCTGTGCAAGGGCTTTCTCTAGTTGTGGCAAGCGGGGGCCACTCTTCATCGCGGTGCGCGGGCCTCTCACTATCGCGGCCTCTCTTGTTGCGGAGCACAGGCTCCAGACGCGCAGGCTCAGCAATTGCGGCTCACGGGCCCAGCTGCTCCGTGGCATGTGGGATCTTCCCAGACCAGGGCTCGAACCCGTGTCCCCTGCATTGACAGGCAGACTCTCAACCACTGCGCCACCAGGGAAGCCCTGGTGGTTGGATCTTTGCTTCATGAGATTTGCTCTTTTTCTATACAGGTGAATTTCTTGGCTTTGAACCTTCCCGTCAGTCCCCTCTGCCTTACAAAGAAACAGTTCCTGCTCTGAATCTCATGTTTGGACCCCTAATAGCCATCTGACTTGCTCTGGATGTTTCCAGTTGTGGTCTCACTACCACTACTGGAAACAGTACTACCACTGCCATTCTGTGAAGACCACTGATAAGCTATTATCAGCGTGGATCACCTACTCCTCATGCTTGATCAATCAGCCACTGGTGGACTACTCTGAGATGGCTGAACGCCCTGCAAAAGAAGGTGGACTCCAAGTCAAAGGGGGAAGAGCTTGACTGTCTTCTCACTTCCCCATTTCAAATCTGATCTCTTCCTATGTATCTCTGAAAGAACTTACAAGAAGCTAAGGGTGCTGGAGTTTGATGGGGTTTGGCTAGAAGAACTGAAATCCAGCTCAAACAGTTCACAGGTTTCCTGGCAACAACAGTGGGCAGCAGAGAGCTGTTGCAGAGGGAGGCTACCATGGACTGAGGGAAGATGGAACAGCTGTCCCATCACATGGAAGCCAGACACAAGGCTGCAGCCAAGAGCCAACAGCTTAAGAAGATGGAGGACCATCCAGCCTTGAAAACAGAACAGGAGGCCACACAGAAGCAAGGAAAACAGAAGAATCAAAGATGGAAGATGGAAGCCTTTAGGACAGTGCTGCTATCCAACAGAAATATAAATGCAAGCCACAAATATGAGCCACATGTTCGTTTGCATTTTCTAGTAGCCACATTACAAGAAAATAAAAGGAAACAGATGAAACTAATTTTAACTATATTTTCTCTAACTCGATTATATTCAAATATTATAACGTCAACATGTGATCAACATAAAAATTATTGAGGTACTTTACCTTCTCTTTTCATACCAGTCTTCAAAATCTAGAGAGTATTTGATTCTGATGGCACATTTCAGTTGGAACTATCTACAATTTCATGTGCTCAAAACCCACATGTAGATAGAACTACCATGTTAGACAGGGACGATCTAAGATAATGCCAGAACAGAGACAGGGAAGCAGAGATGGTTGGGGAAAGGTAAGTCAGAGAGGGAGGCATAGGTAGTCCAGAGTGGCAGTTGGCCTCTTGATAAGGTGACAGCTTTAAGCTTCATTTTTCAACTAAGATTTTACCTTTTCTAATTTACTACAATAAAATTTATAATAAAAATTCTATTTTATTTATTTAAAATTTTTATTCTAAAAATTTATCATTATAATAAAACTCTTTAAATGATGTAGGTAGGAAGTATAGGATATCAGAGTTGGAAAGTTTCTTGGAGACTATATGCTGAATTTCAAATTTGCAATTTATTTTCAACTCCTGAATGAACTGCAATCAGTTGATTGAAGCTGCCCAGAACACTGTGTTGAGCAGGATTCTGAGGTTATATATTGGTTCAGTAGGAAAGAACACTATGATTCCTTGCCAGGGATGTGGCACACATTTGCCATCCCTGATGTAGTAGAAGATCTCCAGGTTCTGGAGACCTAGGGGGATGCTTTGTGAATTGTTAAACGTTACTGAGCTCAGTTTCTTCAAATGTAGAATAGAGATAACTGTCCAGGCTATTCAGGATACCTTGGGACTCAAATGACATAACGCACATCAAGGGCCTGGCAGACAGTTATTCAATAAATGTTGGTTTCCTTCTTGTTTTCTGTTTTACTGTATAATCAATATTTGTTGAGGGACCAATTTGTACTCAGTATTTTCCTATATAATCTGATGATTATGATATGCAAAATACTCCTTACCCATAAGAAGCCAGGTTTAAAAAGCCACATATTAAATAGTGAATAGTCCAGTGTAATATACATTTATTTGCATGCTGCCTTATGGCTCAGAATATGTGTTATTACTGTTAAAGGAAAGACAAGGGAGTCAGGGAAGGATTTGCAAAGGTTGTAGATCTCAAGTTAAACAGATACATAAAATCATTCGTGCTATTCAAAAGAAATAGACCATTTCAAAGGATATAGACTTTTAGAACTCTCAAATTAGCTCTCAAAGTGAACTCTTCAGCCTATCAATTCAATCCCAATCGATGTCCACATCTTTTGAGCTGTGGCTTATGTTAATGAGTTAGTGGGATTAATATGATATCTTACCATCAGCTACGGATATCACTGCGTCTGGTTTCAAAAAGTCGTTAACTGTCAGAAGTCAAAACTGAAACTTCTTACCATGTCCTAAATTTACACATGCAGTGCAAGGGCTGAGTAATGGTTTCAATAAAAATTGTCTCCTCTGATAATCTCCTCCTGCTGAGATTCCTTCGAAGGTGGGAGATGAGCATGAAAGCAGTAGTTTAAGCCATTTCAACATTCCACCTGCTTCAGTTCCTTCGTCTTTAATTCTGAATCATTTTATTTCTTTCCTGCAGCCAAAACGAGTCTTTGAACTTGGCAGTCTTTAATCAGAAGATTCATTAATCTAGAAACATGCCTAGTTTTATGATAAAATAAGTCAGGCTGCACACATTTTATTTTTTCCTGTAAGGCTTAGAAGCAGGAGTAAGAAACTGTTAAAAGTTTGCTTCTTTTAACAAATAAGGAGGCCAGCTACTGTGAGCGCTGAAGCTGTCAGAAGAATTCCAGAATTAATGGATTTATGCATTAAACTTTCTTTTCTTTTCTTTTCTTTTGGTGCAGAAGGCTTTTAGGGGAACTTTGGAATTCTGCTGTTCTAAAGGCTTCTCTCTCTAGATTCACTGTTATTTCCAAGTTTTAAAATTTGTGTCCATATAGCAGAGGGAGGAACACTCCCAAATTCATTCTACGAGGCCACCATCACCCTGATACCAAAACCAGACAAAGATGTCACAAAGAAAGAAAACTACCGGCCAATATCACTGATGAACATAGATGCAAAAATCCTCAACAAAATACTAGCAAACAGAATCCAACAGCACATTAAAAGGATCATACACCATGACAAGTGGGGTTTATCCCAGGAATGCAAGGATTCTTCAATATAGGCAAATCAATCAATGTGATACACCATATTAACAAATTGAAGGAGAAAAACCATATGATCATCTCAATAGATGCAGAGAAAGCTTCCGACAAAATTTAACACCCATTTATGATAAAAACCCTCCAGAAAGGAGGCATAGAGGGAACTTTCCTGAACATAATAAAGGCCATATATGACAAACACACAGCCAACATCGTCCTCAATGGTGAAAAACTGAAACCATTTCCACTAAGATCAGGAACAAGACGAGGTTGCCCACTCTCACCACTATTATTCAACATAGTTTTGGAAGTTTTAGCCACAGCAATCAGAGAAGAAAAAGAAATAAAAGGAATCCAAATCGGAAAAGAAGAAGTAAAGCTGTCACTGTTTGCAGATGACATGATACTATACATAGAGAATCCTAAAGTTGCTACCAGAAAACTACTAGAGCTGATCAATGAAATTGGTAAAGGAGCAGGATACAAAATTAGCGCACAGAAATCTCTTGCATTGCTATACACTAATGATGAAAAATCTGAAAGTGAAATTAAGAAAACACTCACATTTACCATTGCAACAAAAAGAATAAAATATCTAGGAATAAACCTACCTAAGGAGACAAAAGACCTGTATGCAGAAAATTGTAAGACACTGAGGAAAGAAATTAAAGATGATACAAATAGATGGAGAGATATACCATGTTCTTGGATTGAAAGAATCAACATTGTGAAAATGACTATATTACCCAAAGCAATCTACAGATTCAATACAATCCCTGTCAAACTACCAATGGCATTTTTCACAGAACTAGAACAAAAAATTTCACAATTTGTATGGAAACACAAAAGACCCCGAATAACCAAAGCAACCTTGAGAAAGAAAAATGGAGCTGGAGGAATCAGGCTCCCTGACTTCAGACTATACTACAAAGCTACAGTAATCAAGACAGTATGGTACTGCCACAAAAACAGAAATATAAATCAATGGAACAGGATAGAAAGCCCAGAGATAAACCCACGCACATATGGTCACCTTATCTTTGTTAAAGGAGGCAAGAATATACAGTGGAGAAAAGACAGCCTCTTCAATAAGTGGTGCTGGGAAAACTGGACAGCTACACGTAAAAGAATGAAATTAGAACACTTCTTAACACCACACACAAAAATAAGCTCAAAGTGGATTAAAGACCTAAACGTAAGGCCAGACACTATCAAACTCTTAGAGGAAAAATAGGCAGAACACTCTATGACATAAATCACAGCAAGATCCTTTTTGAGCCACCTCCTAGAGTAAGGGAAATAAAACCAAAAATAAACAAATGGGACCTAATGAAACTTCAAAGCTTTTGCACAGCAAAGGAAACCATAAACAAGACCAAAAGACAACCCTCAGAATGGGAGAAAATATTTGAAAATGAAGCAACTGACAAAGGATTAATGTCCAAAATTTACAAGTAGCTCATGCAGCTCAATATCAAAAACACAAACAACCCAATACAAAAATGGGCAGAAGACCTAAATAGACACTTTCCCAAAGAAGATATACAGATTGCCAACAAACACATGAAAGGATGGTCAACATCATTAATCATTAGAGAAATGCAAATCAAAACTACAATGCGATATCATCTCACACTGGTCAGAATGGCCATCACCAAAACATCTACAACCAATAAATGCTGGAGAGGGTGTGGAGAAAAGGGAACCCTCTTGCACTGTTGGTGGGAATGTAAATTGATACAGCCACTATGGAGAACAGTATGGAGGTTCCTTAAAAAACTAAAAATAGAACTACCATACGACCCAGCCATCCCACTACTGGGCATATACCCTGAGAAAACCATAGTTCAAAAAGAGTCATGTACCAAAATGTTCATTGCAGCTCTATTTACAATAGCCAGGACACGGAAGCAACCTAAGTGTCCATCATCAGATGAATGGATAAAGAAGATGTGGCACATATATACAATGGAATATCACTCAGCCATAAAAGGAAACGAAATTGAGTTATTTGTAGTGAGGTGGATGGACCCAGAGTATGTCATACAAAGTGAAGTAAGTCAGAAAGAGGAAAACAAATACCATATGCTAACACATACATATGGAATCTAAAAAAAAAAAAAAAAAAAAAAAATAATGGTCATGAAGAACCTAGGGGCAAGATGGGAATAAAGACACAGACCTACTAGAGAATGGACTTGAGGATATGGGGAGGGGGAAGGGTAAGCTGGGACAAAGTGAGAGAGTGGCATGGACATATAATATACACTACCAAATGTAAAATAGCTATCTAGTGGGAAGCATAGCACAGGGAGATCAGCTCGGTCCTTTGTGACCACCTAGAGGGGTGGGATAGGGAGGGTGGAAGGGAGAGAGATTCAAGAGGGAAGAGATATGGGGACATATGTATATGTATAACTGATTCACTTTGTTATAAAGCAGAAACTAACACACCATTGTAAAGCAATTATACTCCAATAAAGATGTTTAAAAAAAAAAATTCGTGTCCATATTACCTTGTGACCTAAGCAAACACACAACCATATAATTAGAGTCTCATTATCGAACATCTGCATTTCCTTCATGTGATATATGTACTCATTATTTTTCTGTTCCTTTCTCTTGTAATAGGCTCATTTAAAGAATGAAATTGAGTTCACAATACACTAAATGTTGGTGGTCTAGAATCTGAAGATGATGCCCTAGACAAGTCCTCAGGGTCCCATCTCAACGTAATGTTTTTTGAAGTATACGTAGTCACTGTACTTAGAGAGCAGAAACCTAGGCCAAAAGTTGAAACTTACAATATTTGGCAGTGAAGGAGCATCATGGCTTCCCACCATTAGAGGAAGGGGTTTGCATATGGTATAGGAGGGAGAATGAAAATAGGGATGTTGCTTGATCCAAAGTCTCAAACCTTTGGCAGTGCTACAGATTTTATGTTTCCAAAGGTGAAGAGGAATTTCCACTGAAGATATCTGTTTCAGATCATTTTGTGCAACGTATTACTAAGCATATTTAGAAAATTCTATTTCTTAAATTAGCTGATTTTTCTGACATACCACTAAGGGAAAAAAAGTCACATAACAAAATAGTATATGTAGTGTGACCCTGTTTTGTAGAAAATAAACACATATATGCATAGAAAAAGATTTGTATTTTTGTGTATGCATGTGTATGTGTGTGTACATATACATATGTATATATGTATATGAGATTTTATTTTTGCCTTTTTTCCTGAGAAAAACTATTATTATTATTAAAAATACAGATATTTACATATTATTCTAACAGCACACACTAGCCCCAAGCTCCTAGCATCTCGTGACATTTCCTGGGGAATAAAAAAAGAGGCCTAAATTGTATAAATGGTGCTACTGTTCTATCTTCAACAGAGATGACAGCAAGGCACAGTGAAAAGAACTAAGTTGTAGTCCTGTTTCTAAATGTGACTGGTCGTGAACTGTGTAAAATGTGGGCCTCACTCCAACCCCGACCTTGCTTATTGGTAGTGATTGACTGGCCCTTTCTCATCTGGTCCCCTGGTGCTCACCAGCAGAAAGGCTGTCCAGGCTTGGGCATTTTATCTTTTCTTACCTAAGTCATGGACTTAGGTAAAACTAAGTGGCACCTGGGGGGTCAAATCTTGACCCTCGCTTCATTAGCATCTTGTACTATCAATGGATTTAATAACTCATTTGTGATTTATGAGTTAGTAGTAACAGCTCTGTGTACAAACTAGCACAGATAACTAATCTTCATTCTTGCTTATTCAGTGTTAGAATCTGGGAAGGTTGTACAGTGGGATAATTTCAATTAAAAATACCAAGGGGTTTGACAAGGTTATTATAATCCACAAACTAGGCGTAGTTGAATTTTAACAAACCTAATCTATTTTCCCTCTAGTTTTTCTATGCAACATCTTATAACATTAGCTTTGGATGATTGACAGGGCAAGCAGCTGTTAATATATTCTCGTCATGTCCCTATCTATTTAGGGAGTCTTTAACATACAGCTGTTTGACACAATACAAGTTAATGCCTCTGCTAAAACTATTAGACTGTGACTTAACAGAATCTCTCCAGGGAATCTTCTACGCTGTGCTCTTGATGTAATGTGCCATATTGGTTCCCTGGGTGTACTTAGAGTTTATTATATCAATTTGTATATAGGAATCACAAAACATACTGGTTCATGTGAGCACAGTAGTAAGAGGTACTAATGATTCCCAGGGACTCTGCTGAGTGTGAGTGCTTGAATAGGATGCACTTTAGGAAAGTGGCAGTGTGTGAAACTGAAATGACCTTTATCTCTTCCCCAGCTGTCTTATGACAACAGGGTGTCTGCATCTCTCAGCTCTGTGTTACTGAGGTGCTATATATCTCTCCATATAGTGCTATTGCATGTCATTGCTCTCCTCAAGTTTATACTAAGATGGCAAGTGCTTCCTCAACAGCAATGACACTGGTGTCTTTAAGGCAGTGCCTGGTAGCATGCCTTGCATAAACCTGAACTTCCATGAAGAAGCTGTTGGCATTTCTCCTTGTCCTCTGTGTGAGGCCCTTCTCTGGAGAGAAAGTATGAGCTCTGAGTTGACTCCTCTTGCCAGCACCCACTGGCAGGCTCCCCTTCAGCCACTGGCAGTGTCATTACTGCTTTGACTTAAACCATATTGATTTATCTGTTTAAGTTCTCATGTTTGGGGTTTACAGCGAAAATCATAAAATACAAATTAGAATACAAATTATCATCAGAGAAATAAGATAAGATAAAGTAGAAATTTAAAACCCTGAGGAGTATTTTCATGGTTTTATCCAATCATAAAATATAAATGAGAATACAAATTATCAGCAGAGAAATAAGATAAAGTAGAAATTTAAAACTATAAGGAGTATTTTCTCTCCCCAGAATCTTTAAGCTTTTTGGTTTTGAACCACTTTTACAATCTAATAATAGCTAGAAAACTTCTTGCCAAAAAAAAATGCACACACACAGCAATTGTTTTCTCCAATTTTGGGTCATCTTGGATTCTCTGAAATCCAAGCTCAAACCAATAAAAGTGCACTGGACTCACTTGCTTAATCAAAACTACAACGAGGTATATTACCTGACACCAGTCAGAATGGCCGTGATTTTTTTTTAATAAATTATTTTATTTTATTTTATTTTTTGGCTACATTGGGTCATCGTTGCTGCATGCAAGCTTTTCTCTGGTTGCGGTGAGCAGGGGCTACTCTTCGTTGCGGTGCGTGGGCTTCTCATTGCAGTGGCTTCTCTTATTGCGGAGCACGGGCTTTAGGCATGTGGGTTTCAGTAGTTGTGGCATGCGGGCTCAGTAGTTGTGGCTCACAGGCTCTAGAGCACAGGCTCCGTAGCTGTGGTACACGGGCTTAGTTGCTCCACGGCATGTGGGATCTTCCCAGACCAGGGCTCGAACCCATGTCCCCTGCATTGGCAGGCAGATTCTTAACCACTGCCCCACCAGGGAAGCACCAGAATGGCCGTGATTAAAAAGTCAACAAATAATAAATGCTGGAGAGGGTGTGGAGAAAAGGGAACTCTCCTACACTGTTGGTGGAAATGTAAGTTGGTGTATCCACTATGGAAAACAGTATGGAGGTTCCTCAAAAAACTAAAAATAAAGTTGCCATATGATCCAGCAATCCCACTCCTGGGCATATGTCTGGACAAAATTCAAGGAGATACATGCACCCCTATGTTCATAGCAGCACGATTCACAATAGCCAATGCATGGAAACAACCTAAATGTCAATCGACAGAGGAATGGATAAAGAAGATGTGGTACGTATATACAATGGAATACTACTCAGCCATAAAAAAGAATGAAATAATGCCATTTGCAGCAACATAGATGGGCCTAGAGATTATCACACTAAGTGAAATAAGTCAGAAAGAGAAAGACAAATACCACATGATAACACTTACATGTGAAATCTAAAATATGACACAAAAGAATTTATCTACAAAACAGAAACAGACTCAGACATAGAGAACAGACTTGTGGTTGCCAAGAGGGAGGGGGCATGGAGGAGGGATGGATTGGGAGTTTGGGATTAGCAGATGCAAACTATTATATATAAGATGGATAGACAACAAGGTCCTACTGTATAGCACAGGGAACTATATTCAGTATCCTGTGATAAACTATAATGGAAAAGAATATGAAAAAGAATGTGTGTGTGTGTGTGTGTGTATATATATATATATATATATATATATATATATATGCATAACTGAATCACTGTGCTGTACAGCAGAAATTAACACAACATTGTAAATCAACTATACTTCAATAAAAAAGACCCTTGCTTAAGACTTGCTTTTGTTTGCAGGATATTAGCCGAGATAAGCAGGAGATGTCACACAAAGTACATGTCCTGCAGGAACATTCCTCAGGATGTGGGATTACTGATGCTAAAGAGGACTGAACTTTCATGCTAAGAGATACATGCAGTGACCCAGACCCTGATTCAAGGTGAATATATGTTATTTCCTGATTTGGGGCAAACAGCTATTGGCCTTGGTGATTTATTTGCTGAATTGAGGCAGTGGTGCTTCACTGATGAACCACAATATGGGTAATGAATGGCTGTAAAGAACTGAAAACTTACAGAATATTGTAACTTTTCTCCCCCTGGTCCCTTAACACACAGCAGATCCAGCCTTTTCTTCCTCCATGATTGTTGGTTTCCCTAAATTAGTCTTAAAGATGTTTTCATGTCCTCCAATATGCAACCTCCCAAATTTAGGATGAGAGAAAAGCCTTTGTTAGGTGGAGAAAAGAGAAACTTTCACTTCCTATTCTCTCCTAACCCCCACATATTATAGAGCAGGAAGGAGAATAAGAGATATTGGGATGGTAAGAAGATCATAGGCTATTAACGCCAGACAGAGTTAGTTTTAAATCCCAATCTCATCATGTACTGGCTGTGTGAGTACATGGAACATCTCTGAACCTTATGAAATAATACATGTGAATGAGCATACAGAGTCCAATATATGACAGCTTCCCAGCTTTCCTATTCTTTCTTATCCCATCCACTTTCACTGATGTCAAGGGAAAAGAATTGATTGATTCATTCATTCATTCATCTGTTTATTCATTCATTTGTTTATTTAATTTTGTAAACAGGCTTTGAATACTTACATGCATTAGGTGCTAAACAGAAGTGAATGGGCTTCCCTGGTGGCGCAGTGGTTAAGAATCCGCCTGCCAATGCAGGGGACACGGGTTCGAGCCCTGGTCCGGGAAGATCCCACATGACACGGAGCAACTACGCCCGTGCACCACAACTACTGAGCCTGCGCTCCAGAGCCTGTGAGCCACAATTCCTGAAGCCCGGGTGCCTAGAGCCCATGCCCTGAAACAAGAGAAGCCACCGCAATGAGAAGCCCCCACTCACTGCAACTAGAGAAAGCCCGCGCGCAGCAACAAAGACCCAACACAGCCAAAAATAAATAAATTAAATAATTTTTAAAAAAATTAAAAAAAAGAAGTGAATAAGTCATGGTCTCTGTTCTCAAAGGAATTAATTATAGCTTGGGGACAGGTAATTAACCCTAGTTAGGATGTGATACTTCCCTCAGTTCCCAGAGTTGGATCTGCTAACTAAGCTCTTTCCCTTCTGCGAGGTCCTTCCCACATTTTTATAGCTAGGGTTTAAGAAAAAAAGGAATAAGGGAACTTTCAAATTGTATCTGAGTCCTATCACGTGGAACAGGAAAAGGCGTTGACAAATCCACAGCGACCAGATCGGAAGGCTTGAGGTGAGACGATAGCTGCATCATGCCAGATCATCAGATCAATAACAAAACAACCAGCTAATAAATAAAAAGTCAAATGACTGGTTTAGCTTAATCACTTATGGATCTAAATAATGCCTAAGCTGACTGTTACTTGGTGTTAAAGACGACTTAATATCATAAAAATGCAAACCTGTGGTGAGAAATATGAAACATGAATATAGTAACTGTTAGTGACTTTCGGTCTCAAGAATTCTTTCAGTTTAAAAAGACATGCCAGGACTTCCCTGGTGGTCCAATGGTTAAGACTCCGTGCTCCCAATGCAGGGGGCCTGGGTTCGATCCCTGGTCGGGGAACTAGATCCTGCATGCTGCCACTAAGAGCCCGCATGATGAAACTAAGACTTGGTGCAGCCAAATAAATAAATACTTTAAAAAATAAAAAAGACATTGTTTTTATTCAAACGGCTCCCTGGTAAACATTTAGATACAAGTGGAAGAACATCAATTTAGACCTTAGGGTTTCCCTTTAGTATATGTTAATTTCTTTAGGCATCTAACTTCAAAGAAATTATGTATGTTCCAGGGAGAATAGAGTACATTATTTCCAAGATTTTAGTTGCCACTATGTATACATTTTTTTCTTAAAAAAGACTCATGAGTAACATTTTTCTATTTTTAAATGTTAATAAACTCAATTCATAGAGCTTGCATTTGAAATGAGAAAATTATAAAAACCCTCAAGAGTTGCTCCAGAGAACACAGGGTTTAAAATGTCGATGAAATTAATCGAGATGGTTTGATTTTTAATTGTGGTAAAGCAAAAACATCTGGTATCGCCACAAAAAAAAAAAAAACAAAAAAACCTTAAAGAGAAAAAGCCCTCTAGATTTTGGAGTTCAGAAATTGTGAATGTTAAAAATAGTTTTGCTACTTCTATTGAAACTTTCTGAAATAGAGTACAAGAATCAATTTTTTTTTCTAAAATTGTTCTACCCATGAAGAGGAAGCTTCTAACGTCAACACAATCTGTTCCTGTTGAGCATAACATGGCTGTAACCCATCATCAGATTTTTGTCATTAAATGCAGTAGGAAGGCAATAAGAGAGAAAATTAGATGTCTAAGTATTTGTGACCATTTTTTAGCTCTAGAAAAAAAATGTTTACCAGTTCCTAGTTTCTAGTTTAGTACTTTTTGCCACCAGAATATGCTGTTTCTTCAGTGGCTTTTCTTAGGGCAAAGTCTCAAATCTCATTTATGGGAACTCTTTTCTCACTAATGCCTGATGGAGTTCTCACTCTTCTCCTCTCCAGGACATCCTTTCCCCTTCAGATAATAGAATGCTTTGCAATCTAGGAAAACACATCAAGTTTTTTGAGAAGAGGACAGAACTCCTATACTTGGCAAGAGAAGGCAACTTAAAATTCCAAGATGATTTTTCCTGATGAGGCCAATTTGAAGGGAGGGCATTTATACTAAAAGCAAACAGTTATCGTTGCTAGTAAACATGACATCTCTTTGATTGCCATGCTCTGATTGCTGCTGCTGCTGTTTGAATAAGAGCTATTCTGGTCACTTTCCATCTTCCTGTTTAGCAAAAAAGATCCAATACCAATGTAGTAAAATTTGAAGTGCCCCACTAGAGAAAGTAATTCTGTGCTAAGGAACTCTGGCCCTATGGGGAGGCTGATTCATAGTAACTCCAACCAAAAGTGCTCCTATGAGGTTAAAAGCTTTTCATAAATATACTTAATATTCAAACACCTAATGCAGCAAAGTATATGGCTCCTTCCAGTCAACTCCCTACAGCCAGTTAAAATTGTCCTCTATTTACCCCCAGAACCTGTCACAACTACTTTCTACCTTTCCAGTTTTAGCGCATTCCATTACTCTTTCACCATTCCCTGTTTTCCATCCAAACGGGAGAACTACAAAAAAAATGATGCAAGGTTTTCCTGTTTTTCTATTTCTCCTCATAGCGTCTCATGCCAACATTTTGTCAGTGCTTTAAGATCTATAACTCATATGGTACATTGTAATAGAAACAATTAGGGTGACCCTAGATTTAACACACTTTCTCTTTTCTAGAAAGAGAAGGAGGTCACTGGCTATGCCGGTGCTATGGGACTCTTCTGTTTGGATATGGCCAAGTGCTC
This sequence comes from Balaenoptera musculus, assembly GCF_009873245.2. Taxonomy (NCBI): domain Eukaryota; kingdom Metazoa; phylum Chordata; class Mammalia; order Artiodactyla; family Balaenopteridae; genus Balaenoptera; species Balaenoptera musculus. The sequence continues at coordinate 77,731,159 of NC_045800.1, read as the reverse complement.
TAAGGTGAACACTGATCCCAAAAGGGGCCAATCAGATCCTTTGAATGAGGCACTGAAACTGCAACAGAAAGACCCAGGATCCTCTGATCTAGAGCTGTTGGCATGTTCTTTACTATGTATACATATGTTCCTTCCTGAGTTTAGTACCTGAATCAATGAAATGATGGTCCCTGGATGATCTCTACTGAATGTTTTTAGAGACCATGAGAAATTTCTCACTTTTGATTTCTCCCACCAGCTCGCCTACTGTATCATCCATGGTCCCTTTCCTATGCTCTCTTCCCTCGGCTGACATTTTCTCTTTGCAACTTAAAGCCCACTGTCCTTGTTTCCTCTGGAAGTGTCAGATCTTAAACCTCACATCTGTTAATAAAGTCATCAAGCCATTTACAGAATGCTCTTACTGATGCAGCCTGATTTCATCAAGAGGGAAGATTCTGAGCTTAAGAACCAAAGGTTCTCCATTCCGTCCTATCCAGGTTGAACACGAACCAACCCCGGGACCCTGGGCAAGTCCCACAGCCTGACTGAACCTCAGTCCTCCTCTGTAACTTGAAGCCAGTAACTACACCTCCCCAACTCCTCCCTCACAGAATCTTGTGAGCAGCAAGTAAGACAAAGGTTGTAAAAGGTGTTTGGAACCTATAAAGTACTTTGTAAACCAAAAAGTTAATAAAAATGTTAACTGATTTACTTCTCTTTTAAGGCTGAATAATATTTTATTGAATATATAAATATATATCACATTTTCTTTATCCACTCACTTATGGATGAACATATAGGTTGTTTCAATATCTTGGCTATTATGAATAATGCTGCAATAAACATGGGAGTACGTGTAACTCTGCGATATCCTAATTTCAATTCTGTTGGGTATATACCCAGAAATGGGATTGCTGGATCATATGGTAGCTCTATTTCTAATTTTTTGAGAAAACTTTATACTGTTTTCCATAGTGGCTGCATCAATTTACATTCTCCCCAACAGTGTACAATGGTTTTAGTTTCTCCACATCCTTTCCAATACTTATCTTTTTAAAAAAATCATAGTTATGCTAACAGGTCTGAGGTGATATCTCATTGTACTTCTGATCTGCATTTCCCTGATAATTCTGCCATTTGTAACAGCAAGGATGATCCTGGAGGACCTTATGCTAAGTGAAATCAGCCAGCCACAGAAGGATAAACACTGCGTGATTCCACTTATGTGAGTATGTGAAATGGTCAAACCATTAGGAGTAGAGAATACAGTAGTGTTGCCAGGGGTTGGGGGAAAATGGGGAGTCATTATTCAATGGGTATAAAGTTTTAGTTACGCTAGACGAATCGTTCTAGAGACTTGCTCTACAACACAGTGCCTGCAGTTAACAACACAGTAGAGTACACTTACAATTTTGTTAAGAGGGTGGATCTCATGTTAAGTGTTCTTATCACAAAACAGACGAACAAACAGAAACAAAGGAACACAAGGAAACTTTGGGAGGTGATGGATACAGCTATTACCTTGATTGTGGTAATGATCACATGGGTTTTTGCATATGTCCAAACTCATCAAATTGTACACATTAAATATGCACAGTTATTTATGTATCAATTATACCTCAATAAAGCTATTAACAATGTCCACTGAGTAGGAGAAATACTAGTATTACTACTAATAGCAGCAGCAGCAGTAGTAAAGAGAAAATCTAGAATATAAATGGAATTTCAACACTCTCCAAAGATGAAAGAAATATATATAGATAGATATAGCTATAGATATATATACATATATATAAAATTCAATAGGGTAAAGAAAAAATTTCACTAGTATACATTTTAGGGAAAGAAGTATATATGTTTACAAAATCTCCCTGCTGAGTATTTGGGGTGAAAGAGGAGACACCTAGGTGTGTGTACAGCTGACCAGCACATAGTAATGGGAGTCTGCTCTTCAGATGTTTCAGGAAGGAAGGATGGGTAATGAGAGAGAAGGACAAAGTTGGTGGCTATGGAGCCAGAATGATGGCTGATTTCAAGCCGTCCTGTGAAACCCACATCATCAGTATTTTTTATGCAGCTGGTGAAGGCGAGCACAAACACCCAACTCTGTGGCACAGGAGGGGCAGGGAAGACGGAAGCATGTGTAACTGAGCCAGAGAAACGGTGGAAATGGTGGGGGGCTGTGGACAGTCGCTGGCCATGGACTTGAATTCAGGTCAGCTCTCAGCAATTCTCTTAAGGGCAACTAACTTCTGGCTTATACTACAAACCAAACTCGCCATCTTCCCACCAATACTAGCTCCCATTTCCACCAGTAGCACTACAGTATTTCTTTTTTTTTTTTCCTTCTCTTGCCTCATATCTAGCTAGTGCCCAAGCCCTGGCAAATTTTTTATTCAACTGTCAGCAGAAGTTATGCATGATATGCACAAATCAGTCATTTCTAACCCTGACATTATTTTCCTTGCCAATTTAAATTGGTTTCAGGGGAGCCTGGATTACATCTAACATTTAGAGTTATTAAATACAGCCCCATAATGATCATACTCGCACCCCAGCTGTTTCTAAAATATCACTGTCATTTCCTGCAGAATTACAGATACCCTGGGTCCACTGTTTGTTTATGAGAAACAGTCTCATGTTAATGGGGAGCCATTAGTGTTGCCTTCAGGGAAGGTTTTGTTGTATTTACACAGGCTACTAGGAGAAAAATGAGGCTGTGCACGGTGAGCGTGATGGATGGTGGAGTTTCCAGGGCACAGGGATCCGCAGCAGAACAGCCCAAGTTCTGCACAGGGGTTCAATATCCCTTCAAGGTTGTTGGTAGACTAAACAACAACGCCGGTTTTCATCAGTTGATGGATCTTTTCATTGTTGTTGTTTGCTTGCCCCAGTAGGAGATACTCAGCTTGTTCCCTGGGCTTTGTTTCCTGTCTTCGTTTTAATCAGGCTGCCCAGGGGAAGGGAAGAATTAGACCTGAGATTCTGAGGCAGTGAGTTAGCAACTCCTCATTCCAAAGTGTCACCACTAAGGCAAACGGTAGCAGGAACACGGAACCAGATTCCAGGCTCTTCCCACCTACTAGTTATCCTTTAGAGTATTTCCAAAGGAATGCCATTGAGATGTTGATGACTCTCCCACATCAACCTTCTTGCTATTAAGAATCTTTTAAAATGTTCTCTTATTAATTAAAATTATTTGTTCTCTTATAAGTAAGTCTAAGGAGTGATTTTGATCAATATAGGCTGAATCAGTTATTCTGTCCTGATTCACACTGGGTTTACATTTTCTAGTTTGGGCGTTTACAATAATCAAATTAGTTATGAGATGGGTAGGGGTGTTTAAAGCAGGGGAAAGCAGTGGAATGGAGTGCAGAAAATAGTAAGAAGAGGATAAACTGTCGAGAGCACTGAATAGGTTGGTGATGGAAAGTCCAAAACCCATGTTGACAAGTAGCACTAAGAGAAGATCTGGTGGAACAGGACCGAGTCATCAGCGAACAATGTCATCAGATACCCAGATGGACATATGGGATTGGGGTCATACCACAGAGCAGGGGCAGGGATGGGATCAGGGGGTGGTTGATGGGGATGTGAATCCAGAGGTAGGACTGAGATAAACAGATACACCTTGAGGAGGGGAGTGGATGTGCTAATTACCTTAGCCAAAGGACTACAACAAACTCAGACCTCAGGCCTCCATATAAGCAGGGACAAAGGGGAGGTTTGTGACTCTAAAGATTCAAAGAGCAAGCAGCTGGTGGAGGCTCAAGCAGGCAGATCAGCAGCTTGAATAAGTCAAACTGCACTTCCACCAAAAGTATAGCCTGGTTTGCTGAGATGCCGGGCAGTCTCAGGCAACCAGGCAAATGCGTGTTCGTGAAGAACTGAGGTTCCAATTAAATACTGCCTTCTACCTGGCGATACTTTCTCGGTTTACTTGTCTCCACTGCACACTGCACCTTCTCAAGAGCAAGGCTATGTCCTAATCCCCTCTGTGTCTCCACCCCTTGGGCAAAGTTCTTGGCACAGGTAGGTATTTAGGAAATTAAATTAAATAGATTCAATCGTGGATCAATTCCTGGGCACAAACCAGGAGCTTGAAGAAGCAGAGGCCCTGAATGAGGGAAGACCAGTGTTAAGTGTGACTCAATGCTGGCCATGTGTATAAGTGTTCTAGGGCTTATGCTATCCTTTAGGGTCAGAATTGGGCCTAGAGTCTTGGGTAGGTTCTACTTACAAATGTGTGGGGAAGAAACTCTTAATATGGATTTTGAAGAGGGAGTAAAGCAGTGGGAATCTCATGATTCATTATAATGATTTTTTTTGAGTGACTATATCAGAGGGGATAAAAAGCAGAAAAGATGTTTGTATCAGTTAACTTTCATTGCATTACAACCCATCCCCAAACTTAGTGGCTTAAAAGAACATTTATCATTTCCCATGATCTGTGGATTTGCCTAATCTCGGCTGGTGCAGCTGAGGCTGGATGGTCAATGGCCTCACCCACATGTGTGGTGTTTGGCAGACTGGTTCATCTGGGAGAGGGGAGTCTCAGCTGCAACAGCTTGTCTTTGCCCTGCCTGGTGTCTCATCTCTCAGCGGGCTAGCTGGGACTTTTCACATGGCAACCTCCAAGTTCCAAGGCTCTGCTTGCATTTGCTACTGTCCCATTGGCCAAGGCAGATAATGGCCAAGTCTAGACTCAAGGGAAAGAGAAACGGGGTCTAACCCTTGATGGGGGAAACTGCAAAAGCCACATTGCAAAGAAATGAGCATACAGGAATGGGAAGCATATGGGGCCATCTCCTGCAACAGAGCACAGTAACGTTCTGGAGTCTGTTTATGTTTCAGTTCTACACGTTTTGGGGAGCAGAAGAAAAAGGAGAGCAAATAAATGGAGACGTTAAAGCACAGAAAATAATCATTTTGTGGGAGGCAAATTAATAATCTGAAAAAAACATGTTTCCTTTAGAGACAGGTGTGGTTTTTGATTCTCTGCTTTGCTAAGTATCAGATCTGTGTTAATCTGTTAGTTATTTTTGTAATTTTGGACTAATTACCTATTGGCTGCCAGGCTTCTAAACTACATGGTAGAATTACTTTTTCCCTTTCCATACTCTATTCTTTGGAATTGAGTCACTAAGTCCTGCTCACACTTAAGAGGAAGGGAATTAAGCTCTGCCTTTCTTTCCTGATACTGGGGTCAGCATCTGCATATGTCATATGGAGTTGCTCTGTACGAAGAGTTGTCTCCTTTTCTTATTTTTAAAATGTCTCTGGGGTGTTAGTAATGTCCCCCTTTTTATTCCAGGTGTTGCTTATTTGTGCTTTTTCTTGCTCTTAATTAGTCCTGTTTGGGTTTATAAATTTTATAAATATTTTCTAAGAAACTACTTTTAGTTTTAAGGAAACTACATTTAGATTTTTCTCTGTTGTCTGTTTCTTTTCTATTTCTATTTATTTTCCTTTTGTTTTCTAAATTCTACATTCTTCGATTTTAACTTGTTATTTATTTTGTGGCTTTTTGAGTTGGATTATTAATGTATTGCTTTATTCAGTCTTTCTTTTTTGCTAATATATTTATGCAAGTTTACAGCTTTTCCATAAGCATGGATTTAGCTGCAGCTCACAGTTTTGATGTGTCATATTTATGTTAGCATTTAGTTCAAAATATTTTCTAATTTTCACTGTGATTTTTCCTTGACCCATGAGTTAATATTGTTAGTTTTCTTCCCCAACTATTTCTTTATTTATATTACTATGCCTAAGTTACATGGAAAAGACAACCAAGCAGTTGTATCTTCATAAATGAATCTCTTCATAAAGAAATTTTACACTGATTCCAGCCAAGTTCTAAGAGTAGATAAAGAGGAGGAAAACTCAAGTAATTAATTTCAACATTAACAATGCAAAGGTAGCACGCTGTTTTAAGCACCAAGAAAATAAAAAACAATCCTCATTGAACTTGGTTCACCACTGAAATCTTCATCACATTGGAACAATAAACATAAAATCTCTTAATGACAAGTAGAGAGTAAGAAAAAAAACTGTAAGTTGTTCTTTCTAATTAGCACTGAATACAGAAGAATAGTGACAAGAAACAATAACGCTGGCAAAAATAACCTATTAGCCAACTTTTCTTTCAATTTTCAAACTTAAGATGCTGTTAAATTTAATTCATAAATAACTGTAGCTATTAAATATCTCTAAAGGCAAGGAAGTTACCTTAAACTTGGCCAAAACTACTAAGGAGAAAGGAAAGAAACTAATGTTCATTTTGTTTCTTTTGTATGCCAGGCTTTTTAACCTTAGCTGTTCCACTTAGTTTTTGCAATAATTCTGTGAAGGAGACATTCTGATCACTATCACACATATGAGGAAACTAAACCTCAATTAGAGAAATGTACCAAATTCACATAGCTGATAAGTGGAGGGGGTTGGTATTAGAACTACGGTTTCTCAGGCTCTGTAGCCCTGTGTGGTGTTCGGGTGTTTCCCATCCTGAAGGGAATTTTAATGGGTAAATCAAATAAATTTACAAGGTGACCTTGTTGGTTTGCAAACTGGCATCCGTACACAGAGGGCAAAGAGAGATGGAAGAGAGACGCAGACCACTCCAGATTGGTAGGTGTAGGTGGCAGATGTAATAAGCAAGGGAACTTACACATATGTCTTGGCCAGCCACAAGATGAGGAGATCTCTGCACTTGCCTGCCAGAATCTTAAAAGTTTACAGTGGCCTTAACTGGGTTCAGTCATGTGTTCAGTCCAGATGGTGTCAACATACCTTACTCTATCAAGGCTACATCCTTGAAACAGCTCCAGCTAGGAGTATCGTGGGCAGAACGTACATTCCAAGCACAGGGGAGGGGGTGAGGAGCCTCTGATGGCTGGGGTCCAGGTTGTGGGTCAACTGGTAGTTACATCCTCTCAAGGACCTCCTCCAATAGACGTGAATTCTGTTAGGCTTATGCAAATGCATAATCCAAGAAATCAGAGGCAAACCAGAGCATTTTGGAGGTTTTCCTTCCCTGAGGTAATTAAGCAGTTGATTCTAGGTGCAGTCCCAGATTCCAGAACATGAATAAGGCACAGTGATCTCTCTCTCATTGGCTAGAGACAGCAAGCTAGCAATTCCTCACAAGTTACAGAAGTAGGGAAGGTCACAGACAATGGGTTGCAACTTCCAAAAAGGCAGCTCTATCTGTCAAACTGGTTAAAACTTCCAAACTGAGTTCCCATCTGTATTAGGGTTCTCCAGGGAAAAAGAACCCATAGGATATATATATGATTTATCGTAAGGAATTGGCTCATGTGATTATGAAGGCTGAAAAGTCCCAAGAGCTACAGGGCGAGATGGCAAGCTGGAGACCCAGGAGAGCCAATGGTATACGATCTAGTCAATGTCTAAAAGCTTCAGAACCAGAAGTCAATAGTGTAGTTCAAGGCCAAAGCCAGCAAAGAGACACAGGAAGAGGTGAAGTTTCAGTTGAGTTCAAAGAAAGGAAAAAAACCAATGACCCAGCTCAAAAACAGTCAGGTAGGAGGAATTTCCCCTTATTTGGGGGAAAGTCAGCCTTTATGGTCTATTCAGGTCTTCGCCTATTTGAATGGGGTCCACCCAAATGAGGGTGAGCAATTTGCTTTACTCTAGTCTATTTAAATGTTAAATTCATCAAAAAACACCCACACAGACACACCCAGGATAATGTTTGACCAACACAATAAAAGTCATATATAACAAACCCATAGCAAACATCTTTCTCAATGGTGAAAAACTGAAAGCGTTTCCTCTAAGATCAGGAATAAGACAAGGATGTCCACTCTCACCACTTTTATTCAACATAGCTTTGGAAGTCATAGCCACAGCAATCAGAGAATAAAAAGAAATAAAAGGAATCCAAATTGGAAAAGAAGAAGTAAAACTGTCACTGTTTGCAGAAGATATACTATACATAGAAAATCCTAAAGACGCTACCAGAAACCTACTAGAGCTCATCAGTGAAGTTCGTAAAGTTGCAGATACAAAATTAATGCACAGAAATCTCTTGCATTCCTATATACCAACAACAAAAGATCAGAAAGAGAAATTAAAGCAACAATTCCATTTACCATCACATTAAAAAGAATAAAATACCTAGGAATAAACCTACCTAAGGAGGCAAAAGACCTGCACTCAGAAAACTATAAGAAACTGATGAAAGAAATCGAAGATGACACAAACAGATGGAGAGATATACCATGTTGTTGGACCAGAAGAATCAATATTGGCCAAATTGACTGTACTACACAAAACAATCTGCAGATTCAATGCAATCCCTACCAAATTACCAATGGCACTTTTCATAGAATTAGAAGAAAAAATTTTACAGTTTGTATGGAAACACAAAAGACCCAGAAGAGCCAAAGCAATCTTGAGAAAGAAAAACAGAGTTGGAGGAATCAGGCTCCCTGACTTCAGATTCTACTACAAAGCTACAGTAATCAAAAGAGTATGGTACTGGCACGAAAACAGAAATATAGATCAATGGAACAGGATAGAAAAGTTCAGAGATACACCCATGTACCTATGGTCACCTAATCTATGACAAAAGAGGCAAGAATATAGAATAAAGACAGACTTTTCAATAAGTGGTGCTGGGAAAACTGGACAGCTACATGTAAAAGAATTAAATTAGAATACTCCCTAACACCATACACAAAAATAAACTCAAAATGGATTAAACTCCTAAATGTAAGGCTGGATACTATAAAACTCTTAGAGGAAAACATAGGCAGAACACTCTATGACATAAATTGCAGCAATATCTTCTTGGATCCACCTCCTAGAGTAATGAAAATAAAAACAAAAATAAACAAATGGGACCTAATTAAACTCAAAAGCTTCTGCACAGCAAAGGAAACCATAAACAAAACGAAAAGACAACACTCAGAATGGGAGAAAATATTTGCAAATGAAGCGACTGACAAGGTATTAATCTCCAAAATATACAAACAGCTATTGCAGCTCAAAAAAAAAAAAAAAACCAATCAAAAAGTGAGTGGAAGATTTAAATAGACATTTCTCCAAAGACACATACAGATGGCCAAAAAGCACATGAAAAGATGCTCAACATCACTAATTATTAGAGAAATGTAAATCAAAACTACAATGAGGTATCACCTCACACCAGTCAGAATGGCCATCATCAAAAAATCTACAAACAATAAATGCTGGAGAGGGTGTGGAGAAAAGGGAACCCTCCTACACTATTGATGGGAATGTAAACTGGTTCAGCCACTATGGAGAACAGTATGGAGGTTCCTTAAAAAACTAAAAATAGAGCTACCATATGATCCAGCAATCCCACTCCTGGACATATATCCAGAGAAAACCATAATATGAAAAGACACATGCACCCCAATGTTCATTGTGGCACTATTTACAATAGCCAGGACATGGAAGCAACCTTAATGTCCATCAACAGAGGAATGGATAAAGAAGATGTGGTAAATAATACAATGGAATACTACTCAGCAGTAAAAAAGAATGAAATTGGGTCATTTGTAGAGACATGAATGGACATAGAGACTGTCATATAGAGTGAAGTAAGTCAGAAAGAGAAAAAAGAGTATCATATATTAACGCATAGAATCTGAAAAAATTGGTATAGATGATCTTATTTACAAAGCAGAAATAGAGACACAGACATAGAGAACAAACGTATGGATACCAAGGCGGGGGGGTAGGATGAGTTTGGGAGTTTGGGATTGACGTATATACACTATTGATACTATGTACTATGTATAAAATAGATAATTAATGAGAACCTACTGTATAGCACAGGGAACTCTACTCAGTACTCTGTGGTGACCTAAATGAGAAGAAAATCCAAAAAAGAGGAGATATATGTATATGAACGTATAGCTGACTCACTGCTGTACAGTGTAAACTAACACAATATTGTAAAGCAACTTCCCTAGTGGTGTAGTGGTTAGGAAACCACCTGCCAAAGCAGGGGACACGGGTTGCAGCTCTGGTCCGGGAAGATCCCACATGCAGCGGAACAACTAAGCCCGTGTGCCACAACTACTGAAGCCCGCGCACCTAGAGCCCATGCTCTGCAACAAGAGAGGCCACTGCAATGAGAAGCCTGTGCACCTCAACGAAGAGTAGCCCCTGCTCGCCGCAACAAGAGAAAGCCCCCGCACAGTAACGAAGACCCAATGCAGCCAAAAATAAAATAAATAAACAAATATTTTTTAAAAAGAAAATGTTTAAAAAAAAACGAAAGCAAACTTATGGTTTCCAGGGGGAAAGGGAGGGAGGAGGGATAAATTGGGAGATTGCGATCGACATATATACACTACTACATAAAAAACATATAATCAACAAGGACCTACAGTATAGCACAGGGAACTCTATTCAATACTCTCTAATGACTTATATGGGAAAAGAATCTAAAAAAGAATGGATTCATGTACATGTATAACTGATTCACTTTGCTGTATACCTGAAACTAACACAACACTGTAAATCAACTATACTCCAATAAAAATTTAAATATATTTGTAAATATATATATTATATACATAAATTTAGGTTGAGGAGAATTAATACTAGACAGGGCACAAGAAGGTCAAGCTTTGAGTTTATCTCCACTGTTTACCAGCCATGGGTTTTGGCCAATTTATTTTCTAATGAGGACATTAAAGCATGAGTTTAAAATGAGACTATGTATAGAAGTGATTTGCTAAGCTATAAAACACTAAACCAAAAAAAAAAAAAAGATTCTGGTATTATAATCAGGATGGTAGTATAGTTTGGAAGCACCAACTTTTATGAAGATTGGATGACTAGTAATTTGTAACCCTAGTTGTGATAGCAGCCTCATTGTGGCTGCTGAAGAAGCCCTTGTCTCACAGATGACATTACATCACTTTCAGAGTGTCCCCTCAGGGCATCCCGTGAGCATCACTGAAGAGAACAGCAGAGAGAAATAACTGCTTTGCATCTGTCAAGTCTTCCACTTCCTGAGTGATGAGCAGAGGAGGCAAAGAAGCTGGGAACAAGAAGGCATCGTTACCACGTGATCCAGGCAGAGCGCTTGTTTTACACTGTCTCGTAGGAAATTTCTTGGCTTCCAGATCATTTTAAGAGGCAGAGGAAACAGAAATTCTGTGCACAGGAGGCAGCATGTGGCACTATTAGGTTTTGGAAATGAGAGGTCCAGCCAATAGTGCTTTGCTGGCCATGGAATTTTTCTTGTAGTTCTTGCATGCATCAAATAAGCTGAAGTTAAATGTGAACTCAATCACTTTTTGGTTGTTGTCAGGAGGGATTTTTTTTGATAGGTACTGATTTTTTTTAGGTCTAATCTGAAATCAGACCTAATTTCAGCAGACATATTCTCCCTTTGAAGGGAGAAGTTAAGGCTACTTTTAACTAGGTAAAACAAAAAAAACAAACAAAAAAAAACACTCAGGCTATTAAAATATATGTTTGCAGAGTCAAGTTGACAGGTGGATGCTATTTGTTAAGTGCAAATAATACATTCTACTAAGTCTAAAAACGCACGAATTCTTTTAGACACATTCAACATTCAACTTGGGTTTTATTTTGAGGCCCCCATTTGGCCAAGATGGCTGACTGTAATCTCAGTAGATTTGGGTTCTAAGTTGAGTTTCAAGTTTCAGGCGGCTTGTGTTTTGCCAGGTATGGGCTAGGTTTTGGAGGCGGTGGGGAGGTGGGGTGAGGGGAGGAGGTGGATTTGGTCCTGGATACATCTGGCCAATTAGGTATCAGCTGGGATGGTCATCTTCTTGTCTAGGACCTATGTCCCTTTCAGTTGAGCATCTTCCTCTTCCTCTTCTCAGCCACTCCCGGGCACTCAGAATCTGGGCTGAGTCCGTTTTCAAGAGAGCCCACAGGTATCTCCCAAATTAGCTACCTATCCTTGCCTAGATAGTCCGTAAGGCCATTTAATTTTATAACCGTGCCTGATCCTGGGTTCTAGTAGGGAAATGGACATAATTTGTTTCTGTTCTTCGATCTGACAAGTCTATTTCAAAGATATTTTTTAAAACTTTTTATCTGGAAATAATTTAAAACTTCCAGAAAAAAATCAAGAATGGTACAAAGTATCCTGTATATACTTTATCCAATTTCACTAATTTTTAATATGTTGCTGCACTTGCTTTATCATTCTCCCTCTCTAGATACGTATTTTAATTTTTTCAACCATTTGAGGTAAGTTGCATGAATCATCCCACTTTACCCCGTAATATTTCAGTGTGTATTTCCTCAGAACAAAAAAATTCTCTCATATAGCCAGAGTTCAGTTAGTAAACTCAGGACATTTAACCCTGGTACAACATTTCATGTCATCTACAGTTCATATTCCAACTTGTCAGTGTTTTAGTTTCATCAATTGCCCCCATTATGTCGTTTCTGCACCTTTTTCTAGTCTAGAGTCAAGTGTTGCATTTAGGTGTCATTTCTGTTTAACACCACTTAATGTAGAACAATTCATCAGTTTTTCTTTGTCTCTCATGTTGTGGATATTTGTGAAGAATTCCATAAAATAACATCTCTCCATTTCAGATTCTCCAAAGTTTCCTCAAGATCTGTGTTTGATTAGAACACTGCGTGAGTGACATTATGCCCTCCTCAAGTGTCACATCTAGAGGCTCATGGTTTCCGTGTGGCCCTTATTGGAGATGGTACCTTTGAGCATTCGGTTAAGATTTTGTCCCATTTCTCTACTACATAATTTTTTTTTCCTGTCAGTAATAAGTATATTGTAAGGAGATATTTTGAGATTATATAATATTCTGTTTCTTATCAAAATTGCCCCCCCAACTATTGATGATGCTTGCTTAAATCACTTTTTACCATGACAGAATGGTGATTTTTCTGATCCATCATTCTTTTATAAGTTGATACACTAGAGTAAAAAAAAGCTTTCTTTCTTCTTCATCTATCCATTATCTTCAGATCTATCTAATCACCTATTTATGTATTGTCTATCTATATATCTATTCTATCAGTTCTATCATCAGTATAGACTCATGGATCCTTACAATGATCCTATACAATGACTTATAAGCTCTTAATGTCCTCACTTACTTTGATGATCAAATTGCCCTGCGTTTGGCCAGTGAGAGCCCCAGTCTTATTCCTGTGTCTCTCTGACATGCTCCTTTCCATTGGGGAGCACCTTCCTAAGTTGTGGCACAAGATGTTCTATTCTTATCTTATCCTTTTCTTGCACCAGCCCCACAATCAGTCATCTTTCCAAGGATACTTACTCTTTTTCATTAGGAATGATATTTAGAAACCAATTTCTGGGCCCTAGGTGTACTCTTTGCTTCTAGGCTCTTTCGTGTGAGTTAGAAACACACACGAAATTGTGAATCCCATAGTGCTCTTGCTTGTCTAACTCACTGCATAATTGTAGCTGCTTTTCTTCCACAGTGAGACCTTGACTCCCAACAACATCCATATATCTATTTACTCAATCCTACAATACACACAAAAGAGTTTCAGAATTTGTCATTCCTGTATTACTCCACAATATAAACAAACAGACCAAGACTGATTTGCAGCTCTTTATCCCTCTTCAGATGAGGGCAGATACAGCCAAACTACAATATGCAACTTTACTTGGATTAGATTTATTGTTTTTCCCTCAGTGTACTTACTTATTCACTTGAAATAATGCATCAGTTCTAGGGTTCCATCCATTCTTGTTGATTCAGTGTTATTTTTTAAAATACACTGAACATTAATATGAATCCAAAAAGCAAAACTATACAAAAAATATACTCAGACAAAGGTCCCTCCCTTTTCCATACTTCATAATTCTTTTACTCTATTCTCAATCCCTTAGAATTAACCAGTTTACTTACTTTCTGGTTTATTCTACCTGTATTTATTTTTGAAAAATTAAAAAGACCATGTATGCTTTCTTGGTTCCCCTTTGATTTTAATATATATATTAAAATCTTCAGGCTGTGAGTCATACTTAGTAAGAGTCCCCAGCAAAGAGCACTTTGCTCTTGTCACTTCAGTTACATCCTGTTTATCCTGGAAATCACTCATCATTTCATAGAGATATTTTTTTATTCTTTTTTACAGATGCACAGTTTTCTAACACTTCTCTTACATTTGCCCATTTAGATAGTTTCCAGTATTTTATAATTACAAATAATGCTGCAACAAATGACCTTCTGCAGAGGTATTTTTGTATTGTTGGAGATATAATCTCAGTGCAAATTCTTAGAGGAATAACCAGGTCTCCTTGGGGAAATGCCTGACTCTGGGCTTGGAGCAGGGCCGGTCTGAAATAATTTGAATATCTTGTGACAGAAAGTAAGACAGTGCTCTGAAAGTGATGGAGGCACGTCAAAAAGACCCAGGGGCAAGCTTGAATGTGTTCTCACAGGCCAAATCTGGAACAATTTGAGCATCAAGATAAATGAGGGTCCTAGGGTGAATGTGAATGTAGGTTTTTGGACAAATCTGTTGACAAATTCCCCTGCACAGAGGTCCTGTTTTTTGGTAGTCCCCTTCAGCAGTGCATGGGGTGCCTTGTTCTCCACTCTGACAACAGAATTCAAGACTGTGAATTCTTGCCAATCTGCTGATGAGAAATGATATATCAGTATGGTTTTAATTTGCATTTCTCTAACTATGAATGAGTTGGAACACCTTTTCATATATTCAAGTGTCATTTTTGCAGTTTTTGTTAATTCTCAGTTCCAGTCTGTTTCCCAGTTTTCTCTAGAATTTGTGGTTTTTGTTTTCTTAATTTTTAAATGTCCTTATCTGTACAGTAGGGATATTAGTCTGTCATATATGTTGCAAGTATTTGTTTCTGATTTGTCACTTGTCTTTGCTTATTTTTTTTCAATTCAAAATAAAGTACTTAAAACCTTTTTATATAGTCTATTTCTCAACCTCTTTGTGTGTGTGTGTGTGTGTGTGTGTGTGTGTGTGTGTGTGTGTCTGAATTTTCTGTTATAATTAGAAAACCTCCCCTTACTCTCAGGTTACAGAGAAATTCACCCATGTTTTCTTCTAACACTTAAGTAATTGCATTTATTACATTTAGATTGCTGAGTCACTGGGGACAGAATGAGATTTCTTTTTTCTCTATTGCATTTCACTGTTTTGGTTTACATTCCTCTCCCATTTTGCTTTCTAACATCCTGCATTCTTGGTAACATTCTTCATTTCCCTTTTACCCTAGCATGCTTTTAGTTTCCATTTTGTGCTGAGGATGGGGCCTGGTTTATAGAAAGAGCTTCAAGTGTTCACCTTACCACTTTGCTGTTTAGGATCTAGAGCACTGTGGTTGGTAGAAACCAACAGAAATATATGTGAGTCATGTATGTATTTTTACATTTGTTTACTAGCCACATTTAAAAAGTCAATATAAACAGGAGAAATTAATTTTAATAATATTTTTAATTTAATCCACACATCCAAAGATAACCATTTCAACATGTAATTAGTGTAAAATATTTTATGAAATTTTCTTTTTTCCCTATTAAATCTTCAAAATCTGTTGTGTATTTTATACTTAACAACCACCTCAATTTGAACTCGCCACATTCAAGTGCCCAAAAGCCACATGTAGCCAATTGCTACCATACTGCATGGCACAGATCTAGATAATTCTGCGTATTCTCATGGAGAATACTGTGGCTCAGAGCAGTATATCTAGCATCAAGAATTTGGGAGACTTGATCCAGAAAGAAGATTTTAAATGGTTCTGTGAACTTTTAGAAAACGCTGGATGAAAACCCTGAGGGTACAATTCTCCAAACAGGGGGCAAGGATCATATGTAGGTTCCCTTTTCTGTCTTTTTTATGTGTTCTTAAGAGTCTGACCATGCTGTGGGCAGCATGCACAACAAGATAATTGTGATGGCTGTTCACATGTGAGCAGAGGCTGCATTACAAGCATGATGGTGGAAAGCTTTCTTTTTTTGTCTTGACCTGCTGGCACCTTCATTAGTAAAGTATCAACATTCCACAAACCTGATTGGTTTTTGTTACCTTGATTGGTTTTGTTACTTCCCTCCTTCAGAGAGGTCATGGCCACTAGAGAGGCATCCTAATGTTGGGGAAAGGTGGAGTTAAGTTTAAAGCAATCCCTAAGATTTTAGAGAGATGACTGGGTAACATTTTCCACATGGGTCAATATTATATCATCTATTTCTTCAAAAATGGTGACCAGTCATTCTTAAATGAAATAACAAGGTTCTAGAATGAAGTTTATTTTGCTGGCACTGAGTAATGTCTATTGTATGACCACTCTATCATCCAAGACACATTTGGAAAATGGACCATGGGTTATAAAACTGCTGCAGTACAGTATATCACAAATCAGAGGGGAGAAGAAACACTGTAAGGACTTGTTGACAAAAATCTCTAAAAGATGTTCTAAGCCTGGCAGAGTGTTCTTAATTCTCTATCCAAAATCTTTTGAGAATTGAAAAAAGCTAAGGACCTTGAAAAACCTGAACATAAGCAAATACACATAGTATCTGCTTGCAATTTCAGGGCTGATTGAAGACTAAGTGTTCACAAACCTCATAATGGGAGTTGGCAGGGAGCTGATCCAACAGGTCATTCTTATTTAGAGGAAAATGTAGTCACTTTGTAGCCTACTGGGATAAGAGTTAGAGACAGAGGCAACAAATTTCTATGGTCAGAAAGAAACAACGGTCTTTATTTGTGGCTTTAAGGAACTGAAGATCAGAATCTTTAGGCTATGAGTCATTTTTACTTATGTAGAGTCCCTACTGCCCAACGCTATGAGGAGAAGGCTGTAAAAGAAGAGTCATAAACACTCTTTTATGCTCAAGAAAGGAAACAGAGAATATGATTACATACTCAGATGTGAAGTTCTATAATGTAGATTTACAAATACAGACCAGATTGCAAACTCATTTATAAATACTAAGGAAATATATATTACACAGAATATATTGACAGGACTTACATGATCTTACTTCTGATTTTCCATAGAAAAATTCATGATCAGGGATCAGAAATTCACTATGATATTTTGTTAAAGGGACCATAGTTTAAGCTTACTGGCCTAGTTCCTTCTTGCTTTTGCAGAAAAGTTGCTTTATAGTCAGGAAGGAGCAGCTGTTGGCAAGCAGTCAAGCAGACAAGTTTCTGAGGCTGTCTCAGAAAGAATGCTATGTCTTTGGGCTAAGATATTCTGGGAATAAAAAGCCTACTGACTTTGGCTGAACCCTGTGAAACAATATCACTGCTGACTACAGCATCTACTCCTCAGAACATCTAAAGTAAGTACTTGTGCTGCACAGAAAGGCATTTTGGTTAGTTTTCTGACAGCTATGGATCCCAGAGAGTTGGTCTCCTGGGTCGCTCTTGCTGAGTACAGAGTGAAAGCATTTTCTATTGCCTCCTGAAGCTTTAAACAAAAATAAAAACAGGATTTGTATAATATTTGGGACCCTGCCACAGAGTTACAAACTAGAACCTCAGACAACCCAAACCGCCAGCTGAGTAAGCTGGCTTTGTGTCTTCTAACAGTGGCCATGTGCCAGTTGGGACCTGGAACACACACAACTTTTATCAGGGTACATATTCCAAAAAACTCTTTGTGAAGAGAAGGTGTTGTTTGGTAACATGAGGAACCAGCCAGAACAAATAGAGTCAATAGACAGAATTGAATCCAACTCCACCAGTGACTGGCTATGAGGCTGTGGACCAGTCTTTCATTCTTGAAGGCACAGGTTTAGTGTGAAGGTGAATGGGCAAATGGACATAAAGGAGGTTTGAAAACTGACTAACTCAAAGTTAATATTAGCTGAATTAGGATATTTCTGGGAATTTCTCTTTTTTATTCTATTGAATGATTAGAATAGAAAAGTCTCAATATAGAAATAAAAGACAGTGCAATAGGACCGGAGTTGTTTAGAGCGGCCTGGGAATGATATGGTGGACGCAAACCACTGAGGGTTTTTCCAGACTCTTTACTTCCCAGCCCTGTGCTTCTCCTCCCAGAGGGGCTGCATTTGCCAGGGTAGCAGCACCCATCGGCAGCTCAGAAACAAGCCACGGTGACACTCAGGCTGGAAGTGCTAGGATTCCACGGCAGAGCTGCATGGGGGCTGATGTTGAGGGTCTTCCTGGGAAAGAGACAAAGGGGACAGGCTGGGGCTCAGGCAGGAATAACGAGAGGGTTTAAGAAGAGTGAAATGAGACAGAAGGCAGAAGCCAAGTAGCCTATTCTTTGAGTTCCTGTCTCAAATGGACAACTGATTTGAGACCTAAGTGGCTGGGGTGGGACTCTGGGTAAGATTCTCCTGCAGTGACGCTAGAAGTTTTGCAAGTCTGCAGTGACATTTATGATTCTTTTTAATGAAAGTGAACATGTTTGCTTCTTCAGGCTGCAGTGGAAGGAGACAGGTGTGGTTAGAGAGCCTTAGTATCCCTACTACACTGTATCACCGCACCACTGTATTACTGCACTACTTTACTCTGGGAGGACACGATGCCCTACTGCTTGGTAGGAGCTTGGCTGCTTCTGCAATGAAGCCTGGGTTAGACAGATTTTAGTGATGTTGGGAGGAACAGATACTGTCGTATTAATCACAGCCTTTTTTCTTTTCTGCTTTACTTTCTATCCCCTTTTCTTCTTGCTCCTAAAAATTCATATTTTTAGATAAACTATTACCAGGTAAAACCATAACCCCTGTCAATGGCCTACTCATTAAAAAGAAACTCTAAATATGTTTGTATCTTTTAAGAGTTTTTCTTGAGCACTTACCCAATATCAGGCACTACAGTAAGTCCATTATTTACATTAAGTATGTCATTTACTGCATGCAGAACCCTACTGTTAATATGCTATTATCCTGGAGACGTCTATAAATGAGGAAAATGATGGATTAAGTGTGACAGTCCATGAGAGACAGAGCTGGGATGTGAAACTCAGGCTGCCTGTACAGCTCCACATTCAACCTATTTCATTGCACCCAGTGTCTTCCTATGGTCTCCCACATCAGCAAACCAACTGAAGCAAAACCATTTTCAAGCTAATTAGCTAAGACCCCGGCTAGTAGCAGGTAGCAGATTTCAGGAACCACCTTGCTTCCCCATCACTTTTTTTTTTTTTTTTTGAAACATCTTTATTGGAGTATAATTGCTTCACAATGGTGTGTTACTTTCTGCTTTATAACAAAGTGAATCAGTTATACATATACATATATCCCCATATCTCTTCCCTCTTGAGTCTCCCTCCCACCCTCCCTATCCCACCCCTCTAGGTGGTCACAAAGCACCGAGCTGATCTCCCTGTGCTATGCGGCTGCTTCCCACTAGCTATCTATTTTACATTTGGTAGTGTATATATGTCCATGCCACTCTCTCACTTTGTCCCAGCTTACCTTTCCCCCTCCCTGTGCCCTCAAGTCCATTCTCTAGTAGGTCTGCGTCTTTATTCCCCCCCATCACTTTTAATCTCACTCCCTAAATGCATCACGCATCCTTGCCTCTCACCTGTTTGCTGTTCCATTTCTTGCACCTTCAGTGTATAAATTCTGGCAGTGCTCTCTTCCCCATGCAGGCTTTGGGCTCTCTTTTAGGTTCTTTTTCCAGGACTCTGGAAGGAGGCAGAAAAAAATTCTACCAGACAGGGATCCTGTGAAGATAAAATTATGTATATAAGGCACTTAGGTGTTCATATATTATAAGTCATCAACAAACAGTAGCTGCTGTCACCATTAATATTATATTACAGAACTCTGGCTTTACCCAACTTTTTTTATAAGCAGCAACTTCCCAGTCTCAACCACCCCAATCCATTACAATCACATAATAAAGACCCGACTTGCACATGACCCTTTTCAGGAAATGGTGACCGTTAAGCTGAATTTCAATTTTCAGCATAAAATGTACAAGTCATTTGGACCCTAACACTGAGGAAGGTTTAAAAAAAAGTGTGTAAACTTTCCACCTTATGTCAGAATCTTGCCATGGAAGTTATAAAATTTCATTTTCTTCTATTGTGTGGGTTTATATGCGTGGGAGATGAATGTTTTCAAAAGTCTATCACCTCAATCAGTTTATGAAGAATATTTTCAAAAAAATAAATCTTCAAAGATTCTAGGCTAGCATATAGCTTGAGTTAAAATGTTAAGAAAGGGGACAGAAAGACATGGAAAATAGACTGTGCTGATTTTAAGTAACATTTATTCTGCTCTTTCTTTGAATGTTTTTTTGAACAAAGCTTACTTTTTACATGAAAGAAATAAACTCAAGAACACTGAGATGTGATTCTTAGGATAGATACTTTATAAATGGAGATACATAGATAGATAGATAGATACCCTGTAAGACAGAACCCTATAGTAACATCCTGAGTGTATTAGATGCTATTGTATTTGATTTATTATTATTATATTTGACTCTGTGATGCTTATTTAATCATCTTCCTGACTTTGAAGGTTCTTCCTTATCCTTTGTACTGCAGGGAATACATAATGTAATGAAAATAAAAGAGGCTAAAATACTCTATTTTTACTGGTAGCACAACACTAATTTAACGCATACCTGTGTACATGTTATTTAAACTCTGCAGTTTATTTTATTTATTTATTTATTTTTAAAGACTTATTTATTTATTGATTGATTGATTGCTGTGTTGGGTCTTCGTTTCTGTGCGAGGGCTTTCTCTAGTTGCGGCAAGCGGGGACCACTCTTCATCGCGGTGCGCGGGCCTCTCACTATCGCGGCCTCTCTTGTTGCGGAGCACAGGCTCCAGACTCGCAGGCTCAGTAGTTGTGGCTCACGGGCCTAGCCGCTCCGCGACATGTGGGATCTTCCCAGACCAGGGCTCGAACCCGTGTCCCCTGCATTGGCAGGCAGATTCTCAACCACTGCGCCACCAGGGAAGCCCCCAGTTTATTTTTTTGAATGGGAATACTAATGCCTACATATTTCTGCTTTGCAGAGTTAGCTAGTAACTGATCAACTGTGAAAAAACTTGATAAATTGAATCACTGTGGCAACTATATGTCTTACCTTCTGGAATCAGTCTTTTTTATCCTTTCTCTCCTTCGCTATCCCAGCCATGTTACACTTTTCCTGCCCCCATGGCTTCAGTTTTTTCCCTTTTTCTGGAATGCCTTTCAATCTCCTGTGCATTTATCCAAATCTCTTTCTTCTTTCAAGACTCAGTTCAAATCCTGGCTCTACAGTAATGCCATTATCTCCCCAACTCAAAAATCCTATAGCATTTAATACCTGAACCATACAATTCACTTTAATTTTTTTTTCACGAGCCCATGCTCATCATTTGCTCTAAAATTCTTGGTTGATTAACCCTATATTAGGCATTATGCATCCCATTGGTGAGTATATGGTGAACTTGCAATGATTATTTTGCATGTATGAGAACAATGCTTAATCTGTCCAACTAGATTATCATCTACTCAAGAGTAGCAATGCTGTCTTGTATCCTTATAGTAATGCATATTCTGGCTCCTTCAGGTTTACTTTTTTTTTTTCCAGGTTTACTTTTGTTTGGCAGACTGGCAGACTTCAAGACTTTAGGTGGGTTATTTCCCCCGAAGTTAAAAAAGTGTAACAGGGCTTCAACTGACAGTATGTTTGTTGAGTTTCCTTTTGTTATTTATGGTTTACTTGTCTCTGCTGACAATCTAGTCTCCCAGAAACCCTGTTAAAATATCTAGCACGTCTTTGATATAATGGCTACCATACATTACATGGCTTGTGTCCTAACTGGAGTCAGACCGACACAGTATTGATTATCCCTCTATCACTTCCTAGCTCTGTAACCCTGGGTGGATAGTTTAACCTGCCCTAGTCTCACATCTTTATCTATAAAATGGGGAGGATTTTAATTCTATCAGTCTCAGAAGGTTGGTCATGAACATTAAATGAGGGTAACTGTGAAGAATAAATAAGGGAGTGCATGAGACATGCCAACAATAATAAGAGCGTCCTACTGTTCTAGGCATGGCTATAAGGGCTATAAGTGTATGCTGTGCATATATTAGCTCAAGAGAGAGGTTAGCAGAGGTTAACATAATGGAGGTTCATGTAAATGGAGTCACACAGCTAGGAGGTGGTAGAGCAGGGACTTGAATACAGGCATCTGACTCTAGAACCTGGGCTTTGAATCACCGTGCACTCGATATACTTGTGATTCAAACCTTGAGAGTATCAGAAATGTTACTTTCTACCCCTTGATGCAGAAAATATAAATCCCACCCAAACAAAACAAAAATATTTACATCAAAACATTGATATTGAAGGAGGACAGAGGATCTTTCTTTGCCCATTTTATTTTTAAAATATTTTTATTTATTAAATTATTTTTTTAAACATCTTTATTGGAGTATAATTGCTTTACAGTGGAGTGTTACTTTCTGCTTTATAACAAAGTGAATCAGCTATACATATACATACATCCCCAAATCTCTTCCCTCTTGCGCCTCCCTCCAACCCTCCATATCCTACCCCTCTAGGTGGTCACAAAGCACCAAGCTGATCTCCCTGTGCGATGTGGCTGCTTCCCACTAGCTATCTATTTTACATTTGGTAGTGTGTATATGTCCATCCCACTCTCTCACTTCGTCCCAGCTTACCCTTCCCCCTCCCCGTGTCCTCAAGTCCATTCTCTATGTCTACGTCTCTATTCCTGTCCTGCCCCTAGGTTCTTCAGAAACATTTTTTTTTTTTTTAGATTCCATATATATGTGTTAGCATACGATATTTGTTTTTCTCTCTCTGACTTACTTCACTCTGTTTGACAGACTCTAGGCCCATCCACCTCACTACAAATAACTCAATTTCGTTTCTTTTTATGGCTGAGTAATATTCCATTGTATATATGTGCCACATCTTCTTTATCCATTCATCTGTCAATGGACACTTAGGTTGCTTCCATGTCCTGGCTATTGTAAATAGGGCTGCAATGAACACAGTGGTACATGACTCTTTTTGAATTATGGTTTTCTCAGGGTATATGCCCAGTAGTGGGATTGCTGGGTCGTATGGTAGTTCTATTTGTAGTTTTTTAAGGAACCTCCGTACTGTTCTCCATAGTGGCTGTATCAATTTACATTCCCACCAACAGTGCAAGAAGGTTCCATTTTCTCCACACCCTCTCCAGCATTTATTGTTTGTAGATTTTTTGATGATGGCCATTCTGACTGGTGTGAGGTGATACATCATTGTAGTTTTGATTTGCATTTCTCTAATAATTAGTGATGTTGAGCATCCTTTCATGTGTTTGTTGGCAATCTGTATATCTTCTTTGGAGAAATGTCTATTCAGGTCTTCTGCCCATTTTTGGATTCGGCTGTTTGTTTGTTTTTTTGATAATGAGCTGCTTGTAAATTTTGGAGATTAATCCTTTGTCGGTTGCTTTGTTTGCAAATATTTTCTCCCATTCTGAGGGTTGTCTTTCCGTCTTGTTTATGGTTTCCTTTGCTGTGCAAAAGCTTTGAAGTTTCATTAGGTCCCATTTGTTTATTTTTGGTTTTATTTCCATTTCTCTAGGAGGTGGGTCAAAAAGGATCTTGCTGTGATTTATGTCAAAGAGTGTTCTTCCTATGTTTTCCTCTAAGAGTTTTATAGTGTCTGGCCTTACATTTATGTCTTTAATTCATTTTGAGTTTACTTTTGTGTATGGTGTTAGGGAGTGTTCTAATTTCATTCTTTTACATGTAGCTGTCCAATTTTCCCAGCACCATTTATTGAAGAGGCTGTCTTTTCTCCATTATATATTCTTGCCTCCTTTATCAAAAATAAGGTGACCATATGAGAGTGGGTTTATCTCTGGGCTTTCTATCCTGTTCTATTGATCTATATTTCTGTTTTTGTGCCAGTACCATACTGTCTTGATTACTGTACCTTTGTAGTATAGCCTGAAGTCTGGGAGCCTGATTCCTCCAGCTCCGTTTTTCTGTCTCAAGATTGCTTTGGCTATTCAGGGTGTTTTGTGTTTCCATACAAATTGTGAAATTTTTTGTTCTAGTTCTGTGAAAAATTCCATTGGTAGTTTGATAGGGATTACACTGAATCTGTAGATTGCTTTGGGTAATATAGTCTATTTTCACAATGTTGATTCTTCCAATCCAAGAACATGGTATATCTCTGCATCTGTTTGTATCATCTTTAATTTCTTTCATCACTGTGTTATAGTTTTCTGCATACAAGTCTTTTGTCTCCTTAGGTAGGTTTATTCCTAGGTATTTTGTTCTTTTTGTTGCAGTGGTAAATGGGAGTGTTTCCTTAATTTCTCTTTCAGATTTTTTGTCATTGGTGTATAGAAATGCAAAAGATTTCTATGCATTAATTTTGTATCCTGCAACTTTATCAGATTCATTGATTAGCTCTAGTAGTTTTCTGGTAGCATCTTTAGGATTCTCTTTATAGTATCATGTCATCTGCAAACAGTGACAGTTTTACTTCTTCTTTTCCAATTTGGATTCCTTTTATTTCTTTTTCTTCTCTGATTGCTGTAGCTACAACTTCCAAAACTATGTTGAATAATATTGGTGAGTGTGGGCAACCTTGTCTTGCTCCTGATCTTAGAGGAAATGGTTTCAGTTTTTCACCATTGAGAACAATGTTGGCTGTGGGTTTGTTGTATATGGCCTTTATTATGTTGAGGAAAGTTCCCTCTCTGCCTACTTTCTGGAGGGTTTATATCATAAGTGGGTGTTGAATTTTGTTGAAAGCTTTTTTTGCATCTATTGTAATTATCATATGGTTTTTCTCCTTCAATTTGTTAATATGGTGTATCATTTTGATTGATTTGACTATATTGAAGAATCCTTGCGTTCCTGGGATAAACCCCACTTGTCATGGTGTATGATCCTTTTATTGTGCTGTTGGATTCTGTTTGCTAGTACTTTGTTGAGGATTTTTGCATCTAGGTTCATCAGTGATATTGGCCTGTAGTTTTCTTTTTTTGTGACATCTTTGTCTGGTTTTGGTATCAGGGTAATGGTGGCCTCGTAGAATGAATTTTGGAGTGTTCCTCCCACTGCTATATTTTGGAAGAGTTTGAGAAGGATACGTGTTAGATCTTCTCTAAATGTTTGATAGAATTCACCTATGAAGACATCTGGTCCTGGGCCTTTGTTTGTTGGAAGATTTTAATAACAGTTTCAATTTCAGTGCTTGTGATTGGTCTGTTTATATTTTCCAGTTTTTCCTGGTTCAGTCTCGGAAGGTTGTGCTTTTCTAAGAATTTGTCCATCTGTTCTACGTTGTCCATTTTACTGGCATAAAGTTGCTTGCAGTAAGCTCTCATGATGCTTTGTATTTCTGCAGTGTCAGTTGTTACTTCTCCTTTTTCCTCTAATTCTATTGATTTGAGTCTTCTCCCTTTTTTTCTTGATAAGTCTGGTTGATGGTTTATCAATTTTGTTTATCTTCTCAAAGAACCAGCTTTTAGTTTTACTGATCTTTGCTATCGTTTCCTTCATTTCTTTTTCATTTACTTCTGATCTGATCTTTATGATTTCTTTCCTTCTGCTAAGTTTGGGGTTTTTTTGTTCTTCTTTCTCTAATTGCTTTAGGTGTAAGGTTAGGTTGCTTATTTGAGATGTTTCTTTCTTGAGGTAGGATTTTATTGCTATAAACTTCCCTCTTAGAACTGCTTTTGCTGCATCCCATAGGTTTTGCAACATCTTCTTTTAATTGTCATTTGTTTCTAGGTATTTTTTGATTTCCTCTTTGATTTCTTCAGTGATCTCTTGGTTATTTAGTAGTGTATTGTTTAGCCTCCATGTGTTTGTATTTTTTACAGATTTTTTTTCCTGTAATTGATACCTAGTCTTATAGCATTGTGGTCGGAAAAGATACCTTATATGATTTCAATTTTCTTAAATTTACCTAGGCTTGATTTGTGACCCAAGATACGATCTATCCTGGAGAATGTTCCATGAACACTTGAGAAGAAAGTGTATTCTGTTGTTTTTGGATGGAATGTTCTATAAATATCAATTAAGTCCATCCTGTTTAATGTATCATTTAAAGCTTGTGTTTCCTTATTTATTTTCATTTTGAATGATCTGTCCATTGGTGAAAGTGGGGTGTTAAAATCCCCTACTATGACTGTGTTACTGTCGATTTCCCCTTGTATGGCTGTCAGCATTTGCCTTATGTATTGAGGTGCTCCTATGTTGGGTGCATAAATATTCACAATTGTTATCCCTTCTTCTTGGATTGATCCCTTGATCATGATGTAGTGTCCTTCTTTGTCTCTTGTAATAGTCTTTATTTTAAAGTCTATTTTGTCTGATATGAGAGAATTGCTACTCCAGCTTTCTTTTGATTTCCATTTGCATGGAATATCTTTTTCCATCCCCTCACTTTCAGTCTGAATGTGTCCCTAGGTCTGAATGGGTCTCTTGTAGACAGCATATATACAAGTCATGTTTTTGTATCCATTCAGCCAGCCTGTGTCTTTTGGTTGGAGCATTGAATCCATTTACATTTAAGGTAGTTATCGACACGTATGTTCCCACTACCATTTTCTTAATTGTTTTCGGTTTGTTATTGTAGGTCTTTTCTTTCTCTTGTGTTTCCTGCCTAGAGAAGTTCCTTTAGCATTTGTTGTAAAGCTGGTTTGGTGGTGCTGAATTCTCTTAACTTTTGCTTGTCTGTAAAGGTTTTAATTTCTCCATCAAATCTGAATGAGATCCTTGCTGGGTAGAGTAATCTTGGTTGT
This sequence comes from Balaenoptera musculus, assembly GCF_009873245.2. Lineage (NCBI taxonomy): Eukaryota > Metazoa > Chordata > Mammalia > Artiodactyla > Balaenopteridae > Balaenoptera > Balaenoptera musculus. Next base: position 77,704,431 of record NC_045800.1, on the reverse strand, counting down.
AGGTTTTTCCCTTTCATCAGTTTAAATATGTCCTGCCACTCCCTTCTGGCTTGCAGAGTTTCTGCTGAAAGATCAGCTGTTAACCTTATGGGGATTCCCTTGTGTGTTATTTGTTGTTTTTCCCTTGCTGCTTTTAATATTTTTTCTTTGTATTTAATTTTTGATAGTTTGATTAATATGTGTCTTGGCATGTTTCTCCTTGGCTTTATCCTGTATGGGACTCTCTGTACTTCCTGGACTTGATTGATTATTTCCTTTCCCATATTAGGGAAGTTTTCAACTATAATCTCCTCAAATATTTTCTCAGTCCCTTTCTTTTTCTCTTCTTCTTCTGGGACCCCTATAATTCGAATGTTGGTGTGTTTAATGTTGTCCCAGAGGTCTCCGAGACTGTCCTCAATTCTTTTCATTCTTTTTTCTTTATTCTGCTCTGTGGTAGTTATTTCCACTATTTTATCTTCCCAGGTCACCTTTCCATTCTTCTGCCTCAGTTATTCTGCAATTGATTCCTTCTAGAGAATCTTTAATTTCATTTATTGTGTTGTTCATCATTGTTTGTTTGCTCTTTAGTTCTTTAGGTCCTTGTTAAACTTCTCTTGTATCTTCTCCATTCTATTTCCAAGATATTGGATCATCTTTACTATCATTACTCTGAATTCTTTTTCAGGCAGATTGCCTATTTCCTCTTCATTTGTTTGGTATGGTGGGTTTTTACTTTATTCCTTCATCTGCTGCGTATTTCTCTGTCTTCTCATTTTGCTTAACTTACTGTGTTTGGGATCTCCTTTTCGCAGGCTGCAGGTCTGTAGTTCCCGTTGTTTTTGGTGTCTGCCAGTGGGTAAGCTTGGTTCAGTGGGTTGTGTAGGCTTCCTGGTGGAGGGGACTGGTGCCTGTGCTCTGGTGGATGAGGCTGGATCTTGTCTTTCTGGTGGGCAGGACTGCATCTGGTGGTGTGTTTTGGGGTGTCTCTGAACTTATTATGATTTTAGGCAGCCTCTCTGCTAATGGGTGGGGTTGTGTTCCTGTCTTGCTAGTTGTTTCGCATAGGGTGTCCAGCAGTATAGCTTGCTGGTCATTGAGTGGAGCTGAGTCTTAGCGCTGAGATGGAGATCTCTGGGAGAGCTTTCACCGCTGGATATTATGTGGAGCCAGGAGGTCTCTGGTGGACCAACTGTCCTGAACTCAGCTCTCCCACCTCAGAGGCTCAGGCCTGACACCAGGCCTTAGCACCAAGACCCTGTCAGCCACACGGCTCAGAAGAAAAGGGAGAAAAAGAAGAAAGAAAGAAAATAAATAAAAATAAAGTTATTAAAATAAAAAATTAAACTGTTAAAAATTTAAAAAATTAAAAAGTAATAAAAAAAGGAAAGAAGAGAGCAACCAAACCAAAACACAAATCTACCAGTGAAAACAAGCACTAAAAATTATACACACACACACACACACACAAAAAGGAAAGACAGAACCACCCTAGGACAAATGGTAAAAGCAAAGCCAGGTACGTGGGGAGTTTTTTGCCTTTTGTTAAGTCTGAGTTCTTATGCCAGCGTTCAATAGGTGTTCTGTAGGAGTTGTTCCACATGTAGATGCATTACTGATATATTTGTGGGGAGGAAGGTGATCTCCACATCTTACTCCTCCGCCATCTTGAAGGTAGGTCCCTTCTCTTTGCTCATTTTAAGTAAGAGTAAAGACAGAAATCTCCTTAAGAAGGGAAGGCCATGAGGGCACCATGGGAGACCCTGCCTTGCTCTTGCCTGGCAGCAACACAGGCCCACTTTGGCTAAAGTGGTTCTATTTACCCCCCCAAGGAATGACAACTTTGCAAGGCACACTTCAGGTTTCACTGTTTGTCGACGCAGGTAAACTTAGCTCCAGTGTTCTTTGAGGACAGGCAAGGGTTGAAAAGCTAATTCTGTTTCTGTCAGTAACAGCCTTGTTCTCATCACTTTAAAAGTGTGATCTCCCCAGGGCTTGATTACAAAGGTTCAAAGTTTTATGCTAGATCTTGAGTCAAGTTTAAAAACCATGTGTCCTCATTTGGTATGTAGCATGTGTGCTCACCAAAGATGCCTTGCTGCTTGGGAGCTGGCCGATGTACAAATGTTGAATCACTATTTTAACTTGTTAATAAGCAAATTTTGCTTTTGCAAATTCCTTAACAATTTTGAAAAAAAAAAAAAGAGTGCTGACAAAATTAAAATGTTACACCTTTTAAGAGATATGTATCCATTGCTTCCTCCATGCCAAATGGTGATCAGGTGCTCTGGGGAAGACAAGGATGAACCCTCGGTAGCACCCACTCAGAGCTCCAGGCAGTGGGGCAGCCCTCACAGAACCTGGAGTTATTTAGACTTTATCATTAAGGGGTTGCTCTCAAACAAACATTTGAAATAAATGCCTTAGGTGTGTCCCTCTATCTCCAGTTAAAGGCTTTTCTTTCCTTTTTATTTATTGCTTTCTCCTTGGCTCACCCAATCTTCTTTCTTATGGCACAAGGTGTGCACCTCATCAGCCGGGCCTCATGCTCCACGCCCTGGTTCGCCTGTCCTGCTCTCTCTTCCCTGGGAACACCACATTCTGCTGGCAAATCTGACAGCTCAATATGGATTGGAGGTTAGTAAGTGACAGCACCTAAGGACTTACTCCTCCCAATGAACATATTTAAGTACTAACCATGGCTTTTATGGTTTTATCTACAAGTGATTAGTACTGGAATTTCTGAAAACTTAACAAGGGACAGGGACGTGATAGGGAAATCTTTGGGGCAGAAAGTATAGATAATGTCTCCCTTTAAAGCAATTTCACAAAGTTCAAAGTTTTAGTAGAGATGACTTTCCTAAGGATTATCTTTAGGGTGAAAACAAAGCCCCAAAGAAGTCCAAATGTATCCCCAGAACTAGTGTTCTTTTATTATAGTTCCTCCTTCCATCACACCTAGCCCCAGGGGTGCACTACCCATTCTAAACCCCTCTCCTGGTTCTATTTTTAACATAGTCCTCATAAGCTAACATTTCCAAAACAGACCTTCAGTAAATGATAAGGGCAAACAAACAAGCAAAAAATTATAGAAAATATAAACAGAATTCAAATAGTCATTTTTTTCAAAATATAGGATTCTTATACTAGGGTCACTATATTTTATTACCAAAGAATTGATGTAACTTGGCAGGCATCTTACTTGGTAGAATAGACATATTAGTCCCTTCCCAGGCAGCCCTTGCTATACCTCAGTAGAGCCCCATGGCCCTTGCTGAAGGGGTGGGCTTAGTTTGCCATGATTGTACCAGGTGATGCTTCTCTCTCCAGGCTTTAGATGGCTGAACCAGGATGAACAATGACCCAAGCATGCCTTTCAGAAGAATCTGAGTAAGAAATGGGAATTAAAGCCAGTTGGTGTTGAACACTGGAATCATGTGCTCATGTAGGGTTTGGGTCAGGGCTGGCATTATGGATAAAGCCATGAACAAGTCTATGTTAGATCAGAGAGAAACAGCTGTAATAAAACAGTGAACATTTATTGAGTAGTTACTATGTGCTTTGTCTTACCCTAAATTCTGAAAGTAACTTATTTTGTCCTTATGACAACTCATTTTATCTTCATAACAACCCTGTAGGACAGGTGTTATTATCTCCATCACACAGATGTAAAAACTGAGACCCAGAAATTTTAAATGCTTTTCTGAAAGTGACACAAAAAAATAAGTGAGGGGAACTGGAGTTTCAAAACCAAGGAATCTGGATTGGAAGAATCAACATTGTGAAAATGACTCTACTACCCAAAGCAATCTACAGATTCAATGCAATCCCTATCAAACTACCACTGGCATTTTTCACAGAACTAGAACAAAAAATTTCACAATTTGTATGGAAACACAAAAGACCCCAAATAGCCAAAGCAATCTTGAGAAAGAAAAATGGAGCTGGAGGAATCAGGCTCCCTGACTTCAGACTATATTACAAAGCTTCAGTAATCAAGACAGTTTGGTACTGGCACAAAAACAGAAATATAGATCAATGGAACAGGATAGAAAGCCCAGAGATAAACCCACACACATATGGTCACCTTATCTTTGATAAAGGAGGCAAGCATATACAGTGGAGAAAAGACAGCCTCTTCAATAAGTGGTGCTGGGAAAATTGGACAGCTACATGTAAAAGTATGAAATTAGAACACTCCCTGACACCATGCACAAAAATAAACTCAAAATGGATTAAAGACCTAAGTGTAAGGGCAGACACTATCAAACTCTTAGAGGAAAACATAGGCAGAACACTTTATGACATACATCACAGCAAGATTCTTTTTGACCCAGCTCCCAGAGAAATGGAAATAAGAACACAAATAAACAAATGGGACCTAATGAAACTTAAAAGCTTTTGCACAGCAAAGGAAACCATAAACAAGACCAAAAGACAACCATCAGAATGGGAGAAAATATTTGCAAATGAAGCAACTGACAAAGGATTAATCTCCAAGATTTACAAGCAGCTCATGCAGCTCAATAACAAAAAAACGAACAACCCAATCCAAAAATGGGCAGAAGACCTAAATAGACATTTCTCCAAAGAAGATATACAGATGGCCTACAGACACATGAAAGAATGCTCAACATCATTAATCATTAGAGAAATGCAAATCAAAACTACAATGAGATATCATCTCACACCGGTCAGAATGGCCATCATCAAAAAATCTAGAAACAATAAATGCTGGAGAGGGTGTGGAGGAAAGGGAACACTCTTGCACTGTTGGTGGGAATGTAAATTGATACAGCCACTATGGAGAACAGTATGGAGGTTCCTTAAAAAACTACAAATAGAACTACCATACGACCCAGCAATCCCACTACTGGGCATATACCCTGAGAAAACCATAGGTCAAAAAGAGTCATGTACCAAAATGTTCATTGCAGCTCTATTTACAATAGCCAGGACATGGAAGCAACCTAAATGTCCATCGACAGATGAATGGATAAAGAAGATGTGGCACATATATACAATGGAATATTACTCAGCCATAAAAAGAAATGAAATGGAGGTATTTGTAATGAGGTGGATGGAGTTAGAGTCTGTCATACAGAGTGAAGTAAGTCAGAAAGAGAAAAACAAATACAGTATGCTAACACATATATACGGAATCTAAGGAAAAAAAAAAAAAAGGCCATGAAGAACCTAGTGGCAAGACGGGAATAAAGACACAGACCTACTAGAGAATGGACTTGAGGATATGGGGAGGGGGTGGGGTGAGATGTGACAGGGTAAGAGAGTGTCATGGACATATATACACTACCAAATGTAAAATAGATAACTAGTGGGAAGCAGCCGCATAGCACAGGGAGATCAGCTCGGTGCTTTGTGACCACCTAGAGGGGTGGGATGGGGAGGGTGGGAGGGAGGGAGATGCAAGAGGGAAGAGAAATGGGAACATATTGTATATGTATAACTGATTCACTTTGTTATAAAGCAGAAGCTAACACACCATTGTAAGGCAATTATACTTCAATAAAGATGTTTAAAAAATAATAATAATAATAATAAAAGAAAATTTAAAAATAAAAAAAATAAATAAATAAATAAAAAATAAAAAAAAAGAAAACCAAGGAATCTCTGCTTCCAAAGAGAACTGAAAGTGGGCAGTGGCCCAATTCCTGGAAATCTCCACCTCTTCCCCAAAATAGTTGGAATAATCCTCCCACTCATTAGCCTATGAAATTACCAACCCTTATAAAAACAGACAACCCTGTACCCTGGGGCCTCTCACTTTCTGAGATGGCCCACACTCTGTCTACGAAGTGTGTACCTCCCTGAACAGACCTGCTTTCACTTTACTATAGCTCACTCTTGAATTCTGTGCTGTGTGAAGCCAAGGACCCACAGCTGGCGGTCGTCCCAGGGACTCGCCTGAGACCTGTGGCGTGACCATCCTCTCGTGCCCCAGCTTTCTTTCCTGCAACAATTCCCATGAGGAATGATGAGGGGCTGGATTAGCTAGTTACCTTGGGGACAGAGAAATGGAAACAAATGTGGAGACATAATTTTGGAGACAGAATGAACAAGAGTTAGTGATGAAGTAGACATAGGAGAAAAAAAAGAGATTAAAGATCATTAGGCGTTTTACAGCTCAGGTGACTAAGTGAATAGATTAATTAAACAAAATATTTTTGCCCACTTATTATAAGAAGGAGATAAGGAAAGAATGAGAGATGAAGTCTCTGCCATGAAGAGTTTCCCTTCCAGGTTGGGATTCAGATGATAAACACATAGAATAACTTCAGATGGTGACAGAACGTGAAGAGAATCAAGCAGATGAAGGGAACAGAGTCACAATATGGAGGGTATGGGGACCGCTTTAGGTAAGATGGCCAGGGAAGGCCTATCAAAGAAGGTGGCATTTGGGACGAGCCCAAAAGGAAGGGAAGGAGTGACTACAGGAGGTTCTGAGGAAATACTTTCAGGCGGCATTACCAAGTGCACAGGTGCTGTCCAAAGAGGATTCCCAAGGTCAATGTGGCTGGAATATAATGAATGAAGGAGAACTGACAAGAAATGATGCCAGATAGGGAGCCAGGTAATACAGGGCTTATACGCTTCAGTAGGAGTTTAATGGAAATACAGTAGAGGACTTTAAGCAGGAGAGCAAAATGATTTGACTTATGTTGTACAAAAATCCCTTTGGCTGCTTTGGTGAGGAGCCGACTGCAGGAAGGTCAGAGGGGGAGCAGGGAGGCTGTTTAAGGGGTTATTGTAGAGATGAGTGTGGTTTGGGCCAGGCACTGGGAAGTGTAACATTTAGAATATATTTTGGAAAGGGAGCTGACAGAACTGCTTGGTGAATTGGACGTTGGGGAGATGGGAGCAGCAAGAGGAAAGGAGCTGAGCGAAATCAAGGTTTGGCTCTTAGATTTTTGACCCAAGCAACTGAGTGAATGGTAGTGCCATTCACTGAGTCAAGAAAATAGTTTGGGGGGAGAAAATCAAGAATTCTCTTTTGCCTATTAAACATCTTAAGGGCAGCAGATTACAGCACCCCAAAATATACCACATTGGCATAAGAATTACTTTGAGCTGAAGGTAACTGAAAAGAAGCAGTTACAAGAAAAGCTCTCTGCCTTCCCCTATTTGCCTAAAAATGGGACATACTTTTATAAAGGTGTTTCTTCTCCCCTCCCTACCAAGAAGGACAGAAGTTAGTCACTGGATACAGTGCCAGACCCTTAACCTGGAGAAGTCACCAGAGGAATCTGTATAAAAGAACTTTACTAACTAGGCTTCATCTCCTCCCTTGGAAGCCTAGACCTGCTTTCCTTAGTCCTGTCATTTCTCTACAAATTTACTGCCCTTTGTTGAAGACACTATAAAAACTGGAATTCTAAGCCCCCAGGGGAGTTACTCGTTTTTCCCTGGGTATCTCCCATGTATACATGAAGTATACAGTTTGTTCTTCTCTTGTTAATCTGTCTTTTATCAAAAGGGTCTCAGCCAAGAACTCAGAAGGGTGGAGAGAAAGCTATTTCCTCCCCTATGCATATAAGCACTAATCAGTTGGATATACTGTCTGGTGCTTATGGGAGAGGTGTAGGCTGGGGAAATATTTATGTAAGTCATCGGAATATACTTAAAATTTCAAGTCCAGGAGGTGGATAAGTCCTGAATTTAGGTACAAAGAGTAGGGCCTACATTGACCCATGGACTCCAGCATTTAGAAGTCAAGAAAAGGAGGGAGGGCCTGCATGGAGCATAAAAAGAAAGTAGCCAGAGAGGTAGTTTCTGAGAGCTGAGTAAGAGGAAATAAGGAAATTCAGCTAAGAGAATAATGGTTAAATCTCACACTAGCGTTACCAAACAGAAGTTCGTATGCCCAATGTACAACGAGGCCAAACAAACTGAAATGTCGGAGTTTAGAGCAGAGAAAGGTTTATTGTAGGGCCAAGCAAGGGGAACAGGTGGCTTGTGCTCAAAAACCCCGAACTCCCCCACGGTTTTGAGGGAGAAGTTTTTATAGGCAAAATTTGGGGTGAGGGCTGCAGGGTGTGTGACTTTCTTCTGATTGGTTGGTGGTGAGGTAACAGGGCAGTGCTCCAGGCATCTTGTGCTCAGCCTGAAGTTACCATCCTTCACCTGGCTGGGGGCCTTACGTTCCTGCAGAAGAACTCAAAGATACTGTTCTGTATATCCCTGAGGAGGAACCAGGACCCTGCCCCAAGGCTGCACTACTGTTTGACTGGTCCTCCCTTGCTTCTGCATCCCCTCCCTTCCCTGACTAGCAACTGTTTGAATCTGCTCTTTGGAACTCAGGGAAGGTCAAAGAAGCTGAATGAAGCCTATTTCCTACAAATGATAGGGACAGAGTAGAATAATTAAATAGTTAGTTTAGAACTCCCACTAGGGGATTAAAGACGGGGGAATTTTAAGGGAGTTTGGGAGACTACTGTAAGCTAACAACCACTTGGGAAAAGAATCCAGTAACCTAGCAACAATCTACACTACACTGAAGGAAGACCAGGTGCATCCAAGCACCATGTACACTCAAGCCACAAACCCTGATAGTTAAAACACAAGACAATAGATATGGGGTCTGAATCTTTAAACATGAAGTCAGGGAGTTAATGGTCCTTGAACAGGACTGTTAAGAGCATTTAAGTTAAGGTCCTTGAAGAGCACTTCTGCGTGTAGCCAAGACAGAAATATAGGTGAAAGGGGAAAGAACTAGGTGAAAGGGGACATTATACTGAAACCTGAGACGAATTACCATATTTTAGTATATGTCACCACCCTTTTGCTGATACACGTATGATTTAAATAGTGCCATGACGGTCCCAGTTAGACCATATAGGGTCAAAGGAGGAACTACTGATGTAAGTTTTGACGTCTGGCCAAGAATGAGGAAGAAGGTGGTCTTCTCCCCCTCCCCACTTTTCTTTTGTTTATAAAAACAAAGTCCTCTCAGCCCTCAGGGCAGAGCCTTCTTGCCTGCCCGCTTATATTTCTCACAAGCGTCCTATGCTAATAAACTCACTCTTTGCCTGCCTCTTTGCCTCTTGCTGAATTCTTTCTGTGCCGAGACAAAAGAACCTGAGCTTCAGTAAGCCCTGACGCCAGGTGAGCGGTATCAATTAAAAGACAGTGGGTTCAAGTCCCAGCCTGTGGGTTCCAGTCTCAGTCTGTGTTTTGGCTGGGTTTGCATCCCACCCGAAAAGGAGTGTAGTTTAGCAAACAAGAAATGGGGGAAACAGAAAGGACTTGCACCAGGGAGGGCCCCACAGGGTCCTGCTCTGTTTCACTAGTTTCAAAGCATTTGATGACAACAACCTAATGGTATGATAACCACAGCATAATACTGCACAGTTACTACAGCATAATAATACTCGTGCTATGAAGTGCCCATGGTCTCACAGTGGGTGTTGTGGCAGCCACCAAGTCATGCCAAAAAGGCAGTGGCTTCCCCATTTTCTACAGCACTGCTTTATTTCATATACAGACTGTAGCTTCCTGGTGTGATCAATGAGATCTAGGCTCTCCACTGCCGCACAATGGGATTCTCCAGCAAGCAAGGGAAAGAGAAAAGAGGGAAGAAGCATTTATTGAGGGCCAACCACTTGCCAGGCATTCTGCTATGTACTTATATATTTTTTCTCATTTTTACCCTCTAACAATCCCATGAAGGAGGTTACTAACCTATTTCTATAGATTAGGAACTGTGCTCAAAGAAGTTGAGTGAATTATCCAAGGTCAGAAACTTACCAGTGGCAGAGCTAGCACTGATATCCATTGCTCTGGCTCTTGGGCCAGTTTTATTTCCACCACATCATGTTACCTTTTAAATGTACTTATCTCGTAAGACCCATTTTCTAATAATTTCACCTTGGTGTAAGAGAGAGAGAAAAATCTTTCATTTATTAGCAATGTGGTGCAGAGTTTTGTTTTCCCATCCAAATCATACCACAGGAGGCATTCACTACCCTAGAATAGGGCCTGTGGGACTGGGATAATTTAGTGAGTGAGTTATATAAAAATTATGCCTAGATTAGAGTAGGCTTGAGTCTCAATTTAATTATTTCAGCTAAAACATTGAAGAACTCTAGAGCTGTCACTATAAAATACACTCTTTCCCACTTCAGTGCTATTCCTCGCCTCTCACTACTGCCATTTTGACAGGAGTAGGTCTATTTTAAAGCAACCAACCTAAAATTTGAACAAAGCCACAGTGTTCTAAGGGAAATTGTTAATTTGAATACAGTTCATCTTGAAAAACTCTGAAAGATACTTCATAATAATTTCTCATGAAACAAAAACTGGAAGCCTCTTAAGGGAACTATGAAATGAGATTTCCTTCTGCAACAAAGTGAGTGCCACACGGTATCAAAGATTATGTTACACTGCACTGCTGATGCTAGAGAAATAATATCTCTGCTCATAATAAGAATGTGGGGACTCATGAGTGTGTTAATTAAGTTCATTTATGTACCTCTTTGAAATTCAGAAAGGCTAGAATGGAGGCAACACATCATCTAAGAGAGCTGTTCCAACTTAGAAATCATTTAAGCAAGCACAAGGTGGTTGTTTCCCTGGGTCATGGGAATCCTAGAGGGAGAAATGAAGGGAAGGAGATGAATCAGAAGCCACACTTTGATAAGATGGTATATTTGACTCCAAGATGAAAGAGACCATATCTGATTTTCTCACTGCCTTATGTTCCTCACAAATAGCAGGGATTCAATACACAGTTGTTGAATGAATGAGGGAAGGCAGTTTTTTTGAGTAAATACAGGAATATGTCTGAAAACAGATCCAATGCAGAGACAGAAATGTGACCTTTTCAAAACAATAGAAGCATTTTCACACTCAATAAATGATAAAACTAGAGTTTCAAATGCTTTATCATGTGGCGTAGCTGTTTAAGGACCTCAAGTGAATGAGGGCACCAAACCATCTAGTTTAGTTTCCTGCTCAGGGGCATGTGGTGAATATGAGGATAAGGAAGGAAAAATGGGAAAAAAAATAGAGACAGAGAGGAATTTCCAAGTTCTGAATGCAAACAGAGCAAATGACCTGAAGAGAACATGGGTCATATAACCTCACCTTTTATTCCATAATCAAAATGTAATTAGCAGAGATATTAATCTACTAAAATCGTATCTAGAAATATTACAAAATAAAGTAAAAATCTATTGAATATTCAAGACTTTAAGTAATGCCTTTTTACATTTAAAAATCAAGTTATTTCCAGTCCAGTTAAACATCCCTTCTTAAGATTTTCAAAAATCACTTCCAAAATTAAACAGGATGTAGGGGTAAAAAAATGTTCTCTCTTCCTATCTAGGATCTTTGGCTGGTCTGATAATCAAACCGACATAAGACAGATTAAGAGGAGAAAAACAAATTTAATTTTGTATATATGGGAGCCCCATAAATACATGAGGCTCAAAGAAGCTACCAAAGCAGAAATCTTTTAGACAAGGAAACAATAAATTTGTGAAGAACTGACAAGATCAAGGGGTTTGGGCATGGGGTAGTAAATCAGTGAGAAGTAACAAGCTTTGTTTATGTATGCCTTCTTGGCCCTAAATTCCCTGTCTCTGATGATAAGGATGCCTTCCACCCTCCTGGTACAGGGAAGGTATCTTTCACATGGGGGATTTATTTTCTGCTTTCAGGGGGCCAAAGGTGGGTAAAGTGTCCTTCTTGAACAGGCTGTTTCTCATATAACTTCAATTCAAAAGAATTAGTATACCAAAGTGGAATATTTGGGGATAGTATACTTTGCTCCCCTTCAGAAAATAATTCTAAATTTATACTTAACCACCTCTTATTTGTTTGCCACTTCTGCAAAGACCTAGGCATGAATAATGAATAACAGAAATGATACTATTAAGCATTTCAAATTATTCTTTTGAATAAGATCATTTTATTTAATTTTGCATTTTTCCCCCTAAGGACTAGGTGTTAGCAGTTGCCATCTCACTGTTTCAATGTTTCTATTTCATTTTTCTTCATGACTTAAAAAATACTGGGGGAGAGAGGGGCAAGATGGCGGAAGAGTAAGACGCGGAGATCACCTTCCTTCCCACAGATACAGTAGAAACACACCTACACGTGGAACTGCTCCTACAGAACAGCTACTGAACGCTGGCAGAAGACGTCAGACCTCCCAAAAGGCAAGAAAATCCCCACGTACTAGGGTAGGACAAAAGAAAAAAGAAATAACAGAGACAAAAGAATAGGGACAGGACCTGCGCCAGTGAGAGGGAGCCGTGAAGGAGGAAAGGTTTCCAAACACTAGGAAGCCCCTTCGCGGGTGGAGACCGCGGGTGGCGGAGGGGGAAGCTTCGGAGCCACGGAGGATAGCGCAGCCACAGGGGTGTGGAGGGCAAAGCGGAGAGATTCCCACACAGAAGATCGGTGCCGAGCACCACTCACCAGCCCGAGAGGCTTGTCTGCTCACCCGCCGGGGCGGGCGGGGCTGGGAGCTGAGGCTCGGGCTTTGGTGCTAGCCGGGAGGGAGTCTGGGAAAAAGCCTGCAGCTGCTAAAGAGGCAAGAGACTTTTTCTTGCCTCTTTGTTTCGCGGCGCGCAAGGAGAGGGGATTCAGAGCGCCGCCTTAACGAACTCCAGAGACGGGCGCGAGACGCGGCTGTCAGCGCGGATCCCACAGCAACAGGGGCGCACAGGGAAAAACGGAGAGATTCCCGCACAGAGGCTCGGCGCCGAGCAGCACTCACCAGCCCGAGAGGCTTGTCTGCTCACCCGCCGGGGCGGGCGGGGGCTGGGAGCCGAGGCTCGGGCTTCGGTCAGATCGCAGGGAGAGGACTGGGGCTGGCGGCGTGAACACAGCCTGAAGGGACTAGTGCGCCACAGCTAGCCGGGAGGGAGTCCGGGAAAGGCTGCAGCCGCCAAAGAGGCAAGAGACTTTTTCCTGCCTCTTTGTTTCACGGCGTGCAAGGAGAGGGGATTCAGAGCGCCGCCTAAACGAACTCCAGAGACGGGCGCGAGCCGCGGCGATCAGCGCGGACCCCAGAGATGGGCAGGAGACACTAGGGCTGCTGCTGCCGCCACCAAGAAGCCTGTGTGCGAGCACAGGTCACTCTCCACACCGCCCCTCCTGGGAGCCGGTGCAGCTCGCCGCTGCCGGGCTCCCATGGTCCGGGGACAACTTCCCCGGGAGAACGCACTGCGCGCCTCAGGCTGCTGCAACGTCATGCCGGCCTCTGCCGCTGCAGGCTCGCCCCGCCTCCTCCGTACCCCTCCCTCCCCCCGGCCTGAGTGAGCCAGAGCCCCCGAAGCAGCTGCTCCTTTAACCCCGTTCTGTCTGGGCGGGAACAGACGCCCTCAGACAACCTACATGCAGAGGCGGGTCCAAATCCAAAGCTGAACCCCGGGAGCTGTACGAACAAAGAAGAGAAAGGGAAATCTCTCCCAGCAGCCTCAGAAGCAGCGGATTAAAGCTCCACAAACAACTTGATGTGCCTGCATCTGTTGAATACCTGAATAGACAACGAATCATCCCAAATTCAAGAGGTGGACTTTGGGAGCAGGATATATTAATTTTTCCCCTTTTCCTTTTTTTGTGAGTGGATATGTGTATGCTTCTCGGTGAGATTTTGTCTGTATAGCTTTGCTTTCACCATTAGTCCTAGGGTTAGGTCCGTCCGTTTTTTTTTTTTTTACTTAAAAAAAATTTTTTTTTCCTAATAAATGTTTTCTTAATAATTTTTTCCTTATTTTCTATTTTTAGAAATTAAAAAAAATTTTTAATAAGTTTTTTCATATTTTTTGTTTTAAAAAAATTAAAAATTTTTTTCTTAATAAATTTTTTTTCTTAATCATTTTTTTTCTTATTTTTTATTATAAAAAATTAATAAATCTATCTTTAAAAATTAAAAAAATTTTTTTCTGAATACATTTACTCTTAATTTTTTTTCTTATTTTTTATTATAATAGCTTTATTTTATTTTATTTTATCCTCTTTCTTTCTTTCTTTCTATTTTTTTCTCCCTTATACTCTGAGCTGTGTGGATGAAAGGCTCTTGGTGCTCCAGCCAGGCATCACGGCTGTGCCTCTGAGGTGGGAGAGCCAACTTCAGGACACTGGTCCACAAGAGACCTCCCAGCTCCACGTAATACCAAACGGTGAAAATCTCTCAGAGATCTCCATCTCAACATCAAGACCCAGCTTCACTCAACGACCAGCAAGCTACAGTGCTGGACACCCTACGCCAAACAACTAGCAAGACAGGAACATAGCCCCATCCATTAGCAGAGAGGCTGCCTAAAATCATAATAAGGCCACAGACACCCCAAAACACACCACCAGACGTGGACGTGCCCACCAGAAAGACAAGATCCAACCTCATCCACCAGAACACAGGCACTAGTCCCCTCCACCAGGAAGCCTACACAACCTGCTGAACCAACTTTAGCCACTGGGGACAGATACCAAAAACAACGGGAACTACGAACCTGCAGCCTGTGAAAAGGAGACCCCAAACACAGTAAGATAAGCAAAATGAGAAGACAAAAAAACACACAGCAGGTGAAGGAGCAGGGTCAAAACACACCAGACCTAACAAATGAAGAGGAAATAGGCAATCTACCTGAAAAAGAATTCAGCATAATGATAGTAAAGATGATCCAAAATCTTGGAAATAGAATAGACAAAATGCAAGAAACATTTAACAAGGATGTAGAAGAACTAAAGAGGAACCAAGCAATGATGAAAAACACAATAAATGAAATTAAAAATACTCTAGACGGGATCAATAGCAGAATAACTGAGGCAGAAGAACGGATAAGTGACCTGGAAGATAAAATAGTGGAAATAACTACTGCAGAGCAGAATAAAGAAAAAAGAATGAAAAGAACTGAGGACAGTCTCAGAGACCTCTGGGACAACATTAAACACACCAACATTCGAATTATAGGGGTCCCAGAAGAAGAAGAGAAAAAGAAAGGGACTGAGAAAATATTTGAAGAGATTATAGTTGAAAACTTCCCTAATATGGGAAAGGAAATAGTTAATCAAGACCTGGAAGCACAGAGAGTCCCATACAGGATAAATCCAAGGAGAAACACACCAAGACACATATTAATCAAACTATCAAAAATTAAATATAAAGAAAACATATTAAAAGCAGCAAGGGAAAAACAACAAATAACACACAAGGGAATCCCCATAAGGTTAACAGCTGACCTTTCAGCAGAAACTCTGCAAGCCAGAAGGGAGTGGCAGGATATACTTAAAGTGATGAAGGAGAAAAACCTACAACCAAGGTTACTCTACCCAGCAAGGATCTCATTCAGATTTGATGGAGAAATTAAAACCTCTACAGACAAGCAAAAGCTGAGAGAATTCAGCACCACCAAACCAGCTTTACAACAAATGCTAAAGGAACTTCTCTAGGCAAGAAACACAAGAGAAGGAAAACACCTACAACAACAAACCCAAAACATTTAAGAAAATGGGAATAGGAACATACATATCAATAATTACCTTAAATGTAAATGGATTAAATGCTCCCACCAAAAGACACAGGCTGGCTGAATGGATACAAAAACAAGACCCATATATATGCTGTCTACAAGAGACCCACTTCAGACCTAGAGACACATACAGACTGAAAGTGAGGGGATGGAAAAAGATATTCCATGCAAATGGAAATCAAAAGAAAGCTGGAGTAGCAATTCTCATATCAGACAAAATAGACTTTAAAATAAAGACTATTACAAGAGACAAAGAAGGACACTATATAATGATCAAGGGATCGATCCAAGAGGAAGATATAACAATTGTAAATATTTATGCATCCAACATAGGAGCACCTCAATACATAAGGCAAATACTAACAGCCATAAAAGGGGAAATCGACAGTAACACAATCATAGTAGGGGACTTTAACACCCCACTTTCACCAATGGACAGATCATCCAAAATGAAAATAAACAAGGAAACACAAGCTTTAAATGATACATTAAACAAGATGGACTTAATTGATATTTATAGGACATTCCACCCAAAAACAACAGAATACACATTTTTCTCAAGCGCCCATGGAACATTCTCCAGGATAGATCATATCTTGGGTCACAAATCAAGCCTTGGTAAATTTAAGAAAATTGAAATCGTATCAAGTATCTTTTCCGACCACAACGCTATGAGACTAGATATCAATTACAGGAAAAGATCTGTAAAAAATACAAACACATGGAGGCTACACAATACACTACTTAATAACGAAGTGATCATTGAAGAAATCAAAGGGGAAATCAAAAAATACCTAGAAACAAATGACAATGGAGACACGATGACCCAAAACCTATGGGATGCAGCAAAAGCAGTTCTAAGAGGGAAGTTTATAGCAATACAAGCATACATCAAGAAACAGGAAACATCTCGAATAAACAACCTAACCTTGCACCTGAAGCAATTAGAGAAAGAAGAGCAAAAAAACCCCAAAGCTAGCAGAAGGAAAGAAATCATAAAGATCAGATCAGAAATAAATGAAAAAGAAATGATGGAAACAACAGCATAAATCAATGAAACTAAAAGCTGGTTCTTCGAGAAGATAAACAAAATTGACAAACCATTAGCCAGACTCATCAAGAGAAAAAGGGAGAAGACTCAAATCAATAGAATTAGAAATGAAAAAGGAGAAGTAACCACTGACACTGCAGAAATAAAAACGATCATGAGAGATTACTACAAGCAACTCTATGCCAATAAAATGGACAACTTGGAAGAAATGGACAGATTCTTAGAAATGCACAACCTACCGAGACTGAACCAGGAAGAAATAGAAAATATGAACAGACCAATCACAAGCACTGAAATTGAAACTGTGATTAAAAATCTTCCAACAAACAAAAGCCCAGGACCAGATGGCTTCACTGGCGAATTCTATCAAACATTTAGAGAAGAGCTAACACCTATCCTTCTCAAACTCTTCCAAAATATTACAGAGGCAGGAACACTCCACAACTCATTCTACGAGGCCACCATCACCCTGATACCAAAACCAGACAAAGATGTCACAAAGAAAGAAAACTACAGGCCAATATCACTGATGAACATAGATGCAAAAATACTCAACAAAATACTAGCAAACAGAATCCAACAGCACATTAAAAGGATTATACACCATGATCAAGTGGGGTTTATTCCAGGAATGCAAGGATTCTTCAATATACGCAAATCAATCAACGTGATACATCATATTAACAAACTGAAGGAGAAAAACCATATGATCATCTCAATAGATGCAGAGAAAGCTTTCGACAAAATACAACACCCATTTATGATAAAAGCCCTGCAGAAAGTAGGCATAGAGGGAACTTTCCTCAACATAATAAAGGCCATATATGACAAACCCACAGCCAACATTGTCCTCAATGGTGAAAAACTGAAACCATTTCCACTAAGATCAGGAAGAAGACAAGGTTGCCCACTCTCACCACTATTATTCAACATAGTTTTGGAAGTGTTAGCCACAGCAATCAGAGAAGAAAAAGAAATAAAAGGAATCCAAATAGGAAAAGAAGAAGTAAAGCTGTCACTGTTTGCAGATGACATGATACTATACATAGAGAATCCTAAAACTGCCACTAGAAAACTACTAGAGCTAATCAATGAATTTGGTAAAGTAGCAGGATACAAAATTAATGCACAGAAATCTCTTGCATTCCTATATACTAATGATGAAAAATCTGAAAGTGAAATTAAGAAAACACTCCCGTTTACCATTGCAACAAAAAGAATAAAATGTCTAGGAATAAACCTACCTAAGGAGACAAAAGACCTGTATGCAGAAAATTATAGGACACTGATGAAAGAAATTAAAGATGATACAAATAGATGGAGAGATATACCATGTTCTTGGATTGGAAGAATCAACATTGTGAAAATGACTCTACTACACAAAGCAATCTACAGATTCAATGCAATCTCTATCAAACTACCACAGGCATTTTTCACAGAACTAGAACAAAAAATTTCACAATTTGTATGGAGACACAAAAGACCCCAAATAGACAAAGCAATCTTGAGAACAAAAAATGGAGCTGGAGGAATCAGGCTCCCTGACTTCAGACTATATTACAAAGCTACAGTAATCAAGACAGTTTGGTACTGGCACAAAAACAGAAATATAGATCAATGGAACAGGATAGAAAGCCCAGAGATAAACCCATGCACATATGGTCACCTTATCTTTGATAAAGGAGGCAAGCATATACAGTGGAGAAAAGACAGTCTCTTCAATAAGTGGTGCTGGGAAAATTGGACAGGTACATGTAAAAGTATGAAACTAGAACACTCCCTGACACCATACACAAAAATAAACTCAAAATGGATTAAAGACCTAAATGTTAAGCCAGACACTATCAAACTCTTAGAGGAAAACATAGGCAGAACACTCTGTGACATAAATCGTAGCAAGATCCTTTTTGACCCAGCTCCTAGAGAAATGGAAATAAAAACACAAATAAACAAATGGGACCTAATGAAACTTCAAAGCTTTTGCACAGCAAAGGAAACCATAAACAAGACCAAAAGACAACCCTCAGAATGGGAGAAAATATTTGCAAATGAAGCAACTGACAAAAGATTAATCTCCAAGATTTACAAGCAGCTCATGTAGCTCAATAACAAAAAAACAAACAACCCAATCCAAAAATGGGCAGAAGACCTAAACAGACATTTCTCCAAAGAAGATATACAGATGGCCAACAGACACATGAAAGAATGCTCAACATCCTTAATCATTAGAGAAATGCAAATCAAAACTACAATGAGGTATCATCTCACACCGGTCAGAATGGCCATCATCAAAAAATCTAGAAACAATAAATGCTGGAGAGGGTGTGGAGAAAAGGGAACCCTCTTGCACTGTTGGTGGGAATGTAAATTGATACAGCCACTATGGAGAACAGTATGGAGGTTCCTTAAAAAACTAAAAATAGAACTACCATACGACCCAGCCATCCCACTACTGGGCATATACCCGGAGAAAACCATAATTCAAAAAGAGTCATGTAGCACAATGTTCATTGCAGCTCTATTTACAATAGCCAGGACATGGAAGCAACCAAAGTGTCCATCATCGGATGAATGGATAAAGAAGATGTGGCACATATATACAATGGAATATTACTCAGCCATAAAAAGAAATGAAATGGAGGTATTTGTAATGAGGTGGATGGAGTTAGAGTCTGTCATACAGAGTGAAGTAAGTCAGAAAGAGAAAAACAAATACAGTATGCTAACACATATATATGGAATCTAAGGAAAAAAAAAAAAGGACATGAAGAACCTAGTGGCAAGATGGGAATAAAGACACAGACCTACTAGAGAATGGACTTGAGGATATGGGGAGGGGGTGGGGTGAGATGTGACAGGGTAAGAGAGTGTCATGGACATATATACACTACCAAATGTAAAATAGATAGCTAGTGGGAAGCAGCCGCATAGCACAGGGAGATCAGCTCGGTGCTTTGTGACCACCTAGAGGGGTGGGATAGGGAGGGTTGGAGGGAGGGAGATGCAAGAGGGAAGAGATATGGGAACATATGTATATGTATAACTGATTCACTTTGTTTTAAAGCAGAAACTAACACACCATTGTAAAGCAATTATACTTCAATAAAGATGGTAAAAAAAAATACTGGGAGATAATATTTAAAAACTGATGGCTATTTGTCTACTCTATTTGTCTACTCTATTGTTGAAAATCATGCACTAAATATGTACTGAATCACCATTCCAACTGATGCTGCAGATAAATGTTAAGATCTGCTTTCACTGGAGGAGGTGATGGAGAGGACCTGAGCACTGGCTGACCCGTGAGCTGGACCCAGGCAATCAGAGGCTCCTCACTTCTTCTGCATCCTTGGAATAAATGTTCTGACCACTGTTCTCATAGCCAGAGCTGTTTCAAGGATGCAGGCTTGAGAGAGTGAGGTGTTAACAGCCATCTGGATGGTATACGTGACTCAATTCAGTTAAGGCCAGTTATATAAACTTTTAAGATTCTGGTGGATGGGGTGTGGACATCTACCCAACCGTGGCCATACAAGACAAGCCTCATATGTAAGTTCTCTTGCTTGTTAACCTGCCACCTACGCATCTGGAGTGGTCTGCCTCTTTCTTCTGTCTCTCTTTGCCCTCCATGTGTGGGACCAGTTCACAAACCAACAGCTTTATGCACAACAAAGAAGGTTGCTTTGATGCTGGTACACTTTCTACATTAGTTTTCTATTTCACTTCTGAACAACCTTTTGGGCTCCCTGACTTCCTAAGACCAGTTTTCCTGGGTTCCACTTCTATACATCTTATTCTTTCCTAGATAAGAACAATCCTAGAAGAGTTATTAAATAGAATTAGTAGAAATAGTTTGCCCAAATGGAAAAATTCATTTAAGCAAGGTTCTTTCAAAACCAAGGCAAAATAATTGAATGGTGTTATTTCAGGGACTATGTCAGTTGCTCTCTTTTCTGTCACTCTTTAAAATTCTGTCATGGGGGCTTCCCTGGTGGCACAGTGGTTGAGAATCTGCCTGCCAATGCAGGGGACACAGGTTCGAGCCCTGGTCTGGGAAGATCCCACATGCCACGGAGCAACTGGGCCCGTGAGTCACAACTACTGAGCCTGCGCGTCTGGAGCCTGTGCTCCGCAACAAGAGAGGCCGCGACAGTGAGAGGCCCGCGCACCGCGATGAAGAGTGGCCCCCGCTCGCCACAACTACAGAAAGCCCTCGCACAGAAACGAAGACCCAACACAGCCAAAAATAAATAAATAAATAAATAAATTTATTAAAAAAAAAAATTCTGTCAAGGTATGAACAAAACCCCTATGCTATGGGCTTCTTTTAACAGCAGAAAAATGGACTAGCATTGTTTTTATGAAAAAATAATGAAGGTTCATGATGGACAAGTATAGAATTGGGGGAGATATTTTTGAGCAGGAAGGCTTACCCAGAACTTCTAGGGCAGCTTTTTGGCAAAGAAATCCATAAAGATGGATGTGAAAGCGAGTGAATAAATCTATACTTTGATTTTAAAGTTCACTTCACATACTGGTGACAAAAGATGACAGATTGGGGTCCTGGAAGAAAATTCATCAACAGTATCAACTTGCTGTATTTAACCAACACGGCACATTTGTTGGTCTGCTCTTAGAAGGGAAAATACTGGAATTGATGATTCTTTGAAGCCAGACATTTTAAATTAATGTGCTTCAGGAAAAGAACTGCCAATTTCTGGCAAGGTTTGACTCTCTAATAATGCAATGAGGTATCAGGACTTTCACTGCCTTAGTTCAGAGTGACTCTCTGAAACACTAGATTTCAGATGATTCCCTCAAATATCACTCAGGAGAGAGTGTTTCACTCCTTCATATGTGGTCTCTAGATGGACTCAACTTTGACCAGTATTTCGAGACCTGCTCTTCTATTTCTTTTTCTAGTGCCAACTCCCCATAGCTGAACCTTAAAACACATGCCACTAGGAACCCCGGAAAGCTGGCTAGCTTTCCTGGACTTGATATAATAGGTAAGGTATTCCTATACGGGGAGAAATTAGTCAAAGGATAGAAATTTTCAGTTAGATGAATAAATTCTGGGGGTCTAATGTACACCATGGTGATTACAGTTAATAATACTGTATTATATACTTAAAAGTTGCTACGAGAGATCTTGAATGTTCTCACCACAAAAAGAAATGGTAATTATGGGAAGTGATGGAGGTATTAACTAATGCTATGACGTTAATCGTTTTGCCAAATAGTGTGTCAAATCCACACCTTGCGCACCTTAAACTTACACAATGTTATATGCCAATTATATCTCAGTTAAACTGTAAAAAAAGTAAAGTGTTCTTAAAAGATTCTCTTGGTCGGTTACATTTCTATTTCTCAATCATATGCTATAGTTCATAAACTCTAAGGCAGACATTTTTACATTTTAAAGATTTGTATCCTCTCTGGAAAAAAATTTTTTTTAACAAACAATGGTGTCTGAAATTTGATGGCATGTGATGTCTCATTTAATAAATGTTACGTATGTTCTATTTCTAGGTTTACAATGTTAAACTCTTAACTTCATGTTTTTGAATATAGAATTCTATTAGTTGTTTCAATCCCTAAACCTGACTGCATACTTATTGTCTCCTATTAATAAAGATGAAATGTGTTAATTTTTAAAGCAATCTGCTTAAAAAATTACCTCCACTTTATTGTTCTGTTACGTTTTCTGCATTCATGAAGGAAGTGAATTTGGTGCTTCTGAGTCCTAGTCACATTCCTCCTGTCTTAATTCCCAAATATAGAAAGCCCTCGATTAAATAAACGTCCAATTATGGTTAAAGATAGATGTGCAGGCCTGAACAACATCTAGGGACCGGTGTCACCTAGATATGTATTTTATAGTGTGGGTTATAGGCACAAAATTAAGATAATCCTATATATACAAGGACTGCCCCATTAATAAATGTAAGTATACATATAGATATATCTATGTATATCTAGGATCTCCTGATTAATGGGTGCATTTCTAGGTAAGGCTTTTAGCAAAACAGTTAACATTCTAAATGGAGACATTCTTAAAGCAGGGAGAAAACCAGGCTGCATTGAAAAGTCTCATTTTTTTTAAAAGAGAAATACCATATGATATCACTTATATGTAGAATCTAAAATATGACACAAATGAACCTATCTATGAAACAGAAACAGAATCACAGACACAGAGAACAGACTGGTGGTTCCCAAGGAAGAGGGGGTTGGGGGAGGGATGGAGTGGGAGGCTGGGGTTAGCGGATGTAAGCTTTTATATACAGAATGGAAAAACAACAAGATGCTACTGTATAGCACAGAGAGCTACTATATGCAATATCCTATGATAAACCATAATGGAAAAGAATATATAAAAAAGAATGTATATATGTATAACTGAATCACTTTGCTGTACAGCAGAAATTAACACATTGTAAACAAACTATACTTCAGTAAAGAAAATACTGATTTTAAAAAAGTTTCATTTTTTTTTATGAAGAGTGTGGTTTATCCCTGTCAAAGTGCTCTCACATTCAGCTCATTTTACCTTTAGCCATTACATTGAGAGGTACGTCCCAGGTCATGGATGGCCCCCAGGGGCCACACTGCTCAGATGCTCCAGATATGGGTTGTGTCAGACAAGGCTCTCAGAGTTTACAAAAGTGACCAAAGAGGGCATCAACCTACCTAAGCACAGACATTTTTCCTTTTTTAAAAAAGTTCCATTAATTTAATTAGTTAGTACACTGGATGCCAATGGATGGTGCTTTACTATTTCAGACCAAAAAGTGTACAGATATGAAGTCACTATTTCAGTCTGGAAGGAAGTACATTTATTCAAGTCTAGCTTAGACTTCCTATCATCGTGTGGGGCCCTTCCGTTCCTCATTCAAATTCAAATTGAGTTGATTTTTAATAATTGAGTATGTGCTCCCCAGTGTGTTTCTCACCATCCCTCTTGGGGCCATCACAACAGCCCATAGCTGTGCTGTGTAAAAGGAGGAAATAGAAAGGGACTATCGTGTAGTTATGATTCCCTTGCTTCTTGAACAGTTTAGGATTATGACAAATGCAAACAATGCTGGGTTTGCTTGTTGGAAAAAAAAAGATAAAATAAGCAAACTAATATTTATCAGAGAAGATTTCTTCCATTTGGAGAATTCAACAGTTTTGACTTCCTGAGTAATGTTTACAACATCAATTTTAGTGAAATGGGGCAAAGAAAACTTATGCTATTTATCTTATTTACTTACGCTGAAGTATTACGACCCACTGTGTATTATTTATGTAGGTGACTCTTTATTGATAACACTCTCTTTTTACTAGTAAAATAGTCCTTTAAAAAATTACAGCATGTTTGTTTAATAGAAGTTTTTCCCACACATACCGAATGTGCTCAGCTTAGCAACAGCTAATGAATGACAGTGGCAAGTACAGTCGGTGAATTACTCAGCCCCTCACTCTCTTCTTGGGAGTCCCTCAGCTGGTTTTTGAGTGCTTTGCCATGCTACTTTGTGCTCTGCTCCTGTCATCAGGGAGATGTGTCTTGGGAAGGGAACTCACATTTTTTGAGATAGCATGTGAATTTGAGAAGTGATGTGAACTCAGACTGCTAATCAGATTAAAGGGTATTAAAGTACTTCACAGTCTTAAAATTAAGGGTGAATGCACAAAATAAACTACAGGCCTTAGAATTTCCGACTCTTAACATTAGTTACTACATCTACGGTCTCTATAGATTCTTTGCGCCCCTGGTCGTATTTCATCCTTCTCAACATTATCTGTAATGGTTTAAAAAATATAGTGTTAAAATATCACATTCTTTACATTCTTTAGTTCTAGGTTGCAAACAGGTATTACGTATATAGAATGCCCAGGTCTCAGTGGAATCCTAAAGGATTTAGATACAAAACAATTTAAAATTTCAACACATTAATCCAGCAAAAAGATACTAATTCTCCTTTTTTAAAAAAATTTGTTAATGAGGACTTTTCTTATACCACCCAGGACAATCAGATGTTTGTCAAAGGGTTACAGGTAACTACTAGGGTAAAAATAGCTAAGGAGAGTAAGGTAGAGATAAAAGAAATCACATAATAATTGAATTTAAGAACTATGGCTTTATAGGGAAGATTCTAACCAAACACTAATATTTAAATTGGAAAATAGGGCTTCTCAGTCTTTTTATTTTTATGCAGTAATAAAAGACTTGCCAATGATGAGATTACGTGCACAATGAGCATGAGTAACTTCTATTAATATCAAGGGCTAATATCTACCCTCCATTAACATGTGTAATTCCCTCAGGAAGTAATATGTAATCTCTGCCCTCAGATAATCAGGTCAATTTTGTGAATGAATATCTAAGGACAACATTTGAACCCTTATTTAAACTTTAATTGGAAAGATATAATATGAAAAAATGAAAAAAGGAGTTAAGAAAGGTGTTTAAAAATAGGTTCAGCCTTTGCTGAAAGAACTTTGATTGTAGAGCTATTGAAATAATTATATTTACAGGATTATATGCTAATATATCAACTTGAAATGCTAAGCTGTAAATTCATGAAGATAGAATAATTACCTCCACTGAACCCTCCCTAAAACACCATTCCCAAAATATCTCAGCATTGTCAATATCTTGAAAAGATATTGTTGCAGTGTAGTGATTAGGAAGTGCAACTGGAATGAGGCCAGGTGCAAGGTGTAAATTTAAATATGGAATCAACCTCAATTGCTCATGTTGATATGAAACCTTCTAGAAAATGTATTTGTCCTTGTAAAAATAGTTTATATAGATCGCTGGAATTGAAAAATTCTACATCTCTTTCAACTATGCCTTAGTTTAAAATAGTCTTTGAATATCTGAGTTTTCTGGTATAAATTATTCAAGGTAAAATAATAATTTATCATGTCATTAAGTGTTACTCTAAATTAAGAAAGATATTATTTTACCAGAATATTGCTTACAGTTGAAGAGCTAAAAGACGACAATCAGTGACACGCTATGTTAGAATTAGAGCATCCACATGAAAATTCAGTTTTCTAATTACTTTGTCTACATGGCAACACTGAACAACAAATAAGAAACCATTAGATAATGACTGACAGTTAAATTCTCATCTTGGCATTATTTATCTTTAAATAGACAGTTTTTTTATTATATTCATTCTATATGTACATCCTTTTGATCAACAGACATTATCTCTAACATTTGCTTATTCTAATTTTCTCTTTCTGTGGAAATAATCAGATCTTTTCATCAAATAAGAGTTTTTCTTTTATCTTTTCTGCTAAAAGTTTCTTGAAATGGGACTTTCAGAAAAAAATTTTTTTCTGAATATTTAAAAGTATATTATTTAAAAGTAGGGGCTTCCCTGGTGGCGCAGTGGTTGAGAATCTGCCTGCCAATGCAGGGGACACGGGCTCGAGGCTTGGTCTGGGAAGATCCCACATGCCGCGGAGCAACTAGGCCCGTGAGCCACAACTACTGAGCCTGCGCGTCTGGAGCCTGTGCTCCACGACAAGAGAGGCCGCGATAGTGAGAGGCCCGCGCACCGCGATGAAGAGTGGCCCCCACTTGCCGCAACTAGAGAAAGCCCTCGCACAGAAACGAAGACCCAACACAGCCAAAAATAAATAAATAAATAAATAAAAAATAAAAATAAAGGAATTACTTTAAAAAAAAAAGTAAAATAAATATCTTTAAAAAAAAGTAAATATAAACAACAATGTAGTATAAATACTGTGGTATGATTTTTACATAACAATATATCTTTTATTAGAGAAAAGTGATCAGGTATTTGTAAAAACTCATGTAAGGAGAAAACCATCCAATAGGTCTGAAGTAGGAAACAACATAGAAAAATCGATGTTCTATTAATCAGAAGGCTTATCCAATTTTACCAGGGATAAATCACATCATTAAATGATCTAGATACCTGTGTTAGCACAAGGGTGCTGCATGAGCGGTACTGGGGTGGCTCTTTCTTATTTCCATCCCATAAACCTAATCTTCTGGGGATGAGAAGAAATCCTAGGATGGTCCATCAGTCATGGTCTAATCCAGTCATTAGACACAGTGTCCTGGGAGAACTTTTGTTCAGTTCCTATTTATGATCTTAATGTTTTTCACGCAAGTGATCTCCCCCACCTCCTTTTTGTGGGCAGAAAACAAATGACATTAGTAAATTGTTACTGCTGTCTATTGTTCTTAAATAATTCACACTAAGATCTATTTGTAGCTTTTACAGAAAAATAAGTACATTTATTAGAACAAAGGGAACAGAAAATCCTTGTTTGTTGCTTAAGATTCTGAACACTGACTAATTTCTGACTACTTTCTATCTTAGTGCAGGTGGGCCAAGTGCATTGGTCCAATTTTGGTCCTGACAGGGGTCAGTCCATCAAGTGGCACAGCATGAAGAAACTGTAAAAAAGATTTACTTTATATTTATTCTGAGTAATTTGAAAACTACTGTAAAGGCTGTAAGGCAACAACACAATTTGGAAAAATAAAATTAAAATTTCCCACAATACCTATATACCTTTTTAAAAAATTTTGCATGTTGCCCTTGCATGTTTCCACTTGTATAGTCCCATGGTTTAAATAAAAGTTAAGTTGCAATTTTTTTATAGGCAAATACTAAATAATATTTTAATGTTTCTCCTGTTGTTTTAAGAAACTATTTTCTTGTATTTGCTGACACATATTAAACTTTAATGATGAACAACTGCTGAATGAAAACTTTAAAAACTTCAGGGAAATGACTAACTCAGTTACTGTTTTGGCAACTTAATCACACTCAGGCCTATCTTCCACTATGAAAAGTGATATATATTCCAGACTTCTGACTTCACCACCCATGTAGGAGGTTCACTCTTTAAGCTTGCAGATCCTCTTGATAGCTAAATTTTACTCTCCTATTTTAAAATTTTATCTAAAATGGCACATTGGAACTGGCCGTCTCTCCTTTTTGATGGGTCAGGGTTTCAAATTCATTGATGGTCTTTCATCAGAGTGCACCCTTCTGGTCTTCAAACTCTTACTGAGTATCCACTCTGTGCCAAGCACTCTGCCAGCTTATTACTGGCCTAAATTTTATAATACCACAATGTGTCTTTCAGCTCTCTCACCCTTCCTTTATAATCATGGCTAGGTGTAAGGCATCTGCCAGCTGTCTGTAATGACCTGTCAGCCTCACCTGCAATTGCTTTGTCTGATCTGTCAAGTTGCACTGTGATTGTCAGTAGAGCAAGGAAACTTGACTGAGCCTAGGAAAGAGTTCTTGAAAACACACAGGAACAGATAAAGCGGGACAGAGATGGAAACTTAGGACTGGGAGGCATTCTCTAGAGTGCATCTGATTTTATGGTTACAGACACAGAGAAGCAAATAAGTTAAGGGGCTTGTAAGAGGCACTGTAGCTTACTGGTTAAGTATGAATCCTGGCTCAACCATGTACTATTACTAGTAGTAACTAGCAAGTTATTGAACTTCTCTATGTTTTAAGACTTCCCATCCATAGTATGGGGCTAATAAGGAGCATGCATTTTAGAGATGTATGAAGACTAAATGAGTTAATATCTGTGAAGTATTTAGATCAGTACCTGGGACACAGTAAGTACCTCATGTGTTTTTTAGTTAGGTCAACTCAGTTAGTGACTGAGCCAAGACAAGAACCATGGTCCCAGAAAGTTTCTAGACTGTCTTCTCCTTATCACTACAACTTCTGAATGAAATGGAAGTCAGAGAAGCAACAAAAACCAATAGCCCAGAAATCCCAAATGGTGAGAAGAGGTGAGTGGAAGAAGGAGGTCACTGTCAGCATAAATGAGAACTAATGGAGGGACAAGTAAGCTGTCCCAGATGCTACAGAGGCAGACCAAGCCCCCCTACCTGTCCTCTGGACCCAGTGCTATCTATAGTGGTCTGGTCGTCTTCCACTCTCTCTCAGCAGCTGAGCCTCCTACCCTCAAAACATCCTGGG
Organism: Balaenoptera musculus; assembly: GCF_009873245.2. NCBI lineage: Eukaryota > Metazoa > Chordata > Mammalia > Artiodactyla > Balaenopteridae > Balaenoptera > Balaenoptera musculus. The sequence goes on along the minus strand of NC_045800.1, from coordinate 77,675,908 downwards.
AGGCAAAGCATATGACCAGTTCACATCACCAGGCCTTGCATCAGCTTAAAAGAGTTAGAGAAAAGTGAAGCCGTTATCAGCAAGGTCAACGAAAGCACTTAGCATGTGGGGGAGGGTACATGATGTGTAAACCCACGGAAAGGTTGGGATATAAGTAAAACAGGATGCTTATTTCAAGAACAACTCAGAGCTTTTAATGTACTAACATACATTCCAATCCCTAAGAGATGGATATACTAAATAATGTTTTTCAAACATACTTGACCACAAAACCCTTTTCAAATGGTATATCTTGTGGTATAGGACACATATTTAAGATATGCCACCATAATCCATACATCCTTTATAAATATAATTTATTGTCAAATCTATAAAAATCTCTTAAGACATGACTTGAATCAAATGTGGATTACATTGCCACAATTAAGTAATAGAGGTTAATGTAAAATAATTTATTAATAAATAGAGCCTCCATTATTAAAACAAGAGTCACGCTGTGGAAGATTTTCTCTTATCTACCACATTTTAACAGACTTTATGAACTTTTCAGGCCAAGACACTGTCAGTAAGACTAACTAAATACCAATTTTCTTCACAAAGTTATACATTGTCTTATTTATCTGTGCCGGTCTATAAGCTTATCATGTTCTAAATAATATACCTTTTAGCAGTAAAAATCTAAGAGTCTGATTGATGTTGTAATAGTACACTTTACAAACTTCAATCTTGTGAACAATTGTGTTTTCAGTTGTGATTCATTGAAAGCAGGTCTATTTGACATAATCCTGAAGGAGAACTGATGTTACTCATAGAAAAGTGAATTACACAGATGCAAATTACTGTTACAAGGATGCAAATCACTGCAAAATTGTATTTTTTAATATAGCTTTTCTCTTCAGTTTAACTCAACTTTGTTATCCTGTAAAGCATCAACTCAAGGCAAGTGGCCAAGATGGCAGAGCAGGAAGACCCTGAATTCACCTCCTCCCATGGGCACACAAAATTACAACTATTTACAGAGCAAGTATCCAAGAGAACAACCTGAAGAGTAGCAGAAATGATTTTTCACAACTCAACATATAAAGAAGGAACCACAATGAGACAAACAGTAGGGGCAGAGACATGGTATAGTCAAGACTCAACCCCTGGGTAGGTGACCCACGAGTGGGAGGCTAATCACAACTGCAGACGTTCCCCCTAAGGAGCAAGGAGCCTGAGCCCCACACTAGGCTCCTGCAGTGTGAAGACAAGCAGCCAAAACGTCTGGCTCTGAAGGCCAGGGGAGCTTGTGTACAGAAGAGCCAGAGGGCTGTAGGAAACAGAGACTATGCTATTAAAGGGCTCATGCAAAATCTCACATGCTCTGAGACCTAACACAGAGGCAGTAATTTGAAAGGAGCCTGGGCCACACCCACTTGCTGATCTTGGAGAACCTCCTGGAGAGGCAGCAGGCAACTGGGACACCTGCTGGGGATACAGATGCTGGCAGCAGCCATTTTTGGAAGTTCATCCTACCAGGAGGCTGGCAAGCACCGTTTTGGAGTCCTCGCTCTAGCCTATTAGCCCCAGAGGCTTACCTTCCCACCAGCTGGTGTGCACTGCTCCTGGGACCTTCTAGGCCAAGCAACCAGCTGCTAAGGGACCCAGCCCTGCCCACCAATGAGCCAGCAGCCTCTGCATGAGGCAGGATCTGGCTGCCAAACAGGCTTCAAATACTTTTTTTTTTTCAATTGAAGTATAGTTGATTTACAATGTAAATACTTTTATTTGAAGTATAAAGGCATCTCCTACATAAGGCCACATCTCCAAGATCGGGAAATGTTAACTGACTTACCTAAAAGACTGAAGGAAACACAGACAGTCAGGCAAAATGAGGGAACAGAGCAATATGTTCCAAACGAAGGAACAAGATAAAACTCCAGAGAAAGAACTAAGCTAAGTGCAGATAAGTTATCTGTCAGATAAAGAGTTCAAATAATGATCATCAAGATGCTCAGCAAACTCAGGAGAAGAATGAACACAGTGAGAAGTTTAACAAAGAAAGAATGCCTGTTATTGACTTCTAACTTAGTTCTGTTGTCACTGAAAACATACTTTATATAATTTTAATTTTTTGAAATTTATTGAGACTTGTTTTATGGCCTAGCATATGGTCTACTCTAGAGACTGCTTTGTGTGTACTTGAAATTAATTTTTATTTTATAGTCATTGAATTAAGTATTCTATATTTGTCAGTTGTGTTGTTTAAGTTATCTATATCTATTGCTGATTTTCTGTCAAGTTCTTTTTATTTTTTATTTTTTAGAAGAAAGGGTACATCTTCCCTTTCATTCATTCATTCATTTATTTATTTATTTATTTATTTATTTATTTATTATTTTTGGCTGTGTTGGGTTTTCGTTTCTCTGCGAGGGCTTTCTCCAGTTGTGGCGAGCGGGGGCCACTCTTCATCGCGGTGCGCAGGCCTCTCACTGTCGCGGCCTCTCCCGTTGCGGAGCACAGGCTCCAGACGCTCAGGCTCAGTAGTTGTGGCTCATGGGCTTAGTTGCTCCGTGGCATGTGGGATCTTCCCAGACCAGGGCTCGAACCCGTGTCCCCTGCATTGGCAGGCAGATTCTTAACCACTGTGCCACCAGGGAAGCCCCAGTTCTTTTTATTTTTAAGCCTGACCCCTTAGGGGTTGCCCCTATGCCTGTAAAGCTGGATGTCTGCCAATAATTTGACAGAGGTTGTGCTCCAAGGCCTCAAGCCAGTAAGGCTTCTTACTTACTTACCAATGGATCTATGTGTGGGCAAGGGAGCATGTACAAACTTTAGTCTGTTTTCAAGCATGCCCAGCTTTTACTTTCCCTTGGGCTCTTTTCTGTCTCCTCTGTGCGTCTGCATAGTCTTAGGGGAAGCAGACATATGTGGACAGCTTGGTCTTTCTTTAGTCTCCACTGTGTAGGCAGTTTTATCTAGGAATAGGCTTGCCCCAACTAGGACAAAGACATCAGGATAATAGAGCCATTGACCCTTTTTGCTTACCCACTGTCAATATTATCACTTTCACTGACAACAGCAGTGAGCATAGGTATCTTCCACCACTGTCAACTGAGTGAGCCCCTTTTGACCACTGCAGCAAAAATGCTGGTCTAACGGCCTACTCTGCTCTGGCAGAACCTCCATGCTGACTGAGTTGCAGGGGAAAGGAGGAGGATAGGAAAAGCTCTAGCCACAGACTCCCACTATTCTCACCTGAAGTTCAGCAACTCCTCAAGCATAAGCTCTTTTCAGATTGCTGTACATCTTTGGTCTATTTTTATGGCATTGAAATGGTTATATTTTGTTAATTTTTCTCAACTTCAGAGTTGCTCTTTGGGGAAAGGATTTGCTAGCCTCCTTCTTCAGCCATGGCCAGAAGTCAGAAGAGTGTTCTTTCTTTTGGAACATAAAACATGAATAAGGAAAGGGTCAGATTTCCTCTCCCTCTGACTGCTTAGGGCTGTGGCAAGGGGTGGTGGGGCTGTACCACAAACAGTGTTCACCAGAAACGAGGGGGAGTGCAGAGGGAAAATGCAAAGTGATGGACTCAAGACCACACACCCCTTGAAGTGTACGTGCATGAAGGGTACACAGAGATTATACTGATGTATGTATAATTCATGGACCTCTATGTAAATGGCTACGCAGAAGAGTTGGAAAAGAGAGGGAAGGGATATTTGCAAATAACAGTGTTCCTGAGCTGTCACTTGCATGACTAGTTCTTGTCAATTGGGGAAAAGAAAACATCCCAAATGCGTGACTCTTAAAGGCTTTATATTCCAGGCACAGAAGCTTGTGACCTTGGACTCCCTGTTACACCTTCTGTCTGACTCTTTCTACATCTTTCCAACAGAGATATGATAATATTAATAGAGTCTGGCTGAGTAAAGTTAATGATGGTAAAGCATTATTAAGACTCTGGAAAAATAGGTCTCAGGGTACATACTTCAGAGGATGTGTTATTTAAACTGGCAGTTTTAGATGCATCTCAGCTTCTAATAATGTGGATTTCTTTCAATATCTTAAGTAAATGTCTCAAACGCTTACCACTAATTTTGTCAAAAAAAAAAAAGAAATACTATCTAGTAGAATTAAAATGTAATGCCACATCTACAGTTAGTGTAAAGACACACATTTGTATTTGTTTATCACTTACAAGCATTTTTAGAAACTGAAACATAAGAAGAGGGACCAAAATAAATGGGGTAGCATCTGGGAGTGAGGCTCTGGGGATGGGAGTGATGAAAGGTAAAGCGAGGCTCTAAGCTGTGCTTATTGCATCCCCTCCAGCCCTCACCAAAAGGAACCAGGTCTCTTCATGATGTTTCATGGGTTCCAAAGTGTACCTCAGACCCGCAACAAAACTTTAATTAAGTCTTCTCTCTAAGGTTACTCTCTTCCCAGATGAGATGAAAAATATAATGACTTACAGGTAGGGTTCTCTTCAGGGTGTGGCTTTGGGTGAAGGAAAAATGAGAAGGGCAGGTTCCCTTCCAGGAGAGAGGGCATTAAAAAATTGCATATATATATAAATATAAACATATATATTACATATATTTACTATAAGAAATTGGCTCATGTGATTATGGAGGCTGAGAAGCGCAACATCTGCAGCAGGCAAACTGGAGACTCAGGAGAGCCAATGGTGTTAGTTCTAGTGCAAGTCTGAACTCAGAAGCAGGAGTAGACTGATGCTCCAGTTCAAAGACAGTCAAGTAGAGAGAAAGACTTCTTCCTGACTCAGTCTTTTATTCTATTCAAGTCTTCAATGGATTGGATGAGGCCTATCCACATTGTGGAGGACAAACTGCTTTATTTAGTCCAATGATTCAAATATTAATCTCATCCAGAAACATCCTCACACACCCACCCAGGAATAATATTTAACCAAATATGTGGGCACCCTGTGACAGCCTAACTGACACACAAAATTTACCACCACACTATTTCCTGAGTGTTAAGGGATCGCTCCCAGAGACAATCATGGCCAGATAATTGTCTGACCACTTCCAGTTCCGAATCTCTCATAGATTCCAGACTGTGGGCACCCACTTTCCACAGGGATTCTATTATCTAGTGCTGTGTAACAAATTACCAAAAACTTAGAGGCTTAAAACAGCACATATTGATTGTCTCATAGTTTCTGTGCATCAGGAGTCCAAGCCTGTCTTAACTGGGTCCTCTGCTTCTGGGTCTCTCAGAAGGCTGCAATCAAGATGTCAATACCTGGGGTGTCACCTGAAGAGTCAGTTAAGGAAAGATCTGCTTCCAAACTCACTTGGTTGTTGGGAGGTTGGGTTGTTCTCAGGTTGCTGCCCTGAGGGCCTCAGTTCCTTGCTGCTTGTGGGCAATAGGTCGCCAATAATTTCTTGGCCACACAGCCTTTCCAACATGACCACTTGCTTTATTAAACCATGCAAACCAAGAAGGCAATAGAGACTAGAGTCTGGTAGTAAGACAGAAATCACAATCTTATGTAACCTAATCATGGAAGTGCCATCCATCACCTTTGCCATATTCCATTGGTTAGAAGAAAATCACAAGTCCCACCCAGAATCAAGGACAAGAAATAAGGCAAGGACACGAATATCAGGAGGTGGGGCCACTGGGGAACATCTTAGAGTCTGACCCTGAGATACTGTGATTTCCTAAATGATGAGACATAAAGGTGTCTTTTGTTATTCATAACAAATCCTTTTCAACAACACCTGCATTTATGTTAATGAGATGACTTTTGGAAAACCCCTAAAGATGGGGGTTGGTTGCCAGGGGGAACCAACCAGATGATTAGATGAACTTTTAGTCCCCAAACTCCTGGTATGGGAGAGGAGTTGGAGATTGAGTTCAATCATCAATAGCCATTGATTTACTCAATCATGCCTTTGTAATGACGCCTTCGTAAATATCCCTTAAGTATGGGATTCAGAGAGCTTCTGGGTTGATGAACACACTGAGGTGCTGGGAGGGTGGCGCACCCAGAAAGGGCATGGAAGCTTCGTACCCCTTCCCCACATCTTGCCCTATGCATGTCTTCCATCTGGCTATTCCTGAGTTATAACCTTTTGTAATAAATTGGCAATAGTAAGTAAACTGAGTTTTGTGAGTCGTTCTGCAAAAGATTGAAACTGAGGAGGAGGTTTGGGGAACCTCCGATTTATAGCAGGTCTGTCAGAGCACAGGTGACAACTTGGCCTTGTAATTAGTGTCTGAAGGTGGGCAGTCTTATGGGGCTGAGGACTTAACCCATGGGTTCTGTGCTAACTCCAGGTAAGCAGTGTCAGAATGAAGTTAAATCTGTTGGACACCTAGTCAGTGTCTGCTGAAGCGTGGGAGAGTTCCTCAGTGTGGAAACTCCTTATTCAGTTGGCGAGCAAAAGTGTGGAGTGCTGTAGTAGAGGAGAGGAGAAACACGGAGAGCTTTCCCTTGCTGACCCCCACAGCTGGGCAGGAAGGACTATGGGTGATCACCAGCTCTGTCTCCACCCTGTGTCTCTGCAGCTTGTAAAGTGTGCTCTTGGAGTTTTCTGGCCTCTTCTCCTATCGGCCACAGGCTGAAAAGCTTCACATTCTGGCTGGCTCCTCCTGACCTCGTTGTCTTGCTCGGCTGCTCCCTTATACTTCTGTCACTTCGCACACTCCCTCATCGCAAACCAACCCCCTGCTCAGATTTTAAATGATTTTTCTGTTTTGCACAAAGAGGCAAATTAACTTCAATTTCAAAAGAGCGTCCATGTTCCGAGCTCACAGGTGGAGTGACGAGGCTGTTTTGCGCCTGATCCGACCCCAGGGCTCCCTCTTCTTAGATACAGGAAGAAAGCTGAATTGTCAGCATCTCTCCTCTCACATGCTCAGGATGCCACCTGGAAGAGGGAGCCGAGATTTCTTTCACACGTGCAAATTAATAACTAGCCTTCTGCACTCCTGCATGTACTGCTTGGAGAACGTGATCAACCTAACTATACTTATGAATCCCCTCCAGGGGCGCATCTCTCTTGTTGCACAGCAGCTGGATGTCATCCCCACCTTTGGTGGCATTTATGGGTACTCTGCTGGACAAGAGGCTCCCATGGCCCTGACTTACACCAATATCCCCAATCCCTGTTATGGGCTTCTCAGAGAATTTTGTTAATAGCCTCCTATCAATAGGTCCTGACTACTGCAATCCCTAGCATCTTTCCAAGACATTCATGCATGTATTAGGTATGCGCCGAGACTCTGAGGACTTTCAAACCACTGAGGTGAAGAAATTCATACCTGTTACCAGTACATTAGACAAAAAGCATGGCACTAACAATTAGATCCTCTCTCGTGCCTCTAGGACACACTTTAGTACGCATTAATCTGTTTATTGAGGACACATTTGCTTCAATCTATTTAACCTTTGCACTGGCAGAGCAAACAGGAACTTTCCTAAATAGTTACAATCACTCTTAAAAACTCCATTCAACGCCTAAATTTTCAAAACAAAAATAGATCATTCACTAAATACAAACCACTGTGTCAACTGATGGGGGCCACACAAAGAAACCAGAGCTATGGTCTTGCTGTTTAAGAAGGCACAATTAGGGCTTCCCTGGTGGCGCAGTGGTTAAGAATCCACCTGACAATGCAGGGGACACTGGTTTCAGCCCTGTTCCAGGAAGATCCCACACACCGTGGAGCAACTAAGCCCGTGCGCCACAACTACTGAGCCTGCGCTCTAGAGCCCACGAGCCACAACTACTGAGCCCGCGTGCCACAACTACTGAAGCCCGCGCGACTAGAGCCCGTGCTCCGCAGCAAGAGAAGCCATGACAATGAGAAGCCCGTGCACTGCAACGAAGAGTAGCCCCCGCTCGCCGCAACCAGAGAAAGCCCGCGCGCAGCAACGAAGACCCAATGCAGCCAAAAAAAAAAAAAAGGCACAATTAGTTGTATGGTTAAAACCTACACTCATATTAAAAAAGTTCACTCTGCAGTAAAGTTTGGCCGGCTCAGTCCTCCACACTTGCTGTGCCAACCTGTTTCCCCATTAGAGTTGAAGCTCCTTGAACATGGACTGCATATGTTCTCTCTTTATCCTTCAAGTTGAGTCTTGAGTTCAAGATTCCTTTTAGAAAATAGATGACTATTTTTCGGTGTAAATTACTAGATCGAGAATATTAGCAGAGAAAAAAATAAACTAAAGACCAAGGTTATGGAGAAGGGCCAGTGTGCCTTCCCCTCTGCAACATTCTCTCCCAGCCCAACAAATACTAAAGCAATCTGTTCTGGAACTAGCTTCTTTGGTATTGCAGTTGGTGGACATTGCCACAGTGCCCCCTTTGCAACAGGAAGCTCAATTACTATCTCCATTCACAAAAATCACATATAGGATGCATATTACTAAAAATTCAAAATGGGACTCAGATAAATGACAGTCTCTCCACTTATGCTTGTGGATCACCTGGGTCTTTCTTTGTCTTCCTGAACAGGCAACACTCTTTTCATTAGAAGCTATCAGGCGTGTCATCATTTCCAGTACCCTGTCTCATTCCCTTGTGCCGTTCAGTCTGAAGTTGTCTCATGGCCAAATTTAAGATTCTTTCGAGGCGCTGAATCATTTCTCCACCAGTTCTGTAGCTATTATCCTTGTCTTATGAAGTCTGCTGATATCTGTAGAGTCAGAGCCAAAAGCAGCCTTGGGGAGATGTCCTTAAGCCCAAATAGCGTGTGTGCAAATGTGTCACAGGGAGACATTATCTAGACATTGTCTCCTCTAACCTTTGAAGAAGCCATATAATGCTTTCCTGAGCTGGAAAGGGACACCAGGACTGATTATTGCTCATGAAAAGCTGTGAAATAATGGAGGCAAGTGCTTTCTGGTGTATCCTTATAAGAATAAGAAACATTTGGAAGGGTAAAGAGATTAAAGAAGGAAAACCGCAACATTTAATGGAGAGAAGCTATTTCAGGCATAATGTCATGTGGGTTTTCATATCTCCAGTGTTCTCTTTAGAGACTGGAATTTCTCTGGTGAGGGATTATATCCCTTTTGGGGGACGAGGAATCAGGCATCTCAAAAGGAAAATCAAATGGCTTTTCATCTCTCAGTTGAAAGTCCTTTATTAGGAACCAGGACCTTTAAATGTGCCTTTCTCTGAATTAATTTTCATTTTCCAAAAACATGTGCAGGTGTCTGAATCAGACAGAGTGAAAGCAGGTGTGGGGAAAAATAATTACCTGGTGCCTATACACAATCTCATCTCAGAAGGATACCTGCAAAGCCATTTGATAAAATTGTTTCTCCGGTCCAAAATGAAAAGGTTATGAGAGGTGAAAATCCATGATTTGATTTTTGTGGTCTTATCTATCTTCTTTTTTCCCCAACAATAGAACTTCAGTTATCAAAGGCTTGCAATTGTGAAAAGACAACTGCTTTGTAAAAGCAAAACTTCAGCTATTGCAAGTAAGCATTAAAATGCAAAGCATCAACTGCCGCTTGCCAGAGGGAATAAATATTGTAATAGCTTTCTTCAGAATGCTTGTTAGAATGCCGGCCTGGATAACCCCTGAGGTGGGTGACATTAGAGATAATCAATTTAACGCATATGTTTAAAGTCTGTTCAGTAAGGGCAAAACAGACCCCCCCACCCAATCATATTTGGGATATATCGCTACATGATAAACTGAAGGCAGTTAGACAACCTAGGATACCAATACTAAGAACAAGTTATGTGATTAGCAAAGCCTTATGGGGTTTAATTTTACTATGGGGTTTAATTTTATTATTTTATATAATCTCACCAGGCACATTTCCACTAATATGTTTATTGCTGTTTTTCAGTGGCTTGATACATCCTTGTGTTGATTAAATATAGATCAAAAGATTCTTGATCATGGAACCAGTGTTCATTTCTGGTTTTGATTTAAGAAGATTAGTAACTGATAATTATATCGGCCTCCCTCTTCCTGACTTAGTACTTCCTACTAGTGAATCATTCAACTATGACTGAATTGCAGGGATAGTGCAAGAATTTACAAACACTTAACAGGTTTATTAGCAGATGAGCTAAGCATTCTAATTTGGCAACGACACCTTTAAAAAAAATGTAATGAGGCAATGTTCAAACTCCTTAGCTTCTAGCTTCATCTCTGGTGCCATAACTTATATTCAACACCAAACTACAGTGGTTCCCCATGTACCATATTGATTTTCCTTCTTGGGCATTTGCTGGTGTGGTCCCCCTTTGCTCGGAATGCCCCAAGCAGTATACATATTCTCTGAGCTTTATGCTTCTACCCTGTCCCTTAGCATCTTGTAATTATTACAATTAGAACTCTAACACAGCTCTTTCACTCTGTTTCCCCCACTATAAAGTTGTTCTTTTGAAGAACACCAAACATGCTTTATTCATCTTTTTTCTTCTGCGGTCTAGCACCTAACACATAATAAGTACTCAGTAAATATTTGTTAGAAGAAAGACTGAATGACTGACTGAATGGATGAATGAAGCTTTGAGCTCCTTAAAACTCAGCTGTAGGGGATAGGGCAAATATCAGTTAAGTTTCCTTGGTTGAAATAACAAAAACTGCCTCTGACAAGCCTGAGCAGGAAGAGAGAGACTATTCGGAAAGCTACTAAGATAGCTCAAGAATAAGAAAAAGGGATGAACAACCCAGCTTTGTGATGACAGTACTCAGCACAGTTCTGAGTATTCAACCAAGGCAAGTTCATAAAACTTCTAAGGTGCTGCCATCAGGTGGGAAGTTGCAACTACCTCCTGTCCCTGTGTGTTCAATGCCAAGAGAGAGGAGCTGACTGGCCCAGAGAATCTCTAGTGCTCACCACTTAAGATCAGAGGGTTAGGACCTATTATAAGTGTCTGTGCTGGGAAAGTGTCTGTGCAGACATTAGTACTAGCTGCCAGAAGACCTAATCCTCAAAGCCTATGGTACAGAAGGGCTGGAGGGAGAGACTGAATGTAGACACCTTTTCTATTATACTTGAAGATCTGTGCATTTTTGAAAAGTGAGTACAGGGGATGGCTTTCAGAAGTTTCATGGCTTTTTGAACAACTGCTTCCTCTAGTCTTCTTTCTGCTTTCCTACAATGCTTCATCTATTTTGGTGTGAGCAGAATTATCATGGGGGTTTGGAATAAAAGTATTGAAACATGCTCTACTCACATTTATTTTAGCTCATACTTTTTAATGCCCATTTTTTGGCATAATTTGTTAGATTTATAATATATTACATATGTGTATAAGATACGAACACTTACACATAAAGAGGCATTTAATTACTTTTTTACATCAAAGCTGTGTGATCAAAATATTTGGAGAAAACTGTTCTGAAGGACTTAAAGTCTATTAAATTTGAAAGCTATTAGAAAACCAGCACTGGAAAGCTAATAAAACACAGATATTAATAACAATAATAAAACTTTGTAACATGGCAAACTATTTATTGAAAAATAATATAATATATAAAATAACATATTTTAATATATAAATAACTATGTTAATATTTTTATTATAAAATAAAATAGTTTATTTTTCTGTCTTAGGGACCTGATGAGGTTTCATTGTGATGGTATTCTGTTAAGGTATAGGCTGCTTAAGTTTTATTTAATCTAACATTTTTCTCTTTTCCTCCTGAAAAAAAAATCGCAAATATTTCCTGTGATTGTAATAGCAACACCTAATTATACAATAGCTTTCTTCAAGCAAATACATAAAAAATAAATTCTTCAAATGATTTCATCAAGTAATGAGTATTATATGAAACTTATGGGGAGAAGTGACTTGTTTGCTTGGCATATATCCCAAACTTGATGTTCTAGTTCAATACCAACAGGCTTGAAGAATTTAAAAGAAAAAGTGATGCTATTTCTAGATGTACGATTGTCTATTTTGTGATCAAAGTAATTAAAACACAAAGTGAAATCTTTCAAGTGAAGTTGTTTCTGTTGGAAAAGCCAAATGTATGGCACCTTTCTAAGAAATAAGAAAACAGAAAAGCAAATAAGACTGTGTTTACTTGATCAAAGTCAGTAAACAATTCATCTGAGTGTGAGAGATTCTATCAGTCAGCAGTGTTATTTTTTACTGCACAAAATACTGATTTTACCTCTACTCTTTCATTTCATTTTATTTTGAATTGGATTGGGTAGGTTGGTGGTGTCAAGCATACACACGTTAGGGAGCTTCATCCTTTCTCCTAGCATCAGGCATTTTGTGGAATAGCTTCAGTGATGGTAACACACCTTTTTTTTTCTTTCTGTTCCTTACTCATTTGGGGACAGAATGGGCAGGTTCAGCTCTGTTCTTTCCTTCTTTTATTAGATCTGCCTGCCTGTAAAGAGGGTTCAGTCTGATTGTGTTGAACTGATTATAAAATTGACCAATTCTCCACTTTTTCCTGCCAAGATCAGCAGGACCTTTGGGCCAACTCATAGACTTGTGAGCACAGATAAATGTTTCTTACGTAGACCACTATGATTTGGCAGTTGTTTGTATACCTCATTAATGAGACAGTGGAAAATTGATACATTTGATTTTCCTATGCAGTAAACTTACTAGGACAGGCTCTGCTCCTCTAGAGGAGAAACGTCCTTGCCCAGCACTATGACTTTCTAACACCATTTTGACTGTAGATCTAAAGCCATACTTTCTTTTTTTTTTAATTTTATTTTTAAATTATTTTTTAAACATCTTTATTGGAGTATAACTGCTTTACAATGTTGTGTTAGTTCCTGCTGTATAACAAAGTGAATCAGCTATACGTATACATATATCCCCATATCCCCTCCCTCTTGCGTCTCCCCTCCCATCCTTTCTATCCCACCCCTCTAGGTGGTCACAAAGCACCGAGCTGATCTCCCCATGCGATGCAGCTGCTTCCCACTAGCTATCTATTTTACATTTGGTAGTGTACATATGTCAATGTAAAGCCATACTTTCTAATCAGCTGATCAGAATTGAGGTTGATATTTTGGTCTCCACTTATGTATTTCCTGTGTCTTTTCGCAGCTGACTCCAAACTCAGGGATAGCAGAAATGGTGTGATGAATTGATGCCCTAAAACTAATGTCCAGCTAAATACTGTTGTGGAAAAAGAATTTTACACAGAGTATATAGAATTTATATAATGTGTATTTGTGTGATTGCATCAAAAAATAGTATAATTATTATCGTAAGTTATTACAACTGGTTACCATTACTAAAATATGTTTACCTGGCCCAGTTGTATGCTAAAATGAAAAATAATCTGCCATTAGACAGCAGAATTCTTAATGAATAATTGACCAAGTTATATATTATCAGTTTTGTGTTTGTAAGGGCTGTTGAACTCACCATAAGGAAAGCAACTCTTCCCAATTATGTATATATCCCTGACAATCTATAAGACTCGGACATATTTCAGGGAATAAGAAATATGGTGAGTCACACATTTGTTCATGTTTATTTTTTAGGCCAACTTATAGTATATGAAGGGATTTTTCAGAGACATGTACCTCAAAATCATTCAGTTATTCAATCATTCAACAAACATTTATTAAGCAGCTGCCATGGGGGCAGGCTAGTAGTACTGCTGGCAGTGCAAGACATACAACAGTCAACTGGGTAGAAAAAGTCATGGCTTTATGGAGCTTATATTTTAGTGCAGTATATAGACAATAAACAAGTCAATCTATAAATAATCTGTATTACCGTGTTGGTATAAATGATATGAAGAAAATAAATGAACAGGGTAAAGGGAGAGAGTATAATGGAGAGGGGTGCCTACTTTAGATAGAGTGGTCAGGGAAGCCCTCTGTGAGGAACTCATATGAGAGCAGATGCCAGACTGAAGTGAGAATGTGAGCCATAGAAATATTTGTGGGAGATATACCTCAAACAGAGCGGACTACAAGTGTAAAGAAAGTAATGAGTGTGAAAACAAAGAACATATTATGCAGAGGCAGTTTTCTTCTTACAGCCTCAAATTGTATCTCCCATGGTATATATGATTCTTTGAAAGGAGTGAGAAGAGGTCAGAAGCAAAATGGCAGCATGAGAAAGAAGAGGTGAAACTAAGAAGGGACAACTGGGTACTCATTCAGAAAAGGGTGTATCAAATCATCACAGAAGAAAATGGCTATCTATAGATGTGCTTATTTGCAATCATGGCAAAAAATATTTTCTACTTAGAGCAGAATTGTGATTGAGTGGTTGTATATAATGGAATAAAAACTGCCTATTGATTGTAAGTCAACCCTCTGCACACATTCGTTTGATAGTGCTGAGCTATCATTAAGACTATATTTGGCTATTCTATAGACCAATATTATCTACCTAGTACCTTCAATTCAGATATATTCTCTGTATTAATGAACAAACTCATTACTAGTAAGTTAATAAATAAAATATTTCATGAATAATCCTTTGTTGACATTAAAATGATGATACTAACCTGAATACACTAACCTTCTCTTTACCTGGTATACTGGGTTGAATAGGTGTCCCCCCAATATCCATGTCCAATAAGAACCTGTGAATAAGACCTTATTGAAAATAAGGCCTTTGCAGATGTAATCGACTTAAGATGAGGTCCTACTGGTCTAGGGTAGGCCCTTAAACCCATGGCACAGATTGTCCTTCTCCAGAGGGAACATGGCCTGCTAAAACCTTGACTTTGAACTCTGAGCATCCAGAATTGTGAGAAATAAATTTCTGTTGTTTTAAGCCACCAGGTTTGTAGATAATCTGTTACTGTCTTCCTAGGAAAGTAATGCACCTGGAATGAGATCAGAGGGGTACTCATTCTTCTGGCTGAGAGTGAACATACTTGGTTGATGGTTTTCAGAGCATTAAAATATGATAAAATACATTCAAAATTAGTTATTTTGATATACCAACAGCTCATACAATTCAATAACCAAACAAACAACCCAATCGAAAAATGGGCAGAAGACCTAAATAGATACTTCTCCAAAGAAGACATATAGATTCACAATGGGCACATGAAAAGATGCTCATCATCGCTAATTATTAGAGAAATGCAAATCAAAACTACAATGAGGTACCACCTCATACCAGTCAGAATGGCCATCATTAAAAAGTCTACAAATAATAAATGCTGGAAAGGGTGTGGAGAAAAGGGAACTCTCTTCCACTGTTGTTGGGAACGTAAACTGGTGCAGCCACTATGGAAAACAGTATGGAGATTCCTCAAAAAACTAAAAGTAGAGTTGCCATATGATCCTGCAATCCCACTCCTGGGTGTATACCCAGACAAAACTATAATTCGAAAAGATACATACACCCCTATGTTCACAGCAGCACTATTTACAACAGCTAAGACATGGAAACAACCTACATGTCCATCAACAGATGAATGGATAAAGATGTGGATACACACACACACACACACACACACACAAAATGGAATATCACCCAGCCATAAAAAAAGAATGAAATAATACCATTTGCTGCAACATGGATGGACCTAGAGATTATCATACGAAGTGAAGTAAGTCAGAAAGAGAAAGAAAAGTACCATATGATATCACTTATATGTGGAATCTAAAATATGACACAAATGAACTTATCTACGAAACAGAAACACACTCACAGATGTAGAGATCAGACTTGTGGTTGCCAAGGGGCAGGGGAGTAGGGGAGGAAAGACTGGGAGTTTGGGATTAGCAGATGCAAGCTATTATATACAGGATGGATAAACATCAAGGTCCTACTGTACAGCACAGGTAAACTATATCCAATATCCTGTGATGAACCATACTTGAAAAGAATCTGAAAAAGGATATATATATGTACAACTGAATCACTTTGCTGTATGGCAGAAATTAACACAACATTGTAAATCAACTATACTTCAAGACAATTTTTTAAAAAGCTAGTTATTCTGAGTAAAATATAATATTTCTTGAAAGAATCAGAAAACATTTCAGGACTTCTTAGGGTCACCATGAAGATGATGTAAATTTTCTCAACTTATATTGTTTCATTGTAAATAACTTGAAAAAGTAAAATAAAGTTAAAATATCCTTCTATAGAGCAATAAAGACTAATAGTTTAGGAGGCTTATTTATTTAACAAAAGCTTATGGAGTGTCAAGCACAGTACTAAGTGTTGAGATAAACAGATAAATATTTTTGAGTTCGATCCTTACAGAGAAATTTTGATATAATTTGAGAATTCCCTTAAAAATAATTTTTAGTTGTTCAGATCAGTGAAAGTTTGTATATTTCATAATATACTGCCTCTCCACTTGTCTTTTCCCTATTCTCTATGGGTAATTAAGGAATGAAGTGGAACGCTAATGAACATGTTTCCTCAAGAATGTCAAGACTAATTTTATCCTAATTGTTATGACCCATATGTCAAAAGAATCTTAAGAGTGGGGTAGAAAATAAAATTTTAGGCAAAGCCAGAGGGTAATTAATGCTGTGGTATATGTCAGACCATGCCTGGCGAGGATATTAAAGTGCTTCAGTCAAGTCAAAGTTTTGACTAATGTTCAGAGCTTTCCTGTTGACTTTATAGCCTGAACTAACAATATAGACCATTTGTTATTGTCAATGCCTGAGGCTGCATCTGAAAATGTCAATGGGAACAGCAACGATTCTCTGAATAAAATGTTACGTTTACTAGCAATAATTTCAAAGTCTACATTCTCAGTTCCTCATTCTCAGCCCCTTCTTTCTGAATATTTTTCAGAACACTTCAGCTGCAGAGAGTGTATGTGGTATGTACCAGGTTTAGAGGAGGGTTTAAATTCTACTAGAATTTAGGAAGTTTTTCTGTTTTGCTGTAAAATGTGTGGCACTAGAGGGAATGATTAAGAGCTCTCAGGCATCCAATATAACTCAGTATTACTACTCAATCATACAGACACTCAGTAATTATTGAATAAATGCACAAGAAGCTGCAGACACCATAACAATTTAGAAATGGTAAAGGACCTAGGATTGTTCAACTTCAAGGAAGAAGGCTGAACAGTGACTTAGTACCAAGGCAAACGGCAGACACTATTATGCAAAGTGTGACATGGTAGAAAGACTTAGGCTTGAAATACTGTTCAACTATGTGCTGTGTGATGTTGCAAAAGTTATTTAAACTTTCTTTAAAGAAAGTTTGTTTGTTCTTTAAACATCTTTAATGTAGGGATAATGATACTGATACTGCAGGGTCCTGTGACCACTGGAGCTAGGCTCACATAGGTGCTGAAACAATGGTATGCTACCATTATTTCTATGCATTCCACATATGAAAAGATCCTTGAAGCTAAGGATCATGCATTACTAATCTTTTTATACCATAGAGCAGTTAGTTCAATGCTTGACACACAATGGGAATTTAATATGTGTTAGTTGAATTAAAATTCAGTATGTTGAAGAAAACTTAAGCAGTTGATCTAAGAAATGGAAAATTGTATTCAAGCCAAATTTGAGGATTATAACCAAAGAAGAGTATCTCAGAAAGCTCTGAGAACTGTTCTGCCCTTTACAAGTCAAGGCACGGTTATGTAAGTTTTTTGAGACAGAGGGCTGTATATCAAATGATGTATTATTGAAAGTTTACATAATTCAGATCTAAGCTTCACTGTGGCCCCTTACGAGATCAAGAAGGAATTTCATCTTTAAGGAGCTGTCTTATTGCTGCTAGGAGAAAGTTGCTGTTTATGGTTGAGCAGGTATTTCTGCTGATGGGGAAGGTTTGGTCCACGCATAACATAGACACATGATGCACAGTGGGGGGAGAGAGGAGGCCAAAGGGCACAGAAGATTCTTGGGTTTATATTTTTCTTGTCTTGAATGAATAAAATATGAATTTTTTATAAAATATGAATTTTATTTCACAAATATATATGATTTGTTTAGACATAAAAGAAACGTTTTTTTTTTAAATTGGATATGTTCTGCTAATTTCTGGACCAATGAGGAGAAAGAGTAGAATCTTTTTAGGCTTTTAGAAATAGTAGATTCTAGTGTGTTTGAATGCTTAGGTATAGTTTAACCTCCCCACCACGTAAGGCAGCATATCTGCCATAAGATTCTATGTGATCAAGGGCCGGGGGCTGGGTGGGGGGACAGCCACTTGACTATGTCTGCAGGAATAGAAGGTAAAGACCTGCTACTCAAGGTGGCAATTGATGCACCTCTAGTGTCTGCATATCTATTTTGCTTTTTTTTTTTTTTTAAAGAAAAAAAGATTTGCAAGAGTGATTGCTTACCTGAGAAGTTGAAAAAAAAAAAAATACCAGACTTAGGTAGAAGAAATGGGAACATAGAGAGGTTTAATATTCCTACTTGTTTACGTTAGTGCATTCTGAATCAAAAACTCTCAAGTCTTCAAAACTATGGGAAGGAGGGCTGTGACGGGGACTCCTTTTCCTATTCAAGGGAATTAGGGCCCAAACAGAAATCAATGTACTCTGTGTGTAGGCCCATTCTGAACGTGGCTTTATTCTTCCTATACGTAAATGGAGTTTAGAGGATTTAGAAATTGGACCTCCTCAAGTTTTACCAGGCTGCAGCTATTATGTCAAGTTTTAGGGACATTCATGCTTGCCCTTGGGTCTAAAATCGTAAGTAAAATGGTGTCTCCAATTATTAACTCTGTAGCAATATAGAGAATAATTAACTCACTGAAAATGTGTTTAATGGACTTATTCTCATGTCTTTTAACTAAGTTTTTCCCAAAGTTCTGGCTTATTCCTCCCAATACCTAAAAGAACACCCACATAGAAGATAACAGAGCTAAGCTTTCTTTCCATGGCAACCATTTCCTCACTGACTGGAGTCCTACCTTTGTTCAAGCCAGCAGCTAAGCTCTGACTGTTTTGTTTTCTAATTCTGTATGTTTGCAAGCTCTTGAAGAACTTTTTATTCTGTTTACCTCTTTGATTGCTCTGAACCAGATAAAATGGATTCTGTTGAATGCCGACATTGTGTGATTCAATTTGCATTGCTATAATCCTCCCACCCACACCCCCCTTTTTTCACTTTTGCTGATAATCATTCCTCTTAACTAAACATTATAATTAGCATTTTGTTTCTTAACAGCCGTTTTCCCTCTAGTCATTTTAAAAATCATAAGAGAAAATTTGTGTTTTTCAAGTCATTTTTGTCTTCAGATTTCTAGTTTTAATTGTTTTTCTCATCTGCTGTTCTTCAGAAATAATTCCTTTTTCATATAATGCAATTTTAAATAAGTTTTGTACAAAAATGGTTCTTGAGTATTTGTTTTCCTTCCAGTTTTTTGATCTTTTATTTCAGTACATGAAAAAAAAAGTCTTCTGGAAGATTTTCATTAAACAAATGAGTCCCATGATTTATTTTCTAAGATTTGCAATCTCTTTATTAAGGCATGAGATACCCAAAGTCTAAACCTAAAAATAATTTGAGAACATATATATCTAACTTGAGAATGTTAAATTATGAGGCATACAGATGAATCATATACTTAACATGATTCTTTATAAAGAGCATTTCCATAAATACCTTTAAACAATGTCTGTCTGGCATATATAATTAATAGACTCCTAGAATTTTAGAGTAGAAAGACGTTAGAAATATGATTCATAAAAATTAGAATAGAAAGATGTTAGCAATATAATTTCCAAAAATTGAAACTATTAATGTTTTTGTGCAACATACTTATTCATAGAAATTTAGGTAAAGCAGAATCAATTAAGAGTCTTTGCAATAAGATGTGATGCAGTAAAAATTTAGTTCAGATGAATCTCTACTGGTAAGGTATTCCAATGCAGTGAGAGATCTATTTTAAGCAGACATCTGATTTCATGCTTAAAGAAATTCGTTTTACTTGGGTTTACTTTGAGAAATGTTACCGATCAATGATTAACATTATTCCTTAGCTTTTCCAACTTTGCAATAGTGTTCATGAATATTAATCATTTAATTTCCTCTTTGCCTGATAATATAAGTTACCAAAGGTCAGGAGTGCAGAAGGTACACCAGTGTCTAATGGAATGTGGAAAGTAAACCACCATTTAACAATCCACAAGACCAACCTTTAGCCTGGAAAAATAATGCTCTCTGAACTGTGCCTAGATTGGACATTCTGGATTTGCCCTTGGGATATATGATCATTTACAGACGTGTATTTTTTTTTTGCCCTTCTTCAGCAGCCACCAGCCACTTGAATTATTTTTACTTTCTAAGAAGCTTGTATATCTCATATGTGATCAAAAAGTATTTATGAATTTGGTGAAGGAATGCAAGGGCAGTAAAATTAATCAGAGAAAAGCTATAACACATATCCCATTAGGTAACAAATACTAAAAATAACAATTACGTGCATAATAAGCACAGTTTCATACTATGGGACTCAGCTTAAACATTATTTTTTATTGTTATTTTGTCAGCTTATATTAAAATTTATAAACAATATTTAAAATGTTTAAGAACTGTTGTGAAAAATCCATGTTTATAAAATGGCAAATACATAAGGCAAATCTCTGACTTAGAAAGTTGGTAAAAGCATTGGGAAAGAAAACAAAACAAAACCTAAGCAACCATCTATCTCCAGTCTTTTCTATATTATTTTCCAGGAAATATTTTCCAGCCTCTGATGTAAGATCCATCTAGTATACTGTCATTTAAATTACCACCTTAATAAAAGTACTCCCCTGACCATCCCTTTAAAAGCAGATTAAAATAGGAAAAAAATGCAAGGAGAAAAATAAATGAATCTTATAAAAGATCCATATGGACCTAGAGATTACTTGTATATGTTATGATGCACTATGTGTTTCTTCATAATTGATACAGAAAGGTGAGGTAATATATAGCCTGATTTGACTATCCTACAAGTTACAAAGACAAAGATATAAACATTTTCTATATAATTTAAAATGGAAAGGATACACTCATATCGACCATTTGTGATTTTGCCAAAGTTCATTTTTGAGGAATCACATGGTGTAGTTAAGAGAAAAGTATATCCAGATGTGGAGCCGGGGTGCCCAGGCTTGAGTGCCCTTCATACTTGGCAAGCTGCCTGACCTTTTCTGGCCTCAGTCTCCTCAGTATAAAATGGGCATAACAGTAGTACTATCCTAAATATTCCACAGGGTTGTTTTTAAGTATCAAATGATAGATAAATATATCAAGAGCATTCTGAATATTATAAGACTATTGTTACTATGCAAATATTTTATTATTACTCTACACACTAAAAGAACTAAAAAGGCAATGCACCAGCAACCTCAAGAAGAAACTACCAGAGAAATAATCATACTGATATTCCACCTTACTTCCCTTTTTTTTTTTTTTAAAAGGAATCAGAGGGCTTCCCTGGTGGCGCAGTGGTTGGGAATCCACCTGCCAATGCAGGGGACACGGGTTCGAGCCGTGGTCTGGGAAGATCCCACATGCAGTGGAGCAACTAAGCCCGTGAGCCACAGCTGCTGAGCCTGCGCTCTGGAGCCCGCGAGCCACAGCCACCAAAGCCCGCATGCCTAGAGCCCATGCTCTCCAACAAGTGAAGCCACCCCAATGACAAGTCTGTGCACCGTAACGAAGAGTGGCCCCCACTTGCTGCAACTAGAGAAAGCCCACATGCAGCAACAAAGACCCAACTCAGCCAAAAATAAATTAAAAAAAAAAAAAAAAAAGGAATCAGAATTGTATAGTTGGTGAGACAAAACAATTAAGCAATTTGCCTTTGAGTGTACTGCCAGTTAGTGGCAGAACCATGACTGTTTTCCTTGTATATATCATGAAAGAGCTTAGTTATCAGGAAGTGATCATATGATACAAAAAGAAAATATAAAAATCTTAAAAATCTGGAACTAAATGAAACCAAAGTATCGCCCAGATACTAAAACAACAACAACAACAAAAATGTAAAAGTTAGAGGATGATCTCTCAACGTCTGTATATTTTTATTAATTCATTTATTCATTATTTAATGACAACTTATATACAGCTCTGCGCTAGAGAATCAAATGTTAATAGGACACAATTCTTGCCTTAAAGCACTCACTGTGACTTGATATGCTTTCTCTTTTACATCTAAAGATTTGACAGTGAAAGACTTTTAAAAAAAGACTCTGAGACATTCTATATTCATGCGGTCCAATATTGACTGCAAAGGATCTCTGAGACAAGACAGACCGATAAGTCAAGGGCCGTACCTGCAAGGAGCATGCAAACTAGGGGCACAATAAGTTTTATATTTTTGTTCATATATTTTAGGCAGATTTTTTCCAGTGGAATTAGGAACATTATGAATAAACCAATGCTACTGGAATAATATGCTTCCCTTAATACGCTGGCTAAAGTTTTACTACAATTTCTGTCAAGTTCATGTAAATACCACCACATTCCTGAATCACATTATTTCATTTACCTTTGTTTCCCAATAGAAATGGAATAATTTTTACAAGTAAACTCATATAGTTTACTTTATGTGAATATTAATTGTACTCCAGGCAGGACGGGTAATTAGGCATGGCTTACTTCTGTCCCCACTCCCCACAACCTAAATAAAGGAGCATTGGTTGTATCTCTTTGAGGAATGAGCTTTTAGAATATTTACATTGAGGATAGAGACCACTGCTTTAAAATATCAATACCACTGCTTTTAATCAGTCTAGTTTTTAAATAGACTAGGGTAACGGGCGAGTGTTGTTAAGTAATTAAACAAGGAGGACATTAGACTGAGATGGCCCTAATGCTTCGTAGGCTATGTAAGCTAACCAAAACCTATGCCAGAGTCAATGCACTTAAACCCAAGAAAATGAAACTTCAGAATGACCAATCACAGACAGGCTACTAGGCCCTCCTAAATAAGGCAACTGCAAAAGTTATAGCCAGATAATTTCCTTGCTTTGCTTCTGTCTCTTCTCTGTAAAAATCTCTCCCCTATCTCCTGTCAGGGAGTTCTCTTAACCATTTTAGGTCTGGTACTGACCAATTTGAATAGATGTTTATTCAAATAAACTCTTGAAAATTTTAATGTGCAAAGGTGTAACAATATGGCAAAGACAATAAATATAAACATACAAGACATCTTATTTAGAATGATTTTAGTATCTTGTCAGTTAAATAAGTGAAGTATTACTTTTATGTTTTAGTGGTGTACATACACGAATATACAGATGAATGACTCCTTTGAATGAACGGTCCTGATTTTTCTAGATGTCTGGTGTCAAAATACCGTAGTCGTGTGGGCTGGTGTAACATTCTTCAAGAATTACATCAAGTGTGACCTTTTGCAACTAAGCCTTCCCCAGCTCCCACAGGCAAGTTGGTGGGTTTCTGACATGTGGTCAGTTATAGTACTTAAATGAGCGGGTTGAAATGATATATATCTTTCTTTTACAGGACTGTAATTTGTATAGATATGGACCAGAACATTTTTAAACATTTTAAATCAAGTATTCTAAAATATTGGCCAATACTTGTCACATCAAACTCTCATCAAATATTCATCCAAAGTAACAAATGACACTTTCTCTTTTTTATTTTTTACATCTTTATTGGAGTATAATTGCTTCACAATGTTGTTAGTTTCTGCTGTACATCAAAATGAATCAGCTATATGCACACACATATCCCCATAACCCCTCCTCTTGAGCCTCCCCTCCCACCCTCCCTATCCCACCCCTCTAGGTTGTCACAAAGATCGAGCTGATCTCCCCGTGCTATGCAGCAGCTTCCCACCAGCCATCCATTTTACACTTGGTAGTATATATACGTCAATGCTACTCTCTCACTATGTCTCAGCCTACCCTTCACCCCTGGGTCCTCAAGTCCGTTCTCAACATCTGCATCTTTATTCCTGCCCTCCCACTAGGTTCTTCAGTACCATTTTTCTAGATTCCACATATATGCATTAGCATACGGTATTTGTTTTTCTCTTTCTGACTTAACTTCACTCTGTATGACAGACTCTAGGTCCATCCACCTCACTACAAATAACTCAATTTCGTTCCTTTTTATGGCTGAGTAATATTCTATTGTATATATGTGCCACATCTTCTTTATCCATTCGTCTGTCGATGAACATTTAGGTTGTTTCCATGTCCTGGCTATTATAAATAGTGCTGCAATGAACACTGTGGTACATGTATCTTTTTGAATTACGTTTTTCTCACAAATGACACTTTCGCTTTGAAGCTTCTGAAGTTGTCATCAATGACTTAGATGTATGTAGTGATGTGAACAGCATCTGGTGTCATGATGTGGCAAAACATATTATCAAACAGGAGAATAGGTTGTTAATAGCCTGAAGTGACGGAGGTTGGCATATTATTTTTTTTTAATATCAGGATAAGAATAAATGTTAATGTTATCTTTTCAAAACAATAATCAATTAAGCAAAGATGTCATTTTTATCCCTGAAAAGTATGAGCAGCATTAAGAAAATGAGTTTATCGAAACAAATCATGGAGATGAGCTCATTTGTCAAATTGCCCAGTTTGGGATATTTTCTGATTCTTTTTTCTCCCTATATGTATATTGTCTGTTCTATTTATGTTCATGTCTTTCCTCTTCCTTTGAAATTTAATTTCTATGAAGACAGGATTTGCATCTTCTTCAATTTCACGCCCCCCACCCAAACTTGTATACATAGCAAACCACATCTAATTCTGAATGAATGTTTAAAAAACAAGTCTGAAACAATTTTACAACCTTGATTACTCTGTCAGGAATTACCATTATGACTAACTGACCAATTTCTACACATGGGTTTTTTGTTACATCCATCCCTGTATCTTAAAAAAAGACCTAGCAGCTTACTAAACATTTAGATTGTTTACATAATCATCAGCACTCCCCATTCCTTCTACTTCTTCTCACTTCCTTTTATTATCAATTTTTTTCTAAACAGTATGTGCACATTGTCCTAACTTTCTCATGCCCATCCACACATTCTTCAATCCACTTCTCTCTTGCCTCCCCATCCCAGCAAAACTGTCTTGTCAAGGTCTCCAAATTATTTCGATATTGTCACAGCATGTGGTCATATGACAAGATGATATTTTGAAATATTAGGGTTTTGTTGTTGGTGTGTGTTTGGTATTATTTCCTATTAGCTCTGCCTTTCCCTAGTTTAAGTGTAGCAAGGTGTCCTGTACTTAAATAATGCAAAAGGACCTGAAAGAACATAATGTGAATTCAGAGAGGGTAATAGAGTAAGATTATTGCCAGAAGATAGTGGGTAGACACCTGGATGAGTCAGAAAGGAATCAAATAAAAAAGGAAAAGAAATATTATAAAAGAATGAATAAAATGATCACACTTTGTTGACAGAATGGTTGTATCTTTAAAAATCCAGGAGACATTATTAAAAATCTACTAGATTAGTAAAGGAATTTGATAACACATCTGGATACAAGATAAGTACACAAATCAAAAAACTCTTCTCTATTAATTCTATTCTCTAGAATATTATTATTAATTCACCTAGAAATAAAATTGTAAAAATATTTCCATAGTAATGATAGCAATCATAATATAATTAAAAATGAATTTAATAAAAATATAAAAGCCTCAATGAAGAAACATGTAGGATACAAAACATACAAAAATTATAAGGACATGTTTATGTTCTTACTGAGGAATATAAAAAAGGATCAGAACAAGTGAAAATATATGACATGTTCATGCATGAGAAGACAGTATAAGAAAATGTCAATGCTCCTAAAAGTGACATAAAAACTTAATACAATTACGATTTGTATTCATTTTCTACTGCTATATCACAAATGACCTTGAATTTAGCAGTTTCAAACACACACGCACCTCAGATAAGCACTCACATTTTTTGGAAATCAATTTTAAATATAGACAATGCCTACTGAATTCGCTGACACGCAAGTGATACAGCCTTGATGGCTTAATTATTAACATCTTTTGAGTTTTTGCTATTTATTAGTTATGCTTTCATTTTGTAATAAAATTAATTCTAGTTAAGCTCTAATCTCTGTATAATATTGTAAAATTCCAGTGAAATTGTTTCACACTTCAAACGTGCTATTTGTGGTAAGTAGCTAACGTCTTTAAAAAATTAAATATCAAGGAAAATCATCATGTTCACTTTCATATTTTAAACAGGTCCACCAAAAATGTATTTCTAGAAAAATTCATGAAAGAATGTACTTATTCAGATTGCTTGCCATGTTTAGAAGCATAGATTTCTTAGTTGTAAATTTTTCTATATTCCCCTCATTCCACAGTTGAAATTGACATGGAGAATCAATAAAATAGTAATTTTGTTTCCTATTGGAAGTCAGACTATATATATTTAGAAGTGTTAGATGGTGCTTTTAATGGATAATAATACATTAAATGTTAGCAATTTGTCTATACCATTTCCACACTAATTACCTAGTATTTCATCTAAACTTCCTGTTCCTGTTCATTATCTGTATTGCTTTTAAAACTCTTTCCCTCTCTTTCCAGTAAACTGAGAAAAACAGGGAAACAGACAAATGAATTACATCAAAACAATGTGTATCCTGCCTCAGGAAAAACTAGTGATTTTTAAATGTAATTGCATTAGTTGTCCTATGTAACTGCAGACTAAAAACTGTCAACTCCAGGAGTACAATTTGCTCTTACTTACAGACACTTAAGTGTGTATGAGGAACATAACCCAATTATAAACTGGGGCTTGAACATCTATATAATCTGGCTCTACATACTGTGCTGTCCCCTGAAACAAGTGGGTAAGTATTTCTTCTTTTTATATTGTCTGGAAGAAATTTTTTAAGATTGGTAAAGACCTAGTGAAGCCATCTGGGTCTGGATTTTTCTCTGTGAGAAGGTTTTTAATTACATATCCATTTAATTGACAGATACACATGTATTTACATTGTTTATTCCCCTGGTGTCAAATTTGTTAAGTTTCATCTATTATTTCAAATTTAAAATTTATTTGGGTTAAGTACTTTCATAACAACCTGTATTCTTTTATTGTCTGTATGGTGCATAGTGATGTCTGGTTTTTTATTTCTGATGGTGGTGATCTGTGTTTTCTCATGTTTTTCTTGCCAGGGGCTTATCTAAATTTTTAATCTTTTCAAAGAACCATCTTTAGGTTTTACTGATTTTCTCCATTGGTTTTCTGCATCATTGATATCTGCTCTTATCTTTGTTATTTTTGGTCATCCAGTAGATTCTTGCTGTTCTTTTTCTAGCTTCTTGAAATGCAAACTTAAATCATTAATTATAATTCCTTTTGTGTTTCTATTATATACATTTCAAGATATAAATGTTCTGTTTATAGAAATACTAAGCTGCATCATACAAGTTTTGGCATGTTGTTCCAATATCATTCAGTTCAAAATATTTTATCAATTTCAATGATAAGTCATTCAATGATTTATCTTTTGCTCATGGGATATATAAAAGTATATGCTTAATTTCCAAATATCAGGAATTTCTCATAATCTGTGGTTGCCTATTTCCAGTTTACTTGTATATAACTGAAACTATATCTTGTTTGACTGAAATAATAGAGAATTATTTATAGTCCAGCAAATGATAAATTTTGGTAAATGTTTTATGTGTACTTGAAAATAATATGTATTTTTTTATTCTTCAGTGTGATGTTCTATTTTTGTTAAGTAGGTCAAATTTGTTAATAATGTTACTAATAACTTGGATATTATTACAAGTATTTTTTCTGAGTGTTTTATTAGTTACTGAAAGGCATTTATTAAAATCTCCAAGTATGATTTTAGATTTATCTATTTCTCCTTTTAGGTTTGACAATACATGCTTTAAATATCTTAAGGTTATGTTATTAGAAACATATACACTTGTCATTATTATAACTCCTTGTTATACGGAGTATATAAGCTCAGTGATACTTATTTTGGACTTCTGGCCTGAAAAACTACAAGGAAAAAAAAATCTGTTGTTTTAAGCCACTAAGTTTGTGGTAATTTCTTATAGCAGCATGGGAAACTAAAATAGATTTTGGTACTGGGAAGTGAGATGCTACTGTATCAAATACCTAAAAATGTAGAAGAAGCTTCAGAATTGGGTAGTGGGCAGATGATAAAAATGATAGAAAAAACAACAGAAATGATGGACCTGACTGAAAAATCTAGATGTTTAACATCTTTATTGGAGTATAATTGCTTTACACTGTTGTGTTAATTTCTGCTGTATAATAAAGTGAATCAGCTATATGTATACATATATCGCCATAGCCCCTCCCTCTTGTGTCTCCCTACCACCCTCCCTATTCCACCCCTCTAGGTGGTCACAAAGCACCGAGCTGATGCTTTGTGGTCTAGTGACAAAACATTATGCTGCTGCTTGCCACTAGCTACCTATTTTACATTGGTAGTGTATATATGCCAATGCCACTCTCTCACTTTGCCCCAGCTTACCCTTCCCCCTCCCCACGTCCTCAAGTTCATTCTCTACGTCTGCATCTTTATTCCTGTCCTGCCCCTAGGTTCATCAGAAACATTTTATTTTGATACCATATATATGTGTTAGCATACAGTATTTGTTTTTCTCTTTCTGACTTACTTCACTCTGTATGACAGACTCTAGGTCCATCCACCTCACTACAAATAACTCAATTTCGTTTCTTTTTATGGCTGAGTGATATTCCACTGTATATATGTGCCACATCTTCTTTATCCATTCATCTGTCGATAGACACGATGCTTCCGTGTCCTGGCTATTGTAAATAGTGCTGCCATGAACATTGTGGTACATGACTCTTTTTGAATTATGGTTTTCTCAGGGTATATGCCCAGTAGTGGGATTGCTGGGTCACATGGTAGTTCTATATTTAGTTTTTTAAGGAACCTCCATACTGTTCTCCATAGTGGCTGTAACAATTTACATTCCCACCAACAGTGCAAGAGGGTTCCCTTTCCTCCACACCCTCTCCAGCATTTATTGTTTGTAGATGTTTTGATGATGGCCATTCTGACCACTGTGAGGTGATACCTCATTATGGTTTTGATTAGCATTTCTCTAATGATTAGATGTTGAGCATCCTTTCATGTGTTTGCTGGCGATCTGTGTATCTCCTTTGGAGAAATGTCTACTTAGGTGTTTTGCCCATTTTTGGATTGGGTTGTTTGTTTTTTTGATATTGAGCTGCATGAGCGCCTTGTATATTTTGGAGATTAATCCTTTGTCAGTTGCTTCGTTTGCAAATATTTTCTCCCATTCTGAGCGTTGTCTTTTCATCTTGTTTTATGGTTTTCTTTACTGTGCAAAAGCTTTTCAGTTTCATTAGGTTCCATTTGTTTACTTTTGTTTTTATTTCCATTTCTCTAGGAGGTGGGTCAAAAAGAATCTTGCTGTGATTTATGTCATAGAGTGTTCTGCCTATGCTTTCCTCTAAGAGTTTGATAGTGTCTGGCCTTACATTTAGGTCTTTAATCCATTTGGAGTTCATTTTTGTGTATGGTGTTAGGAAGTGTTCTAATTTCATTCTTTTTTTTTAATAACATTTTTATTGGAGTATAATTGCTTTATAATGGTGTGTTAGTTTCTGCTTTATAACAAACTGAATCAGTTATACATATACATATATCCCCATATCTCTTCCCTCTTGCATCTCCCTCCCTCCCACGCTCCCTATCCCACCCTTCTAGTTGGTCACAAAGCACTGAGCTGATCTCCCTGTGCTATGTGACTGCTTCCCACTAGCTATCTATTTTACATTTGGGAGTGTATATATGTCCATAAATACACTACCACTCTCTCACTTTGTCACAGCTTACCCTTCCCCCTCCTCCTGTCCTCAAGTCCATTCTCTAGTAGGTCTGCATCTTTATTGCCGTCTTGCCCCTAGGGTTCTTCATGTCCTTTTTTTTTTTTTAGATTCCATATATATGTGTTAGCATACAGTATTTCTTTTCCTCTTTCTGACTTACTTCACTCTGTATCACAGACACTAGGTCCATCCACCCCACTACAAATAACTCAATTTCGTTTCTTTTTATGGCTGAGTAATATTCCATTGTATATATGTGCCACATCTTCTTTATCCATTCATCTATTGATGGACACTTAGGTTGCTTCCATGTCCTGACTATTGTAAATAGAGCTGCAATGAACATTGTGGTACATGACTCTTTTTGAATTATGGTTTTCTCAGGGTATATGCCCAGTAGTGCGATTGCTGGGTCGTATGGTAGTTCTATTTTTAGTTTTTTAAGGATCATCCATACTGTTCTCCATAGTGGCTGTTTCAATTTACATTCCCACCAACAGTGTAGGAGGGTTCCGTTTTCTCCACACCATCTCCAGCATTTATTGTTTGTAGATTTTTTGATGATGGCCATTCTGACCGGTGTGAGATGATATCACATTGTAGTTTTGATTTGCATTTCTCTAATGATTAATGATGTTGAGCATTCTTTCATATGTTTGTTAGCAATCTGTATATCTTCTTTGGAGAAATGTCTATTTAGGTCTTCTGCCCATTTTTGGATTGGCTTGTTTGTTTTTTTGATATTGAGCTGCATGAGCTACTTGTAAATTTTGGAGATTAATCCTTTGTCAGTTGCTTCATTTGCAAATATTTTCTCCCATTCTGAGGGTTGTCTTTTCGTCTTGTTTATGGTTTCCTTTGCTGTGCAAAAGCTTTTAAGTTTCATTAGGTCCCATTTTTGTTTTTATTTCCATTTCTCTATGAGGTGGGTCAAAAAGGATCTTGCCGTGATTTATGTCATAAAGTGTTCTGCCTATGTTTTCCTCTAAGCGTTTGATAGTGTCTGGATTTACATTTAGGTCTTTAATCCAGTTTGAGTTTATTTTGTGTATGGTGTTAGGGAGTGTTCTAATTTCATTCTTTTACATGTAGCTGTCCAGTTTTCCCAGCACCACTTATTGAAGAGGCTGCCTTTTGTCCATTGTACATTCTTGCCTCCTTTACCAAAGATATAAGGTGACCATATGTGCGTGGGTTTATCTCTTGGCTTTCTATCCTGTTCCATTGATCTATATTTCTGTTTTTGTGCCAGTACCATACTGTCTTGATTACTGTAGCTTTGTAGTATAGTCCGAAGTCCGGGAGACTGATTCCTCCACCTCCGTTTTTCTTTCTCAAGATTGCTTTGGCTATTCGGGGTCTTTTGTATTTCCATACAAATTATGAAATTTTTTGCTCTAGTTCTGTGAAAAACGCCAGTGGTAGTTTGGTAGGGATTGCATTGAATCTGTAGATTGCCTGCACCAGTGGGAGGGAGCTGTGAAGAAGGAAAGGTTTCTACATACTAGGAAGCACCTTTGCAAGTGGAGACTGCGGGTGGCGGAGGGAGGAAGCTTCGGAGCCACGGAGGAGAGCGCAGCAACAGGGGTGCAGAGGGCAAAGCGGAGAGATTCCCGCACAGAGGATCGGTGCCGACCAGCACTCACCAGCCCGAGAGGCTTGTCTGCTCACCCACCGGGGCAGGTGGGGGCTGAGAGCTGAGGCTCCGGCTTCGGTCAGATCCTAGGGAGAGGACTGGGGTTGGCTGCGTGAACACAGCCTGAAGGGGGCTAGTGTGCCACAGCTAGCCGGGAGGGAGTCCGGGAAAAGGTCTGGATCAGCCTAAGAGGCAAGAGACTTTTTCTTGCTTCTTTGTTTCCTGGTGCGCGAGGAGAGGGGATTAAGAGCACCGCTTAAAGGAGCTCCAGAGACGGGCGCGAGCCGTGGCTATCAGCGCGGACCCCAGAGATGGACATGAGACGCTAAGGCTGCTGCTACAGCCACCAAGAAGCCTGTGTGCAAGCACAGGTCACTATCCGCTCCTCCCCTCCCGGGAGTCTGTGCAGCCCGCCACTGCCAGGGTCCTGTGATCCAGGGACAACTTCCCCAGGAGAACACATGGCACGCCTCAGGCTGGTGCAACGTCACGCTGGGCTCTGCCAGCCCAGGCTCACCCCACACTCCGTACCCCTTCCTCCTCCCGGCCTGAGTGAGCCAGAGACCCCAAAGCAGCTGCTCCTTTAACCCCGTCCTGTCTGAGCGAAGAACAGACACCCTCAGGCGACCTACACACAGAGGCAAGGCCAAATCCAAAGCTGAATCCCAGGAGCTGTGCAAACAAAGAAGAGAAAGGGAAATCTCTCCCAGCAGCCTCAGGAGCAGTGGATTAAATCTCCACAGTCAACTTGATGTACCCTGCATCTGTGGAATACCTGAATAGACAACAAATCATCCCAAATTGAGGAGGTGGATTTTGGGAGCAACAATATATATATATATATTTTTTTCCTTTTTCTCTTTTTGTGAGTGTGTATGTGTATGCTTCTGTGTGTGACTTTGTCTGTATAGCTTTGCTTTTACCATTTGTCCTAGGGTTCTGTCCTTTTTTTTTTTTTTTTTTCAGTATAGTTTTCAGCTCTTGTTATGACTGGTGTATCTGTTTTTTGCTTTGGTTGTTCTTTCTATCGTTTTTTAAATTACTTTTAAAAATTTGTTTAATGATTATTTTTTGTTTTTTTATTTTAATAACTTTTTTTTTAATAAAAAAAACAAAACTCCCATTCTGAGGGTTGTCTTTTCGTCTTGTTTATGGTTTCCTTTGCTGTGCAAAAGCTTTTAAGTTTCATTAGGTCCCACCAGACACGGACCTGCCCACCAGAAAGACAAGATCCAGCCTCATCCACCAGAACACAGGCACCAGTCCCCTCCACCAGGAAGCCTACACAACAAGCCTACACAGGAGACATAGTTATTTCCACTATTTTATCTTCCAGGTCACTTATCCGTTCTTCTGCCTCAGTTATTCTGTAATTGATCCCTTCTAGAGAATCTAGGTCTCCTTTTCACAGGCTGCAGATTCATAGTTCCCATTATTTTTGGTGTCTGCTCCCAGTGGGTGAGGTTGGTTCAGTGGCTTGTGTAGGCTTCATGGTGGAGGAGACTGGTGCCTGTGCTCTGGTGGTTGGGGCTGGATCTTGTTCTTCTGGTCAGCAGGGCCGTGTTCGGTGGTCAGTTTTGGGGTGTCTGTGAACTTAGTATGACTTTAGGCAGCCTCTCTGCTAATGGGTGGGGTTGTGTTCCTGTCTTGCTAGTTGTTTGGCATGGGGCGTCCAGCACTGGAGCTTGTTGGCCGTTGGGTGGAGCTGGGTCTTAGTGTTGAGATGGTGATCTCTGGGAGCGCTCTCACTGATTGATATTATGCGGGGCCGGGAGGTTTCTGGTGGTCCAATGTCCTAGGCTCGTCTCTCTCACCTTGGAGGCTCAGGCCTGACACCCAGCTGGAGCACCAAGACCCTGCTAGCCACACGGCTCGGAAGAAAAGGAAGGAAAAAAAAAATACCGAACAGACAGAACCCCAAACCAAATGGTAAAAGCAAAACTAAACAGACAAAATCCAAGAAGAAACATACACACACACCCATAAAAAGGAAAAAACAAACAAAAAAGAACGGACAGAACCCCAGGACAAATGGTAAAACTAAACCTAAACTGACAAAATCACATAAAGAAAGATATACATACACACAAAGAGAGAAAAAAGGAAAAAAAAATTTTTTTTAAGTTAAAAAAAAAAGGAAGAGTGCAACCAATCCAATAAACAAATCCACCAATGATAACAAGCACTAAAAACTAAACTAAGATAAGCAGAAAACCAAAAACAAATCAGATGGAGAAAGCAAATCCCAAGTCTACAGTTGCTCCCAACCTCCACCGCCTTAATTTTGGGACCATTCGTTGTCTATTCAGGTATTCCACACATGCAGGGTTTATCAAGTCTATTGCGGGGATTTAATCCGCTGCTCCTGAGGCTGCATGGAGAAATTTCCCTTCCTCTTCTCTGTTCGCACAGCTCCTGGGGTTCAGCTTTGGTTTTGGTCCCACTTCTGCGTGTAGGCCTCCCTCAGGCGTCTGTTCCCCATCCAGACGGGAGGGGGTTAAAACAGCGGCTGATTAGGGCTCTCTTGCTCACTCAGGCTGGGAGGGGAGGGTTACGGTAGCCATAATTGGAATGCAGGCTGAGTCTGCAGTGGCAGAGGCCAGCATGACACTGCAACAGCGTGAAGTGCACCCTGTGTTCTCCCGGGGAAGTTGTCCCTGGGTCACGGGACCCTGGCAGTGGCGTGCTGCCGGGGTATGGGTAGTGACCTGCGCTTGCACACAGGATTCTTGGTGGCAGCGGTGGCAGCGTTAGCGGTTCATGCTCAACCCTGGGGTCCGAGCTGATAGCCGTGGCTCGCACCTGTCTCTGAAGCTCATTTGGGCAGTGCTCTGCGTTCTGTGGGCACACGGAGCAGGAATCCCCTCTCCTCGTGCACCCCAAAACAGTGGTTTCTTGCCTCTCTGGCAGGTCCAGACTTCTCCCGGGACTCCCTCCCGGCTAGCTGTGGTGCACTAGCCCCCTTCAGGCTGTCTTCACGCAGCCAAGCCCAGTCCCCTCCCTGCCTGAATAGATTATTGATAGAAATATGGATGTTAAAGACTCTGCCAGTGAGGTCTCAGGAGGAAGGGAAGAACACAGTAGAGAAAGACTCTATCATCTTACAGAATACACATATCATAATAGAATGTTGGTAGAAATATGAACATTAAAGGTGTTGTCGTTGAAGGCTCAGAAGGAAATAAGGAAAATGTTCTTGGAAACTGGAGTAAAAAGAGACCTTTGTTATATTGTGGCCAAAAAAGTCTAACTGAATTGTGTCCTACAGTTGTTGAAAAGCAGAATTTGTAAGTAATAAACTTGGATATTTAGCTGAAGAGATTTTTAAGCAAAGTGTTGAATATGCATCCTTGCTTCTTCTTGCTGCTCATGGTAAAACTTGAGAGGAAAAAGATAAGTTGAGGAAAGGACTATCGGGGAAAAAGTAACCATCGCTTGCTGATACTGAAAGTTCTGAACCTAACAGACTGCAGAAGATGCTAAAATTAGGACATTCACTTTTAGGGAAGCATGTTCTGGAGGGAAGGCCGACCTTTTGCTAGCGGTGAAGAAATTAGGCATGGACCCACTCAGCCATCTCAACAAAAACCAGGAATAGAGATGTGATTATCTAGGAAAGACCTGTGGTCAACCCTCTTGTCTAATGCTGTTAATTCTCATAACATACATAGGAGACCTTCAAGGTTTTGGGGAATGTCATATCAGCAGAAATATTACCAGTTTAACCTGATCAGGGCAGAGACAAGATGAAGTGAAAAAAGACTGTCAGAATTCTAAAATTCTACAGGCATGAAACAGGTTTATAAAACCAATCTGCTGCAAACACGTGCTACACTTCAAGAAGAAGAAAGAATGACTCTGAGGGCAAACACTTGAGCTGTTGGTACAGAGGGCAGAACTGTAAGCCACAGAGGATTAATTTCTAGGCCTTGAAACCTACTGGAATTTTCCCGACTGGATTTTAAAATTGCTTGTAACTGATGACATCTTTCTTTTTTTAAAAAAATTTTCTCCCTTTTGGAATGGGAATGGCTATAACTGCTGTACTATACGTGTCCCATTATTGTATTTTGGGAACAGATAACTTGTTTCCTAGCTTCAGAGGTCTGCAGATGGGGAAGAATTTTACCCCATAATGAATCATACCCAGAGTCTCACCCATACTTGATTGAATTATTTAGATGATATTTGAGACTTTGGAGTTAATGAAAAATAGATGGGATTTTAGACTTGAGTTGATACTATAATGGGTTGAGACTTTGGGGGAAGTTGGGATGGAATGAAAGCATTTTGCAAGAGGGACGGATGTGACTCATTGGAAGCAAGATAATAAACTGTGAAAGGCTAAAAAATGGTCTCCTCAACATACTGGGTCCTAATCTCTGGAACCTGTTTAAGTGTTACCATATTTGGGAAAAAGTCTGTGTAGATGTAATTAAAATAAGGCTCTTGAGATGGAAAGATTATCCTGGATTAGCTGGGTGGGCCCTAAATGCAACAGTAAGTATCCATATAACAGAGAAGCAAAGAGATTTCAATGCACACAGAGAATTAGGTGATGTGAAGACAGAGCAGAGAGGTTTTAAAATTGGAATGATGTGGCAAAAGACAAGGAATGCTGGAAGTCACTAGAACTGGAAGAAATAAGGAACAGATTCTCTCCTAGAGCTTCTGGAGAGAGTACAGCACTGCCAACACTTTGATTTCAGCACAGTGATACTTAATTCAAACTCCTGGCCTCCAAAACTGTGAGAGAGAGGATACATTTCTATTGTTTTAAGCCACCAAGTTTGTGACAATCTGTTACTACAGGCATAAGAAACTAACAGAATGTATAAAGAATCAAGTGATTCAATAAGGTTAGACAGAGAATAAATGCTGAAATGTGATGGTACCCTCAAGCACATTTCCAATCCCTAAATCTATATTTGCACGTCCAGAACACCTGGGACTAACTCAAAGGAGAAAGTAAGGAGCTAGGTAGACTGGAATGACCCTTTCTAATTAGACACACGTTGTTAATTTTGTTTCCGAGTGATTCTGGTAATTTAGAGAATCTCTGTCCTGCAACAGACTTCAGAAGGTCATTCTGTGAGTAGCAATTCATAGTGTGAGCTTATGGCATTTGTGGGAATGGGACTTCAGGGAAGAATGTTTCTGGAGACCAGACTAGAAAGTTTTTTTTTTTCCTTACTTTTTTAGAAACCAGAGTCTGACCCAACTTCTTAAAAAAATTATCAGAATAGATTTGTTAAATTTCTTTATGTGTCTGGGACTATATGAAATATATTACAGATAGATTTACATGAACTGAAAAAAGTTTCTATTTATTTACAAGCTACAACAAATAACCTAAATGAAGACATATAAATAATCATTTGATGATATGAGAGACTGTTAGCTGTTTACCAAAAAAAAAAAGCCAAATCTATTTCTTCTTCCTCTGAACATGCCTAGATTACATTTGCCTGATTTAATTGAAATTAGATATGCCATTAACTCATGACACCAAGTTCTACCCAGTTGAATGTGAGTGGAAATGATATGCATTATTTTTTCTCTTCTTCCCTTGTTCTCTTCTTCTACTGGTTGGATGCAGGTCAGGATGAGAACTTTAAGGATGCTGGAGGCACAAGGTGGACAGAACACAGGTCTCTAAATCCCTGTGTGGAGGAAAAGTACTGATGACCGGGAACATCTACATCAGACTATCATAAAGCAATACACTTCTACTGTAATGAGCCACACACATATTTTTGGTCTATTTGCTGCTGCAGTCTTGCTTACTCTATTTAATATAGAAATAGGCATCTTGAAGCGAGATGCTGCTCTAATAACAGAGATATAAGACACTGGCATAACTGCTGGATGACTGGAACTGTCGAAATGGATATCATACTCTGAAATTTAACAAAGCTTGGTCTCACATTAGGCGCAACAGTCGCCTGTACTAACTTTACTAACTTTCATGTCAGATCATGTGACTGCTTGCAGCTCTAGAAAAAGTGGCTGGGAATGTGTAGCATTGACTTTGGCTTCCTGCTTTTAGTTAAGATATTCCATGTAAGGTGAACTCAAGCAAAAATTTGCAGGTTTGAGGACATATACAGAAGGGAAAATGGAAAATTGGGGTATTTCCTTGCACAGCTGGAGAACCAAATGCTCCTAATTCCCAAACAGTGGGAGCTAAGGCTGTTTCCTCTCCTTCCCAGCCTATGTTTCAGATGGTTTTGAGACAAGAGCTAGAGAGGCAGAGATAGGGCAAGGAATCAGAAAAATAATGGAGACACACTATCTATTTCTAGAAAGGTAATTTGACAATGGAGAATAGCACATGGAAATGATTGGAAGTACCAGCTAGGAAATGCACTACACTTTAGAAGGAATTACATTGCCAAAGAGACCACAAGCCTGGCTTTACAATCTTTTGACTGCTCAAGCCTCCATACTTGCACAAACTCACCTGGACAGCTCATGAACATGCAGATTCCTGGGTTCTACCACTAAGGATTCTAAGTGGCAGGCAGAATAATGCCCCTACATCCACCTCAAAGATATCCAAGTCTTAATCCTTGAAACTGTGATCTTGCATCGCAAAAGGGCTTTACAAAGGTGATTAATTTAAGGATCTTGAGATGGGAAGATAATCTTGGATGATTCAAGCAGGTACTATACAATCAAAAGAGTCCTCACAGGTGGAAGAGGGTGACAGGAGGGTTAGAGAGAGCTTTGAAGATGCCACTTTGCTGCCTTTAAAGGTGGAGGAAGGGGCACGTACCAAGAATGTGTGTAGCCTCCAGAAGCTGAAAAGGCAAGGAAATGTATTCTCACTGAAAACCTCCAAAAGGAATGTGGTCCTGATAACACGTTGGCACATTGGTCCTACTTTAGCTCTTACTGTGCTTCTCATACTCTACAGGATTGGCTCAGGGAGATTGGCCCAAAAGTACAAAAAGAGCTCAATAGTAGATTCAGATGCAGCACGATAAGGAAGGAAAATAAAGGGAAAGTAAGACAAGGGCCAACTGTGAAATGGGGTGGGCTCTGAGAACATTGTCTCTGGGACTCTCTGGTTTTATGATCCTTTTAAGTGGTTTACCCCTTGAAGAGGTGTGAAACATGCATCTGTAAAATAATTCCCACTTGAGCTTTTTGGGGATTTCTGTGGAGGAATGGTGAGACACATATAAAACAATAGATAAGTTTCAGTACATTAGATTCAATATTGATAATTTCAAAGTGAAGGTAAAAATTGTTAAAAGAAGCACATCAAGAGGAAAATATGAGTTTTCATCCATAAAACAGGTATTGAGGACTTCCTAACAATTTTTAATAAAACAAAAGTGACCTCTAAGTAAACAGAATTTCCATCCTTCAATCCAGAACTTCCCTCTTTTTCTCTGTAACTGTTTTCCTTTTGATTTCCCTATCCTACAATATTTGTTAATGACATTACTATAGTCTACGTTGCCCAAGCATGATGCTTAGAAGTAATTTATTATTGATTTCTCCTAACCTGTACTATCAAAAAAAAAACCCAATCTGCTCCTTATGTCTGTAACAGCAACCCCATGCCAAAAGCATGCATGTTTGTGCTCACCCAGACACACGCGTGCTGCCTCTCCTTTACGTTTCCACACTATCAGCATCCAACCCTTTATATCACTTTAATGTGGACCCAGACACAAGCCCACTGCTTGATGGCTTCTCCTTATAATAATCTATTGTTTATGCCACCGTTAGCCTAAGCCCACAAAGCCAGGTATGTTCGTTTTACTCAGTGATCTGAAGACTCCAATGACTCCCTTCTGCTTATAAATTGAAGATTAAACCCTTTGGCCATACATTTAAGATCCTCTACCATCTGAACCTAATTGCCTCTTCTAACTTCATCTCTCATAATAGTTCCTAAAATATAGGTAACATTGTACCAAATTTGATGACACTTAAATCAAAATTTCTTTCCTATCTCTTCATTTTCTTAAGTCACTGATTAAATGTCCCAATCTTCTCCTTTAACCTTTAGAACTGTCCTCATTGTTTAAGACATACCTTAGGTGTCATATGCTCCATGAAAATTTTCCAAATTCCATTTATGTGAAAGAATAGTACTCCGTTGGCACCAATCAGATGGTTCTTAATTATTCTTGCTTCCATAATAGTTGTCTTATCTCCTTTAATTGATTGCAACCTCTTTTTGGACAAGGACCCGTCTTAATCACTTTAAAATCCATCAATGAGCTTAACGGCTTGCACAAAAAGCTTAATAAATATTTGTTGAGTAAGTTAGTTGTCAGATGAGTAAATGAGTAAATGTTTGAGTGAATTTAATGAAGGCTGGAATTTTGTATCAGCAGCCAGTGTTTATGATTCTTAAATACAGTAAGGCATTATAATCATAAGTATGTAGGCATGTGGATACATTATATATAGTGTGCATATATATATGCACACACATACACATATGTATTTGGATATATACATATATCTCCACACACATATATCTATATATTAATATATATATACATGCATGCACACACATACATACATATATAATTTTAAGGTCACAGGCACTGAAGAAGATCAGATTTTTTAGAAGTTATAGAACTTATATTTTAAAAATAACTTATGCATTATATATAAGTAATGTTAAATTTTTAGTAAATTGATTTTAATAATAGTCTGAAAATACATACACATTTTAAACAGTTTATTCCCTTTTGGATGGTGTCTTTTAAACACACGCAAAGAATCACACCAAAGACATCGGAATTGAGAACACATTGCCCTCTGTCCCTGCATTCTCACTTGCTCTTGATTAGGGATGGAGCTCACGTATTAATCACTTTTTTCCCCTCTCCTTGTGGAAAATGCAGCATTCGTAGCAAATAATGATGTATCACTGAGGTAAGTGAAGTTGAAGCAAATGTATAGCCTATTATGACAGTAATAGTCCAGAGGGATAATGCAGTTTTGATATAATAAATATCAAGAGATTGTTGTTGTTCTGTGTCACAGCAAAGGCAAAGTCCCCATTCTATAGCTGGGCTTATAGCCTTGTTTACCTCCTTTGCCATTTTGGCATTCAGTTTACTATGTAGTGATTGTCTAATACAATGAGAAACAGAAAATCTTCCACTGAGCGATGTCATGCTGTCACCTAGCTCTTTCCAGGGAGAAAATAGGATCTGATGAAGTTATTAAAATGAAGTAGCATTGTTACATATTAGAATATGGTGAATATATAGAATTTTTCTCAGCTCTGTTGCATGAGTAGCAGGACAAAATCTCAGACTTTGCCCCTAGAAGAACGATTTACATATAGGACTCAGTTTTCTGAGTGTTGTATCCTACCTCCTCTTACCTACTTCAAAATAGATGACCTAAAACAACAAAACAGGATATGGGAGAGAATACGTGTCTTAATTAAGCAAGAAACACTGAAATAGAAAACAGATCAAGTTTACCCTTACTTTGAACTGCTATTTCACAGAGATGCAAAACAATTTTACATTCTTTATTATGGAGATGGACTGTAAACTGTTCACTCCTTTAGACCAAATCTCCTAGGGCCTCTGGAATTTTGTAACCATAAGGCATTTACAGGCTCTGCCAGTCCAATCTGAACCTGAGGTTTCAATCTCTCAGGAAGCATTCATTAGCATTATAAATTAGCCAGGGTCTAAAACATTCTCTGACATAAACCGTACCAATGTTTTCTTAGGTCAGTCTTCCAAGGCAATAGAAATAAAAACAAAAATAAACAAATGGAGATAATCAAACATACAAGCTTTTGCCCAGCAAAGGAAACCATAAAAAAAAAAAGACAACCTATGGAATGGGAGAAAATATTTGCAAATGATGTGACCCACAAGGACTTAATCTCCAAAATATACAAACAGCTCATACAACTCGACAACAGAAAAACCCAATGGAAAAATGGGCAGAAGACCTTAAGAGACATTCCTCCAAAGAAGACATACAGATGGCGAGTAGGCACATGAAAAGATGCTTAACATCACTAATTATTAGAGATATGCAAATCAAAACTATAGTGAGGTACCACTTCACACCGGCCAGAATGGCCATCATTGAAATGTCTACAAATAACAAATGCCGGAGAGGGTGTGGAGAAAAGGGAACACTCCTACACTGTTGATGGGAATGTAAATTGGTGTAGCCACTGTGGAAAACAGTATGAAGGTTCCTCAGAAAACTAAAAATAGAGTTACCATATGATCCAGCAATCCTACTCCTGGGCATATACCCAGACAAAACCATAATTCCTAAAGATACATGCACCCCTATGTTCACAGCAGCACTATTTACAACAGCCAAGACATGGAAACAATCTAAATGTCCACTGACAGAGGAATGGATAAAGAAGATGTGGTACATATATATATAATGGAATACTACTCAGCCATAAAAAAGAACAAAGTAATGCTATTTGCAGCAACATGGATGCAACTAGAGATTATCATACTAAGTGCAGTAAGTCAGAAAGAGAAAGACAAATACCATATGATATGACTTATATGTGGAAGATAAAATATGACACAATTGCACTTATCTACAAAACAGAAACAGACTCACAGACATTAAAAACAGACTTG
Source organism: Balaenoptera musculus (assembly GCF_009873245.2). Taxonomy (NCBI): domain Eukaryota; kingdom Metazoa; phylum Chordata; class Mammalia; order Artiodactyla; family Balaenopteridae; genus Balaenoptera; species Balaenoptera musculus. Next base: position 77,633,936 of record NC_045800.1, on the reverse strand, counting down.
TGGTTACCAAGGGGGAGAGGGGAGAGAGAGGGATGGACTGGGAGTTTGGCCTTAGTAGATGCAAAGTATTACATTTAGAATGGATAAACAACAAGGTCCTACTGTATAGCACAGGGAACTATACCCAATCTCTTAGGATAAACCATAATGGAAAAGAATATTAAAAACAGAATGTGTATTTGTGTATAACTGAGCCACTTTGCTACACAGTGGAACATAGTACAACATTGTAAATCAACTATACATCAACTGGAAAAAAAAAAAGGATAAAAAAATATAGGGAGTCCTCTGGTGGCCTAGTGGTTAGGATTCCAGGCTTTCACTCCTGTGGCCTGGGTTCAATCCCTAGTCAGGGAACTGAGATCCCACAAGCCATGCAGGGAGGCCAACAACAACAAAAAAGGGTTTAAAAAAAATTAGTCAGGCTCTCAATTTTTGTGTCAATTTACTTGTATTTTAGTCTCTCTTTACTTGAGAAGTAACCTGAAACATTTTTAATATAAACACACATATGAAAGTTGAAAATACTGAAGTCAAGAAAATATTGAAGGAAAAAATGTAATAAAAGAAATATCAGAACATCCGAAGTTTCACCAGGAAATGAAGAATACAGGTGACAGATCATCTTTTCCCTTGTGGAAGAGTATGCAGAATGAGGGGGAGTTCAGAGACATCCGTAGCAAATAGATTTTAGCAGAATCTGAAACAGGCAAGTTGTAAGAAAAAATGCTACTAATGTTTACACCAATTCTTTACTTTCTCTTTGCTATCTCTCAGTATTTAGTTACCTCTTTTAATGGAAACATCCTGCTTGCCTAGGCTCAGGCATGGTGAACCAAGGGTATAGCAGTAGTGACAGGATAAAGTCTGAAATATCTAGTCATTTCTCTCTTCCTATGTCCAGGGCCTATTTTCAGATTTAACGAGAGGGTCTGAATGTCCTTGTGTTGTTGAAGGTCACATTCCCCCAGAGGGAGAAACACTGCCACAAAGAGATTGATAACAGAAAGTTATTACCTCTGAATTTCCTGGCAACCAACACAGAGAAACATGACTTGCTGAAGAGTTATTTAATCCGATACAATGCACGAAACTACTTTAGAAGAGGCAAATCTTTACTGCACTATACTCTAAAAGGATTTACTTTCTATTTTATTTACATTATTAGAAGGATTCTAAATATCAAAATTGGCAATATATCCAAAGGCAGGAGTGCAGAAGATGCAAACATTTTGTCTGATTTTTGCTTTAAAGATAATAAAGTCTAGAATCATAATGTTAAATTACGATTTCCTAACCTTCTTCTTATCTGTGATTATTGGATACATCTTAGAACACCCTTTCTTCCAGGCATGTGTTTACCAGGTACTTTAAATGGTCTTTCTCGAATATTATTATCCCCACTCTACTTTGAGATAACCTGTTTATAAGATGCAAAAGAAATTAATTGGGAAATAAACATTCCTTAATTATAAAAATGAATGCACATAAAAATATTAGAGAAAATAGGAGAAAAAGAAACAGATGGGAAGCAGTCCTAATAATAATTACACTTAAATTTTTTGTTGTCACACGATATTCCTTTCTCCAAGTCTGCTATTTTTCTCTTAGAAATCTTCCTGGTACAGCATACTCTAAGGAATAATAATAGTTCCAAAGAGCTATGGACAATATATATTTTGGATGTGTTGGTTATTTCTGAGTGGGTACTTCCTTATTACACTGGCTCTTAGCATCACTATTATCTGAAGCCCATTTAGATGAATATTCTTTCTTTAGATTCCTCAGAATCCTACATTAGGATGGATCCTTAGAAGCTGCATTAAAATGTAACAGCTCCCCAACCCTTTATCTAGAGTCTCCACACATGAACATAAATAAAGTCAATTTAAAAGGTCATCAATACAATGTCACAGCTAAAACTTTCCTTTGTGTCAAGCTATTATTTCTTAAAGACCATAAATATTGGGGTGACCACACAGTAATAATTATTTGGTAAGGGCTGTATTATGCTTTTGACATAGCACGGGGTTAATGACATTATTATACCAAAGGTCTCTAAAAAGAAAACCAAAATTTTCGTCAGAGTAGATTCTCTCATCAACAGATTCCCTAATAAATTTAGCTTTCCCTCAAGATAGTGAGCAGTGGGATACTAATTTCATGCTAATTTTGACTTTGATTCCTCTATGCCATTAATTTATTCATCAGCAGTGACATGCCCTGAACTTCACAGTAAAGCCAAAGGTCTTGAGAGATCGAGTTAATTAGGTCAATGGGAAGGAGAGTATATAAAGCTCAGTGTGCCAGCTCCTTTAAAATAGTGAAGAGCCCATAACTAACCCCACTTATTTTAAAGATAATTATGAGTTTTTCTTAGTGTTTACATTCTAGGATTGATTGTGTGATATATTACTGAAAAAGTTGGAACAGTTGCTGTTTCTTTGCAAAATCCTCCCAGCAAAGGGGAGTATTTACAGAAGTTGTTATTGGTGGTCACGATAAATATCATTTTTCTTTTGTTCCATTTTTCCCTCCAGTGGACAATCTATGACTTATGAATGGGTTTCAAGTGTGAAAGATTTGGGTATAGCTCTGTGTGTGTGTGTGTGTGTGTGTGTGTGTGTACAGTAAAGAATTTAACCTTGTCCATGGAGAGCTCTGGTCTTTGGCCTTGGCCTTTGGGAGGTAATCTCTGAGCCCTTGGAACATCATTCCTGATATGAATGTAACAATATGATTTAGGGTAGGAGCTGGCCACCCACACCAGATAGTCTAACAGTATGATTTGGGGTGGGAACTTTGGATCACATAATATCAGCTCAACCTTTAGAGGGGCTGGACTCAGAGATGAGCCACGTGGGTGGTCAACTATGCCTAAGTGATGGAACCCCAGTAAAGCCTGGACACCAGGGCTTGTGTGAGCTTCCCTAGTTGGCATCACTCAGTACTTATTTTCACACAGTGATGCCAGGAAAGTGATGCTGACCCTGACTCCACTCTGAGAGGACAACTTGACCTTGAGGCTTAAGTTTGGGAAGATTGCTCAAAGGAACTTTAGTGGCAAAAGTACTTGTAAGTTTTACTGTGCAGGAAAAAAACTGCACAGTAAACAGTTTGTCCTTGGTATCAATCTGCATCCCACGTGTATTCTCATTCCTACTTCCCGTTATCCAACTCAGGGGTCTATGCATGCATGTGGCTCATGGGACACTGCATGCCAGACCTGTCACCACAGCATCATTCCATATCATGAAAATAATTCTCATATATATTCAAAGCATATTATAGCTTATCAGGTAATTTAAACCTAATTGTTAACTAGATGACAGGTGAGTGTGCTATTCTCTCATGGCAATTTATACTTATGGAACAATAATGCCTTCAGCTGAAGAAATGAACACTGAGATTCCAGACACCATAATTTCAGGCAGATGGGAAGAGATGCTTCTGATGTTTGTTCTTCGTTTGTCAAATATTCTCAGTTCTTCTCCTTCCAGGCATGTCGTAGGTTTGCTTTTCTATACCTATTGGGGCTGAGAGGGGCCATGTAACTAGTTCTGGCTGCAGCTGTACATTTAGGAGCCATGCATCGCTTTTCTGCTGGAGCATTGAAATACCAGTGTAACAATGCAGAAATCTCTCTCCCTCTCAGGTGTTGGCTGCCTCTTTGGAGCGAGTTCCTGAGGGACTATAATAAACAGCACACCACTTCTCAACTACAATAAACTGGAAATGGGAACTAGAAATAAAACTGTGTTTTTTCAAGGCACCAAGCTTTTTGGTCTGTTTGTTTGCTCAGCGTAATCTAGCCTACCCTGAATAAGAGTGTATGTGGGTACGTGATGTGTGGGAGCGGGGGCAGTATTTAACCTTCCAGAAAGTTAGCTTCCTCACCCATGAAATGGTGGTGATGACAGTTATCTGGCTCATGGGGCTGTTGAAAGAATTATCACAATATGTACAAAGTGGTTAACCTGGATTTCGACACGTAGTAAGTATCCGATAGCTATTAGTCATTAATATGGCACCATATGATATTACAGCAACTCTTTATGGATAAGCTATCACAGAAAGTTTATACCATACATCTAATCATGCATGAATCCATCATTTCTAACATCAAGCCATTAATACATATAAAAATACTAATATCAGGCTAAGATAGCAGTGCTAAAGTAAGGAGATGTATTGAAAAACCTCAGATTTTTCTGAGCTTTATGGATAGATTGACCCTTTGAATCATCCACACCCATTCTGTTCTCATTGAGAAGCAGCACCACAAAGTGAGAAGCTTCAGAAGCAGGTATTCAAAAGCAGCTCCCTGAATTAACAGTTTTGTGATGCTGGGAGTTACTTAAATTCTCTGACAATTAGGTTCCTCATTTTCAAAATTCAGCGGACTCACAATTTGGCTGACAATCCATTTCTAACTATCTATTTATCTATCTAACACTAACCTGTTTAATTTGCCCAGAAGATCTCCTTTCTCCTGAAAACAACGCCCACGTTATTTTCTTGGAACTATTCCTCTCCTTAGTCCAAACAGATGATTCCAGTGGGCCCCACCAATCACAAAAGCCATCTTCCATTCTACTTCTCCCCCGCCATCCTGGCCACACAGATGGCATACTCCCCAGGATGAATCAGTCTTTGACCTAAATTTTTCATATTAGAATTAATAATGGAAGAAAGTCTTTTCATATCTGATGAGAGTCAGAAAGATGAGCCCAGAGTTGCCAGCAGCCAAGAGCCCCAACTTCACGGGAAGAGCTGCTCAGAAAATAAAGCCTTTCCCACAAGGCTAGATGAGAGTTGGAGAGTAGCCTGATGCTGTGTGTTTCTCCATTTTCAATCATTCTTGAGCTCCTGCGACTCCCCTAACTTGACCTCAGGATGTCTATGTGAGCCAATACAGTCCCTTTTTGCCTCAGCTAATTTGTTAGAGTTCTATTTTTGTCTGGCTAATTGATTTAATTTTTTAAAAATAATTGTTTTAATTATTTTTAACCAAATGAATTCTGACTACTGTTCTTTAGTCCCTAATTTATAGTGATTGCTCAATGAATTTTACTTTTCTCCTATGTTTCCTTTCTTCTAGCTATTTCATAATTTTATGTAGAACAGCAGTTTCTAAAGAATGGTATACTTTCAGGGGGCCTTCAAGATCAAAACTGGGAATTATTTGCTCTTTTTATTGTGTTGGATTTACAGATGGTTCAAAAACAGTGGTGGTGAAAACTGGTGGTGCCTAAGCACAAATCAGGACAATGGCACCAGACTGTATAAGCAGCCATTGTATATTTTCCTCCACACACTTGCAGGAAAAAAAGAAGAAAAAAAAGCTAGTTAGCTAGTTTCATGTAAGAATGTCCTTGATGAGGCAGCAGAAATTACTAATTTTATTATATTTTGATCCTTGAGTCATACTTTTTTAATATTGACTACATGCTTTTTTGTAATGTTCTAGATGATACAATGGGAAGTTTACATTAAGTACTTTTGCTGCGTACCCAAGTACAATGGTTTTCTTAAGGAAGAGCATTTATAAGGTTGAGCTGCAAGCTGCACTTGCCACTGTATTTCCTGGAACACCGTTTTTCTTGAAAGAACGACTGATAGACAAACTATAGGTATTCAGATTTGACTTGTTGCTTTAAGGAAAAAACTGATAAAATTCAACCTTAACAGCAAAAAAATGGAATTCTGGAAAACTGTATCTGCCACTGTGAACTCAACAGCCTCTCAATAAATACTAGTGACTTTCTGATGAGATTAGTGGTGATATTAACAAATGTAATTTTTGTTATTGAATAAGGAAATGTGCCAACATTTAGAAGATCTGCATAACACAAGCCAATATTTCCAAATGGCCAATCTGTGATTTTACAAAATGATTCATGGGTAAGAGGTCTATTCACAGTGCAAGACAGATCAATGGATTTTAAGGTAACTGACTATGAAAAGTTTATTAGTATAATTTTAGATTTGTCATTGCAACAGACCTTTAAACCTGCCACCTGTAGAATTCTTATGTAGAATTAAAGAAGAATAACCACAATTATCTGTAAAGGCCATTAAAAAGCTCCTCTTCGTTCCAGTTACCCATCTGTGCCAAGGCCAGATTTTTTCCATATATTTCAGGCAAAAAACATAGTGTAACTGCTTGCATATAGAAGCAGATATAAGAATATAGTTGTGTTCTATTAACCAAGAAATAAAAGAAATTTTCAGAAATATAAAGTAATGCCACTCTTCCTAGTATTTTTTCTTAATAAATATAATTATTTCATAAAATGTTATTTATATTAGTATGTTATGTGTGTGTCTTTTAAATGAATTAAGACAAATATTTTAAAAATATCTCAGGTTAAATTTAAAATATGGTAAATACTGACAGATACAACCTATGTAAAACAAGCTCTTCAGGATTCCCTAGAATATTTAAGAGTGTAAAGGTGTTCTGAGGCCACAAAGTTTGTGAAACACAGACCTGGAAAGTTCCTTGTCTGTCTGTTCATTCATCTGATGCATTTCTAATGGTCAAAAGTACATTCTTTTTTTTTTTTTTTTAATTTTATTTATTATTTTTGGCTGTGTTGGGTCTTTGTTGCTGCATGCCGGCTTTCTCTAGTTGTGGTGAGCGGGGGCTACTCTTTGTTGCGGTGCACCGGCTTCTCACTGTGGGGGCTTCTCTTGTTGCAGAGCATGGGCTCTAGGTGTGTGGGCTTCAGTAGTTGTGGCACACGGGCTCTAGAGCACAGGCTCAGTAGTTGTGGCACTCGAGCTTAAGTTGGCTCCACGGCATGTGGGATCTTCCCGGACCAGGGCTGTGTGGGATCTTCCTGGACCAGGGCTCAAACCTGTGTCCCCTGCATTGGCAAGCGATTCTTGACCACTGCGCCACCAGGGAAGCCCCAAAAGTGCATTCTTATACCTGTATACATTTGTTCCTGCCTGAATAATGTTCCCTTCACTTTTGTACCTTAATGAATTCTTCTGATTACTAAAGACTCAAATAGAAGTTTGTTTCCCCAGATTCTCCCCTTTTTTCATTATTATTTTTACAAATTTCTATTATAAACTTGCTGCATTAAATTTTTTTTTTTGCATGTCTGAGGCCTTACTAGTCTGTGAGATCTTGAAGAGCAGACACTCTCTTTTAATGTATCAGTACCTAGAAAAAGGTCCAGACCATCATAAGTACTCCATACAAACTTCCTTCTTGAAGGACTGAATTTTTAGGCTCTTTTAAAAGAACTTCGTGCTCTTTTATTCCCCTGCCATAGATGACCATGACATTGGCAAAGTCAAGTACTTCTACCAGCAAGCTAGATGCAAGGAATTGAGGTTTACAGCCAGGCTTCAAAGGGAAACCAATCACAGAAGGAGAGATACTATATTGGGGCTTGAGGGCATCTGGAGATCTCTAAAGATTTCCAATATTTTTTAGGTGCCTATAAGAGGCAATATCCACTTTCCACTGACCATCTTTACCCGTGAAATTACAACACACTGAAGTTATCCCGAAAGACGCAGTTCAGTTAATGAAAAGAAAACTGCCAGCTGGCATTATCTGCTGAAAGCAACAGAGACACATGGCATGAGGGCTTTTCCAAAATTTTTCTAATTGGATAAAAGTGGGAACATTTCTCAAGATTAATAAGGGTGTCAAATCATGTCCAGCTGGCAACCCCAAGATCTCACCAAGTGTTTAATCATACAACATGTGAGCATCAAAGCAATGTTAAGTAGTGTCCTGGAGACTCTGCTTCATGGAAGGTAGTTCGTCTCCTGGGCTACCAAGCCTACTTTTACCTGTGATTGGTGACCATTGCCTAAGGCTAAAAATGAGAGCCTGTTCAGTATAAAGGCTTATCCAAAAGAAGCAAATATTACTTATAACCACAAGCCAATCTGACATCTTCCATGCTGTTCCCATCTGCTTCAGATATTCATATTGGACAGTTTTCAAATGACAGCAGATGTCCCAGCTAGAAAAAAAATTAATCAGCTGAAAAGTATGCCATTACCTAACTAATTTTATAGTTCCAGAAGTCAGAAACTGGTTTTGGCCATCACCCTGATTCCTCAATTTAAAACCAGCTCTCTTGTAAAACGAATGGTGTTTGCTTAGCTTTGTAGAGTTTATAACATGAAACATCTTTAAACACAGTATCTAGGTGAGGAGGTTGCATTAATTTTTTTTTTTTGGTATTTATTTATTTATTTAGGCTGTGCCAGGCTACTTGTGGGATCTTAGTTGCCCAACCAGGGATTGAACCCAGGCCCCAGCAGTGAAAGTGACAAGTCCTAACCACTGGACTGTCAGGGAATTCCCTTTTGGTCTTTAAATAAGCTTCTAATTCTTCAGATTCATAAAAATCCTCTACAATGACAAAAAAAAAAAAAAAGAAAAAGCAACACTGTGTCAAATGCAAAAGATTTCAACTTCATTTTCTTTAGCAGGATTCATGCCTAGTGATTAACTGTAGAAAGCACGCACTTTCTGTTTAATTATGTTCATTCACCACTAGTCAATTTATTCTATATAAAATAAAAGGGAACATCAATGGGCAAAGACATAGAGATCCCTGTACATCTACATATATATCTATGTCTGTCTGTCTATCTATCTATCTATGTATCTATCCAGAAAGAAACATGAAACAACAAAGTGGTGGAGAACAAAGGAGGCCATGGAAAGCATGGGACAAGATCAATCCTAGAACCAGTCCTGCTAGATTTCAATGATAACCTGGTAACCTTCCTTATAATCAATGCAGTTTTGCTGTTGGAAATGCACATTCATTACTTTCATTTTATTTATAATATTTTATTCAAAGTGCATTTACTGAATGCACACTAATAACCAGTCCCTCTGTTAAATTCATGGTTTCTATCCAAATGTAACTTTCCTAAGAAAGGATATAATGTAAATCACATAATCATGCAGGCAAAGATAAAATTGCAATTGTGACATGTACTATATTGAGGGTCACATGGAGCTATTTAAACTTATATTGGGTAATTTGAATAAGTGAGAAATTATGAAAGTATTTCTAGAGGAAGAGATATTTGAATTGAGATGAACTCAAAAGGCTGAGTAGGTGTTATCTAAGTCAAGAGAGGAGGTATTAACATTACAGAGAGGATAGTATATGCAATGATTTTGTAGGGAGAAGGAGTGTGGCAAGAAAGAGGAGATGATCAAAGAAATCAGTACGGCTGATCAAGAGAGAACAAAGTTGCGTGGTTTCAGGCAAAGCTGGCAAAGAAAGTAGAGGTTAGCTCATAAAGAATCTCATAGGTAAAGTTAAGACATTTCTATTTGCCAAAGTGCAATGCAAAGCCATTGATCGATTTGAAGAGAGATGTATCATGGTCAGATTTGTGTTTTTAAAAGATGGATCTGATTGTAATGAGATATACAATTTGGAAGGATTCAGACTGGTTGTGTGTAGACGGTAAAGAAGCTCTCTATCAATACTTAGTTGAAGCTAGGGAAGACAGAAGTTTAGACCAGGTGGTTTGCAAATGGAAAAAACTGGACGGATGCTCAAGGCACATCAGAGGTAAAAGCAATAGAGACTGGTGGGGAACTGCATGTTGATGTGAGTTTCTGGCTTACACAAAGGATTTTTTTTACTGAAATAGTAAATCTGGAAGAAATCCATATTTAGAGTGAGGACTGTTGATGGATCTAGTTTCGGACATGCTGAATTTGAGGTGCTCATGTAATTTCAAATGCAGTTATATATGTGTCTGAGGATCAAAAGAAAGGTCTGGGCTTGGAATAAAGATAAATAGAAGTCATTTGTGTAGAGGTGGTAATTGCAGCTACAGGTAAGATAAGAACATCTAGGGAAAACATTTAGAGTAAGATAAAAGGTGATTATGGGATCTAGACTTGAGGATCTTTAACATCTAATGGCCAGCTAGAGAAGTATGAGCCTGCAAAAGAGACAAAGGAGAAATAACAATAGAAGTTGAAATAAAATAAGATGAACATGTTACCAGAAGCCAAAGAGAAGTGTTTTAGGATTCAAATAATGCTCAACAGAGTTGAATAGTGACAAAAAGTAAAGTCAGATCATAATAGCTAATATTTTTGAGTATTTACTGTGTGCCACGTACTGTTTTAACAGTTTCATTTACATTAACTCTTTTCATCCTCACAAATCTTCCACAGGCAGTAGTCTAAATTTAGTCAATCCATTTAGTCTTCAATTTAGTCATTACACTAAAACATTGCCTGTTGTTCACCAACTGTAAAAGGCTGGAGGGAAGTAAGTCATAGCTGAAAGGATACAGGGAGTTATTAATTTGCCAGTTTTTAAACTATGAGTTGCCAAGTCTGTTTAGCCAGTGGGTCCTGACCAAGGTGCTGAATTTGTGTGCTGGCTGTCTCCTCCTCGCAAGATTTACCCTGAGGAACTACAAAGAGAGACAGAGAAGGGGAGGGCGGAGGGGGGGGTGCAGGGGGGGGGTTGGGGGAGGGAGGAGAGAGAAAGAAAGAGAGAGATATTCTTTGCAGGGCAGTGTCAGGAGTCAACCCAGCACAACAGTGGTAAAATAGGAGAACTGCTGAAAGCATTTGTTTTTCCTCTGACCCTGCCCTGTTGGCCTCCACATTTGCCCTGAGCAAGAACTCTGGTCCATGTGTTCTTAGGAGTACATAAAGTCAACACAGTGCAGAAGCCCTCATTTTCTTATTGAGAGGAAATGAGAAAAAAAAAAAACAGAAAACCAGTAGGCAATAATGGCTTTAGGGCAGGTGCTTTCTGATTCTCTCCTCTAAACTGGGGAATTTTAATCTAGCCCAGCCACTTGAAGTGATGTCTAGGACCAACAGCATAATGATCATTTTGGAAATTGTGAGAAATGCAGAATCTCGGGCCCCACCCAGTCCTCCTGAAGTAAAAATCTGAATTTTATCATGGTGTTCTAGGAGGATGAAAATCAGACCTAAGAGTTGTTTTTAGGAAGGTGAGTAATTGACTATAGTTCTCTGATAGATAGGACTTATCTGTTCTTAGGGCTGTACATAGGTACAGGGCCACCCTTGGGCTTATCTGTTCTCTGTCCACTGAGCATGGGTCCAACTTCACCCCATGCAAAATGCTTAAGACAGTAGTTAGGCTGTTCTATGCTCTTGTTTCAAATTCCCTTATCTCTTTTCATATGTTTAAGGTCATTTAAAATTGCTGGTCCCTTTGCTGCAGAGATTCAGGTTATAAAAAGGCAGAGTAAATTACTCTCTATCCCACAGATACACTTCTCCTCCTAGGGTAAAATGAACTCACGAAGACACTGGAGGGCACAATCATTAAAAAAAAAAAAAGCCTGCAAGGTAACAGATTTGAACAGAAGCAGAAATATTAGAACAGATGGACCATGTGTTTAAAATAGAATTAAAATAACATACAAGAGATTTATGTATTTAACAGTGAAATAATACACATTTTATTTTAAGCAAATATGAAGCATTTAAAAAACTGACTAGGTATTAGGAAATAAAAAAACCTTCCATATATTAAAAAATAGATGTACTACCAACCAAGATCTTTGATAACAAAATAATTACTTTAGAATTAAATAATAAAGAGTAAACTAAAAAAAAGAAATCCCTGAATATTTGGAAACAAAGAAAGCCTCCTAACTAATGCATGGGTTTAAGAAGAAATCATAATGAAAATTTAAACAATATTTGGAATTGAAAGGCTATGAAAACTGTATGTATCAAAATTGGGGAGGGCTGTAAAATGGTATGAACCTAAAAAGTTAAAGCTCTAGATACTTTATAAAGTAATGAAGAGAGCCAAAATTAATGAACTGTGTCTATATTTAAGTTTACATTGAAAACCCCAAAGAATACATGGATAAGTTATTTAAGACAATAAGAGAGTATGCATTATAAGCTGGGTATAAAATTAATGTAGAAACAGTAATGCATTTCTGTATATCAGCAGTAAATAACTAGAAAATGTAATAAAGGAAGTATGCCATTTATGAGACTAAGAGATAATATGAAATAATCAGGAATAAAGCTAACAAAAATATGTTTAAGAACTTTCCTGGGGAAATTGTAAAAACTTTATTGAGAAATACTGAAGAAGACTAAATAGATGAACAGGTAAACTGTGTTCATATATAAGAAGTATATTATAAAGATATCATTTCTCTTTAATCTTTAGATTCAATGCAATTTCCAACAGGATGTGTCAGAGAACTTAAGAGACAATTCTAAAATGTCCAAGAATTGTGTGTGTGTGTGTGTGTGTGTGTGTCCCTGTGCATGTGAGCATGTGTGTGTAAAAGTAGAACAATTACTATGATTCTTTATGAAATGGCAAATATGACAGTGTGGTTTTTGTGTACAAGAAGCAAATTAACCAGTTGACCAATCAGAAATTGACTGACCCATGTAGGTATAGATATTAGACATAGGCCAGAGGTGGTATGACAAATGAGTAGGAATGAAGAGATGGTTCGATAAATTGAGTTGGAAAAATAATTTATATGGAAAAATGTTAATGTTGGATTCCTATCTCACACCGTTTAAAACTATCACTTCCATATGGATTTAGGACTAAATCTAAAAAAAGATAACATTTGAACACTGAAAAAAATTATAAGTGAATATTTTTAGAGTTCAGCATACAGGTGGTAGCTTAAATAATGCATGAAAACAATTTTCTATAAAAGAGAAGATTACTAAACTTAAAATAGTAAGGTTAATCACTTTTATTCATCAAAGATTAATTTTTAAATTAAAGACATTTCAAAGCTAAGTAACAAACTGGAAAAAGACATTCACCATACACACAACTAGATCAGTATCAAAAAGAATATATAAGCACAAATATCCCAAAAGAAAAATTGCAAAGGAATAAACAGAGAAGTTCAAGATTACTGGTCTTCAGGGAAATGCAAATCAAGACCACAGTTAAATAGCATTTTATAAGCATTCTACTGGCAAAATGAGAAATTCTGTTCAAAGTGTAGGAGAGATGTGGGTCAACAGAATCTGCTATACATTGCTAGTAGTAAATAGAAGTTTGAAACCACTATGCAGCCACTATAAAACCATTCTGACATTTTCTCCTGAAGTCGAACACTCATATATGCTATGGTTTAGCTATTCAACATCTAGATACATATCTATGAGAAACTCTTGAATATTAATAGGCGACATATGTAAGAATATTCATCGAAATGCTGTTCTCATAATAGCAAAAACAACTCATTTCTTCTAAATGGGAAAATGAAAGAATAAACTGTGCTATATTCCCACAATAGAATATTTTACAGGTAGTCAATATGAATAAGCTACAGTGAAATATCATATATAGTAAATCTTAGTGCCACTATAGTCAGTGGGTAGAGTCCAAAAGGACTGAATAAAGAGTGATACCCCTTTTACAAAGTTAAAACATAAAAAAATATATTTTTGCCTGTAGATGTGTGCAAATTATATACTTGGGAAATAATGAAATATTAACAGAAATTTCAGAATGTTGGTACATCACATAAGAAGACTAAATATTTAGATGTAGGTCAAGATCCTGGCATTGTGTTTTGATTGGAGGGTTTAGGCATTTTGTTACATTATTTAAAATAACTTGGTAAATAGCTATTTGCATATAAGTTGAAGAGCTAAAAAATAAGATATTGAATGTCCTTTTACATATTGAAAGGTGAATGGCAAAGCTCAGGCCATATGATTTTTACTTTCAAACTTTTATAAATGTTTACATATTAATGAGAAACTGCTATGTATAAAACTAAGAAGTTTTAAAAAGTTAAATTATTCTCAATCAATATTCTCAGAATCATTAAGCATTTAAATCAGACATGCAGATTAAAATGAGGGAGAATTAAAATTTTTTCAAAATAATTTTAAAGAAGGCAAAGACTTATCTACGTATAAGATATCTTGGTGCTTATTTCCAAAAATTCCAACAGAGAATATGACAAGTTTACTTCATGTTATTAAAACATGTTATTAAAAAATGTTTTCTCAAGATATAACAAATTCTTCATTATTTTGGGATACTTTGTTTAGAATGATAAAATGTCATTTTGGACTTAAGTTAGGAGAACTCTATCCCTAGCCATCTATGAGGTTCATTATAATTAGGCCTAGTCAAAGTTATTCTACTATTGGTGGCAGGGGAGGAACCCTACTGAAAAACATGTAGGCCAAGGGTTGGCAAACTATATCCTAATGGTAAAATCCAGCCTGCCACCTCTTTTCGTACAGCCCACTATTTAAGAATGGTTTTACATCTTTAAATTATTTAAAAAAAATCAAAATAAGAATAATTTTTTGTGACGCTGTAGGATATTTAAATTTCAGGGTCTGTAAATAAACTTTTGTTGGCTCATAGCCATCTCTGTTCATTTACCAATTTTTTATGGCTGCTTTTCTGCTATTATGGAGTAGCTGTGACAGAGACAGTATGGCCTGCAAAGCCCAAAATCTTTACTCTCTGACTCTTTACAGAAAAAGTTTGTCTATTCCTGATCTAGAGGATTCACATTTTAGATACTGTGCATAGAAAAATGTTAATTTTTTTTGGCCATGCCTCGCAGCTTGCGGGATCTTAGTTCCCCAACCAGGGACTGAACCCGGGCCCCAGCAGTGAAAGCGCCAAGTCCTAACCACTGGACTTCCAGGGAATGCCCAGAAAATGTTAATTTTTAATTGAGCTTTTCTAGGACAAAACGGATGTCATTGAAAAGAATAAAGTTACCCTATTATTTGTTTGTGGAATGCCCTTTTATTCCTTAAATAAGGAATTCCTAATATCAGGGCCTCTTAGCCACCATCATGCTTCTTGCTTTATTACTACAATGAGGGCTTGTTCCTAGGATTCTTTTGTTTTGTTTTTTTAATAGTACCATGTGGCATTTTTTTTTTCTATAATAAAGGCAAATGAATGGATTGATGACTAGAAGAATAAGAAATTATATTGCTAGTTACTTAGATAAAATATTAAACGAAAACTGTCAGAAAAATCAAAATAAACTTCCAAACGCCAACACTAGACATATCAAATCTACAATGTAAATTCATATAGAAGTTGGTTAAATGCATGCTAAATTCATCTGTTGTGAACACAGAGAAACATTCATTCAAAATATTAGTACAGATACAGTGGAAAATCTTCAAAGAAATTACTACTTAACTGATTACACATCTTTTTGTTAAGTGGAAACTTCTTTACTCACATCAGCCTCAAAATTCACCGATATCTTCCTCAAAGAACTAGGGTATTGCACATAGTCCTAATCTTGAAAACAAGTTATACTCACACACACACACAGACACACACGTATATTGCTAAAAGGCTTTACCAGTATGCATCTACGACATAATGTATATACTCGTCAAAATTCAGAACTGATACATTTATGATACTAGCTTCAAAATTATGCATGCTGATAATACTTGATTTTTCCTGAAATCTTAAGTCACTATAACAAAAATGAACTAATAAACTAGAAAAAAATAGAGCTGAAATAAAAATAACAATGAATAGAAATAAGACTTACTTCACAAGAGTGTTGTGAGGATTAAACAGAAATATAAGAATTCACTTGTGATTTCTGTACTTCAATTTATGTATGTTACAGAGCAATGGAAAAATTCAACAGAGTTTTTCACGTGAAAAACTGCTCTGTAAATCAGAAAGCAATATTCAAACAGTCATTTATCTTTAAATAAACGTAAATTCCCATTTCTATAAGGGTTATAAATTAGCTAAAGGAGCAAGTTCAAACTAAGGTGAAAAACAAGTTCCTCATCTCCTAGCCCCAACATCTAGGATGAGGATTTTCAGTAGATACATTCCAGAGAATCCAATCATTATGAAAGGTAATAGGCAGCAACTAACACAACAATGTAAAGCAATCATACTCCAATAAAGATGTTAAAACAAATAAAAAATAAAAATAAATAAATAAGTAAATAAATTTAAAAAACGGTAATAGGGCAAAGAGCTATCTCAGTGTAAAGAGTTAGACTCTAACCAAAAACAGTTGAAGATGTTAACAAGTCAATTAACACAGTGGGATACTTGTACTTTAAGAAAAAGTAACTATTTGAAAATCTATAAATTCTCCCGAGTCAATGAAAAAGAGAAGAAACTACTAGGTGTTATTTTTTTTTTCCTTTGCTTGTTTAAAAAATGTAAAATAATGACACCTCAACCAAAAAAAAAAATACTGGAATTTACAACACAGCAATACCCAGGATAGGATGTTCATTTTAACAAAATTATATGGTTTAACTGCAACTGAAAAGCTATCTGATAAAAAATTATATCTAAGACATTGTCAGAAATGTAGGAAGTAAAGTATACACTTGATTAAAGTTTGGTTTTTGTTTTTAACTAATCCCTGATATGAACTTACTTGCTTTCTTCTTGGTTGACTTTTAAGAAGGTTAACTAGGAAAAAGAAAAAAAAAAAAACAGAGGAAAAATCCCCGCTTATCAAAGCTTTCTAATACTTAAAACTCCGGTAGGATGACCAGGCCTGAGAACTTAGATCCTGAATTATACTTATGACTCTGTATATTTTTCTACCTTTTAGTAAACTAACCAACAAAAACTAAAGGAAAAGGTTTTAAAACAAGGCTCTAGAAACTGTTTGAAAATAAAAGCATGACATTTTTAAAACTCTGGAAATAAACTGAGAGAAGGGAAGGAAAAATGATTGGTGCTAAACTTATTACATGATTTATAAACACCACAGAAAAGTCAGATATTGAGCTCCACCCAAATGTTGTTATTTAAAAGACTATTTTAGAAAGTAAAGACATCCATGTGGCAATTGTAAAATACAGTATTTCCCCAACGTCAGAGGCAAAAATTTAACTTCATTTCATGCAGCTTTCTTTGTAACATTTAAACCCTATAAGCACGAAGTAAACTTGCTTGAGAAAAAGAACTTTAAATCTTCCTTAAAGCTCAGAGAGTTAAGTCTTTTGGGGTAGAGGTGGTACCCCTTGCACAATTTTAAAACAAGAAGACACCTTTCACTTGGAAAGGGAGCACTGTCACATTCCAATTTGCTGAATAAAAGGGACCTTGTCCAATGTCATCGTAACTCCATTTCCCCATACTTTAAAAACTCTGCTTTTCAAATCAAGTGATGAAGCACAACATACCTGCAAGCCCCGTCATAAATGTAAGTGTTGCTATTTCATGACACTACACCCTTATTTATGGTAGGCCTCTATGAGGAAAGTGGTACTGATGAAACAAACGAACTGTTGGGGACACAGACTGAGACACAAAGCAGTTACCCAGGAGGGATGCTCCTTTACCTGGTATTGGTTGCTGTGAGGGACACTGGCATGGCCACACAAAAAGCAATTTTGGCACAGCTTGGGGTGTGGCAACTGCCGGCACGGGTACCAGAAACCCATCCCACGTTCAAACCAGGAACAGGAGCACTCCACCTCGCACCGGAAACGGGAGCACTCCGTGGGATGGCAGACCTCCTCCGTGTGGGCAAGCCTATGCTTGAGAGGTAGCCAGACAAGGCCCCAGGGAGGAGGATCAGCCATTGCTGTGTCTAAAGGCATATTCAGCATTCTCTTTTTCGGCTGTGGAAAACAGGTGCAGGCTGAGTGCTCTGTGTAACCAAAAGATGGCCCTTCAAAGACAGCTGCTGGGAACTTTAGAACTTCCTTCAGAAACTGGTCAAACTTGCTAAACAGCATTAAGCCACTGGAATCTGACATCTGGGAGAAAACATATCTCAACTTGTCCAGCATTTTTCCACCACACATGCTAACACAGCTTTAACAGAAAATACCATCAACTTGCCTCGGGCCTCACTGTCACAGCAGCAATCACGAAGTCGAGGAGGAGCTGAGGGGCTGGTCCACGCCGACTCATGAGAAGGAAGGCACATGCTCAGCTGGCAGTAGATGGATGAGGGTCGGTCCCAAGGCGGGACACACTGATCTCAGGGGTTGAGTCCAGTGTATCAAGGCCGTCGTCTCAAAAGGCTTCCAGCATGTTCCAGAGACCAGCAAGACAGAGGCTGCATCGTTTTTCGTACAAATCGTACTTTGCAATCTGTCAGTTCATAGTCATAGGACATCAAAATTCTGAGCACGCATTTCTATGAACAGCTGCCTCTTCTCTGCCATGTTACGCTTGCTCCCAGTTTCCTCAGTCATCTTCCGGGCCGGAGCTGGTGGCGCCCAGGTATCTGGGACGCAGCCGCCTTCGCCTCCTCCGGCCTGGCCCTCGCTGAGCTGCACGAGCGGCGAACGTTCTCCGGCGCCTGGCTCTCGGTGCTTCCCGCCGGGGGCGCGACAGCATGAGGGGAAGGAGGGGCGCGAGGGGCGTGAGGTCACGATGGCGTGAGGGGCGTGAGGTCGCAAGGGCGCGAGGGACGTGAGGGGCGCGACGGGCGCGACGGACGAGAGGGGCGCGGCGTCATGAAGGGTGCGGGGCGGGGTGGGGCGTGACGTCGTGACGGCGCGAGGGACGTGAGGGGCGCGACGGGCGCAGGGCGGGCACGCGCCACCTCCGTAGGATTCTGTATACGAATTCCGGAGTCAATTTCTCCAGCCCAAATGTTTGTATCAGTTTTTAACTACCTCCCCACCGCTCAGGTCACTGCACAATATATTTTTCCTTTTTTGGCTCTAAAATTACTATCCGACTGTGACCCCATCTCACAATGCAGATATCTTGTCATCAACTGGCGTTTCCTAGCTCCTCTATGAGAGTCTTTATTCAACAACTAACTCCGCACCTACCTTCATAAACACACAAATTCTCCTTTTTTCACATCCTTTTACAAAGAATTTATACAATCTAAAAAGTAGGGCTAAAATTATGATCACACTTTTCTTATGGGGTCTTTAACGTATATATGATATCATTTGCTGATTTTACTCTAAAGATGCCCTAAAGACATTGTTCAGTACATTACAGTTTTCTTTTAATGAAAAACTCCTAGGATAAATATTTTACTTCATACTGGAAATAGTTGAGTTTCTACTTAGTTCATCTGCTCATGCACACTGTGAAATAAATACCCAATTTTATTTCATTTTGCTTTGACTGCTAGAATGTGTATGGATTCATCTTACCTCTCTTCTGTTAGAAAACTTCTATTATATCTTCTTCCACTTTTTATTTTTATATATTTTATGTATATTTATAAACTACCATGTACATTGCTGGAACAGTCTATATTATAAGTAAGCAATTTATAACATACGTAAAAATAATACATTTACTGTGTGCCAGTAATGTGCTAGGAATTTTCTATAGGTTGTATAAAATTTCTTCTTCGAATAATAATACTACTTGTCATATATTCATGGACAAAGCCAAGTTTTGTGAGGCCTAAAGCTCATTTAGGGGACCCTTTCTTATAAAAATAATATAAAAAATGTTACTTTTGCAAACATTACAAAAAACCAGATCACGTTAACCCATTAATAGAGCCCCATACAAGTCTTTGGAAGGGGCATATGCAAGTAAGAGACCCTGATTTAAGCTTTGATAGCTTCAAGGTCAATTTACCTCTGCATATTTTGATTGCTTATGCTCTGTGAGTCACTTTTCACACACTGTACCATGTAAGGCCAGAACAAGCTTACAGGAAAATTAACTGAGAGAATGTGATGGTTAACTTTATGCATCAGCTTGATGGACAAAGGGATGTCCAAATAGCTGGTAAAACATGATTTCTGGGTGTGTCTGTAAGGGTGTCTCCTGAAAAGATTAATATTTGAAACGGTAGACAACAGAGTAAAGAAGATGGCCCTCACCAGTGCAGGCGGGCATCATCCAATCTGCTGAGTGCCTGAATAGAACAAAAAGAAGGAGGAAGGGCAAATTTGCTCTCTCTGCTTGAGCTGGGACAGCTGTCTTCTTCCGCCCTTGGAAATCAGTGCTCCTGGTTTTGGGGCCTTCAGACTCGGACTAGGACTTACACCACTGGCTCCCCTGGTTCTCAGGCCTGTCAGTTTGGACTGGAACCACACTGCCAGCTTTCCTGGGCCTCCAGCTTGCAGATGGCAGATTGTGGGACTTCTCAGCCTCCATAATTGCTGAGCCAATTCCTCTTAATCTCATTCTATATATCTGAATATATTCTATTAGTTTTGTTTCTCTAGAGAACCCTGGCTAAAACAGAGAGGTTACAATTATTTTTCAAGGTCAAAGGATTGGTGTGTGGTAGATGTGTATTTGAACACTGTTCTGTTTGAATCTCAAACCCATTTATTAAAATCACATTTATTGAGTAGCTTATATACCAGGCACTCTGCTAAATGTGGGCATGCTGTGACAAACCAGATATCTGTCCTGTTCTTATGAAGTGTCTTATGTAATTATTTGTACTACAGGAGTTGGTCATTCAACTCCTTATTTATTCTTTAACCCTCATGTTAAAAGAACAGTTTGACATATATCTTAAAGGTTTCTGTTCACTTAAAAATTAGGGTACAGTTTAAATTTACTGGCTTGGCTGGAATAGCTGAAACTCTCATTTCCTTTTGTTAATTACAACACAGATTGACATTTTATGGATCTTACTTTGATCATTAAAAATATATAGATAATGGTTCATGAAAGGAACCTATTTTGTTTTCCAAATATATTAACTTCTCAGTCTGATTCAGAAACTGATGACTAGGTTGATCTTTCTTAAACAGTTAACCATTTTTTACAATCTTGGTCTGAGCACTGCAGAAAGCAGGATTAAAGATCTTTAAACATCAAACCTCACATCCTAAATCCTAGTTTTTAAGTTTCACTTCAATGGAGCTCTTACCCCAAATTCCTTGTAAGACAGTAGGACTAAACCTGGAAAGCTAGGAAAGTCAGATTCCTGGATCCACATCCCTTATCACTGACTCAGATTTCTGGAGTAGAGCTGAATTTTAAACCACACTCCTAGGTGATTTTGATGCATGTGGACCACACTTGAAATCTGAAGAGCATAGCTCAAAGATACTAATGAGATCACAATTATTTTGATATTTCAAAATAAAGAACGAAAAATTATTTAAATTTAAAATTATTAAATAGTTGATCTTATAAGGAGGCTGTGGAAACTTTTCATTTCTCTCTTTCTTTCTGTATATTTCTTCTCTTTTCACGTCCATGTCACCTCTCTTTCCTGGATACCTCTCCTCTGTATATTCTTCTCTCTGTAGTCATTCATTTAATATATCACTGTACCTTGGAATCCATCCGGGATTCTTATATTTCATTACTATTTTTGGACAATCCCATCACTTCTGTGTCTTCAACCACTGCTCATAGGCTAGATCCAAATTTTTATCATATACAGATTTTTTCTGAATTTTGGACTCCCAGCTCTATTCAGTTCTCTAATGGTAATGACTAAATGACTCCAAAGACTTCAAATTCAACATGTCCAAAGTTGAAATTAATGTTGGCCCACCAACCAGAAAATCTGTCCATTCCTTCTTCTGAGATTTCTATTTCAGCTTTAATTTATACACTACAATGCATCCATTCACCCAAACCAGATTCCAGGAAGTCATCTTTTTCTCTTCATATCCTCTCACCCATTATGTCAAGTCAATCAAAAAATGCTCTCGATTCTTGTTCTTAAAAAAAAGACAAAAAACCCAAAACACTCATTGTTTCCATACCTCTATCACACCTTTGTCCAAGGCCTCGTAATTTCTCACTGATGTTACTGTAATGGTTTCTTATTTGGGCAAACTTTTTCTGGTGCTGATTTTCCTCAAAACCATTCTCCACACTGCTTCCAGGTGGATCTTTCTAAAATACAATTCTGATCACTTACTCCCTCGCTTAACATTCCTTAACAGACCTCCATTGCTGCCAGGATAAATACAAACCTCTTGGCATGACATGCTCTATCTGCTGTGTACCTGTCTAATCTCATTTCTCACATTCTGCTTTTGACACTCCAATCACACTGAATTCCTCAAAGTTCATATCCAGAATGTACTACATTTCAGAACTTTGTACATTCTGTCCCCATGACTGTGATTGCCTTTATCCCCTTCTTTGTCCTCTCACCTTTCCTATATTCTTCTCTCTCACTGAATCTGGTTTATGTGCTTAGGCAGTGTTTGAGGATTTCAGGGATAAGCAGGGAAAAAGATATGACCTGGCAGTAGTACTCATAAGCTTTATTTTGATGGAATGCATGCAGGGGAGGTACCTTCCAGCATCAGAAGTCTGGAGGCTTAAGGGGTGGGAGCCACCATCTAGAAGGGGAGGGGGCAAGACCTCAAGGGAAAGGGGCTCAGAGAGAGCCTTCTACATCTACAGGATGTGCTCAGGAGCCTGGCAAAGACTCTCCTGGCAGACAGCTCCCAAGGGAAATAGTGGCTTTGTGTTTTTTGTTGTCTTGTGGTTTTATCTTATCTTTGGCTAGCAGGCATTAGGTGCAGTTTTTTGGGTTATGAAAAGCAGAGAGACTCTAAAAGGCTAAAAATCTGCTTAATGTAGTGATGTTTAACAAGCTAACAATTGGATGTGTAAAAATTTGAGTTTGTCACTGTTGAGCTTTCAGCTAATACATCTCAGTCTGATCTAAAGAAAAAAACAAAGGCCAATATATAGGAACCATCTTTGGCTCATTTGTATGACTGGTGTCTCTATGATGGTGACGCTTTTATCCCACTGCACTATTATTTGTTGTTTGTATATGAGTTCCTTGAGAGTAGACATGAGTTTTTATAATTCCTAATATGGACTTCACAGGACCTAGAGTAGTGTGTGCTACAAAGTGGAACACTAATAAATGTCTGTTTTATGAATAATTATTCATATCATATCCATGTATTTTTTAATTCATCCAGAAGTGTTCCTCCAACTGGATGCTGTAAGGAAGTCTCATCTACCAGGAGACACAATATTTAAGCTAGATTTGTGTTCATGCAGGACTTAGGCAGTCATTTAATTTCAATAACCAAAATCTTCAAACTTGAAGAGAAAGTAATTCATTTCTAAAATATAACTTGCTTATAGAAACATCACATTAAACTCAGAATATATGCCAATAGGCCAAGGACATTTTATTCAGTTTTCAACCCTGCTGTATTCCAGGAGAGAAGTTTTAGTAATTTATAGCTATTTCCCTCAAAGCCTACCAGTGTCAGAGAATATGGGTTCCTGATGCCAGAGTGATTCCATGAAAATTGGTCTGGGCTGTTGATTCATGGAGGGTATTAAGACACATAGCTGAGCAGTTCCCTGTGGTAGGAGGTCAGGGAGATGGAAAGAATGTGTGAGGCTAGAAAAGAAATCCATTGTCTGCCCAGGATAGCAGAGTCAATGAAGGGGACAAACAGTTTCCATATGTATAAAAATCTAAACAAAGAGGATTCCATCATGGATAGACAGAAGAAATTTTAATTAGAAAACTGAACTCAACTGGATTAAATGATTCACAGAAATGACAGGCTCAGCTAAGAAGCCAGCAACTGAAAAGGGTGAAAATAGTGCAAATTTCAGGTGTGATCTGATTCAGGTTCCAACTTTTACCTCTGATTCATTCAGTTGCTCTCTTGTTCTTGTGTCATCCTCCTTCCCCATGTGTAATAAAATAGTTTTAGCAGTTCCTGTCTTCACTACCATATATCACGCCATTCATAAGGAGAGTAAGCATGTGGGTCCCCAATTTTTTAGAATAAAAGCCTCAAAATTCCGTCCTTGGATCAGTTTAAGTCATAATGCCAACTCTTAACTAATTTTATTTTTTGTCAAGGGGAGTGAAATGTTCTATTTGGCCTCACCTAGTTCATGGGTTCCACATCAGGAAAATCTGTATTTCTCCTTTACATTATGAAATCCTCTATAGAAACCTGGGGCTGTCAAGATGGTCCTGGGGGAAAGGCTGAGGGAAGACAACCAGTGGTCCCTGCAGAAGATTAGATGAGGAGTGGTCGGGTGGCAGCTCAAGCAAACTAGCCCAAACTTGGCATAGGAAATATTTGTAGTTAGCCTTTGATGTATTTGCCTAGTTTTTATCAGTATTTTAAATAAGACTGCTCCTCAAAGCAACTTATACTTTTAATCTTTTTTCTTGTTTATCATATGCATTTCCTAATCCCCTTTTTTTACGGGTAAACTCCACTTCAAGTCCAGTCTCAGCTCGGATTCCAAATCTGAGTTCTCTGACAAACAAGATCTGGCTTAATTTGGCATGCTAGATATATAATAGATACACTAATACACAAAGAAGAACACATAAGGTATAAAATTTGAACTGTCATCCAAATAGTGGGAATGGCTAGCTCATTTCCAAATTTGAGTTTTCAGTTCTTTATTAAAGTTCATATCACTTACTAATCCTTCTTCTCTAAATCTGTAGCCCTTGGTTTGTGATTTCTCCCTCCGTCCCTCCCTCTCTCCTTCCTTCTTTCCCTCCCTCCTCTCTCCTATTAGAATGTAGTTTCCATCTGTCTCATCCATGGGCACATTTCCAGCACTCAGCAAAGTGCCTATTTCAGAAAAGACACTCATTCAAATTTGCTAAGCAAGCCCATTGCATTACCTTTCACACTTTATTATATTGTGTGTCCTCCTTGACCATGGCTATGTACGTAGTGGACCAAGACACATTGTACAGGCTATAGTTACGCAACAGAGGAAAGCTCACGTAATGCACAGGGCTGAGACCCATGAGTGTCCTGCTCTTTGCATTTTGTTTTAAACAACTGTCAAGCCTCACTGACATTTATAACTCTCAGATCTGAATAATGCAAATAAGTTCTTCCAGGGAGGGAAATCTTTGTGAAATGGAAAGTATAATGTAGCTCACCTTAAGTGTTAACAATATAATGAAAATAAATTATCTCAGAAATTGGAAATTTGCATTTGAATTATCAGAAACATTTACTGAGCTAAATGTCAAGGAAAAAAACCCCCACAATTATTTTATATTCTGAAGCTAGGAAATATAGCCAAGATTTGATAATCCCACTCTATTTGATTTTTCTATTCTGTCTTTATCAGTCACGTCACATTTTGTCTCACCATTTTACTAGAACAAATATATGTGAAATTGCTTTTAACATCTTCCTGACCTTGTTCAGCAGATGAGTACCAAGGAAAAATGGGACCCTGGCTTTCTACATGAAATGAGCTGATTGTAGCTATTTGTATTATGGCAGTTCTTTTTAAGAGGATGTGTCACCAAGTCAAGCCTTGGTAAATTTAAGAAAATTGAAATCATATCAAGTATCTTTTCTGACCACAATGCTATGAGACTAGATATCAATTATAGGAAAAACTCTGTAAAAATTACAAACACATGGAGGCTAAACAACACACTACTTAATAACCAAGAGATCACTGAAGAAATCAAAGAGGAAATAAAAAAATACCTAGAAACAAATGACAATGAAATATAATGACCCAAAACCTATGGGATGCAGCAAAAGCAGTTCTAAGAGGGAAGTTTATAGCAATACAATCCTACCTTAAGAAACAAGAAACATCTCAAATAAATAACCTAACCTTACACCTAAAGCAATTAGAGAAAGAAGAACAACAAAACCCCAAAGTTAGCAGAAGGAAAGAAATCATAAAGGTCAGATCAGAAATAAATGAAAAAGAAATGAAGGAAACGATAGCAGAGATCAATAAAACTAAAACCTGGTTCTTTGAGAAGATAAACAAAATTGATAAACCATTAGCCAGACTCATCAAGGAAAAAAGGGAGAAGACTCAAATCAATAGAATTAGAAATGAAAAAGGGGAAGTAACAACTGACACTGCAGAAATACAAAGCATCATGAGAGATTACTCCAAGCAACTATATGCCAATAAAATGGACAACTTGGAAGAAATGAACAAATTCTTAGAAATGCACAACCTTGCAAGACTGAACCAGGAAGAAACAGAAAATATGAACAGACCAATCACACGCACTGAAATTGAAACTGTGATTAGAAATCTTCCAACAAACAAAAGCCCAGGACCAGATGGCTTCACAGGTGAATTCTATCAAACATGTAGAGAAGAGCTAACACCTATCCTTCTCAAACTCTACCAAAATATAGCAGAGGGAGGAACACTCCCAAACTCATTCTACAAGGCCACCATCACCCTGATACCAAAACCAGACAAAGATGTCACAAAAAAGGAAAACTACAGACCAATATCACTGATGAACATAGATGCAAAAATCCTCAACAAAATACTAGCAAACAGAATCCAACAGCACCTTAAAAGGATCATACACCATGATCAAGTGGGGTTTGTCCCAGGAATGCAAGAAATCTTCAAGATAGGCAAATCAATCAATGTGATACACCATATGAACAAACTGAAGGAGAAAAACCATATGATCATCTCAATAGATGCAGAGAAAGCTTTTGACAAAATTCAACACCCATTTATGATAAAAACCCTCCTGAAAATAGGCATAGAGGGAACTTACCGCAACATAATAAAGGCCATATATGACAAACGCACAGCCAACATCGTCCTCAATGGTGAAAATCTGAAACCATTTCCACTAAGATCAGGAACAAGACGAGGTTGCCCACTCTCACCACTATTATTCAACATAGTTTTGGAAGTTTTAGCCACAGCAATCAGAGAAGAAAAAGAAATAAAAGGAATCCAAATCGGAAAAGAAGAAGTAAAGCTGTCACTGTTTGCAGATGACATGATACTATACATAGAGAATCCTAAAGATGCTACCAGAAAACTACTAGAGCTAATCAATGAATTTGGTAAAGGAGCAGGATACAAAATTAACGCACAGAAATCTCTTGCAATCCTATACACTAATGATGAAAAATCTGAAAGTGAAATTAAGAAAACACTCCCATTTACCACTGCAACAAAAAGAATAAAATACCTAGGAATAAACCTACGTAAGGAGACAAAAGACCTGTATGCAAAAAATTATGAGACACTGATGAAAGAAATTAAAGATGATACAAATAGATGGAGAGATGTACCATGTTCTTGGATTGGAAGAATCAATATTGTGAAAATGACTACACTACCCAAAGCAATACACAGATTCAATGCAATCCCTATCAAACTACCACTGGCATTTTTCACAGAACTAGAACAAAAAATTTCACAATTTGTATGGAAACACAAAAGACCCCGAAGAGCCAAAGCAGTCTTGAGAAAGAAAAATGGAGCCGGAGGAATCAGGCTCCTGGACTTCAGACTATACTACAAAGCTACAGTCATCAGGACACTATGGTACTGGCACAAAAACAGAAATATAGATCAATGGAACAGGATAGAAAGCCCAGAGATAAACCCATGCACATATGGTCACCTTATCTCTGATAAAGGAGGCAAGAATATACAATGGAGAAAAGACAGCCTCTTCAATAAGTGGTGCTGGGAAAACTGGACAGCTACATGTAAAAGAATGAAATTAGAACACTCCCTAACACCATACACAAAAATAAACTCAAAATGGATTAAAGACCTAAATGTAAATCCAGACACTATCAAACGCTTAGAGGAAAACATAGGCAGAAGACTTTATGACATAAATCACAGCAAGATCCTTTTTGACACCTCCTAGAGAAATGGAAATAAAAACAAAAATAAACAAATGGGACCCAATAAAACTTCTAAGCTTTTGCACAGCAAAGGAAACCATAAACAAGACGAAAAGACAACCTTCAGAATGGGAGAAAATATTTGCAAATGAAGCAACTGACAAAGGATTAATCTGCAAAATTTACAAGCAGCTCATTATAACAAAAACAAACAACCCAATCCAAAAATGGGCAGAAGACCTAAATAGACATTTCTCCAAAGAAGATATACAGATTGCCAACAAACACATGAAAGAATGCTCAACATCATTAATCATTAGAGAAATGCAAATCAAAACTACAATGAGATATCATCTCACACCAGTCAGAATGGCCATCATCAAAACATCTACAAACAATAAATGCTGGAGAGGGTGTGGAGAAAAGGGAACTCTCATACACCATTGGTGGGAATGTATATTGATACAGCCACTATGGAGAACAGTATGGAGGTTCCTTAGAAAACTAAAAATAGAACTACCATACGTTGCAGCAATCCCACTACTGGGCATATACCCTGAGAAAACCATAATTCAGAAAGAGGCATGTACCACAATGTTCACTGCAGCTATATTTACGATAGCCAGGACATGGAAGCAACCTAAGTGTCTATCAACAGATGAATGGATAAAGAAGATGTGGCACATATATACAATGGAATATTACTCAGTCATAAAAAGAAATGAAATTGAGTTATTTGTAGTGAGGTGGATGGACCTAGAGTCTGTCATACAGAGTGAAGTAAGTCAGAAAGAGAAAAACAAATACTGTATGCTAACACATAT
Source organism: Balaenoptera musculus (assembly GCF_009873245.2). Classification (NCBI taxonomy): domain Eukaryota; kingdom Metazoa; phylum Chordata; class Mammalia; order Artiodactyla; family Balaenopteridae; genus Balaenoptera; species Balaenoptera musculus. The sequence goes on along the minus strand of NC_045800.1, from coordinate 77,605,574 downwards.
ATATGGAATCTATAATAAAAAAAAAAAATCGTCCTGAAGAACCTAGGGGCAAGATGGGAATAAAGACGCAGACCTCCTAGAGAATGGACTTGAGGACATGGGGAGAGGGAAGGGTAAACTGGGACAAAGTGAGAGAATGGTAGTGTATATATGGACACATACACACTACCAAATGTAAAATAGATAGCTAGTGGGAAGCAGTGGCATAGCACAGGGAGATCAGCTTGGTGCTTTGTGACCAGCTAGAAGGGTGGGATAGGGAGGGTGGGAGGGAGGGAGAAGCAAGAGGGAAGAGATATGGGGATATATATATATGTATAACTGATTCACTTTGTTATAAAGCAGAAACTAACACACCATTGTAAAGCAATTATACTCCAATAAAAACGTTAAAAAAAAAAAAAGAGGATGTGTCACTCTTTACTGAGTGAAAATGAGCTTCATGAATAATGTTCAAATTCATAAAAGATTAATGTCAATAGAGGCAGCTTGATTATATATACCTTTTTCCCCATATTTTTGAGATTTCTTGGGATAGTGGAAAATAAAATTTTCTTTTATGAAATATCTCTTCTTTTTTATAATAGAGGAAAACTAAATTCCTCATATAGAGTAATATAAATTTGAACGAAGTAAAATATTTGGGTTGGTTGGTAGATAAGCCAATGATAAGGTATTTTAGATATTCCGCCTGAAAGAAATAAGATTATGAAATAAAAATTCTACCCACATAATAAATTAAAAGAACAAAAGGAAGAATTTTCCCTAATAATTCTAACATGAGCCAGATAACCTAGTTTGAACCTGAATATATAATTACATTGACTAATGAAAAAGTCACATTATAAATCCCTTTTACCTTTACTGTCTTGTACGCTTAGAATTTAGTCTCGATAATACCATAATAATTAACTCATATTAATCAGCCATGGAATAAGCATAACAACTGGTATTTGTATAACGGATCACACGGATTACAGTTCTTATCTTTTTTCGTCCTCCCGGCCCTTGGCAATACAGATAATATTATCCTTTTATTACATACAAAGTGATCGATGGTCAGAGATGGTAAAAGACAAGCCTAAAATGACACCGGCATGAATCTGGGAGTCCTGATCATCAAGTATAGGGTTTTTATTCCCCCCACTGCCCAAAGGACTGCTTTCCCCTCTGGGTGAAGTCGTATGCATCAGAAACAACCTGGGAGGCCCTGATTCCCCAGTATCACACTCTGCCTGCTGTGTGGACACTTTTGTTATGGCTTTATGTTTTATTCCAGTTTGTCTATCCTTCCTTCCATTGTCCATTGCTTCATATTCTCGGACACCATTTCCTGGCCATCTGGCTGGATGTCCTCCAATGGCCCTAGCTGAGCCCCCAGGCCACTTGCTACACACCTTATTTTCTTTCATTCTGTACTTACCAGTACAAGTAATCCTTTCATGTTTGCCCTTGACAAAAAAATATGGGGTCTACATGATTTATATTCAAGGAATACAGTAGATTGTATCACCACACACATAAGGAAAAGACTTTATTCTAAGTAAATTGTTAAAGAAAATACAGGTTACCCAGGTAAATTTGAATTTCAGATAAACAGATTTTTTTTAAGTATAAGTGTACCCTAAATATTGCATAGGGCATATTTATCCTGAAAAAATATTTATTGTTTATTTGATATTCAAATTTAACTGCTTATTCCATATTTTTTATTTGCTAAGTCTAACAACCCTAACTGTAAAAGAAATATGACTCTTTTTCAAGTCACCTCAGATCTCGTTTAATAGTTTAAGTACAGGAGGATTCTACAGATAGGATTGGAATATGTGATGAATCCACAAATGAATATTCACAAGAAGCATTTTACATGTCAAAAAGAAATATTTGCTTCCAATCCAGCAACTAACTCTTTCAGAAATCACCAAGATCACACGTTGAGGCAGAATGCTGCATGACAGATGGGACATTAGCCTGCTTTACATTATGAAACTGGGAAGTGAGTGTGCTATGTAGTTGAAAATGTCTGCAATAAAATAAAATTATGCTTCTGTATCTCAGTAGATTTCAAATTATAAAATTCATGTTATGCTTCCTGGCAGCTTTCCTGTTAACATATTAATTTCAAAAATTATTGGATGTGCTTAATATCAACTTCTGACTTTTAATTAAGAAAACCTAAATATTATTGGTTGAGTTTCAGACTACGCTATACTAACCCAATACATTTGCCTCTCATGTGTATGACCTGGGTAAATCTTGTGGTGGATGCAAGGCTGGCATTTGTTATGGAGGAGTTTAAATTTAGATGGGACACATAACCAAAAAGTACAGGGTCTTTAATTAAGATGTCAATAAAATACCTGAGTAGATTAGTACATCTTTGCATATTTTCTCCTTTGTTTTTCACTTTTTTGCACCTTCAGTTTTGTGTATATGAGCTCTCCACTTCTGTCTCCCAGAGCTATAATTTTCATTCTAATACTAAAAAAGTTTCTTTATTTCTAGATTAAGCTACTTGCTTTTCAATTCTATTCTGCATAACCCTTACTGTGCTTCTAGTGGTGTCTGTTCTTTGTGCTTACAATTGTGGCTTTTTTTCACTTATTCAATCATGAGAAGTCCTCGTGAAAGTAAGTACTAACTTAGCAAGACTTATTTAGTAAGACTTTACTTACCGAGAAAGTAAAATACACTTATTCGGCATATCTATTGTTATGCTTAATAGATATTTTTATCCATCAAAGATCTTAAGTACTGTACTTGTGTCTGTAATATATAAGTAATCTTATGATTATCACCAAGATCACTGACTAGTATTTCCTTGAGGGAGTTTGTAGGTGTGAGTTAGCAAGTTCTTGTTCCAAAATGTGGGAATATGATAATTTTACTTATTTATTAATATTTATGTTGTTTCCTTAAAGGAATATTTAACAGACTGAAAAAAAGAGCCACTTTTACCTTGGCAGTTTTAGAATTAATTGCCATCAAATCCCAGACTTGGGAGGAATCTTAATAGAAATTTGGGTCCACAAAAACAAAAGCCAGAGAGTCTACTCATGACATTATCGGTTTTATTAGGGATAAATTATTAGCACTACTACATTAGCACTACATTAGTCAGGGTTCTCCCAAGAAACGGAACCAATATGATATAAATATAATATATATAATATATATTATATATTTATATTTAATATAATATATAATATATATTTTTATATATTTATGTTTATATGTATAATAAAAGTAAATTTATTATATGAAATTGATTCCTTTGACTATGGAGGCTGGTAAGCCTCAAGATCTGTAAGGCAAGCTGGAGACCCAAGGAACCAATGTTTTAGTTCATAAGCCATCAGACAGGAAGAATGCTCTCTTACTTGGGGAATGGTCAGGCTTTTTGTTCTATTCAGGCCTTCCACTGATTGGGTGAGGCCCACCCACATTAGGGAGGGCATATCTGCTTTACTCAGTCTATCTATTTAAATGTTAAACTCATCAAAAAACACCCTCACAGACATACCCAGGATAATATTTGACCAAATATCTGGTCATCCTGTGGCCCAGTCAACCTGACACATAAAATTAACCCATCACAGGTTCCAAAATCATTCAGAAATTCAGTAAAAAATGGTCACTTGGAACCTTCTAACAATTATCTTTGGAGAGATTCCTTTTGCTATGTGACTGCAGAACTACAGTGTATTGGAAACGTTCAGCTTAACTTTGTGGAATTATACTTTAAAAATAAGAGCTAAAATCAAAGCAGACAGCGGAAGGTCTTGCCAAATGAATCAACTAAAATGCCAAGAGAATGGGCTGTTTGTTTGTTTTCCTCGTTTGTGGGTAGAAAAGGCTATAAATTAGAGTAATATTGGGGTAAAATTACCCATTCAATCACCTTAAAAATAGAGCCTAAACTGTGTCTAACCAGTGCAGTCTAACTGTGTATATAACACAGTGATACAAAAAATACAAGGCATCTTTATAATAATCATGTTTTCTATTTTTTTGTATTTTATGATTCCTTGACATCTGGGGCCTGGGAGATTGCATCTCCCATGGCTAGTTAATTCCTAGAGGTAGCAAACTACCTCCCTGTGAGTGCAACTTTCATATGCAAACCAAACAATCCAAAGCCCATGTCCCCCAACTACCTCCTTTACTGGGTTCTCACGAGGCTCCTACATTCCATACCCTGTCTGATCTCTCAGGGCCAGTGCCAGACAATTCAGTGCAGCCCCTATACCTGAGAGCCCACTGAATTCATTCAAACTAGCTGATTCTAAGCCTGCTTTCACTTACTCACATGTTTCTTCCCACATAAACCATAATAAATGGCCTTGTCACGTTTTCCTCCTGCTCCCCTCTGCCTCCTGACTGAGCCTGGGGCTTCCTCTCGTGCCCCCTACCCACCCATGGCATGGCATGCCCTCCCACTGGGAACTGTAATTAACAAACCATCTTTTCAATGGCAGTTGTCTCCTAGTCTGTTGGTCTCATCACCTCTGAATAATAATAAAACCTACATTTTAAAACAATAAATTATGTATATGCAAAAGTGTGTACGTATGGGTGTATATTTGTAGTACATTTTAACGTAAATGTCTCCAATTGGGAATCAAGTGTAAATAACTTACTCGCTCAAGGTCACCCAGTATGTTTTCAAATCTGCCTTTAGAATCCATATGGGTAACCACATGACTAGGCTGTTTTTCTTCAATCTACATGTCAGGATTGCTAAACTGAGTCTACGCTGCTCTTGAGTATTGTCAGGCCAGGATGCACCCATCCAAGCTTGAGGTGTGAGGGAAGCAGCAGTTTCTCCTCAGACCTGTGATGAGTTTTCAAATCACATCTCAATAGACTCTCTACTGGGTTCTCAGGCACTGTCACAGCAATAAACTCAGTGGTCACTTTGTGTTTATGGCGCTTGGGTCTGCGTTTATTTATTATTGGCTGCGTTGGGTCTTGGTTGCTGCACGCGGTCTTTTCTCTAGTTGCGGCGAGCGGGAGCTACTCTTGGTTGCGGTGCGCGGGCTTCTCATTGCGGTGGCTTCTCTTGTTGCGGAGCACGGACTTTAGGCACAAGGGTTTCAGTAGTTGTGGCTCGCAGGCTCAGTAGTTGTGGCTCACGGGCTCTAGAGCACAGGTTCAGTAGTTGTGGTGCACGGGCTTAGTTGTTCCGCAGCATGTGGGATCTTCCCGGACCAGGGCTCGAACTCGTGTCCCCTGCATTGGCAGGTGGATTCTTAACCACTGTGCCACCAAGGAAGCCCAGTTGACTATTTCTTTGCTCTACATAATAACCAATGATTCCATTTTTTTAATTTCAAAATAAAAATTTAAATAAATATATGAAAGGGAAATAAAATACTTTCAATACTTTTTTTCCATTTTGAAAATATCTCTACCTTTCTTTGATACAGATTTATTACAGGTTTCTTTCATATTTCTGCATTCTATAAAAACAATATTTTCACCTGTGACATCTTAATAAAATACTTATGATGGAAATAACCAGTACCTTCCCAACCTTCCAGTTTGTAAACTTATGCCTTGAGTGACAGAAAAACCAACATTACTTCTAAAATGAGTAATTCTCATGAAAATATGGTAGGTTTCTGTGTTTCTGCAATTGTAATAATTGTGACTATTAATAAAAAAGACAATGGTCTGTATTCTCTCCCCTTAAAAATAATATTTTAGAATGAATTGGAAGATACACATTTTCTATATGACAAAAACTCAGAACATTAGACAAAATTATCATCCCAATCGATGGATAATCATCTTGTCATTGTAAGAATCTGTATGGCACTCTTTATAGCTGGTAAAGAACAAAACTCTGCCTAATATTTTCTCATAACATAAAATTGTCATTTCAAAATATAAAAGAGGTGGCAAACTTTGTTTTTCCTGTGCAGCTTATTGATGTGTTTTCTCTCTTGTTAATAGACTTGTGGGCAGCTCAGGAGACCTGTCAGTAAGTTGGTCCTCTGGGGGTGCCATATGCCCATGAAGAGAACTGAACATGATGAAGTCTCCAGTTTCCCACCCATCCATACAGGGAGAGGAAATCAACATTGTCTATAACAGAATCCTTCTAAGTAGGGCAGGTCAGTTTCAATGGGTATATTTTAACGCCAACTCTACCAAAAAGCACTGTCAAACTGGAAAACCATTCTTTGCTTGTGTTACTGTATGTAGCTTTCTATCTGACTAATGCACACAAGTGGAAAACTTGTAACCTTCTTCACTACTGCCACATTCTTTTTCTAATAACTGTGATCATAGCAACAAAAATTTCTGATTCAAGGGAAAGGCATAGACTGCTGAATTACACACTATCTTCTCTTTGAGAGCCATAAATAACTGCTCTGTAAATCTTGATGTTAGCAGTACTGGGTACTATTGGCTAACAGGTAGGGCTCCTGAGCTATGGAGACATGGCTCAGGAATTATCAGGGTGCTGATCTATGCTGGTCATAGTTCATTAATGGTGTCAAATTCTAGTTTGCAATTTCCTTGAAAAACAGCAAAATGGGCATACACAGAATGCATTTTGATTGTGATACTGTAAATTAGAATATTTTGGCATCAATAATCCATACCTGTGCATTCTTTTCTTTATTTAGAATTATGCTCTCATTTTACCACTTGACTGTTAAAAGGTTTATTAGACACAAGAGGATGAAGCTGAACACAAGATAGGGTAAGTAAAGGCTTTAGACATAGCCAAACCTGTATTCATTCATATTCATTTATTCATTAAACAAATATTTACGGTCATCTTACCATGTGAAAGCATTATTTAATGCATGGGATAGAGCAGAGGGAAAAACAAAGTCTTACTGTATGTATATATAATTTTGGGAAAATCATTTTTAACTTTTATGAACCTCAATTCTATCATAGATATCAGGTTATAATAACATCTAAGCATTGGGGGGGGTAATATCAATAATAAATTTATTGGTTCCAGCTTATAGTAGGTAACAAAAATTTAGGAAAATATTATTTGAATTATACTAGACACTATTTTTTTACTATTTCTAATGTACTAGAAATGACACAAGGGGAGAGAAAAATGTAAAAACAAATTATTTACATAAAAGATGGTATCAATAATTTATCTATTTGCTTATTAGATAAAGTTGGCACAAGTTCAGAAAAACTCATTTAGGATTACTTAGTGTCACTTTAAAAGGAGGTTCTTTGTATTTCAAATAAAGGGGAAAATGTTGTAATTTGAATTTTTGGGATGAGGGTTCGTTTCCATCCAACACAGGGTATAGTAATGTTATAGTAAGAATGTTAAGATGTACCTTGTGTTTTTATAAACTTCTGCAAAAATCCTGTGTTGATATTGATGTTCAGTTATAATAGTTGTGTAAGAGACCAGGTGAATTCAAGAACTTGCAAAAGTCCTGATTCTGCTGATTTCTACACTTGGGTTGAAACATTGATATTCAGTCAAAATGCTTTTTTGGATATCGATAGAGCCTGAGTAACTACAGGAAGCCTGAGTGATAGAGCCTGAGTGACATAACGGATTAGATCGCAGACTCAGAGAAATGGTAAAAATCCACACATTGTACAAATGCTTCAGGGGTTGCATCTGGCTTTATTAAATTATAGATCTTCACAAGCTTAGGGCCTAGTTTTATTTACTCTCATCCAATCCATTGCTCTGAAGTTGGGAAATCAGAGAAAAACTGAACGCAGCAAATTATTTCATTAAGATTGAAGTGAGAGACTGTTTCTTGCTAATGGAAGATTTGTGGTCACACAAAAAAGTGAGTCTAAACTGAGCTATTGGTTTTTTTGTTTTCTGGGGTTTTTTTTTGGTTTTTTTTTTGTCACGTTGTGTGGCATGCGGGAGGATCTTAGTTCCCCAACCAGGGATCACACCCACGCCCCCTGCATTGGGAGCGTGGAGTCTTAACCACTGGACCGCCAGAAAGTCCCTGAACTGAGCTATTGTTGAGGCAGGAAGATAAATAGTGTGAGTTCAGTAGAAATATGGTGGCAATTGTGGGTGAGTAGAAAGGGGGAGGAGGAGGGTCAGTGGGGGTAGAGATGTTATAATGGACCAAAAGAGAGGTGACCTAGACTAGCCTCAGAACTGAAAGCTGTCTCGTGTAGCAGTGTGCCTACCTTGGGGTGAGTAGGGAATCTGCTTGGCTCAAGCAAATATGTAAACTGATCACATAAGTCAATATGTTGAGAATGACAATAAGTATTTACGAGTAAGGCTGAAAAGAATCATGAGGTGATGGATTGAAATTGGACATATATATCAGTGTGAACTCATGCTTAAAATATATCTATATCCATAACTATATCTATGTCCAGAGATACAGAATCAGTTAGAGATATATGTGTGTACATGTATGTGTGTGTGCATGCAAGTATATATACATGACCTGGCTCTGTCCACCGAGAAGGCCTAGAAGCACTGACACTCGGGCAGCAATAAGCACAATAAACACCTAGTCCTTGGTTTCTAAATACAAACCCTACATTGAAAGAACCAAGATTCTTTGGAGAAATTGTTGACTCTGGGTTAGGGCACTGGAAGTCCAACTTTTCTTGGAACATCTTGTGACAGAAAGTAAGAAAATGCTCAAAGAATGATAGGAACATGCCACAATATCACTTTCAGAATTCTCACTGGCCAAATTTAGGAAAATTGGATAATGGTAGGGATGGAATATAACCCACTGAATAAAACTATAAATATGTCTACATTGATATAACTAAATGAACTAAAATGAATGAATCGGAAAATAATTGGGGAAAATGAAAAGCTTTTCTGTACAGTAGAAGGCTAATATTAAATGTATTATAGAAAAAAAATGATAGACTACAAAGACACCACAGGCCTACTATCATCGTGGTAATTGATTCAGAAGAGAGTTGTCAATGGAGGCTGAGGTGATGGGTGGCGGTTGATGGGAAATAGGATACTAATATAATCTTGGACTATCACCTCCTAAATTGAATATATCAGTTACAAAGGTGGGGGAGGATGGTGATTATATGGAGAAAGCTGGTTAAAAGAACACGACCAGGTTTTAAAGTTTAACCTTCCCACTGGTAGGCAACATCAACATTGTGGGCCCCTTACGTGAAGCACAGAAAAAAGTGCATGATTTCTGTAGTTTCCCTGCCAAGAAAGCACATCTTGAGTCTAGTAATGAGGAAACCTCAGGTGGACCCAGATTCAGGGTCATCTGACAATAATTACGATTTACATTTTTTAAAGCTGTGAGGCTCAAGAACACAGAAGACAGAGGAAGTCTTCCAGTTAGGAGAAAACAAAAGAAGAATGACAACTAAATGCAATATGTACCCATGAATGGAATTCTGAACCAGGAAAAAAAGAGATTTCACTGGCATAGCCGGTGAAATTTGAATGGTATCTGAGGATTGGAAGATTATGTCACATCAGTGATGATTTCCGAAGTTGGAGGGTTATATAGTGAGGGTGATGAGGCATCCCAACTATAACGTGTTCATATGGCTCAGAAAAAGGCTGCAAATAATGGACATACATACACATATAGTATGTGTGAGATTGAAGAGAGTTAACAGCTGGGGAATTCTTTGTATAATCTATTTAAAACACAGTGGTGTTGACTAAGATATATAGGTGCAATTGTGACTTGAAAATCTAACTCAGGATCAATAGTCATTATCACATTTCAGCACAAGGCGTATTTTGTTACAGTTGGCACCAATCTCTGGAATGCCTTTCCTTATTTCTGACTTGGCTTTTAAATTGGACCTGAAGTCTTCTTGACAATGTGACTATATCTCTCAGATTTGTGATCCATCAGCCTCTGGCCTTTCCCAGCCACACACAGTCAGGCCAGTTGATTCTGTGGACCTGTAACAGTATATTCTTGACTTCACTGCTATGATACCTACACTACAGCCCTAAGAGAATTGCTAGGGGTGAAAGAGCATGTTGGAGCGGAAAGGGAGCTTGTGAGATGATGCAGTCTGGCCCCTTCATTTTATAACTGAGTAAACTGGGCCCCAGAGAGCTCAAGTAATTATCCTAATATCAGCTGTGTAATTAATGGCAGAATCATTATGAGGACGCTGGTCTTTGACTCCCAGCCACTGCAACTCAACAGCTGCTGTGTAGGAATCCTTCTTTTGGTTTGTAGAGCCTCATAAGTGTAGCTGTCTATTTGATGGGAAGGTCAGCACACAGTGGGACACACTTATACTCACTTTGCTGATCAATCGATCAGTCCGGTAGACTATCAAGAGCCCAAGCATTGCATGTTCCACAACTTTATGCCACCACACCCACCTCTTTGTTGTTCCTCTTACACACCATGCATACTCCAGCCTAAAGTCTTGTCCTAGTCAGTTCAGGCTGCTATAACAAGATACCATAGACTGGGTGGCTTAAATAACAAACATTTACTTTCCAGTTCTGGAGACTGAAAATTCTGAGATCAGGGTGTCAGTATGGTCGAGCTCTGGTGAGGGCTCTCTTCCTGACTGGCAGGCAACCACCTTCTTGCTGGGTCCTCAAATGGTGGAGAGAGAAAGGGCTCCAGTCTCTTCACCTTCTTAGTATAAGGATACTAATCCCATCATGGGGGCTTCACTCTCCTGACCTCATCTAAACCCAATGACCTTCCCAAAGCCCCACTTCCAAATACCATCACATTGGGAGTTAGGGTTCAGACATATGGATTCTGTGGGGGCACAAACATTCAGCCCATAGCAGGGTCTTTGCTCTAGCCATTCCCTCTGCCTGGCATGTTCCTCCCCAGATAACCTCTTGCTGAATATCCTCTCCTCCTTCAGGCCATGTCTCACCCTTTCAATATGGCAGACAATGACTACCACATTCAATTCTGTAAACTACACCACCAGCTTCTCCACCATCCATGATCCAGGTAAGAGTACTTGGTTCTACTTTTTCTTTTTTCCATTATCTTAAATTTTTATTTATTATGTTTATTATTCATTGTCTATTTCCCCTATCATAATATAAGATCCACCAGAGTGAGGATCTTTGTTTCACTCACTGATGTATGCTAAGTGCACAGGGCAATGTCTGGTACATAATATGTGCACAATAAATATTTACTGAGTGACTCCATCAGAGTTATTCCATAAATCCATGTCTAAACCAATCACTGGCAGTAGAATTATCCTGATATATTTAGACAAGTGCTTCTCAAAGTGTGGTTCCCACACCTGTGGCATGAGCATTACCTGGAACCTGGCACTTGTTGGGTCTCACCCTAGACCTACTGAATCAGAACCTCTGGGTTTAAGGCCCAACAACTTGTGTTTTAACAAGCTGTCCTGTTGAGTCTGATGCAAGCTCAAGTTTGAAAACTATTGGTTTTCCAAACCACTAACCCCTAACAGCTATCTGAACAAAACAGAGGCAGGTGGGTAGGCAAAAACAATGTGTAACATGGGTCTTTCTATGTTTTAAAATTTGTAGCTAATGATTATGCTCTTGATAAGTCAGAGAATCACGCTCCATGAAAAACAAACAAAGAAACAAACTAGGAGGAGCATCTTCAAAAGTTATGACTGTGAAGAGAAAGCTTCACACTCCTACTGTCGCTGTAAGAGAGGAGCTGGCATTACAGCTGCCCTACTCATTGCCCAGATCGCCATATACCATTACCTGCCTAACCCCTGTCCCTACCCCATTCAGAGAGAAGGGCCGTTGGGGCCCTGCACCAATCACTTCATATTCTGTACCTGTTTTCTCATTTGTTAAATGAAAAGGTTGGATCAGGTGACTTTCCAAGTTTCTTTGCATTATTCACATAGTGTCCCTTTCTATTACAGGGTGGCATCTGGAGGGGAGGTTGCATAAAAAACACCTCTGTTTTAACTTGACTCCATATTTTAATCAGGCACAGGAGGCTACAGCCCAGGCTCTCTTTTGCAATAAAAATGTCATTATTCATGTGTTTAAATATATCTCGCTAATATGATAACTATTTCTTGAGATTCCATCTTGTCTATCATTTTGTCATTTAAAGTCACTAGTGATAAAAGACACAGTCCTCTTTCCTGAAGGAACACATAGTCTAGTAGGAAATCATGTGAGTAAATCAAAGGTGATACACAAATAAAATACTAGCAGAAAGGATAAGGCAAGTGTGAACTGTAGTTATGTTACAGGCACTTAAGGGCAGAGAAGAGTATATCCCTGGAATGTTAGTTATTAAGGAATATCAATAATCATATAGAAGCTTGATATTTAAACTAAGTTAGGGAAAATTTGGTGATGGTAGAACATTTTTATACTCTCTTCTAAAATCAGAATGACTTTCCTGTTATTCTTTTTGCTATTTCTGATGTCCCACTTACTTTATTTAAAAGGTGTCCACTGTTTCCCTTATCCTCTTGATAGGAACAAAGTAATACTGATACATGTATTTTAGGTGAATTGACAACCTCAGATCACCATGGTGGTTGTGTTCACTGTGGAAAATTCTACAGACAGGAGGCTCAGAACAGGACAGCACCAGGGATACCTTCCTCTCATTCCCTGGGCCCTATGTTAGGGGAGTGATGGGTTCAGAGGAGATCCACAGAAAGCTGTCAGGCTGTTCCCTGTGGCGTGGTGAATTGCCCATGATTAATCATATTTTAAAGTATATTTTGATCGAACAGGTCTTTTTCTGACTCTAAATTATCCAGGGATACCAAGAAACTATAGCTACTAAGAAAAGGAGTCATGTATAATTCCATCCTGTGCCAATTAGCTACTCAAGGGTCCTCATTACTTTAGATATTTTCAGTATGTCAAAAACTTAATAGACATTATTCATTCAACTGTATAAAGAATGCACTGATAAGTGAAATACCTAGTTCGTTTGATTTGAGATGAAAGTGTATCAATTCATCATGGTAACATTCAAGATGATAAGAAATTTGACGGCCTACATGGGATAGCTTTGATGAACCAGACTCTGTGCCATAATCACATAAAGATTTCATGGGTTCTTGCAGGGAAGTAACTGCAGACTGGTGTTTCTTGGCATAGTCAGAGTATTGCTTCAAGGGGAAAATACTGGGAGAAACACAAGACACCAAAGGCAAATGGTTAAAAATAGAGCCCTTCAACCACTTAGAATAAAATTCCCATTCCTTTGTAAAAGGTTCCCCGACGATTCCAACTCTGGTTTATGAGAGGCTGGGCTGGTGGGATCCTGTGCAGAGTAGAGGCACCAGACTAACATTTCTGGGGGGATGAGAGTTGGAAAGACTCCCTGGGGAAGATAAAGCTGTCTTCGCTTCTTTCCATTTAGGTCCACTGTCTGATTCCACTTGGAAGGCTTTCTTTATTTGTTAGAAAAATTCTGTACCCTCTGAACTGACTGAAGTGAATTGCACTAGCATCTCAACAGACTTTGTAGTGAAATATCCTGTGCCAGTCACACACACACACACACACACACACCCCATCTTGGGAAACGTTCCTTGTAAATGCACGTGCAGTTTTTGTTCCTTACGGATCTTATGCACAATGTTTATTCAATACTCTATCAGTGGTTTGGGTCCCATCCCAAGAGATTCTTATGTAGCTGGTTAGGGATGTGGCTTGAGCATGTGGATTTAAAATTTTTCCCAAGTGATTCTGATGTACAGCCAAGGTTGAGAAACACTGCCTCTGGTTAATTAAATCAGAATTTCTGAGATGTATCCCGGGTAATTCTCATGTGTAACCTGGGTTGAGAATTACTGATACATCTTCTACATGCATTTCATCTGATTTATATATATATTCATTGATCATCTACTATGTCCCAAGCATTGTGGAAGACACTGGACGTGGGAGAGGTGAGCTAACAGACTAGATCCAGCCTCCTAGGAGCTCAGTGTCAGTGGTGGAAACCAAGACGACCCATTTGATGAGTATATGAAAGACACAGAAGGCTGTGGGGTGGTGGAAGTCAGCGGAGGGTTCCTGCAGTTGAATTTCTAAAAACTATATGCATGAAAAACCTATGACACATTTAACAAATCTGTTTCTTATGAAGGTTCTGTGCCTTTCACTTGTCCCCTCCTGTAATCCTCCCTGCATCCCTATGAGGTCAGCAGTTTTAGTTCTAATTATAAACGAAGTGGTCTGAAGCTTACAGAAGTGAGGTGTCCAATATCACCCAGCTCATAAGTGTTTGGGTCAGAAGAGGATCCAGGTCCGCCAGATTCCATAGCTCCTGGCTCTCCTGTTGAATCTATTTCGTTAGCGCTAAACTTTGTGCACTGTTGCCCCTGCTTAGTCATGCTGGCTCTGCATCTTTTGTAAAAGAATGTTGCCTACAGCCTGAAATATACAGGAGAGCCCATTCTCAAGGCTCTGACCTTTAGAGGTATAACACTTTGCCATTCATATAGAGATAAACAGAGAATGATATCTGTCCTGTTGTGAGGTTTATAGGAACACTGTGACCAGACCTGTAAGAACAAAGGATTCCAGCACCAAGAAGTCTGCAACAACCAGCCACACCCCCTCCCCTTTTAGTATATATGAAGCCTGAATTCTAACTCGGGTAAAATCAAAAAACTCTATCAGTGGCAGGTAAGGTATTGATGACATCACCAAAGGACTGAAAACCAGTTCGCATCACTTAATAATTCCTTCAAAAGGATCAGGCAACAGTAACCATGAAGCAATTTATTAACACAGCGAAACTGAGAGTATGTTTTAAGTTCCAATTGTAATGATGTTTTGTCTAGAGGACATTGATTTTCACCATGCTGCTTCTGTAAATGGAAGGGAAACAGAATTATGATTCAAATTGCTAGCATGATGAAAAATCATTTGTATTCGTTTTTATTGCGTGGACAGACACCTGGTGGATAAGATAACCACATATTACTGAGAAGAACTCTGCAGGAAGAGGGAGGCAAAATCCTCATTACCCATCTGTCAAGTGTTTAAAATCATAAAGTCATGGGGGGTGTAAAGTTTAATGTTACTTACAATGCAGGACCTACTTTAGCCAGGATAAATAACAGATTTTTATACACGGAGAAGAGTTATTGAGTTTCTTATTAAAAGGGCTTTCAAAAGGGTTATAGTTATAGGTTGTTCAAAAATGTTGACAAGTGAGGTTGGCACAGCTTTACATTTGAGACCTGTCAGAGCTAACTGATTCAGAGCATGACATACTGGGATTGAAGGGAGGTGAAATGTATTCAGTGAATGTGCTGTCTTTTTTCTCCGTATCAGTTGGCTGGGCTTTGCAGAGGGTGAAAATAAGTATTCTGTGTGCTCTCTGTCACAGTCTGATGCCTTCGCATTGAATGTGATCTCGATATTACATTTGAAGCATTCCCACCAATTCCTTTTGTTTTCTTTCCTAAGTGTCCTGGATATAGATATAAGACCTTAGAGATCCAACCCGAGTTTCTAGTCCAAGTTTTCCCCTTCAAGGAAGATCTTTTGGGAGATGTATCAATCAGAGTTCTGACAGGAGGCACAGGGCACATGGAGATCAGATTCTGAAGACAAATTAATAAAGGAATGATTTCCAAAGCCACGTTCAGGGATTAGGAAGTCAACAGGGGATGCTGAGGCACCCAGGAATTAGTGACTGCAGAGACTGGGAACCCATTTCAGTCCTAGACCCTTAAGAGGTAAAAGATGGAACCATGGAGAAGTGGCTGCCCTAGTAAGCACATTGGTCGTTTGGATACAGCCACCTCTGGAAGCATAATGCCAGAATAGGGAAATCGCTGGGGAAGAAATATTCAGAATTCTGCCTCCTATCCCTAGTCTCTTGCAGGTGCATCCCACTGGCCCAACTAAAGGTAAGGTAGCCTTGGGGATGACGTCAAAGCAGTGTTCCCAGGAACACAGTGGGAAGAGAAGTGCAGAGAATGCAAAAGGGTGAGGTGCAAAATGAGGATAAGACTGCTCAGTGGATAAGACTGGATAGAAGAGAGAGTGGCATAAATAATTAGGCTCCCTTTGGGACACTGTTTTGAAGAGATAAACTTACTGGCCATGTAACAGAGAAGAAAAATACCTGACTCCGTATTGAATCTATTCCTTTAGCTCTAACCCTTGTGCTCTGTTGCCTGTGCTTAGTCATGCTGGCTCTGCACCTTCTGTAAAAGAATGTTGTCTATAGTCTGAAATATACAGGATAGCCCATTCTCAAGGCTCTGACCTTTAAAAGTATAACACTTTTCCATTCATATAGAGATTAAAGAGTTGCAGAACAGAGAATAGCATTTGTCTTGTTGGAGGTTTATAGAAACATTGTGATCAGACCTACATGGAGAGCTGCAAGAATAAAGGATTCTAGCACCAAGAAGTTTGGGACAGCCAGCCATACCCCTCCCCTTTTCGTATAAAAGAAGCCTGATTTGTAACTCGGGTAAGATGGTTCTTTGGGACACTAGTCCACCATCTTCTTGGTCTGCTGGCTTTCTGAATAAAGTTGCTACTCCTTGCCCCAACACCTCATCTCTTAATTTATTGGCCTGTTGTGCAGCGAGCAGTACAAGCTTGGACTCGGTGACAGTCAGGATACAATAAATGTCAGCTAAGGCCCTTCTCCTTGGTTTTACGTGAAGGTATTATTTTCATTTTGAAGTTTATAAAGTTAACTAAAGGGTCAGTTGAGAAGAACTAGACCCACATGGTTGAAATGATTAAATATACTACGTATAACAGTTTATCTACCTTTCCATTTCTTTTCAACCACAAACAAAACAGGGTTTCAGCTAGGAAGTTGGGCAAAGTGTCAAGTCATTATGAAACACAGAAGTGCTTTTGGAGAAATTCGGTTAGTTGCCGAAGGTAGTTTGTCAGGGGTAGGGAAACGTGGAGCCCCTTGACTGTACATGGAAACCCAGGGCACATCCTTAGTGATTCAAATACCGGGCTGATTGGCAGATTAATCCAGACTCTTCCAGCTGGTGGGCCCAAGGATACTTAAGCAGCCTCCTCCTGTCCTGGTCAAGATTGGCTTAGCACCAGGGCAAGTCCTAGTCTGGGGGAGAAAGTCACCAGTTGCTATAGCTGTAAGTGATTGAGAAGAACAACCATCAACAGTCTTAAGAGATGGTTAAGCAGCTGGAAAAGTTTTTTATGAAATATAAGTGCTTTCTATTTATTGAAGGAGGACGCTTTATAGTAAATTAGTCCTTGTGACATTCTCAGTTAAAAACATTCAAAATCCTTAAGCACATTTGAGTAAATTTTCTCTTACTGACCTCTGAAGATAATATAAAAGATAATTTTGTTAATATACCTCAATGACAGTGGCATAGGACTGTTGACCTAGACAGCACATTTCTAGTATTTTAATATTTATTCTTGGATAATCCAGATACCAATGTTTTAATTTTAAAATTACATTCTGTGTTAGAATATTTTTAAGTCAGAAGGTGCAGCGTAAAAAATTCCATGATACTATCATTTAATTAAAATATTCTGGTTTCTTATTTAACTAAGTATGACAATGCAAATGAATTAATTACACCAACAGTGAGACACTGCTGAATGTGAACTCTGTTTTCCTGTGCTCTAAATTATATCAGAATGAACACAATAACTCTTCTTGTATAGAAAAAGATATAAATTGACCTAACTGGAAAAAACTACAGACTGTTTAACACTGTACATTTCTCAGTTTATTGAAATTGGTTAACCTATATATAATAAAAGTTAAATGGAATTTTATGGGTTTCAACAATATCTTCTTCAAGACATATCCAATATTCAGATTGTTTTGTTAATATTTATTTGTTTATAATCATTAGATATGTTTATGCCATTTTATGTATTTATTATTTATACATCATATAGTTTACTAAATCTGTATTTTATCTAGTGACTTTAGCTACTTTGGGATTCCTGTAGATACCTCCATGTTATGACCAATAAAATCACAAACTATAAAAATGTTAACACTTTAAAAGATATATTTGTTACCCATCCTCTTTGAGAACAGGACGTTAAATCAAATGACATATTTTCATGATTCTAAGAATGTTATAAATCAGTACAACAAAGAAAATACTTTGAGTTTAAAAGGCATGTATCAATTATAAAAAATTTTTTTCTTTTTATTTGTAAAATGGTGTAGCCACTGCAGAAAACAGTTTGGCAATTTCTTAAAAAGTTAAACATCAAACTACCATATTGACTCAGCAATATACTCCTAGGTGTGAAATAAAATTCATGAATTTTATGAATGGCAAGACAAGAAAATTTAAACAAAAAATCTTTTCTGCCCTTTGGCCTCCTCTCTTCCCCAACTGAATTGTGTATCTGCATTATGCCTGGACCAAACCTTCCATTGGCAGAAATACCTGCTCAGCCATAAAAAGCAACATTCTCCTCCTAGCATCAATAAAACAACTCCTTAAAAATAACATTCCTTCTTGATCTCATAAGTGGTTACATGGTGCTTAGATCTGGATTATGTAAACTGTCAGTAACACATCATTTAATGTACAGCCCCCTGTCTCAAAAAACTTATGTAACTGTGCCTTGACTTCTAATGGGTGGAACAGTTCTCATAGCTTTCTGAGGTGTATTTCCTGGGTTATAATCCTCAAATTTGGCTCAAATAAAAATTTCTCCTTCTTTCTTAGATTGACTAATTTTTCATCAACATAGGTATATATCCAAAATCACTGAAATCTGGGACTGGAAGAGATATCTGTACAACCACATTCATTGCAGTAATATTCACAACAGCCAAAGGTGGGAACAACCCAAGTGTCCATCAACAGATGAATGGATAAAAAAATTGTGGCATATACATACAATATAATACTATTAAGTCATAAAGAGGAACAAAATTTTGATATATGCTATAATACAGATGAACCCTGAACACATTATACTAAGTAAAATAAGCCAGACAAATATTAAATAATTCCACTTATATGAGGTCTGCAGAATAGGAAAATTCATAGAGACAGAGAGCAGAATAAGGTTACCAAGGGCTGTGGGGAAAGAAAGAGGAATTATTGTTTAATGAATACTGAGTTTATGTATGTTGGAGATAATGAAAAAGTTTTGGACATAGACCATGGTGATGGACACACAGCATTATGAACGTAATTAATGCCACTTGTAGCGGAGCAAAATTTGCCACCCCAAAATGCCTCTTTGGCATGTAGATTATTTCGAGCTGAAAACAGTCAAGACCCAAAAGATTCAGGAAGAAATTTTGACTCTCCCCCTAACTGCCTGAAAAAGTTTTAGAAAGAGGGCCTGTTCCTGGTATAGAGATATCACCAGAGACATGTGCAAAGAACGTGGGCTATGTGTGGTGAGAAACTCAGAGTACACTCTGTGTCCCATTGTCTCTGCCTGGCCCAGCAAACATCTGTTTACCAAACATTTGTTTTTCCATTTACATGTGAATTGCCTTCCTTCTCTGTTGATTTGAGAGGAACTGGGAAAAGAAAAAAGCAACTAGTGGATTATTAGATGGGCTTTTAAGGATATCTAAAATGCTAATGACAGACATGGCCATACAGGCAGAAGGACGATGATAAAGAGACACATTGAGTCAGAAAATAGTTCATTTTAAAAGAAACATGGGGTGCTTGGAAAGAGAACAGTGAGAGATAAGGCTGCAAGTAGAGAGGCATTTTGAGAAGCGGAGATTATGGAGTTCCACTACTGATAGCCCAGAGATTTTTTTACCTTGAGCTATTTTTACTTGGAACCAAAAAAGACTCCAAATTACCAGAGCAGTCTTGAGAAAGAGGAACAAAGTAGGAGGCATCATACTTCCTGATTTCACACTATATTGCAAAGCTATAGTAATCAAAACAGTATGTTGCTGGCATAAAACAGACCCATAGACCAATGAAATAGACTCAAGAGCCCAGACATAAATCTACACATATATGGTCAACTAATATTTGATTAAGGGAGCCAAGAATACTTAATTGGGAAAAGATAGTCTCTTCAATAAATGGTGCTGAGAAAATTTTACAGCCATACACACAAGAATGAAACTGAACACTTACCTTATACTAGTCACAAAAGTAACTTGTAATGGGTTAAAGGCTTAAATGTAAAATGATCAGGGGGAGGAATAAATCAGGAGGTTGTGACTAACATATACACACTACTGTATATAAAATAGATAACCAACAAGGACCTACTGTACAGCACAGGGAACTATACTCAATATTTTGTAATAACCTATAAGGGAAAAGAATCTGAAAAGGAATATATATATAAAAAACTGAATCACTGTGCCATATACCTGAAATTAACACAATATTATAAATCCACTATAATTCAATTTTAAAAAATGTACAACAGAGGATATAGATGGATGAAAAGAATTATAGATATGGAAGACAGAACAGGAAAGGTAATATTGAAATCTTAGCTCTTTCAAGATTAAAACATTTGATAGGAGATAGTGACAGAAGTAGAGGAAACTAATTGATAGTGCAATTTTTCTTTGTGAATTGTTTACACAGGTGGTGATTTAGGTCATAAGGTCAATTTTAACTTTGGTGAATTTTTTGCTCACCAAAAATCCATGAAATTTTTGCTTTACTGAAGTATGCTTGACAGAAGACATACAGGTGGGCTCATGGCACCTTGAATTTCTAGTTAATTTTCAAGAAACAAAACCATTCTAGAGCAAATTATTTTACACTAAAATTAACATAACAAAGTTAATTGCTTTAAGGCAGTGAGAGGATGATTGAGTAGGAGACAAGTGTATATTTTGTGTCCTTTTTTTTTTAAATTTAATTTAATTTATTTTTTATATAGCAGGTTCTTATTAGTTCTCTATTTTATACATATTAGTGTATACATGTCAATCCCAATCTCCCAGTTCATCCCCCCACCACTCCCCCCACCACCCGCTTTTCCCCCCTCGTGTCCATATGTTTGTTTTCTACATCTGTGTCTCTATTTCTGCCTTGCAAACTGGTTCATCTGTACCATTTTTCTAGATTCCACATGTATGTGTTAATATACAATATTTGTTTTTCTCTTTCTGACTTACTTCACTCTGTATGACAGACTCTAGGTCCATCCTTCTGTGTTTTTTAATGATTTTTTTTTCAAGGTTAAAGTTTCATTTATTTTTGTGGAAATGCCGATGGAAGCACAGTTTTTCTTGAATGCTCCCACTTCCCTCAGCCCCTTTTCTGGCCTCAGAGTAGTGACATAATGAAAAAAATAAGTGCTGAGTATCTTACCAGAAAGTCCTCAGCCGAGAGGTAGTGGGTATTAAAGTTTCTGAAAACTAACCGGTTCTAGCATCAGTTGTATAGGGTGGACTCTCACTCTACCACTTTCTGGTACATTATCATTGGGCAAATCTCTTAAGCTCATTAAGCCTTCATTTCCTCATACTTAAAATGAGAACATTAAAATCAATACTAACTTCAAAGGTTTACAGGGAGGATTATATAGAGTGATATTTGTAACCTCCTCAGGGCACCACTGGCACATGGTTGTAATTCAGCAAACTGGAGATGCTATTATTCCCCAGGAAATGTTCTACCAAGAAAGCGTTTTTGAGCACTTCTTCATAATAGAATTGTTGGTACTGCAAAACTCAAAGAAATGTTCTACATCATCTCTGTCAACCAAGGAGTTATTAGGCTATCTTGGGAAGCTTTGGTACATGGAAAGTTAATAACAATAAAGAGCAGAGTGGTGTTGCCAGGCTTAAAATGGGGGAAGCAACCAAGCATAGGAAATGCCTGGTTTCAACAGGTAAATTCTTCAGTAGATATTTCAAACTTGCTGCACCACTTTCTCTCCTCTTTAGATTCCCTTGTAGCCTCCCAGTGCTATTTATAGCAACCTTTGTTAGGTCCACCTGAATTATCCTATCCTTTAATCTTATAATATCTTCTTTTTCATCAGCGTGTAACTAAATGAAGTCTGTATTCTTTACCTTAATTCTAAGACAAACGTGTTTATTTATTTTAATGCTTCACAAATTAGGATGTCTTACAAGCAATACTAGAGGCTTCAAATTTGTGAACCCAAATTTCAAATAGGATTTTGCCACTACCCGGCAATTCTACTAAACTCCTCAAGTTCACTTGCTCATTCGCCAAAACGACATATTTATGCCTACTCTCCTCCTCAAACATCCAATACCAACTCTCCTTTCCCACTTTCTCAACTTACAACCTTGCTTCATTTTTCAATAACACAAATTTAGAAGCTATCTCCATCTGCCTTCTATGAAGCCTACGAAGCCATATGTGTCCCTAGGTATGCCCTCTGTCCTTTGAATATTTACTACGGTAGGTAGACAACTAAGAGAAAGAACTCCAGCCTTGCAATTTTTTCCCATGTGAAAGATTACATATCATGTAAATTAAGTCCAGTGGAGCTCTTCCAGTTGTGTGGCTTTCCTGGGCATCTTCCCTTCAAGCAATGCTTTAGAGATTCAGATCACATTCCTGTTGGAGGCCATCTTCAACACATGGTCTTTGTGGTCACCACAGAGGCAAAAGAGAGACGGTAGAGAAGGCTTAACTGCTTTAGCTCAGATAAGACATTTTATTTATTTCTAGGATCCTTTTGTGGAAACCAATCACACGGCCCTATCTGTATGAAAGACAAATGGAAAATATGATTGTACGATCAGAAAGAAGAAGTGACTTGGTGCTTGGTTGGCCACATTAGGGATGAAGTATTCTTGTTCCTATAAAATACAAGCCCCTTCACTTGAACTCTGTGCTCTGTTTTTGCTCAACTTATCAGGAGCTCTACTTCTAAAATCACTATTTCTCCCTCCTAAGCAATTTCCCTTCTTCCATTAGATCATTACTGTTAGTATATAAACATGCTCTCATGCTCTTATATCTCCTGTCATAAACAGCTCACGCAGGTCAATATCAAAAAAACAAATAACCCAATCAAAAAATGGGTGGAAGATCCAAACAGACATTTCTCCAATGAAGACATACAGATGGCCAACAAACACATGAAAAGATGCTCAACATCACTAATTATTAGAGAAATGCAAATCATAACTACAATGAGGTATCACCTCACACCCGTCAGAATGGCCATCATCAAAAAGTCTACAAACAATAAATGCTGGAGAGGCTGTGGAGAAAAGGGAACCCTCTTGCACTGCTGGTGGGAATGTAAATTGATAAACTGATACAGCCACTATGGAGAACAGTGTGGACATTCATTAAAAAACTAAAAATAAAACTACCATATGACCAGCAATCCCACTACTGGGTATATACCCTGAGAAAACCATAATTCAAAACAGACACATGCACCCCAATGTTCACTGCAGCACCATTTACAATAGTCAGGACATGGAAGCAACCTAAATGTGCATTGAAGGAGGAATGGATAAAGAAGATGCGGTACATATATACAATGGAATACTACTCAGCCATAAAAGGGAACAAAATTGGGTCATTTGTAGAGATGTCGATGGACCTAGAGTCTGTCATACAGAGTGAAAGAAGTCAGAAAGAGAAAAACAAATATCATATATTAACACATATATGTGGAATCTAGAAAAATGGTACATATGAACTTATTTGCAGGGCAGAAATAGATATGCAGACGTAGAGAACGGACATGTGGATATGGGGGGAAGGGGAGGGTGGGACGAACTGGGAGATTAGGATTGACATAAATACACTACCATGTGTAAAATAGATAGCTAGTGGGAACCTGCTGTATAGCACAGGGAGCTCAGCTTCGTGCTCTGTGATGATCTAGAGGGGTGGGATGGGGAGGGTGGGAGGGAGGCTCAAGAGGGAGGGAATATATGTATACATATAGCTGATTCACTTCGTTGTACAGCAGAAACTAACAAAACATTGTAAAGCAACTATACTCCAATAAAACAACGGCAACAACAACAACAAACTATCAAAGAACACTCCCTTTGCCCCTTTTCTTCTCTACCTATCACCCAAGTTTCTAATAGCATTCAAACTTCTATAAAAAAAATCCCGTTTCAGTGTGCCTTCTGTTTCCTGGCAGGATGGTAACTGATACATGCCTTCTAATGAAGGGAGAACTTGGGTGTGGAAACTCAAGTTAGATACTAAGGTCTTATGTTTATAACTGTCACCAAGGTGATAGAGAAAGTAAAAAACAGTTGATGGGTAAATTTCAGAAATAAAAATTCTGAAATCTGAAATTCAATATGAATGCATCAGCCTGTGACAGATAAAGAATACCTATTTTCATGCCGTAAAAAAGCCCATGCTGAAATTGTTACTTCTGCATCTGCACATTCTACCCCCTCGACTAGATCACTGTCATCAGTGATGCCATCTCAAAAAAACCAAAAACAATAACACAGAATTTTTCTTTGACCCCCTACATTCCTTTTAAACTACAATTCCATTCTCTTATACCATTTAAAACTTGTTGAAGGAGTTTATACCCTGTCTTTGCTTTCTCATTTTCACTTTCTCTCTTCCATCCCATTCAATAGAACTTCTGTCTCCTATACTCCACAGACATTGCCAAAGACCTTATATATTGGCAAATTCATTGATGACTTTTCTGTTTTAATATTATGAACAATTATCCTCTGAATCCTGGAGTGCTTGAGGGCTTCTCTTACTACACTCCCTTCCTAGGTGACCTCATAACAAACACAAGGCTTTAAGTACTTTCTTATGTATAGATATCTCCCAAACCTGTATCTTCAGCCAAGACCACTTCCCAGAACTCTAGACTCATATATCAACTGCTAACACTTGATATATTTATTTTACTATCCAATCTGCATCTGTGACTTACCATGGCCAATGAAGAATTCTTAATCTATCCCCAGAGATCCTGCTTTCCCTATGGCTTTCAAGTCAGTAATTGGTACCACTCTCCACCAAATTGGCCAGTTCAGATGAATTAGCTTTAATTCATCTCATTTCCTCACTCCTACATTCAATCTATCATCAAGTCATGCTGACTCCTGTTAACTGTAGCTTTGAAACATTCTGAATGTGCTTACATCTCTCCATCTCCATTGATACCATCCAGGGAAGAACAGCGTGATTAGTAGGCTAGGTTATTGCAAAAGAGCCTCAACTGGTCTTCCGGTACCCACTTTTGCAGTACTAGTCATTACCAGTTATGTGTATACATGTAAGACAGATGATATTACTCCCAGCTACTCCTTTCATATTTAGATTAGTATCCCATTTCCTTAACCCATTAATTGATGCCCACATGAGATGAGTCTTCCATTTCTCTCCAGCCTCAGCTCTGTCTACTTTGCCTCTCACTCACCACCCTCTGGAAACACTGGCTTATTTTTGTTCCTCATATGTGACAAGCTCATTCTATGGGCAGGCTTTTAGCTGTAACCACTCTCTCTGCCGAAGCCCTTTTTGCCTGGCTGGCTCCTTCTTGTTATTTAGACTCCAGGTTTAAATGTCATCTATGCAGAAAGTAATTTATCAATTACTAATTACTGATTCATATTAATTGCTAAGAATCACTATTTTCTAAAAATGAGGCTAATGATACCACTTAGAAAAAACTACTACATTTTATTGCATGTGCTGTCAAAGCGAGCACTACATTTTTAGAATACTGTAACCCCCCAATTATTTACTAACATATCACCTTATTTTAATTTGGTGCAAGCCCTTATCACAGTTAATTAGCTTACTGGTTTATTGTCTCTCTCTACCCACTAAAATGTAAGCTGTTAGTAAAGACCTTGTCTATTTTGTTATCCACTGATTTCTCCAAATCTTAGGACAGTTCCTGGAACATTGCAGGTATTTGGTACATTTCTGTTGAAAGACTAAAAATGAAGTTATGTATTTAATACAGTATTAATATTTTATCCTCCAAAATGTCATTACATTGGTGGTGATTTGTCTTATATTGGATTTTTGGGAAACAGATACTAAGATATAGATTTGTCATATTAAGAAGTAGTAAGCATTAGTAATTAATATTAGGATAATATTATGGGTTGAACTGTATCCTCCAAATATATATGTTGATGTCCTAACCCCCTAGTAGTACCTCAGAGTGTGACTTCAATTGGAAATAGCATCATTGCAGATGTAATTAGTTAAGATGAGGTCATACTGAAATAGGGTAGGTCCCTAATCCCATATGACTCATGTCCTTACAAAAAGGGGAAATCTGGATACAAACATGCACATAAGGAGAAAGCTATATGAAGATGAAGGCAGAGATCAGGTGATGCAGCAGAAACCAAAGAACACCAAAGATTGCCAGTAAACCTCTAGAAGCAGTATAGATTCTTCCTCAAAGGCCTCAGAAAGAACGAACCTTTCAAATCTTGTCCTCAGACCTGTGAGACAATGTATTTCCCTTGTTTGTGTCATTCAGTTTGTGGTACTTTGTTACTGCAGCTATAGCAAACTACATAGATAGCTATACAGAGCTGTTTTGACTGAGGCAAGGGGGTCAGGATCTTGCACCCCCATAAATAAAGATAAAATTTATAAGATTTTTTGGTGGAGTGAAAAAGGAAAGGGTGAGTGAGACAGAAGAGTCAAGAATGACATCTGGTTTCTGACATTTTCAACTGAAGCTTTGAGAAGCCCTTCTGGTAAAGGTATTAACTGACCCAGGATTTGAAGAGTAAGTTGTCATTTGCTGGATGGATAAACAGAAATAGGGTTAAGGGTTGGAAAGAAGCACTCGGGGCAGTAGAAAGAGTGGACATCGTGCGTTAAGAAGAATACAGGTGTGGAAGTACTAAGTGTGTTCAGAAGTTACAAAATAGTCCCTATGTTTGAAGGACTTTTGAAGGAATATCAGCATATGAAGCTGAAGAGGTGGGTTGGGATGAGATATCAAAATCCTTAAACACGTGGTGACCATGTGATTTATTTTCTTAACTGGTATGCTTTTTAGAGTGAGGAGGAAGCGATCGGTAATTATGACAAGACAAGTGGCATCAATGGGACTGTCCCAGGACACTGGGATGTAAGGTACTCTGCTCTCTCTAAGGAGGCTGACTGTCATAAGTCAGGGGGAGTTGTCAGAGATCTTTGAAGGAGGGCAGGGAAATAATCAGATGAAGATTTTAGAAAGGTTGGTGTGGCATCTCTATGGAGGTGGGTATAGCATTTGCTTGGTCCTTTTGAGATCTAAATTATTATTTTATAAATAAATCTTATGTATCATTTGGCTATTAAATAGTTTTCCTGGTTCTATTTGTTTCGATGAAACAAAATTTGACTCTTGTTTAAAGTGGCAGGATTACGTATTAAGGTTTTGACTATGTAAGAAAAGATGTGGGGAGGGATAAACTGGGAGATTGGGATTAACAATGTACACACTACTATATATAAAATAGATAACTAATAAGGACCTACTGTATAGCACAGGGAACTCTACTCAATACTCTGTAATGGCCTATATGGGAAAAGAATCTATAAAAGAGGGGATATATGTATACGTATAACTGATTCACTTTGCTGTACAGCAGAAATTAACACAACATTGTAAACCAACTATACTCCAGTAAAAATTAATTAAAAAAAAAAGAGACGTGTGTGAAAATTTGCATACATCTTCAGACATCAGGAGAGGACAACATAATTTTAACCCAATCTAGGTTTCTATACTCTTTTACCATTCTCCATTTAAGTCCATGCTGATTTATTTCTTCTAGTTCTTTTCTAGGTTTTCTTCAGAACCACCTTTTGCCCATCTCTAGATGGGCCTCCATATTTCTTGAATACCTTTGGTCCTTATCCACTGTTTCTATAATCTGTCTGTCTCTTGCCATCTTTCTGGGGTACTGTATCATCACACTGATGCTGTTTTGCTCTGCCTGTCAGCCAGAGGCTGGGGAGGGGAGAGACCACTACTTAGCAGAAAGAGATACTGGAATCAGGACCAGATCATCCAGAACGAGTGCAGAGAGGCATTCCACGGTCAAAAGCACAGAGTTGCAGATAAACAGCACACCAAGGTAACACATATTAATGAATAAGCTTTTGAGAAACTTATGTACCGTTAGCCCAGAGAAGACACTAAGATCAGAAGCTGGAGGCCTTCATGTTGCTGTAAAGAGCACAGTTGGATGGGCATGTGCACTCATGTTCTGTCTCCACCCTTTCACTTAGAGGCTTTGTGAACATTGACAGTCCCTCAAATTCTTCAATTTCAATAACTTTCATTTTCCTTCTCTCGCAGTGTCCCTCACTCGTGGTGCTGCCAGGGACCTTGACCACTGTCATGATTTCTCCATGAAAACTTGCCTCTTTTTACCTTTCCCACCTCTTCCCTCCCACTAACTCTGCTCTTTACGTCTGTGTCTCCTCTGATCCCTCTCATTCATGCGGTCAATCAGCTCGCATGTCTATATCTAATCCCAGATAAACAACCCTTCTTCTAAATAGCCATTTTTGAAATTGCTCTGCAGCATTTCTATACCACACTCTATAATGGCTCCTTGAATTGTTTTTCACTCTCCTGAAAGAGCCAATCCCATTTTCCATCATGGCCTCTCTTCCTACTCCCACAAGAAGAGAAAGAAGCAATTTGAGTTGAGCTTTTAAAAGTTTCCCCTTCCACCTCAAAAGTCCCCAGTGTCATTACCACTAATTACTCTACCTTCTTCATCTCAAAAGAAAAAGTGACGTTTTCCTTTCTAAAGCTGAGTCATCTGCCTATTTTCGTCATTACTCTGGACTTGAGTCCATCAAAGATTCTCTTTTTTCCTTTTCTTTTACACCTTAAACTTTGCCTTACTACTGGCTCTTCATCAAATCACCAAGTCTTCCACTTCCCTTTCTTTTTATTTTTTTTCACACATATGCACAAAAATTTCCCTTGTCTTTTTCAGCTTCCCTTTTAATTTAATTTAATTTGATTTAATTTACTTTAATTCTTTCTTTCTCTTTAACCACCCGCTTTCTTAAACATAATGTCATTTCTCTCTTCACATCCTCCACTTCCTTAGCAAATCAACCTAACAAATACTATTTCCACCTTCTAGCATTTTACTGCTTTTAACTGCACTTTCTTATATTTCAGTAAATAAAGTTGTTCATATTTTTTTCCATTTGTTCTTTCCATGTTTTCAGAGAAGCTTTGGCTTCTCTTCTGACTGAAGTGAGAGTTGTCATGATAAAATATGACAACATAGATTCCGTTCAAGTTCAAGAGAAAGGAAACATATGGGTGGTTGACAGCGCACATATTTTACATTCACCAGGACCATGCTGGAGGAGCCAATTCTCTCAACCACGGATGCTGGTTTTATAAAAGATAAAGCCAATTCTCTTTTAAGTCAGTTTGGGAAAACGTACAATTTGAGCAAATATATTTATTCTCAGCAAAAAGGTATTGTCAACAGACAATTTTGTTCCAAGATAACTGTCTGATTATTCTTTAGACAAAGCAGCATCACTAATATGTATTTTAACATCCAATCTGCCTATGGAACAAATATACATCTGTTTGGAGCACAGTTTGATAGTTTGTTAAATGAGGCAAATGTCAATGCAAGTGTCTTCTGTGGCAGAATCTAAATCCAGGAAAAATCTGGACAGAATAAAGAGGGCAGGGTAGTGTAGAAGCAACACCAAACTGGTTGGGATGAGTCTATGGTCTCCTGACTTATTGCCTGAGATTCTTAGTCTCAACTTCTACACTCTTCAGCTGTCTCCATCTTCTCTTTACTTCCCCTCTCGTTAAGGTCTGCTCTTACTTGTTTAATCCTATTAATAAAGATTTTAAGGGTATCATTAAGAAAATTTATTATTGCCTCAAAAAGTTTATGATATCAGGATAGGAAGATTCCTAGAGAGGTTTGTGGTTGATTTCTAACTCTATTTCACTAAAAGTTACTCAAATAGTTAAAATAGTTGGAAAATAATTTTCAGTGAAAAAACACAGTTCACTTATCTTATATAGTTTATAGTTGTGTCATTTTATGTAAGCTTTGCAGAGTTCATTCAATACATTTCAACTGTCTTTTTTTTTTTTTTTCCTGGCAGGGTATCATAACACTAGCTTTTGCTCTTTGTATGGGAAATTTCCCTTGTGTACAAGTTTCATTTAGAGAACACTTCAATGAAACCACTCCCTGTGTTCGGGCCCCACTCCTCTGCTCCTCCCTCTACACACTTAAAGAATTCACCCACTCCTATAGTTTCAAATTCCATGGCTACCCAAATATATGATTCTAGCCCTCACATCTTAGAAAATGTCCACTCTCATGCCTCAATCTATACATGGGACCTTTACACTTTTATGTAATTTTTCATAATAAAATCAGTACACATAAAATTAATCACTATGCTCCCTTTAATAGTGGGCACTAAACAATTATGAATTGTATCCCATGATGAAAACACTGACACACAGATATTTATTTAAATATTTACTCAGATAACAAATGACACCGCTTGTTGCATCTGGACAGCTGGAAGATCTGAGTAAGTTCACGCTGAGGTTTGGCTACACAGCCCCCCAGAGTCTCCTGTCCCCTGAAGCCATATTTGGTCCACATCCTGCTAACAGCAGTCTGTGTGAAGCGGGTTTGTCAGGCCTGAGGAGCAGCCACGTGTTACCAAATCACCTTTTGTAATCAAATGCTCCTGATGTTGGATAGAGAGGCTGCTGGGAAAGTCAGTGCTTTTTTTTCCCCCAAGGTTACTTCTCTATTAAAAAATGTCTCTTGTACATTTGCACCAGATTGAACATTAATAGAAAGTTCTTCCTCTAGACATCTCTTTAGGTGAATCTGCCTTCTATGCTCTAAATTAGATTCACTCCTCAATTTCCTTGTCTATTCTAAAAATATTACCATTTTTCCAATTACTTTCACTCAAAACCTTGGAGTTCTCTGTGACAGATCTCTCTCCTTTTCTCACTATGTTAAAAATTAAAAATTTCCTGCTGTTCCCCCTGACACCTTTTAAATCCAGGCCTACATGATTCATTTTCATTCCACTCAGCAAACAATTTGACTGGATTTCAAGAATACTGTCGCCACATCACAACCTATCTCTAATTTTGACACCAAATAAGTATCTCTTAAGCAACATGTCACTTTTTTGCTGAAAAATCTACATTGTGCCTCCATAACATTTTTAAATCGAAGTTCTTGCAAATGTCACCACAATCTCTATGTGTCCTGTTTTTCATCTTATTTCCCAATATTGTCCAATGTGAAGCTTCTACATTGATAGGACCAGTATCTTTATTCTCCTCAAATTTAGTGTGTTTTCTTTTTCATTAAATTCTTTTCATTCCTCAGTGCCCTGATTCTATCCTACCTCAAATTTGAAGCTTAGACAACTAGCCTGGTTTTCAAGTTTCTCACATCTCTTAACTCCTTTAATAAACCCAGCCCTATTCTCGATAGACACGGAATTATAACCTTAAGATAGTGTTAGTATTACACACTGAAAGTTTGCCTGAGCATGTACAGTTTAACCTGGAGTCTGCTGGATCCTAGGACTCTAGGCCTCCATACCTTACTGACTGATGACCTGCCTCTCCAGCCCCATCTTTTGTTTCTCTATAACACAAGCTGTTCCTTCCTTTACTAAATCTGACTACATATAAAAACGAAACTCCTTTTGGTTCTTCTTTCTCATCAGTACTTCTGATTCTAATCTAGAAACACAATCTTACCTAAAATTATGCCTGACTTGATTATCTGGGCGTAATGACTCAATAGGAGGGTATAAATGTTTTCCTGCAGCCAAAATAAGCTGAAGTCTCTAGAACAGACATAGATTCATTGAAATAGGCAAATAAGCCAACAATCCCTAATATGTTAGTTAATATCTGAAGCAATATATCAAAATTAGATGAAACCAGATTAAGTATGGTTTCCTAATTCAATTTGGTCACTAAGAGAGGCTAAAACAATAAACTGAAATCTTTGTAGAATTCCTTTAACATGAATATTGTACATTAGTAAACTTTTTGAAGGTAAGAACCATTCATTTTCTTTTTATGTGTCTTCACAAGCCCTGGCACAAAGTATAACACTAGTCAATTATTTTTATGTGTATATTATTTATCTAAGACAGGGGTTGGCAATCTGCAGCTTGCAGACAAAATCTGACTAGCTGCCTGTTTTTGTAAATAAAGTTTTATTGGAACACAGCCATGCCCTATTGTTTACATATTGTCTGTGGCTGCCTTTTCCCTAGGACTGCAGAGTTGAGTAGTTGTGACAGAGCCCATGCAGCTGCAAAGTCTAAAATATTTACTATGTAACTTTTTAGAGAAAACTTTGCCCAGCCCAGATATAAACAGAAGACATTATGACAAAAAATCTTTTACACTGGTAGCCTTCTAACATTGAAATTATGGGTCACAAGACAACACTTTTGAGTTGGCATGTGCAAATGAATAACAGTGCAAATATTCACTCAAGAACCAAATCTAATTTCTCCTCTTCTGTAAGGTTTTCCCTACTCTCCCAGCAAAGTTAATTTTCTTTCTCCTTTGTGCTTTATTATAAAGCACTGTTCTAACAATGGAAACATTAATGGTTGTTTAAGTGTTTGGCTTTCTCATTAAATTATAATCTTTACTGGGACAAGGAGCATATTTTATTTTATTTTTTGCAGACCCTAACACTTACAATAGAGCTGAATAAATGCTAGGTGCTCAATAATTGCTAGTTGAGAGAAAGGGTGAATTGTTAAGTAAGAAACTACAATCCAGTGAAAGGTAGACTTTAGTATTTCTATTCATTGTATTCTTTCAGAATTTTGGGAAATATTCTCAATTAACAGGCTAACCTGGCACGCTTAGAAATGATGATACTGTCTTATTTGTAAACATTACCTGAAGGCATGACAAATGTTGAAATTACTAATAGTTTCATGATAAAGTGGATTTAAAAGGCTAATAGATAAATTCGTTTTATTGAGTATATGATATTGGTAAGATATTTTTGTCCTATTTTGAAAACTGCCGTGTTGTCTTTTTTGTCAAGCAGGTCTGCTATAAATGTCAAAGGCAGACACTGATTGGGATAGAGAATTGCTCAATCTTGATAGAGGAAACTGAATAGTCCTATGAATTGGGTCATTTGGCAGATTCAGCCACTTTTCACTTATTGTTAATTTTTTTCATTTATTTAACTAGCAATAGCTGATCACTTAGCATATATCAGGGACTAGATTATGCACGTTTACTTTAAAAAAATATCCATAAGCTTTGTGAAGTAAACATGTTTAGTTTTCTTTTGTAGGTTAGGAAACTCTTATAAATACATAAATTGCCATGTATTAGCATGGTGTAGTAGCCAGTAAGTGAGAGATGAGATTCCATTATTAGCCTTTGCTTTTTTCTATCACCGACCACCAGGTTAAACCACCATTCAGTTAAATCATTTACTCTTACTGGAAAAGTATGTGTCCATGCACATTATTACTTAAATCACAAAACTAGTGTATTTGTTTTCTATCACTGTCATAACAAATGAACACAAATGTAGTTGTAAAATATAACACAAATTTATTATCTCACAATTCTGTTGCTTAGAATGCTGGGTCCAGTGTGCCTCAGCTAGGCTCTTTGCTTAGAATGTCACAAGACCCAATTCTCAAGTTTTTATGATGCATGCATTCTTTCTTGAGGCTCTAGGAATCAATCCACTCTTAAGCTTATTCAGCCTGTTGGCTAAACTCAGTTCTTTGTGGTTGTGGAACCGAGGTCCCCTTTTCCTTGCTGGCTGTCTGTGGAAGGCTCTCTCAGCTCCTTCAGGCCACCTGAGCTCCTAGCTGCAACCCCCCTTCCCCCTCAACCTCCATCTTCAAATCAGCATCTGCTCAACGGAGTCCTTCTCACACCTTGAATCACCTCTCTGACTTCATCTTCAGCTGCCCTTACCTCCTGCCAGAGAAACTTCTTTTTTTAAAGGCTCATGTTGTTAGATTGGGCCCACCTGGAATATCCAGAAAACCTCACTCTTTTAAGGTTCATTGCTTTAGTTATATCTGCAAAGTCCCTTTTTCTGAGGAAGGTAACAAATTCACAGGTTCCAGAGATTAGGAAACACCTTTGGGATGGACATCTTTTGGGGCCATTCTACCACACGTGGCAGGACACCTTTCTTAGAGAATTCTTTGAAGAAAGGTATATATTTCAGAATTGGCCTGATTATACTGTAATAACAAATGACCTCAAAATCTCCATAGCTTATGAAAACAAAACTTTATTTGTGAATCATGTTTCATCAAAGTTTGATTTCTGTTCTGCCCTGCATCACCTTCTCTCTAGGACCCAAAGTGACAAAGCATCCTTTATCTGGAACATTGCCAGTGACCAAGGCAGAGTACAAAGGGAAATGCTGAGTCATCAAACACTTCTGCCCAGAAATGACACACATCACTCTCCCACGTTATTGGCTGAAGCAAGTCACATGGTTTGTGGAATCCCACCTCCATGACCCCCCTACCAGTGAAGGTCAATGCAAAGAGGAAAATGGGATATTTAGTACAATATAATGTAGGATATTATATACAAACTTCTTGTCATTGTTTGATCTGTTTAAGACTAGAAGTCTCAAACAATCCATACTGATCCATTAGGAGAGGATACAAAGTATCATAAGGGCATTTTATTCCCAGTATTGAGACTGTACATAGACATGGACTATTCATAGTTACCCAGTGCCTAGGGGGACAAAAGAGTTAACACAATAGAAGAAATGACTTTAGTAAGAACACTAAGTAAGCCAAAAACTATGAACATGTTGTGAATAAGGAAAGCAAAAAAATTATCGAGACTATATTTTCCAAAGTTCTACATAGAAACAAAACTAGAAAATGGCAAAAAGTGATTGGGTAAATGCAGACAACCCTCCAAATTAAAGACATTTTAAATATTAAGGGTTAGAGTTGAGTTGTGTTATATGTTATCCAAATAATCTCTCCATCCTAGCTTTTGAAATCAGCATGACATGGCTCTAATCTTCAAATAAATACCAGTTTTTCTTTACAGAGGGAAAAAAAAAATCTAAAGAGAGTGTCTAACATTTATTTAAGATCTCCTTTGAGCCTTTCTGAGTAGAGTGAAAAGTTTTTGCTTTCTCTTTTGCTTTGCACCAAGCAGAGCTGGTATCATTCAAACCTTATGGGACTGAGAGTGTAGATTACGGTCGACAGGGGTAGGGCGGCTAGAAGCACCTGTGTTGGGCTGCAGGTTGCCACGAGGGGAATGACATTGAGGAGAGAGGCTACTGTGTATGTTTCTGTTACCATTTATGCATGATTCTATCCAGTAAACAATTAACGTCCTATTAGTACGCAGAAGACTAATACATGCTAGTTTTTTTTTTTTTGTGGAGGCTGCAGAGATACAGAAGAAATTGTCCTGGACTTTAAGAAACATTTTATTTGTGCTCTTTAGGGACTCCTTGGGAGTTAAGGTCATGTCAGCAATTCAGCTGACTTTTACATTATGTGGATCATTGTTAAATATTTATTAACTATAGCCTGCTTGTGCACATGTAGGAAAACTTTGTTTACCAGTCCCCCCTCTTTGAAATTCTTTCTGCTTTCTCTAGTCAGTTTGGGTGATGAAGCCCCACACCCTCTCTGCTCCTTTAGGCTCCCTTTTTAGGTACCTGTTACAGCATGTCTGGCTGATTTGTGGAATTATATACACTACCTCTCCCTGCCCTGTATTGAGAGCTTACTGAGGGAACAGGAAGAGTCCCTGACTCAGTGTTGCAATCCACATCTGGTACTGACAAAATATCTTGCATTTAGAAACAGCAATAACATCAACAGCAGTAGCAACAACAACGATGCCAAGTTGAACTGCATTTATGTGGAATTAAATTCTATATTAATGCAGAATTTTAGAGATTTGGGCCATGTCTAGAGGTCCTATCAAATTAAAAGGAGTAGGGAGAATAGGTCTTGGCCAGATCTTTGAAACTGAGCTACACAGAATAGTGTTAAATGCCAACAAGAACAGGGTGCAAAATTACGAGTCTACTTCTTTTAAATTAGGGACAGAAAGTAAATTCAGATTTTAGAATGCTAGGCAAGGAAGAAATGATCCTTCGTTAAAGATTTTTGCTGAGACTGAGCGTTTTATCGACTCCTGAGTTAACTCAGAGAGTAGACACATAGAAAGACAAAATATTTCCTATACAAGCTGTCTTAGCCTGGCATTCTCAGAAAGCACATCTGGAGGCAGAGGGTTTATGGGCCATTACTTAGTGGAATGCCCAACCCAGGAAGCAGAAGTGAGGGGTGATGGGACCAAGGCAGGGAGGGAGAGTCAATAAAAAGATGAATCACAGAACTGGCCACTTCCAGCATGACTGACTGCTGGTACTAGGGCACCACACAGGTCAGGACCGTCACTTGGGAGAGCAAAGGGGGACTGATCTACTAACCCCCTTTATCTGCTTTATCTACCAACCCCCTTTTCCTATGGGTTAAATGTTTATCCCGCGGGACAGTAATCAGTCTGAACTTCCCAGTTGTCCCTGCACTAGCCAGCATGAGCACCAAGCAGGATCCCGAAGCAGCACTGAGAGGGAAGCTCCATGATGATGGGATAGAAGTCTGCCAGGAAGGCAGGATGGGAGGTCCTGATAGACTGCATCTGTGTAAAGACAGTTAGAGCCTCCTCAGAGCTCAAACAGGAGGGAGGGGAGCTCAAGAGCCTAAGAGGCTTGGGACTTCAATGGAAGAATGTGCTTAAGATTCATGGTCCATCCTTTACAAGCTCATTAGTCCATGAATGTGAATCCTTTTCTTCAATCCTCTAGATTTTAGAAAGAGAATATTCAACCAGACCATTAGAGCATATTGCTAAATGAAAAAGTTGTAAGGTTTGTACTTAAGGTGAATAAAGTTTAATGCAATTTTAAGTAGGTGTTGCATAAGCTCTTTAATTAGTAGAACCAAGCTAACACTCTTCACCTGGGATAGCATCCAACAGTAACTTCCTTGAGGACCAATGGTGAGAAAATAATCCACATATAAAAAAACTTCTCTATTTTAATTTGGGGTCTATAAGAAAATCTTGATTATTAAAGATAATTGTAACCACAGGTGTATGCTAAGACTGTCATTTTAAATCATTCCAATATTGCAAACTAACAGATCTGGAGTGGTGACAAGCAGATTCGCTCACAATGTGCTCTAAGTTTTAAACTCATTCTTTCCTTCATTGTTAAATGTGTATTAAGACAGGCACAGTTCTAGGCTCAGCAGATTAAACATAATAATAAGTATGGCATGATTTTAGAAGATTTCACAGTCTGGAGGGGGAGCAATAAATAAACAAGCAGTTATAAACAAGTGTGAGAAGTTGATGTGGAGTGGGGTCAGTAGATGGGGCACCAATTCTTGGCTGATGGATCCCAAGAGTGGACTCGAGAGGAGCTGACAGCCAAGCAGAACTTTAAGGGAAAGTTGGATTTTGACAGCCACTGGCAGTGGGGAAGGGGTGCTGCAAGGTCCCCTTGGAGAGGAGGAACAGGTTCAGAGGCCATTTTAGGAAAAATGTGACCTTCAGGGAACTGCAAATAGGGCCGGCAGCATAAATACAAGTGATACGGAAGGGTGAGCCATAAGGAGCTTCCATGCATGAAGTCGTGAGTCACTGGAAGATTTCAAGCAAGAAAGTGGAACATTCAGGCTGGTGTCTTTGAAAGGTCCCTTGGACAATTGAGTGGAGCGAGACAGGAGTCAGGCAGACGAGTTAGGAGGTGGTTGCTGTAACCCAGTAAATAAGCACAGCCTCAGACTCAAGTTTTAGCAGCACAGGATAGAGGCCTGTGATTTGTTTAGTGAGAAGCCACATAACTTGGGAACAGAGTGAATGAACCCAGGAGGAGAGAAATGAGTCAGGATTTCTGGCTGGAACAACTCTGTAGGTGGCATTACTGCTCACCGAATAAGGAATGCAGGAAGAGGCACCGGGTTAGGGGAAGCGAGTGTGGGCATAGAAGCAGAGAATGGTGTCATTTAAGGTCATTTCACTTCTTTAATAATATTTGGTAATTATTCCTGGTCAATGAATGAACCAGACTGATTTTCTCAGTGTATCTGAAAAAATTAATTTTTATGTGACTCTATAAGTAAAGTCAAGTTTGAAATGAAATGGTCATGAAGTTAGCCAATCACTTAATCCACGCAAATTTCAAACTTTAAACCCAATATATTTGTCATATATGTATAAAGTAATTCTGAATTGCCCATTTTCTTCCATTTCTCATAGATGTTCTAATAGCTATTTCTAAATAGATTTTGAAATGTATTTTCAGTGAATTATTTGAAGTTATTCATTGTTTTGTGCAACTAGCACAGTGTTGTCCTGTTTTATTGTCCTGCAATACTGCATTAGAACTGATGTAGCTCAAAATTGGATTTTAGTGTTCATTGGTAGATACTGCCTGTGGCCATTATTAGTAGGGTATTTAAATGGTGACTTTCTGTTTCTCTCTGTCTCTGTTTCTCTCTCTGTCTCTTTCTCTGTCTCTCTTATTTTTTGACACTTCCTTACTTTTCAACATACACTACAATCCAGGAGCATCTTTTTCCTGCTGCAGTCCTGGAATCAACCACTTTTCCAATGAGCCCTGGATCCTTTTATGGGCACATTGGCTAGAACTTCCAGTACAATGTAAAATAGGACTGGTGAGAGAAGACTTCCTTCTCTTGCTCCTAAACTTAATAGAAAAATTTCAATCTCTCCATTAAGTATGACGTTAAATCTAAAGTATTTTATAGATACCTTTTATCAGGTTAGGCAGTTTAAACTTCTATTCCTAGGTTGCTATAAGTTTTTTGTTTGTTCTATCAAGAATGGATGTTGAATTTTTGTCAAATGATTTCTCTGTATCTATTGAGAAAGTCATATGTTTTTTATTCATTCATGTTTTAATGTGGTGAATTACACTGATTTTTGAAAGTTGAAGCAGGGTAATTTAAAATTACTGTCTATACTTCCTTACTTCCCACTCATCTCCCAACAGATTGCTGTCTAACATTCATGCTTCTCATTTCATATAAATCTCTTAACAAAGTAATGGTCATATTGTGTCATCTTTTCACATTAACATCTATTACACAACTGTAAGTTATGACCACATTCTAGAAATGTTCTTCCCTGGTTTTCATTTTTTGTTTGTTTTATGGTCACTGCTCACCAATTTCCCTTGTCCATGCTAGAGGTGTGTGTTCCTTAAAATTTCATTTCTTGCTGTATGTGTTTATTAATTTATTTATTTACTCTTTAAGTCCACATTTTCAGAAATCATATATATGCAGGTGACTCCCCAGATGCAAATCTCCAATCTAGAACCCTCTCTGGTGAGTTCTACCTCCAACACATTTACTTGGATATCACTTAGTAATCAACAGAAATCACCAAACTAACCACATTACCCTGCCTCAAGTTTTCAAAGTTCCCTATTACTTTTAGTCTAAAAGTTATTAACCCATTAACTCTAAGCCCTGCTTACTTTTCCAGCTTTATTTCTTGTCCCTTCTTTACCTATACTCTTAGCTCACTCATACAAATTATTTTTCATTTCTCCGTCAAACCACACCATGCGATGTCACACCTCTGAGCCTTTATGCATGTTGCCCCCTCTCTCTGTAATACTCTTTTCTCTTTAACTTCCTTCTCATCTTTAAAGCTCAGTCTATTTCACTTCCTTTGTGAGGCCTCAAACCTACACCTCTCTCTGCACTGCTCCAGGCCAGGATGATAATGATTTACTATTTGCACTCTCACTGTGCCTTTTTACCACACAATGGTATGCTGTAATATTGTAATGTTACTGTCATAATTGATTTACATGTTTATTTCAGACACATACACGCACACACATTAACTATGCATTGTGAGGGCAGGGGTAATATACTGATCCCTCAGCACGTGAAAAGACCCTACTACATAGTTGGCACTAAGTACATATTTGTTGAATGAATAGCCCATGAGTCTAGAGTTTTGCCCTTATAAAAGCAACCCTGAACTCTGAAAACTTCAGCATTTTAGTTTAAATTCAGACCTTAAGGTAAATTTTTGAAGGAATATGGTCCACAAACTAAGGTAGGAAGTTCTAGCTGTATGTTGAAAAAGAGAGAAAACTTGAGCAGCATAGTGGGTTGTTAAAGGCTAAGTTAGAACCGAAGAAACAGCACATAAATCTCGGTTAGATAAGGGCTCCATCAGCATGGAAAGGTTTTTCAATATAAAGGGCACCAGAATTATGATAAGGCTCTGCTGAAGGGGTATGATACAGGAGCTGGCAGTAGCATATATGCGTCATTTTAAAATTGCTGTTCCTCAGCTAATGGCTTCCTATATTGTATGTCTCTATGATAAATTTCTGGAGGCTATGAGTATGAGATGACTCACATCCTAAAGATTAAGCAGCATTTCTAATGAAATGATGACTGATACATCATAAAATAGAGGCTGCATGGCAGCCAAACTTCCTTCTCGCAAATGTTTGGAAGGGTCATTTCTTAAAATTTACCCCTTATGCCTAAAGAAAGTTAAACTTTTGGTTCTACTTTTTAAAAACCTATGTTTTAAAAAATGAAATAAAGTTTAAATACAAAACAGCTTTGTGAAGCATTTGCTTAATTGTATTAGGCTATGGGCCAAAGTCAAAATAAGGGTCAAAGATCTCAGACTGGAAAAAGTGCAAGTTATGAATCAGCATTTTATTTACACTGACTCTATTAAACATCAAGGTCATTTTTTTCTTGTAGTGTGAATGAAGCTCTGTGTCTTGATACTAAGTACAATAGAAAACTCTTAACTGTGCTTCACTTAATCTACTCTCTCTGGATTAATTGATGCTGTGTGTTCCCTCTCTAAAATATAATGACACAATGAAACTTGTGACTAGAGGCCTAAGCCGTAGAACAAGTGCTGGCAAATATGGCCATGAACAAAACACAGCCCCCTGCCTGTTTTTACAAATAAAATATTATTGGAACACATCTACAACCATTCATTTGCTTGTCTATGACTCTTCTTGCACTAAAACAGCAGAGTTGAATTGGTTGTGTAAGAGATCTTCTCTGCCACAAAGCCAAAAGTATTTATTACCTAAGCATTAATAGAAAGTTTTTCAATCCCTGCACTAGAAGATTTCCACTTTATAAAACATAGAGGCAGTTTTGTTGTTCCTAATCCTCAATATTGGTTGCTTTTGTTATTGTAGGTATTCTAATTTAATTATGTATTTAAAAATGATGATATGTGAGTGCGATAACAAAAAAGTTGTATTGATTCTAGAAAAACACAATAAAATCAAGGATCTAAAATATTGGTATTGAATTAGGTAAGAAATTCCTGTAAAAAATATAGGATTCCAGATACCTTGACAATTTTCTCCTATTTCCTACTCCATACTGCAGAAACTGAAGCTAAAAAATTGAACACAGTGCATTATAGGTGTAATTTACACACACACACAAACCCACACACACAATATGGAACTC
The DNA here is from genome assembly GCF_009873245.2 of Balaenoptera musculus. Taxonomy (NCBI): domain Eukaryota; kingdom Metazoa; phylum Chordata; class Mammalia; order Artiodactyla; family Balaenopteridae; genus Balaenoptera; species Balaenoptera musculus. The sequence goes on along the minus strand of NC_045800.1, from coordinate 77,564,135 downwards.
TCATCAATAGAATCATAGTCAATGAACCAACTTATGCCTTCCAATGAAGATTTTCAGAGCCAATGTTTTACATCAAAATATGGGTGGTAGAGGCATTAGGAAAAAACCCAAAAATCCATAGTATCCATTTACTGAGTACTAATGAGATGACAAAATTATTCACTGATTTACCTGTGTTCAAAAATAGAGGTTAAACAGTTGATTAATCTCAATTGAAGAATGACTTCAGGGCTTCCCTGGTGGCGCAGTGGTCGAGAATCTGCCTGCCAATGTAGGGGACACGGGTTCGAGCCCTGGTCTGGGAAGATCTCACATGCCGCGGAGCAATTAGGCCCGTGACCCACAATTACTGAGCCTGCACGTCTGGAGCCTGTGCTCCGCAACAAGAGAGGCCGCGATAGTGAGAGGCCCGCGCACCGCGATGAAGAGCGGCCCCCGCTTGCCACAACTAGAGAAAGCCCTTGCACAGAAATGAAGACCCAACACAGCCATAAAAATAAATTAATTAATTAATTTTAAAAAAAAAAGAAAGAAGCCCTGGAAATATTGAAAGAGATGATATAAGAAATATTTTCTCAGCTATTTTTTTGAAAAAATTAGAAGAAAATTCTTATAGAAGTGTTAAAACATCATTAAAATACAACACGTTATTTACTTTATTAGATTAGTGAAGAATGAGATTCTCAATAAATTTGCTAAATCTTATGGAAAACGTGGCTTGGGGTTGACAACTCTACAGAAAAATCCTGTACTACAAAGAGATAATAAAGACTGTATGTTATTTATTAATCTCAGACAGGGTGAAAGTTCCAGTCATTTATAAGAAGATGACATACAATAATGGATTAGTGGAAATCATTATTTAAAAACTAAGAATAAAGTTGGAACCACACAGTATGAAAAAGAAACAAACAAATCTAAGTATGTAGAATAAGGAAGGAAAGGAGGAGGGAAAAGAGGACGAGGAGAGACAAAATTAAGGAAAAATAATTTCTCAGGAGCCAGAGATATTCCAGACACCAACTTATATTTAACTGAACACCAACGGAAATCAAGTTAATGATGTTCATTGGAGGTACTGTGTTGGGAAAAGACAAAGTGAATTTATAAACATCCTTATTGAAATTTTAAATTGTAAAAAAAATAACCCAAATCACTATTTTAAGATAGGTAAGTATGTAAGTGTAGCTTTTTCAATTAATAAATTAATTACTGATATCTTTTAAGAAAGAAGATGTGTTGATTAAAATGTAGGGAATATTAACTATAGAATGATAGAAACTTAGAGTAAGTGGGGACTTTGTAGGTTATCTAAAGCAATCTACCATACTGCACGGTCAATACAATTCCATTTTTAATATTCGCTCCTTAGACTGCATCACATTTTACTAAGGAGTTTCCAGAGACGAAAGACTGAGTGGGACTAACTCCAAGATAAAAGGCTCAGGAAAAAGAAATCAAATCTGAGAATCCAAATATCAGTAACAAATCTAAAAGACAGGAGCCTTTTTCAATAGGAGATGGAGCCAGGAATAAGAAACTAGGTATATTTGAAACAGAGAAAAAGAGACCCTGGCTCAAAGAAGCACTGTGGCCATGCCTCACACCTGTTACTTAATGGGCATGTGTGTCTCTGGGTGTTTCAGGCTAGCTTACGGAAGCTTGGGTAAGAGTGAATAAATGTAATGGTAAAACACAGCCTCTGTTTTGATGTTTCCAGAAACAAAATGGCAACTAATTTTTTACTACTTTGTTAGGAAGCTATTCTTTGTATTGACCCCAAATTCTCACTTTGACACTTCTAAACATATATGTAGCTAAAGGAACTACACAAACTAAGCTTGATTCTTCTTTTGTAGAAACACTTTTAAATATTAAATATCATCATTTAATGTTCTTCAGATTTTTCATTTATCAGGTTAAATAGCTCAATTCTTTTTCAGTAATCCCTACAATGAAATCTGTACCCATATTTGCACACACTCTCTGCACATATCTCAGTTTCTCTATGCATAATCTAGAAATGAACATCACTGAACAAAACTATAATTTAAAAAGATACAGGCACCCCTATGTTCATAGAAGCACAATTTACAATAGCCAAAACTTGGAAGCAACCTAAATGTCCATTGACAGAGGAATGCATAAGGAAGATGTGGTACATATATACAATGGAATACTACTCAGCCATAAAAAAGAACGAAATAATGCCATTTGCAGCAACATGGATGGACCTAGAGATTATCATACTAAGTGAAGTAAGTCAGAGAGAGAAAGACAAATGCCATATGATATCACTTATATGTGGAATCTAAAATATGACACAAATGTACTTATCTACAAAACAGAAACAGACTCACAGACATAGAGAACAGACTTGTGGTTGCCAAGGGGAAGGGGAAGTGGGGGAGGGATAGATTGGGAGTTTGGGATTATCAGATGCAAACTATTATATACTGAATGGTTAAACAACAAGGTCCTGCTGTACAGCACAGGGAACTATATTCAATATCCCGTAATAAAACATAATGGAAAAAAATATATATATAGAAATGAAATACTTTGCTGTACATCAGAAACTAACAAAGCATTGTAAATCAACTATAATTCAATAAAATAAGTTAAAAAAATAAAAAGCAATGAACATCACAAAACAGTTGTTCCCTCTCAGAGGAAATGGGATTATTACTTCCACATTGGAGATTTTGCTGTCCACCTGTAATGTTGTTGAAGGTTATAGCAGATACCTTCAGGAGTTAGGCAACAGAGCTGCCTCAGACTGAGCTAATATTTGATAATCAGTGACTGCCATTAGGCCTTATTCACACACTGCCACTGCTCAGCAAGTTCATCCTATACATATGCAGTGGAACACTTGAGTTTATAGACTTCCCTTGAGTCAGTATGCAAAAAGCACTTATGAGTATTAGTCTGCCAAAAACCAATACAATTCAGAATTTTGATGTAGCTGTCAAAAAAGTTAATGTGGGGTTTCCCTGGTGGCACAGTGGTTGAGAGTCTGCCTGCCAATGCAGGGGACACGGGTTCGAGTCCTGGTCTGGGAAGATCCCACATGCCATGGAGCAACTAGGCCCGTGAGCCACAACTACTGAGCCTGCGCGACTGGAGCCTGTGCTCCGCAACAAGAGAAGCCACGATAGTGAGAGGCCTGCGCACTGCGATGAAGAGTGGCCCCCGCTTGCCACAACTAGAGAAAGCCCTCGCACAGAAACGAAGACCCAACACACCCAAAAATAAATAAATAAATAAATAAAAATTAAAAAAAAAAAGTTAATGTGATGAAATTGATTGAGGATATTCGTCTGGAGAAGCTGAGACAGAAATTTGTCTTCAAATATTTAAAGATTAGTCACATGAAGAGGAATTAAGGGTCAAAGTGCCCTTAGCATCAGAGGATAAACTTGCTAGTGGAATATCTGGATTTAAGGGCTTGTTCTGTTCTACTACCATATATTTGGGCAGCTTATACCCTTTCTAAACTTTATTTTCCTGGTTTGCAAAATGACAATTTAAAAGAGTCTTAACTCAAAGAGTTGATGAAATAATGTATTTGAAATTGTTTAACCTAATATAAGTATGTTTACTTTGGCAAGTCACTTAGCTTCTCTAAACTTATCTTTCGCATCTGCTACATATGTGTTCATTCATGCAGGCATTTCCCTAGTCACCTCTGCCTCTGGAACAATGGTCCCTGTCTTCTCAATTCCCAGAGACCACTATCACATACCCCTGTACTCCGGTGGTTTCTTTCTGCACTGTGGTGTGGAAACTTCCTCCATGCAGTAACTCGGCAAGAATCACATCCTTTGCTTCCCTTCTAAGGAGTTGTTTCATAACTTTTTTCTGAGTTAGTAGTTTATAGCAGTGGGAGAGGAATTCAGACGGCTATTAATCTTTCATGGGCAAAAGTTAAAATATCAGGTATTCTTTAGTGGTTTATTCAGTAAATTAAATGAGTATTTAGGGACTTCCCTGGAGGTCCAGTGGTTAAGACTTCCCCTTCTAATGCGGAGGGTGTGGGTTCGATTCCTGGTCAGGGAGCTGGGATCCCACATGCCTCACAGCCAAGAAACCAAAACATAAAACAGAAGCAATATTGTAACAAATTCAATAAAGACTTAAAAAAAAAAGTGTATTTAATTCCTCATCAAACATGGCAGTACTCCAGCATATATGATTTGGATATGAATAATATATAATCTCTTTTTTCAAGGATCTTAAAATCTCAGGGCAAATGAAACAAAACCAAGCTAACAAACAGGCATACACTGTAATGAGTTTAATGAGATACATTATGTACCAACTGGCATATGTTACTTGTAAAATTATTTGCAAAATGAGTGCCACAATATTATCAATTCTCATTGAAGACATTGGAGAAGGCTTCATAGGGAGGTGATATATTTGATATAGATCTTGAAGTATGAAAAGCATTTAACAGATGAAGAAGAAATGGAAAGTCTTCTGTTAAGGCTTCTCCAGTCTTGTCAGTCAAAATGTGTTACTCACTCTCTGTACTTTGTTCAGATTTATTGTATCAATATCAATTATCCTGGATTGCTTTATAGGGTAACTATGTAGGTGGATGACAGTATCAACTCCCAAATAGTGGGCTCCTTGAAAGCAGGAATTCTATTTAATATTATTAATCTTTGCAGCACTGTCCTTCAAATTTAAGCTTAAAGTCCTCTTAGTGTAGTAATGAATCTTCTGCCTTCTAGGCAAATGCAGCAAAACTGAGAAAATATTTATGAAATGAGACAGAAACTGGGTGTTAAACTGAATAGGGGATAAAGGATAAGGGAAGGATCAATAAATCAAAGGTTACTAAGTTACATCATAATATGCATGGAGATATTTCCAAATTATCTGTGTTGTACTATATTTGTCATATTAGGAACTACTTGAGATAAGCATATCAGTAATAGATTTTGGGTAATCATTTCACTAATTAGAGATGTTTAAAGTTGTAGTGTTTGTTTTAACAGATCTGACCTGTATTAAACTTCATCATTTATGAGAGATGTTTTGTATAAAAACAAATCCTTATCATGGTGTGGGGAGTTTTGAAAATGAGCTGGGAGGATTCTCTAGCATCTTCAAAGGTGTTTGGAGGAGGAGAAATCAGAAAAATATAGAAATGATTACAGTCTTCCTATTTATTCAAACTTCAAAGTTTAAGGAAAATGTAACAGGAATAAATTTAAAATGGGAAATTACAGATGAGAGTCCCTATAGAGCTGGAAAATTATGTATTAGGCCCCAAAATTTAACTCATTAATCTTTTCAACCAGTAAAAATTTAGACATTATGGCATTTTATCTAATACAATAAATACATACAATTTGAACAATAATGTAATCAATATAGAAGTATTATTACTTTCTCTTAAGTGAAAGAAGAAACTATAATAGGTTGAATAAAGGACATCCTAAGATATCAAGGTCATGATCGTGGAAGTGGAGATGTTACTTTATTTGAAAAAAGGGTGTTTGCAGACACAATCAGGATAGACATCTTGAGATGGATAGATTATCCTGGATTATTCAAGTGGACCATAAATGCAATCATATGTCCTCATAAGAGAGAGGCAGAGGAAGATAACGCAGACAGAAGAGGAGGCTGCAACGTGACCATAAAGGCAGAAATTGAAGTGATGGGGCTGTAAGTCAAGGAATGCGGACAGCCGCCAGAAGCTGGAAGAGGCAAAGAATGGATTCTCTCCTAGAGCTTTCAGAAGGAGTGTGGTTCTGCTGATACCTGGATTTTGAACTTAAGATATTCAGAATGGTGAGAGAATAAATTTCTGTTGTTTTTAACCATCCAGTTTGTGGTAATTTGTTAGCGTAGCCCCAGTAAACTAATACAGAAGCTCTCTGAGTTGCATAGATTAAAGATAATATGAACAATTATAATTAAAGTAATTATCAAAATAAATTTTAAATCACTTTGCTATGTCATATAAACATCTGCAATATCAAAATATTAAGCCTTTAAAATAAGATGTAATTTATTGTATAATAAGTATGTGATTATCAAAATCAGGGTAGAAGAACTGAAGTTTGGATGGAGGAAGCTAAATAACCTGTAGGTCTGAGATGAACCTCTGGGCCGAGAGGTCTACCTTAACTTTAAAGGGTATATTCTTGAAGAGCTCTAGGTATGTTTAATATTATCAATTAAATCCTATTGCAATTGTCCTGTGATTAATTCTGGGGTACACTGTCAAACATGTTGGCTCGTGAATTTTCCCTAAGTATACTTAGGGAAAAGTATAAAATTTGTTTTACAAATTTTAGGCATAATTAGAAGCAGAGATATTTGCATTGTTTTGATCTAAGTTTGTGAGAATGTTAGTCTTATCAAAGTGGTACAAATTTAATTAGCAGTTCAGCAAACATCCATAAGTTATGAAATGAATGGCGCTGAATTTGTTTTCTGTGAAATATCTTAAATAACTCTCTCTCCCATAGTCCAGGATGATTCTAAGATGTACAACAGTGCATAGACTAAAGAGCTGAAAAACATCTGAAATGCTGGGGCTGATACTGCATGGATTGGTCCTTTTAGAGAGGAGAGGATGGATACCAAGAAAAATGGTACCTCTGATGTGGTAACTTTGCGCACCTTGTATTTTAATCTTTTCACGGATAGAGGCATTTAATTTTTTCAAGTGATTAAGATTCTGTTACTAAGTTAACTTTCATGTAATATTTTATTAATTATTATTATTATTAATTTTTTATGTGGATAGTGTTTTAGTCTGCTATGGCTGCAATAATGATAAATAGCACAGACTGGATGGCTTACACAACAGAAAATTATTTTCTCACAATTCTGGAGGCTTGAAGTCAGCAGGACTGGTTTTTTCTGAGGCTTTCCTCCTTTGCAAGTACATGACTGTCATCTCCCTATGTCCTTACATGGTCTTCCCTCCATGTGTGTCTCTATCCTAATCTCATTTTCTGTAAGGACACCAGCCATATTGGATTAGGGCTGACCTTAATGACTTTAATTAACCAAATTAAAGTCCATTTGTCCATTTGGTCTGATGTGTAGTTTCAGGCCAGTATTTCCTTACTGATTTTCTGTATGGATAACCTGTCCATCGATGTAAGTGAGGCGTTAAATTCCCCTACTGTTACTGTGTCCTTGACATGGCTGGCTGAGGGGCCCAAGGTGTCCTGGAGCTAATGTTGACACATTGGTGGGTGTGGCCAGAGCCTAGGGGCTTCCTAGGCTTGTGATGGCCCACTGATGGGTAATGCCTGTCCCAGAGCTAGGGCAGGCCCACTGGTGGGAAGAGCTGGCATTTAAGGAATATTTCAAATTTTATTCATTGCAATGTATAAACTAATATTTCATCAAAATGATAGCAGAGAATTCAGATTAAATTTGAATACACTGTCTACTTTATGATCAATGGGAGTTCCAATTGTGCTTCTCCTAAACTGGATGGTATGACTAATGATATCATTCAAGATCTGTTGACTTTCTCAGGTGTAAATCAAAGTTTTTAAAAAGAGAAAGTTTTGATAACATTTCTTAAATTGTATAGTATTGATACAATATATTATTAGATACTATATAAAAAAGGGTTCTGGGGCTTCCCTGGTGGTGCAGTGGTTGGGAGTCTGCCTGCTAATGCAGGGGACACGGGTTTGAGCCCCGGTCTGGGAGGATCCCACATGCCGCGGAGCAACTGGGCCCGTGAGCCACAATTACTGAGCCTGCGCGTCTGGAGCCTGTGCTCCGCAACAAGAGAGGCCGCGATAGTGAGAGGCCCGCGCACCGCGATGAAGAGTGGCCCCCGCTTGCCGCAACTAGAGAAAGCCCTCGCACAGAAACGCAGACCCAACACAGCCCAAAATAAATAAATAAATTAATTAATTAATTTAAAAAAAAGGGTTCTGTTACCAAATAATTTTGGAAATTCTGGATTAAACAAGGCTAATATGTTTCTATCTTGGAACATTTCTTAGAGACTTTGGTTTTCTAAAGTGAATTAATATCAGCGAATACAATATGGAACATTTACGAAAACTTTTTGATCATAGAAAACTTTGTGGAAGGAGTATCTCAGAACACACATTGGGATAAGGATGAAGAGTCTTTCTATTATTAATACTTTATATTGTCTCTCCTTCTGTTAAAGGGAATCTGGTTGGGAGTTTGGGATTGACATATACACACTACTATATTTAAAATAGTTAACTAACAAGGACCTACTGTATAGCACAGGGAACTCTACTCAGTATTCTGTAATAACCTAAATGGGAAAAGAATTTGAAAAAGAAGAGATGCATGTATATATATAACTGAATCATTTTGCTGTACACCTGAAACTAACACAACACTGTTAATCAACTATACTCCAATATAAAATAAAAATTTAAAAAAAAACTTTATGGGTATTCTTTTTTATTTATTTCACTAATTACATGATATCTTTCATTATTAGTATCTATATTCATGCATCGTCATGGTCCAACTGACTTAGGGTCTCAATATTGGATTTCAGGTTTTCATCTATTTAGAAGTTGTGAAACTATGAGTGTAAATGAAATCTCTGGAACAGGGGAAAGAGTAGAGAGTCTAGGGCCGAACATGGGAGAAGTTTGCCTTGAGCAGGATAGGCAGAGGCTATGGATACCGACAACTAACTATGCAGAGGAGGATTCCAAGGGGCCACCAACAGTCAGAATAGGGCTGCTTTACCGAATTCTCATCAACACTAAGGGATTTATATAACTATTGCTTGGGTATTAGCGCTATTTTTACATGAGGAAACTGGGTTTTACAAAGATTTTATAATTGACCCAAAAGCCAATCAGCAACTAAAACACATGAGCAGAATTTGAATACAAGGTTTTTGTTTTATTTTGTTTTCACTTCGACTTCTCCACTCGTTTTAGTCTACTATTAACCTAAGATTTTACATGTACTTATAAAACCATGGAGTGGTAGAGGTTCTTATGGCGTTTTCAGTACCCTTCCCTAATCTTTAGAAAATTTTGAAGTAATATTTGTTTTTATCTAGCATGAATGGTAGTGTTTGTCAAAGGGTTTGCCCAAGGTCGTGTAGCTAGTTAGTGGCTAGGTTAACACAGAAGTTTTTTTTTTTTTAACCAAAAGCACATTTCCACACAGTCTACACAGTTTCACACTTTTACACAAAGAAATATTATCTATTTATAAAGTGTTATATTTGCTATGGAGCATTGCAGTTCAAATATACTGTTTATTATTTATGAATTTGTGTGAGTCTAAAGTTATAAAAGATCTTAGGCTAAGTAGAGTTTTCCCCAATGATTTATCATTGACAAATTATAGAAAACATTACAAAATTTAAAGATAAAAGGTAGAAAAACATTTGATAGATGAATGGGTTTTGTGGCTGTAAAATATGGATTTTGTCTTCAAGGAAAGATGCATAAGCAGTTTAGAGATCAAAATGTAGACTCAAGTCCTTGCTTTCTAGCATGATTCTGACATATTCCTATTTGTGAATAAAGTAAATAGATAACTTCTATAATTGGTAGCTCCACTTATGACTCAGTATTATTGCTTGAGTGGGACAAATACTACTGCTAGAGGAAAAATCCTTTAGTATTCACTGATCAATCTTAGACTTTATCTATTTCATAATTATTACTGTGCTTAGATTTCAGCTTTAAAGATTAAGAAAGCAATTAATGTTTATTATAACATTATGATTTCCAGTAATTTATAAGATTAGAGTAGACCACATAAAGACTGTTAGTAGCAGTATTCGTAAAAACACACTAGAATATCTCATTGGAGATCTAGTTAAGGCAATCCATGAAGTAATTAATATAAACTCACACTTACAGAAAAAAAAAGAGATAAGAAAACCTTCTTCAGTTTGACACCTCAAAGCTGAAGCAGTTCCAGTCCTTTTCATCAAAACAGTCTGTTTTGCTTACTAAAGACCACATTAAAAAACATGAGGTTTCACATTTATTATTCTCTTCTGTCTTCTAAGGTCTTTATCATTATGCATTATGACTTCAATCTCCAGAATCCACAGGATCATTATAGTAAGAATGAAATAACTGGAATGTCATTTTAGACAAATGTTGCAATTTGCAAGCTCAGTCAATAGTTTTTGTGATAGGTAGTTACTTGAAATTCAGATTTAAATTGCTACTCATCCAGATATTAAAATGAAACAATTTAAATCCATAAAATTATAGTTAAACAATATCATTTCAATACTGTCCATCATAAATCATTGTATACTTAAAAGGACTCTGGTAAACAATCAATTTAACAAATATTTCATATTTTGCACAGCTCTAAACATATTGGTGTACCAATCCATGTACAACTATATTTAATAAAAGAAACCTGAAAACAAAAGGTATTTTATGAAATCACCTCCTAAATCAACCTAATGGTAATATCATGAGTAGCAGATTGAAAATCACCGCCCCTTAACCCCGCACCCGCAATCACAAAGTAGCACTCTATGGTGTAGAGCAAGTAGCACTGGGATAGAAATCAGGAAGTGGAGATCTAGGTCTCGAATAAACTTCAATGACTGATGTGAGAAAAGAAAAATCACTTCAGCTTCCCAAATATCAGTGCTCCCATTTGTCAGATGAGGAAGACAAACTACATTTCTCTGATGTCTAATTCCAAAGTCAATTATTTCTAGTGTTGTAAATACAAAATTATTTAGTTAGAAAATATGAATAGTACTTAACTTTATTTCAGGCACGGTTCTAAGCACTTTACAAATATTTCCTGGGCACATTTGTTGTGACACTGCTTTTCTTCAAACAGGTTTCTTTACCGAGACAGAAGAGATATGGTTCACGATCATCTAATTTACTCATCCAAACTGTACAATTCCATGGCTTTTAGCATATTCATAGAATTGGGCACCCACTAACACAATCCATTTTAGAACATTTTCACAGTTCCCAAAAGAAACCCTATACACCTTGACTATCACCCCCACTGTTACCAATTTTATTGATCTTTTCAAAGAACAACGTTTTGTTTTCCTTGATTTTCTTTACTGTTTTCCTGTTTTCAATTTATTTTATTTTTTCTATAACATGATTTATTTTACTTTGTTAAATATTTGTTTATTTATTTATTTATTTGGTTGCACCTGGTCTCAGTTGTGGCAGGCGGCCTCCTTAGCTGTGGTATGTGAACTCGTAGTTGCGGCACGCATGTGGGATCTAGTTCCCTGACCAGCGATCGAACCCAGGCCCCCTGCATCGGGAGTGCAGAGTCTTATCCACTGTGCCACCAGGGAAGTCCCTCAACTTATTGATATTGCTCTAACTTCAAAAATTTTTTTCTTCTGCTTGCTTCAGGATTTATTTGATCTTCTTTCTCTAGTTTCCTAAGATGTAAGCTAAGTTATTAATTTTAGATTATAACAATTTTTAACATACTTAATGCTATGAATTTCCATCTAAGCACTGTTTTTGCTTAACAAATGTCAAAGCTGCACTTTCACTTTCATTTAGTTCAATATATTTTTATCTTTCTCTTGAGACTTAGTCTTTGATCCATGTGTTAGACATTGTTTATTCCACAATTTTAGAATTTGGCAGCTATCTTTCTGTTATTGATTTCTAGTATAATTTCATTATACAGTAAGAATGTTTCATGATTTCCATTATTTCATTGGTTAAGGTGTGTTTTATTTATTTATTGAAGTACAGTTGATTTACAATGTTGTGTTAGTTTCAAGTGACAGCAAAGTGATTCATTTATATATATATAATATATATGATATATAATATATATATTCATTTTCAGATTCTTTTCCCAAATAGGTTATTACAAAATATTGAGTATAGTTCCCTGTGTTATACTGTAGGTCCTTGTTATTTATCTATTTTATAACTAGTAGAGTGTATATGTAAATGTTATTTCCAAATTCCTAATTTATCCCTCCCCCCACCTTTCCCCTTTGGTAACCATAAGTTTGTTTTCTATGTCTATGAGTCTGTTTCCATTTTGTAAATAAGTTCATTTTTTATCATTTTTTAGATTCAACATATAAGTGATATCATATGCTATTTGTCTTTTTCTGTCTGAATTACTTAGTATGATAATCTCTAGGTCCATCCATGTTGCTACAAATGGCATTATTTTGTTCTTTTTTATGGCTGAGTAATATTCCATTGTGTGTGTGTGTGTGTGTGTGTGTGTGTGTGTGTATATATATATATATATATATATATATATATATATATATATACACACACACACACCCCACATCTTTATCCAATCATCTGTCAATGGACATTTAGGTTGCTTCCATGTCTTGGCTATTGTAAATAGTGCTGCAATGAACATTGGGGTGTATGTATTTTTTCAAATTAGAGTTTTCAGTGGATATATGCCCAGGAGTTGGATTGTAGGATCATATGGTAGCTCTATTTTTAGCTTTTTAAGGAACCTCCATACTGTTCTCTATAGTGGCTGCACCAATTTACATTCCCGCCAACAGTATACGAGGGTTCACTTTTCTCCACACCCTCTCCAGCATTTATTGTAGATTTTTTTTGATGATGGCCATTCTGACTGGTGTGAGGTGATACCTCGTTTTAGTTTTGATTTGCATTTCTCTAATAATTAGCGATGTTGAACATCTTTTCATGTGCCTTTTGGCCATCTGTATGTCATCTTTGGAGAAATGTCTATTTAGAACTTCTGCCCAGTTTTTGATTGGATTGTTTGTTTTTTTCATATTGAGCTGTATGAGCTGTTTGTACATTTTGGGGATTAATCCCTTGTCAGTTGCATCATTAGCAAATATTTTCTCCCATTATATGGGTTGTCTTTTTGTCTTGTTTATGGTTTCCTTCCCTGTGAAAAATCTTTGAAGCTTAATTAGGTCCCATTTGTTTATTTTTGTTTTTATTTCCATTATTCTAAGAGGCAGATCCAAAAAGATATTGCTTTTCTATACACTAGCAGCAGAAGATCAGAAAGGGAAATTAAGGAAACAATCCAATTTACCATAGCATCAAAAAGAATAACATACCTAGGAATAAACCTACCTAATGAGACAAAAGACTTGTACTCCAAAAACTGTTAAGATGCTGATGAAAGAAATCAAAGATGACACAAACAGATGGAAAGATATACCATGTTCTTGGATTGAAATAATCAATACTGTCAAAATGACTATACTACCCAAGGCAATCTACAGATTCAATGCAATCCCTATCAAACTACCAATGGCACTTTTCATAGAACTGGAACAAAAAATTTTGCAATTTGTATGGAAACACAAAAGACCCCAAATAGCCAAAGCAATCTTGAGAAAGAAACACGGAGCTGGAGGAATCAGGCTCCCTGACTTCAGACTATACTACAAAGCATCAATAATCAAACAGTATGGTACTGGCACAAAAACAGAAATATAGATCAATGGAACAGGATAGAAAGCCCAGAAATAAACCCATGCACCTATGGTCAATTAATCCAAAACAAAGGAGGCAAAAATATACAATGGAGAAAAGACAGTCCCTTCAATCTGTGTTGCTACTGGACAGCTACATGTATAAGAATGAAATTAGAACATTCTCTAACACCATACACAAAAATTAACTCAAAATGGATTAAAGACCTAAATGTAAGACCAGATACTATAAAAACTCTTAGAGGAAAACACAGGCAGGACACTCTTTGACATAAATTGCAGCAATATCTTTTTGGTTAAGGTGTGTTTTATGACCCAGGATGCTGTGTGTCTATACTGGTGAATGTTCCATGCAAGTGTGAGAAGAATGTATATTCTGCTCTTGTTGGATGGAATATTCTACAAATGTCAATTAAAGTTCATTGACAGTGTTTTTCAAGTCTTCTACGTATTTACTCTACATATTTACTGTCTGTTTGATCTATTATTACTGACAGAGGATACTGAAGTCTCCAATTATAGTAGTTGGAATTATCTATTTCTCCTTTCAGTAATATGAGTTTTTCTCTCATGTATTTTGACATTCTGCTATTACGTGCATATATATTTGGAATCTAATGACACTGACTCCTTTACTATTATGTAATGCCTCTCTTTAATGCTAATAATCTTTTGTGTTCTGAAGTCTGATTTGTCTGAAATTAATATAGCCACTCCAGCTTTCCTTCACTTGGTGATAGTATGGTGTACCCTTACTTTTACTTATTTATTTATTTAAATTTATTTATTTATTTATTTGGCTTCACTGGGTCTTAGTTGAGACATGTGGGATCTTTGTTGCTGCATGCAAGATTGTCATTGCAGCATGCAGGATCTAGTTCCCTGACCAGGGATCGAACCCTGGGCCCCTGCATTAGGAGTGCAGAGTCTTAACCACTGGACCACCAGGGAAGTCCCAGTGTACCCTTACTTTTAAACTATATATTTAAAGGGGTTTTTTTTTTTTTGTACACAACATATGGTTGGGCCTTGTTCCCTATCTACTCTGATAACCTCTATCTTTTAATTGCTATATGTTTATCATTCATATTTAAAGATATCTTTGATATTGTTGGATTGATAGCTACCATATTTTAACTATTTCCTATCCACTGAATTTTTCTGTATCTTTTTTCTCCCTTATCTGGGCCTAATTGAGTACTTATATATTTCATTTTTACCTCCTCTCTTCGTGTATCAATTATACTTTAAAATAATCTCCAGGGCTTCCCTGGTGGCGCAGTGGTTGAGAATCTGCCTGCCAGTGCAGGGGACACGGGTTCGAGCCCTGGTCTGGGAAGATCCCACATGCCACGGAGCAACTGGGCCCGTGAGCCACAATTACTGAGCCTGCGCGTCTGGAGCCGGTGCTCCACAACAAGAGAGGCCGCGATGGTGAGAGGCCCGCGCACCGCGATGAAGAGTGGTCCCCACTTGCCACAACTAGAGAAAGCCCTCGCACAGAAACGAAGACCCAACACAGTCATAAATAAATAAATAAATAAATAAAAGAACGTGAATTTCTAAAAAAAAAAAAATAATCTGCTGGTTGGAATGATCACAGATGGACTAACACAAGCCCTCCTTCAAATAACACATACTGCTTTCTGTGCAGTGCTGGCCTATTATAGCAGAATATTCCCAATTCCTCCTTCACATCCTTTAGGACATGACTGTCAATCATTTAACTTATCCATATGCTATAATCACCTGATACATTATTACTTTTATTGCTTTAAACAAAAATATGTATTTTAGATAAATTAAAGATAAGAAAAATATTTTATTTCACCTTCATTTATTCCTTTTTGTTGCACTTCTTTTCTTTGTGTAAATCCAAATCCTATTATATTACCTATATCATTTCCATTCCACTGGAGAAACTTTTAACGTTTATTGAAGGGAGGTCTGCTGCTGATGAATTCCCTCAGTTTTTGTTTGTCTAAGAAAGTCACTACTTCGCTTTCAGTTTTTAAGAACAATTTCCCTGTTTTTTTTCTTTTAATACGTGTATTTCATCCCATTCTCCTTTTGTGTGCATTGTTGCTGACAAGATGGTCACTTAATTTCTTATTCTTTTCCCTCTATAGTTAAGCTTTCCCTCTCCTCAGACTTCCTTCAAGATTTTCTTTCCTCCGGTATTACAATCACACCTATATTACAGTTTTTGAAAATATCCTACAGTTCTTGAATGTTCTGTTCTGCTGTTGGTTGTTTTTTTCCCTGCATTCTCTTTTTCTCTTTGCATGTATGTTTGGGAAGTTTCTATTGACCTACACTGCAGTTCACTGATTCTTTCCTTGGCCCTGCCAAGTCTACTGATGAGCCAGTGGAAAGTATCTTTCATTTTTCTTGTTAGGTTATTTTTTTTAATTTCTACCATTACCTGTTCATACTTTCCTAGAGTTTCCATCTCTCTGTTTTTATTACCTATCTGATCTTGCATGCTGTAAACTTCAAAAGTATTTCTCGAGTCAGTTTACTTTTCCCCTCACTGCCCTCTCTTCCCTTCCCATGCTACAGGGTTCCTAATCTATTTCGTTGGTGCCCTATTCTCCCACTGACTATTTTATTTCCTTCCTTAAGTGACAGAGAGGCTAAAGTGAAAGGAATAGTGGGATAATGTTCTACAAAAGTTTTTTACCCTGGAGAGTAGGCCTTTGTGAAGAAGGATTCAGGTATGCGTTATAATAATTACTCTTTCCCTCCCCCTTGCTAGAGCCACAAGTTGAACTTTCTTGAATATTCACCATGAGAACCTGCTGTGATTCTTGAAGGGAAAACCATGATACCTTGGCCCACAGTCTGAGACCCCCCCCAGGAGTCTCTCACTCTCATGCTAGTACACAGTGGCTTCCAGCAATTTATCAAAATCACCATTTATGTGCTCCAACCAATTTACGGCTCCAGTGGCTCCTGCTCCCAGGTAAGCAGATCTCAGCTACATCTCTCTGGGTGCCCCTGTCTCTCCAGATTTGGGGATGGCCATTTGCCCTGCAACCTCATTTCTTTGATAGGTACATGAAAATTCATTGTCCAACTCTTTCCTGTGCAAGGAGTGATGACTTCTAAGAACTTTACATGTTAGAGCTGAAATCAGAAGTACCACTAATGATTTTTTAAAATAAAGATCATTAAATGTTAAGGTAATATGTGTCCTTGATTCTCAGAGAGTTAGGGATAGAGACAGAGAAAGAGAGAGACAGAGAGAGAGGGGAAGAGATATTCTTTAAAGACTAATTCAAAGACTAAGACATTTTGGGCTTAATTATGATTATTTATAGATATTGCTAAGTAAGAGGTAATTAGCTCATAAAGAGTTAATTTATATAAGGAACAGGGGTACAACAACAGAGATCTATAAAGTATAAGTCAAAGATGACTTGGGCAGACCAGATATTATCATACAAAGAACCAGTTTTCCATATTCTATGTTGTTGATTTGATGGACACACCGTAAGGTGATCCCCAATAATTCCTGCTCCCTGGTGTCCCCCCTCCCAATTTAGTGTAATCTACACAGTGGAATCTGTGACTTGATTCTAACCTATTATATGACACAGGTGATGGAATATCACTCCCATGATTTTATTTATTTACTTATTTGGCTGTGTTGGGTCTTCATTGCTCTGCGCGGGCTTTCTATAGTTGTGGTGAGCGGGGGCTACTCTTCATAGCGGTGTGTGGGCTTCTCATTGCGGTGGCTTCTCTTGTGGAGCACGGGCACTAGGCGCGCAGGCTTCCGTAGTTGCAGCATGCGGGCTCAGTAGTTGTGGCACGCGGGCCCTAGAGAGTGTGGGCTTCAGTAGTTGCGGCCATGGGCTCAGTAGTTGTGGCTCACAGGCTCTAGAGCTCAGACTCAGTAGTTGAGATGCATGGGGTTAGTTGCTCCACCGCATGTGGGATCTTCCCAGACCAGGGATCGAACCTATGTCCCCTGCATTGACAGGCGGATTCTTAACCACTGTGCCACCAGGGAAATCCCCACTCCCATGATTTTATTACATTACATAAGAATCTGTATACATTATATAAGAATCTGGTGAGAGACTCTATTGCTCAAATTGAAGAAGCAAGGTGTTATGTTCTGAACTACCTATGTAGAGGGACATATGGCAGGAAACTATGGGCACAGTGTAGAACTTAAGGGAAGCCCTAAGGCAACAGTCTGCAAAAAGCCAGGGCCCTCCATCCTACAGTGTCAACAAAGTGAGTTCTGCCAGTAATCTTATTGAGCTTGGAAGAGAATTCTTCCCCATTCAAGCCTCCAGCTGAGAACACATCCTGGCCATCATCTTGATTGCAGTCTTGTGAGACACTATGTAGAAGTCCCAGCTAAGCCATGCCCAGACTCCTGACACATGGAAGCTGTGAGATAGTGTGCATCTTTGTAGACCACTAGGTTTGTGATAATCTGTTATATGGCAATACAAACCTAATACAGTTGATACCAATATTTTTGGAATGATTTCTCTGAAAAAAATTAAAAAGTAAAGTTTAAGGGGAAAAAGAAAAAAAAGAAGAAGAAAATAATTGACACAATTAGATCTTTATGTTGAGAGGTTATTATTTATATGCAATGAAGACCAGAAAATTATTGTAATATTGCATATATTAAAATTATAAACAATTAATAAACAGAAACCTCAGTTAAGTAGAATCAGGAGATTAGAAGGGGGAGCTCTCAAGCCTGTGAGGCTAGCAGAGCCCAAAAGGAAGAAGAAAGACTCCTCTTCTTTCCTGGCAAGGACTCAGCCAAAAATCATGGACCCTTTGTTTACTATAGCTCTCCCAACTTTCTCCTCTCCTTGCTGTGGGTAAACTTGCTCATAGCTCACCATGGTTGCAGACCCTGAATCGCAATTCTCTGCTGATCCCAAATAAACCCATCATTGCTGGAGATATATCAGGCAGTCTATTTATTTCAGGTCAAAGTAATCAATAGTCTACAAAAGGAATAATTTTTTTATGCTATACAAGACTCAGATGCTTTATGGAGCGATTATTATGTCTGACACTGTATAGTGGAAAGAGCACTGCTACAGGCTCTGGATAAATATGAATTATGATAGTTGTTAGTGCTTTTCCCCAAATGTTTCCAGCTTTCTGGATTGCACTTCCTGACCTCTTTGTGAGTCAGTAATGGGTCATGTGATAAGCTGTGGGCAGTGAGTTGACTTGGTTCATTTTGGACTGGAGAATTTAATTGTTGTTTCAATATTTCCTGCCTCTTTATTATAAGATGGTAAACTTAGAGACAGTAGTTGCTCCATGAGCCTGGATCCTTGAAAAAATGTGATGAGAAAGCCCCTGCTATCAGCCCATAATGGACATACAGCATGAAAGAGAAATAAACGTTTGTTGTTCTAAGTCACTGAAATTTTGGGTTTTATTTTGTGCAGCAATATAACCTACCTGTTTTGACATATAAATGGTTCACATACCTGCTTCACAATTTACTAGCTCCATGAACTTCAGCTAGCTACTCAACTTCTCTTATTCTGTTTCCTTAACTACGCAATAGGGGAAACAACAGCACCTAGTTCTTAGGGTTATTAAGACCCTATGAGATAAGAAAAAAAAAATTGAATGGAATGGTGCAGTTGTTGGTACGATGTGGTTGTGTTGCTGTTGTCACCGTCATAATCCTTTGATACCCACTTATTGTGTGACTTAGCCTTGCTTCTGACATCTGGTGTCTGGCCAAAACAAGAAGGGAAAGGATTCACAGAACACAGGGTTCAGATCAATAGGTCTCAAGTTACCTACAGAGTAGTTCCTAAAAGTACTTTAGCGTATTGTTCCTTTGTGTTCTAGGTGCCTGCTTTTGATTGGATTTTATAAGCAGTTTTGAATTGAATGTTGAATTACAAAGAAAGGAATGTGTGTGTGTGTATGTATTATTTATTTTTATATTTTCTACTTAGTTTGGAAAATAATATACATCTATATCTACATACCTATATTTATATATACAAATACATATCTATATATATTTACTATTGTGGAAAATAAGGACTATATTTTGACAAGGAAGGCAAGCTAAATAGTCAAGAGGGGAAAGAGTTCAAGTACTGTGGCCACTTCGAGGCAAAGACTTACGTGCTGGGTGGTTCTGCATGCTTATATCTTTTAAATTGTTTTATTTTCCTGATGTTACACATAGCACTGGGCACGTGAGATTTGACATTTTATATAATCTCATGTCAGAATTCTCAGCTGTGTTTACTTGTTAGGAAAGCAAAAATATTTTCAGGCAATTTCTTAGATCCTTATTATGGAGACAAAAGACAGAAGTGACCATGCAAAATAAAAGGAATTGTTAAATTACATAACTTTGTGAGAAACACACATATTAAATTTTTTGAAACTCCATCTTAATTTTGAAAAACAATAGAACCCTTCTAATATATCATCAGATATGTTACAAAAATGTTTTTTTTACAAAAAATTACCAGAAATGATCTGAAACATGTATCTGTATACAGCTTTTCATTATTTTTGTATCCACTGTTTTATTTTACATGGAATACTATCGGGAGAAATAGGCAAGGCAGTCATTCTTCCCATTTTACAGATGAAATTGATATTTAGAGAAATTAAGTGACTAGTCCAAGGGCCCAGTAAAAGATACCCCTTAAGCCTCTTGTTCCCCTCTCTGAGCTTGTGTGTATGTGGGTGGGGGAGGTCCTTGGGGGATGGTAAATCAGGGAACATCCAGCCACTAAAGGCATGGAATTACCTTGGATTCCTTACCCAGCCCTCTACCACCAACCATATCCTGTCACTTTCCAAATTCTGATGTTTTACTTCCCAAATATTTTACCACTTTATCATTTTTATCTCACATCTGAGTTCCTGCTACACAGAGAGGTAGTAAAGTGAAAACTCAAGTTTAAGGTCTGATTCTCAATTGACTTTGATTTTGAGGCAGGTTCCAGAATTGTTTAGTGCATAGGCCTTGTTGTCAAAAAGACTTGGTTGCGGTTACTAACTAGATGTAAAACTTGAGATAGGGCTCCCCTGGTGGTGCAGTGGTTAAGAATCCACCTGCCATTGCAGGGGACACGGGTTCAAGCCCTGGTCCAGGAAGATCCCACATGCCGCGGAGCAACTATGCCCGTGCGCCACAACTACTGAGCCTGCATGCCTAGAGCCCGTGCTCCGCAACAAGAGAAGCCACCGCAATGAGAAGCCCGCACACCGCAACGAACTCGCCGCAACTAGAGAAAGCCCACGCACAGCAACGAAGACCCAACACAGCCAAAATAGATACATAAAATAAATAAATAAACAAAAATTGAGATGAACTAGTTATTTATCTTTCTAAGCCTTACTTTCAGCTATCTTAAAATGTGGGTAACACGTAGTACATTCAATAGAGTTGTTTCAAGAATTAAGTGAGATTCTAAGAGGTAGAGTGATTAGTATGGTGCAGATACATAGTAAATGCTTAGCACGTTATTTAGTTTTATTATTTTGTTATTGATTATGATCACCTCTTTTCTGATGCCCCCTTGCCTCCAGGTTTACTCTTTAGTATCTATCATCTATCCTTGACTTTTGAGGAAATGCATGAAGACCAACCAAATGAGAAAAGCAAAGGCTATTTATTCAGAGCTTACAATAGCAAGGAAGTCAGTCACCATCGCATGCATTTTGGTAGAGACTCAGAGGCAGGCAGCAAACTGGGAAAACTTTAGAGTGGAGAGAAGCGGAAGCCTCAGATATGCCCTGATTGTAGGCTGTTGACCTGGGGAAGCTGTAGAAAGGCTGACTAGAAGTGGGGCTTCCTGTGGTTAGGGGAGCATGTTTGGCTTTGTCTGGTTGGTCCTCACTTGGAAATGGGGACACAGATTAGGAAAGCTGTCAGTTATTAATCAAGTCCTGACTACTTTGGGCCAATTTTGCAACAGTTATTTTGTTGCTTCCTGGTTTATTACTAGACATAGCAGTCTGACTTCCTGTAAGTCTGACCTATAGCAGACTTATAGTCTTCCTGGTCCGTTTATTGTACATAAGGGGTCAGTGTTCTGGGCAGGATGCTGCAGGTTGTGAGTCAGAGTTCTATTTCTGCATATGGTCTGGCCATTGTCCTTTTGTATGTTTTGTCTCTCATCTTTCCCTCATAGTGATACATCTAAGACACAAATTGTAGAGGGTGACTTCTCTGCTTAAAATCCTTCAATGGCTCCTCGTGTCTCTAGGATAGATTCAAAGGCCCTGAGCAGGGCACTCAAGGTCCCTCAAGGTCTTACTCCTTCCTATATTTTCAGCTTCATCTAAGACCACTTTACAAGGCAATTGAGCTTTTTCTGAAAGCAAGAACAAAAACATTTGCTTCTCCTCTGCACACAACACACTGCTTGTCAGCTCTGCTCATTGTTGTCTCTACAAGGAACACCCTCCATCTCACGACTTCTCTCTTTTTCTCCCTCCTTTCAGCCTCAGCTCAGCCATCTCCTCTTAAAGCCTTCACCTAAAGTCAACAGGCTCCTGAGCTACCGTATGATCCAGGGATCCCACTCCTGGGCATATATTCCAAGAAAACTCTAATTTGAAAATATACATGCACCCCTATGTTCATAGCAGCACTATTCACAAGAGTCAAGATGTGGAAGCAACTTAAATGTCCATTGACGGATGGATAAAGAAGATGTGGTGTATATATATATATATATATATATATATATATATATATGCAATGGAATATTACTCAGCCATAAAAAAGAATGAAATAATGCCATTTGTAGTAATATGAATGGATCTAGAGATTATCATACTAAGTGAAGTAAGCCAGAAAAGAGAAAGACAAATATCATATGATATCGCTTATATGTGGAATCTAAAATAGGACAGAAATGAACTAATTTATAAAACAGAAATAGATTTACAGGCATAGAAAACAAACCTATGGTTACCAAAGGGGAAAGGAGGAGGAGGGATAAATTAGGAGTTTGGGATTAACATATACACACTACTATATGTATAATAGATAAACAACAAGATCCTGCTGTATAACACAGGGAACTATATTCAGTATCTTGTAATAACCTATAAGGGAAAAGAATCTGAAAAAGAATAGATATATATGTATATGTATAACTGAATCACTTTTGCTTCACACCTGAAACTAACACAACATTGTAAATCAACTATACTTCAATTTAAAAAAAAGTCAATAGACTCCTCCTCTGTGATCCTAGAACACGATGTGCAAACTTCCGCCCAGCACTTACTGTATCCTAATGCAATTCCATCTTCATGTTTGTTTCTGTCCCTTTCCAGACAGTGAGCTTCCCAAAGGTAAAGACTGTCTTATTTATCCTCTTCCCCAGACCCTCACCCAGTTCCTGGCATGTGTTTAAGATACTGCACTGAATAAGAGTGAAGGATGAGGAACAACATTTTCATTTTTTGACTTCTGTTTGAGAGGTTTTTTTCCCCCAGTATATCATGTCTTATGAAAATGTGACATTAAAAATGAATGCTGGAAAATAAATTCAAGTGGTAGAGTGGAACCAAATATGATTAAGACATTTTCAGTTTGTCCTTTGTGACATTTCAGAAAATGTCTCTACTCTGAGGTTAAGTATTACTTGAGCAGTCCACACACTGCAGTCGGAAGGCAAAAACTGCTCTTTGCCTGACCATCAAAACCAGATATAGGCGTTTTTTCTGCAACATTTGTGCCCTGGAATGTAAATACTTGATGTTTTTCTGATTAAGACTTCAATAATGAGAACCTTGACACACTGATCAAAGAGCCCACCTTAAGGCAAAGAGAGAAAGCAAATCTTCTCAAAGAGAAAAGCAATAAAAAGGACCCCTAGATTAGATGGTGTACTTTTGAAGTGGTTCCTATCTGTGGAGGCCAATGCCTGCCCAGCTGTGAGGCCTCTTCTGGTTGACTGGGAGCAGATTCACCTGGACCTTTGTCTCATAACCACCTGCCGCTTTCCTTTCTCCCTGACTCTAGGTCATTGCTCTCTCCCAAGTGGGAGCTACAATGATCCTTGAAACCAGTATTTCCATCTGTTTTCTTGCCACTCCAATCCAACCACCCACAGTTCCTAATGCATACTTCTGATCATGTCCTTTACCTGCTCAAAATGTCACAGTTCCTCACGGTCCAAGCTGTAGGTTTGTGACCAAGGTCATCTGTCCTGTGTCTGTAAGTTACCTTTTCATGTCTAGTTCACCATATAGCCTTTGAATTACACTCCAGATAAATTAATCTATATACTTTTTTCAGAACACATTTTGCACTGTCTCGTTCTCATGAAATTCCTCAACTAGAAATTTTCTACATGTCTATGAAGATTTTGCTGATCTCTTTACCCTAGGGTTTCCCAGTGTGAATGAAAAATATTGCCTGCCATATCAGTAAACAATGGATATTGCAGCCATCAAGCCATCACATTACAGCTGCCCTGATGGTGAGCCCTGAGGGAACTCAGGATGGAAAAGCACAGGATACTGGCCCCAGATAGCTGAGGTGCACATCAAAGGAATGATTTCAGTGAACTCAGACTCTTGCATCTTCCCACATACAGAAAAGTGCTAAATTCCTTAACGTGAGATATCCAGTTTTCTTTAATTAACAGTAATCTTTTTATGTTCCAAATACCTGGTCTCTGTTGCAAACTCTCCTATATATCCTGGCTCCTCCCTCACCTCTTCAGGGCAGCGTCTCAGAGTTATCTGAGACGCTGTGTCCCAGGCTTAAGTCCTCAGTTTTGTCCGCTGAATAAAACATAACTCTCAACTTCTAGGTTGTGCATTTTTTTTCATTCGACACCAGGCCCACCTGAAAGAGGCAGGAAGAAGCTTATTAAAAATACAGATTCCTTGTCCTGGAGGCAGCTTCAGCACTCCTATAAAAAAGTGCTCACAGAAGACGCCCTCTTAACATGTTTTTGGGAGTTACAGTGCCTGAAGGATCTGCCTTAATGTAGCATCAACATATTATAGACACTGGTTATACTTGCATTGGGTGATACAAATTAATAGAAATAGCAATGTTTCCTAATGGCAGTTTATACAAACATTATATAAGAACAGTGTTTGATATCAAATACTATTATTATTATTAGTTGGATTGGGTGGGCTTTAAGGAGATAGATGACAGCATCCAAATATAGAGTATTTCAATTCTGGGTGCATGTAGAAGCTGAGTTTTTAAGAGGCACTCAAAGTGATTATTCTTTAAACCGAATTTTAAAGGAAATAATCCAACATTTTTCATAACTTTCTTGTGGTTGGCAAAACTTAATTCTTGGGTACTTATTTCCTCCAATGGGTTTTCAATGCCACAAGAGGCTTTGTCTTTTATGCCTTAAATCTCCACAGAGCCTAGCAAGGATGCTTTTTAAATCAGAAGGGAACTGCCAAATGGCAAATCTTTAGCCTGGAGAATTTTGAGGTAACATGTTGTTTGATATTGCTACAGAGCAATAATTTGGGGGACTGATAGGATATATTAACGCAATGTTACTTCATTTAGAAGATATATTCCTGGTAAGTGCCAAGTCTGCCCATCATTTGTAGCCATAATAGAAAAGGAGAAACAAAAGTTGAAAGTATTAGTAGGCATGCTCAACATACAGTCTAGCAGAATGTACACTGGAAGAATTTGACTTAGAAGACTCTGTACTTAATTTCTTGACTTTCAGTAGGTGAGGGTGTTGGATATTTGTCTGCAGTTGGTGTACTGATGGGCGCACAAGAATACGCTCAGTTCAAGTGGAAAAGCGTGTGTCATACTGGTACATGAAAGAGGACCAACAAAAACGCAGGAGTGGGTGACAAAAGAAGAAATCAACAGAGCAGAAATAGATTCAAAGTAACAAACATCCCCACATCAGGAATTTACCAACTTGGAGATAAAGCCAAGCTGAATTGTATTTAGAGCTGTATGTTATTCATCTATAATTCAAAGCCCTTGCTCTCTTACTGGGGTTTTAAAAAACTCATTTCTTACATTAAGCACCATTATTTAAATAATTTATAGATGAGCTTAGTTAATCACTGATCTTCTAATGGAAATCCCTGTTGAATTTGTAGAAAGCAAAGGTAGATCCACAAAGTCTTGGTTAGAGAATGAATACAAACTACAGGATTTGTTCCACAACAGTGAACATCCAACGAGCTGTATGGATTCACTTGTTGTTGGGTGTTTTTTATTTGAAGCCTCATTGCTTCTTCTTTATCATGAGGTAGCAAATGTATTTCATTTGAATTGAATTAATCAGTTATCTAATTAGTAGTTATCTAATATTTTTAACAGTTGAGGGAAGTTGGGAAAGGGGAGAGGCTGACATACTGATGTGCATAATTTGTAATGAACCAATTAAGCCAATCCAGTTTGACAAGCTGGATGAAAAGCTAACAGGTCCTGGGATGTGTTTTATGTTTTTATGCCCTACAGCTATAATGCAAAGTGAAGAAAAATTCTTTCTGCAAATAAACCCTACCCTACATCACCCTAAGTGATGACCATTACATGCTCTACTATACCATCGAGCAGTCTCATTAGGGTGTTACATTTCATGCATTTGGAGTAAAAGAACAGATCGTTTGTTTTACCAAGATGTGGTCTACGTCATTGCATGTGACTCCATCATGATGCTTCAGTACATGGATATTATCATGCACCAACAGTGTGGTTTATTAGGGATGTTTAGGACTCTAAATTTGGTCAATCTATATATAAATAGTGGTCTGAACTGGAAAAAATAAGAAGAAAAATGAGAACCTAAGTTTTAAGCGTGAATCAAATATTTTCCTTACTTTACCAAGTGTAAAGCACAAGTATTGTAAATTGTGACCCGACTGCTTCCACTTGCCCCCCTCACATACACGGCAGGTACAGCTGCTTGACTGCAGCACCCTCTTTTTTTTTTTTTTTTTAACCAAAGACTAACATCATTTTACAAATCTTCTCCACCTAGATCTCCAGCAGCCCCTACCCACAAAGTAGGTCTAACCTAGTCTCCATTTTGAATTTACTTATCAGTTTTTTATTACATTAGACAGACCTATCAAAAATTATTCAACTCATATTTCTGTATTTTCTATCACTTTTTGTCTTCATCAATACACTAGGTATTGAAGACAGGGATCGAATAACTGTGGAAGTGATGAATACATGAGAATGAACCTAACAGAATTTAGGAAGAGAGAGGGAAAAACAAACCATAAAGGCCTCATTTCTTGAAGACAATCCTAGCTCCCAAACATTTTTCTCCCGAATTCCACACATCACACTTGGAGGGGAGGGTGGAGGTGTACACAAGAGTGAATGACAAGGCGATTACACTGAAGCAGTTTGCACACACTCAGAATTGCAGCAATTGAGTAATATTTGCTAAATTAGAACCAGAAAATGGTTCTTTCTTTTCTTAGCCTCTCATCATGAGACTAAATAGTAAAAAGTATGTGGTGTCCGTAATTCACATTCAGGTGTTATAATGTTTTCTGCCACTCTCCATTTGCACCTCGAGCTTTTAAATCAGCCGATATGAACCCTGGCCACCCAGCTGGCAGAATCCAAACAGCGATGAGATGTCAAGAGTCCTGCCTTATCCATGGCTTATATTCTGAACCATTTTCCCTTGCCAAGCTTTGTACTCTGGTTCTTTGCTCTGGTTGTCCTGTCTCCTGACCTCTTGTCTCATCCCTTGTCTCCTGCGCCTCAGATACTGATTTTCTGGCGCTGACTGCAGCTCTTCTGTCGGGTCAGAATTTCATGTCGCTCTTCAATCTATGCTTGCTTTTGATTTCTGTAGTGAATAATGCAACTAGATTCTACTGACATCCCTTTAACTAGCCAGCATTTCCCCTAATTTGTCATTCATGTCACCGCAGAATGTAATAGCCCTGTTTTTTCTTAACTCAAAGAGTTTTTCTTTTCTTTCCTTTACAAATAAACAAACAAGCAAACAAACAAACAAAAGACTTCTCAGGTCCTAACTCCTTCCTCTGTGGTGCTTTCATCTGTCAGAGTGAGAGTGGTTCCTGGAAGACGGAATTCCTGCCGGTTCGTGTATCATGTGGATCAGTTAACTTAGGAGGTACAGCTCCATTGTTCTCTTAGGGTTCACCAGAGGGGCACCTGCTTTCTGAGGAAAATCCTCTGGACTTTTAAAAAACTAATATATTTTATTTTATTTTTTCCTTCGGCTTTAAAAAAAAATCCTTTTCTGTTCCAGTATCCTACTGAGGATGACACATTCCATTTAACTGTCATGTCTCCTTAGGCTTCTCTTTGCTATGACAGTTTCTCAGACTTTCCTTGTTTGTGGTGACCTTGACAGTTTTGAAGAGTATATGGTCAAGTATTTCGTAGAGTGTCCCCCATTAGGGATTTTCTGATGTTTTCTCATGATTAGACTGAGGTTGAGTTTTGAGGAAGAAGACCACAGATATAAAGTGTCATCTTCTTCACATCATGTCAAGGGTTCATACGTATCACCATGACTTCTCACTGTTGATGTTTTAACCTTGATCACCTGGCCACGGTCGTGTCTGCCAGATTTCTCCACCATAAAGATACTCTTTTTTCCCCCCATTCCTATCCTGTACTCATCGGAAGGAAGCCACTGCCAGCCCGCACTTAATGAGTAGGCGGTTATGCTCCATTTCCTTGAGAGCAGGAGACCTACATACATATTTGGAATACTGTAAAGGATATTTGTCTCTTCTATTCATTTATTTGTTTATTCAATCTTTTTTTTTTTAGTTATTTCTGAGATATATATTTTAAAGTAATAACTAGAATTATGACTTACAACATTATACTAGAACATATAAGATTTTTAGAAATTTCATGTAATGTCTGAAACATTTATATTAACATATTTCCATACAAATAACCCAAAGAAAGTTTAGTATTAGTTGTTTTTTTTTTTGTTTGTTTGTTTGTTTATACTGCAGGTTCTAATTAGCCATCCATTTTATACACATCAGTGTATACATGTCAGTCCCAATAGCCCAATTCAGCACACCACCATCCCCACCCCACCGCGGTTTTCCCCCCTTGGTGTCCATACGTTTGTTCTCTACATCTGTGTCTCAACTTCTGCCCTGCAAAACGGGTCATCTGTACCATTTTGCTAGGTTCCACATACATGCGTTAATATACGATATTTGTTTTTCTCTTTCTGACTTACTTCACTCTGTATGACAGAAGCATGGAAGCAACCTAAATGCCCATTGACAGATGAATGGATAAAGAAATTGTGGTACATATATACAATGGAATATTACTCAGCCATAAAAAGGAACGAAATTGAGTCATTTGTTGAGATGTGGATGGATCTAGAGACTGTCAATCATTTTTAAAATATCAGTATGGGCTCATGGATATTTATTTTATACCTTGGGTTATAATCCAATAGAATTTTATGTATTTTGTTCAAATTGTTTCAGCTTTGGTGAGTTTCGTTTTGTAACACAGAACATAACTCCTTTGATAGGGATTTCACTTCACATTTTCTTTAAAGATTGGAGGGAGGATAAACTAGGCCAGCACTAGAGGTGTTTGAATTTGAGGTTTTTGGCATAAGTTATAAACAGTGGCCTACTTTGTATAATCCACCCATGCTTTTGGTATTTGTCACTATGAACTATGCAATCAGAATATCATGCTTCAAATATTCCTAATGTCTATGATACTAGAATTCTAATATTCTTGCCTCACTGGAGGGAAAAAAAAACTTTCTTAGGGTCTTTAATAAACTTTTGTATTCCACGAAGTCTCTGTTATCTACCTATTTACTCTTCCTGAGTCATCCTGTGGCTCAGGAAGAGTTAGAGTGAGCAAGGGGCAAGTCACATACTCCACTCAACTCTTCCCAAACAAGAGGATTCGTACAATCAATATACATATTATGATTAGATGCTAAAGAGTAATGTAATCGGAAAGCTGCGGATATAGTGTTAATAATAATCAACACATTCCTTTATGAATCACAAAACATTTAAATAGATATTAAATACACCCAGTACAATGCTGGGGGATGTAGTAGACACTTAATAAATATTGACTGAAATAATTAATTCATGACGTTTAGAATGTTTTCTTCATTTAAAAAATCTTATTGATTGTGTATTAACTATGCTAATCCCATTTCTGTGTGTTACATTTCTGAGTACTTTTACCATATATCAACTACTCCAGGTCCTCTAGGAAGGCACCTAACAATTGTTATTTTTGACAAGATTGCAGCTATGTAAAAAAGCATGTCAGTAAAAAATCTATGAAGAAACGTACCAGAATAGTTACTTTTCTGTGCTGAGACTACAGATGACTATGAAGTTCATTCTTCATTTATATATTCTCACATTTTCTATAATAACCTTCATTACTTTGTTAGTGGTTAAACATGTTTATTTATTTATTTTTAATGCAAATACTTCTACTGCTGCTACATTTGGTCAGTTAGTGATATAAACGTTATTCCATATTTTGGTCCCATTGCAACAGAAGCTAAAACAAAATTCTAACTGGGAACTTTAGGTAAGTAACAAAAGTGTATTTTAATCATTAACAAGACTTTATCCCCAACGTATTGGTCTGCTAAAGACAAGTAATACAGGATATTATATCTTAGTCCCTGGTAATCTATGGACATCTGTGGTAAACCTACGGTGAGACTATGGAAATCGCTGAAAAAAAGATCACAGAGCAACTGGGGATTCTTCTGTAATAAAGTATGGCTGTCACAATGAAAGCAAATGCCCCCAGTGTGCTACAGAGACTCTCATTAATTGCGTGAGGAGGGTTTTCCTCCTGGGGGCCCATGTAAGTGAGCATTTTACTCCCACCACTGTTATTCAGGGATGTGGTCAGGCGCACTTGCCCTTGGAGGAGTCTGCCTTTGACTCTCTTTTTTTCTGACTGAATTACAAGTCAGAATATCGTGTGGAAGTGGATTTGCAGACTAACCCACCTGAAACAAGAGCACTTATTACGCTGCGAGGGCACTGTAGTTTTCCTTTGAAGTCTGTTCAAGGGAAAGTTTTTGCTTTCCAACAACATAGGAATGATTCTCCTGGACCATGCTTTGAGTTTATCAATTTGGGGAGGTTATAGCCAGAGCAAAACTACAAAAACTCCCATTCAGCAAGCACCTAAGACCTTTGTCATGTGGGAACGCTGAGGGGACCTAGGGTAGAGGTGAATGGGCACGAAAAGGAGGGAGAATCAAGGACATGATAAACTTAACTGCCCTAAATGTGTACTTTACTTTTCTTCTTTAATTTGAAAGTTAAAGTATTAAATTATAAAAACATTTATAACCCTCTCAGATGCAAGTCTTTCTGTCACTGGTTATGGTGATAATGAGCATGATGATAGGGTTTCCTTCAAACACTACGAATCTCTACAATTCTTTGAACCTTTCTATACTTTATGCCTCAAATCACATCATCTTAGGGGTTAAAATGGGGCCAAGCTAGCAATAATCTCTTATTACTTTGACATTTGCCCGCACCAGCAGTTTTAGCATCTCCAACCTCTGTGCAATTTCTGCATTTATTT
This sequence comes from Balaenoptera musculus, assembly GCF_009873245.2. Classification (NCBI taxonomy): domain Eukaryota; kingdom Metazoa; phylum Chordata; class Mammalia; order Artiodactyla; family Balaenopteridae; genus Balaenoptera; species Balaenoptera musculus. The sequence goes on along the minus strand of NC_045800.1, from coordinate 77,533,110 downwards.
TTGTGTCTCTTAAATCATGTTTCAAGGATGCTTATGAGATGGTCTTATTAAGTTCCAAGTGTAATCCTCAATTGACTCTCCCATTTTGGCTCAGTTCCTATTTCCACTGTTACCACTACCAACACCACTGCAGGTGCATCACACTCAGGGAGTGTCAAAGCAGCACATTCTCGTTCTCCAGAATCACCAGCAGAAGGATGGAGCTGTGCTGCGTGGGAAGAACGCTGCCTTACCAGCAACTGGGTTGACATCTTGTTACAGGGGTCTACACCCCAAAGTCTCCCAAGAGAAACATGCCTCTCAGTTTGGAGTTGCAGCCCCATTCTCACTAGCATTTAGAAAGGAGCCCATGAAGTTTGACACAAGGAGACTTTGGAGGAGGCTGCATTCTCTGCTTCCACCCCATCCGGTGCTCAAGCTCCTTCCATCAAAACCTCACTCCCTTCTTCAAGGTTAACTCACCATTCCCTAGAGTTCCATCATCAACTGAGTTGACACAGGCAGTGGGTCACATTCTAACTTCTGCTACATTGCAAGATGAGACTTAACATCAGAGAGCATTATTTTTGTGTTAACTTTACTAATTATTCACTTCTATGAGCATACCCAATTCCTTACCTGAGTTTCTATTTTCTCATTTGTCAAAAAGGGCAGAAACACTTCCCTAGGAGGGTTATAAAAATGGCGTGATATAACATATACAACATTTAAAGCACTGTTCTACCATTATAAGACAATAATATGCAATGTATTAGTACTGGGTGACTCAGCAAGCTGAGAATCTCCTGGAAGAACCTGGGGAAAATAAGTTATCTGGTCAAAACAAGGAATCTCTCTCTGCTCTAGAAATTTTACTGATTTGGTGAAAAATGGACTTAGATAAGAAATAAATACAAACATGGCAGTTGTTTTGAGAAAGGAGAAAGAGATCACCCATAAAGCAAACAGGATCATGTCGATATCAACCTTAAATCTGAAAATTACGGTAATTATCCTCACCAAACTTATAGAATTCTATGAATTGTGGCATCAGTGCCAGGTCAGTAGGAATCAAGATGCTTTGGGTTTCATGGACTGGAAAGGTGGGAAAATATTACTGGGTTTAGTCAAGGTGAAAGGGATTTACAAACATAAGTTATCCAGAAGGTTTCCATATCTATATGCAGTCTTGGACTTCAGATATTTTCATGACGGCTGAGAAAGGGAAATATTGCCTCAAGTCAATATTTCAACAAAGTAATTGCCTTAAAGCATCAAAAAGGGTTGCACACATTATGATACTGTCATTATGTCCTTGCTCCCTCATTAAACGTTTAAGGGAAGGAAGCATATCTTTACCTTTGTTTCTGTCAAAGTGTGAGCTCACAGTCTGGGGCATAGAGAGCCCACAAATAATTTTTTATTTTCTAAATAAAGAAGCTAAAGACTAAATTTGCCTTAGAAAAGTCGCTCGTTTGACAATGTGTATATGACTATGACATGCTTTCACAAGCTACTTCTGATGGCTCCTTACCAGGGAAATGCTGCCTGCTGCATCTAGGTCTGTTGCCTGCTGAGGAATCTGCTGTATCCAGAACTCTAGGGAGGGCAGAGCTTTGGACCAGAGGGAAGGGCCAACGTTCTGACTGTTGTATGAACGGGGTAGAGTTGCTCCGAGATTTCTCCATTATGAATATTCCGGTGACCCTGTTTGAATTGTGCTATGGTATATTCCTTACACATTTCTCCTTCCTGACTTTTGTCCAATTGCCCTCATTCAATTCACCAAGATGGCTGTCTCTGTATTAAGGTTTTACCTCTTTTTTTTTTTTAACATGTTTAGTCTAGTATAGCCAGAGACCAATAAACTTGCCCTTTATTCTTAGAACCAATGGCAATTCAGAACCTCATTTACTGAGGGTTTTGTCCTGCCACTTTCTGTTAAATGGAAAGAGTAGAAGCACGGGTGAAAGTCGTTCAGACTCTGGCTCTGACACTGCAGTTTCAGAGCTCACAGGCTGCTGGAGAGAACAATCATTAGTTGGGTCAGGCGAGCTCAGGATTTCAATCTGGGGTGTCCCACTGAATTTGAATTAGTTCTTTGGTTGTGAGGCAAAGGGCTCGTAGAGCTGTGTTATTCCATACCAGCAACACAAATCATAGAGGAGGGTGGCTAGCTCCTGGGGAGGAGGGAATTCTAATGGGAGACTATCGATCAAAGAAATCTTTCAATTCTGAGATAGGTCATATAAAGATCTTCTTCTTTTCAAAAGTCACTAAAGGGTCATATCCAAATCCAGGTTGGAAAGAAGTTTGTTAAGTGCCTACTTAGAACAAAAACAATGCAAACTTTCAACAAATGTTTATTTATGAATACTTGGTGAGTGTCCAGCCTTTTTTTTTGTTTGTGTGTTTGTTTGTTTTTACTGAAATTTAATGTGACTGAAAGCCTGAAGTTTGTTTAAGTAGAGACAATATTAGCTGCTGATAATCAAGTGACCTTGAAATATTATGTCACCATTTGGGCAACAGTTTTCTTGGGAATAAAATGGAATAATAATTCTTACTTTATTTGATTGTTAAAAGATACTTTTCCTTTTACCTTGGAGTTTCAGCAAAAGTTGCAAATCTGAGAACAATAGGTGATAGATGAATCCTCTTTTATTCTAAAGAGTAAGCTGAGCAGAAGCCTAGAAGCCTCTCTAGGGTTTACTATGACCTTCAAACCCCCCATCCCAATACACCTATAAGGAGAGAAGACTAGAGAATTTGGGAAATATCATGGGAGTAGAGTGTCAGGCAGTGGCAATGCTAAGGCATTGTCTCTTCTTTCTATCAGGGCATGGAGGGTGTGCTCCCCACCCTGGTTCAAATTAGTAGGGCAAGATCTCAAGAAGATACTCACAGAGATGTCCTGGGTGGAGGTGGTATGGGGCAAGATGAGAATGTTCCGGAAGGCCCTGAAGTTTGCCCTTAGAAGTGAGGTCCATGTGAGGATACAGTGACTCGGGGAGGCCTGCAAAGTGAGAAGAAAAGGATCTCGATGGGGCTGCACTCTCACCATTTGGCAAGAATACATGCATTTCCTGTGGACCCACTGGATGCTATTAAATAAGGAGGAAATTTTAGACAAGAGTCAAGTTAGATGTGTGGCTGGAACTGGTGGCAGGGAAGCCTTGAGATGTCAGGCAAAGCCCACTGCCCCTTTTGTGAAACCACAGTGCAGAAGATGCTGGTTGTGTGTGTGTGTGTGTGTGTGTGTGTGTGTATGTGTGTGTATGGGAAGTGCCACTTGGAGAAACTCACCTGTTCTCTGACACACAGCTTTGGAATGAAGGGTACTGACAGCTGAATGAATCAGTATCAACAACTTTTTGCCATTTTCTTCTAATTCTCAACCCTCTCCGTCCACTCTACCCTCTATCAAGTTCAGGCCTATAGGCACTAGTTGCTAACTCTGGGGATGAGCGTCAGGATCGCGTGAGGCAGTGGGGAGCGCTCACCTAGTACACAGTGAGCACTCACGGAGAAGGCTCTTAGGTACACGATTACAATGACTCAGGGAAAGAGGAGTATTTGTTTTACGTATGATACGTCATCACACGGGTTTTACTCTTACTATAATAGGTTTATTTCTGAAAAGTTCATCCTGAAATGGATCTCTTTAGAGAATGCACTCCTTGCTACTGACTTAAATAATCAAGGTAAAGTCCCATTGCTCTGAAACTGTTTTCCTACAGTTCTAGTAAAGCAAATACGTTATTAAAATCATAGAATCGGGACTTCCCTGGTGATCCAGTGGTAAAGAATCTGGCTTCCAATGCAGGGGACACAGGTTCGATCCCTGGTTGGGGAACTAAGATCCCACATGCCGCAGAGCAACTAAGCCCATGCGCCACAACTACAGAGCTCGAGTGCCTCAACAGGAGAGCCTGCGTGCTGCAAACTACAGAGCCTACGCACTCTGGAGCCCATGCGCCAAAACTAGAGAGAAAAAAACCTGCACACCACAACTAGAGAGAAGCCCGAGTGCCGCAGCAAAACATCCTGCGTGCCTCAACGAAGATCCCGCATGTCGCAACTAAGACCTGATGCAGCCAAAAAAATAAAGAAAATAAACAAATTAAAAAAAATAAAATAAAATCATAGAATCAAAGGAAACCAGAGAGGAACAAGTCACAAATAGGATTTTAAACCATTTAATTTTATTTTTGGTTCTGGTTTATTGGCATTAAAATCTAAAGCAAAACAGAAAAACAATGCCAAGCTAGGAAACGCTGAACAGAAAAATCACTTATCTGCTGTCAAAAATTTCTTCTTAATTCTTCTTGGTTTTTCATACCATCCTTTTCAACATTTTTGCAGTTATATCTTTACAGGATTTTATTTATTTATTTAAATATTATTGGATTTTCTCTATATTATAACTCAGTGAACATGTACTTGTAACTTGTAACTTGCTTATGCTACACTGAGAGAATTTAGAGAGAAAGATACACAGGCAGCAGGATAACAGTTCAGATCTCTACTAGAAATCATAAAATAAGGGAGTACTTGCAAAGCATGCAGAACTACACAACACAATAGGTAACATTGTTAATTAAATTTATAGTAGAGCTGACAGTAAGGTTGGTAATGTAACTTTTTGTTATTGTCTTTTAAATATGTTACAATATTAAAAAAAAATAAAATATTAGCATACTTTTACATCCTGAGTTATATTTGTTCAGTTTCAGCCCAGGGCTTTGCTTCTGAGGTATTGGCTGCAGAAAATACATAGGTCATATACTCTAAAGCTTTGCAGTAATCCCCACAAAGATTTATCTGATCTCTACCACACAGCTTGATTTTACGCAGTTCCTGCAGGTCCTTTTCTCAGACATCTAATCATTCTTTCCTGGGGGTATAAAGAGGTAAGGGTAGAAATCATTGCTTTTCTTGACACTGGCTCAAGAAAACGCTTTTTTTTTTTTTTTTTTAAGCTGGTAGAGGTCTGCTAGAAAGAATTGAATTGTGTGTAGCATTTTTCAATACCAAATGGCCTGGCCCATTTTACTACTGACTGACTACTAAAAATACTTCATTTAAGATTTTATCAGAGATTCTCATTTCCGGTAATGTCAAACTGGGATATTCAGATCAAGCCTTCAGTGAAAATGCTTAAAAGCTCTTTAAAAATATCAAATTGCCGACAAGAAAGCAATGAGCTCCTTGGCTAACCTCTAAGAGGAACTGAAAGAGAAAGAGATAACCAGAGCACCAGGTAACCACAGCTACTTAGGCTCTGAGGTTACTGGTGGATCTCAGGGATCATGGGCCCTTGGCTGCTCAAAGAGAGGCATCAAACAGAGAACACGCCACACGAATCTCAGTAGAGATGAGTTAGATCCACCCCTATACCATCCACCACAGGGAGCAGTAAGGAAACGGTTGCTTTGTGTCTTAGGTCGGGTTTCCACAGAGGTTAGAGTCAGATTTGAGTACCAGCAGTTTACTGGCAGGTGCAGTGGATGCTGTATCATGCAGCCTCTATCCCTCCTTTGGAAATGACACACTCATTCCACTACACCTATGAATGTGGGCCGCAGCTGGCCCTAGGGTGAGTCCCTCTTCAGAACCTGCCCTCAGCTGAAGACAGCGTCTCATGCAAGGTCATCCCCTCCCTGGCAGCAGCCCACATTCAGTGACTGCTGTCTGCCATCTTTGTCTCAAAGTGGGAAATCGTTGAAGGCTGTTCCAACTCCAGAGCTCTTTTTGGGGTCATTTGGGGTCTCTGGGGCAATTGCATTAAGGTTCAACTTTTCTCTCTGCCCAATCTTGCTTGATCTGTCTTCACATATGGTGAAAGTACTCTCTCTCTCTCTCTCTTTTTTTTTTTTGGCCATGCCGCGTGGCTTGCGGGATTTTAGTTCACTGACCAGGGTTTGAATCTGGGTCACCGGCAGTGAAAGCACCACATCCTAACCCCTGGACTGCCAGGGAATTCCCTGAAAGTACTCTCGAATGAGCCTCTTTTATATAAAATCTCAGAGCCCCAGAGTTTGTTTCCTGGGAAACCAAACTGGCAGGAAGTTATCCACAGGGATATGAGCCAGGGAAGGGAAGAGTGTCAATATGGGTTGTGTTAAGCTGTGGCTCAACCTGACTGGGGAGCCCTGGGAGGCTGTGCAGAACTTCCTCAGAGAGACAAGGAAACAGGTATTTTCCACCAACTTCCATACATCATTGATTGAGGATTGTTTTTAGAGTTGTCAATTGCCATGTCCTCTGCATCATCTGGAAGATATACCAGCACTTTCCCATGGTCAGAGAAGGAATTTCTTCCTTGCAGTAAGAGGGCACTGTTGTGAATGGAAATGATGAGTTTTGGTGAGCTGTGGTCAGGACATCAATGCTATTTACTATACCTTCATTCTATGTGAGCAGAGTGAAAAAGGAAAGGGAAAAACTTGATCCTGAGTCCTTGTGATCAAGATCCAGTTCTGATGTGAGTTTACATCTTGTGTACACAGTATCTCTCTATGGTCCAAGCAACTTTGCATGTGAACTTGCTTTAAGTGGTTCTAGACTAGTAGTGCCTCCAAGAGCCTGGCAGAAGGAAATTCAAATCTATAATAAAAGAGGAGTTCATCATCCTAGACTTGATAAATCCCCACCTATATATTTTTGAAGGAGAGTAAGGAGAAAAAAGAAAAAAAAAATCAAGGTGAGAAGTAACTAAGAAGACACAGTGAGGGAAAACTTGTAGAAACAATAAAAAGAACATTTAGACTTATAAGAACTCTAGATATTGGACTTATAATAGATTATGCAACAACTAGTTTATTATGTATAGTGGGAAAAATAAAAGCTTGAGTATATCTGTAGCATAGAAACTTTTAAAAACTTTAGTATTTGAAAGAGTAGAACTTCTGTAAATTAAAATAGAAATGTAAAACAATCTGAAATTCAATGCTCAGTAGAAGAATTAATTGCTGAATAGAATCCACTGAAAAGAAAAGTGGTAAAGTAGAAAATGGATCAGATAAATGATAACGAATGTAGTACAGGGAAACAAAAGATATTGGAGAATATGAAAGTGTGGTAAGAAGACAAGGAAGGTATGAATGTAATTGGAGTTCCAGAAAAAAGAGAGGAGGCCTGAGAGATATTTGAAGAAATATTGGCCAAAATTTTGCAAATTTGATGAACCTATAAATGTACAGATCCAAAATGCTTGGAAAGGCCTAGGAAGAGAAATATAAAGAAAACTACACCAAGTCACATAATAACCTGTCATTCAAAACACATGATAAAGAAAAAAAATCACAAAATAGGCAGAGGAAAAAAAAGACATTACATACAGAGGAACAATGATAACAGTTATAAGAGACTTGTCAGAAACTATGAAACCCAGAAAAGAAAATAACAGAATCTTTGAAGTACTGAAAAAAAAATTGATCTAGAATTCTATAACCGGAAAGAATATCTTCCAAACATGAAGGTGAAAGCCTTTGCCAGCAGACCTGTACTACATAAAATGTTAAGTAGGTCCTGTAGGCAGTAGAAAAATGGTCTCATATGCAATTTAGAGCTACACAAAAGGTTGAAGAGTGCTGGAAACAGTAGACTGTGGCATATTCACAGGACAGGATGCTATTTAGCGGTAGTAGGAACAACTACTGATGCACAGAGCAATGTAAATGAATCTCAAAAAATGATTTGCTGAATGATACATATTCATATTATCTAATTCCATTTACATAAAGTTCTAGAACTGGCAAAACTAATCTATAGTGAAAATATCAGAGCAGTATTTTTTTAGGCATGAGATTGACAGGAAAGGAATATGATACTTTCTGAGGATCTGGTAATATTTTACATCTTGATAGAAGTTTGACTTTCGGAAGTGTATCTGTTTTTCAAAATTCAGTTAATGAACATATCAGACTTATTCATTTCACTTAAGTAAATTTCCCTTCTAAGAAAAAAACTAATATTGAACACTAGTTAGTAATATAAATGCTATGAGGAGGCCTTTGGCTGTCTGTAATTTACTTTGAAATGTATCAAGAAAGAGGACGATTAATAGATCGTAGGGGTAAACAGTTGGATGGATGGGTACTTGATAAAACATGTATAATAATACATTCATACAGGATCTAAGTGGAAGATATAGAGGTGTTCATTGTAAAATTATTTCAGTTTTGCTCTACAATTGAAGTTGTTCATTATAAATTCTGAAAAACAACCAGTACAAAGGGAAAAATGCTATAACCAAAATTATAAATATTTTATAAGTCAGTATTAGAAAATACTTTTATGACATTGTGGATTTCTTATCTAGAACAGAACATAAGGAGAATGAACCATAAAATGATGGCTTGACAAAGTCAACCACCTTAAATTTAACAACTTCTCTTTATCAGAAGACAGCATTAATAGAGCAAAATAAATGAGTTACTGAGTGCAAGATGATATTTGCAACACATATACTTGAAAAAGAACTAGTTTCCAAACCATACAAAGAACTCTTAAAAACCAATTTTTAAAAAAATGACCAGGCAACACAAAACAAAAATTAAGCAAAATAATTGAGTGGACATTTCACCAAATGGCAATCAAAATAGTTGTTAACTTACGATTAATAAATATAGATTAAAAACACAGCAAGAAACCATAAATATCTCAAGAGATCATGTAAAACTGCAAAGTCTAAAACACATCATGCTGTTGAGTATGTGGACCAATGAAACTACCCAACATTGTTGATATATGGTAAAATTACTTTGGAAAATTATTTGGCATTATCTAATAAAGTCAAATACAGGCACATTCTATGGCATAACAACTCCATCCCTGTTTGTTTACACTAGAGAAAATCTCACTTATATGCACCAAGCTGCATATGTAATAAAATTTCCAACAGCTTTGTACACTCTAGCTTTTTCCCTAAAAAAAATCCAACGATCAACAAACCAACAAACTAACCAACCAACCTGGATGAAAATAAACATAATGTTGAACAAAATAATCAAGAAACAAAACAAAGTAAATGGTATGAGTCATTCATAGTTCAAAATAGGCAAAACTAATGTATATTAATTAGCAGTGCATACCTAATTGTTAAAACCACACAAAAAAACATATGAAATGATCAAGACCAACGGGGGGATAATGGTCCACCTTATAGGGCAGTGATGGTGCTGTGGTTTGGCAGGGCGTGGGGTACCGGTGCTTCTGGGGCAATGGCAGTGTTCTTTTTCTTGACCTGGGTGGTGTTTACATGGGTGGTCATTTTGTTTGTTAAACTGCACTAATACATGTTTAATTCACTCTTTCATATTTATACTACATTTTGTAATCTATTTTGTTTTTAAAAAATAATACAATATTATTGATAATGCTGTAATTCTATATTTTATCATAAACAGCACAAAATGGTGTTTTTTCTTGAATATAAGCTTAGCCCTGACTGTCTACAATCTCTCGAGTGGTTTTTAGGGCCACCCCTCTCAACTGCCCTCCCCCCAACACACACACTTATTCCACAGGATGCTGTGAGGCAGGGAGGGTAACCTAGGAAAGGGTACCCAAGGACAAACTTGGTGCCACATCATTGATGATTTGCCCCAAAGAGACACAAGTTAGCTATGAATCCTGGTGTGTCCCTCCAACATCAATGTACCCCTTTTACACTAGGGGTTCTGGGTGATCTGGCTAATATTAGCACCTTTCTACCATCATGATTCTCTTCCACATTTGATTCACAGTCATCAAACATATGAGAATGTGGTAGGTAATGGGGATACATAATCAAATAGTAATAATTAAATAACAATAATAATAATTTTTTAAACCCAGCTAATTCTTATTAAGTACTTACTATGGGCTGGGAGTGTTTTAAGTGCTTTAGAGGTACTACCTCTTTTAATCCTTTCAGTGATTCTCTGAAGTAGGAGTAATTATTTTTTCTCATTTTACAGATTAGAAAACTGAGGCACAGAGAAGAAAGTCACTTGCTTGAAGTCACAGAGCATGTAAGTGTCAGAGCTGGATTTCAAACTCGGATGTTTGTTTCCACACTTGACTTCTATGCTTTTGGGTAAGAAATGAGTTCTTAAATGTCATCTACTTTCTACACCTGTGTCAGTATTATTTCTAATACAGTGTGGAAAATTAAGTGACAGATATACTTTACATTTTCATCAATGTTGCACATTAAATGTATCTTTAAAATCAATAGTTACTTGAATGATTTGATAGTATGTGTGGAAGAATTAATAATTAAAGGATGAGTTTTGAATTAAGGTAACTAAAATCAAATTCTAGATAACTTCACTGCCAAATGATAGATGACTCTGTAATTCCATAAATAATTTAAGAAATTAACTTTTAATTATATAAAGAAGGATTAAATGTCAGGTTGAATAAGTTAGCTGTTTCCATTCCAAATGAGCCAGAGGTTAAAGATTTTATGTTTTTGCTTTTACTCATCTTTATTTTTCAGTAGCATAACACAAATACTCTTTTCCCAGAATCACTTTAAGAGTTGCCAAAATGTTAATTAACGGTTGTTGGGATTTCTTTTCTATTATCATTTTTATAACAAACTTGGCTGCTGGCTCTGTGTTTCCTGATTTGAATGAAGCCAGCACTGCTGTACCACTTCAAACCTTAAGGACAATAATAATAACCTCTATTACTATGGATTTTATATTATATTACTACACATCTATAAACTGAGAATAATAATAATGCTCACCTCAACCTCACAAGGTTGTTAAAAACAATAAATAAACTAGTTAGTGAATTGTGCTCATTTCTCAAGGAGACTTGGAAACTCCACTAAGTGTGAATGAACCGGCTCAGAGCAAGAGCTTCTCACGTGAGGGGAAGAGGCAGAGAAGCACGTTCTGCACGTCTGAGGAATGTCACTCATGCACAGTGCTTCTGCAGAGTGCTGGGACCAGGAGTCAAAACTCCTTTAAAATTATGTCAGCTGCTCTGCAGGCTTAAAGTTACATCCAGTCGCAATTTTGTGGCTCCTAGTTCACTGGGGGGCCTGAGAACTGATTTACCCTGAAGAGCTATTTGCGGAAAAGTCTTGAAAACATAATGCCAGTCCTGAAATATATGCCAAAAGAAAAAGCCTTAACCTCAGGAATAAAGCAAGTTTTGGGCTTTTGGCCAATAAAAGTCAAGACATAATTGGCAAGGGCAAGGTTGTCTTAATTGAAAGGATAGACAAAAAATTCTACGAATTGAGAACCTACTCAGTTAACATATGTTGTTACTTTTAATCCTTATCTATGTTTTTACAAATGAAGAAACTGAAATTAAGCTTTATACCCAGTGTGAAACATATAGTAAGTGGTTGGTCCATGATTGAACTCAGTTTTCTCTCTGTCACAGTAAATTACACCCATGCCTCTAATTTCACAATCTCTAACCTCACAGAGGTCCTCAGTGTACCTTGCAATCCTCTTATGCTTTTCACATCCATCACCTCCCTTTTCCTAATTGGCTGTCACTGACCAGCTGTGTGACTTCAGGCAAGTCACTTAAACTCTCTGTCTTGGTTTTCTCATCTGTAAACCGAGAATAATAACACTACTCACCTCAAAAGGTTTTTAACAGAATTTTTAAAAGCTAATAAAAATATAGCCCTTAGAATAGTGCCTGAAGCATAGCAGGAGCTATGGAAGTTGATGACTGGGATTCTTATTTCACAGTGAAAACAATCAGAAGAACACTTCCTTATGCTCTGTTGTCGGACCACACCTACTGTCTGTATCTTATGCCAATTCTCTTGTAACCGTGATAAAGATCTTTGTTCCTATCCAGAGCCAATCTTTGCACTTTTAGACTGTAATGCATCTCCCACGTAAGGTCATCACTTCAGCTATTCATGCTTTTCTCTCTATGCATCATCAAATTTTCTTTCCCTGCTGGGTCACTGCTATCAAAATAAACACACACTGCAATATCTTTCATCTAAAAACAAAGATGACACAGTCCCTTCAGCCTTTGTCCCACTGCATCTCCCACCCACTCCCATCCCTGAAATAAAACTTCATGAAAGGGTTATGGGGTTAGGGTGTTTTGTCTCTCCAACTCTTCTCCTTTCTGGATTAAATTCCAATTGATTTTCCTCCTTTCTCTCCACTAGACTGCTCTTTTCATGGTCACCATACACTCATGCTGTAATCCAATAGTCAGTTTTCCTCCATCATCTTACTTGATTTATCAGAATATGATGTGTCTAAACAGTACACCTTACAAAACCCAGCAAGACCCTGCGGGGCCCTCCTGGGTACCAAAGCCTTCCCATGTCCCCGGATTCTGGTTTGTAGGAAAAAGGTTTCAGCCTCCTAGAGCTTCCCTGAGTTCCAAAGGGCAGATTCAAATAGTTACTGATTGGGCAAGTGAGGGAATGCAGAAACAAAGGAAAGGCAGTCAAGAAACAACAGTTCAGCTGTAAAGCAGAGTCCTACTTCCTCCTCAAGGGATATAACATAACAATCTGATACAAATCTTTGAGTTCTTCTACAGGAACTAAGAAGGCCCCCATGCAGGTGTAGGATGGTGACTACATGCTGCCCACAAGCATGTAGACCCCAGACTGATTGGAACCAGAAGTCTGATGACTGAGATTCCAGAAACATCACCCTGTTACCTCACCACCAACCAATCAGAAGAAAGTCATGCATCCTACAGCCCTCACCCCCAAATGTGGCCTTTAAAAACGCTTCCCTGAAAACCGTCAGGGAGTTCAGTCTTTTGAGCGTGAGAGGCCCGTTCTCCTTGCAATAAACCCTTTCTGTTCCAAACTCCGACATTAGTTTTGTTTGGCCTCACTGTGCATCGGGCACATGAACTTGGGTTTGATAACGTTTATCCTGTCTCAAAGGACTATCTTCACTTGGCTTCTAGAACATCATACTCTGCTGAGTTTTCTTCTATTGGTCTGCCTTCGCAGATTTCTCATCATCTATTCTAAATATTCAAACATCACTATGCTCAGTCCTTGGATTTCTGATTGTTTTCCTTTACTGACTCTTTACTCTTCTGGTGGTCTCATCCAGTCTCATTGCTTTAAAATGCATTCTATAAATTGATGGTCCCCAAAACAGAACAGTTCTCAAAATTACTTGCTGAAAGAATGACTCTTTGGTGTACTTTCCAATCTGTAAACATTTTTACAATATGAGCTTATTTTAACCTCATAACAAAGCTATAACCTACATTATAAAAATGTATCTCTAATTCATGTATGAATAATCTACTATAAAGAGTTAAGTGACTTGTGTAAGATTAGTCAGACAGTCCTAAATCCTATCACTCTAAATCCATGTTACTGCATAATTCAATGAAAATATAAATAATGATAACTTTTTACTTTATGAAATTTGTAGAACATCCCCCCAAACTTTGTGTCTACTGAATGGTGATTAAAAAAGAGTTCTACAAATACTCAGTTTTTTCTTTCCTTTCTTTCTCAGCATTTAAAATTGATTCACTAAAGATTACTGAGTGTTACCATGAATTAACACTGGAGATGGAACAATATGAAATGCGTGGAATTTATTCTTAAGAATTTTGCTATCTCTGTTAGACAAACTGAAGGTATATGTCTAACATTATTTTTATTCATGATCATGTTCAAAATAACTAGTTATAAGTTGTCTTTATATTTGCAAGATCCTTTGGTTTTAAACCATTGAAAGCTATCATTTGAATGTTTTTCCTAGAGATAAATGATGACCTAGTAAATTTTCATAGAAATGCAGGAAAGCAGGCAACGTGAAAAGGAATGAAGCCAAGAAGAACTATTAGGGTCAGGACGAAGAAAGGATTGGGGTGAATCCAGTGAGATTTGAGAGCAGGTGTTAAAGATGTAAAAATCTATCGACTCTGAAACAACAGTGCAATGCGTCCCTGGTTCTTTCACTATTTATATTTCCATTCTTTTCATATTTCTTGCATGTTTCTAGTCTCCCATTACTCAAGTCTTTCCCAGTTCTGAATGCTCCTTGACTTTGATTATAGGATATTTTCTAGAAATTACATGGTAGACATAGATACTAATAGGAGGTTCCCACTATTTTTAGGCAAAAGCTTGTTGCTCCCTTTTTTGGATACAAATCTTTGACCTTCCTTTAATTGCCTTGATTGTCTCTATCCCTGCCTGCCTTCTCTGTATCCATTGTCTTGTAGGCCAGTGCACTGCAGCTGTCTCATTTATATAATTCAGCAAATGTTCAGAGAGACAGAGCTGTGAACACAATTGTTTCTAGCTGTGAATAGAAGCAAGTTGCATTGTGTGTTTCTGGGTAATTTCATCTGTGGCTTCCATTCACATACCATCACAAATGGTCTCGTCTCAGAGAACGAGAAAAAAAAAAAAAGAAAAATTTACTTCTTCCCTCTTTTGCCCCTGACTCACTAAAATGTATGAGATCCATAAACTTAGCAAAAACTTTTATTTCAATTTGCTAATTCTAGTTCTGCAATCTAGCCACCTTTATGTTACGCACACCACCTTTTAATGGCTATCTCTAGAAGTGGACTAAAGAACTTGAACAGTAGCAGGCAGCAATTTACACAGGAACTGTGTGCTTCGGAAGGTCAGACACTGTATCGTATTCACTCTGGTAACCCAAAGTCCTTAGCAGACTGCTAGAAGATTGCATGAGGAAGTATCTGTGAATTACATAACAGTATTTTAAAATCCTTATCAAAGTGTGAGGAAAACACACAATGCAGCCTGAGGCCTCTTTTTTTCTTGATTTTAGTTTGTCTAACCACCTTTCAGATGTCACTTTCACGTTTTCACTTACATAACCTAGCCCTATAACATTTAGCAATAAGCTTTCCTCAATATACTATTAGCCAAATTAATGCCATACACATTGATTAGAATATATAAAAGAGAAACACATCATTTACCTTGTAGAACTGTTGAGAAATATTTAAAGTGCTAATCAGTTCAGTGATAATGACTACCAACTAGCTAGTGACAATAACTTCATCGGTGGTAGTAGTGCTACTTTACTTGCATTATTTCATTTAATCCTCAAGACAGCTCGACGTCGAATATAATGTGAAGGGGGTTTTATAGTGGCTAAAGAACTTGCCAAAGATCACAGCGCTATCAAAAAATGCAGAAGAATTCCATCCTAAGGTATATCTCAGCCCAGAGCCTTTCCTCTTCACTCTAAACCGTAATTCTTCAAAAGACAGTACCTTAAGGTCTATGCCCTTGTGGAGCTTCATAGGCTAGATAAAATGCATCCAAATCCTAGGTTGGACAGAGCAATTCAATTCAACAAGTTCTATTTTGAAAATGAGTGTAGGACACCAAATTTCTCTAGGGAGTTTATAGATAATCAGAACTCAATCTCTTTCTATATGAAGGTTAAAAAAAACTTAGACAAGCACAAACAGGGCTCTAGTACAAGACTGATTACGGAAAATTCGATTCAGGATGTTTGCAATGCTTTGAGGACATCTAAGGAAGGAAAGAGCATATTCTGTAGAGGGTGCAGCTTGATAAGGGAGAGAGAACAATGTCCTTGCTAAGGGAGTTGCAGTGTCTTACTAAATGGGCAGGAGTCCAACAGAGATGATAAGAAAGGCAAGAGAGGAAGGCATTCCAGACAGAAGAAGGAGGATGAAGTGAGGTGCAGAAATGAGTCATTTACAAAGCTCTCAAAGCAGAAATTGGATGGGAGACTGGAGAGGGTTTGGAGCCTAAGTTTTAAAAAGAAAGAACCATATCTGATTAATTAATTAAAAAAAATGTAGCCTAGAGAAGAAGCACGTTAAATGCAAACACAATAGCCACGTGCTGTTACGTAACCTGCGATAGAGGCCATGGGTAAGATTAGAGGATGCAGGGTGCTGAGAGGAGTAGAGAACGACTTAGAAAGGATGCTGGCTTTCTTGAGGCACACAATGTTGACTATTAAATAGTATTTATTTGATACCAATTTGATTGACATTTATTAACTTTATTCGATGCCAAATGTACTGAAGTTTCACATGCTAGCGTTAATACCAACACAACTGTCTCACAAGGCACATTTAAGAATCTAGAACCAGTAGGCAGTAGGGCTCCTTGAGGGAAGGAGGTGGGGAACCTGCTCCGCCTATATGCTGCGGCCACTCAGGGACTGCACAGGTGGTAACTCATTTCGGTGTCTGAAGTTGCTCTTTGATTGACAGAGACGCTTCGTACTTCCCCTGAGTCCACTATCCCACCTCCAGAATATTAATTTAAGCAGAATACAAGAAGCAGGGGTCATAGAGAGCAGGCTTAAAGGAGAAGTGTGCCATTCTTTCAGGAATTTTTGAAAGTGAACTTGTAACTGTAATAGGCATCTTTCAAGCATAATTTATGGAAATATATTGGTTTTGTTTTTTGGTAAATTAAAGCATGTTGTGTTAAAATATTGTTCTCAAAGAACTATGAATCTCTTCAATGAATTCTGTTTTACATCTATGGCAACACCATACTTGCAAGGGAACTCTATAAATATTATTCTAATTAGAAAGTGTTTAACATCTATTCCTATAAAAGACTCAGAAGCCTTTATTAATTCATGATGTGATTCAAGCTAGCTATGAAACGATGGGAATATGAAGATTCACAGTATCATTGACTCCAGGTCTTTTATGTAATATAGACCATAGTAATCTTCCTGTAGTCATGACAAATGAGAAGTCAAGAGATGTGGATTGAATAGCTATTTTGTGTAGAGCACTTTACAAGCTACAGTGGGGAAGGGGGAGAAGAATAAGACACAGGTTCTACCCCAGAGAAATTTACAAGGGAGCATAACATAGGAATGAGCTTCTGTGTTTAAAATATGACCAACCAATTTTCTCTGAGAGATACATTAAATTCAAGGGCCTTGGTTGCTTCCATTTTGGGTTGCCAAAGAGCCCAAAGTGATTTGTGCATCTCTTCAAGTGTTCCGGTCAAATGTCTTTACCTAATAAAAAATTTTCTTTGTATTTACTCATTTACTGAGAAGAAAACAATTTAACTCTAATAAGGATTTTTTTCTCAGAGGACTGCATTTTTCTCTTTAATTCTTAATTCATTATAAGCTAGAGAATGTTAATTAGTCCATTTTCTTCTTCTATAAATATTTTCCTTTTTAAAAGTGCAATGTTTTCTCTACTACAGTATTCAGGTTTCAGGTTAAAACTGCACACACACACACACATATTTAACAAAAGTTAACATGACTACTGATTCCCTGATGCACAAGCATGTTTAGTGAGGTGTGCAGACTGTTACTGCAGTGTACTAGTCTGTTCTGTTTAATCACTGCTGATACTACTCTTTAAACAACTCATGCTTTCCAGGTTCAGTAAAGAAAGTAAAAAAGAAATTAAAAATTTTATTCTGAAGCTTTGAAAGAGCATTGATTCACAATTGTTGCTCATCCAAAATGCTAAATAGCACTGACATAACTTGTGACAGATAACGTGAGATACAGGGTAATGTTAGCAGACTTCTGTTTGTAAGTTCACACCAGGCATCCTTACCATGGTTGGAACTATTTTTCAGGGTTTTGGTGTTATGAATTCTATTAAACTGATACAGAATTAAGCGGCTTAAAGGACTCGTGTATGTTAACAAAACTCGTAAGATAACAGTATAAGCTGCCAGGAGAAATAAAACTTTCATGCAATGCAACTGGTTAACCGTTTGTCTCTGAACTATGCTGTTTGTAAATACACCTTTGCAGGATGTCAAATAACCATTCACTGCTAGGTGGCATTGAATGTTCCTAACAGCCAGGTTGGGACAGTTACACTAAAGTCCTACATCAAAACCTGTTCATCAAAACTTCTCTCCGTATTCTAGAGATACACTGACAGACCCTCCCTATCAATCTCCATTCATATTTGCTCTGTGCGTACCACTTCCTTTCATTTACTATGATATTACTTCAAACTGATGAACCATAAATCAGTTTGTAGCAGAGCACTTGTGAACACAGATCACCACTTATCAACTGTGTGACCTTAGCAGCTTCTGTAACTGCTCTTGACCTTAATTTCCTCATCTGTGAAACGAAAATGATGATAATATATACTGCTAGTGTAGTTGTTGAGTGGATTAAAAGATAGAATTCACGTAAATGCTTTGTTTATAAGACTGTATGGCACATAATAAGTGCTTTTATTGGATGATAGTTTTCTTAAGTTTCATTTTGTTAATTCATTTATTATCTTCCTTAATAAACATTTACCAAGTTATTATCTTAATAGATATTTACTAAGTGAATTAGGCTGCAGGTTCTATTGAAGGCATTTGAAGAGGTGGTGAGAATAAATAGACTCCAAGTGGTTCTCCCTTAATGGTGAACCCACTGTAATGGAGGAACAAGAGACAAGGACCAATGTGTGCTACAGAAGGAGGCACAAAGCGCTATGATAGCTCAGGGAAAACAAATTCCTAAAAATATATTCCCATCATCTTCTTTGACTTATATGTCAACATTTCTTAAATCTCAGCAAACACATTCACAAAATATGTCCTAAACTGTGTTATCTCTCTATGGAAACATCACCACACATTAAATATTCTCAGGGTGTCCTATCCAGAGGCACATGTATTCATTTGTCCCTTATTACTGATGTTAATTTTGATCATTATGTGAAGGCTCATTTTCTCCACTGAATAGTTACCATTTCTTCATCAGGAATGATCTTTCTTTGGTATTCTCAAATACTGAGCTAAATATCCTTTACTAACTGTGTCAGTTACCTACTGCCATGATAGGTGGCAAATGTGTAAGAGCAGGAAGGACCCACAAGGCAAACTATCTGCAAGCTTCTGCTTAAATCATGCTCGTTAATGCTCCGCTGACTAAAGCAAGTCTCATCGTGGTGCAGAGTCAGTTTGGGAAGGCACTACAATGATATATGACAGAGGGAAGGGATACACGAAGGGTAAAGAATTAGGGCCACTGATGCCACCAATCTACTAACGTAAGATTAAATTAAGTCCCAACTAATGTAGGCGCTAAGGGAAATTTTGACAAATATTTTAAGAAAAACAAACTAGTGTATTCACACTCTACAAGTGTTGCCTATATTACGATATAAAATACACTTAGGGATGGGTGCAGTGTTTTATTCCAACTCTTTTTGGTTTGTGGAATCATTTCATCGTTTAACAGGCTTTTAAAGCACTAAATTTCTGGTGTGATATTGACTACAACAATGGAGCAGATACAAATTATTCATTTCAAAATTTATGCTTGTACTCAGAAATGTCCACTGAACCATCGTCTATATGGGGTTCTATATAAACCCCATACGTTGACTATATGGGGTTCTATATAAAACAACAGCAACAATATAGTAGACTGTAATAGATCAACTTCTATAAAACATGATTGTTATCAGTTCTATGACACCACTTTCAGTAGCTGTGACCTTTTGATGTCACAGTAGCTGTGACCTTTTGATGTCTCATGGTAAACTATAAGACAAAATTTATATAACAACAACTTTAAAGACATTATTATCCTTGTGTAAAGTGCCACATATAAGACATGCAGCTCATTTCCTCAAAATGTTCTAAAAACTGTTCATTTGGTGTCAAAATTTAAATAGCTCACAGGCATGTCTTTTCCTCAATAGAACTTTTTGTCATTGCCTAACCATTCACTGAATAAATTGATAGGAATGACCTAGATCACTAGAACTGGAGCCCTGATTATATCAGTGCCTCACAAATGCTCTGCTCATGCGAAGATTTGATGAGAGCTGATGGAAACTGACCGGCTGCCCTTGGGCATTCATTCCCTACATTATTCTCCAAACAAATCTAAAACTTTGAGACTGCTTCCAGCCATTGTTTCTTTTTTTTTTTTTTTAACATCTTTATTGGAGTATAATTGCTTTACAGTGGTGTGTAGGTTTCTGCTTTATAACAAAGTGAATCAGCTATACATATACATATATCCCCATATCTCTCCCCTCTTGCGTCTCCCTCCCACCCTCCCTATCCCACCCCTCTAGGTGGTCACAAAGCACCGAGCTGATCTCCCTGTGCTGTGCGGCTGCTTCCCACTAGCTATCGGTTTTACATTTGGTAGTGTATATATGTCCATGCCACTCTCTCACTTCGTCCCAGCGTACCCCTCCCCTTCCCCGTGTCCTCAAGTCCATTCTCTATGCCTGCGGCTTTATTCCTGTCCTGCCCCTAGGTTCTCCAGAACCTTTTTTTTTTTTTTTAGATTCCATATGTATGTGTTAACATACAGTATTTGTTTTTCTCTTCCTAACTTACTTCACTTGTATGACAGACTCTAGGTCCATCCACCTCACTACAAATAACTCAATTTCGTTTCTTTTTATGGCTGAGTAATATTCCATTGTATATATGGGCCACATCTTCTTTATCCATTCATCTCTCGATGGACACTTAGATTGCTTCCATGTCCTGGCTATTGTAAATAGAGCTGCAATGAACATTGTGGTACGTGACTCTTTTTGAATTATGGTGTTCTCTGGGTATATGCCCAGTAGTGGGATTGCTGGATCATATGGTAATTCTATTTTTAGTTTCTTCAGGAACCTCCATACTGTTCTCCATAGTGGCTGTATCAATTTACGTTCCCACCAACAGTGCAAGAGGGTTCCCTTTTCTCCACACCCTCTCCAGCATTTATTGTTTCTAGATTTTTTGATGATGGCCATTCTGACCAGTGTGACATGGTATCTCATTATAGTTTTGATTTGCATTTCTCTAATGATTAATGATGTTGAGCATTCTTTCATGTGTTTGTTGGCAATCTGTGTATCTTCTTTGGAGAAATGTCTATTTAGGTCTTCTGCCCATTTTTGGATTGGGTTGTTTGTTTTTTTGATATTGAGCTGCATGAGCTGTTTGTATATTTTGGAGATTAATCCTTTGTCCATTGCTTCATTTGCAAATATTTTCTCCCATTCTGAGGGTTGTCTTTTCATCTTGTTTATGGTTTCCTTTGCTGTGCAAAAGCTTTGAAGTTTCATTAGGTCCCATTTGTTTATTTTTGTTTTTATTTCCATTTCTCTAGGAGGTGGGTCAAAAAGGATCTTGTTGTGATTTATGTCATAGAGTGTTCTGCCTATGTTTTCCTCTAAGAGTTTTATAGTATCTGGCCTTACATTTAGGTCTTTAATCCATTTTGAGTTTATTTTTGTGTATGGTGTTAGGGAGTGTTCTAATTTCATTCTTTTACATGTAACTGTCCAGTTTTCCCAGCACCACTTATTGAAGAGGCTGTCTTTTCTCCATTGTATATTCTTGCCCCCTTTATCAAAGATAAGGTGACCATATGTGCATGGGTTTATGTCTGGGCTTTCTATCCTGTTCCATTGATCTACATTTCTGTTTTTGTGCCAGTACCATACTGTCCTGATGACTGTAGCTTTGTAGTATAGTCTGAAATCCAGGAGCCTGATTCCTCCAGCTCCATTTTTCTTTCTCAAGACTGCTTTGGCTCTTCGGGGTCTTTTGTGTTTCCATACAAATTGTGAAATTTTTTGTTCTAGTTCTGTGAAAAATGCCAGTGGTAGTTTGATAGGGATTGCATTGAATCTGTAGATTGCTTTAGGTAGTATAGTCATTTTCACAATGTTGATTCTTCCAATCCAAGAACATGGTATATCTCTCCAGACAAAAGACATGTATGCAGAAAACTATAAGACACTGATGAAAGAAATTAATGATGATACAAACAGATGGAGAGATATACCAGCCATTGTTTCTTTACCTTGAGGGTTTATCCCCTCAAGGGCATAATCTCACCACAGTAATTATCTGAAGGAGTGATAGCAATTAAAGTTGACAATGGGAGTGCTGAGGGGTCAGGCTCTCTCCAATGGGGTTCATTCCCTTTCATCTGTTTAAATTGGCTTTTGGGCAAGATAGGGGTATGAGATTAAGAGATACAAATAACTATGTACAAAATAAATGGGCAGCCAGGATATATTGTACAGCACAGGGAACTAGAGCCATCATTTTGTAATAACTTTAAATGGAATATAATCTATAAAAATACTGAATCACCATGTTGTATACCTGAAACTAATATTATAAATCAACTATACTTCAATAAAAATAAATTTAAAAAAATAAAAAATAAATGGGCTTTTCTTCAGTATATAATACCAAATAGAATATCTGTTCTCTCATGCCCCTGAAGATCATAAGCTCAAAGGCCAATATAATTACAATACTAAAGAGAGACAATGCCTGTAACAGTCAGAATGGGAAAGGTTTTGCTGTGATAACAAAAACTGCAAAAACCTCCGTCATGCAGAAACAATAAATACTGTTGGCCACTCATGTTACATGATAAGCCTGTGTTTGTGGGGAGGGGGGCTCTGCTCCTCTCACTCACAGACCTAGGCTGATGAATGCATCTTCCATCTGCACCATTTGAAACACAGGGCATCTTGGTCACCAAAGAAGAGAAAAGGAGGACTGGAAAATGAAGTACTGGCAGTCATCCTGAAACAGACACATGTACCTTCCACTCTTTTCACTGCCCAGCACAAAACATATGGCTGTGTCTACCTTTAAGGGTGTGGGAGAAATGTGAATTTCTGGACATCTGGAAAAAGATGGGAGCCAAGTGTGGAAAAACATTGCTAATGTATGTCATGAACTCACTCAAAGAGTTTTAGAACTGACAGACCAAACTTTTAAAATAAGTAAGCCAAATATACACAAAGAAGAGAAGAAAAAACTTAGTATTATGAAACAAAAAAATCATAAAAAAAGAACTATGTGAAAACATCAGATCTGAGAAACTTAGTGATTGAAATAAAGAATGCATTAAATGAGGTAAATAGATATGTAATTACTGTGTTAGAAGACCAGATCAAGGAGCTCTTCTAAAAACTTGCGTGGAAGGAATATGTAGACCAAGATTAATGAGGCCTCGCTAAGGACTTGCCTTATTAGGAGGAAGATAAAGATATGGATAACTCTAAGAAATCAAAAAACACACTTATGGGTTTTAAGTTATAAGCTACTACTATAAGAACTAAAATATAATATGCAACTTTTAAACCAGCAGCATATAAGTTGATTTATCTGATAGAAAACAGAAATGAAGAAATATATAATAAAGTCAATATTATTAAATGAAAATGTGAATGGCATAACTAAATCTTAGTGTAACAATAAATATAATAATTGTTAGCAAGTTAAACTCACCAGTTAAAACACAGAGATGCTTAGGGAGTTTAAAAATATGAGAACCAACAGAGACACACAAAGGGGCAAAAAGACATACAGGTTGAAGCAAGAACAAAACTGGAATATTGGTGACAAGAAGTTCTGATGAAATGGCATGAAGATGGACTTCGAGACACAGATGTAGAGAACATCTGGATATCAAGGGGGAAAGGGGGGGTGGGATGAATGGGGAGATAGGGAGTGACATATATACACTACTATGTATAAAACAGATGACTAATGAGAACCTACTGTATAGCACAGGGAACTCTACTCAGTGCTCTGCGGTGACCTAAATGGGAAAGAAATCTAAAAAAGAGGGGATATATGTATATGTATAACTGATTCACTTTGCTGTACAGCAGAAACTAACACAACATTGTAAAGCAACTATACCCCAATAAAAATTTGAAAACAAAAGATGGACTTCGAATAGCCACGGACTATGAGGAGATTTGTACCTTATATTAATGTTCCCCCAAATGTTTCAAATGTAGAGGTTGCTCTCAATTGTCAAGGTTGACCAAATGCCATATTGTGTGATGCCTGTTAAGGCTCCTTCCCCTGTGCTTATTTATAGGCTCAAGAACAACGTGCCTTTAGTGAGAGACAGAGAAATTATCTACTATAAACTTAACTCCATGGACTTTCCCTCACCAAAGGTGAACTGGTTACCATCATTACTGATTCCCAGTCTTCAAAGAACAGACAAATGCTGAGACCTTCAGCACCACACTCAGTGGTGACCATTCCGCCACTTGAGGGGAAAACAGTTTTCCTTTACAAAGGGGAGAATGTGTTTCACCACTTCAAGGTTTGCTTATTCTAGACATGGAATTGCTTACCTTGCTGACAGTAAATCTGCCAGTATCACCATCCACAGAATAACTGAATGACTTATTCACCATCACAGTGTCTCACACAACAGTTCTGCCTAAGGAACTTATTTTATGAAGAAATAAATGAGACAACTGGCTAAAAATCATGGGATTCACTGATCTTATCCTGTCCCTATTAACTAGAAACAGCTGAGCTAATTGAATATGTAGTTTTTTCAAGGTTGTGGTGCTATCCTACAAGATACAATATATGCTTTCAACAAGCAACTTACTATTTCTTTTGAGTAACAGTAAGTTGCATGTGAAGAGTACACACTGAGGGACTTCCCTGGTGGTCCAGTGGTAAAGAATCCGCCTTACAATGCAGGGGACATGGGTCCAATCCCTGGCCAGGGAACTAAGATGCCACATGCCACGGGGCAACTAGGCCCGCACGCCACAACTACTGAGCTCGTGTGCCCTGGAGCCTGTGCGCCACAACTAGAGAATAGAACACCTGCAGGCCGCAACTAGAGAGAAGCCCGTGCCTACAACGAAGAGCCCGCGTGCTGCAACAAAAGATCCTGCATGCCTCAACGAAGATCCCGCGTGCTGCAGCTAGGACCCGACACAGCCAAAAATAAATGAAAAAAAAAAAAAAAGAGCACACACTGAACTCATGGGTTCTTGTTAAAAGCACATGCTGAGCTCATGGGTCCAGAAACCAAAGGTTAGATGTAGAACTGACATGCCTCTCTATTATATCTTGACCAGCTCATAACATCTTTTTGCTTTTTAGCCTATAAATTTGGGCTCAGTTCCAGGAAAAAAAAAAATGCTTCCACTGGGGGATATACAATACTTGTACTGGATTGGCGATTTAGACTGCTACCTGGCCATTCTGACTCCTTATGCCACTGAACCAATAGGTACAGAAAGTGCTTACTGTATTGACAGGGAACATTAGCTCTGATTATCAAGGGGAAATTGCCACTATACAATGGGCACTGTGAAAAGAATGAGGTTATCATCTAGAATTCCCCCTGATGTTTCTACATCCAGTGGTAAAATTTTTTTTTAATAAATTTATTTATTTATGTATTTATTTTTGGCTGCGTTGGGTCTTTGTTGCTGCACGCGGGCTTTCTCTAGTTGCGGTGAGTGGGGGCTCCTCTTCGTTGTGGTGCGCGGGCTTCTCATTGTGGTGGCTTCTCTTGTTGCGGAGCATGGGCTCTAGGCGCGCGGGCTTCAGTAGTTGCGGCACGTGGACTCAGTAGTTGTGGCTCGCAGGCTCTAGAGCACAGGCTCAGTAGCTGTAACGCATGGGGCTTAGTTGCTCCGCAGCATGTGGGATCTTCCTGGACCAGGGATTGAACCCGTGTCCCCTGCATTGGCAGGCAGATTCTTAACCACTGTGCCACCAGGGAAGCCCTCCAGTGGCAAAATTTAATAGAAGCCCAGCAATCCCGTAGCAGGACCACTATAGACTCAGACTCTTCAAGAATAAAAAAACCAGGTTACTCCACACAGTAAAGATCTTTAACCAATTGAGATGCAGGCTAAAGTCAAGGGAACATGGATTTGGTAGTGGAGGGGTGAAGTTATGAATACCAATTATCTTCTCTTTACCAGTAACAGAAACAAGAACTATAATAACTACTTAGATTTCTTTCCTTTCTTTGATTAAAAATATGCTTTCTTTTATTTGTAAGTTTCTGAACATCTACTGTGTGACTGAAAATGTTTCAGGTATTAGAGTTACAGCTCAGAGCAGAGCAAAAGCTCCCCTCATGACACTTAATGCTAGTGAGGCTGACAAACTACAACTGACCAAACAAATGGGTACAAAATTTACTGTCAGGTAGTGATGCATACCAGGAAGAAACCGTTTTTACTGATTTGTGTTTCTCTGTTTAATTGCTCTTTGTTTTATTAATTAGAAAACACTGAGGCTTTTAAGGAGTTACTGTGATTCACCAGGAAGCATAAGTGAATGGATATCTGCGTGCACACACACACACACACACACACACACACGACACTTTAATTAGGAAGATACATCATCTCTAAAATATGGAGCTTTGTTAATTTGGCATTTTAAGTCTCTCTTTTAACCATTAGTACTGAAATGAGTTTGAAGGGCTGAAATGCACACTGCACTAACCAGTGGATTTTTAAACTCCATACATCTCATGGACTTTTACAATTTAACTTCTAATTGGAACTATTTTCCAACACCCTCATCACAGGTACATGTCATCATGGTCTCTTTTTGTTTTTAGTCTCTAACTTTTTCCTAGACATCAGAGATAATTTTGATGAGGGGTATGGTACCTTAAGAATACCAGGTTGAATGTATATCTATTGCTTTTTCTTCCAGGAAACTTCTCAAAAGCAAAGCTTTAAAGAACACATAGGCAAAGTAAAACTCCAGCACATGTTTCCTTAAACCTCTTTCTTACAACAAGAGTGTAATTTTGTTGAGCAGTTAGTAGTTTTTTGGCAAACAAGACATAGACTGAGGGAATTTTTGTTAAATCTACTTTTGTTGTTTATTCTCATTAATTTTTAAACTCAAGGTTTTTGCTATACACTTACGGAGGAGTAAATAGTTGAAGAATGATCTCTGAATCCGGCAGTGCATGAAGAAATGTATATTAATCTTTTTAATAATTTTTTTCTTTTATTTCTTTTCTTTTCTTTCCTTTTTTTGGGTCAAATTTCAACCTACACTTCCTTTTTGTTTTTTTTTTTGAAGTTTCTTTTTTTTTAAATTAATTAATTAATTTATTTATTTATTTATGGTTGTTTTGGGTCTTCGTTTCTGTGCGAGGGCTTTCTCTAGTTGCGGCAAGTGGGGGCCACTCTTCATCGCGGTGCGTGGGCCTCTCACTGTCGCGGCCTCTCTTGTTGTGGAGCACAGGCTCCAGACGTGCAGGCTCAGCAATTGTGGCTCACGGGCCTAGTTGCTCCGTGGCATGTGGGATCTTCCCAGACCAGGGCTCGAACCCGTGTCCCCTGCATTGGCAGGCAGATTCTCAACCACTGCGCCACCAGGGAAGCCCCAACTTACACTTTCTAAAGAAGAAAGTAACAATGGGGAAACAACTGTCATTTCCAACTATCTATGGAGAAGCAACGATTTTCCATAGCACATGAACTTCTCACAACAGGCTTCAAGTATTTTGACCAAGAATTGAGTTTTGAATCATTACTCAGAAACATGATGAAGGGCTTCCCTGGTGGCACAGTGGTTGAGAATCTGCCTGCCAATGCAGGGGATACGGGTTTGAGCCCTGGTCTGGGAAGATCCCACATGCCGCGGAGCGACTAGGCCCGTGAGCCACAATTTCTGAGCCTGCGCGTCTGGAGTCTGTGCTCCGCAACAAGAGAGGCCGCGATAGTGAGAGGTCTGCGCACCGCGATGAAGAGTGGCCTCCGCTTGCTGCAACTAGAGAAAGCCCTCACACAGAAACGAAGACCCAGCACAGCCATAAATAAATAAATAAATAAATAAAATTAAAAAAAAAAAAAAGAAACATGATGAAGAGCAAGCACATCTCAACTATGCATTTACAGTTGACAAAGCACAAGTGAGGATAAAATCATCCAGTACTTCCCAGGCACTAGAGGGTGCGGTAAAATGCAGCAGAGGTGACTCTGGGCTTTATCACAGCTACTGTCCTCTTATTTATCCCTGTGTCCTTCTCATGCCTTTTTAAAAAAAATTCAGGATCATTTCATTTTACATTTCATGTCCATGTGCCTATACTGATCATTTTGGTGTAGATAAGAGGCAGTGTAGGGTCTGGAGGAGAATTTCAGTATTGTTACGACTTAGATTTGGCAGTCATTAGTATTAGCCTTCAGCAAAATTAGGAGAAGAGTAATTTTGTGTTGTCCCAATTTATGCCATATCTCCCTTCTTCTTTCTCTTTTTCCCCCTTCCATTCATCAATGGACCCTTGCTATTCTCCTGTTCCCTTTGTCTTTTTCTGACTATCCAAAATCTTATTGAAGTATCCATACTCAAGTTTCTTTGCTTCAAAATTACTCCATATTCCACCTTATCACTTCATCAAAAGAAGGAAAATTCAACACATTATTGACAGAAAACTGTATGACTAAATTACATGTCATTAAAATGTGAAAGACTTTTTGTTAGATTTGCAATAATAATCTTTAAGGAGCACCTATTATTTAAAGAGCTATTGCACAGAATATCCCAAAATGTAAGCAAATTACTTTGAGGCATAAGGACATTTCTATAACTTTTTCATACACCTTAAATCAGAAATATTGGCAGTGGATTCTTTCATCTATAAGTAAATCCAATCTATTTCAGAAGCATAGAAGGATCATATATTTACTGGACACTCACTAGAGACCAAAAAATATACATACATTATTTCTTTGAATTTTTCAAATGACAGAGTAGGTAGGAATCTCAATCTATATGCTTGGGTATGTGCAAGAAATAGGAATTTCTTCCTTTTAAAAGATCACCTTATCTCAGATTTTCAGCCTTCATCTTTCATTGATGAGCCTGCACTGTCAGGAAATTCAATCTCAGTCACTCCACTCTATTCCTCAATATTAGGTTTTCACTGAGGTCATGAGCTGTAGCACTGGACACTGGAGAGGACCCTGATGTGGCCTGAGGATGCCTAGTCCCACCATGCCTTGAATGTCCCCAGTGTCTTGAGGTTCTCTGCTTCTAGGCCACCACTGGGGAAGAGAAATCTTTGGTGGGACTGGCAACATCTGTACTAGGTTGCAGTCTCCCTAAGTGCACTACACAGGGATTCTTGCTTAGGGGTTGCCATGCTACCACTACCTGGGATCAGGATGGAGAGGAAGAAGATGCCCAAAAATAAGGCGGATGGACTATGTGCTAGGCCATAAAAAAGTCTTACTGATTGAAATTGAAGTCTGTATGGAGAATATTTTCTGACCACCACTGAATCAAATAAAATATCAATAACAATAAAATATACATCAAAATCACAAATATTTCTGAACAAATTTGTAAATAATCCATGAATTAAAGACAAAATACAAGGAAAATTATAAAATAATTTGAACTAAATAACAGTGAAAATAAAACATATCAAAATTTTGAGGATGCAGCAAAAGCAGCACTTCAGAGACATTTATAACACAGATTTATATTTAAAAAGAAGAGAAACCCCAAATCAATGACATGAGGTTATATTTTAAGCAGCTAGAGAAAAAAGAAAATAAATACAAAGTATTTGAAGGGACTTCCTTGGTGGTCCAGGGGTTAGGACTCCACGCTTCCCTTACAGGGGAAGCATGTTCGATTCCTGGTCGGGGAACTAAGATCCCACATGCCTGTGCGGTGTGGCCAAAAAATAAAAATAATAAAAATTTTTTAAAAAGTGAAAAGCACCTTAAAAAACCCAATTATTGATATAACAAAGTAATTTGAAGAAAGATAATATAAAGATAAGAGCAGAAATCCACAAAATAAGGAAAGGAGAATAATAAAGAAAATTTAAGCAAAAAGCTGATTCTTTAAAAAGAGCAACAAAATGTATAAATCCCTAGATGCACTGATCAAGAAAGGAAAAAGAGCACAAATCACCATATTAGGAGTAAGAGAGTTATCACCAAAGATCCTTCATGTATAGGGTAAAAAAGAATATTATGAAAAATGTTATGCCAACACTTTGCAAACTTTGGTGAAACAACCAAATTGCCTGAAAAACACAGCTTACCAAAATTAACATGAGATGAAACAAATTCGAAGAGCCCTGTATCTATTAAAGAAAGTGAATTTGTTACTTCAAACCTCCCCATAAAGAAAATGTTATGCTCCAGTGATATCACTAGTACATTCTGTCAGTCAAGAAAAACAACAAAAACAACACCAATCATGTACAGACTCTTTCAAAAAATAAAGGAGAAAGGAACACTGCCAAACTCATTTTAAGAAGCCAACATATCCTGATATTGAAACTTGACAAAACAATAAAGACTGCTACTCACAGAAATGTAGACTCTCATGGAGTTCTAGGAAATTTTCGTGACTGATGATGTAACAGGGAAGAACAAATCTGACTCCATATTAGATCTGTTTCTTTTACTTTAACCTTTGTATCATATTGCTTTTTCTACAAGTTAAAAATGTTGCCTATAGCTTGAAATATACAGGAGAACCCATTCTCAAGGCTCTGACCTTTAAAGGTTTAACACTTTGCCATTCATATAGAGATTAAAAAGTTTCAGAACAGAGAATAACATTTGTCTTGTTGGAGGTTTACAGAAACATCATGACCTGACCTACATGGACAGCTGCAAGAGCAAAGGATTCTGACACCAGGAAGTGTGCAACAACTAACCAGTCACTATTCATTCCTTGCCCCAACAATTCATCTCCTGACTTACTGGCCTGTTGTGCAGCAAGCAGGACAAGCTTGGACATTTGGAAGTGGTAACAATGAAATTATTCTTCATCGATGATTGGGGTGGGTATGGCTACAGGAGGCAGGGAGCGCACATCTGGTAAATCACATTAAATGGCACATTTTAAATAGCTACGGCTCTTCATATAATTATACCTCAAGAAAGTTGAAAATTTTAATTCAAAAAAAAGAGTGCTAAGGAATTAAAGGGGCACAGTTGGGCTGGAAATGGAAAGCATTAGGTTTTAGCAACTGAAACAGAAACAGCAATGAAACTGACTGTGCAGGGGCCAGTTGACACATTGTAGTTGGTTCTCCGAATCATCTGTGGTTCTGTAAGTGTTATTATCAGTGCTATCTTTATCCAGGTTGCTGCATGCATGCACCAGAAATCATCTTAGATTGCCTCCTCAGTGGAATGTTATCGGCAACCTACCAATTGTTCTGTGGAGCAGACATCCCTTCTGAGTCGGATTACAAGGTGATGAGAGTCAGTCAGATGTCTCTCACAAGGTTTCTTTAGTTATTATTTTCTGAACACCACAGGCACCTGTAGACACCAGAGTGGGAATCAGAACACCACAAACTGTATGCCTGAATAAAGAAGTAAGAAGTAGGAACTGATGTTCTGCAGAGATAATCGCTTAGACTTTCAATTTAGAGCTTTATTCACCTGGGAGAAAGATATAAATACTCCCTAAGGGGCCCCTTTTCAAAGAAGACATTTATGTGTAAAATTTTGAATCTAAAATGCTAGGAAGGTTCATGACCCTCACTCAAATGTTCACTGCGTAATCCCTTAAACCAGGGCTCCAGAGTACTTGTAATTACAATCACTCAGCTTCTTAGAACACCTTCATCCAATAGTCTTTTAGCAAGTTGGCGCTTCCTCATCTTAGTCACAAGGATAACTTTATTGGCAGGTCTCTGCAAGAGTGCACATAAAACTCATTGAGCTGTACTCTTAAAATCTGTGCACATTGTTGTATGAGAATTTCACATCGATTTAAGAAAAATGCAAAAATTTTCCAAATAATCTTAGTGGTTTGAGAGATTTTTGTATTTTTCTTTTTCAAATGAAGTGTTTATATGCACAATCCATATTTTGATCTCAAAGTCAACAATTCCTTTAGTTTTTGTCTTGTTACATCTTTGTTGAAAGCAATAGGGAATAATATAATATTGTTATATCAGATTTGACAGTCCAGTCCAGGTATGTTGTAAAGTAAGGGAAGAAATAATACTATTGCACTTGCAAAGAGAGTAATACTATGGGGGACCTGTTGTTGCTCTGACAAAGCCATTTGGTGCTGTCTCCAGAAACCCTAGTATGTTTCTCAGAACCATTTGTCCAGAAATGCAGTTGTTTCAGGGTCCTCAGAAGAGCTCAAGCCCTTAAGAACTGCCCCTTGCTAATAAAACCCACTAGAGGAGGATATATAAATCAATGTTTCCTCTCTTAATATACCTGGGAAAGCTTCACAATAATAAAGTTAGTTATGAGCATGATATCAAAAAAGAAATGAAAGTAGGTCATATTGAGGGCTGTTTTATTCTGTGAGACAGCTAATGAAAATAAGTGATTGTGTTCATGCCTTGTAGTTACCCTATCTTTTGAGCCATTTACATTAACTGTGACAAATTCTTACACATTTTATATTATGTACAACAAAGATTACTTGAACTATTTTGTAGGACTATAATTTGTTGATCTAAGCTTCATTTTGTGCTAATGTAAGCAACACACAAACTACTATTTGAATGTAGTCATAGTTTGTTCACTTCATGGAACAAATCAGGCAAGCACATTGTTTGGTAAAACCTGGAACACCAAATTGAGCATGAGAAAAGCAGAGACAGGGGCCCGTCAACTGGTGCTTCAGAAAGGTCAATGGAAAATACATTTAAACCTTGAAATTGGTCATTTCTGTAGAAGGTAGAAAATGCCCAGGATTTTAGTTTCATAGAAAAGGGAAATTTGATGGTTATAGATGTCTAGTACCTGAGGGGAGCAATTAAAGGTTCTTGTGCTTTATAGCAATTATGTTGCCTGAAGCAATGCCTGTGGCCTGACTGCCATGGGAGGCTACAAGAGTGAAGCCAGTTATTTTTGGCTTTCTTACTCTGGAGATTTCTTACATTTTTCTCCTAATATTATCTCTTGAAGGCCAAAGAGATAATATTTGATATATTTAATAAATTATTTATTTAACAGATTATGTGTCATAAATTTATCTTTAAACTTGAGCTTCTCATGAGAAACGGACAATTTTTTTTCGAGAACAGAAAGACTCAGCGTTACTGCAGCAGAGCTATGGATTGACTTTTAGGTGAAATTTTGATTGTGGAGTTTACTACTAAGTGTATCCATGAGTTGGAGCCAATGTAACACATTTTATCATTTGGGAAAGAAAACAGAATTCTACTAAGGGACCATCTGATAAAAAGAAATCACATTTCTCGGGAACGTTTGTTGTTCGCCTCTGAGTTGAATTTTGTGCCTGAGGTGACAGGCTGTGAGTAGGGCAGCATCTCCCCCTTTTACCCAATAGCATAATTGTTATGCAGCCTCAGTAAAATCACATTGCTGCTTGTAGTTTACATTAATCAATGTAAATATATGATTGACCAACTCATATTGTTCAATAGGCTCATTGTCATAAATGATGTATATACACACACAATTTGTTTTTTTCAGTAACTACAAAAATGGAAAATAATAATTTTTCAGCTTTATTGAGATATAACTGACATATCACATCACAGTTTAATTTTAAATATATAGATTGAAACCCAAAGTTTTAATTACTTACCAAATTGTGTGTGTGTGTGTGTGTGTGTGTGTGTGTGTGAGCGCACACATGTATAGGCACAAGCATATGGAATATGGGGGAGGGGGGTTAATCAATGAGAGAACGGACCTGGCATGTGTTCCTCACATCAAGAGGAAAAGAAGAGGAATCATCTGTTTAAATTGAAAAGATGTAGGCCAAAAAGTAAATTGGAGCCTGTGGGTTTTGGGAATTTACTTTGAAAGAATTTTTTTCTAATACCTTGTCATCAAAACTGATTTGGAACAATTAAAACAGAAAGCAAGTATGTGTAATCTTATTGTCTATCAATTCAAAACACAGAAAATTTTAGATAATTTAATAAACATAAAAGGGAATGATAAAAGGAACCCAATTAAGAGAATGAACACTCTCAACCATCAGCAAGTAATACTGAGATAATTGAATAATTCTAGAGAGAGTGAATGGCAAATTTTAAATAGCAAATCATTTAATGGCACTGCAGAAGGATTGGAAAATGAAAAGAAATTAAGATGAGTTATTTGAATGTTTACAAAACTATAAAGTTAATTCTGGGAAAGAGAATCCACAAGAATATAAAAATACAGACATTCTGCTTCAGTAAATATGAACAGCAAACACAACAGATAACTGAGGGTGGGTTTATTCTGATCATTAAGGCCACTCCCCATTTATTTCCAACTAATATGCTGATTTCCGTTTTGTTCTGCTTTGCTTCTTTGAGCACCCAGTACTGATTTTTCATTTTCTTCCCTTCACCAAACACATGTCAAACACTTCACCTTGTGTTCCCTGTGATTTCTGTCTACTTTCTAACTTTTTTCCTATTTTCATTTCACTTGTCAAATTCCACATACTCATGGTATCATCTGCCTTATATTTCCATGTATTTTCTCATGCATTTCAGCTCTTCCTTCGATATGTACATATTTAATGAGAGCTGATTATGTATAGGATATAATTAATTCATTTTACATTTGTTTTTCCTAAGTTTAAGTATCAAAATATTTCCTTAAATTCTCCAGATATTCTCTTCCTTGTTGCCTTTTTTGTTAAAAAAATTAAAATTTCTCATTTGCACATTCAATGATTAAATTTCATTTTAAAGAAAGCCCTTTGAGGGTTTTCAATATAACACCATGGATTTGTTCACAACTAACCCAAGAAAAATAGATCTTTGATATATATCATAGAGGGATTAGAAAGCACATTGGGACACGTTGCCCCAATCTAATCAAGAATTGCAATTACCATGTGATCTGTGTACTTCTGCATGCCCGTAACGCAGCGTTCTTATTCCCATAAGATCAGAGCAATTCTGATTGCTTTCAATTCATTGCTCTGACACACTCAATTAGCACATAAATAATTTTGTTCTATTTATCAACTTGAATCTTTGTTCTTCATCATTAAAGTTCCATATTTAATTATAGACTAGTTATTAAAAGAAAGCCAAGAATGCCAAATTCTCCAAAGACTTTTAATGAAATAGCCTATTAAAATGATTTCAAGCTAAAGTGATTCCCACTGGACAGCTGAAATTCAATATGCAATCCACAATTCTAATCATAAACATCAAAACAGAGCTGCTCAACTTTTCCCTATTGGTTCTTTGTAAATATCCTCATCTTCATATTGGCAAATTAAATGAATGTACTTCATTAATCTCATTCCAATCGGGTAACTGAAATGTAATTTTGAGTGCTTATTCTCATTCATTATGAACTTGCACGCAAAGACAGATTATGTTACTTCAGTATTTTCTCCCTTCCTATCTTGCTTTATTCCATGATTGCCTTGTCTCCTTAAAGTACTAAAACTTTAATCTAAGGCCAGAATATATTTCCACCAGGTGCCCAAGTGACCCTTTGGTTCTCTAACAATACTTTCTTTCTTGATCATGAGATTGACTTTTGCCTTTCTCCCTAAGAAGGTATCATGTCTTCCCATTGCACAGTATATAGGATCCTAGATTTTCTAATATATATCCTAGATCTTCCTCATATCAACTCATCAAGATACTGTAATTCCTCTAATTGCCATTTCATCTTTGATTTATACTCACTATTACTTCTTCTGAGTAAATTTGTTCTACTCCTTACAGTGGTATCTTTTGGTAGTTTTTACCTGAAATCCAAAGATATAACAGTTTTGTGTGTGGGGGGGGGGGGATGGGGTGGGAGGGTGGGTTCAGTCTTCAATTAAATGTGTTAAAGTAATTCCCCTAAGTGTTTTAGAAATTCCTTTAAGTGGATTACCTGGAACAAGTCACCATTTTATTGAGGTCATTTTATTTAATGGTTAGATTTTCTAACCTCAGTGCTACCACACTAAAGGAAAGTTTGTTCATTTTCTATCACAATTATATAGCACTGAGGTTAGAAAATCTAATCCTACTATATTATGTAGGATAATAAACGTTATGTAGGAATGAAATGTTATAAATTCTTCCACTGTTGGCATTTTTAAATTGATGCAATTATTGAGATGATGAGCATTGGCTGAGGTTGAAATCTACAAACCAATTAGGGTGTAGTATCAATAGAATCATTGTCTTTTTTGCCCTTGGATTAGAATAGTGATCTGACCTTTCTGTGTATTTATGATGAAAATTATATAATATTTCACATTTTTTATTGGGGCTCTTCCTTAAGTCCTGTGGGCAATAGTGATATCTTGACATTTTGATCAAAAGAATTATATTGTAAACATAGTTGATCTCTACCTTTCAATCACCTTTACAGTCATGATATTGCCAATAATACTATTAAAGTGTGTGTAAGACAGAGTGTGTGTGTATGTAGGCGTGACTTGCTATTTTGGCTTTGTGTCATTATACAGCTGTAATCATACAGACAATTTAAAAGTTGTCAAATGTACTGCTTTTAAGAATTGCTTGATTCAACATCCTTCCCCCGCAAGCCAAACTTTTTTTTTTAATTATTATTATTTTAAAATTTTATTTATTTTTCCCTGCACTGGGTCTTTGTTGTTGCGTGTGGGCTTTCTCTAGTTGCAGTGAGCAGGCTTCTCGTTTGTGGTGGCTTCTCTTGTTGCAGAGCACGGGCTCTAGGCACGTGGGCTTCAGTAGTTGTGGCTCGCGGGCTCTAGAGCACAGACTCAGTAGTTGTGGCGCACGGGCTCTGCAGCATGTGGGATCTTCCCCGACCAGGGATCGAACCCGTGTCCCCTGCATTGGCAGACAGATTCTTAACCACTGCGCCACCAGGGAAGTCCCCCAAACTGGTTTTTAAAAATCTTTTAAAAATGTTAAAAATGTTTGGACTTGGAAAACAACAGTGTTCCAAACAGAAAATAGTAGTAATTAATAAAGAGTATAAAGGAACTTTTAGAAAGAAACATAACCATTAGAAGAGATTGGGTTTATGGTATGTTTTTAGCTGAATCTGTGTCTCTAACACAGATGTGAACATAGGTCTTGGACTAAAAGCCATGGACTGATTGACAGCTTTCATTCCTTCAATCTGCAGATGTGTCATGGACTTATTATGTACTTACATTTTAGTGGAGTGACACACCATAACTAAATCAGCACACATATGAATAAGCCTGTTTGTCAGTTAAAAAGTGACGGCGGTTTTTCTCAGTGGTTAAGTCCGTGGCTGGCATTTAGTAGGTATCTCCATGTCTGTTTATTGAATGAATGGACCTAGTGTGTTTTGTGGTAAATCAAATACCAAGCTATGTACATGTGAAATTCACCCTCTTTTTCTTATAGTGTGAATAAGAAATTTACATTTACCCTGATTGTTAATGATCTTGGCAACATAAAATGAAACTAACAGGAAGAAAATTTTGTATAAACAACTTATATTTAAATTGGGTCAACAAAACAGAATTTATTGTTGTACTTTAAGAAGTTTCTAGAGCCTCAAGACAACACTGCAGCTACAAAGTCAAAGTGGGCTGTAGCTTTAATATATCGCTAGCATCAAAAACAGTGTATCATAGCTACCTAGCTTTTTAAAAAATGCTTTTTATACTTAAATATAGAATAAAGTGACAATATTTTGCATCCAAATAGTA
The DNA here is from genome assembly GCF_009873245.2 of Balaenoptera musculus. NCBI lineage: Eukaryota > Metazoa > Chordata > Mammalia > Artiodactyla > Balaenopteridae > Balaenoptera > Balaenoptera musculus. The sequence continues at coordinate 77,495,783 of NC_045800.1, read as the reverse complement.
GATATCTAATTCATTTCTAAGTTAACAAAAATAAACTAAAATATGCAAAAAAGAAATACTCATTACTCTGCAACCAAATGAAAGATTAAAAGAGACTAATTGTTCCTTGCCATCTATCTTTGTTGGTTTTGATAGCCATCTTTATTCATGTTATTGACTACATTACTGCTAAGAAGTATATAATTCATTAAAATACATGATTAAAAACTTCCTTGTATTTCTATCTGTAATGCAACTTCTAGCCCCATTTTAATTGCTTATAAAAGTTCAAGTAAAAAAAAAAAGTTCCAAGAAGCTTTTTTATTTCAAGTCACTGATAACATGAATTCTCAGTGTAAATATTAGTCATTTAATGACAAGCCAAACAGGAATGCTCAACCAGATCACAATCATCACACAGTGTCTATCACTGTTTCTGTAAAAGCTTTTAAAAAATGAAAAATTATTCATTGGAGAAGATTTTCAGAGGCTGAACATTTGAGAAAGAATATTTAGATATTGGGATGCATGGATGACCTTTTAGGCAGTTATTTTTCAAGAACTAGTTAACCATGAATTTTGAGCACTCCAACTTCAGAGCTCCAATTCAGTTTAGAGCTGTTTTTAGTAGGTATAAGGATAAAAATTTTTTCAAATTTAAATAATTATCCTAAAACTCTTCAAAGATACCAAGGTTAGGCTCTACTGAGTTTTATATTCATTTGATAATTTGGCCAAATAACTTCAAATTTAGTAAAAAATACTTTTAATTCCATAGATGATACATTTCCAAATTGCTGGTAACCATGCTAATGCTGGTTGCTTCAACCATACACGGTGAAGACATAAGCCTCCTAAAATGTAAGCGGTGGGAAATCTAAGTACACAGCAATGTATTAAAGGTCAAGTATAGTATACACTTTATACTTGGTATACTTTAAAATTCTTAAGAGACGGATTTCTATAAATTAAGTAATAAATCACTTGCAGAAAACTATGTGATGTCCAAGGAAACCTACTAATAAAAAGTGAAGCCTTCAGGTTAGTGAAGAATCCTTTTATCAAATGAATAAATCTCTTCTACTACATCTGTTTTGTAAAACTAATAGTTTCTACATGATGAATTTTTAAAGATGGAGATATGTATCTTAAAAAGCAGAACTGAGTGATGCAATGATCTGTACCATGTTCACAGGCATTGTAGCAAAATCCTCATCAGTAAACTTCTATCAGCCTGACAGAGGCAGCTAAAAATTTATACAAAAGTTATGGTCAGGACACTGCTACCCTGTTGCTGCTCTTAGGGAATAAGATAGGCCTCCAAGATTTTCTTCCCTTTCCTTTCTGATATTAAATAGAAACAATGATATGTGGGATAGTGAATAATGCATCCCAGTCCCCTCTAATGGGAAACAAAAATTAAATTTAACATTAGAAAAAAGTACATTTTGTATTACATGTTTGCTCCACTGCATAGTTACGATTTATTTAAATTTAGGCTACTTACTACGGTCTCCTGATTCTAAAGCAGATTTGCAAGCAGTTTTCAAACACCATTACTTGTGCAAATATTTAAAAAATCCAAAATATTTACTACAGTGGGCTTGGTGTTTGCTCTCTTTAAGTCAGTTTACCAGTCATCTCTATCCCTTTGCATCTATTTGTATTTTTACCTTGAAAGATTTATTTGAAAACAATAAGAGACTACAAAACTTTAAAACTTATGCTTAAGTCTTAAAATATTATCATTATATAAAGCTGGGGAATTCTATATATGCTATGTAGAAATTCAATAAATATTTATTGAATTGAAAGTAATGTGAGGTGAACTTTGGTTCAAGATTTTGGGAAACATAAATAAGAAAAGTAGAAAAAAAGTTTAATCAGCTCACAACTTCCTCAATCTTGATTTTGATGGGACAAATCAGACAAGCAAAAACGGACCATGCGACCCTCTGACATGTACCTTAATGTCTGTGTAAAATGAAAATATTTGATGAAGTTACTTCCATTGTTAAAAGTTTGTCACTCATCTCTTCTTTATTCCTAATATGAAGATTCAATTTGAAAAATGAGAATTTAAAAAAATATGACATAACTTTTGTGTTCTATTAAAAATAATAAAGATTTTGTCTCAAGATAAAACTAGGTAAAGATTGTACAAAAATCATAAAAACTAACAAGTGGAAACATAATCATTAAAGAGATATTTATACTTAAATGCTTGGACAAAAAAGAAAATGGGTTCAAATACCAACTACCTAGCATATCAACTATTCCTTTATAATTACTAAGCATTAAAAAATCTGTAGTAGATTGCATTAAAAATACAGTTCTAAGCTCTGTTTTCACATTTCCTCAAATGGATGGCAGTCACTGCAGCCAAATATGTATTTGCTTGAGAAGCTTAACGTGCAGAGAGAAACTAGCTCCTTTCCAAATTTTCAGCTTTGATTTATCCACAATAGTAACCAAGAGAAGGAAAATCAACACTTCATGTATGTTAGTCTCAATAATATGTGAGATAAGCAAACATATCAAAATTGTAAGTCCCATAAATTTGGACTTTACTAATTAAGAACTTATAATCTCTAAAACAGGGCTATTAGAGCAATTTATATACTATCTGAAGAGGGGAAATATAACAGCAAATATAAACCACATATTAAGAGAGTGTATTCCATAACAGAACACATTATTTTCAAGTACTTTAGAAGAATTTTTATTATTACAGTATAAGCTAATACTCATTAGATTCATAATTTGATATTTTAATTTTAAACTAAGCATATGTATATTTAATAATCACAGAGGTAGTAAGCTTAGTTCAAGATATTCTATTTACATGAAACTATGTAGATATTATATAATAAAGTCAAAGAAAAGCCCTATTTCTTTTCATAAAGTAGATTGGAAAAGGACATGATTAAGCAAAAAACCTGAATAATGCAGATTACTTTAAAAAATGTGCTGGTGCCCATTGCTCTCCCCTGCCATTTGAGTGTTAAAGGAAAATGCACTAGATCTTATCTGTACAGATTTCCATCTCTGAGCCAAGATCTCTTCCAGGCAACAAAAGGAAGTGAAGAAAGCAAATATTATCTCAAGAAAATTAGATAAAGCCTAGAACTGATGAATAAGAAAGATCAAAGAAAATACAAGACACATCTTCCAATAATAAAGCATTAGCCAAGTGAAAGAAATAATGAAAAGTTTGGAACATTACTCGGAGTTTGTAAGAGTTAAATCCATACTTCCTAAAGTAAAATTCCGTGGTTCTAAGAACACATACAATCTAAGGTCTCCCCAGTGTACTCTCAAGAGATGAATCAGCATCCGCCACACAAAATTCAGACTTCTTTAAGGATGATGATAATCAACTCATCTCCTATTCACCTTGTGAATATATTTAATTCTTTACTGAGTTTCTTGTCCCATTGAAAGAAGCATTCCTTCTCTCAACAGGCTTCAAATTATTCTACGTTTTATCTGGCTCTGATTCCTTCTGCCACATGGAAAATAATTACTAGCTTTCTTTATTCAATTATGCTAGCATTTTTATGTATTTGGCCAAAAGTAAAAAGTTAATGAGACTTCAGGTCAAATTCAAAATTAGGAAAGTAAGAGTTTGAATATTATACTTCAAATAGCCCAGAAAAGGAATAATATTGATCAAAATATATTTGAATTTTATTGAATTTTTGACTTGCCAAAAAATATAAAATAAAAACCTCTGCAATAAATGTACTAAATCATTTTATACTTTGAATATTTTATCTATACTTTTATTAGTTATTACATATCAGTCAACTATGGTTCAATAGCATGTATACTGGAGTTAGTTTTAATAATGTGAATGGAATCAGCTGCTGAATATTAAACAAATGTGTTACTTGAAGGAATCACCTTTTATATTCTATCAAGGAAATAGTCTTTAATGCCACCTCCAACAGGACCATTAAAAATTAAGAATGATAATTTTCCACTAGGCCAAGAAATATGGGTATTTTCTGGAAAATAAGTTAATAGATACTGAGGTTGCTGAACTGTTATTAACAGCATTTCTCAGCAAGCATTGCTACTGAGATGTTTTATGCAAGAAAACACTTCTTAGCAGCTGACCATTTTTGTACTTGCCCATACTGTCTACTCTTTATTCTACAGAATCCTATGCGAGTAGGAGTATGGAGGAAAGAGATAATTTGAAAGTACTGTAAGTGGTAAAAAGGAAAGAAATTCAGTTGGAATTGGTTCAGCTAAGCACTAATCAGGCTGCATGGGATGCTTCCTCAGTGACAGAAAAGATTGCCCAGGGAACAAAACCTCATCAAATTCTGGTACGTGAAAAGCATTTCCATGCTAAAAAGCTGCCACTGAAATATTTACTGGTCAAGGGACGCATCTAATATTACATTCAAGCAAGAAATCAGTTTTCTTATTGTAGAAAACAAGCATTAAATTGCCTAGTACTCTGTGGTTCGTTGAACATCTAGAATTAGTTTTGTGTAAGTTGATCAGAGATCATTTGTTTCTCCAGGTGAATTAATTAAAATACTAGAAAATGCCTGATAGTACCAATGACTGAGAGCATACTTGGGTAGCAAAAAGGTATATCTATATCTATACCTATACCTAAAAACAGATATGTTCCTTGTTAGATATACTATACATCTAGAAGAGTCATTATTGAATTTTAGGCATGCTTTCTCTGAGAAAATAAAGGAGGAAAAGAAAAAACACCAATGACAGCCCATTTCTTTAGATTATTTTTTTCAATGCAAATATGTCTTGGTCTCAATTCAGAGTTGCTTCTAAGACCCTTCTCTGAGGGTGTCCCTCCAGATTACCTCCTACGGATGCCAAACAGTTCTTTGACTAAGAAGACAGGGCTGAGGTACAGCTCCACCTTCAGGAATTAGAAGAGCTGAATCTGTGTGAATTTTGTGGGGTTCAAAAAGGAAAGCAGAAAGAAGGAGGGAGGTCCTGAGGAACTACTGTCTTCAGTTTTGCAAACCAGGATTTCCAAAAATTTAGAGGAGAAAAGTTAGGCTTGGTTTGACTTTGGATTTCCTTTAAGAAAATTTGATTCCTGGTCATTTGTGGACAATAAATATTCTTCCCTTGGCTCTGGCCTGAATTCGTCTAATAATGACAGACGTGGGAGGTGACATCACAAAGATAGATCCTTCCTGACTTCACTCCCCCTTACAAGAACAACCAACAACCATTCAAGAGCAATACACCACTGAGAATCTTAGAACACAGGAATGAACTGAACCACCCTTTGCACCTCAGAGACCAAGGCAGACTGCATTAGAAGGGTAAGAGGGGGAGCTACACATTAACCTCATTCCTCCTCCCCCAGGCCAGTGCAGCACCACATGGACAGGTCTCTCCTGAGCCTCTGGCTCCTCCAGTGAAAGAGAGAACCCAGCGGGGACAACCAACTCACCAACAGGATTGTGGGTTGCTTTGTGGGAGCCCCTATTCTGATTCTCACTCTGGGGATTTCAGGGGAATCTGTGGGGTTCAATCACCGCGAAGCTGACTGTGATGGAGAAAGTGGGAGGGGCTTGCAATAACCAGCTTATGGATCTTGGCAGACGGAGTTCCTACCTGCAGTGCCCAAGTAGTAGTCCCAGTCAGCAGCTCTGCTCACCTGCAGAACCAAGTCGGGGGTGGACCCTGACCAGGGAATTCAGTGGGGTACAGATCTGTCTGATTCGGATGCTCAAATGAGGAATTTTGCTGACCCTAGAGCCTGGTTTGCCCACGCCTAAGCAAGGTGCTGAGTCACAGCCCCACCTACCGTGAAGAGTACCTTCCAGCCCCATCTGACCAGAAGGGCTGGCAGCAACTCTTGGAAGCTGTGTGGCCTAGCTGTGTTCCTTCCGAGAGGCAGGCTGGCAGAACAAAGCCAGTACTGGGTGTGGAGGCGTCCCTATGTTTCCCCATAGGCAGGGGGATTAATTTATAGTCAAGGCTGAGAGTAGCTCCCAGCCCCTCCCAACCACAGAACCAGTTTGGGAAAACTGAGCGTAGCCTGGAGTGGCCCCTCCCCTTCCTGTCCAGGTAAGGCAGCAAGGACATAGCGCTGTCCACGGTGACCCCCAGCCCCACCTGACCAGAAGGGCTGGCAAAAACACCTGAACGGTGTGTGGCCCAGCAGAGCTAGAGCTGAGTGAAGGACAGACAGAACCAACAGTTTGCAGAATAAAGCCAGTGCCCTCTTTGGCCAGGGAATTTGGGGTATGGGTCGGCCTGAGTTAAGACAACAAAGAGTTTTATGGGTTTTAGAGCTGCTTCTCCTGGGCAGAGAACCTAATTCATAGTCCTGCTCATTGCTCAATATAGCCTTCAGCTGGTTGGAGCATATGGGAAGCAGCAAAGCCCATTCAACTGCCCTACATACAATAGCACTTGAACAGAGAGCACGGCCTGTGGTTTCCTCCGTCTACAAAGCAAAATCAGTGGCTCATCTGACCAGGGAATTCAGTGCACATTCTTGCCTGATTTGGGTCCCCAAACAATGAGTTGTATAGGTCCTGGGTCTTGTCTTGCTGCCCTGTTAGGGCAGGAAAGCCAGTTCATAGTCCCATCTACAACAGAATGTAATACCCAGTCCCAAACATCTAGTAAGCCTGACCAGAGGAATCAGGCAACAGTGAAGCCCATTCTACAGCCTTACTTGGATAAGGAACCAAGCCAGAAGTTCCATCCAACTGTTCTCAGCCAGTGGCACAACCCCCCATCCCCAAACTCAGAGCTTGAACCCCAAAATAGACCAAAATAAATAAAAAATAGAGCTTGAACCCTAAAATAGATAATTACAGCAGCCTCCACTGCCCAGGGACATTACCCACAGACATGCCCAGAAACCCAAACTGAGCTGACTAGGGAAGATCTGTCTCTTCCAAAGAAAACCTGTAAAGACTGGAAAAGGAACCTAATTACTTAAATACACAGATACCAATGTAAGGACTTAAAGATCACAAAAAGCCAGGTAAATGTGACACCACCAAAGGAAACTAATAAAGCTCTCATAACTGGTCTTAAAGAAATGGAGATCTATAAAGTGTTAGACAAAGAATTCAAAATAATTCTCTTAAAGAAGTTTAATGAGTAAGAAAGAACACACAAACAACTAAATAAAATTAGGAAAACAATGCAATGAACAAAATGAGAAGATTGACAAAGTAATAGAAACCATCAAAAAAAAAAAATCCAAAAAAGAGCCCACAAAGAAGCAGAAATCCTAGAGGTGAAAAATACGATAACTGAACTGAAGAATTCAACACTTTCAAAAGCATAGTGAACTTTTCAGAAGAAAGAATCGGTGACCTGGAGGATAGAATGTTAGAAATTATCCAGTCAGAGAGGTAAAATGATAAAAGAATGAAAAAGAATGAAGAAAGCCTATGAGACTTATATGGCACAATACTATGCCCTAGACACTGCAATAGGTGCCTTGCATACAATTAATATTTTTAACAAAAATTTTAGTTAAGTATTCATATCCCATTTTAAACATTAAATTCTAAGCAGTAAAATCATTATTGATTTATTTATGCACACATTTCACCAACGTTTATTAAAGCTATATTTTCAGTAGACAAAGGATTTAACAGGAAACAAATTCTTGCCTTCATGGGGTTTACACTTTTTGTTTTTGTTGGGAGATGGGAATAATTCATAGTTAAATATATAAAATAATTACAAATTATAATAAAAGGTACAGAGGAAATAAAAAGATGCTCAAATAAATGATAATGGTAGTAACTTCTCTACATGGAATGGTGACATTTAAAGGAACTAGTACATTGATAACTAAAAGACGAGTTGATGTGAACTTTGTGGGAAAGGGCATTATAGGCAATGTTAATAGCATGTACAAAAATCCTGAACTAAACAAAGTGTGGCATATTCAAGCAACAGAAAGAAACCCAAAGTGGGTGAGGGACTAGTGAGATAGTTGAGTATGAGATCAAAATGTATTTCAATCTACTGGAGGGCTTTAATTAGTGAAATGTCCTGGTTTTACTTAGATTTTTCAGAACAGCAATCTTGCTGTTGGGTGAAAAAGGGCATGATCCAATCATGGGAGTTATGGAACTTAGTAAGAAGAGGCCTGGGAACAATCCCTGAAGAGTGACATTATTTAGCAGTTGGGTGGAAGACAGAACAAAGAAAAATCAGGAAGAATAAGAAAGGGAAGTGATACTATGGCCAAAAAGACAAGAATATATCAAGAAAGAATATCACATTATCTCTGTAGCACTATGCTGAGGTCACACAATCTGAAGACAAAAAAAATTACATCATGAAAAGCACTGATTGCATGGAAAAGTTTCCCAAGAGTTGGGGTGTCGAGGAGGGAAGGTATCACCCACTATCAGTAGGTGGAGGTCCTCTCTACCAGCCCTGTAGGATGCAATCTGGTTCCCAAACACCTTTTTACCACTTGTTTTCTTGGACCACTCCTGATCCTAACTGTATGGTGTTAGGTTCTCTGGAAAGTAGAAGTTGAGATGGAGTTAGGATTGCAAAAGGTGTACTGGAGAGTCAAAGCTCCACCCTCCAATCCTAAACTAAAGAGATTATTTTACTGAGGAAACCAGAATCAATAAGAAGAGAAGAGAACTAGGTCAGTTTTCTACCTTTGGCATAATCAAAGTTTTATTTCTTCACTAGTGACTCATCGCCATTAGCTAACAAATACTATAATGTTTACATACCTATATATATATATATACACACACATACACATATATTTACATTTGGTCCCACTTATACAGTTGACCCTTGAACAACACAGGGATTAATCTGCCTATAATTTATAGTTGGCCTTCCTTAACTGGAGTTCCTTCATACCCACAGACTCTCGCAGTTCAAACTTGTGTTGTTCAAGGGTCAACTGGACCTCCTTTCCTCCACATTTCTCTCTACTTCCCTTTGGGAAAATGCCTTTACATGTGTCACATTCTCCTGATTTTCCTGCTGCCTTCTTGAGTCTCTGTATTCTCCTTGGCTGGCTCTTCCTCCTCTTTCATCTTTCTAAACTTGATCTGTCCAGTACGGTAGCACATATAACTAATTAGATTTAAACTAATTAAAATAAACATAATTAAAATTAAATTCCCTCAGCCACACATGAGTCATTTCAATCACTTAATAACCACAGGTGGTAACAGCTACTCTATTATTCATTTCTGTTATCACACAAAGTTATATTGAACGGCCCAGAATATAACCTACTCAAAAACTTCACTTCTGTGTCTAGTAAGTTTCCCACACCTAATACATCAAAATCAGAATTATGTTTACCCCCTTCAACCTGATTCTCAAATCTCAGTCTCTATCTCAATAAATGGCACCAACAGTAACCCAGTTACTCTTGCCAAAAATATACGTGTTATTTTGGCTTCAATTTTCCTGCTTACCACCTGATATTAAATTTCTCAGTCAGTCCTGTGAGCTTACCTCAAAAATGTATCCAACAATCAACTGCATCTCACTGCCTTCATCGCCAAATTCTAGACTAATCTACCATCATTCTCATCCACCAAAATGTTAATTTGTATTCATCCTTCTGTTCTTCCCTTCTACATTCAATATTACACAGAGCAGCACAGTGATCTTTTAAAATGTAAATCAGACGACATCACTGCTTTTTCAAAACCCTCAGTGGCTTTGCCAGCACATTTGGAATACAATTCAAACTCTGTGCCTAGCTTATAAATCCTGCCTAAAATTATCCCTTCCTAAATCTCAGACATCTTATGCTACATTTACCGTTCCTCCCCCCCATCCACTGAGACCCCTTCTGTCTAGCCCCACTGGTTTTCTTTTTGCTTTCTCTAATTCAGGGCCTTTACATTGAGTGTTCTCACCATCCAAACTCTCTTCCCCAAGATTTAGTTTATTCTTTTACTTCAGTTAGGTCTCTGTTTAAATATTGTTCCCTCAAGATAGGGAGGAGTGGTTTCCATAAAGACACTATATAAAGTAGCCTTTCCTCCATACTGGTAGGTTACTTCTTAACGATTTATCTGCTTTATTGTTTCCTCTGAGCACTAATCACTGTCTTAAGTTATATTTCATTATTCACTGTCTATCTCTCCAACTAGAATGTCAACTTGGTGAAAGCTGGATCATTTTCGCATTCACAGTGTTAGCATATAGTGTGTGTCAATAAGTATTTGTGAAGTGAATAACATAAGTGAATGACAGCATTATCAAGGGATTTCAGAGCTAAAATAAAAAAGGAAAATAGTCCAAGAGGGCTGGCATCTTTGGGATTTTGTTAGACCAGTGATAGGAATGAAAGGAGGCTTTATTCTGATTAACACTACAAAACATGAAATCCAGTTTCTGTCCTGTTTGCCTGGTGTAGCTTTATGTTCCTTATTCTAAGATGAAGGTGCCCATGCTCTGGGCTCAAGGCTGTGTAAAAAGTGTTGTTTTAAATAAAAGCACTAGGATGTGAACAGTTGTTATAACTGACAGTTAGTGAATGTTATATTTCTCACTGGTACCATAACACCAGAAATAAAAGTATATCTATGTTCGATGACTTCAAGCAGTACCCGACTGGTTTACCCATGAACAATAGACTATATCGACCTCTCAGTGGATAGCAGAAATTCTAAGAAGTGGAGAACTGCTGAAGTTACAGGGAACTATTTCAAAAAGAATTTTATTCTTTAGTGATAATTATGAAGATAATGATGATAATGTCTATACATAATTTTAAACATGTATTATGAGTTACAGAATACAGTACTTTGTGTTGTGGGCACTTAATAGTCAAGTTAGTTATTTAAAATGGTACAAATAATAAAAAAATCACATAATTAGATGGACTTCCACAGTGTATCATCTATAGGAAGGTAAATTATACTCATTCATTTCACGTATCTTTTATTAGCTGATAAGAAGGAAATGGAGAAGGGAAATGAATTTTTTATGCATAAACAATTACTAACAATTCAGATGAAGAAAGTGAGATTTAGACTTTCATTTATAGTTTCTCCTTCTCTCCTTCGATTTTTCTCAATTTCAGAATTCTAGAATAGTTCATTTTCCTTCAATTACATTACTATGAAAGAATACAGGTTTTAGTGACCATTTATATTCACGTGGCTCGTTCAATAGATAAAGATAAGTTTACTTTAACTATGAAAGTCCATCCCCCAACAAAACAAAATAAAATATGAAGAGAGTCTAGAGATCCTAAAATGTCAATTTTTGTATTTAAGTTTGGAAAATGCTTTTGTATTTATTGTCTGGAACCCTCATTACTACTTGTTCAATGTGTATGAACTATTACTCCATAAGAAAACAGACATTTGTTTAGTTTAGAGCTGATTAAATATAAGGCTTTGACGCTCTACCTCATGATACAACTTGAGGAAATAATCCATTTAATTTTTTTCTGAGAAAATAGATTTTTAAATGCAGGGCCAGAAACATTTTAGCGTTGAAATTTAAGATTGGAAAATTAGGATGTTTGTTTTTCTTCCTAAAGGCAATGGTTTAGAGTGTGGATATGCTAACAGATGACTCACTGCTGTGGCCACTGGTTTTCAATTTTCCTCCCCAGAATTACATGTCTTTAATCGTACTAGGAGTTTTATGACTCCCACTGTTTGTTTTTAGTTATATTCTGCTTGGAATAAAGAGTTATTAGGGTCCAAAATAGGAATTCTGAGTAGTAAATCCTCATAGGGCACTACTGTCTATGGTTTACATACTAGCTATGTGTGGTAGCAATTAGCGCTTTACCTGTTTATCCCTTTTATTTCAGCTTCAAAAATTTAGTTATAATGTACCTAAGAGGTACAGAAAGAAAGCACCATGAGAATCATATAGCATACTAGAACTCTACTGTAAAGGTGTTTTTCCTCCTTAATCCTACATGAAATGCATCAAAAGTTTTATAATTTTTATACAAATGAACAGCAGGATGCGTTGGGTAGAGCCCTAAAGGCAAGTCAGGAACCCTCAAGTTCAGTTCCATTCCTGCTTCTGAAAGGCTGTGCATCAAGGTAACATGTTAAGCCCCTCTTGCCATAAACTTTCACATGAAAAGAATGAAGGGGATGACAAGGTTTCTTCTACGGTTGCTCTGACTTTTGGAGTTTAGCGTGTAAACTTTTCTGAGCCTGAGGCCGTGTCTGCATTATCAGGAACATGTATGGTAGAAAGAAGAAAATGTATACAATCAAGGAGATTTTCCTGATAAAATGAAATTTCATCCCAGTCAATTTGGCCAACAATCCTCAGCCAATACATCCTCCTAAAGTTAGAATTTAATCTGCAAAAATTGATAAGATGCTGTAACTCCATGACCTGTAAGAAGTGGGCCAGGCTTCTAACTAATTCAGCAAACTTATTTAGGCATCCCTTTCAAAACTATGTAAATCTCCATTCCTCAAGTTCTTTTTAAAATAGCTCCTCAGAATTCCCTGGCAGTCCAGTGGTTAGGACGCTGTGCACTTTCAGTGCTGAAGGCCCGGGTTCAATCCCTGGTCAGGGAACTAAGATCCCACAAGCTGTACAGCGTGCAAGAGGCGGCGGGGGGGAAAGCTCCTTAATCTACGTGCTGGCTCATTCATTAATAAGTTAAATAAAATATTGATAGGTACAAACAACGTCTTTTGAGAAATGCACTATAATATTCTAGGTCCACTTAGTGTTAAATGCATTTTCGGTTCTAGTCATCAAATAAATTAACCCATTTTTTAGGGTAATGATGCTTTGGCATGATGATGTTTGCTTTATTTTAAAGTTTTTCGAAGTATATACCTGTGTAACGTATTTCAAGAAGTCTATATGTTGCTCCCTAAATACATCAGCATAGCTCAGATGCCAGGCCACTGGTGTGATTCCCTCAGGGTATGGATTTGCTTTGTCTCATTCAAAGCTGCTTCTTTAGTGCGGGGAACTTGTCCTGGGAGCTTGATGTGGCAGCATTTAATTTGCAAATGGCATTAGTCTTGATTCTGTTACCCAGTATTGCTGGAGAAGGACTGAGGTACAGAATTGAAGCAAATTCCTCCTACATAAGGGGAAGGAGTTAGCTTAGCCTTATGACAATTCATACCCCTGCAGTGCTCAGTCATCTGTGAAAAGCATTCTTTTACTCGGTTATGAAGTGTACATTTATTATCTGATTCCCTGCTACTGACTCGCATAACTTGATTGCATGCCAGTGATTCAAGCACTTTGTAGTAGTAATAGGGAGAAGAAATGTTTTGCTTTTAATTTTGGACTCTTCACATTGGTTTCTGCTATATAGAATCAGAGCTGGCAGCCCCATTTCATGAAGTGAAGTGCACCAGGCCATGCTGGAATACAACATCTCATTAGAAACATGTGTTACCCTGGCTTCCTTAAGGCTTGATTTGAATTGCCATATGGTCACTGTGACAGACTGAGTGATCATTGAATATTGATGGGGCCTTGACTACAGAATCTACCATGCCACTGCCAATTGAGTGTCATTCTTTTTTTTTTTAATTTATTTATTTTTGGTTGCATTGGGTCTTTGTTGCTGTGCGCGGGCTTTCTCTAGTTGCGTCGGGCAGGGGCTACTCTTCGTTGCAGTGCACTGGCTTCTCATTGTGGTGGCTTCTCTTGTTGCAGAGCATGGGCTCTAGGCACGCGGGCTTCAGTAGTTGTGGCACACGGGCTCAGTAGTTGTGGCTCACGGGCTCTAGAGCGCAGGCTCAGTAGTTGTGGCTCAGGGGCTTAGTTGCTCTGAGGCATGTGGGATCTTCCCGGACCAGGGTTCAAACCCATGTCCCCTGCATTGGCAGGCAGATTCTTAACCACTGGGCCACCAGGGAAGTCCCTGAGTGTCATTCTAATGACACAATGTTCAAATGTATTTCCAGGCCAATCAATTTTGTCTCCTCATCTATAATCACATGGCTGTTTAAAATGTCAAGTATATGGTCTAGTTGAAGCTTCCTATCTTATCTGTCTTATTTCTGCGTACCACCCAATGTTGATTCATCATCCAAGCAAAAATGCTTGCAGTATCCTAATGACAAGTTTTCTCTCTTTCCTTTACATCTGTTATTAGAGGTATGAAGTACAGCTTAGATTGGCATCCCTAGTAACTAGCTCAATGCCTGGCACAAACTGTGTACTAGATAAGCGTGAGTTATGTTGAATTTATTTCTCTTTTCTACACCAATTGTTTTCATTTCCTCACTTCAAAATATACTTCAAATCAGATTTCTCTATTTATCCTCTCCCCATTCTCACATCTCTTTTCCTAGGTACTATCTGTATGGGCTGCAACTTTGGAAATGTTTTATTATTTTTTACTTGTTTCTGTATTCTGTGTTTCCAAATGCATTGCAAAGCTTTGCACATTGTACAATGGTCATTATTGTATAGTGCGCATGGCATAATGGTCATTCAATGTACTCTCTGATTGCATGATATACCAATGAAATAATATAACCTAAGCCTAACAAGATATCAAGCTAATGTTGGGGGTTTTATATCTTCTAACTAGAAAATGGAGTGACTTTTATTTTCTAAAGTCCATCTCCATTTCCTTTCTGATCGATTTTCAATCCATATGATACTCCCAATTCCCAGGTACTATTTTCTGAGGCTATGGACTTAGAGAAAATCATGCCTTACTGAACAGTTAATTTAATATGCCTAAAGCAGCACGATCAACTGTGGAATACACTGCTTTGTATTTAATTGTTTAATGAGTTTAGGGTTTTAATGCAGAGGAGCTGTGCTAGCAAGCAAACTTGAGGGAGAGTGCATGTCAGGCTTTTCTATTTGCTGGTTTCTACTCATTCCTCAGAATAGGGCATTTTCCTGTAATCATTACTGCAGGCTCAAAGCAGATCGGCATTCCATAGTTTACCTATTTCAAATTGCCAATTTATTATTAAGTTTGAAAACGTGCTCTGTGTTACTTTAAAAGTGAATCAGAATCTTTGATGTGCCAACATTTTTATGCTTTTGAAGTTGCTAGAAACTTGATAACATGCCATCTTCTGTAACTCTTAGCAGTCTGTATTTCTAGAGTACGGTGTGATATTGGCAAACACAGCCATTTAACATTCTAACACTTTGTAGCTGACTGAAAGAAGAGGATCAGATTTTGCAAGGAAGAACCCAGAAAACACATCACACATCAGAGGATAAACAAGGGCTAGCTGAAAGCATTCCACTAATTTTTAACGAAAAAGTTAGAAGCAAAACTACTGAACTGATCTTTCAAAGCAGATTTCTAGGTTAGAAGGTGCAAAGGATTAACACTGTGTGAAATACTAGAGAGAGTTCTTTTGTATGAATACAGTAGTTCAGAGCTCAAAATCCACTAATACGGATTTTGCAGAGAAAAATTTATTTGGGGAGATTTTTTATACTGTCAATTGTGTTCCTTTCTAGCATGTACATACATGCTGTCGGATCACCCCACAGACAGTGAAAAAGTCTCCTCCCAGACAAGCTATAGAAATGAGCACCAGCTAGGGGTGATATGAGGGTTTTAGCTCTGCTTGTAATCCAGGTAATAATTCTACATCTGCCAGTTTGCTAATATACGCATAGAAATCAAATCTTTAGACGTAAAGCCATAGCCGAAATGTTTTCTCATCCAAGAAATCAATAGCATTTTAAACAGTGGAGATAGAGAGACATAGAGAGAGGGAGAGAGGGCTAGTTAATAGCTGCTATAAGATAGTGAGATGGTACTTACACTCTTCCAAAGAGCCTGGCAGATATGAATGCTTCCTATTTCTGCTTCACTTATGAGAGACTATGTCCTTTTATCTTTGTTAATTTCCCTTGAATTTCCTTTGTATATTTTCTGACGCCTGTAGAAATTAATGCAGAAATGTTACCCACAATAAAACTAGCAAATAAAAAAATGCTGATATACAATAGCTATAACTATGTAGACAAAAATATAGCTGTTCACTTTTGCAATGATTAAATTAAAATCTCCTCTCAAGTTTTTACCCAGAGAAAAAATAAGGGATGACCTGCCTAGTTTTTCAAATTTATGGCATAAACAACAAATTGATTTATTTTTGCATAATTAATAGATAATTTTGGCATCACATAAACTGAATATTAAATCAAATGTAACATTTGGGCATCGCTGTGAACATAACACTGAATTCGGTATCTCCCTGTTGGGTTCAAAGTATAAACAGCAACAGCAATATTCTAATTCCTATTAGATTCTTATTATTCCTCTTATTATTATTATAAAGAAATTAACAATGGTATAAGAATGTTAAGTATCAGGAATATATCACCACATTGCTCTCTTGAGTGATATAAAAAGTCCTTGCATTGATTGTGAGAAGCCTAGAGGCCTGCAGTACCTTAATATCAAAGTTTTGAGAGAAGTAAGAAAGTTTTGTTATTAGATCCTTAATTAGATGATTTCAGACACGTGAGAATTAAAAGAATGTGTCAAGCTTAAATTTAAGCTTTGTCTATTTAGCGGAGAAAAAAAAAAAACACCCTTCAAAAATATTCACTACAGATCAATTCATTGATTAACTTATAATGTTTCTTGAGTTCCATTTTTTATTTATCTCATGGGTGGGAATCACTGCAATCTTGAGATGCCTCATTATGACTGTAGCAGCTGAGCACCTCTGGGTCCACTATGATTTTTTTCTTATTATTTTCAAACAGCCTCCCAGAAAAGAATAAAGAGAACCCAGTGAAATGCCTGGCAGATGGAAACACAGATGCAAAGCCAAGTCACAAAGGAGTCAAGATTTTAGTGGAGATGAATTGGGTTGTGCTCCTGGGGACAGAGATTAAACCACACCACCACAGTGCTGAGTGCCCAGACAAAGGAATCAGATTAATTTCAGGTCCACAGAGATGGAGGCAAAAACCAGAATCTGCCAGATAGGCAAAAAAATCAATAAAGAAATCAGATGTAAATTTAATATGCTAAATGTTCAAAATACTGAACTATGAAGTTTAAATTTGCTTCCATTAAAATACATAAAAAATATTCTGGTATCATTGTTCTCAAAGGAAAGTAAATGTTCAAAATATATTTGTTGAAATAAATTTTTTCCAATCATTCTCTATTACACCAATTGTGAAATGTCTTCCCTATTTATTTGTTCAATAATTTATAGGGGAAAATGACAAGAATTATAATATCAGTATCCCTACCAAGACTCTTTCAATCTCAAATTGAAACAAGTATTGATTTTTATCATTTAATAGTAACTGAACAATTTCTTTTCATGTGAAGAAACTTTCGTAAATTCTATTTTCTATGTTTTTCAGAAAATAATTCCAGAAGTAAAACTTACTTGAGGTATTTAATTCACGACTAGATGCATCATCTCTTGGCATTTCAACACAATGAAGTATATACTTAGTAGTAAGTGTTGATCCTACAATTTTTGAGAACCTATTTTAAACCATGAACAAAAAGTGGAGCCCTACAATGTTTTCATTTAGTTACATATGTGAAGCATTTAATGATCTCAAGCTAGAGGTGAAGAAAACTCTGGTTTCCTTAGAATAGTTTAAAATTCAATGTTAGTTATAAGTACAACATGAATAAATACAATTTCTGAATAAACATACTCATTCCAGATGCCTATCTCAGTACCTGCTATGATGTGATAGGTACCTACTGATGGTATGTGCTCAGAAAGTGCTTATTAAAAGTGAAATGATCTCCTAGAAGGAAGGCAACGATGGCAGAGATAGCAATTAGGTAAATACTATGTACAGAGATGCATGGTTTGTGGGCATCTTGGTTAAAAGGTCCAATTGGTAAAGCATCTCAGACAACTATCTGAAACTAGCAGTCGCTTTGTCAGCTCAAAAGAAAACAATACCCTACCTGTAGTTATGGAACTTTATGCTCATATGTGTAGTTGATATGAAACCTAAATGTTCTGCCCACCCTGTTGGTGTGAAGATATTTTAAGTATATTATGAACAAGAGAAAAAAATCATGTTTTGTTAGCAAAATTGCTTAGTATGTTAATTTGCTCAAAATTTGATGTTTGGTTTTATGCACTTTGTTGCTATTAAGATTCTTCTGTTTTTAGATAGATTTCAATAATTCAGTAATTTTAGAAGCATTGTTTTAGAAATAATAGTTGTCACAGTAAACATCCTGTTTTTCTACGTGCATTGTACAAATTTTTCATTCATTATACTCCTTGTGGTTGGTTGTATCTAATGCTAACTGTATTGTTTTGTTACATCAAACAAACATCTTTTGTGCGCCAGGAAAAAAAATCACTTTCTCTGTTAAGTGAGTGTATGTGTGTGTGTGTGTATGTGTGTGTGTGTGTGCCTGTAAAAGACAATTATCTAATTGTACATATAATTATCTGATAAGAATAATTAAAAGTTTATATACATGTATTATACTAAGTAATAGGGATGGCTTCCCAGGGACTTTTATTTAGTACTTATTTCTTCAACAAATTCTTACTGTAAATTCCCAGTTGCTGCCTTGCTAAAATATACTACTCAACTTATTAGAGGGGAAAAAAATCATTATTTATTCTTTGGCTGTGAGGTTATGATTGCTTCTTTTTCCAGGACTTAGAAGAACTGCTAGCTGGGCTAAATTGCTCTGAATAAATATCTTACATTGACTAAGGGATAAATAATTCTCTAAAATGTCTTAAATGCTATGAAACCACTTCAAGGGTCACATAGCATGTTGCACATTATACATGTACATCTCTTCTTCATTGATCTTTACTAAGATATAAATGGACCCCAGATGGAGAACAAAAGGTGCCTCCTTCACACATCCCTCTCGCATGGATTAAACCAAATCTCTCTCCCTGCCATGTTTTCAGGATTGGATGATTCACTTCTCTTTAATTTTATATAAAATAGAATTAAGCATGGAAAAAAGGGAATAAAAAATATAGAAAGAGATTCTGTGAGAAACAATACAAAATTGAAGTGAGTAATGTGGGAACCATAAGAGCTGTAGCAAATCAACACAAATATGTATTGATTCTATCAATGCAGACTGTTTTCAATTGTTTTGCAATACTTTTTTAAAAAGCCTTTATCAAATACAGCCATTCATGAAGTATTTTTAGGAGGAAGAGGCAGAAAGGAGAAGGGGTGTGGAAAAAGGTTCTCTTGTCTGTTCCACCAGCACACTTTCAGACGGATGGTGATTTTCCCCCCACATTCATTTAAATAATATGTTTGAAGCTGAAAGTGCTATCACAGGACAGACATTTGCCTTTGCATCTCCCACACAAATCTTGACAGTGGGGCCTTTTGGGGTCAACGTGGTGAAGTTTTACCGGGCAGGAGCATCTAGTCTGTTTACAATTTTCACACATAATATCCTCCACTCAGTAAGGGTGGAAAGCATTATCTAGTGTTTCCAAATCATCAGTGTACAAAGTAACTCTAGTTCATGCCTTATGTTTGCCTGCTTTAAAAACTTTATTATTAGACAACACAACTTGTCAAATCAAATCAAACTTATAGGAATCGTACATCTAACCACTTAAAAGTTTAGTATTAGTACAAAGGATACACGCAACTGTAAGAAACAGAAACATGAAATCTGAGTCTAAAGTGCTGGTCTTCTTCCTTCTCCCATTACCACTTGCTTTATTTAAAAATTAACGTGTGAGAGCCTAATAGATTCATCAGGGCATCGCTTGCACAAAGTGAACCCCTTTGGTTGGATCATCTCCTTCTAATATTCCATTAACCTAGATTGACTAGGTACATTCTGCTAAAAGCATTCCATAGATAAGGACTGTCTCACGACCACATACCATTAGTGGGCTGTCATGCACATCTTTGCAAGTGATTGACCACCTCATCTCTTTCTTTCTTTCCCAGGCATCCTTTATAAAGATGAAATAGGGCTTCCCTGGTGGCGCAGTGGTTAAGAATCCACCTGCCAATGCAGGGGACATGGGTTCAAGCCCTGGTCCGGGAAGATCCCACATGCCGCAGAGCAACTAAGCCTGAGTGCCACAACTACTGAGTCTGCGCTCTAGAGCCTGCGATCCACAACTACTGAAGCCCACGCACCTAGAACGCGTGCTCCGCAACAAGAGAAGCCACCACCGCAACAAGAGAAGCCCACGCACCACAACGAAGAGTAGCCCCCGCTCGCCTCACAGCAACAAAGACCCAAAGTAGCCAATAAATAAATAAATAAAATAAAATAAAATAAAATAAATTTATTTAAAAAAAAAAAGATGAAATAGACTGTAGGCCTTCTGCTAACCTTTTTCTTTCCAATGCTAAACTATCTCTTACTCCTTACAAGTTTGAAGTTTCCAATTTTTTCTTGCTGTAAAATAACTATACAGACATAACAATTTTGGAAATCACAGAAAATACTGGAAAATAAAAACTGATAAAGAATTCACAGTTCTACATCTGGGGATAACTGGTAATATATGCCCTCTAAAATTTGTGTGTGTGTGTAAATTTGCTTTTTACTTACTATTATATCATAAGCATTTTCTAACACATCAAATTTTCATTTCATGGTGTTACAACGTACGGATAGTCTTTCATCTACCACCATTTTCTCTGTCAAAATTTAGTTGGTTTCCAATATAACTTGTTTATGGAACATTTTGATATAACACTTGAATGAAGATTTTTGATCATATGTCTTTAGGGACATCTGATTTTTTTTGTTTAATAAATTCCTCTATGAAATATATACAGTGAATGGGTTTTAATTAAATATTATAGAATGTTCATATAAATTTACACCACCACAAGAATATGGGAGTGCCATTTCACTATGGCCATTTTAAAATTGTATATTTTTGGAAAATATCTGAACAGTATTAATAAACTATTTTCCATTTACTTGATTAACAGTATGGTAAAATATTTTAAATATACATATATATATTTTTTTAAATATATATTTTTAATCATCTGTTTATAGAGTGCGGATGATTATTTCACTCATGGACTTTCCTAAATGTTCCCTAAAGATGCTTCACCATTTTTTACTAATTTGAAGAAACACCTAATATTTAAGAATAAAATTAAAATTGTAAAATTGTAAATAAAATAAAATATATAATATTGTATCCCTTAAAATTAGTGCATTTTATAATAAAACTGCATGTTTACACATAAATTCATATAATTTAATTTAATGCATTTATATATCATAAAGTAATATATTTATGTAATAGTTATGGATATATTATATTTTATGTTATATAGCTTATAGGATTATATTTTAATGTAATATTAAATATATAGTATATTATGTATATATTGGTAGATTTACAGTATATATTTCATAGTTTATGAGTATTATTAATTTTATATGATATACACTACATAAAACATATTGCTTTGAAAAATTTTGCAAATATTTGTCTGCTTCTTCAGTTGCTGTTTAATTGATTCATGGTTTTTTTTGTATACCACATTTTCAATTTTTATATATTTAAACATATCATTTTATACCTCCATTGAATTTATTCTTTAAAATCATTCCAACCCAAATAGCTTATAAACATTATAACTTTCTTTGAGTTATATCATTGATTCAGTTTTCATAATGCTACTAATTCTTTGGAAATAATTTTACTGATGTTAGCTAGAGAACATTGTCCCCAAATCATTATAATATAATCATTAATCAAGTTGCTATTACAGCACTATTTATAAGACGTTGACCCTCACTACTATAAAATCTTCTCTTATTATATACTTGTGTTTGTTCCTGGGATTTTTTTCTTATTCCATTTCACTCTCTGTGCTGCAGCTCTGCAGTATGGATAGTTGTTGCTTAATAAAATAGTTAATATCTAGTATTAAAAATTGTGATTACTTTTTAAAAAATTTCCTGAGATATTTATAACTTTTTGTTTCTCAAGAAATTTAAAATGAATTTCTATTCTAAATTGGTCATTTTTTCCCTACTCCCACCACCATTAAAATTTTGTTTGAACTTCCATTAAATTTCTGAATTGGAGGTGAAAAATTACAAATAGAAAACAATATCGATTGACTCTAATTGGGTTCTGATCTCATCTTGAACGTAAATTTGAAATCATAAGTTGTTTTCCCAAAGCAAGTTAAAGAGACTTCTTCTAACTCTCATTTGTAAACTAGGGGAAAGGGAGGAGTTAGGACTAATTTTTTATAAAGGTCTGCATTCTAGATCCAAACTCCTCTCCTTCCTGTGTGAGAGGAGGAATGAACAAGAAAGAGTCTCTTAAGAGATTTCCAGGTTGATAGTGTGTGTGTGTGCGTGGGTGTGTGTGTGTGAGAGAGAGAGAGAGAAAGAGAGAGAGGCAGAGACAGAGAGAGAGAGAGACAGAGAAAGGAAGGGAGATAGACATTCAGGAGGAAATATTTAGCTCTAGCTGATGTGGTGGGTATGCTTTTTTCCATATGATTATATCAAAAAGGGTACTGGATCCCAAAAGAGACCCTTGCGTTGGGTCCCTTTTTCAGGTAGAGACCCAACGCAAGGATGAAAAGGTCATATACATGACTGTGTCTTTCTCAAGGGAACAGTGGAAGTGTCACTGTGTTCACCTTCACACCAACCAACATCCTGTTTTGCTGAACAGTCATGAGTTCTTGAAACATGTTTCCATCCCCAGAACCTCTGTTACTTGTCCTCAGAGTGTGCCCATCTCCCCAAAGCCTATAAAAATCCTCCCCTGCTTAATTGTTTCAAAACAGTTTCTTTTAGAGCCTCTCTTCTCTATCCACGGGTTAATGAAGATAAACCTTCCTTTCCCTCAGGTTTCCTTGTTTGAAACAACTCTTCAAACATTTTTGTACCTTAATTATTTCATAATAAATAGATATAACTTTTTAACTAAAAGAGCCCATTAACAGTTCCTTCAGGTGCAGAGCGCAGTTCTTTTTTTTTTTTTTGGTGGAGGGTGGTGTTAATCAGGAATTGATTATAATTCCCTCCTCCTCGCTTGCCCTCGCATTTTCCAGAAGCTCTTCCTCTTCTCTTGTCCAGATATCCATCTTGTTTTCCCCCACAGCAAACCATCACAACCTTCTCCAGATTTGATTTCAAGCCCTGGAAATTGATTTATGACCATGATCTGAAGGCTGAGATACTCTCCCTTAGGCTTGGACTTAGATGCTGTGGAAGGCTACAAGTTCAGATCTCTTTCCTAAGGAGGTAGATTCCTCTTTAAGGTTTTCCTATTCACCCTGACCAGACATTTGCTGTGGTGTATAGGGCAGAAGAGTAATGCAGAAGAGACACTGGGACACCAATTTCTTCAGTCTGGCACTGTAGGAGTGGGGAAAATGTGTAATCCTTAATGATTTAAGTGTCTGCAATAGAATGTTACTGACTGTACCAGCATGCAAGGAGAAACTGCATTAATGCCCATGCAATGTCCACCCTGTCACTAGATTTAGTTCTAAAACCATTTTCTACAGGGCTGTTACTGTATTTTATTGTTGAATACTTTCAGCTCTGGATGAAACATATTGAAGTGTGAAATGGTCAATTATAACTGGATAAACAAAATTGCTTGGATAAAATATTGTTAAACTGTGTGGCTGGCTGTGTTCATTTCTAAACTGTGTTTAGTGTTCATTTCTCTTTATCTCAGGACGGGGTGTAGAGGGAGTGGATGATTTGGAGTTTTAGGAAGATAATTCTGTGAACAAATGCACAGTTACCAAGACCAAGAGACCTCATAAGTCAATTTCATGCTGAGTTGTTTAAACCATTTTCACATCAAGCATTGCATAACTTCCCTACTTTGCAAATACCTTCCAAAGTTTGAATTTCTGTGAGGTAGACCATGCATGATTTATTCTCCCTGTAATTACTTTGGGGAATTAATTTGATCTGTGGAAATACTCTCAAATATTGATACTGATAAAAATAGAATCAGGAGAGAATATGAAGAATATAATTTTAAATGTCTTTCAATACTAGCCCTGAACCTTGAAATACACATCACAAGTTGATGCATACCCTGTGTTTGCTGAAATATCACTTATGAAACCTATGGTTCCTGCATTGACTGAGGGCTTCGTTAGGTATCTTTTTTGAGATTCTCTAGCTGACAGCAGTATTAAGCGCCTTTCTAATATTGTATTAGAAATATTTCTGGAGTATTTATTCCTTTTAGGTCACAGCAGATATGCATTTCTAGGTGTAGGCTGGTATTTTGGGGATAATGGTTCTGCGATTAGAATTTTATCTGGGGCTAATTTTACCCAAGATTGGGAAGCAAATGAACTTTCTCCTCCTAAGTCTCCTATTCATTCCTCAAGTGTTATTCTGTCATCCTTCAGGTACCCTCAGTTAGTAATCTTTGTGGAGTTGTGTGGAGTTCAATGCACAGAAAATCTAAGAATATAAAAACTTGATGTAGGGACTTCCCTGGTGGCACAGTGGTTAAGAATCTGCCTGCCAATGCAGGGGACACGGGTTCGATCCCTGGTGCGGGAAGATCCCACATGCCGCACAGCAACTAAGCCTGTGCACCACAACTACTGAGCCTGTGCTCTAGAGCCCGTGAGCCACAACTACTGAGCCCACGTGCCACAACTACTGAAGCCCACGTGCCTAGAGCCCGTGCTCTGCAACAAGAGAAACCACCGCAATGAGAAGCCAGCGCACCGCAACGAAGAGTAGCTCCCACTCGCCGCAACTAGAGAAAGCCCATGCACAGCAACAAAGACCCAATGCAACCAAGATAAATAAGTAAATAAATAAATAAATTTATTAAAAAGAAAACCAATGTGAACCATGACTATCATTTCTTTGATGTTTCAAAAGAGATTTATGAGCAAGCAGCAATAGCAAAGAGAAATTCCCTTCCCAATTTGTTGTCTGGTATGCCTAACCTCCAAAGACCCAGATCTATGACCATGGTTGGAAGAGATACAGTGAAGACTGTCGTGGTACATAGGTAAAGATAAGAAACAGAGGAAGGAAGAAAGAGGAGGGGAAAGGAAGAGAGAAAGAGAGAGCCACAGAGAGAGACAGAAGCAGAGACAAAGACAGAACGATAAGAAAGAGCAATAGAGAGAGTAACTAGTGTTGGAGCTGCTTGAAGAGATGAAGCAGAAAAGATGTTAGTCAACAGTCATTCTCATGGCCTTTAGCTCACTGCCCATCACTTAGAATCAGATTAACATCCTCTTCAGATGAAGCCTGGAGTAGGATGGGAAAAACCCTACATATCCTTGCTTTTTCTTAGCTGTCAAGAAAGCCCTGCTGATAATTAATCAGATGCTAAGATGATAAGAAGTTAGTCTCAGGGGCTCTGTGTTTAAATATGGTGACTGTTTCCTTAGAAATGGAAAAATAGAGTTACCATATGACCCAGCAATCTGACTCCTGGGCATATAATTGAAGAAAACTATAATTCAGAAAGATACATGTACCTCAATGTACATAGCAGCACTATTTACAATAGCCAAGACATGGAAGCAACCTAAGTGTCCATCAGCAGAGGAATGGATAAAGAAGATGTGGTACATATATACAATGGAATACTACTCAGCCATAAAAAAGAATGAAATAATGCCATTTACAGCAACATGGATGGACCTAGAGATTATCATGCTAAGTGAAGTAAATCAGACAGAGAAAGACATATATCGTATCACTTATATGTGGAATCTAAAAAATGATACAAATGAACTTATTTACAAAACAGGAACAGACCCACAGACATAGAAAACAGACTTATGGTTACTGAAGGGGAAGCGGGGGGAGGGATAAAATAGATAACCAACAAGGACCTACTGTATAGCACAGGGAACTATACCCTATACTCCATATCTTATAATAGCCTATAATGGAAAAGAATCAAAGAATCTAAAAAGTATATATATATATATATATATATATATATATATATATATGTATATGTATGTAAACTGAATCACACTGCTGTACACCTGAAACTAACACAACATGGTAAATCAACTATATTTCAATAAAATTTTTAAAAAAATAAATAAATATGGTTACTGTTAAGTACACTAAAAAACTTTGATGAAATAGCCTAATATTGGCAAAAATATTTCATTTTTTTTAAAAACAAATTACATTAGGTTAAAAATAAAATCTAGTTTTGAAGTTTTATGTCATTATTCACCTGGGATCATTTCTAATATGCAGCCAGTATATTCTAATTCCATTAACTTGTCACCAAGAAATAACTTGCAGAATTATTTCTGCAAATATTGTGGGCCATTATGTGCATGCACATGTGTATTGTACATGTGCATGTAAGCAAATAGGATTTGGAAAAGAGAAAAAGAACATCTTGTCACTTTCTTTTTATACATTTGTTTACCCAGGGATAAAGAAAATATGAAAGACTGACTTCCTTGAAAGTCTGAAACTGTCTCCCTGGAAATTATCTTTTCATTTTAAATAGTTGCTTATGCATTGGTGACATAACTTTTCCTCAGCCCAGAAAAAAATCAAATATGTTGAAATATAAAAAGACTAAAACTTGTTTTACAAAAGTTAGAAAATTTTATTTAAAAACCTAAGTTTTAAGAGTTAAATCAGTAATTTTAAAAAAAGTAAAGTAAATCGTTAATTTCAGTGTGTCTTTTTTCCTTTTTCCGCCTCCCTGTTTCTGGAAATAAGCATACTATTTACTATTCTTCAACTATAAGCAAATTTGCTATATTTAATAAACCACAAAACTTGAATTTTAACAACTCTATGTTGAACACAAAGATATTAATTTTGTGCAACCATAAAGTTAACTTTGCATCGATTCAAGACAGTCTGGTGTAACAATTTTATGGAAATCTTAAAATTGAAAAATTGTATTATCAAACTCCATGGGGGTTCTAGTTCAGCAGAAAGATATTTTCCTGACAGATAAATGAACCACTTTGGATAATGTACATCTCTGAACCAATTAGTTTGACCAAGGGATTAGAAATGTTAATGAATGTCCAGCTCTGAATCTATGGGTAGAAATATTAAACTCATATGCCATGGGACAAAGCGTGGGAAGGAAGGTTTAATCAAAGAAAAACATGTGTGTTATTATCAGAATAAGGTACAATGTATAATAGATAGCAAATATAGCAAATATTCTAACAAATGAATTAATAAAATCTTTTTCCTTCCTCATCTGTTTGCCCTTGCTTAAAATCAGCAAAAAAACAAAAACAAAAACAACAAATGAACAAACAAAAACAACAAAACCAAAAACCACACACACACACACACACACACACACAAACCCTCACATTTCTTTATTTGTCGGGGTGTGAGGGTGAGGAAAGCTTTCCAAAAAAATCACAGCAACACATGTCTAAACCTCGCTCTGAGATACAGTACCAAATATATAAGCAATCAGTGGAAAGCCAGAACATCTGAAGAGTGACCAAAAATGAATGAATGTCCAAACCTTCTTTTAACATTTCTATTACATTAGCTGCCTTTAATTTTACTCTTCCTCAGTGTGAGATGATAAATATTTGTCAACAAGTTGCCATGTATTTCTACCTCTAAAGACATGTCATTCATCAATCTACTGCTTATGCTCCAACTGAAGAGAGATCTACACACTAAGAAAAAGATAATTTATCATAAAAGTAAAGAATGGAGATAGTTCAAAGTAAGACTTGAGGTCCAACGACTAAGGACTGTGTTCATTAAATGTCTTTGAATAGCTTTTGTTGACCAAAGACTAGTGTGCCAACAGTTTTAATATTGAGGACAGTTAATTGGCAAAATATTTGGGGATACATACCTGAGTGTCCTGAGCAAAAATATAAACTTTGTTTCATAAGAGAGAGGTTAAGAGTAGTTAAATTAGGTAAATTATTTTTTAATTTATCATTCTTTCTTTTTCAACCATTCAGTGCCTTTCCGTCTGATTTTGCAAGACTTTTCTAATTTTTATTGTCCTTTTAATTACAATTAACATGTGTCCTCTACTTTTATGTTCTGGCTTCCAGCTAGGTGATAAGTGAATAGAGCTATCCATATGAATAATATCCAGAACAAGAATCCAGAAGAAGTTGATGAAATGAAATGGAAATAGTAGGGCAGAGATAAATGAAGTCAAGAATAAGAAGACAACAGAAATAATCAATAAACCCAAGGCTGATTCCTTATAAAGAATAACAAAACGGTTAAACTCCAAGCATGTCTGAATTTAAGCATAAGTGAGCAGATGCAATTAACATGTTCTATGAACAAATGGGGATCTAACTACAGTACAGAAGATGCTGATGTAAGACAAGATTGGAAACACATCATTCCAGTAAATTTTACAATTTACTTAAATTGCTTACATTTATATGTAACAACATAAATGGCCAATATTGACTCCACTCATACCACTCCACCCCACCAACTATCTGGTTT
This sequence comes from Balaenoptera musculus, assembly GCF_009873245.2. Taxonomy (NCBI): domain Eukaryota; kingdom Metazoa; phylum Chordata; class Mammalia; order Artiodactyla; family Balaenopteridae; genus Balaenoptera; species Balaenoptera musculus. The sequence continues at coordinate 77,467,432 of NC_045800.1, read as the reverse complement.
GAATGAGACTGATGGATTTCCAAGGATATAGAAACTTCAGTGCTAAAACTGGGAAAGTTAAGGGGAAAACTAGGGTGAATTGTGCATCTTAAGTCGGAAGGAGAAGGATAATTGTATATATCACTATCTGTTTAAGTAAATGAGTAGTCTAAAAATTCACACTTCACCAAAAGTACCAGGCCTATAAGGATAGCTATAGAGATAGCTGAATTTTACCAGACCTTTAAGGAACAGTTAGCCCTAATTTGACATTTTTTTTTTTCTTTTTTTTGCTGTGCCGCGTAGCATGTGGGATCTTAGCTCCCCGACCAGGGATTGAACCTGCGCCCCCTACATTGGAAGTGCTGAGTCTTAACCACTGGACTGCCAGGGAAGTCCCCTGATATAATTTTTTAAGAAACAGGAAAATAGGGAATTCTGCTAACTCATCTTTTAAGTATATAGTTTAACATATATAACAAACCTGGAAAATGACAGTATAAGAAATCACTAGACAAATTTCACTTTGAACATAAATGCAAAAGTCCTAATGACATATTATCTTGCTGAAAATACAATGTATATAAAATATGTGTATAACCATGCAAGATGAATTCCAAGTGTGCAAAAGTTACATCAGGCATTATATCAATATTATTTGGTACATAAACAGATTAAATGAAAGAAATAATTAAAAGATGAAAGAATAATAAAAATAATTTATATCTTATCAGATTAGCCAGTATTTAAAAGTCTGACGATAACAAGCTTCGGCCAGGATGTTGAAAAGAGCTACTGTAACTTGCTGGTAGAAAGATAAATTGGTAAAACTTCTTGGACTCAATTTTATAATACCTTCCTTTGATTCAGGAACTCCATTTCTATGCACAACCAAGGAGATATGCTTAAGAATGTTCAAAATAAAACTATGTGTAATAGCAATATTTGAAAAAAGTCTGAAAATACATTAATAAGAGATAGATAAAATGTGACATAATGATACAAGAGACTATGTGATAATTAATATGAATGAACTAGATGTACGTGTATAAACAAGAATAAACCTCTGGAACAACTGAAATGATAAAAAAAAATTGCTGAGTGATTCAAACTGTAGAATGACATTAATATTAAGGGTAAAAGTAGGCACACCTGTTCTAAGATTTCATGGAGGCATACATACGCAGTCTTGTACAAAAGCATGGTTAGAAAGGATCTATACTAATCTCGGGATATTGATTACCTTAGAGAGAATGAAGGGCTGGGTGGGTATGAGCAAAACTGGCTTTAACTGTTTGAAATGTTTTACCTCTTAAATGACATCTGAAGCAAATGAAACAAAACGTTACTATCATATTTTAATTCTGGGTTTAGGTCACTGATAAACATCATCTTATTCTATGGATTTTGTGATTATCAAAAGTAGTTCATAATAAAAAGTATTAAAAAAACACAAAGTAGTCTCAAACCTACATAGTAACTTATATGCACCTTTGAAATGAAATAAATTATACTGCCACCACTAAGCGTATTATAGCTAAAGGATTCAGGAAATCATTCCCTACTGACTCCCAAACTCCTAGATTTTTTTCCTGGCCTCCATTAAAATATCATATCCAGCTGCTTCCTGAACACCTAAACTTTAACAACCCCACGAATAATTTTCCTCCTCCAAAGAATATCACTGTTCAGTCGTCCTATGCGTCCTTCTCAGTCCTTTCAGCTCCTCATTTTTATTCTTCTCATCCTCCCAAATACCCAAATACTTGTGAACTACTTAATTTCTCTTCAAAAACTATCTCCAGTACCTAGTATTTTGTCTTTATCCTTACTGCCAATAAATTAGGCACTACACATTTTACACATGAATGTTTATTTTATATATATATATATATTCCAATTTACCTTTTAAAGATAAAATTATCATTATCATTGTTATAAAAATAACAAGTATTCACTATATATTTTTAAAATTAAGCTATATAAGAAGGTGCAAAGAAGAAAGCAAACCCCTCCTCCCCAATCCTCAAAATTCTCCTTGCATTAGTTTCTACTGTACAGCAAAATGAATCAGTCACACACATACATACATCCCCTCCTCTTTGGATTTCCCTCCCATTTAGGTCACCACAGTGCATTAAGTAGAGTTCCCTGTGCTATACAGTATGTTCTCATTAGTCGTCTATTTGATACATAGTATCAATAAAGCAACTATACTCCAATAAAAATTAATTTAAAAAATAAAATAAAATAAAATGTAAAAAAAATTCTCCTTGCAGAAACATTTTAAGCTTTTATTTGACATAATTATTAATATATTTCTAAATATATATATACACATATATAGAGAGAGAGCGCTATCTATCATCTATCCATCTATTATGATAGATAGTAGGACCATACTACTACAACACAATTTTAGTAATGTATGGATACCTTTTACTCAATTTTAACAAAAAAAAAAAATGACCTATAGCAAAAATCTGGGAGTTTTTAAATTTCAGAAAAAAATTGTCAAAAGAGATTATTTTCCAACAACTATATTTTTGGAACTATTAATGAGGAAATTATGAAATCACTAAGAATATGAACTCCTTAGGTGTTTTTAACTGCAACTTTAAACAACATCTATTAATTCCTGTTTTCTCATTCGCCCATATCTCTATGTTATTACATATGTAGTTGGTTTAAAATTTTTAGGGTTTACAATATGTATTCTTTGTTTTATAATATAATTTTATCACTTTTAAAGTTTATATTAAATTTTTTTTAACATCTTTATTGGAGTATAATTGCTTTACAATGGTGTGTTAGTTTCAGCTATACATATACATATGTCCCCATATCTCTTCCCTCTTGCGTCTCCCTCCCACTCTCCCTACCAGACCCCTCTAGCTGGTCAAAAAGCACCGAGCTGATCTCCCTGTGCTATGCGGCTGCTTCCCACTAGCTATCTATTTTACATTTGGTAGTATTTATAAGTCCATGCCACTCTCTCACTTCGTCCCAGCTTACCCTTCCTATATTTAAATTGATTCTATGTTTACCACAAATGAGCATTCTCCACTTCTGAGTTTTTTTACTTGCTGTTATTGCTTTTTGGATGGCATTTCACTGTTTAGAAGTGTTTTCTTCTTTGAGTTTGTTCTTATCTGTATGATATTTTCCAAATTATATTCTTTAAAATGCCAGTAATTTGTCTTTTAATTTAAAGCTAAATAACTTTTACAATATACCTCATGTGCTGTATGAATGCAATATTCCCTTAAATAATTAAAACATTAGAGAGATTTTTGATGTCTCCTTTTGAACATTAAATATAACCATTATCCCCTCTTCCTTTATTTATAATCAGCCTGTATGATATATTTATTACATATACTTTACTTTTATACTATTGTGTATATTCTTTAAGTTTATAGAAGTATACACATAGTATTGGTTTCTGATTATGTTTGTCTGTCTTTTTAAACTTTACATGCATGTGATCACACTATACCTATCCCTCTAATGATTTTTTTTAATCATCAACTTGTGTTTTGAGCTCAGTTTATGACTGATGCCATATATATCATATATGTTGAACCATATAGTACTGGTTCCATACCTGTAATGGTTATCTGGGCTGTTTATTCTGTTTCTCTATTATAAACAATGTTACAATAAACATAGTTCAATGTATAACTTAAGTTTCTCTGTGAGCCTTTCTTTATAAGTTAATATAGTACTGCTGAATCACAGGAACTACACATTTTAACTTGTACTACATATTGTCAAATTGCCTGCAACTTAGTTTACTGTTTACTACCCAAATACAAAACTCTGTGAAGCTTCTTCCTGACAATCTTGAAACACTTGAGGTTACCAGACATTAAAATTTTTGCCAAACTAATTTATAAAGATTTTTCTTTAAACCATAATATTGATCACTTACATTTTAATACTTTTCTAATCTATTTGTTCTACTCTCTTCTCCATAAATATACTATGTATGTATTTGACCTCCTTTGTCTTGTATATTTTCTTCTAATTACTTTTTAATCTTTTTTTTTCCATTGTGTCTGTGTAGTTTCCTGAAGCCTGTCTACCATTGCCAGATTAACAGTGTTCTCTCTATTTTGTTGCTTTAAATATGTTTGATCTCTGCAATGTTTTTATTTTGTCTTTCAGTGTTATCCTGAGCTTTCCCAAGATTTAAAAAATCTTCTTGGATTGCTTTATAACTTCTTCTCTAAAGCCTTATATTTCTTCCTTCAAACTTTTTTCTTTCTGTTTTTAAAAAGATTCAGTTTGTTGTTTGCACAAGTTTTGAAATTATGGAGAACTATCTGTTGAGACCATTCCCTCCACTTTGATTAAATTATGTATAGTTTCTCCACTAGTTCCTTTCTTAGTAACGTTAATCTTGGAACAGGATAGGTCTTTCTAAGTTCTGGGTTGAGGAGTAGGCGGGGAGTAACCTGCGGCAGGCCCCAGCCCTGAATCCAATTACCCATCCCCACCCTTGCTGAGATCTCTCTCTTAGCTGATGTTCTTTGAGTGCCAGTCATACTTTCTTTCACATTTGAACTTCCAGGGTAGTTCCCAGAATCCCCTAAGTATGACAATTTTTGCTTTATTATCCATCCTTTAGTCTGTCTCTTTAGATTGTAGAAGATTATTTTTTTTTAATGTTGCAATATGATTACTAAATGCCCTTAGACTTTAGTGTTGAACAGACTGTACCTCACATCTTCCAGAGCCTGTGCGTGTTCCTCTTTTAATAATCAAAGGGATGTTGACAGGGTTTTAAGAATTATCTCTTTCTTCTTAGGCAAATCTGCTTTTGCCTAGAGTCTGAGGTCTATTGTGAGTCTCAGCCTCTTGCTTCATTTTGGTTCAGAGATGACAGCTTTTGGGGGAAATGCTTCATAGTTGATGGTTTCAAGTTGTATCTTCAGCTTTGTTTCATTGAAGATGGAATTAGCCTCTATTTTTCATTAGTTTTGCTGTTTTCCGTGGCTTTTTAAGGAAGAGAAGGCTCAAAATAAACAAACAAATATATAAATTTAATAAATAAAGGAACATATGTTTTCTTGTGGGGAATATGCAAATCATTATCTTCATAAGATATAATAAATGTTATTTAAAAAGTCCATTCGTTATAAATCCCAGAACCACAAAGAACAGTGGAGAAAAAACTTTCAGTGGTCAGTTGTAGTTTGTCATCAAAATTCTGGATTTAGATGTGCCCCTCAGGTAAACTGGCCAAAACCTGGAAGGCTCTGGGCAAACAGAAGCCCCTGGTATCAAGAGTCAGTGAGAAAAGGGATATGGTTACAAGAAAAGGAACCAATAAGTACATGCAGGTGATGTCATAATCATGCTTCATCCAGCCCAACTATGGTTTTAGGTGTATTTTTTACCCTGGTATATATGTGCTATATGAACTTATGTAAGTTGAAAATTTGTTGTTTTTATTATTTGTGAGTAATACAGAAGGTCAATGACCATAGTAACTTGTAATGTTCCTGAGTCAAGATTTAAACCAAAGTGACTGGGCATTGGATTGAGACACTTAGAGAGTGACTTAAGAAAAATCCAGATAGATATCCAGCATTCTCAGTTTAGGATTGTCACCATTTTCCTTCATTATCTTGTAAGCATTAATTCTTCTGAAATGATATTGGGACAGTAGTCAAGAAAAAGAAAAAAATTTAAGAAAGGAGTGACTCTTAACTAGGACAAAGGGGCACTGGATAAGTTGAAAATAGGATGTACAGTGGTGATTCAGATCTGTTTGGTGTATTAAACCAATGTATGCTACAGAATGAAAGAACAAAATTGTTTTTTAAATCCAAACAACTATAATCAGAGCAAAGTTTGTGGAAAGTTAAATAATATATTTGCTTTTGGTATTAGGCTACATGCAGGAAACAGAAGACTACTGACAGAAATGTAACTGCACAGAAGTGACTAATATAGAGAAAGTCCTTTGGAGATATTCTGGGACAAAGGTCCAAATTACGTCTACTTCTATGTCAAACTATGTTATGTGGGATGTCTTTGTCCTCAATGAATCCATTTGTGACAACGAATATAAGAATGATACCAAATTTGTAGGTAGACAATAGTTATTGTCTTATCTTGAGCTGGAATGAAAATAGCTGCAGTCAAAAGAATGGTAGTAATATTGACTCTTAGAGTGTTTGGTTCAGTGGAAGGGGATAGAATATGACTTCTGAAAATCAGAAGTTCACTCTACTCTTCTCCACTAAATTGAAATGTACACCCTGTTATAAAGCAGAAACTAACACACCACTGCAAAGCAATTATACTCCAATAAAGATGTTAAAAAAAATGGAAAGAAAACAAACAAAAAGACTGATTAAAAAAAAAAAAGAAATGTACACCCTGAATGCTGTTCACAATGCAAAATTATATCCTGGGGGAACAAACTAATGCTGTGAAAAGGGGGATGACACATTATGAATTGAAATACTCAGAAGTCACTGCAATCTTATTTATTCCCTCCACTTATTTCACAGAAAATAAGCCGAGCAACTCTCCCTATGGAAGCTTAAATTCAGTGATGATTAAATCACATGAACTAGAAAAGTAAATCAAATCCTTTTCCAGTCAGAGCAAAACCATCCTCAGTTAAAAGAAAAATCACCTACTACATTAATAGTGAGATATTTTAGACCCAATGCAAAACCCTAAATTATTCGCAAGTATGACAACTTCTAAATATGAAATTAAGAGCTAATAAATTTCTAAGTGATGTGGTTTTTCTCTAACTTAACTTTTGCTATTTACTTTTTTTTTTTTTTTTCTCTTTTTTTTTTTAGTATTTATTTATTTATTTATTTATGGGTGTGTTGGGTCTTCGTTTCTGTGCGAGGGCTTTCTCTAGTTGTGGCAAGCAGCAAGCGGGGACCACTCTTCATCGCGGTGCGCGGTCCTCTCACTATCGCGGCCTCTCCTTGCGGAGCACAGGCTCCAGACGCGCAGGCTCAGTAATTGTGGCTCACGGGCCCAGCTGCTCCGCGGCACGTGGGATCTTCCCAAACCAGGGCTCGAACCCGGGTGCCCCTGCATGGGCAGGCAGACGCTCAACCACTGCGCCACCAGGGAAGCCCCATTTACTTTTTAATTAACATGATTCCTTGTTAATTTCCTTTTTCTTAAAAAAAAAGGTTACATTACAAACTCTTTTATTCTAGTTCTCAACATAAGGAAAGTTTTAATCTATAGCAATAACAGTTTAAAGAAAATGTTTCACTTTTAAAAACTTGTTTATTGTTCTGGTCTCTCAGACTCTCTTATTCCTTGAAATGTAATCACTGGTATTTGCTTTCTTTTTCTGTTTTTTTCCCCCATTGCTATAAAAACCTTGTAATGCATTAAAATCATTTTAATGTAACTTTTTAGTAAAAAAACACAAAAATTAAAACAATGCCAAAAACATATATAGAAATAGAAGCTCCAGAATTTCATTTCTTTTCTCTTTTCAAGCATGCTTGAAAAGAGTTTACATAAAATGAGTTTTGAGGGATGAATTACTACCAGAATTCAGTATACTGTTTTTCACTTAACATAAAATTGAATAACAGTAAAGCACATGCAATATGGCTTTCCCTATTATCTCTTTTGTCTTAATTATTAATGTGATTCTTTATTTGAGTATACAGTTTGTTACTAAAACTCTTCTTTCCCCTGTTTACTCCATGCAATTGGGTATAATTAATAAATAATGTGAGGAAATTACTCTTTAATGTTGTTTTAAAAAAAAAACTTAAAAAATTGAGTAACTAAAATGCATAAAATAAATAGCTTCTTTCACTCTTTAACCCAATACTACATAATCTAAGAACAGTTTCTCAATGAGAGATAATGACTTCTTAATTTTTAAACAAAGGTTCTTGAAATCTCTTTACGTGTCAAATTTTAAAAATAAATAATATTTAAAAATAGAACATTCCATCCAAAAGCAACAGAATATACATTCTTTTTAAATGAACATGGACCATTCTCCAGGATATATCACATGCTAGGTCATAAAATATTGTGTCAGTGAATTTAAGAAGATTGAAATAATATCAAGCGTCTTTTCTGACTATAATGTATGAGACCAGATCAACTACAAGAAAAAAACTTGAAAAAACCCCTCACAAACATGTGAAGGATAAAGAATATGCTACTAAACAATCAGTGGGTCACTGAGGAAGTCAAAGAGGAAAGCAAACAATACCTAGAGACAAATGAAAACAAAAACACAATGATACAAAATCTATGGGACACAGCAAAAGCAGTTCTAAGAGGGAAGTTTATAATACCTTTGTACCTCAAGAAACAGGAAAAATCTCAAATAAATAGCCTAATCTTATACCTCAAGGAATTAGAAAAAGAAGAACAAACAAAACCCAAAGTTAGTTGAAGGAAATAAGTCATAAAGAGTCAGAGGAGAAATCAATGAAATACAGACTATAAAAGCAATTGAGCAGAACATTATAAATCAGCTATACGTCAATAAAAAAATACACTAAATTTTAAAAAGCAATAGAAAAGACAATGAAGGTTAAGAGTAGGTTCTTTGAAAAGATAAACAAAATTGCTAAATCTTTAGTCAGACTATCAAGAAAAAAAGACGGAGGGCCCAAAACAATAAAATCAGAAATGAAAAAGGAGAAGTTATAACTGACATCATGGAAATACAGAGTATCATGAGTGATTACTACGAACAATTATACGCCATTAAAATGGACAACCTAGAAGAAATGAACAAATTACTAGACATGCACACTCTCTCAAGACTGAACTAGGAAAAAATAGAAAATATAAACAGACCAATTACCTGTAATGAAATTGAATTAGTAATAAAAAAATACCCCCAACCAAAAAAATTCAAACACCAGACAGCTTCACAGGTGAATTCTACCAAACTTTAGAGAAGAATTAACACCTATTTTTCTCAAACTATTCAAAAAAAAAAAAATCGCAGAGGAAGGAACCCTTCCAAATTCATTCTACATGGCCAGCATCACTCTGATACCAAAACCAGATAAAGATATCACACACAAAAAGAAAATTACAGGCCAGTATCAATGCATTGATTTACATAAGATAAGAAAGAACAGTGCATTTAGAAACTGTAAAGATATTGGTTGTGACTGGATCATTGAGGGAGGGGATTAGATGTTGGTGTTAAAACTAGAGGCATAAGCAGGGCCCAGATTATCCAAGTTCTTACAAACCATATTCAATAAATTGGGGCTATTCCTAAGAGAAACGGGGCAGTTATTGAATGAAGTTTTAAACAGAACGGACATGATCCAATTTTCATTTTAGAAAGATCATCCTGCTTGCACCAAGAGAATGACAAGACAGGAAGTAGCAAGTACACCTGGGGAGAGCGGACAGGGATGTCTTAGCAATCCAGGTGAGATATAATGCAGGTGGACGTAAATAGTAATGCACTGCTGTAACACCTAGAAAGTAGAACTGACAGCAATTCATGAGAGGAGTCTACATTTAAGGTTTACAGACTCACTAGCAGGATATTATAGACATGGCAATTAACAAATTCCCAAGGTTAGGTAATTTGTCATAATTCAACTTCTGATTGCTGGCATCTAAAATGAAACCTATACATTAAAGGTATTCTAAAATACCTAAGTTCTAGGGATGCAATGTACAGCATGATAGAATGGTGACCAAAACAAAAGAAGGTATTCTGTAAATATTTCACTTGAAACCCTGTAGGTATTTCGAATGAAAGTAGAGGCACTGTGAGAAGTCCAGAATGTTCTCTGATAAAGAAGAAATGGATTGAAATTTCAGGATATTGTTCTCACTAATCTTTTCTACCACCCGTTCAATCAGAAGTTAGTGACAGTCTTTCATCTCTTTAAAAAGTTATTATTATTAATTTTATTTTTTTCTTTTGTTCTAGTCTCTTTTTCTTCTGCTCTAAAACCATTCTGACATGGATATTTAAACATCTGAATCTATTCAGAATGTTTCTTAAAATATTTTCTTAAAATATAAGCTATCTCTTTTAAATATAATGATGTATTCTGAGAGAATGTTTTGGTTTGATAGTTCAGCTTCTCACTCGAAAATCTCTAAGTAACTTTTAATTGTTTTGTTGATGGGGTATGTATATAGGGAGTTTTTTGCCTCCTGTTCTTGGAACTGGTTTTCCTTTGGTGTTCTTTGTACTCGTGTTAGTTAGAATCTCCCTTCTCTCCATCTAGAGATTCTACTTCTGTTTATAATAACTGGTCTATGGTGATTGTGGTAGATGGACGTGGGAAGATCACTTATAAATGCTTTCCATCGTTTAGCTTATTTAACCTTCACAAGTCTTTGTGGAAAATTCTATTCTCATCATCCCTATTTTGAGATGAAAATATGGTATAAAAGTTGTTCAGGTAACTCTTAAGTAAACGCACAATCTGTTACCTCAGTCAATATGCCACACTGTGAGTATGCATACACTGTTGAGTATGCAGTTGAGAACCTTGGTCACGAATTTTGAGTGAGGCTTGTCACTCAATGTTTTTTTTGGTTGCTGCTGTTGTTGTTTTCTTTTTTCTCTTCAGCTGCTCTGTTTACATGGAGGCGTTCTTCAGGGTTCGGTTGTTGTGCAAGTACAATGGAAATGAAGACTTGGAATGTTTGCACATGAATCCATGCTGGGCAAGTAGGAAAGTGAGGGTAGTGGGGTCTGATAGATGAGGACATGCTACTAGGGTTACTGCCCTGGATGTCTCAGTGAAGAAAGGCTGATTGACAGCGTGGGATGTGTCAGGATAAGGGATGGTGAACAGAAAGTAAAAGATTGGCAGTCAGGATTTCAGAAGCTCACAAAGATCTGTAGAGGTGAACCTTTATAGAAAAAAAAAAAACTTGGTAACATCTAAAATGTTTATTTCCAGGACTTCCCTGGTGGTCCAGTGGTTAACACTACGTGCTTCCACTGCAGGGGGCATGCTGTGTTGGATCCATTGTCAGGAACTAAGATCCCACATGCCACACAATGAAAAATTTAAAAAAAATTAAAAATAAAATAAAATGTTTATTTCCAGGGAGATAATTATAGAAATTTTACTATAAAGTTTATTTGGATACCAATCATTGAACATTTATGAGACTTTTTTTAATCTACATGATTTTTTAAATTTTGAAAAAATTTCTGAAAAGTGTAATGAGAATTGACATTCTCATAGAAAGATGATGGGGGGGGGGCTTACATTTTACCTATATATGAAGATACTTAAGAATTTCTTTGACTCAATGCTGTTCATAGGGATCTATTCTAAGGCAATAATCAGAGATGTTGAAAGAGACTCATGTTCAAAAAGTGTCGAAAGAAAATGTATAACTCATAACTGAGGGCAATCCAAATGGTCAAACTTAAGGAATATTTACAAATTTACCCATGGATGGAATAGCATGTTGTTATTAAAAATAATATTTAATATTTATGATATATATTTAAATTTCTTATTGCTAAGCAATAAGAATACACAACTGTAATGTAGAACATATATTTTCTCAATAAAATTTATTGGTTTAATAATAGAATTGATAAAAGATAAAATATGATCACTTAGATCAGGATAAATTATTCCAGAAGTCAAAGAAGAGGGCTTCTTGTATTCAAAGTAATTACTTAATGAGGATGCAAACGACTTTGTTTCTCAAAATGTAGTGTTTGTACTAGACTTGTATATCCCTCTATTGGAAGTTCTCAATGCACATTAGTGCGTTAGTTCCTTCAAACTCCTGTGTGAAATACGAATAGACAGCACCAAAAAAATCCAATTTTTACTTGACTTTTTTATTTATTAGAATATGAAACAATATTTTTTAGTAACCCTATGATTGTCCCCCAGAATATTAAGCATTGAAAACACACTCAGTTACTATGAATTTAGTATAGAAATAGTGTAAAATGCACTAGGTCTATACTATGACAAAATGAATATTAACAGCAATTAATATTCATTAATATTGAATATTAATATCAAATAAGTAATATGTGCTATTTTAAAACTTTGTTTTAAATTTGGCAATGCCTCAGTAATATCTTCTTCAGTTGTATTCACCCACAAAATAAATATTAATTATTGTTAAGTATAAATACCTTGTATAGTTTGATTGAAAAAGTGTCTATATCTGAACAGATGGCTTAAACATAACATTTTTTGTTATTTGTTAGGTACTGTGTCACTCTTCCCTGGACTTTTAATGTGGCATAAATGACGGCAGAGATGGAACAAATGAGTAAGTCAGTGATTCTAATTCATTAACTGTCAGTGCTAGAGGGGTCGCTATAAATCAGTTTTGGGCGTGTTCTGGTATGAACAGATGGCCTACATAGGAGGAAATAGAGTTTGAAATCGTGAACTAGCTAAATACTCTAAAGACATTTACTATTGACAGATCATTGCTTAACAACAGAAGCAACAAGAAAAAACCTTAAATCACCTTTTTTAAAATTCTTTTCTTAATTGAGATATAATTAACATATAACACTGTATTAGTTTTAGGTGTACAACCTAATGATTTAATACATATATATAATGCAAAATGATCATGAGACCAAGTTTACTTAACATCCATTACCTCACATAGTTACAATTTTTTTCTTGTGGTAAGAACTTTTAAGATCTACTCCCTTAGCATCTATAACTGTGGTTAACTATAGTCACCATGCTGTACATTACATCCCCAGGACTTATTTATCTTATACTTGGAAGTATGTACCTTTTGACCATTTTTTTTCAAAATTAGATTTTTTTCTAATTAAAATAGTCCCAAATGTTTTATTATTTTCCAAAGCACCAGTGTTTGCAATATATTTTCAGAAACATTTTTTAAAATTTATTTTATTGAAGTATAGTTGATTTACAATGCTGTGTTAATTTCTGCTGTACAGCAAAGTGATTCAGTTATATATATATGTGTATATATATATATATTATTTTTTATATTCTTTTCCATTATGGTTTATCACAGGATATTGAGTATAGTTCCCTGTGCTATACAGTAGGACCTTATTTTTTATCCAAGTATATATAATACTTTGCATCTGCTAAGCCCAAACACCCAATCCATTCCTACCCCACCCTCCCTCCCTCTTGGCAACCACAAATCTGTTCTCTATGTCTGTGAGTCTGTTTCTGTTTTGTAGATAACTTCATTTGTGTCATATTTTAGATTCCACATACAAGTGATATATGGTATTTGTCTTTCTCTTTCTGCCTTACTTCACTTAGTATGATAATCTCTAGGTCCATCCATGTTGCTGCAAATGGCATTATTTTGTTCTTTTATATGGCTGAGTAATACTCCATTTTATACATACACTACATCTTTATCCATTCATCGGTCAATGGGCATTTAGGTTGTTTACATGTCTTGGCTATTGTGAATAGTGCTGCTATGAACATAGGGGTGCATGTATCTTTTTGAATTATAGTTTTGTCTGGATATATGCCCAGGAGTGGGATGCAGAATCATATGACAACTCTATTTTTAGCTTTTTGAGGAACTTTCATATTGTTTTCCATAGTGGTTGCACCAACTTACATTCCCACCAACAGTGTAGGAGGGTTCCCTTTTCTCCACACCCTCTCTAACATTTGTTCTTTGTAGACTTTTTAATGATGTCCATTCTGACAGGTGTGAGGTGGTACCTCGTTGTAGTTTTGATTTACATTTCAGAAACATTTTTTTGAGTGTGCTCATGACTTTACAATTAAACACTAAGCCAACATAATTACTCTAAGACAGTCATTCCTTGTGAGTTCAACTTTTAAGAAGTCAGGCAGTCTGTGACATGATAGGAAATAAACTTTGGATGGCTTTTGAATAGCTAATCAGATGCTATTTCACAAGGCAGTTTTTTCCCCCCTAATCTAGTTCAAGATATTATATACCTAATTATTACATTTCTATGCAGTATATTTTTGGTTGAAGAGGCATGTACTTTAAAGTTTGTGCGAAAATCGTTCAGACCCTGAACGATTGAGATATGCATATTTATTTTACCCTGGGTCCTTGTGCTTGACATGCCCCCCACTCAATTCCCAGGTGGTATGAAAAATACCCTGGGAAATTCTATTTTCCCTTTAGTTTACTCAATAAATTCAGGATGTTGTTCTTTGGGTATTGTATATGTATTATTGCCAACATGTACGTGAATATTTACCAGTCGCAATAATAGGAGTATTATGCCCTAAATGCCATAGGGCTTGTATTTCTGATGGAAAATAGTCTGATTTAAAATGCCAGTTAATTTATGTCATAGAGTGTTTTTGACCCATCTCCTAGAGAAATGGAAATAAGAACAAAAATAAACAAATGGGACCTAATGAAACTTCAAAGCTTTTGCAAAGCAAAGGAAACCATAAACAAGACCAAAGGACAACCCTCAGAATGGGAGAAAATATTTGCAAATGAAGCAACTGACAAAGGATTAATCTCCAAAATTTACAAGTAGCTCATACAGCTCAATATCAAAAAAACAAACAACCCAATCCAAAAATGGGCAGAAGATCTAAATAGACATTTCTCCAAAGAAGGTATACAGATTGCAAACAAACACATGAAAGAATGCTCAACATCATTAATCATTAGAGAAATGCAAATCAAAACTACAATGAGATATCATCTCACACCGGTCAGAATGGCCATCATCAAAACATCTACAAACAATAAATGCTGGAGAGGGTGTGGAGAAAAGGGAACCCTCTTGCACTGTTGGTGGGAATGTAAATTGATACAGTCACTATGGAGAACAGTATGGAGGTCCCTTAAAAAACTAAAAATAGAACTACCGTATGACCCAGCAATCCCACTACTGGGCATATACCCTGAGAAAACCATAATTCAAAAAGAGTCGTGTACCAAAATGTTCACCGCAGCTCTATTTACAATAGCCAGGACACGGAAGCAACCTAAGTGTCCATCGACAGATGAATGGATAAAGAAGATGTGGCACATATATACAATGGAATATTACTCAGCCTTAAAAAGAAACGAAATTGAGTTATTTGTAGTGAGGTGGATGGACCCAGAGTCTGTCATACAGAGTGAAGTAAGTCAGAAAGAGAAAAACAAATACTGTATGCTAACACATATATATGGAATCTAAAAAAAAAAGAAAAAAAAATGGTCATGAAGAACCTAGGGGCAAGATGGGAATAAAGACACAGACCTACTAGAGAATGGACTTGAGGACACAGGGAGGGGGAAGGGTAAGCTGGGACAAAGTAAGAGAGTGGCATGAACATATATACGCTACCAAACGTAAAATAGATAGCTAGTGGGAAGCAGCCGCATAGCACAGGGAGATCAGCTCGGTGCTTAGTGACCACCTAGCAGGGTGGGATAGGGAGGGTGGGAGGGAGGGAGATGCAAGAGGGAAGAGTTATGGGTACATATGTACATGTATAACTGATTCACTTTGTTATAAAGCAGAAACTAACACACCATTGTAAAGCAATTATACTCCAAAAAAGATGTTAAAAAAAAAAATCTACAGAGCTTTGCAAATGTCAGCTGGCCTAATTTCAGGATCAAATAAATGAAAAGACATCAAAAAAACAATAAATAAATAAATAAAATAAAATGACAGTTAAGGTAAATTTTTAAAATTCAGTCATGGCTTTTGCAGAGAGCGTATGAATCCTGGGGCCTTCAGAATACATCTCTTGTTATATGTGAACACTGGGGCAAAACCTTTCCTGTCTTTTGAAATTGTTACACAATTACATCAATTGTAACTTTAAAATATTTTTTGGTTCTGAATACAAACCTCCTCTTTGGGAGTTTTAAGGGCGTAAGAGCCCCAGTCAATCTTGCTGAAGGGCCTCAGAGGCTGGCTTCAGGGGGAGAAAAATTATAGGCTTGTGGAGTTTTTTTGGCTGTACGATTTCTTTAATATTTAATAGGTTTCCAGGAAATTCACTTCCAATAGTAATATGGTAAATCAAATTATTCACCAGTTCTCTCACTGAAAACAACTAAAACTGGTAAATAAGTATTTCTAAATGTTGTTAAAAGCATCAACAAACAAACTTGTTTAGATAAGAAATCATCATTCCTCACTGTATGTAAAGGCTAGATCCCAGAAGGCCAAAGTCATTGCACTGAATTTGCCAATCTGACAGTGGGAGTTTCTTGTCTCACTGGAGGCAAGTGCCACTAGAGACAAATCCCAGTGCTTGCACATGATGGAGAGTGTGTCAGGAGACCCTTGTCTCCCCACCTATTAATCTGAGAGCTACACCTTTAGGGTAAAAAGAGAGCCTAAGTAAATCTTCCCCACTCACCTTCTCCAGGCAACTAAAGAGAAAGTTACTTTGGCATCGGACACGCCACAGAAATAATATCAAACCAGTGAGCCCTTATGTGACTTCATATCACCTAGATCTTCCATGGCCTTAGATATCTGTCAGAAACAAATGTAAATCCTGTCTGGAAGAATACAGATAATTCATCTTTGGTCTTAAAGATATCCTAGGGACTTCCCCGGTGGTCAGCGGTAAAGAATCCGCCTTACAATACAGGGGACGCGGGTTCGATCCCTGGTCAGGGAACTAAGATCCCACATGCCGCTGGGCAACTAAGCCTGCGCGCCTCAAATAGAGACCCTGCGTGCGGCAAACCACAGAGCCCACGCGCTCTGGAACCTTCGCACCACAACAACAGAGCCCACATGCCTTGGAGCCCGTGTGCCACAACTAGAGAAGAGAAAACCTGCATGCCACAACTAGAGAGAAGCCCGTGCGCTGCAACAAAATATCCCGCATGCCTCAACAAAGATCCTGTGTGCCTCAACTAAGACCCAATGCAGCCAAAAATGAATTAAATAAATAAATAAATAATAAATACATCTTTTTTTAAAAAAAGATATCTTATAATTAATTGTTCAAGGAGGTTGGTCAGTGTAAATGCCTATTAGGCCAGCTTGGTTTACCAGCTGGAAAATCCCGAAGTTAGGATTCTACTCTCCCACAGAGACTGAGAAATAGAGGTTCCATCCTTCCTAATTATTATATTCCAAAGAAATGGCTTTCACATCCTAGAGTAAGACACTCTTGAGTTGCAGGAGATACAACTCAAAGAGACAAAGGAAGGATTCATAATTGTAAGCCCTTTTTAGAAAATGTTCTAAGAAATGGTGAATTAGCTATAAATTCAAGGACAGTATGATATATTTTACTGTGAACAAATATGAGTTTAAAAAGTTGAGTCTCTGACTTATTAAAATCCTGCCCACAATAAAAACTACATCTCAAGGGTATTACTAATATTTTTATAAAAACAACATCTCTCACTTATTCATGACCAGAATTACTTGCTTTTTAGCCTCTGTTTGACTAACCTATGTGTTTCTGCTCGTGTGAATGGATTTGACCTGCCTGCATATCTCACTTGTAATAATCCTGCTGCAGGTGACAGGGTGACAGAGTGGAGAATTCACACATTTATCATTCCGTGTGCTTCCCCTGACACTTGCAATGACTCCTGACAATTCCAATGCTAGAAAACAATTACAGTGAGAAACTATGTGGGGAAAATGACTTAGGTGCAATTCCAAGGAGACAGAGCAACTTGAGATGATGCATTGAAAGAAGATCAGAGCAAAGCAGTGCAGTTGAGGGAGAAGCTTTGTGGAAGTGATCCCCGTTACAAGCACACAGGACTTTTTAGCAACCACAGTTTAAGCAACATACGGAAGACTGGTTTGGAATAATAAAATTTCTTATATCTTTGAAAATACTGTAAAGAATTACAAATATCACAGAGGGTGAGAAGGCCTCTCTGAAATAATTAGGCGATCATTGCTACATTAATACAACCAACACAGTTCTCTTTTATAGACGAGCTGGTTTACTAAGAAGCAATAGGACTGATGCTTCATATTACTATGCATGGATAAACACCATACTTCCATAAGCCTTAATCTTATCATCAACAATATGGTGATAAATATTTTAAAAATCTAATGAAATAGCAGAGTAGAGGAGTTTGCAAGTCATACAACTCCCAAGCAAAAGAGCTTTCTCTTGAGTTCTTGACTTTTATAATGCAAATGAAGTTAAATGACAAAGTTGTACTTTTATTTTTGGAAGCAGCTCTGTAATGCACAGATTACACTCTGCTCTGTTATACACACACACACATAGACATACACATATTCACATGTATATATCATGTATTCATGGATTTTATATTTGTAGAAATCTTTACACTTTCAATTACAGGCATCCATCAACATCTCTGAAGGAAAATTTACCATTCTGAAAAAAATGTAATAGCCTTCTAGCTAATGAAATTTATGAAAATCAGAGATTCAAAACACCAAAGACACTCTAAGCAAGAATCAGCAGAAACAACAGAAGATACCAAAGCACTTCACTTATTGGAATTTTGAGATACTGTTTGTTTTAATGACATAATTGAAGTTATAAACTTACTAAATGGATGTATATATAATCAGATGAGAAGGAGATGATAGGGAAAAGGAAATATTTTACAGAAAATGACTAAGAATTTTCCAATTGATTTAAAAAGGGGAAAAAAACAAAACAAAAAAAGGGAAAGAAACAAACAAATAAAATCCAAAACAAGACAAGTATAAAGAAATCTGCATGTAGAAACATCTTGGGTGAAATAACAGAACACCAAAGACAATCTATAGATTTTGAGAGAAGTCTTAGAAACCATTAAAAATATTTTAAAAGGTATTTAATCCTGAAGAGAGACTAACTATAATATAAATATAAAAAATATATAGTGAACCTGTATAACTTTATTGAAACATACTGACAAAGACTCTCTCCTTGAACAAATTATAGCCATTCTTTTAACAAGAATGAACTTACACGGACACATCATAATCACTCAAAGTCTATAGTGTCCCTTAAGGTTCCTCTTGATGCTTTACCTTCTATGGACTTGGACAAAAGTATAATGACATATATCCATCATTATAATAACAGAGAGAGTATTGCCAGACCTAAAAATCCTCTGTGTTCTATTAATCTCCTTCTGCCCCCTTCAAGCACTTATCTTCTTATTGTCTTCATAGTTCTGCCATTTCCAGAATGTCATATAGTTGGAATCATACAGTATGTAGCCTTTTCAGATTGGGTTCTTTCACTTTTTAATATGCACTGGAGATTCCTCCATGTCTTCTCATGGCTTGATAGCTCATCTCTTTTTAGTGCTGAAAGATATTGTCTGACATTGTCTGAGTGTTCCACAGCTTATTTATCTATTCACCTTCTTGAAGGACATCTGATTGATTCCAAGTTTTATAAATTATGAATAAAGCTCCTATAAACATACAATTGTAGACTTTATGAGGGCATAAGTTTTCAACTCCTTTGGGTAAATACCAAGGAGTGTGATTGCTATGTCATATGGTAAGGAAATATTTTGTAAGAAACTTCCAAACTGTCTTCCAATGTGGCTGTACCATTTTGCATCCCCACCAGCAATGTGTGAGAGTTCCTGTTGCTCTGCATCCTTGTCAGCATTTGTTGTTGTCAGTGTTGCAGATTTTGGCCATTCTAATAGGTATCTAGAGGTATCCTATTGTTGTTTTAATTTGCATTTCCCTGATATGAAGCATCTTTTCATATCCTTATTTGCCATCATATATCTACTTTGGTGATGTGTCTGTTAGGATCTTTGGCTTATTTTTTAATTGAGTTGTTTTATTATTGTGAGTTTTCAGACTTCTTTGTATATTTTGAATGACAATCCAAATGGTTCTTTACCAGATGTATCTGTCACAAATATTTTCTCCCATTCTGTGGCTTATCTTCTCATTCTCTTGATGCTGTCTTTCACAAAGCAGACATTTTAAATTGAATGAAGTCCAGCTTATCAATTTTTTCCTTCAGGAATTGTGCCTTTGTTGTTATACCTAAAATTCATTACCACACCCAAAGTCATCTAGGTTTTCTCCTATGTTATAATTTAGAAGTTTTATAATTTTGCATTTTTACATCTGTGATCCATTTTGAGTTAGTTTTTGTGAAAGATAAAGTGTCCAGATTCATTATTTTGCATGATTATTTTACACCATTTGTTGAAAAGACTATCTTTTCACCATTGTACTGCCTTTGCTCCTTTGCCAAAGATCAATTGACTATATTTATGGGGATCTATTTCTGGGCTCTCTATTCTCTATTCTATTCTTTTGACCTATTTGTCTATTCTTTTGCCAATACCACACTATCTTGATTACTGTAGCTTTATAGTAAGCCTTGAAGTCAGGGAGTGTCAGTCCTCCAATTTTGTTCTTTTCCTTCAATATCGTATTGGCTATTTTGAGTCTTTTCTAGAATCTTTCTTTATCAAAGGAAGTAGTCTTAGGGTTTTATAGAGAGCTAATTCTTATGGAAGAGAAGAACTCAAGGATAACTAAACCTTTTGCAGTTTTGTTTTCTGCAGTCTTACTATTTGTTTACTTACTATTTGTTTACTTACAATTTGTACTATTTGTAACTATTTGTTACTATTTGTTTTCTGCAGTCTTATTATTTGACTCTGGTAAAATAATAGCCGAAAAATTCTAGTATCTTTAATATGCAGTTCCTGGATATGAAGAGCATTATATTGATAATGATTAAATAAATACTTATTCATAGTACAATTTGTCTACAAACTTGAAAAGCTCCCTTTTTGTGGGGTTATCAAATATAAGTTTGATGCCTGTAGCATTTTTATATGTTCTATTTATCATGTGATAGTTTCAAATGAGCAAATACTAGTATTCAATTACTGGCAAATTAGAATTAATATTATCCTGATTCTTTGATTGTTAGCTATATTAACTTTGGAAATTGCAGAAGTGTGTTATACCACCTATTTTATGTATGACAAGGATGCCTTAGGAGTATTTAGCACAAAATTTTGCATAGCAGAGGTTAATACCTTGGTACCTGAGATGGAGACAACAGGGTAGATATGCTTGATAGTATTTAATGCCCAGATTATTTGATAATTCCTGTGTTCCTTTCTCTTTCTAGTGGTAACTCCACTGGCCTGAAGACCATGCAAAAGTTTGATCTAAGGTAAAGGCCCTCCTCAAGAAATGCCACCATCTCCCTTCATTTCATCTAGACCAATAACCAAAGTCAGATCTCAGCATGGTCCAATAGCAGAAGTACTATTCCTGTTACAAAAGAAAAAAATATTCACCAAAATAACTGCAGGATTTAGCTGATAAGTAGGGAACTGAGATCCTAGGAATAAATCTGGTGTGTGCTGGTTCAGGGTTAGAGATGAAATATAACACCTGATAAGGGTATTTATTGAAATGGGGTGGTCTTTCATGACACAGAAATGGGGTGGTCTTTCATGACACAGAAATTAACTCCTAAACAAGGCAATCTGGAGTTGTTAGTGACACACTGCTAGAATGGTTTCTTAAAGCTTGGGAAGAAGATAGTCTACAGTAAGTGAGATGGCATTTCTGGAAGTGCCATAGCAGAGTACTGAGGAAGAGGTGGAAATGCTCACAGATTGAGGCATGTGAGAATAGATTGATTATGTGAGATTATGTAACTACAGGGTCAGAGAACCGACCCTGTGGTTACTTATTTTCCCCAGAGGCCCGGATGATGCTCACTCCGTAAAGCATTAAGGTACACCTTAGCGGGAGGGCACAGTCATATCGAGAATCTCAGAGACAGCTACACTCGATAGGCTGGGGCTGCTGATAGGTGATTTTTTGATGAAATTGGGCTTCCAAAGGTCAATGGGAATGAGAGAACTCCAGAATAGCGGCAAATAACAGAAGAAGAGTAGGTACGTTTACTGTACTCAGAAAGAAGACCAGGATGGAAACCAAGGGCTCCTGAGGTACAGGCTTACTACACCTCTTTGGATTTTGGAGCATTACATGTAACGTTTAGGAATACTGCTTTAGTAAGCTTTGGCCAAAGAATGCTCTTCAGCAGGTTCAGCTTAAAGAAAACCATCCCTGCCACTAGGACCGTGTGAATGGGCAGATTCCATGGTGCTAGAGCTATCAGGGATAGGTAAGGATGCTGTGTGGACTCTCTAGTAAGCCTCTGTAGGAGAGCCACAGTGTGGACCTAGGAGTCTGAATCAAGGCCATGTCATCTACAGCACAGCTCCTTAAGAAGCAACTCCAAGCTTTGGTGGCATCAAACACAGCAATTTCTGAACATGGACCTTTAAATGATTACGCAACTAGAACTGCTCATCTTGAGCATGGTAGAATCAGATCCACAAATTTGCGACTTTGGGTAGGCACAGCAACAATCCACCATATGATGGAAATAGTAGATTTGGAATTGGTTCCAATAGGTTTTAAAGGCACTAATGAGAACAAAGGCAGCCGTTGCCCCTCTGTCACCTATCCCATTGCACAGACATCTCTTCCCTAGGTCACATCTAAGTCCTTTTGCAGGATTACAACCAGATGATGATGAAGGAGTAAACCTAGTTTGCAGAAAGATAAATTCTATAGATTGGTGTGAGCAGAACATGGTTGTTACTATAAAAGAGCCCAACTCAGAGGTGTCCCTTAGAGAAGGAAGTAAAGGGAAATGCCCCTATAGTGGGCAGAGATTTGAAATGGACACATGGTCTTTACATGGTGTAAAGCGAGAAATGGCTTGAGGAAAAGAATTATTTCTATACTGACTCTTGGGCAAGGGCAAATTGCTTTGGCACAATTGACCAGGGTCTCAAAGAGCAAGACTGTAAGATTGGAGACAAAGAAGATTGGGGGGAGAGACATGTACGTAGGAGCCATGGGAGTGGGCACAAAGTGTGCGGATCTTCATGCTCCCCATCGATGTCCACCAGAAAGTGTCCTCCACAGTGGAGCCACTGAACAACCACGTGGATAGAATGACTTGAGCGTGGAAGGTCATCCAGGCCCTATCTTCAGCCAGCTCCATGCTTGGGTATTGTGCCCATAAATGGTGTAACTATGGGGGCAGAGTTGGAGTCAATGGATGGCAAGCAGGCTAAGGAACATAAGTGCTGGGAGCCGGAAAAGAAACTTAGAATGGCTGGTAGAACATGGAGATCATGGCTATCAATTACATTTTTAGAATCTACTATCCTTCTTATTACAAGCCATTTTTCAGGAACTATAAGCAGCCATTAATAGGAAGACTTTTGGAGAGAAAGTGAGTGGACTTAGCATGGGTCATGAATGGATCTGAGCAGTACAAAGTGTGGGCTGTAGCAAATGCTACAGATGCTTGGCCTCTGGCCCCTCAGCACACATCTTCAAAGCTGAAGGCTTGACTGAAAACAGCTTCACGCAACTCTGACTGAAGACGTTTTTTTCTGGCTTTCAGGAACAAGCTGCGCTTGAGCACAGGGTAAACTGTAAGTGCCAGAGATTTAATTCTGGAGATGGGTCTCAATTAAAAAAAGATGGTGAGCTGGTAGATTAAAACTCCAGTTTCTTCATCACTCAGTAAGGATCACTCCAAGGCATGAGGTTTCTCTTTCCCAGAATTCTCAGTGCTATTGAGCTCCAGTTGCTCAGAGTAGTACCTGGTACTGCCCTTCCTTTCCTGGGATCACTTACCAAATAAACCACTGTAATCAGTTCTTCATCTCAGCGTCTTCTTGGAGAATTTACCCAAGATACACACTTAGGAACAACATATCCTTTATAATTTGAAAAAAAAAAACCCTCCATTTTAGATTGTATGCAAATAATGCTGTTTCACATCTGGGTAATTTACCTACGTTATGATTTTCCCACCTAGATCCTTACTTTCAACTACTCCCCCCTCAAAGACATCAAAATATAGAAGACTTGAAATTCAAAGTGACAGTGCAAGAATTACCAAAATCACTATAGTGTGTCAAACCTGCTGCATGAAGAATAAAAATCATAAATATTTACATGAACTTTTCCTCAATTTTTCCTCTTTTAAGGAATGACCTTTACGTTCAAAAGTATTCTAGAGCTTATCAAGTGCCACAAAATGTTTCCCTACTCTATAGCTATGTTCAATTATAAGGTAATGTAATTGGGTTTTATGCATGTATATGGGAATGGCTGCTTGAATGTATGTATACTTATCTGAAAGCTAAAAAACAAAATGTATGTTAAATTACAAAAAGTGTTGGGGAGGAGAGAAGATGGCGGGGGAGGAGAGAAGATGGCGGAAGAGTAAGACGCGGAGATCACCTTCCTTCCCACAGATACAGTAGAGATACATCTACACGTGGAACTGCTCCTAAAGAACACCCACTGAACGCTGGCAGAAAACGTCAGACCTCCCAAAAGGCAAGAAACTCCCCCCGTACTTGGGTAGGGCAAAAGAAAAAAGAAATAACAGAGACAAAAGAATAGGGACGGCACCTGCACCAGTGGGAGGGAGCTGTGAAGGAGGAAAGATTTCCACGCACTAGGAAGCCCCTTCACGGGCAGAGACTGCGGGTGGCAGAGGGGGGAAGCTTCGGAGCCACGGAGGAGAGCGCAGCCACAGGGGTGTGGAGGGCAAAGCGGAGAGATTCCCGCACTTCCCGCACGGAGGCTCAGCGCTGACCAGCACTCACCAGCCCGAGAGGCTTGTCTGCTCAGCCACCGGGGCGGGCGGGGCTGGGAGCTGAGGCTCGGGCTTCGGTCGGATCGCAGGGAGAGGACTGGGGTTGGCGGCGTGAACACAGCCTGAAGGGGTTAGTGCACCACAGCTAGCCGGGAGGGAGTCCGGGAAAAAGTCTGCAGCTGCCGAAGAGGCAAGAGACTTTTTCTTCCCTGTTTCCTGGTGCGCGAGGAGAGGGGATTCAGAGCGCTGCCTAAACGAACTTCAGAGACGGGCGCGAGCCGCGGCTAACAGCGCGGATCCCACAGCAACAGGGGCGCAGAGGGAAAAACGGAGAGATTCCCGCACAGAGGCTCGGCGCCGAGCAGCGCTCACCAACCCGAGAGGCTTGTCTGCTCCCCCGCCGGGGCGGGCGGGGCTGGGAGCGGAGGCTCGGGCTTCTGTCGGATCGCAGGGAGAGGACTGGGGTTGGCGGCGTGAACACAGCCTGGAGGGGTGGGCGCACCGCAGCTGGCTGGGAGGGAGACCGGGAGGGAGTCTGCAGCTGCCGAAGAGGCAAGAGACTTTTTCTTGCCTCTTTGTTTCGCGGCGCGCAAGGAGAGGGGATTCAGAGCGCCGCCTAAACGAACTCCAGAGACTGGCGTGAGCCGCGGAGATCAGTGCAGACCCCAGAGACGGGCGTGAGACGCTGGGGCTGCTGCTGCCGCCTCCAAGAAGCCTGTGTGCGAGCACAGGTCACTCTCCACACCGCCCCTCCCGGGAGCCCGTGCAGCCCGCCACTGCCAGCGTCCTGTGACCCAGGGACAACTTCCCCGGGAGAACGCACTGCGCACCTCAGGCTGGTGCAACGTCACGCCGGCCTCTGACGCCGCAGGCTCGCCCCGCCTCCTCTGTACCCCTCCCTCCCCGCGGCCTGGGTGAGCCAGAGCCCCCGAAGCAGCTGCTCCTTTAACCCCGTCCTGTCTGGGTGGGGAACAGATGCCCTCAGGCGACCTACACGCAGAGGCGGGTCCAAATCCAAAGCTGATCCCCAGGAGCTGTGCGAACAGAGACGAGGAGGGGAAATCTCTCCCAGCAGCCTCAGAAGCAGCGGATTAAAACTCCACAAACAACTTGATGTGCCTGCATCTGTTGAATACCTGAATAGACAACGAATCATCCCAAATTCAGGAGGTGGACTTTGGGAGCAGGATATATTAATTTTTCCCCTTTTCCTTTTTTTTTGTGAGTGTATATGTATATGCTTCTGGGGGAGATTTTGTCTGTATAGCTTTGCTTTATAATAGCTTTATTTTACTTCACTATATTATAGCCTCTTTCTTTCTTTCTTTCTATTTTTTCTCCCTTTTACTCTGAGCCGTGTGGACGAAAGGCTCTTGGTGCTTCAGCCAGGCATCAGGGCCGTACCTCGGAGGTGGGAGAGCCAACTTCAGGACACTGGTCCACAAGAGACCTCCCAGCTCCACGTAATACCAAACGGCAAAAATCTCTCAGAGATCTCCATCTCAACATCAAGACCCAGCATCACTCAATGACCAGCAAGCTACAGTGCTGAACACCCTATGCCAAACAACTAGCAAGACAGGAACACAGCCCCATCCATTAGCAGAGAGGCTGCCTAAAATCATAATAAGGCCACAGACACCCCAAAATACACCACCAGACGTGGACGTGCCCACCAGAAAGACAAGATCCAGCCTCATCCACCAGAGCTCAGGCACTAGTTCCCTCCACCAGGAAGCCTACACAACCCACTGAACCAACCTTAGCCACTGGGGACAGATACCAAAAACAACGGGAACTACGAACCTGCAACCTGTGATAAGGAGACCCCAAACACAGTAAGATAAGCAAAATGAGACGACAGAAAAACACACAGCAGATGAAGGAGCAGGGTCAAAACACACTAGACTTAACAAATGAAGAGGAAATAGGTAGTCTACCTGAAAAAGAATTCAGAATAATGATAGTAAGGATGATTCAAAATCTTGGAAATAGAATAGACAAAATGCAAGAAACATTTAACAAGGACGTAGAAGAACTAAAGAGGAACCAAGCAACGATGAAAAACACAATAAATGAAATTAAAAATACTCTAGATGGGATCAATAGCAGAATAACTGAGGCAGAAGAAAGGATAAGTGACCTGGAAGATAAAATGGTGGAAATAACTACTGCAGAGCAAGATAAAGAAAAAAGAATGAAAAGAACTGAGGACAGTCTCAGAGACCTCTGGGACAATATTAAACGCACCAACATTCGAATTATAGGGGTCCCAGAAGAAGAAGAGAAAAAGAAAGGGACTGAGAAAATATTTGAAGAGATTATAGTTGAAAACTTCCGTAATATGGGAAAGGAAATAGTTAATCAAGTCCTGGAAGCACAGAGAGTCCCATACAGGATAAACCCAAGGAGAAACACGCCAAGACACATATTAATCAAACTGTCAAAAATTAAATATAAGGAAAACATATTAAAGGCAGCAAGGGAAAAAAAACAAATAACACACAAGGGAATCCCCACAAGGTTAACATCTGATCTTTCAGCAGAAACTCTGCAAGCCAGAAGGGAGTGGCAGGATATACTTAAAGTGATGAAGGAGAAAAACCTACAACCAAGATTACTCTACCCAGCAAGGATCTCATTCAGATGTGATGGAGAAATTAAAACCTTTACAGACAAGCAAAAGCTGAGAGAGTTCAGCACCATCAAACCAGCTTTACAACAAATGCTAAAGGAACTTCTCTAGGCAAGAAACACAAGAGAAGGAAAACACCTACAATAACAAACCCAAAACATTTAAGAAAATGGGAATAGGAACATACATATCGATAATTACCTTGAATGTAAATGGATTAAATGCTCCCACCAAAAGACACAGGCTGGCTGAATGGATACAAAAACAAGACCCATATATATGCTGTCTACAAGAGACCCACTTCAGACCTAGGGACACATACAGACTGAAAGTGAGGGGATGGAAAAAGATATTCCATGCAAATGGAAATCAGAAGAAAGCTGGAGTAGCAATTCTCATATCAGATAAAATAGACTTTAAAATAAAGACTATTACAAGAGAAAAAGAAGGACACTATATAATGATCAAGGGATCGATCCAAGAGGAAGGTATAACAATTGTAAATATTTATGCACCCAACATAGGAGCACCTCAATACATAAGGCAAATACTACCAGCCATAAAAGGGGAAATTGACAGCAACACAATCATAGTAGGGGACTTTAACACCCCACTTTCACCAATGGACAGATCATCCAAAATGAAAATAAATAAGGAAACACAAGCTTTAAATGATACATTAAACAAGATGGACTTAATTGATATTTATAGGACATTCCACCCAAAAACAACAGAATACACATTTTTCTCAAGTGCGCATGGAACATTCTCCAGGATAGATCATATCTTGGGTCACAAATCAAGCCTTGGTAAATTTAAGAAAATTGAAATCGTATCAAGTATCTTTTCCGACCACAACGCTATGAGACTAGATATCAATTACAGGAAAAGATCTGTAAAAAATACAAACACATGGAGGCTACACAATACACTACTTAATAACGAAGTGATCACTGAAGAAATCAAAGGGGAAATCAAAAAATACCTAGAAACAAATGACAATGGAGATACGACGACCCAAAACCTATGGGACGCAGCAAAAGCAGTGCTAAGAGGGAAGTTTATAGCAATACAAGCCTACCTCAAGAAACAGGAAACATCTCGAATAAACAACCTAACCTTGCACCTAAAGCAATTAGAGAAAGAAGAACAAAAAAACCCCAAAGCTAGCAGAAGGAAAGAAATTATAAAGATCAGGTCAGAAATAAATGAAAAAGAAATGAAGGAAACAATAGCAAAAATCAATGAAACTAAAAGCTGGTTCTTTGAGAAGATAAACAAAATTGATAAACCATTAGCCAGACTCATCAAGAGAAAAAGGGAGAAGACTCAAATCAATAGAATTAGAAATGAAAAAGGAGAAGTAACCACTGACACTGCAGAAATACAAAAGATAATGAGAGATTACTACAAGCAACTCTATGCCAATAAAATGGACAACCTGGAAGAAATGGACAGATTCTTAGAAATGCACAAACTGCCGAGACTGAGCCAGGAAGAAATAGAAAATATGAACAGACCAATCACAAGCACTGAAATTGAAACTGTGATTAAAAATCTTCCAACAAACAAAAGCCCAGGACCAGATGGCTTCACAGGTGAATTCTATCAAACATTTAGAGAAGAGCTAACACCTATCCTTCTCAAACTCTTCCAAAATATTGCAGAGGGAGGAACACTCCCAAACTCATTCTACGAGGCCACCATCACCCTGATACCAAAACCAGACAAAGATGTCACAAAGAAAGAAAACTACAGGCCAATATCACTGATGAACATAGATGCAAAAATCCTCAACAAAATACTAGCAAACAGAATCCAACAGCACATTAAAAGGATCATACACCATGATCAAGTGGGGTTTATCCCAGGAATGCAAGGATTCTTCAATATACGCAAATCAATCAATGTGATACACCATATTAACAAATTGAAGGAGAAAAACCATATGATCATCTCAATAGATGCAGAGAAAGCTTTCGACAAAATTCAACACCCATTTATGATAAAAGCCCTGCAGAAAGTAGGCATAGAGGGAACTTTCCTCAACATAATAAAGGCCATATATGACAAACCCACAGCCAACATTGTCCTCAATGGTGAAAAACTGAAACCATTTCCACTAAGATCAGGAACAAGACAAGGTTGCCCACTCTCACCACTATTATTCAACATAGTTTTGGAAGTGTTAGCCATAGCAATCAGAGAAGACAAAGAAATAAAAGGAATCCAAATCGGAAAAGAAGAAGTAAAGCTGTCACTATTTGCAGATGACATGATACTATACATAGAGAATCCTAAAGATGCTACCAGAAAACTCCTAGAGCTAATCAATGAATTTGGTAAAGTAGCAGGATACAAAATTAATGCACAGAAATCTCTTGCATTTCTATACACTAATGACGAAAAATCTGAAAGTGAAATTAAGAAAACACTCCCGTTTACCATTGCAACAAAAAGAATAAAATATCTAGGAATAAACCTACCTAAGGAGACAAAAGACCTGTATGCAGAAAATTATAAGACACTGATGAAAGAAATTAAAGATGATACAAATAGATGGAGAGATATACCATGTTCCTGGATTGGAAGAATCAACATTGTGAAAATGACTCTACTACCCAAAGCAATCTACAGATTCAATGCAATCCCTATCAAACTACCACTGGCATTTTTCACAGAACTAGAACAAAAAATTTCACAATTTGTATGGAAACACAAAAGACCCCGAACAGCCAAAGCAATCTTGAGAACGAAAAATGGAGCTGGGGGAATCAGGCTCCCTGACTTCAGACTATATTACAAAGCTTCAGTAATCAAGACAGTTTGGTACTGGCACAAAAACAGAAATATAGATCAATGGAACAGGATAGAAAGCCCAGAGATAAACCCACACACATATGGTCACCTTATCTTTGATAAAGGAGGCAAGCATATACAGTGGAGAAAAGACAGCCTCTTCAATAAGTGGTGCTGGGAAAATTGGACAGCTACATGTAAAAGTATGAAATTAGAACACTCCCTGACACCATGCACAAAAATGAACTCAAAATGGATTAAAGACCTAAGTGTAAGGGCAGACACTATCAAACTCTTAGAGGAAAACATAGGCAGAACACTCTATGACATACATCACAGCAAGATTCTTTTTGACCCAGCTCCCAGAGAAATGGAAATAAGAACACAAATAAACAAATGGGACCTAATGAAACTTAAAAGCTTTTGCACAGCAAAGGAAACCATAAACAAGACCAAAAGACAACCCTCAGAATGGGAGAAAATATTGGCAAATGAAGCAACTGACAAAGGATTAATCTCCAAGATTTACAAGCAGCTCATGCAGCTCAATAACAAAAAAACGAACAACCCAATCCAAAAATGGGCAGAAGACCTAAATAGATATTTCTCCAAAGAAGATATACAGATGGCCTACAGACACATGAAAGAATGCTCAACATCATTAATCATTAGAGAAATGCAAATCAAAACTACAATGAGATATCATCTCACACCGGTCAGAATGGCCATCATCAAAAAATCTAGAAACAATAAATGCTGGAGAGGGTGTGGAGGAAAGGGAACACTCTTGCACTGTTGGTGGGAATGTAAATTGATACAGCCACTATGGAGAACAGTATGGAGGTTCCTTAAAAAACTACAAATAGAACTACCATACGACCCAGCAATCCCACTACTGGGCATATACCCTGAGAAAACCATAGGTCAAAAAGAGTCATGTACCAAAATGTTCATTGCAGCTCTATTTACAATAGCCAGGACATGGAAGCAACCTAAATGTCCATCGACAGATGAATGGATAAAGAAGATGTGGCACATATATACAATGGAATATTACTCAGCCATAAAAAGAAATGAAATGGAGGTATTTGTAATGAGGTGGATGGAGTTAGAGTCTGTCATACAGAGTGAAGTAAGTCAGAAAGAGAAAAACAAATACAGTATGCTAACACATATATACGGAATCTAAGGAAAAAAAAAAAAGGCCATGAAGAACCTAGTGGCAAGACGGGAATAAAGACACAGACCTACTAGAGAATGGACTTGAGGATATGGGGAGGGGGTGGGGTGAGAGGTGACAGGGTAAGAGAGTGTCATGGACATATATACACTACCAAATGTAAAATAGATAGCTAGTGGGAAGCAGCCGCATAGCACAGGGAGATCAGCTCGGTGCTTTGTGACCACCTAGAGGGGTGGGATGGGGAGGGTGGGAGGGAGGGAGATGCAAGAGGGAAGAGAAATGGGAACATATTGTATATGTATAACTGATTCACTTTGTTATAAAGCAGAAGCTAACACACCATTGTAAGGCAATTATACTTCAATAAAGATGTTTAAAAAAAAAAAAAGTGTTCATAAGAGTTAAAATTTTCTGATCCAGTCTTCCAAACAGCATTTTCACCTCGTGAAATCTATTTTTTTAACAGAACTTCTTTTGTATTCATACATGAGTGGCTCTTCAACTCAGTACTTTTTAATGTGCATTTGCCCTATATAAAACGAGCAGTTTATTTTATGTAGCAGTAATTAAAATGTTGAACACATTTGAGAAACTCCTGTTTTTTCATGATTTTATGCAAAATTGGGGTTGCAATTAGTTTCAGGATTGTAAAGATAAGTGCCACAGTCCATTAAAACTTATGAAACCCTATCATCGTGACGAAAACCAAGTCACCAGGGACCGGAAATGAAGTGCTGATAAATTACACACAAAACATTTGAGAAAAGTTATGAGGTATTAATTTTACATCATATTTTACTAAGCAAATAGAATTATTAATAGTGAAGATAAAAATCATTGATCTTTTCAGCTTATGTTGGATTTTGTTAATGAAATCAGACAACTTCTCTGAAAAAGCAAAAACTTTGAAATATGTCTACCAAGTAGTTCTTACACGCTCAAAATCAGAATCATTTTCTGATAACCACAGGAAGATAATTTGTCTTTTGAAAGAAAACATCATCATGATGGTTTTAACAGTTTAACATTTTAATAGAATAATAGTTTAAGAAAACAGCATCTTATAACTCTATAGTTAAGAAATAACTAGGACTATATCTGGCTCTTAAAATCAAATAGAAAACTGGGGCTTTTAAAACACTAGTATTATTTAATTAACTTTGCAAGAGAAATGATGCACTTTATTCTTTTGGGGTAACACTTGCTAACAATATCATATTAATTAAAAATGAATTTCCTTTGGAAGTACAAGTGTTATCAAAACTTGATTCCCTGTTAGTTCACCATGATTAAAACTTTTTCTTTTTATCTTGCCAACAAGACAGTATTAATTAAATAATTGATCCACACACACATACTTACATCCTTATTCCCCATTCCTTAGTACAATTACATTTGAGTTTAATTAAGATGGAAAACACTTTTTTACATCAAATGAAAAAGTTATATGCAGATTACATAAAATATAATCCATCACTTATTCTTTCAACTGTTTATCAGTACTCAGAAATAAAGCAGCAGGTAAGCTTTATAACTAACAGTAGTAAGGAGTCTAGCCTGTAAGTTGCTTTGTGTTTGATTACCTGATTTTTAAAAAAAATATTATTTTGTTCTGTAATCTATCATATTAGGCAGGGTTTTATCTTTTATCATTTTTTCTGGTAGTAAAAGTACAACTACATACATGGTGTCAGGTATGCCAGCAGAGCCACGATTTCATAATTCAGATAACATCGTCTATTTTGGTGACTACTCTAGTCCCAGCAGCCAGATCTGTGTTCAGCACATTAGGAGATGAAAAATATTTGAAGAATGAATGAACAAATGAACAAACATGGTGGATATATATGTATGTATGTATTTTTTCAAGTGTTTTCCTGCAAATATTTAGTTTACTTATATGATAATAATAAAGAGAGGGCTACAAGTTTATTCTGTGAAGTTAAGCCATCATTTTGAATTTATCTGTTCACTCCAAAATAGTTATTGAGTGATTGCTATGACCAATTTTTCTTTAAGCAACCAAATCTAGTTATGACATAACTCCTAATTATGTGAATGATTGGTCTCTAAATTATTTCAATGACCCAAGCTGGAAGTAAAATCTTCAAAACTCAGTTTACATGCTTCAAAATGTATGTGTATATTTTGTTCAAAGTTCAAAAGGTGGCAATAACAATATGACCCTATGGAACATTCAGTGAGTTGAGATACCTCCAGTATTTTAAAAAATTATATTGGATTTGACCTTATTGAACAGATTAGGGTCCTTTGTACTAGTTATCGATCATACATAACCTCACAGATTCCCTGTTGGGTATGTAGCTCTACTCACACAGCTTCGGGGAGATCAAAAGCAATGGCTAGTCTTAGGGATTATTTAGAGGTATGTGCATTTTAAATATTTTAAACTATATATAACTTGAAAAAAATGAATAATAAAAAGAGAAATCCAGGTTCACCTATATAAGAATTTCGTAATAAGTTTTAATTTCTTCTCTCTGTAGGGGAAGAGTTCAAGTTTTGAAGTGATTGATTGTTATTGCCATTATATTTTGTATCACTGGCTATATTTACTCATGGTACCAAAATGAAGGACAGTAAACAAACAAAATTAAGATTAAAATGACATCTTGATTTCTGATGTCAAGTTCGAACACATGTTATGAACCAAATCATGTTAACCTATAGATGATATTTTCATACAAGTTTAAAGTTATCCTAAATTAGTGACACCTAAGAATGTTGTTTTTTTCCAATTACAAATGGGTTCTCCTTCAAGTTGAACTCATAAGCTTGGTTTTCTGATTCTTTTATTTCTTTATTAGAGATGATGACTGAAAAATGCTACAAAAATTTCAAACAAAAATGCCAGGTATTTCTTTGAAAATCAGATAATTGTATGTATTTTTAGGTGATAATTTACATACAATAAAATGTACCCATTTTCAGTGTATACACAAATATATACATTCATGTAACCACCATAAAAAAAAAAAAGATACAGAATATTTCCATCACTTCAAAAAGTTTTTTCTGGCCCCCTTGAAGTCAATTCCCCTAACTTCCTAGGTATAGGCAACCAAAAATTTGCTTTCTGCCTTTATAACTTTTGCCTCCTCTAGAATTGCATACAAAGTATCTATG
This sequence comes from Balaenoptera musculus, assembly GCF_009873245.2. Classification (NCBI taxonomy): domain Eukaryota; kingdom Metazoa; phylum Chordata; class Mammalia; order Artiodactyla; family Balaenopteridae; genus Balaenoptera; species Balaenoptera musculus. Next base: position 77,433,123 of record NC_045800.1, on the reverse strand, counting down.
GTAGGTTCTATTTTATGTCTGAAATCTTTCACTCAGCGTAATTTTTTTCAAGATTCATGTTGTTGTTGGTATAAGTAGTTTATTCATTTTCATTGCTGAATAATACTGCAACACCATAATTTACTTTATCCATTTGTCTTCCAATGGAAGTCTGAATTGTTTCTAATTTTTGTTACTATGAATAAAACTGCTATGAACAATTGCATTTACATCTTGATGCATACATATGGAGTAAATACCTATAAGTAGAATTACTAGGACATAGGGTAAGTGTATGTATACGTTTAAATTAATTAATTTTTTTCCAAAGGGATTATATTATTTTACATTCCCATCTTCAAACTATGAGGTATTCATAATTTGTTTCTTTTTTTTCAAGTTTTCTAATTAGATATTTTATTTTCATTAGTAACAAAAATGTGTGTGCATATTATTTCCTTCATATATTTCTAATGGAATTATTTTAAAACTTTCACATAAATGCAACATTAAATTTCATTTTCAGATTTCAAAGATGTATTTACACAAAATAGGACTACTAATTCTCTCCCAAAGTTTGAGAACTATCTTGAATCAGAACCCTCCTACACTGTTGGTGGGTATGTAAATTGGTACAGCCACTATGGAGAACAGTATGGAGGTTCTTAAAAAACTAAAAATAGAGCTACCATATTATCCAGCAATCCCACTCCTGGGCATATATCCAGAGAAAAACATGGTTCAAAAGGATACATGCATCCCAATTGTCATTGCAGCACTGTTTACAATAGCCAAGACATGGAAGCAACCTAAATGTCCATCGACAGATGAATGGATAAAGAAGATGTGGTGTGTGTATATATACATAAAATGGAATACTCAGCCATAAAAAAGAATGAAATAATGTCATCTGTAGCAACATGGATGGATCTAGAGATTGTCATACTAAGTGAAGTAAGTCAGACAGAGAAAGACAAATATTATATGGATCAACTACTCTCAACTATCTTAAGCTATCCTGTAGTTGTTCTGCTAAAAGTGAAGTCATTCAATGTGTCCATACACTTTCCCAATTTTTACCAAATGTAATAGAACATAAATACTCAAAAATAATTGATGAATGAATACATATAACATACAAGATTGAAAGGATTCCAACAAACTTTGGTTCAAAATCTACCTACACAATATATGAGGTATGAGAACCTGGACAAAAGAATTCTAAAAGTTTGAGATACTAACACACTGCATTCCAGAAGAGTTTCTGTGAGTACCACATGAGTTATAGTGCAGGCATGAGGAAAACCTTACCTATTTTTTTAAAAATTTTCATTAGTTTTTTATAAAATATTTAAAGTTTTAATTTTGGGGAGGATGAGCAGTTAATAGTTTTGTTAAACGATGTCTGTTTTACTTCCAGTAGAATCCTTTTTTTTAATTGTCTTTTTTTTATTGAAAGTTTAATCAATTCACTGTTTTTTTCTTTGGCTGCACTGCATGGCTTGCAGGATCTCAGTTCCCTGCCCAGGGATCAAACCCAGGCCATGGCAGCGCAAGCCTGGAATCCTAACCACTAGGCCACCAGGGCACTTCCCTTGAGTAGAATTCTAAGAGACTCCAGAATGGAAAGCTAAGAAATACTGCTTCTCTGACTGGGCATCCTCATTCTGCATTTGAAGAAATAGACACCCTGCATCGGCAAAAACAGTTACCTTGGAATTACAGGAAAGAATCTATGAATGTCGGCAAGCATAACTTGATGCTTATTTGTGGTATGAAATTCGTACAAGAAGTTTTAGCGAGACAAGGAAATACCTAATACACATTATTTTGATGCTCTCTCCTCTTTAGGATCTGATGGCCTGTGAATTGCATTAGAGCCCAGATAAATTTAGAACTAGATAAATATTTGATCTTAAAGCCCACAGTGCTCAGCCATAATTTACTTCTTTGAAGTCTTTTAATAATCCTTCCTCCATGTAGGAGCACCTTAACCACATATGTGTGTGTGAGTGTGTGTGTGTGTGTGTGCGTGCAATTCAGGAAGACCCTCATTCTGCTATGAGTATAATCCTGCCTCCCCCACTCTCATGAATCCCTTCACAGTCCTCATTTTCTATTCTAGGGTTAAACTTCATCTCTTACAAGCTCTCACAATGTAACCCTATCAGGTAATCCTGTAGGAAACAAACTAATATTGGTAGATTTTCCAAATTTCAAGCTTATTTAGAAATATATATTCATTTTTAAATTTCATTTCTATAACTTTTTGTCCATTATTAGGTCAAGATGAATATTTGCATATTCTTCCTGTAGTTTTCCAGGTCTTGGTTTCTGAACTTGGGAACAATTGCTCAAAAAAAACACAGTGACAGTGATACTCTGTCCTAAAGTGATAATTCAAAGGCAACTTTGCATTTTCAAAGTGACAGATTTTGCAGCCTCTACCATAGTTATTGTGTTTTAACAATTCTGAGGCTAAGTGTCAATCAAGTCCCCTCATTTCTCCAAAGGTTTGGCAAGAAGAATGACTTCAATAAGCAAAGAGTCTAGGAATAAGATCTCATCCCCGAATGAAACCACTGGAAAATCAACTTCTTTTCCTCATCCCACATCAGTGGGAAAAGTGAGGCTCAGAAAGTTTAAATTATTTACCAAAGGTCACAAGAGTGGTGGAGATGGGATTCAAAACCAGGTCACTCTTACTCCAGGGCCATACTGCCTTATAAAGGTTGCTAAATGTAACTTCCCCTTAGCAACTTAAACTGTGTGCAGCAAAAAGTTCTACAGTCTCTGTGTGCCAGTGGAACTATAGGTTTTTCATGTCTTCCAGATAAGTCAACTCAGTCCAATCACGTGCAATTCAATTTTCATTTATTTATCTCTTATCGGTTTCAGGTGCTAAGTGTTGGTTATTTACAGATGAGCTAGAGAAAAAGAAGTGTTTTGGACTGAGAGTAGAGGGATTATTTTATTGTTTCCCCTGGCTCAGACAGCATATCTCTTGCACATGACAGTTTTCCTGTAACCTGGTATAGCACTTTGAAATTTAGTAAAGCAGAAGTGACAGCCCTATGACTCACAAACTCCACTGAGATTGCTCTGGTATGACAAACTTGTCTCAGCTGTCTGTATATAAATTAGGAATTCCTAAAGCTTTCAATATGAAAGTTGCTATGAACTGCTCAAACAGAACCATCGAAACGCTAATTAGGAAGCATTCTTTTTCCAAACTTTAAATGACTTTTGGAGAAAGTAAACCCATTTACTCTATTAAAGTTTTTACTGGGAAGGTTTGTCTGTTCTCCTTGTGAGAGGAGAATGGGCATTTCTGTAAACAACTGTAGGACATGACATATATATTTTAGAAGTCACTTTAAATCTTAGGATCTGACAGATATAATTTTATACTGCATATATATTTATTTATTGTCATATAGTTGACTTAAAATATTACATTTTTATGGAAAACCATAAATACAAATAGACTTAATGCAGAATTTAAAGATTTTGGATGCTAGGCGATAAAGGGGAGGGAAGAAACCTATCAAATAATTATTTCAATTATTATCTTCCTTGTGGTAGTCTCAACCTCCCCCAAGATAGAAAATACTTATCCTTTTGGGAAAAGAAATAAATTTAATCTTCCTAAGGGCACACTCAGTTGTTACTATGCTTTTAATTCTTGGTTTCTTTTTTCCCCCCACTATGGAATGTTTCTTTTTATTTTGTGAACTGAGGTGTGAGTGAGTAAGCATGTGTGCATGCATGCATAGCAAGGAGCAGCTTCTAAAGAATCTCAGGGAGAATTTTTTTTTAAATTATGGCTTGTTCCCAGGGAGTCAAGCAATTACCCAATTTTGAGTGTAGCAGCAGCATGGCCGGCTTCTCTCCAACCTGCATCTCCTACTCTAGTCATGATCTTGTAATGGCATAAGTAAACAATTGCAAAAGCTGAAGGCATAGGAGTCATTTAAAATTTTTGATCATAAATTCTCCAAACTCCTTCTCAGTCTAGTTGACCAGCTAAAGGTCCACTTAGTCTTAATAATAATAATGTCTCCAAGTATCAAATATTTTCATTCCCATTGATATTATATGATATACAATCTGCACATCATTTGTACCATATATTTTTATCATATTGCACATATTTCATATATAAAAATATGTGCAATATGATACACATAAAAATACCTATTTAATACATATAATATTATATATAAGGCATTTTCCTGTTGCTATCTGGATCCTTGCTATATTAGTATATGAAACAAAAAGGAAAGAAGGACAAATAATTTGCATAATAAGTATCTTATAATTTAACATGTTCACTATTATAAACTGCTATGTATACAAAGGTATGTAGCTAATGCTATTTTTTTCTACACACATGCATAAACACAAACACAACATTACAGCCTTATCATATGCCCTAGAAAATGATGACAAGGGTTGTTTTTCTGTGACATGGAGAGAGAAATTTAAAGAAAATAGTATTAAGAAAAAATCAATTTTATATACATAATATATTTATCTACTTAAGAACAATTTGTTTCTTGTTAAATATACTGAATCAAATGCTCTATTTAATTTAAACACATAATACAAAAGATAACTCAATCGCAATAGTGGAAGCAATGAGATATTTGGAAGCAAGTTTAAGATGTTTCTGTTTAGACCTAAATTTATAAAACTAAACCCTTTTTTGGGATGAGTTGGAGTCTCTTTATACAGAGATAAGTAATTTGACCATCTCTGGGTTTATGTGTTTTCGTTTTGCTCCCTTGGTTGGTGTTTTCTTTTGTTATTTTGTTTTAACCTTACATATGGTTGAAAATTTGGAATCTGGACTTTCTAAGTATATGCTTCTGCTTATGCCAACTTGAGATCTGAAAATATTCCAAAGTAAAATACGTCTGTAAAGAATTTTGAATTTGGGACTTCCCTGGTGGCACAGTGGTTAAGAATCCACCTGCCAATGCAGGGGACACAGGTTCAATCCCTGGTCCGGGAAGATCCCACATGCCATGGAGCAACTGGGCCCGTGTGCCACAACTACTGAGCCTGCGCTCTAGAGCACGCGCGCCTAGAGCCAGTGCTCCGTAACAGGAGAAGCCACCACAGTGAGAAGCCTGCACTCCACAATGAAGAGTAGCCCCCACTCAGAGTAGCCCACTCGCCACAACTAGAGAAAGTCCCTGCGCAGAAACGAAGACCTAACGCAGCCAAAAATTAATAAACAAATTAATTAATTGATTAATTAAAAAGAATTTTAAATTTAATGATTCTCTCTGGGTGGTGTTTAATTCATCCTTAAGTAAATAAAATATAAATAAATAAATATAAAATATAAAATATAAATAATAGGGATATATTATACAGAGAATAACCTGCATCTGAGATTACGTTTAGTAATTATTATATAGAACTAAATTATTTTTCACTATAAAATATCATTTGAAATAGACATTATTATACTTATATAATATAATATAATATAATATATACTTGTTATAAATTTATATTTATTATGTTATATAATAAATATGTAATTTTTATTATATTTCACTAATTACCATTGGCATACATGATAAAGAGGAAAAGTTTTCTTTCTTTGAATTTTATTTTATTTATTTTTTTATACAGCAGGTTCTTATTAGTCATCAATTTTATACACATCAGTGTATACATGTCAATCCCAATCACCCAATTCATCACACCACCACCCCCACCCACCGCGGCTTTCCCCCCTTGGTGTCCATACGTTTGTTCTCTACATCTGTGTCTCAATTTCTGCCCTGCAAACCGGTTCTTCTGTACCATTTTTCTAGGTTCCACATATATGCGTTAATACACGATATTTGTTTTTCTCTTTCTGACTTACTTCACTCTGTATGACAGTCTCTAGATCCATCCACGTCTCAACAGTGACCCAATTTCGTTCCTTTTTATGGCTGAGTAATATTCCATTGTATATATGTACAACATCTTCTTTATCCATTCCTCTGTTGATGGGCATTTAAGTTGCTTCCATGACCTGGCTATTGTAAATAGTGCTGCAGTGAACATTGGGGTGCATGTGTCTTTTTGAATTATGGTTTTCTCTGGGTATATGCCCAGTAGTGAGATTGCTGGATCATATGGTAATTCTATTTTTAGTTTTATAAGGAACCTCCATACTGTTCTCCATAGTGGCTGTATCAATTTACATTCCCACCAACAGTGCGAGAGGGTTCCCTTTTTTCCACACCCTTTCCAGCATTTATTGTTTGTAGATTTTCTGATGATGCCCATGCTAACTGGTCTGAGGTGATACCTCATTGTAGTTTTGATTTGCATTTCTCTAATAATTAGTGATGTTGAGCAGCTTTTCATGTGTTTCTTGGCCATCTGTAAGTCTTCTTAGAGAAGAAATGTCTATTTAGGTCTTCTGCCCATTTTTGGATTGGGTTGTTTGTTTTTTTCATATTGAGCTGCATGAGCTGTTTATATATTTTGGAGATTAACCCTTTGTCCATTGATTTGTTTGCAAATATTTTCTCCCATTCTGAGGGTTGTCTTTTCGTCTTGTTTATGGTTTCCTTTGCTGTGAAAAAGCTTTTAAGTTTCATTAGGTCCCATTTGTTTATTTTTGTTTTTATTTCCATTACTCTAGGAAGTGGATCAAAAAAGATCTTGCTGTGATTTATGTCAAAGAGTGTTCTTCCTATGTTTTCCTCTAAGAGTTTTATAGTATCCAGTCTTACATTTAAGTCTCTAATCCATTTTGAGTTTATTTTTATTTATGGTGTTAGGGACTGTTCTAACTTCATTCTTCTACATGTAGCTGTCCAGTTTTCCCAACACCACTTATTGAAGAGACTGTCTTTTCTCCATTGTTTATCCTTGCCTCCTTTGTCATAGATTAGCTGACCATAGGTGTGTGGGTTTATCTCTGGGCTTTCTATCTTGTTCCATTGATCTATATGTCTGTTTTTGTGTCAGTAACGTATTGTCTTGATTACTGTAGCTTTGTAGTATAGTCTGAAGTCAGGGAGTCTGATTCCTCCAGCTCTGCTTTTTTCCCCTCAAGATTGCTTTGGCTATTTGGGGTCTTTTGTGTCTCCATACAAATTTTAAGGTTTTTTGTTCTAGTTCTGTAAAAGATGCCATTGGTAATTTGATAGGGATTGCATTGAATCTGTAGATTGCTTTGGGGAGTAGAGTCATTTTCACAATATTGATTCTTCCAATCCAAGAACATGGTATAGCTCTCCTTCTGTTGGTATCATCTTTAATTTCGTTCATCAGTGTCTTATAGTTTTCTGCATACAGGTCTTTTGTCTCCCTAGGTAGGTTTATTCCCAGGTATTTTATTGTTTTTGTTGCAATGGTAAATGGGAGTGTTTCCTTAATTTCTCTTTCAGATTTTTCATCATTAGTATATAGGAATGCAAGAGATTTCTGCGCATTAATTTTGTATCCTGCTACTTTACCAAATTCATTGATTAGCTCTAGTAGTTTTCTGGTAGCATCTTTAGGATCCTCTATGTATAGTATCATGTCATCTGCAAACAGTTGACAGTTTTACTTCTTCTTTTCCAATTTGGATTCCTTTTATTTCTTTTTCTTCTCTGATTGCCGTGGCTAGGACTTCCAAAACTATGTTGAATAATAGTGGTGAGAGTGGACATCCTTGTCTTGTTCCTGATCTTAGAGGAAATGCTTTCAGTTTATCACCATTGAGAATGATGTTTGCTGTGGGTTTGTCGTATATGGCCTTTATTATGTTGAGGTAGGTTCCCTCTATGCCCACTTTCTGGAGAGTTTTTATCAGAAATGGGTGTTGAATTTTGTCAAAAGCTTTTTCTGCATCTATTGAGATGACCATATGGTTTTTCGTCTTCAATTTGTTAATATGGTGTATCACATTGATTGATTTGCGTATATTGAAGAATCCTTGCATCCCTGGGATAAATCCCACTTGACCATGGTGTATGATCCTTTTAATGTGCTGTGGGATTCTGTTTGCGAGTATTTTGTTGGGGATATTTGCATCTATGTTCATCAGTGATATTGATCTGTAGTTTTCCTTTTTTGTGACATCTTTGCCTGGTTTTGGTATCACGGGGATGGTGGCCTCACAGAATGAGTTTGGGAGTGTTCCTTCTGCAATTTTTTGGAAGAGTTTGAGAAGGATGGGTGTTAGCTCTTCTCTAAATGTTTGATAGAATTCACCTGTGAAGCCATCTGGTCCTGGACTTTTGTTTGTTGGAAGATTTTTAATCACAGTTTCAATTTCATTACTTGTGATTGGTCTGTTCATATTTTCTATTTCTTCATGGTTCAGTCTTGGAAGGTTATACCTTTCTAAGAATTTGTCCATTTCTTCCAGGTTGTCCATTTTATTGGCATAGAGTTGCCTGTAGTAGTCTCTTAGGATACTTTGTATTTCTGCAGTGTCTGTTGTAACTTCTCCTTTTTCATTTTTAATTTTATTGATTTGAGTCCTCTCCCTCTTTTTCTTGATGAGTCTGGTTAATGGTTTATCAATTTTGTTTATCTTCTCAAAGAACCAGCTTTTAGTTTTATTGATCTTTGCTATTGTTTTCTTTGTTTCTATTTCATTTATTTCTGCTCTGATTTTTATGATTTCTTTCCTTCTGCTAACTTTGGGTTTTGTTTGTTCTTTCTCTAGTTCCTTTAGGTGTAACATTAGATTGTTTACATGAGATTTTTCTTGTTTTTGAGGTAGGACTGTATAGCTATAAACTTCCCTCTTAGAACTGCTTTTGCTGCATCCATAGGTTTTGGATCGTTGTGTTTTCATTGTCATTTGTCTCTAGGTATTCTTTGATTTCCTGTTTGATTTCTTCAGTGATCTCTTGGTTATTTAGTAACGTATTGTTTAGCCTCCATGTCTTTGTGTTTTTTACATTTTTTTTCCCTGTAATTCATTTCTAATCTCATAGCGTTGTGGTCAGAAAAGATGCTTGATATGATTTCAATTTTCTTAAATTTACTGAGGCTTGATTTGTGACCCAAGATGTGATCTATCCTGGAGAATGTTCCGTGCGCACTTGAGAAGAAAGTGTAATCTGCTGCTTTTGGATGGAATGTACTATAAATATCAATTAAATCTATCTGGTCTATTGTATCATTTAAAACTTCTGTTTCCTTATTTATTTTCATTTTGGATGATCTGTCCATTGGTGTAAGTGAGGTGTTAAAGTCCCCCACTATTATTGTGTTACTGTCGATTTCCTCTTTTATAGCTGTTAGCAGTTGCCTTATGTATTGAGGTGCTCCTATGTTGGGTGCATAAATATTTACAATTGTTATACCTTCCTCTTGGATCGATCCCTTGATCATTATATAGTGTCCTTCTTTGTCTCTTGTAATAGTCTTTATTTTAAAGTCTATTTTGTCTGATATGAGAATTGCTACTCCAGCTTTCTTTTGATTTCCATTTGCATGGAGTATCTTTTTCCATCCCCTCACTTTCAGTCTGTATGTGTCCCTATGTCTGAAGTGGGTCTCTTGTAGACAGCATATATATGGGTTTTCTTTTTGTATGCATTCAGCAAGCTTGTGTCTTTTGGTTGGAGCGTTTAATCCATTCACGTTTAAGGTAATTATCGATATGTATGTTCCTATGACCATTTTCTGAATTGTTTTGGGTTTGTTTTTGTAGGTCCTTTTCTTCTCTTGTGTTTCCCACTTAGAGAAGTTCCTTTAGCATTTGTTGTAGAGCTGGTTTGGTGGTGTTGAATTCTCTTAGCTTTTGCTTGTCTGTAAAGCTTTTGATTTCTCCACCGAATCTGAATGAGATCCTTGCTGGGTAGAGTAATCTTGGTTGCAGGTTCTTCCCTTTCATCACTTTAAGCATATCATGCCACTCCCTTCTGGCTTGTAGGGCTTCTGCTTAGAAATCAGCTGTTAACCTTATGGGCGTTCCCTTGTATGTTATTTGTCGTTTTTCCCTTGCTGCTTTCAATAATTTGTCTTTAATTTTTGCCAATTTGATTATTATGTGTCTCGGCATGTTTTTCCTTGGGTTTATCCTGTATGGGACTCTCTGCGCTTCCTGGACTTCGGTGGCTATTTCCTTTCCCATGTTTGGGAAGTTTTTGACTATAATCTCTTCAAATATTTTCTTGGGTTCTTTCTCTCTTCTCCTTCTGGGACCCCTTTAATGCGAATGTTCTTGCATTTAATGTTGTCCCAGAAGTCTCTAAGGCAGTCTTCATTTCTTTCCATTCTTTTTTCTTTATTCTGTTCAGCAGCAGTGAATTCCACCATTCTGTCTTGCAGGTCACTTATCCGTTCTTCTGCCTCAGTTATTCTGCTGTTGATTTCTTCTAGTGTATTTTTCATTTCAGTTATTGTATTGTTCATCTCTGTTTGTTTGTTCTTTAATTCTTCTAGGTCTTTGTTAAACATTTATTGCATCTTCTCGATCTTTGCCTCTATTCTTTTTCCGAGGTACTGGATCATCTTCACTATCATTATTCTGAATTCTTTTTCTGGAAGGTTGCCTATCTCCACTTCATTTAGTTGTTTTTCTGGGGTTTTATCTTGTTCCTTCATCTGGTACATAGCCCTCTGCCTTTTCATCTTGTCTTTCTGTGAATGTGGTTTTTCTTCCACAGGCTGTAGGGCTGTAGTTCTTCTTGCTTCTGCTGTCTGCCCTCTGGTGGATGAGGCTATCTAAGAGGCTTGTGGAAGTTTCCTGATGGGAGGGACTCGTGGTGGGTAGAGCTGGCTGTTGCTCTGGTGGGCAGAGTTCAGTAAAACTTTAATCGGTTTGACTGCTGATGGGTGGGGCTGGGTTCCCTCCCTATTGGTTGTTTCGCCTGAGGCGACCCAACACTGGAGCCTGCAGGCTCTTTGGTGGGGCTAATGGCGGACTCTGGGAGGGCTCATGCCAAGGAGTACTTCCCAGAACTTCTGCTGCCAGTGTCCTTGTCCTCATGGTGAGCCACAGCCACCCACTGCCTCTGCAGGAGACCCTCCAACACTAGCAGGTAGGTCTGGTTCAGTCTCCCTTGGGGTCACTGCTCCTTCCCCTGGGTCCCAATGCACACACTACTTTGTGTGCCCTCCAAGAGTGGAGTCTCTGTTTCCCCCAGTCCTGTCAGAGTCCTGCAGTCAAATCCCACTAGCCTTCAAAGTCTGATTCTCTAGGAATTCCTCCTCCCGTTGCCGGACCCCCAGGTTCGGAAGCCTGACGTGGGGCTCAGAACCTTCACTCCAGTGGGTGGATTTCTGTGGTATAAGTGTTCTCCAGTTTGTGAGTCACCCACCCAGCAGTTATGGGATTTGATTTTATTGTGATTGTGCCCCTCCTACCATCTCATTGTGGCTTCTCCTTTGTCTCTGGATGTGGGGTATCTTTTTTGGTGAGTTCCAGTGTCTTCCTGTCGATGATTGTTCAGCAGTTAGTTGTGATTCTGGTGTTCTCGCAAGAGGGAGTGAGAGCACGTCCTTCTACTCCGCCATCTTGGTTCAGGCTGAATTTAGAAGGGAAAACTCAACAACACTGCCGAATGATAGCCCAGTATCACAGGGTAGCTTCCTTGACTTTATAACGAGCAGTATTTTCGTTCATCATTATTATGGTGACTCATTTTCTCATCTAATAGATGACGGCTCTTTCATTTCCTTCATAAATGTTGATGAATTTGTTTCAATGTCATCATCAGTACTTATTCTTGTAAAAATCTGTTCAGCAATTCTAAAGGAAGCATAGTCTGTTGGAACATATGATCCTCCAAACTCCGGAACTCCACACTCCAGAGGCCCTCCTTTCCACACGTGCTGCCATCCCCCTTCTGCACCCGGTCCTAAGTAGAGGCTCCGCCCCATGCTTGAACTTCACCCTACCTAGGCCCCACTGCCCAAGAGGAAAAGTTTTAAATGCTGATTTGGCATTTTAGAGGGGAAAAATGAAAATTCTTAGTCATGCATAGAATACAGATACTTTTTTGCTTAAATGTAGTATAAAGTTCAGTGATTTGTTCCAGCACTCATTTATATTTTTCTTTCCTGACACAGGATTTTTAATTTTTATATAATTAATTTAGCTGCATATTCCTTTAGATTTTATTATTATTATTAAAGTTGTCTTTTTTAGCAAATATGGATTTTTATTTGAAAATTATTTTAATTTAATTTTTAAATTAGGTACTGTGTTAGTTTGCTAGGGCTGCCATAACAAAAGACCACAGACTGGGTGGCTTAAACAACAAAAATATATTTGCTCATATTCTGAAGGCTAGAAAATTAAGATCAAGATGTGGGCAGGTTTGTTGTTTTCTGAGGCTTCTCTTCTTCCTTGCAATGGCCACTTCTCACTATTTTCCTACACAAAGGTCTTCCCTCTATGTGTGCTTCTGTCTTATAAGGACATCAGTCATACTGGATTAGGACCCACCCTAATGCCCTTATTTAACCTTAATTGTCTCTTTAAAAACCCTATCTCCAAATATAAGTCACAGTGTGACTTACTGGGCGTTAGGACTTTAACTTATGAATTTGGAGGGGTACAATTCAGCCCATAGCAGTAACGAAAATTTAACTGTTTTACATAATTGTTTCAGGAAAAAAGTTCTTAGCAGCATCATCTACTGGATTTCTCCTTATAGTCTTTTATGATATACTGACAATTCTAACTAGGTACTCATTTTTAAAATCACTGTTTTATTGAATCTGTTTTTTTGTTCTTAGAAGCTCTCAGAATGACTTTTTATCCTTAATGTCCCTAAATATTATTATAATACATCTAGACATACAGATCATTTTTATTAAAAATTTTGCTAATTACTTGGTAGATAATCAATCTAATTTACTGAGTTTTCATGAATGTATGTCTATCCTCTATTCACTCATTTCTTCTAGAATACCTAAAAGAAATCTGGCTAAGTTTTGGGGTCTAACCTCCAAATTTTAAAGTTTATTTTTGCTATTCTTATTTATATTTTATTGTTTTCTAGTCAGGAAGAATTCCTCCACCCAGTCTTCCTAATGCTAATTTGTATTTCTTTTTGTACATTTGGAAAATCAGTCCATGTGTTGAAATCTTTTTAATCCAATGACCATAACTTTAATTTTCATGAAATCATACTGATACTGTTTGATGAGTCTAAAACTTATTTTAAAGTCCTGTCCTGCTTACCCTGTTAATATTTTCCTAGGATGTAGTGTCATCTACTCGTTTACTCGGGTGTCTTTTCTTATGTTCTTATTCTTCTTACAAAGTAATTTGGAGAACTGTACAACCATTTAGGGAAGGTGCCATATACATCTCTGATGCTTCTATTCCATCCTGTTTTAATGAGAATGAGCATTTATCTGAAAGTTTTTGCTTAACAGCTGGTTGGGTACCTTGGTTGCTAGACCTCTATCTCTTTCTCCTGGGTGTTACCAAGTATAAGGAGAACTGCCCTGTTTCTCTGACTAAAGCTCACATCCTCACCCCCTGTACCTGCCTGGAGATAGAATGCCCTGCAAGTACACGTTGGATCCAGGAGTATGGTGTGAGCTATGTAGATAGTGTGACGACTTTTTTGCATCATCTCTTGCCCCTCAGCTAATCATCTGCCCTTTGCTTCCATTCTTCCCTCTTTCCTTCCTCTCTGGTACTTCTGGGTACGTGAAGCACATACATAAAGCTCTCTTGCTGCTATTCCCTGTTTTCCACCAATATTTTCCTATAGGAAAATAGGTTAGGGCTCTATTCCTTAAATTAATCTCTTCTGATTTCAATTTTCCAGGCATATCTCAAAATTTCTCATTCCTCATGCTTATGTTCTTATTCCCCAGCTTGTTTAGGAGTGTTGTGTGTGTTGTGTGTGTGTGTTTGTTTAATTTATTATTATTTGGATGGGGTGAGAGACAACATAAACTTAGTTTACATACTATACCTAGAAAATCTACTTTTAATTTTAAAAAAATTGGGGTACTTACATGGAGACAACAAATTGAAAATATTATATCAAACATACCTTTATGTAAGTGGTTCTAGAAGGGATCAAGTTCACATTTGTCTGAGTTTGTAACTGTCTGGCTAACTGGCTTATCACTATCATAAATCTTATACAGCCCTGAGGAATACATAGTTCACAAATCCCATAACTTTAAATGACAATATTTTTTAGCATGTAAAACATTTTTCCAAAGAAAATCCCATACAAACTCTCAATATCTGGGACCTGAATGCAGAGCACTCTGGTTTAAGCTGGAGAAAGTGGTGGAAACCGTGCCAGACGGCTTTCACATTTGTAACATCACATCACACCCTGAGGCTCCCCTGAGGAACCCTCCGGCTCCAGAGGTCACTGTTTGAAAGCGTTTGCCATAGATCATCCAAGAAGATTAAAGTGATAATAATTAAAAATATATATATACAAACATTCAAAAATGAACCAGAAATATTTTAGTTCCAGAATTCTTTTACTTAATATTGCAAAATACTTTACACTTGTACTGCTTTTATTTTCTATGACGTCCAGACTTCCATAGAGAATAAGAGTTTAATTTTTCCCTTTGAACTTCTTTGCAGATGTTCTTGCCTTTACTACTAAGACCACAAGAGACAGAATTGCTCAAGGAAACATATTGAGCGCTAGTTAAAAATAGTAGTCCTGTATTCTTACCATAATTGATGAATACGTTTTGAGTAGCCAAATATGGGAAGAAGTTTCCTAGGCATTTTAAATGTTCCTGGTAAAAACTAGTAAAGATATAGAGATAAAGGATATTGATTTACACTAAACTAAGTTGATATAGCCACTATTTTGAAATTTGAATATTATTTTTGAAGCTGAAAATTGGCATTCATTGAAAGACTGATAAATAAATTGCTTCAGAAAGTGTCAAATAATTTTTAGGCAAAGTATATTTGAGATAAGAAGTCAACCAGCAGTGTAAATATGTTAATTATTATCATAGTCATTAAACATTATATAAAGAACAGTCATTAAGAAATGGTTAATATTCCAACTGCATTTTATTCTTTATTATTTTTATCATTTCCAATCTAATTCTGCCATTGTCACTTAATGTTTCCTTCTAATACAGAAGGATTTTAGCTAATGTCATCCATGAACCAATTCATGTGACAAGGCCATCATCTTAGTTTATAGACTGCATGTGAACCTAGGAAATCTTTCAACTACCAAAGTCGGAATATTTATATGAAGAGGATAACTTAGAGCAGAGGTTGGCACACTTTTTCTGTAAAAGGCCAGATAGTAAAAATTTCAGGCTTTGCAAGACACATGGTCTCTGTCTCAATTACTCAACTCTGCTGTCGTAGCACTAAAGGAGCCATAGACAATACACACGTCAATGACCAAAACTGTGTAACAACAAAACTTTATTACACAAACAGATGGTAAGCTGAATTTGACCTGCATTCCATGTTTTGCTGACCCCTGACATAGAGTATTTATTCCGTTTTGCATGTATTCATTCAACAAACATCTATTGAGCACCTATTATATGCCAGAGTAGGAAATAGATCCTAGGGAGATGAAAATATGTGAAACATTTCAAATTTTAAATTGATTACATTTTGGTATGAAATACACAGGAAAGATTAAATAATAGATAAAGAAGAGAGTGATAAGGTCCAAAATACAGACTTGCACAGGGTGCCAAGGGAAGAAAGAGCTTCTAACCACCTTGTATATGATGAAATCAACTGGTCAAAAGATGAGGGGAAGGAAGAAAATATTTTCAAATCCTATGACAAGTTAATAGGTAAATCTACCTTCTCTACATTTCTACTGAGCTTAAAAACTCAGTGCATAGTATGAGAATCCATTCAGGCGATTCAACCACAAAATATCATATGTGTGTAGTCTTGTCTGAACAAATAACCCCTTAGATCTAGGCCCTCAAAATGAACTACATTTAAATGAAATTCTCCCTTTAGTTAAAATCCCTAAACATATAATAATTGTTATTTATTAACTGAAGAGATGTTATTTTTTGCTTTGGAATTACCTTTTCATATTTACTATTATGTGTAAAATAGTCTTTTTTACACCTTATTTATATTTATTCTATAGCAGGTACCCTATAAACTACAGTTTATTATTTTACATATTTGTCTTCCCTTCAACTTTTATCTTTCCTTCTCCAAAAGATTGTTATTTCCTTGGTTATAAGGTCCAGTAGGTTCTAAGTAACAAAAAAGAAAAACAGTCTCAAACTTGTATAAACAAAAGGAAAATTTAGTGGAATGGCCTTCTGTTTTTCAAAACTGAAAATAGAAACTGAGAGTGCCTCTGGGCCTCTTGAGGCACTGGGACCAGGGCTGGGAGTCCATGAACCAAGACAAACCTACCTCTAGGCCCATAGGCTTGCTTCTCTTTGCTTGCCTATGTTGTATTATGATATTTTCTGCAAACTGATGTATCAGATACTCTATGTTCATACATGGTATAAAATAGTTGCCTTGGTCCATGTTCCAACAGACATTAAATGAAATCACTTTGTCCTAAATCTGGGTTCCTCGGACTGAGGATTTGGTTCCCAGTGAGGTTAGGATTCAGCCCTGAGCCCTCTTCCTTGCCCAGAGCAGGAGAGTTATACATAGTACAAATATGGCTATACACTTACCCCTCTTCACATGAGAGACTAATTTTAAGAGTAAAGGCTCTTAGGCAAGGTGGAGACCCTAAAATATGAATTCTATGGTGATCTTCTTGAGGGCAGAGAACAATAGCTTTAACCATTTGTGTTCATCTCCAGGGTTTTGTACAATGCCTGGAACATTGTAGTAATCCACATTAGAAACAACTGTCTCAGCTAAGGCAGTGGCAGTGAAAATGGCCAGTAGGAGATTGAGTAATAAATATTCAAAAGGCAGAATAACAGAATTTGGTGATGAATAGGATGTGAACAATGAAGAAGATAGATGAATGAGAGGGCACTTTCATTTTGGAGAGTCAACAAACAGAGAATCCCCTTAAAAGACATAAGTTTACATGAATTGTTCACTAGGGCATGGAATTTTAAGTTTTGTTAAGTATTTCCCTAGTGGGTGAGATAAATGGACCGTGTAATGTAGTGTGACCATGTGCTCAACTCTCAGGTGATACTCCACCTCTATTCTTACCTTCCCCTGGTCCAACTTTGCTCAGCAAAGGAAGCTTCTCCTGCTAGATGCTTGTGCTATCAGAAATAGTATACAGAGAAACGTATAAGGAGAAATATGAGCCACCATAATTAAGCAAATAGGGGACATAAGTGCTAGCCCACCTGCACACCATACACTGATATGTATGGTAGTAGCTAAACATCTTTCTTGATTTGGCTGATAAGTGCCCACTGCAAAAGCAATTTTTAAATTTCTATAGGAACAAAAGAACAATTTTGATTGGAAAAGTTGTAGTTGTGTTGTTGCTGTAGTTGTTATTGTTGCCTGTGTATAGCTTGCCTGCACAATAACTGTAGGGTACACTTGACACTGATCCCTTTCTCCCGATTCAAATTTACAGGTCAGGACAATGTAAGATCTCTCACCAGGGCTCAGATCAGATACACAGTGATCAAACGTGGGTAAAGTCTCATTTGTCAATGACCTGGCCACAGCTTCCTACACATCATCCATGTACATGGTCTGTCGGGTCCCCTGGGAAAGTCAGGAGGTCGTTTGCTCTAAGGGACCTTCATGGATGCTCTCATGAGAATCAGCCATGTACATGGCCTGTTGGGTACCCTGGCATGAGCAAGCAGTGACTCTTGAATATCTGATGCCAGTCTGGCAGTGTGCTCAGAAACCCCCTTTTATTTACCTCACTAGGTCACAGTTTAAGGTAATTCTGCTGCAGCATGATTGGGCATCTTCCCAAAAAGAGATCATCTACAGTGTGTTAACAAGAGTAGATGATATGCTTTTACACTAGAAGGGACAAATTAAATCTCCTAAGACCTACTGCTTGGGAAAAACCATCCAAATGGCCCAGGTTGTTTGTCTTTGGCAAATCTGCCATATTTAACTATATAAAAATTAATTCCTAATATCCAAATCCAAGCATATAGTTTATGTATTTGTGTATGTATTCAACATATACAAAATTTGGACAGATTCCAGAAAAAGCTAGAATGCCAAAGGCATGTGGAATATTTTTTTGTAATTTCATAAAAACATGTCATTAAACATTAATACACAAATCATGGCATGAATCCATATACCTCTATTTGTATACCTTCATATATTGTCTTTATAAAATGGTATATGATGCTGAAAAAATAAGACAAAACATCACTTTGTTTTTAGATGTTTCTGGAACATGAACAAATTTTCAGCAATATTATATACATTTATTTATCTGCATTAAAATAATTAAACAAGGAGGCTACTTAGGCTAAATGAAACCTAAGCCAGAGTCAATTTTTCTACATGCCTCAAGGTTAAGAAATCAAAACTTAAGAAGAACTAATCATAAACAGCCAACTACACTTTCCCAAATAAGGCAATTGTTTAAGCTAGAGCCAATCAAATAATTTCCTTGCTTTGCTTTCCAGTCTGCTTTATGAAAAAAGTCTTCCCTTAGCTCCTGCCCATGGAGCATCCCAACCACTTTTGAACTGGCTCTGCTCGAGTCAAATTGATGTTTGCTCAAATAGACTCTTCAAAAATATAATTGTTTTGTGACCACCTAGAGGGGTGGGGTAGGGAGGGTGGGAGGGAGATGCAAGAGGGAGGGGATACGGGGATATATGTATACATATAACTGATTCACTTTATTATACAGTAGAAACTAACACAACATTGTAAACATACTCCAATAAAGATGTTAAAAAATATATAATTGTTTAATATCTGTAAAGGAAAAACTCTCCTTCTGTGTGTTTCCTCTACTCCCAATACTCTAATTCACTTCTGATCACCCAAGCAATTCTGCAATACCAGCTGGGTGTCCTACAATTCAATTCAGTTCTGACTCGATCTACCTGGAGATAATATCAGATCCCATAGGTAAAAGGCTTAGTCCTACAGACTACTACCCCCTCAACACTCACCCAATCCCTCTCCCCCCCCCACCCCCTTTTTAAAATTCTTCTGAAGGATATACACCACATATCCCATGGGCAATAAAGCACATTCAATGTGTTTATAAACCAAACACTCACTTCGTTTAAGCAAACACAAGTACAAAGTAAAATAAAATAAAACCACAAAATAATGAACTGGGTGTTCATTGTTTTAGCCAGTGGCCAGTAGCCAAATCCAGTTTGCTGCCTATATTTCTGATCCACCAACTATAAATTGAAGGCTCCCACACCTGCCTCCAATCATGGATCTTTTGTTAGAGTAGCTCACAAAACTGCTGACGGAAGAGATGTATAGGGCAAGATATGTGGGAAGGGGCAGAGAGCTTCTATACCCTTTCTGAGTTCTCCACTCTCCCAGCACCTCCAAGTGTCCACAAACTCAAAGATTCTCTGAACACCATCCTTGTGGGGTTTTATGGAGGCTTCATTACATAGGCATGATTGATTTAATCTTTGGTCATTGGTGAGTGACTCAATCTCTAGTGCCTCTCTCCTCCCTAGAGGTCAGGAGGTGGGGCTGGAAGTTCCAACCCTCTAATACAGTTGGTTCCCCTGTCACCTAGCCCCCATCCTTAGGGAATTTCCAAAAGTCACCTCATTAGCATAAATTCAGGTGTAGTTGCAAGGGGCTTGTTATGAATAACAAAAGAGAACTTTATGGCTCTTATCACTTAGGAAATTTCAAGGGTTTTTAGAGTTCTATGCCAGAAGAGGATGAAGACTGAATGTATATTTCTTATTATAAATCACAGTGTCACATTACCCTTTTCTAAAAATGTATTATTTCATGCATATTAATTGTTTATATGAGTATGTCTATTTTTGTAACAACAACTCCTGAAGGCTGATCCAATTTATTTAAAATTTTCAATTAGCTGATAATGGCAAGTTTTTATGGAAATAATAGTAATTATATTCTTTAAATGGACCTATTCTAAATTCAAATTAAGATAAAATCCGAGTGAGAACAACTTACTGAAAAACAACTGTCTTGCATTCTAGAACCTCAATAACAGATTCATTCCATATTCAAAATACATAAATAACGTGGTACTACTTAAATTTATTCTTTTATATTTTATGCTTTTATTATGAGGTAAATGTGTAATTTTAATAACGACGTACTAATTTTTTGCTGCTCTCTTGAGCAAAGTGACATTAAGCCAGCCTGAAATAATAAAAAACTATTGAATTAGGGAATGATTTAACATAATTGGTCTTGTATTGCTCTCAAAATAACAGACTATCATTGAGAAGTAAAAGTGAGGCTTTCATAAATAGATAAGACATACAAATGCACAGAGTCACAGAAAACATGTGCTTAAAATTGTGGAAAAAATTATAATGACTTTTGACCAGGTCGTTATATTTTAGATCAATAATTTTTAATTTGTAGTATACAAATTTGTCTTTGGTAGGGAAATAGTCAACATTTTTATTTTTAAATGTTTCTGAAACATGTGAGGATGTTGAACAACTGTGGTGGGATGTGTGGACTCCTGGGAAGAGAGCAAGTCTACAAATGGTGGAGAGGGTGTGGAGAAAAGGGAACCCTCCTACACTGTTGCTGGCAATGTAAATTGGTGCAGCCACTATGGAGAACAGTATGGAGGCTCCTTAAAAAACTAAAAATAGAGTTACCATATGATACTGCAATCCCACTCCTGAGCATATATCTGGAAAAAACTATAATTCAAAAATGTACATGCACCCCAATGTTTATAGCAGCACTAAGCACAATAGCCAAGATACAGAAGCAACCTAAATGTTCATAGACAGAGGAATGGATTAGGAAGATGTGGTATTTATTTATTTATTTATTTATTTATTTATTTATTTATTTATTTATTTATTTATTTATTTATACACACACACACACACACACATATACACACACAATGGAATATTACTCAGCCATAAACAAGAATGAACTAGTACCATTTGCAGCAGCACGGATGGACCTAGAGATTATCATGCTAAGTGAAGTAAGTCACACAGAGAAAGACAAATATCATATGATAGCACTTATATGTGAAATCTAAAAAAAAAAAAACAAAGATACAAATGAACTTATTTACAATACAGAAAGAGACTCACAGATATAAAAAACAAACTTATGGTTACCAAGGGGAAAAGGAGTGGAGGGATAAATTGGGAGGTTGGGATTGGCATATACACAGTCCTATATATATATATATGTGTTTGTGTGTGTGTGTGTGTGTATATATATATATATATAAAACATACGGCCAACAATGACCTACTGTATAGCACAGGGAACTATACTCGATGTTGTGTGGGAAAAGATTCTGAAAAAGAATATATATACATGTAAACTGAATCACTGTGCTGTATGCCTGAAACTAACATGACATTGTAAATCAACTGGACTTTAATTTAAAAAATTTTTTAATAAAAATAAATAAATAAATAGCAATCAATAATGGTAAGCACAATCATTACAATAATGGTTTAGCAGATAAGCATGGCTTGAAAAGAAGAAGAAAAAGAAACAGAAGCAGCTAAAATAGAGTGTTTTTTATGTGCCAGACCATTTTCTAAGCTCTAAGCATTATATACATTATTTAATTTGAAAAGTAAAAAAGCATACTAAGATGGGCTTCCCTGGTGGCGCAGTGGTTGAGAATCTGCCTGCCAATGCAGGGCACACGGGTTCGAGCCCTGGTCTGGGAAGATCCCACATGCCGCGGAGCAACTGGGCCCGTGAGCCACAACTACTGAGCCTGCGCGACTGGAGCCTGTGCTCCGCAACAAGAGAGGCCGCGATAGTGAGAGACCCGCGCACCGCGATGAAGAGAGTGGCCCCCCCTTGCCACAACTAGAGAAAGCCCTCGCACAGAAACGAAGACCCAACACAGCCAATAAATAAATAAATAAATAAATAAATAAATAAATAAATAAAAGTGTTTAAAAAAAAAAAAAAAGCATACTAAGAAACAGAAAATATCCGCATGGTACAATCATATTTTGTATGATTATATTTTTACTATTCCCTTCATAAGTGTATACTGGACAAATGGTCCCAAGTAAATTAAACATCCATTAAGTCTTGTCAAAACACAACCAAGAAGCATAATATTTCCTTGTGATCCAAATAAAAATTTAATTCTTCAGTCAACTTGGACTATTGGTTAAGTGTTTTAATAGATAGTGAGATATTCACATGCACTGTTGGATTTCCCAGAAATGATGGATGATGAGGTCTTTTGAAACAAGCACTAGACTGGATGGTGACCCTGATCTGACACCAAGTAAGCAGGCTTGGGCAAGTACTGTCCCCTGGGGCTTGTTCCCTTACTGGATTAATATCTAAGTGGTCTTCCAGGTATGAGAGACTATACCTACAAAATTCTTAAGTGAATGACTGATACTTTACAAAATCTTACAAAATCATTTCCAACCCTGACATTTACAAGGTGGATTTTGTTTGTTTGTTTGTGGTTTGGTATTGTCACAAGATCTCAGTCAAGTTTTCATAGTAAGTCAATGACACTTGACAGTTTGCAAAAAAAAAAAAAAAAAAAAAAATGAAGCAAGGACCACCTATTACTGAATCTCACTGCTGTAGTTCAGAATGAAAATTGTATTGAGCATGTTGATTTCCCTGGGTAAAGAACTGATATTTTTGAGATTCAAGAAGCTTCACTGTCCTCAAAAAAGATCAGGACAAATGCCAATTTTTGCAGATGGGTCACATTATTACATACTAAAACAGAAAGCAGCTGTGTACTTTAATAGAATAATTTCAGACAATTTTCCTCTAAAAAGATGCAGAAGAGTCAGGTGCCCACCACTTCGTGCTTTTGCCATTGATTTTCAACCACTCTGATAATGACTGATAATGTTAGACAAAACCAAGTTAGTCATGTTTATGAGACAGCAGTTGGGAATTAATACTTATGTTTTTGCCATTATTTGCCATCATTATTATGAATTTGCCATATAGACATACTTACTAATATGTTTTATGATATTTTTCATACTAATAGATTTCATATTTGACAGTCTATGATCTCAAACTATTTTCTTCCTGTAAATTATCTACCCATTACATTATAATAAGAGTAACTGAGGGTATGCAGATAATATTAATAACTAATCTAATACAATAATCTGACAATACTGAGAACAATTCAAACTGCTTAATTAAATGTAAGACTGCTACCTAAACAGATATATGACTTTAACTTTTATTCGGATAATAATGAATCCTGTGATTATATTTTGTGCTTATAGAAATTTCATTTTTATATAGAGAGACTTTCTTGAAATGGATTATATTATAAATTTCCAAATTATATTTTTGTCTTCAACAGGGAAAGCATTTCAAAAATGGCATCAATAGCAAATATAAATATACTGAAAAATAATTATTCCCCCTGACAGTGCATGAGGTTTCCCTTTTCTCCACATCCTCGCCAACACTTGTTATTTGTTGTCTTTTTGATAACAGCCATTCTAACAGGCATGAGATGATACGTCATTGTGGTTTTGATTTGCATTTCTCTGATGATTAGTAATGTTGAGCATCTTTTCACATGCCTTTCGGCCATCTGTATGTCTATTCAGCTCCTCTGCCCATTTTTCACTCAGGTAAAATGGCTCCTCTGCCCATTTTTTACTCAGGTTGTATGTTTTTTTGTTGTTGAGTTGTATGACTTCTTTAGTTGTTTTTTATATTAACCCCTTATGAAATACATGATTTGTAAGTATCTTCTCCCATTCAGTAGGTTGTCTTTTGTTGATGGTTTCCTTTGTGGTGCAGAAGGGGTAAATTTAGAGTTGGGAGAGAAAAGTAGAAGGGAGAACAGAACCACAGATGTGTGCAATACAGCTGTAACTGAAGGAGATAAACTAGAATCAAATCCCAGGCCTTGGGGAAGAAGCTCAGTCATGGGGCTGAGGAAGTGGATGTGGAATGGGGTCCTAGCCAAACTAGTCTGAAAACTATTTTCACATGTACATGTGAAGCTAATTCAAATATTATTCAAATGTACATGTGAAGATAATATTTCAAAACTAACTTGGGAGGAGTGGTGAATAAGCAACATTTACTTGATTTAGGATTTTTTTCCTCAGCTATTCTAGGCTAATTAAACTCATAAATTTAACCTTAATTGTTTTTATATTAAGTATGCAAGTGACCCCAATTGGTGCCAAAACGAAAACAGAAATCAGAAATAAATATATACAGGATTAAAAATGCAAAACATGACTATTCATAAAAATAATAACATATTTATGCAGATTACATCAAATAATGGAAGTAAGCACTTTATATTACATCTTTACCCATCAAAGAGGAAAAAAACAATGAACTGATCCATCTCTTTTATAATGTTTTCACTTTATAAAAGCCCATTAGTGAATGAATTAGCTATCCTCATTGGTTAAAAGTTTTGATAGATTTATTTCTGTTGTGAGTTTGTATAATTAACCTTTTCATATTTAGTAAGTATTTTAACTATCAAGAATTTGTTAGCATTTATTTTACTACACCAAATTAACTTTACTCATTTCCCTTTGTCCATAATAATTCCCACATGGAGTCTTGATACAATTAAAGTTAATTTGATGGTAACACCGTAAGTAGCAAAATTCCAGAAAAACACTAAAGTATTTCATCAAATTTCATGAACAATTGAAGCCCATTTTTTTCAGACCCAAAATAATAATTTGTGAAATATAATCAATACAAATGACAGTTTATAAAATATGTATGTCTACTTTACTCACAGACTGATACTTGATATTGTCACGTTTTTCGTTTCTGCCAATCTGGTGGGTATGCAGTGTTATTTCATTGTGATTTTTACATTGTGCTTCCTTAATTCCTAATGAAATCGCCTATAGATTCATGTGATAAACTGTCATTTTGTAACATACCAGCTAACTAATTTTGCCCATTTTTCAGGTTATTTGTAATTTTCTCTTTGATTTATAAGTGATCTTTAAAACTACATTAATACAAGAAATATTTATTGAGTCTCTGCTATGTTCCAGGCAATGTTTTAAGCTCAACAGGTATACATCAGGAAATAATGCAGACAAATATCAGTGCCCTCACAAACTTAAACTCCAATGCAGGAAGAGACAATTAAAAATCATCTCAATAAATATCACAACATATCAGATGGTGCAATGTGGAAAACTAGACAAGGGAAAAAGGAGCTTCAGAATGGGAAGGTGATGCTGTTTGCAATTTTGCATAGGTGTCACTGAGGAGGTACCATTTCATTGAAGATTTGAGGGAGTAGTTCAGAAGCAATCTTTGGGGAATATTTCCCTGAGAGGGGAACCACACAGTGCAAACCCCAGGGATGACTATTTGGCACATATGATGCACAGCAGGTTGGTAGGGGTAGAGCTGAGTAAACAATGGGAGGAGTTGTTGGCCATGAGATCCAAGAGGTGATGGAGGAGCCAAGTCACACTGGGAAGAACAGGGCATCGTGGGGACTTTGTTTTTTACTCTGAAGAGAATGAGGAGTCTTAGAAGATTTCAAGCAGAGGAATGTTGTCATCTGGAATTTTTTTCCCATTCTGGTTGTGATTTTGAGAAAGATTGTAGAGGACCAGAGAGGAAGCAAAGAGACCAGCTGGGGTGATGTAATGATCCGAAGGAGATCTGTTGGTGGTTTGCAAGAGGGTGGAAGCGGGGCAGTGATGAGCAAGGGTCATGTAGGGGAGAATGTCTCTTTGGCATGTGGATTATTTCGAGCTCAAAACAATCAAGGCTCAAAAGACTCAGGAAGAAACTTTGACCTTTCCTCTAAACACCTAAAAAAATTTGGATAGAGGGCATGTTCCCAGAATAGAGCTATCACCAGAGATATCTGCATAGAATTTAGGCTAGGTGTGGTGAGAGAAACTCTGCAGGGCCTAGAGATGACAATCCACTCTGTGTTCCAGTCTCTGCATAACACAGCAAACATTTGTTTACCAAACACTTCCCTTCCATCTCCATGTAAATTACCTTCCACCTCTGTGCAGCCTGAAACTACTATTCCCAATGTCCTCCTTTGACTTTTGCTGAAGATAATATTTAAGGTTAGGGTTTCAGCCTTTTCGGTGAGTTACTCATTTCTCCTGGGACTCTCCCATGTACACATGTTATTAAACTTTTGTTTGATTTTTCTCCTGTTAATCTGTCTTATGTCAATTTAATTCTTAGACCAGCCAGAAGAACCTAGACGTGTAGAGGAAAATTTCCTTCCTCCTCTTCCTAATAATCAGTATATATTTTGGAGGAAGAATTTTCCTGAGATTGGATGTGGTGTGTGAGGGAGAGGAGTCAAGGTGACTACAAAGTTTTGACCCTCCAGAGTAACTGTGATAAGGACAGAGTAAAGGGACAAAGCAGGTAATTAAATAATTAATCCCACTAGGGGATTGTAAGTAAAGAAGAAAGTATGGGAAAGCCCTGTAAGTTAATGATCACTCAAGAAAGCAGATTTGCTTAACCACAAAACCAAGCAGGCTTGCTTAGAAACAAAAACAAGCAACAGAAGCATGAGACATGCCCCAAAACAACAAAACAATGGTGGCATGAGACCCATATCCTGCCCAGTGAGCTCAGTAAGTTAATGATTCCTAGCACATGCTCTTCTGTGCACACTAAAAACAAAAATATAAAGAAAAGGTGACATTACTGAAACCTGAGATGATTTACCATTTTTAGTATATGTTACCAGCTTTTTGCTCATTTCCATTGTGCCATGACAGTCCCAGCCGGACCATGCAGGGACAAGAAAACTCCCCCACCCGACGTGGAGGAGGAACCAATGATGGAAGGGTAACATGTACTCAAGAATGAGGAAGAAGGTGGTCTTCTCCCCTTCCCCACTTTTCCTTTGATTATAAAACTGTAGCCCACTAAGTTCTCAGGGCAGCAGCCTCTTGCCCGCCTGCTTATAAGCCTCACAAGCGTCCTATTCTAATAAATCACTTCCTATCTATCACGTTGCCTCTTGCTGAATTCTTTCTGTGCTGAGACATAAAGAACCGGAATTCCTCAGAGCCTCCCAAAATGCCACCTAAGCAGTTTCAACTGAAAGGCTGAAGTTGCAGCTATCAAGTCTGACAAACCTATGTGTGAACACAATGCTACTTCTACTTATAATATTATGAGATATTTGTGGTAGGAATTTAAAAATAAAACAGAAGTAGTAGAAAAACTTACACACTAATTAATGTAACTGTATATGATCTATATGGTTATCATATAATTAAATAATAACTAGTAAATTATTAAAATTAATATGAAACCATATAAATACTCCTCATTAGCTTTCCAAAATGGTGTAAGGAAAATATTTATGTTCAGGATTGTACCATATCTTTTTTCTTGTT
The DNA here is from genome assembly GCF_009873245.2 of Balaenoptera musculus. Lineage (NCBI taxonomy): Eukaryota > Metazoa > Chordata > Mammalia > Artiodactyla > Balaenopteridae > Balaenoptera > Balaenoptera musculus. The sequence goes on along the minus strand of NC_045800.1, from coordinate 77,405,718 downwards.
TTATCATCCTGCTATAATTAAGGACCTTGCCTGTACCACAGAGTCCTGTTCAGAATCATTTAGTGAGTAAATGCAAATGCATCACAATGTTCCTTCTACAATTTTCCAACTATCACACTTTTATTGTAACACCATCAAATCTGCTTAGAAAAAGGTTGCTTTTCCTTGATGTTATTTGCAGTTATTTGTGCCTACAGGATGAGCATCTTTGTGTTTGTGCAGGACAGCCATGCAGAATTCTGTTTTTCTAGCACACTCTGTGCTCCAAGTGAAATAAAATTATTCTTCACTCTAACCTTGGGAAGGAGGAAGCAGTTCTTAGTTTGTAACTCAAATTCAGCTCTCCTACTGAATTCTATGCTATTCCTGTGAACATTACTGAACAGCACTTATCAGAAATTTATTGTTTAATCATGTTATGTCCACATTCATGAAAACTTCATCCTAGCTATTTAGATAAAGAAAACAAAATGATTAATAATAGTGATCCAAGGAAGTGAATTGACTAGTCCTATGGATACAGGAAGCCTAGCATTTGCTTTTTCAAAAGATACCCAGCATGGGCTTTATAGAGAAATATGTTATATCTATAAATAATTCTGTCTCAAAATAATATATTCATATCCTCACAAATGATTCCTGTATTTTTGTAAAACAACTCACCTGTGTTTATAACATTATTCCCCACCTTTCAAATTCTGTTTTAGTAATCATAACATTTGTGCCTTTAGCATTTTTCTAGAATCAATATTTCTTTTTGCTGCAATGCAATAGTTTCTTGTTGATTTTTACTGGAAACATTGTCCTCCTGTGGATTGAAATATCTTATAACTCTGTCTTTTCGCTCACTGCTTCCCTTTGCCACTTACGCTTCTTGGCTGCACAGTGAGTGTTCCCTCATTCGCAGTTTAGTAAATTGCTGCTCACAAAAATAAAACCGCCAAAGTAAAAAATGCTTTTCAAGAAAGAATCCAAAATTGTGGTGGAATAACAGCAGACAAAATGGTTCAGCAAACACCGTTATAATCTTTCTTTCGTTTTGTATTCTACTTAAAAAATGGCTCACAGAAACTTGCCTTCCTTCTTTTCTCCCATATTCACTCCTAGTATCTATGCTTCCAATCACCCATTTAGTAAATTAATAGAAATTAGCTAATATTAGAAAATGTTTATTCTTTTTCTACTAGCTCCTCTTTTCCCCCTCATCTTTTAATTTGATTCTTAATAAGTATAATAAATTTTGAGGACATATTGGCAATACATAACAAATACTCCAAAAGAGAGCATATGTATTACCTTAATAATGTGATTTCTTAAAATATATTCTAAGAAAATAATCAAGCAAATTTCAGCATGCTCATTAGTAAGTGGTTTATAATTAGCTACTTCCACCTTTCCATCTTCTGTCATGAAGAAAACAATCCAAATGTTGATGAATATAAAAATAAATTTTAACTTTAAAAGTTATGGTACATACAAATGATATGCAAATAGTTTGCTTTAAAATTTGTGATATGGACATATATGAATACACACACACACACACACACACACACACAGATGTCCAGTCTGTAGGGTTAATACAAAAGAATAGATTACAAAACTCTATTTATATTACACTATTGTTTAAAGTATATTATATTTATATAACATTTACATATATAAATATATACACAAATAAATATATAGAGTATGTCTATATACCTGTCAGTATATATGCACATATAATGAAGACTAGAAAACAACATATTATTATGTATTATTGTTGTGCTGAACTTTCAAAAATTTTCCAAGATTAAAACTGCAAGAGAATAGATATTTTATTCAGGTAGCTGTAATAGGGCGGACAATCAAATATGAGGCATTAAAGGGGATTTATAGGAGAAAGAAATAAAAGTACATATTATCAAAAGTAAATTTGGTTGGCAGGTCAGAGAGGTATCGCAAAGAACTTTTTCTTTGTGATTTTACCCATTTCAGTCAGTTATGTTCTGTTTTCAGAATTACTGATTCAAAGAAGAAATTTGGAGGGAGAGGGCTAGTCCTTAAAAACAGGAAGCAAGGGTGTCAGTGTAAATTTAGAAGAGCAGGAAATCGGATAGTTCTCCACATGTATGCCACTGAGTTGTAGGATTGTAGGTAATTTTTATTATCTGCTTGACATTTCCTCATTTCCTGCAGAATTTTCAAAAGTATGTATTTTATAATAAAAATATTTTAATAAAATTATGCAGACATTATTTTCTCTGGGAAAAATTTATCTTGAAACCAAATTGGGCATGTTCAGCAATGAAAAGGAATAGTTAGTCCAATAGAATGTGTGTCGGGTTGGCCATTCCAAGGCTGTTACTGTAATAAACTGTAAACTTAAAAAATAAAACTTTTTTTCAAATAAAAGGACAACTTTTAGGCATTTATTTTCATTTTGCAAGTCATAGCATGACTGTGAGTGTGTGTGTGTGTGTGTGTGTGTGTATGCTGGAGTGAACTTTAATTTAACTGAAAATTCGATTTGACCATTATCTTTCATTGAAATGTCCATCAACTCTTGATTCAGATGTAAATTAAATAAATTTTAAGAGTGAGTATTTTCATACATATGGCCAATAGGCACATGAAAAGATGCTCTGCATCACGAATTATTAGAGAAATGCAAATCAAAACTACAATGAGGTACCACTTCACACCAGTCAGAATGGCCATTATTAAAAAGTCAACAAATAACAAATGCTGGAAAGGGTGTGGAGAAAAGGGAACCCTCCTACACTGTTGGTGGGAATGTAAGTTGGTGTCGCCACTATGGAAAACAGTATGGAGGTTCATCAGAAAACTAAATATAGAGTTACCATGTGATCCAGCAATACCACCCCTGGGCATATACCCAGACAAAACTATAATTCAAAAAGATACGTGCACCCCTATGTTCATAGCGGCACTGTTCACAATAGTCAAGACACGGAAACATCCTAAATGTCCATTGACAGATGAATGGATAAAGAAGATGTGGTAAGAGGCTCGGCGCCGAGCAGCACTCAGCAGCCAGAGAGGCTTGTCTGCTCAGCCACCGGGGCGGGCGGGGCTGGGAGCTGAGGCTCAGCTTCGGTTGGATCGCAGGGAGAGGACTGGGGTTGGTGGCGTGAGCACAGCCTGAAGGGGTTAGCGCACCACAGCTGGCTGGGAGGGAGACCGGGAAAAAGTCTGCAGCTGCCGAAGAGGCAAGAGACTTTTTCTTGCCTCTTTGTTTCACGGCACGCAAGGAGAGGGGATTCAGAGCGCCGCCTAAACGAACTCCAGAGATGGGCGTGAGCCGCGGCTATCAGCGCGGACCCCAGAGACAGGCGTGAGACGCTGGAGCTGCTGCTGCCGCCTCCAAAAATCCTGTGTGCGAGCACAGGTCACTCTCCACACCGCCCCTCCCAGGAGCCTGTGCAGCCCGCCACTGCCAGGGTCCCGTGATCCGGGGACAACTTCCCCGGGAGAACGCACTGCGCGCCTCAGGCTGGTGCAACGTCACACCGGCCTCTGACGCCGCAGGCTCGCCCCGCATCCGTACCCCTCCCTCCCCCCGGCCTGAGTGAGCCAGCGCCCCCGAAGCAGCTGCGCCTTTAACCCCGTCCTGTCTGGGCAGGGAACAGACGCCCTCAGGCGACCTACACGCAAAGGCGGGTCCAAATCCAAAGCTGATCCCCAGGAGCTATGTGAACAGAGAAGAGAAGGGGAAATCTCTCCCAGCAGCCTCAGAAGCAGCGGATTAAAACTCCACAAACAACTTGATGTGATGCATCTGTTGAATACCTGAATAGACAACGAATCATCCCAAATTCAGGAGGTGGACTTTGGGAGCAGGATATATTAATTTTTCCCCTTTTCCTTTTTTTGTGACTATATATGTATATGCTTCTGGGTGAGATTTTGTCTGTATAGCTTCGCTTTATAATAGCTTTATTTTACTTCACTATATTATAGCCTCTTTCTTTCTTTCTTTCTTTCTATTTTTTCTCCCTTTTACTCTGAGCCGTGTGGACGAAAGGCTCTTGGTGCTCCAGCCAGGCATCAGGGCCGTACCTCTGAGGTGGGAGAGCCAACTTCAGGACACTGGTCCACAAGAGACCTCCCAGCTCCACGTAATACCAAACGGCAAAAATCTCTCAGAGATCTCCATCTCAACATCAAGACCCAGCATCACTCAATGACCAGCAAGCTACAGTGCTGAACACCCTATGCCAAACAACTAGCAAGACAGGAACACAGCCCCATCCATTAGCAGGGAGGCTGCCTAAAATCATAATAAGGCCACAGACACCTCAAAATACACCACCAGACGTGGACGTGCCCAACAGAAAGACAAGATCCAGCCTCATCCACCAGAACTCAGGCACTAGTTCCCTCCACCAGGAAGCCTACACAACCCACTGAACCAACCTTAGCCACTGGGGACAGATACCAAAAACAACGGGAACTACGAACCTGCAGCCTGTGAAAAGGAGACCCCAAACACAGTAAGATAAGCAAAATGAGACGACAGAAAAACACACAGCAGATGAAGGAGCAGGGTCAAAACACACCAGACTTAACAAATGAAGAAATAGGTAGTCTACCTGAAAAAGAATTCAGAATAATGATAGTAAGGATGATCCAAAATCTGGGAAATAGAATAGACAAAATGCAAGAAACATTTAACAAGGATGTAGAAGAACTAAAGAGCAACCAAGCAACGATGAAAAACACAATAAATGAAATTAAAAATACTCTAGATGGGATCAATAGCAGAATAACTGAGGCAGAAGAAAGGATAAGTGACCTGGAAGATAAAATGGTGGAAATAACTACTGCAGAGCAGGATAAAGAAAAAAGAATGAAAAGAACTGAGGACAGTCTCAGAGACCTCTGGGACAACATTAAACGCACCAACATTCGAATTATAGGGGTCCCAGAAGAAGAAGAGAAAAAGAAAGGGACTGAGAAAATATTTGAAGAGATTATAGTTGAAAACTTCCCTAATATGGGAAAGGAAATAATTAATCAAGTCCTGGAAGCACAGAGAGTCCCATACAGGATAAACCCAAGGAGAAACACGCCAAGACACATATTAATCAAACTGTCAAAAATTAAATATAAAGAAAACATATTAAAAGCAGCAAGGGAAAAACAACAAATAACACACAAGGGAATCCCCATAAGGTTAACATCTGATCTTTCAGCAGAAACTCTGCAAGCCAGAAGGGAGTGGCAGGATATACTTAAAGTGATGAAGGAGAAAAACCTGCAACCAAGATTACTCTACCCAGCAAGGATCTCATTCAGATGTGATGGAGAAATTAAAACCTTTACAGACAAGCAAAAGCTGAGAGAGTTCAGCACCACCAAACCAGCTTTACAACAAATGCTAAAGGAACTTCTCTAGGCAAGAAACACAAGAGAAGGAGAACACCTACAATAACATACCCAAAATATTTAAGAAAATGGGAATAGGAACATATATATCGATAATTACCTTGAATGTAAATGGATTAAATGCTCCCACCAAAAGACACAGGCTGGCTGAATGGATACAAAAACAAGACCCATATATATGCTATCTACAAGAGACCCACTTCAGACCTAGAGACACATACAGACTGAAAGTGAGGGGATGGAAAAAGATATTCCATGCAAATGGAAATCAAAAGAAAGCTGGAGTAGCAATTCTCATATCAGACAAAATAGACTTTAAAATAAAGACTATTACAAGAGACAAAGAAGGACACTATATAATGATCAAGGGATCGATCCAAGAGGAAGGTATAACAATTGTAAATATTTATGCACCCAACATAGGAGCACCTCAATACATAAGGCAAATACTAACAGCCATAAAAGGGGAAATCGACAGCAACACAATCATAGTAGGGGACTTTAACAACCCACTTTCACCAATGGACAGATCATCCAAAGTGAAAATAAATAAGGAAACACAAGCTTTAAATGATACATTAAACAAGATGGACTTAATTGATATTTATAGGACATTCCACCGAAAAACAACAGAATACACATTTTTCTCAAGTGCTCATGGAACATTCTCCAGGATAGATCATATCTTGGGTCACAAATCAAGCCTTGGTAAATTTAAGAAAATTGAAATCGTATCAAGTATCTTTTCCGACCACAACGCTATGAGACTAGATATCAATTACAGGAAAAGATCTGTAAAAAATACAAACACATGGAGGCTACACAATACACTACTTAATAACGAAGTGATCACTGAAGAAATCAAAGGGGAAATCGAAAAATACCTAGAAACAAATGACAATGGAGATACGACAACCCAAAACCTATGGGATGCAGCAAAAGCAGTGCTAAGAGGGAAGTTTATAGCAATACAAGCCTACCTCAAGAAACAGGAAACATCTCGAATAAACAACCTAACCTTGCACCTAAAGCAATTAGAGAAAGAAGAACAAAAAAACCCCAAAGCCAGCAGAAGGAAAGAAATCATAAAGATTAGGTCAGAAATAAATGAAAAAGAAATGAAGGAAACAATAGCAAAAATCAATGAAACTAAAAGCTGGTTCTTTGAGAAGATAAACAAAATTGATAAACCATTAGCCAGACTCATCAAGAGAAAAAGGGAGAAGACTCAAATCAATAGAATTAGAAATGAAAAAGGAGAAGTAACCACTGACACTGCAGAAATACAAAAGATCATGAGAGATTACTACAAGCAACTCTATGCCAATAAAATGGACAACCTGGAAGAAATGGACAGATTCTTAGAAATGCACAAACTGCCGAGACTGAACCAGGAAGAAATAGAAAATATAAACAGACCAATCACAAGCACTGAAATTGAAACTGTGATTAAAAACCTTCCAACAAACAAAAGCCCAGGACCAGATGGCTTCACAGGCGAATTCTATCAAACATTTAGAGAAGAGTTAACACCTATCCTTCTCAAACTCTTCCAAAATATTGCAGAGGGAGGAACACTCCCAAACTCATTCTACGAGGCCACCATCACCCTGATACCAAAACCAGACAAAGATGTCACAAAGAAAGAAAACTACAGGCCAATATCACTGATGAACATAGATGCAAAAATCCTCAACAAAATACTAGCAAACAGAATCCAACAGCACATTAAAAGGATCATACACCATGATCAAGTGGGGTTTATCCCAGGAATGCAAGGATTCTTCAATATACGCAAATCAATCAATGTGATACACCATATTAACAAATTGAAGGAGAAAAACCATATGATCATCTCAATAGATGCAGAGAAAGCTTTCGACAAAATTCAACACCCATTTATGATAAAAGCCCTGCAGAAAGTAGGCATAGAGGGAACTTTCCTCAACATAATAAAGGACACATATGACAAACCCACAGCCAACATCGTCCTCAATGGTGAAAAACTGAAACCATTTCCACTAAGATCAGGAACAAGACAAGGTTGCCCACTCTCACCACTATTATTCAACATAGTTTTGGAAGTGTTAGCCACAGCAATCAGAGAAGAAAAAGAAATAAAAGGAATCCAAATAGCAAAAGAAGAAAAACTGTCACTGTTTGCAGATGACATGATACTATACATAGAGAATCCTAAAGATGCTACCAGAAAACTACTAGAGCTAATCAATGAATTTGGTAAAGTAGCAGGATACAAAATTAATGCACAGAAATCTCTTGCATTTCTATACGCTAATGACGAAAAATCTGAAAGTGAAATTAAGAAAACGCTCCCGTTTACCATTGCAACAAAAAGAATAAAATATCTAGGAATAAACCTACCTAAGGAGACAAAAGACCTGTATGCAGAAAATTATAAGACACTGATGAAAGAAATTAAAGATGATACAAATAGATGGAGAGATATACCATGTTCCTGGATTGGAAGAATCAACATTGTGAAAATGACTCTACTACCCAAAGCAATCTACAGATTCAATGCAATCCCTATCAAACTACCACTGGCATTTTTCACAGAACTAGAACAAAAAATTTCACAGTTTGTATGGAAACACAAAAGACCCCGAATAGCCAAAGCAATCTTGAGAACGAAAAATGGAGCTGGGGGAATCAGGCTCCCTGACTTCAGACTATATTACAAAGCTTCAGTAATCAAGACAGTTTGGTACTGGCACAAAAACAGAAATATAGATCAATGGAACAGGATAGAAAGCCCAGAGATAAACCCACACACATATGGTCACCTTATCTTTGATAAAGGAGGCAAGCATATACAGTGGAGAAAAGACAGCCTCTTCAATAAGTGGTGCTGGGAAAATTGGACAGCTACATGTAAAAGTATGAAATTAGAACACTCCCTGACACCATGCACAAAAATGAACTCAAAATGGATTAAAGACCTAAGTGTAAGGGCAGACACTATCAAACTCTTAGAGGAAAACATAGGCAGAACACTCTATGACATACATCACAGCAAGATTCTTTTTGACCCAGCTCCCAGAGAAATGGAAATAAGAACACAAATAAACAAATGGGACCTAATGAAACTTAAAAGCTTTTGCACAGCAAAGGAAACCATAAACAAGACCAAAAGACAACCATCAGAATGGGAGAAAATATTGGCAAATGAAGCAACTGACAAAGGATTAATCTCCAAGATTTACAGGCAGCTCATGCAGCTCAATAACAAAAAAATGAACAACCCAATCCAAAAATGGGCAGAAGACCTAAATAGACATTTCTCCAAAGAAGATATACAGATGGCCTACAGACACATGAAAGAATGCTCAACATCATTAATCATTAGAGAAATGCAAATCAAAACTACAATGAGATATCATCTCACACCGGTCAGAATGGCCATCATCAAAACATCTACAAACAGTAAATGCTGGAGAGAGTGTGGAGGAAAGGGAACACTCTTGCACTGTTGGTGGGAATGTAAATTGATACAGCCACTATGGAGAACAGTATGGAGGTTCCTTAAAAAACTACAAATAGAACTACCATACGACCCAGCAATACCACTACTGGGCATATACCCTGAGAAAACCATAGGTCACAAAGAGTCATGTACCAAAATGTTCATTGCAGCTCTATTTACAATAGCTAGGACATGGAAGCAACCTAAATGTCCATCGACAGATGAATGGATAAAGAAGATGTGGCACATATATACAATGGAATATTACTCAGCCATAAAAAGAAATGAAATGGAGGTATTTGTAATGAGGTGGATGGAGTTAGAGTCTGTCATACAGAGTGAAGTAAGTCAGAAAGAGAAAAACAAATACAGTATGCTAACACATATATATGGAATCTAAGGAAAAAAAAAAAAAAAGGCGATGAAGAACCTAGTGGCAAGACGGGAATAAAGACACAGACCTACTAGAGAATGGACTTGAGAATATGGGGAGGGGGTGGGGTGAGAGGTGACAGGGTAAGAGAGTGTCATGGACATATATACACTACCAAATGTAAAATAGATAGCTAGTGGGAAGCAGCCGCATAGCACAGGGAGATCAGCTCGGTGCTTTGTGACCACCTAGAGGGGTGGGATGGGGAGGGTGGGAGGGAGGGAGATGCAAGAGGGAAGAGAAATGGGAACATATTGTGTATGTATAACTGATTCACTTTGTTATAAAGCAGAAGCTAACACACCATTGTAAGGCAATTATACTTCAATAAAGATGTTTAAAAAAAAGAGAAAATGTGGTACATATATACGATGGAATATTACTCAGCCATAAAAAAGAAAGAAATAATGCCATTTGCAGCAACAGGGATGCAACTAGAGATTATCATACTAAGTGAAGTCAGACAGAGAAAGAAAAATACCATATGATTATCATTTATATGTGGAATGAAAAATATGACACAAATGAACTTATTTACGAAACAGAAACAGGCTCACAGACATAGAGAACAGACTTGTGGTTGCCAAGTGGTGGGGTGGGGGTGGGAGGGATGGATTGGGAGCTTGGGCTTAGTAGATGCAAAGTATTATATATATAGGATGGATAAACAACAAGGTCCTACTATTTAGCACAGAAAACTATATTCAGTATCCTGTGATAAACCATAATGAAAACGAATATGAAAAAGACTGTACATATATGTATAACTGAATCCCTTTGCTGTACAGCAGAAATTGACACAACACTGTAAATCAACTACTTCAATAAAAAAGTGAGTCTTTTATTGATTGCATTACAATTACAAAACACACCCTCTATTTTATTCCTCCCATCATTGTTTATATTGGGTTATTAAATAATGATTTTAGGACAATAGAAAAATAGACAATAAGGTAAGTGTAACTAGAAGAGAAGATCATAAACAGCTACAACATGCTGAGAGAAAATAATTAAGTAAAATTATGATAAATATTTGTTTATGTAAAACATTTATCTTCAGCTTTTATCAAGTACTTAAATTTCATATGAAGCTATGTCCTAATTTGGTCCAATTAGAAATAGTCCTGATTCTCTCAGAACTTTCAGAACATTTATGTGAAACTCTATTATTAATATTAATATTTGTATTTTATTTTTATTGTTTTAGAATTTTTTTTTGATGTCGACAATTTTTAAAGTCTTTATTGAATTTTCTTTGTTACAATATTGTTTCTGTTTTATGTTTTGGTTTTTTGGCCACAAAGCATGTGGGATCCTAGCTCCCTGACCAGGGGTCGAACCTGTACCCCCGGAATTGGAAGGTGAAGTCCCAACCACTGGACTGCCAGGGAAGTCCCTAATATTTATATTTTAATGATATATACATATATGAATATTTTTACTAGTTTTACTAGGCTGGGAAGTTTTGAGGACTCTTGGTATCAGCACTAAGATGTAGAGAGCTGGAAAGAGCTTTGGTCCAATAACACAATAAAAGAAAATGTGCACAAACTTCAAATGAAGGCCTTTTAGTAAACCCATAGATCTGAGGTTACAGGGCAGACCATTAATCAGACATCCCAAGAAAGTCAGGCATCAGAAAGGAGAAACAGACAGGAAAGATGCCTCGAATGCTATATAAGTCAGTTGAAAGATTAAACTGGAAAGGTAGAGTGTGGGTTTTCATGAGAGTGTGAACCCCCCGGGAAATGCAGACATAGACGGTTTCTCACCCTTGTGCAGTGCTTTCTTCCAGGAAACCAACTAGACTTTTGTGGGGTTGTTTGGAGAGAATCTAGAGAAAGCTTCCTCCATGGTGGAGGGAAACAGCAGCCACTGTCACAATATAATCAAACTGTCCCCTCCCTCTCCCTCCCCTCATCTCTACTACAGAAAGTAGACTTAACCTTCAGGATACAATTCCATTGCATGTGGGGGTGGGGAACAGAGGCCATAATCTCCACTTTTCCTAAGTAAAAACAAATACACACACAAACAAAAAGCAGCTTAATCTGCAGAAAGAAGGGCATCAAAACTGTAGCCTAAGGATACTGGTGGATACCCACTGCAGCAAGGGGAGGGGAGCAAGGGGAAAATATAGAAGCTCCAGCCCTGGAGGAGGGACAGGAACACTTGTGAAGGCCACACCCCTGAGATACAAGTCCACATTATGTGTCTGTGACTGAAGTTAATCAGAACATCAAGGAATGCTTATCCTCCCCTCACCTTCAACATCATGCTAACAAGCCTCCCCCCAAATGACTAAGGAATACGGTTGAACAGAGGCAAAGAAAGACTGAGGGGTGGCACAACGGAAAGACCCAAATCAAGCAAGGAGACAAACATGAAGTATCACTATAGGGGTTTGAAGTCTCTGGTGCTCTTAGCAATGAACTCTCTCTCTGGTAACCATAGCAACAACAGAAGTCAAACCCATCCAAAATCCTGGCTAGATTAACACAAACTGCATACTAAAGCCCTACTAGAAGGAAGGGTACTCATCTCCAAAACTAAAATACATTTACCTCAGTATCCACTGTCATAAACATTATATACAAATTTTGACAAGAAAAATCCAAGCATAGCATAGCAAAAAACAAGATACGGTGTAGCTAAAAGAAATAAACAATCACTGGAACTACACTCAGATATAACACAGATAACGACTTGACACTTTTAAATAAGTAATTTATAATTATGATTAATATGCTAAAGAATTTAACGGAAAAGGTAGATAGCATGCAATATTAGATAGGTAAATTTAGTAGAAAGTTAGAAATTGTAAGAAAGAGTCAAACAGAAATATTGAAATTAAAACACAGTAACAAAAAATGAAGAATGCCCTTGACAAGCTCATCAGTAGATACTGCCAAGGAAAGAATGAATGGACTATTGTGGTACTATTGTACCTTCTGGTTGTCCTTTCCTCTATATTTTTATTTTTATATTCTTTCTAACATATCTGCTAGCTTCCTAGTCTAATTTTATTTTATTTTTTTTTATTTTTTTATTATTTTTTTTAATTTTATAGCTACTTTATTTATTTATTTATTTATTTTTGGCTGTGTTGGGTCTTCGGTTCGTGCGAGGGCTTTCTCTAGTTACAGCAAGTGGGGGCCACTCTTCATCGCGGTGCGGGGACCGCTCTTCATCGCAGTGCGCGGGCCTTTCACTATCGCGGCCCCTCCCGTTGCGGGGCACAGGCTCCAGACGCGCAGGCTCAGTAGTTGTGGCTCACGGGCCCAGCTGCTCCGTGGCACGTGGGATCTTCCCAGACCAGGGCTCGAACCCGTGTCCCCTGCATTAGCAGGCAGATTCTCAACCACTGCGCCACCAGGGAAGCCCCCGCTAATTTTATTTTTTACTTTGTCATTGTTCTCTTTTTTTTTTTTGGCCACCCCATGTGGCTTGCAGGACCTTGGTTCATGAGCCGGGGGTCAGGCCAAAGCTCCTGAGGTGGGAGGTCCGTGTCTGAACCACTGGACTAACAGAGAACCTCAGACCCCAGGGAATATTCATCAGTGAGGTCTCACGGAGGTCCTCATCTCAGCACCAAGACCCAGCTCTACCCAACAGCCTACAAATGCCAGTGTTGGAAGCCTCAGGCCAAACAAACAGTAAGACAGGAATACAATCCCACTTATTAAAAAATAAATAAATAAATGAGACAGCAAAAATATAGTCACAGATGAAGGAGCAAGGTAAAAACTACAAGACCAAATAAATGAAGAGGAAATAGGCAATCTACCTGAAAAAGAATTCAGAGTAATGACAGTAAAGATGATCCAGAATCTCATAAATAAAATTGATAAACCCTTAGCCAGACTCATCAAGAAAAAAAGGGAGAGGATGCAAATCAATAAAATTAGAAATGAAAAAGGAGAAATCACAACTGACACAGCAGAAATGCAAAGGATTATAAAAGACTACTACAAACAACTATATGCCAATAAAATGGACAACCATGAAGAAATGGACAAATTCTTGGAATGGGACAATTTTCCAAGACTGGACCAGAAAGAATTAGAAAATATAAACAAACCTATCACAAGTAATGAAATTGAAACCATAATTTAAAATCTTCCAACAAACAAAAGTCCAGGAACAGACAGCTTCACAGGTGAATTCTATCAAATATTTAGAGAAGAGCTAACATCCATCCTTCTTAAACTCTTCCAAAAAATTGCAGAGGGAGAAACATTCCCAAATTCATTCTACGAAGCCACCATCACCCTGATACCAAAACCAGAAAAAGATATCACAAAAAAAGAAAATTATAGACCAATATCATGATGAACATAGATGCAAAAATCCTGAACAAAATACTAGCAAACAGAATCCAACAACACATTAAAAGGATCATACACCATGATCAAGTGGGATTTATCCCAGGGATGCAAGGATTCTTCAATATACGCAAATCAATCAATGTGATACACCACATTAACAAATTAAGGAAAACCATATGATCATCTCAATAGATACAGAAAAAGCTTTTGACAAAATTTGACACCCATTTATGATAAAAACTCTCCAGAAAATGGGCATAGAGGGAAACTACCTCAACATAGTAAAGGCCATATATGACAAACCCACAGCAAACATCATGCTCAATGGTGAAAAACTGAAAGCATTTCCACTAAGATCAGGAACAAGACAAGGATGTCCACTCTCACCACTCTTATTCAACATAGTTTTGGAAGTCCTAGCCATGGCAATCAGAGAAGAAAAAGAAATAAAAGGAATACAAATTGGGAAAGAAGAAGTAAAACTGTCACTGTTTACAGGTGACCTGATACTATACATAGGAAATCCTAAAGATACCACCAGAAAACCACTAGAACTAATCAATGAATTTGGTAAGATTACAGGATACAAAATTAATGCACAGAAATCTCTGGCATTCCTATACATCCGCAACCAAAAATCAGAAAGAGAAATTAAGGAAACAATCCCATTTACCATCGCAACAAAAAGAATAAAATACCTCGGCATAAACTGCCTAAGGAGGCGAAAGACTTATACTCAGAGAACTATAAAACACTGATGACAGAAATCAAAAATGACATAAACAGGTAGAGAAATACACCATGTTCTTGGATTGGAAGAATCAATATTGTGAAAATGACTATATTACCCAAAGCAATCTACAGATTCATTGTAATCCCTATCAAACTACCAATGGCATTCTTAATAGAATTAGAACAAAAAATTTTACAATTCGTATGGAAACACAAAAGACCCCGAATAGCCAAAGGAATCTTGAGAAAGAAAAACAGAGCTGGCGGAATCAGGCTCCCCGACTTCAAACTATACCACAAAGCTACAGTAATCAAGACAGTATCGTACTGGCACAAAAACAGAAATATAGATCAATGGTACAGGATAGAATGCCCAGAGATAAACCCACGCACATATGGTCACCTAATTTACAACAAAGGAGGCAAGAACATACAATGGAGAAAAGACAGCCTCTTCAATAAGTGGTGCTGGGAAAACTGGACAGCTACTTGTAAAAGAATGAAATTAAAACACTACCTAACACCATACACAAAAATAAACTCCAAATGGATTAAAGACCTAAATGTAAAGCCAGACACTATAAAACTCTTAGAGGAAAACATAGGAAAAACACACTTTGACGTAAACCACAGCAAGATCTTTTTTGACCCACCTCCTAGAGTAATGGAAATAAAAACAAAAATAAACAAATGGGACTTAATTAAACTTAAAAGCTTTTGCACAGCAAAAGAAACCATAAACAAGAGAAAAAGACAACCCTCAGAATGGGAGAAAATATTTGCAAATGAAACAATGGACAAAGGATTAATCTCCAAAATATACAAACAGCTCATAGAGCTCAATATCAAAAAAACAAATAATCCAATTAAAAAATGGGTGGAAGACCTAAATAGACATTTCACCAAGGAAGACATACAGATGGCCAAGAGGCACATGAAAAGATGCTCAACCTCACTAATTATTAGAGAAATGCAAATGAAAACTACAGTGAGATATCACCTCACACCGGTCTGAACGGCCATTATAAAAAAATCTAGAAACAATAAATGCTGGAAAGGGTGTGGTGAAAAGGGAACCCTCCCGCACTGTTGGTGGGAATGTAAATTGATACAACCACTATGGAAAACAGTATGGAGGTTCCTTAAAAAACTAAAAATAGAACTACTATATGACCAAGCAATCCCACTACTGGGCATATACCCTGAGAAAACCATAATTCAAAAAGCAACATGTACAACAATTTTCATTGCAGCACTATTTACAATAGCCAGGACATGGAACCAACCTAAATGTCCATTGACAGGTGAATGGATAAAGATGGGGTACCTATATACAATGGAATATTACTCAGCCATAAAAAGAAACAAAACTGAGTTCGTTGTAGTGAGGTGGATGGACCTAGAGTGTGTCACACAGAGTAACGTAAGTCAGAAAGAGAAAAACAAATACCATATGGAATAATAAAAAAAAAATGGTACTGATGAACCTAGTTGCAGGGCAGGAATAAAGACATAGACACAGAGAATGGACTTGAGGACACAGGGTGGGAGGGGGAAGCTGGGGTGAAGTGAGAGTACCACTGACATATGTACACTCCCGAATGTTATATAGTTAGCTAGTGGGAAGCAGCAGCGTAGCATAGGGAGTTCAGCTCGGTGCTTTGTGATGACCTAGAGGGGTGGGATAGAGAGGATGGGAGGGAGGTTCAAGAGAGAGGGGATATGGGGGGCATATGTATGCATATGGCTGATTAACTTTGGTATACAACAGAAACTAACACAGTATTGTGAAGTAGTTATACTCCAATAAAGATCTGTTAGAAAAAAAGAATGAATGAACTTGAAGATAGGTCAATAGAAACTACAAAGAGAGAAAATGTGGGGTGGGGGGTAAGGAAACAGACCAGAGTATCTAAGACCTGTGGGTGATATTAAACATTCTAACAGGGACATAATTGGAATCCCAGAATGAGAAAAAAAGAGACTAGGGCAGAAGAAATATTTAAAGAAATAGTGTCAGAAATCTTCCACTGAGAATGTCTAGAAGCAGTTACACCTCAATAATAAGCACAACTAGCATCCAGGTCTTGGTTTCTAAATACCATTGTCCAATAAAAGAAATCTTGGAAAGGCCACAGAAGCCAAACTAAAAGAGGTTCCAATAATCAAAGCTAGAACAATTTGAGTAACAAAATGCTATAACTCAAAATGTAAAATATACATGAGTCCATACTGATATAAATGACTAAATAAATAAATACATGAGAGAGAAGGAACAAATTTTCCTTAAAGTAGAATTCCAGATAATATATGCAGATACCTCCTTCTGAAAGGTAGAGCTTAATCTACTCCCTCACATCCTTCAAGTGCATGCTGAATTCAGCTGCTTACTTCCAAACAATAAAATATAGAAAGGGAAAAAAATAGTAACTTTAAAGTGGAGAAACTTGACAAGCACTGCTTTAACCAAGTATCAAAGTCAACATCAAAAGTGATGTCATGTTGACATTACATACCTTGCATATGATTATGATGATAACATAACAGCCTCTCTGTTAATGTTTTTCAAAACTCTCAGTCTAATCATGAGACAGTATTAGAAAAATTCATATTAAATGAATTTCTGCAAAACACCTGACCAGTACTTTCAAGGTCATGAAAAATAAGAAAAGACTGGGAAACTGTCATAGACCACAGAAAGCATAGCAATTAAATGGAATGTGGTATCCTTACTGGGTCTAGAATAGAAAAAAAGGCGTTAGTAGAAAAGCTGACAAAATCCAAATAAAGTGTGTAGTTTAGCTAATATACCAATATTAAGTTCTTAGTTTGACAAGCATAACAAGGATATGTGAGGTATAAACAATTAAGGGAAACTAGATGGATGACCAGAAGTGGGTGAGAACTATGTGAACTATCTTTGGCACTTT
This sequence comes from Balaenoptera musculus, assembly GCF_009873245.2. NCBI lineage: Eukaryota > Metazoa > Chordata > Mammalia > Artiodactyla > Balaenopteridae > Balaenoptera > Balaenoptera musculus. The sequence goes on along the minus strand of NC_045800.1, from coordinate 77,388,417 downwards.
TGTATAAAGCTAAAATTATTTCAAAATAAAATAAGTTTGTCAAAAAGTTAAGTGGAATAAAAATATATACATATATATTAAGTGATTCAGGAAAAATTAATAGTTGTTAGTAGTTGTTGAATTAGTGAGATATAACTTATATTTTTCTTGCTGTAAGGCATAAAGTTTCCAATCTCTTGGTAGTTGATTTAATCATCCCCAATAAACAAGACTGATTACAAATGATTTTATGGAAGACATCCCAGTCATGAAATAAACCTCAGAGGAAGTGGCACTATTGTCTTGAGAATGAGCATTTCTTGCAAACTGAAATGTGTGAAATCTGATTTATTTTTCAAAAACATAAGTTAAGCAAGATTCTTGGTGTTTTATATATTAGAAACTGTATTTCATGCTCTGACCAAACATAATAACATTAGAAAAAACCAAACATAATAACATTGGAGTTACTTCTTTAGTTAAGGAATTACCTCTTGAATGTGATTTAGAATTTTAACATATGTGGCCATTTAGTTATAATGTTGTTTCATATAACCATTAACAATCAATAGGAAGAAAAATTCAAAGCCTAATTTACTGACAGTATTTTTCAGAGACTAATAGGAATTAAAATGTCAGGCTCTTCAAATCCCTCAGATTATTCCATACAAGTAAAAAAACAAAACAAAACAAAACAAAACAAAAACGTTGTATCAAAACTTCAAGAATAAAAAAGAGAAAAGAGAGACTTAAAAAAATAAATAGAGCTTCAGGCACCTCTTGGACAGTAACAAAATATCCAATATTGTTAACATTAGCATTCCAGAAGGAGGGAAGAAAGAAAATGGAGCTGAAAAAGTATTTGAAGAAATAATGGCTGAAAGTTTTTCAACTTTATGAAACACACCTACACATACAAAATCTAAGTGATCTCCACCCAATTAAGATTAACTCAAAGAAATCTTACCAAGATACATCATAATTAAACTTACGAAAACTAAAGACAAAAATAAGAAGACCCTGTGCCTTTGAAATCACCAACATCCAAACCAGCCTTGTTTTGTCCAACCAGACTTTTGTAAGAGTGATAACTATGTTTGTATCTCACATAAGACATACTATTTGAAAATTTCAGTCATTTCTAGCCAAAACTATTTCTAATTAACATACACGGCCAGAAAAATAAAACTAGGATTGGCCTTCGAAAGAGGAATGAAAAGCACTACCTCTGTTTGTTCAGAAACTTACATTTCAGGATGTTGTAGAGGTTTCATTATTCTTGAACATTTTCCTAGAATTTCTCATTCTCCAGATTCCCTAATAGGAAATAGGATAAATTCAGTCTTATATCCTTATAAGTGAATAGCAACTGCTATTAATTTGTGGAAAAAACTGAATGACACATCTTCCACTGATTAAAAATAATACATTGGTTATAAGAACAAACATTAATTTGTAGACAAATTCAGTTTTCTGCATAACTTTGACATAATGACATTAACTATAAAAAATGGCCTTGTCTAGTACTCTCAAATTCTAAAATGTATTATGTGTTAAAAAACAAAACAAAGCAGGGACAAAATGTGCCAAGTTTGCAGAACTAGAAAGTTCAAAATTGTAGATTCTCGAAGAACGGAAATCAAGCCTCATTAACTCTAATTAGGCTTCCTGCGCACAGACCTAAATTTCATTGCAGCAGGCTTCCTAGGTGGCTGATTCTTTGCAGTAAATGTCTGCTTAGTTTCCTAACAAAACAGACTAAATTTTGAGTAGTCTAATATACTCTTATCTTATTGAAATCTTTCAACAGTGTACTTTGATGGTCTAGAAGGTTTATCTTCATAAAGTATGCATGATTCACAAAGGCAGAAATCAGAAAGCTACAGTTTGCCTTATCATATATTCTACATTTTACCTCTTGCACAGTTCAACAAATCAAGCATGGTTGGTTAATTTCATCAGTGTGATAAAAAATGGCATAATTAATTTAAATTATTTAATATAACCAAATCGCCATTACCAAATGTGTGAGGTTCATTTGTATAGCCTTAGCATTTATTCTGTTCTGATTTATGATTGAATTAGTTATTTATTTCCCTCATTAAGGTGTAAACTCCTTGAGGATAAGAGCATATCTCTCTCATTTTTAAAATTCCTTCAGTATCTTGATCACTGCTTTACACACTAAATGCCACATTGAACCAACCTTTTAAAAGGAGCGAAACTAAAAATAAAGAAACAAAACCCACCACCTCACACTGAATAACTTGCAAATCCTCTAAGCAGAGCCTCTGAGCCTGATTAATGCTGCTCACTCTTTTGTTCCCTTTTCAGTAAAGGCGGTAAAATATGCAGCTCATGGGGGCTGATGTTGAGCTGGCATGTATAGGTGTGAGGGCACTGGATCTTTACAGTCAGTGTTCTTTGGGACCCATCAATGTCAGAGCCATGCCAAGTGGTCAATATTAGAATATAACCTCTTTCGTTTATTCTACAAAATCCAGTAGGGCAATGCAGAACTGCTCACTGAAGAAGACTAATTCCAATTGACATTTATACTGGTATTTATACATTGTACATTTCTGAATGGACATTACTTGTCTAGAAGACAACTAAAAAAATAACAAAATAAAAAGTGTTTAAATAATAAATTTAAGGCTATGAGGAGCAAACTTGATTTCTATGTTTCTCAGTCCATATGGTAGAAGGTGGCTTTATCACACAACTCTGATGTTGACAACTTTGTTGAAGAGAGCAGACAGACCCAGACTAGCATATCATAGTTTAATCTCAAGTTTGGGGAGTATTTGATTTAGGTGTTCATCCCTGGATCCATCACTTGTGCCCAGTTAGTAGGTTCAGCATACATGGAATGACTACTTCTACTGAAACACTGGGATGTGGGTAGGAGACAGGATCCCAGAAAGTGATGACACGGTCTACAGAAAAGGACAAAAGGGGTCTGAAGACAATATAGTAGATGCCCTACATGATGGATATTTGGGTATGTATACCAGTCTTCCACCCTCAAGCAAGAAGTCCTCCTTTTATTTGGAAGAAGGAGAATTATATATGAGTGCATCAGGCACATGCATCAAGGAAAAAACAGTGATCTGGAAATATAATTTTTTAGAAGACAATCTGATATTAATGGAAGGAGGATCTCAAAAAATCTTCCTTGATTTAATTTCAGCTTTTCACTTGGTTGAAGCTGACAGCTAATAAATATAAATGTAAATATATAATTTAACTGATTCAATTAATAAATTTAAAGTAATTAAGTTTCATGGAGAAAAAGACGATAGATGCTGCATGCATGCTGATGTCCAAGACATCTTCTTGAACAATGAGAGAAGTGCTGATTCCAGAATCAAGGTAATCCTTTAATTAAAAATGGCCTATTTCATTCTGAATCTGTAAAGCAAATGAATAGGTGCTGAAATGCCTGTGACCTTCTTTTCCTATGTCCTCATTACTTTGTTTCTTTCTCACTCTTAACAAGTAAGTTTGAAGTATTATCAAGATGAAGGGGCTTTTTTAGCAATGTTCAAAAGATTGGTTTTCAGTTCCAGTTGATAATGCCAGCTGCCAATACACTGCTGTTATTTCCTTCAGTTAATCCCTTTTGTAATACACCCCATCATAGTTTCCTTTTAATGCACAAATCCAATTTTCTTTTAAGCAACACCAGGAATTATCTAAATGAACACAAACATTTTCAAGTGAAATAAAATAAGACATCAGAGAGATGATATTTTCAGGAAGTTATATTTTTTTTTCAGATTTGAATTGAAATAACAACTCTTTTTGGAATATAAGCTGGGAATGAAACTATTTTTTTCTTAACACTAAAAGATATCTGAAATAGATTCTGTAGGGAGCTGGTTTTAACAACTAATACTTTTAAAAGAGAGACATGAATAAGAATGTGCAGTTTTTAAGTAATGATATTCTACTTATAAATAGCTCTTTTTGTCACTATATGCTTTCAACTCTATATATGGAATAGATAAATAATGAGTGTTGTCTTATGTTAGTAGCAGTATGATGTTCTTTCATTAATGTGTTGGAAAAACTCAGAAATTTGCCATTAGCACATATTTCAACTTGTAGTTTACACCTAGCTTGGGTTTTCTGGCCTTGTTTCCTTCTCCTTGTTGCTTGGTGTTGTATTTCTGGATCATTGTTTCTTAAAGAACAGCATGGACCAGATTAATCTGAGATGCTTGTTGATTGTACAGATTCCTGGACCCTATCTCAGTTATCCCATCCTACAATATTAGAACTCCTGGGGCTGAAACTCAGAGGTGAATTTTAACAAACACCCAAGATGGTTTTCTGAATAGTGAATTTGAATGACTGTACTTACAGATAGAATCTAGGTGTTAAAGTTTTATGAACTTGAAAGATTTATGAAAATAGGTTCAATTTAATCAAATTCCTATCTGGTATGTTTTACTAATCAGTGGCATTCATCTAATTTAATTCAGGGTCCCACTTATTCTTTGGCCCTCAGAGCAATACTAATCTGATTGTAGGACATTGGAGGATTGGGCATGTTTCTTTGAGAAGTGAGTTGATTGTATAGATCAATCTTTACTGCAGAAATATTCTCAAACTTACTCCAGTAATTGTGTGAGTACCCATATTTCAACATTTTTGTAAAAAGCAAAGATGTGGAATATTTCACATCCCCTGGGGTTGTCCCCTGATCCAAATAAAGACAACCGGAGAATTAACAATAACAATTATAAAACCAACAACCTCCCCCGATACCCTCAAATGCTACAAAGAATTGAGGTGGTCATCAAGCTCATTTTTCACTCCAGTGTTTGACCTTCTTCTCTGAACGTTTTTAATATGCCTACTCATGAAATCTTCACAACCATTAAGGTCATCTCTTCCATTTGCAAGTGACTCTAATCATTACCAAGTTATTCCTTGTGTTGAGTTCCAGTCTTCCTCCCTTTAGCCTCTACACACCAGATCATTTTAAACCCCAAAACAACACAAAACAAATGTAGTCTTTATTTGATTTTTTAAAAAAATTTATTTTATTTATTATTTTTGGCTGTGTTGGGTCTTCGTTGCTGCGTGCGGGCTTTCTCTAAATGCGGCGAGTGGGGGCTACTCTTCATTGCAGTGCATGGGCTTCTCGCTGCAGTGGCTTCTCATTGCGGAGCACTGGCTGGATCTAGGCGTGCGGGCTTCAGTAGTTGTGGCACGCGGGCTCAGTAGTTGTGGCTCGTGGGCTCTAGAGTGCAGGCTCAGTAGTTGTGGCGCATGGGCTTAGTTGCTCCATGGCATGTAGGATCTTCCCAGACCAGGGCTATGTGGGATCTTCCTGGACCAGGGCTCGAACCCATGTCCCCTGCATTGGCAGGCGGATTCTTAACCACTGCGCCACCAGGGAAGCCCCGGTGTAATGGCTTTTTTTTTTTTTTTTTTAAGAAATTCACGTTCTTTTATTTATTTATTTATTTATTTATGACTGTGTTGAGTCTTCATTTCTGTGTGAGGGCTTTCTCTAGTTGCGGCAAGTGGGGACCACTCTTCATCGCGGTGCGCGGGCCTATCACCATCGCGGCCTCTCTTGTTGCGGAGCACAGGCTCCAGACGCGCAGGCTCAGTAATTGTGGCTCACGGGCCCAGTTGCTCCGTGGCATGTGGGATCTTCCCAGACCAGGGCTCGAACCCGTGTCCCCTGCATTGGCAGGCAGATTCTCAACCACTGCGCCACCAGGGAAGCCTGTAATGGCTTTTTAAATGTTCCCTTATAAATTTGTCCCTGTTGATTTTTGCTTCTCCAAGCACACATGAGTATCTTTTTCATCTCTCTTCACATTATAACCTTAAGATTCTGCATGTAATTAGTCACTTGGTATGAACTTCAGTTTTTCATATTCCTCTTAAAGCATGTCTTACTGAAAATACTTGATCAGAAAAAGAAAGTTGTGTTTATTGTATCATTTAATCTGGAATTTATACTTCAGTTAAGACAGTCTAAGACAGGTATTTAAAAATTTATTTGCTTTTTTTGAAATTGTTCTAATAGTTCTTTTATTTTCCTGGTAGCTATATTACATTAATTTACTCATTTTTGGTTTTTCAGGCAAAGAAAACTGAATCATTTTGCTGTTAAGCACTGGTGTCTATTGTATATTTGTATTGTTGGTGTTATGGATCTACTGAAATGATTAAATGTATCTTATTGATTTGACCACATTTTTCTTGCCAGAATGCACTCATTCTGTGCATATTGATGAATAGCACTTTATTCTTATCGCTGAGATAGGTAAGCTATATAAGAAAAAATTCCAGACTGACAAGGATTTATATTAAAATGAGGGAATACAATTTCATGTGGTGTACAAATATAAGGAAAGGAGAAACCATGTGATAAATATTCTAGTAGATTTTCAAGCAGATTCCATTGAGGAAACAGTGGAAAGAGCAATTCACAGTTTGAGGATAAAGGAGAGGAATTTTGAAGAGACTTCAAGCTCAAACAGGCTCTACACATAGTAGTTAGAAATGTACTTAATTGAAGCATAAAATTTGGTTTGTTTTTGATCTTCTTAAACAACTTCCCTGGTCCAATCAGCCCATGACCACTAGGCAGAAACCTGCAGCCCAGCAAAATCTGGTTAATTGATCCATTGTAAGCACACCAGAGGAACCAAGCAAAGGAACAGACAGAAGTTTTGTAGGATTTGGGGAAGTGGTAACATTTAACTAAATCAGTTTTCTCTTTTTTTAAAAAAATAAAACATTGATTTTGAAAAACTCAGAATAAAGTTAGGCATTGTAAAGATATCAACACCAGATCTGGACTGCAAAGTGAAGTCAGGTTCCTGTTTCCTTGGAAACTACAAAATTAAGATAGGTATGGAATTGTGTGTGCAGAAACCCCATCATCTGAAGCTATGCATCTGGGCTGGAGATAGAACCACCTGTCTGTGTCAAACAGACTTAGATCTCCTAGTCATGCCAAAGTTTCTAGTGGCCCATGACTTTAGAGAACAAAGTTATACAGTAAGAAAGCAATGATTAGTCACAAAAGGGATTATCATGGCACTTTATAAATGTGGCATGTATTTGGGAGCAGTATGTTTCCTATCCACTTTGCTACTGGCTTTATCTTCGATAGGTATTCCCGTCTAGTGAATGACTGAGCAGACCTTTACTTCCTCAGTCTGAGCTAACTTTTACTCTTTTATAACATATTCCCAATCCCTCCTATGCTATGACAATCCTAAACACCATGCCATTTCAGAGCTTTTTGATTCTGTGTGAACTTTCTTCATTTGCTTTGTGGACTACAGCTCATTTTCCTGGTTTTGATTAAGGATTTCCCGTTCTGTGAACTCTTTCTTGACTCGCTCCCTATGACCCCTCCAGCCCCCTGGCCATCTAATTTGATAGCATCCTCCTTGCTATTTTGACCATGCCATTTGTGCTGGTTATTCTTCTTTCACCCTTCAGATCCATTCTTCATCTCTCTCTGACTGGCTTTGTTTCATAAGAACAAGTTTGATGGTGGTTAACATTAAATTCAGATTTGAAGTGTGAGCAAGACTACATTGACATCACTTTCCAGTCATATGAAGAAACTTTATTTCTTCTATATTCGGTACACAACTTCTTTTAGCTGAAATCAATTAAGAGCAAGAATAGATGAAATCAAATAGGGCAAGCATTGACACAATTGCTAAGCTGTGTCGGTTGTTCTCTGTCTCCCGAACCATTTTTGCCATTGGTTGCCCTGATGTTTGCTCTATGAGGCAGATTTGATTTACCTTGATTAACTATACTGCTCTTTAGATCACAGTTAGGCTCACACTATTTTCTGGGTTACGCCTGCATCCCTTCCTGGCTGTAGTTTTTGTTGAGTGGTTCTTCTTTGATAGCTCAAGCTCACAGTGGGCTCTCCTTGATATTTCAGACTGAGTGTCCCTAACAATTGTCTGCTGCCAATTCCTGGGAATGTCACCATCCCTTAATGGTTCCCTTAAATCTGCTCACATCACTTTACATGGCACCTTTACTAAATCATTTTAATTAAATCTTTTGAGTATGCTATTTGTTTCCTGCTATGATTCCATCTGATATACCTCACTTTAGCATATGTTACTGATCTCACTGTTCAGTGTTATTGATCTAGTTATCTATTTCCTCAAGTATTTTGAAGTCTTGATGATAATAAGAACAAGGATTTGATCTGACCTACAGAGAGTGTTTGACATGTTGAAAGAACTGAAGAATATTATTGAATGAATGACTGAGTGAATGAATAACGTACCATCAGCATGTTCAGCAATGCTATTAAAACCGTGAAGAGTGTCATTACGGATGCTATGACAGATGAACCCTAACCCTAACCATCATCTTTGGTCTGGTGATTCAACCAGCTATTGGTTTATCATCCAGCTGCTAGATTCTAGCATGTTTTTCTTTTTTTAATTTTTATTTTATTTTTTGGTTGTGTTGGGTCTTCGTTGCTGCACGCGGGCTTTCTCCAGTTGCAGCTAGTGGGGGCTACTCTTCATTGTGGTGTGTGGGCTTCTCATTGCAGTGGCTTCTCTTGTTGCGGAGCATGGGCTCTAGGCACGTGGGTTTCAGTAGTTGTGGCATGCGGGCTCTAGAGCGCAGGCTCAGTAGTTGTGGCACACAGGCTTAGTTGTTCTGTGGCATGAGGGACCTTCCCGGACCAGGGCTCGAACCTGTGTCCCCTGCATTGGCAGGTGGATTCTTAACCACTGCACCACAAGGGAAGTCTCTTTAGCATGTTTTTCTTTTTTTTTTAATATATTTATTTATTTTTAGCTGTGTTGGGTCTTCGTTTCTGTGTGAGGGCTTTCTCCAGTTGCCGCGAGCAGGGGCCACTCTTCATCGCGGTGCGCGGGCCTATCACTGTCGCGGCCTCTCCCGTTGCGGAGCACAGGCTCCAGACGCGCAGGCTCAGTAGTTGTGGCTCACGGGCTTAGTTGCTCCGCGGCATGTGGGATCTTCCCAGACCAGGGCTCGAACCCGTGTCCCCTGCATTGGCAGGCGGATTCTTAACCACTGCGCCACCAGGGAAGCCCAGCATGTTTTTCTATCTGATTTTCAAGGCTCTCATGAGAGAATTTATAAATATTCATATTCCAGATTTCATTAGGACATGAGGATAGTCTGGCATGATTTTCTTTTTTGTGAATGCCCTTGCCACTCACAAAGTCTATTTAGAACCATGCCCTGGACTGCAGTCAAACTCATCTGTCATTGATATGCAGAATCTACCTGTGGTGATTGTGATTATTCCTTCACTAACTTGGTTCCATAAAAATAGCACATGCTATCATTTCTTGTAAATCAAGTTGAATCTGATTCCATGACCCTATCCTAGTGAGTCAGCAGGAAATTCAATCACAGTCATTATTTAGACTCTGTACCCCCCACCTGGAAAAGTCATACAATGCTCTTAGAGATCTTGTATAGCAACATGGTATCTGATCATCTGAGTATACTGGTTTCCTGAAATACCCTTTGTCCAAAGCTGGAAGTCACTTTACAGTTGGGGATTCTGTTGTCTCTGTTCTACGTGAGGCACAGAATTCTTTGCCAGGGCTGGAAGCAGTCAGACTCAGAATCCAAACTCCCTCTGTGCATCCTCTATTCCCTTTCTAGACAATGGAAAATTTCTTCATTGCTGACTTCAAAGAAATGAGCCTCCCTTCCCTCCCTACACTATAATCTAGTCAAATAGCTCAAGATTAATTTGAAAAATCAAGATATGAAGATTTGTTGTCTGCAATCAGAGTCTGATTTTAGCTTTGCATAGCAAACTTCCTCTGAGTGGAAGGAGGGAGCATAAAGCAACTTGGTACTTTCTTGAAATGGAAAAAGGAATCACACAGAGATTAAATGCCTGACAAAGAGTTTAACTCAAAGCATAATGATAAGTTGTGAATTGCCTGATATCTAGGCTTGTATGGTCTTTATAGGCTCAAAGTTACCCCAGCGGTTTGCAAATAATCTAATGATTAATATATTAATAAATGTGTGATTAATGAATGACATGAAATAAAGCAGAGGGTAAACAGATTATACCAGAGGCTTTACTGTTTGTTTCGCTTTTATGAAAATGTACCATGCAGAAAATATGAGTATATTGACAAAAATATATGTAAATGTTTGACATAGTATAAACTAGATATTTAGGTATTTTTGGTTTGCGTGGTTGTTTGTATCTTTTTTCCTTTTGTATTGTGTATTTTGACATATAGCAGACTTAAAGTACTATTACTTGTTATTTCATGAAATTTATATATAAGATATATCTACATTACAAAGAGCATGAAACAAAAATATATTGTTCCTTTGTTCTGTATTTAGATATAGCTTACATTTTGGAATTATTTTACATTAGAGATTGTTTTCAAATCTTGGTATTTAAAAATTTTAGAGACAATATAAATTTAAATGCACTAAAATTTACTTCAAATGTCTTTTTTTTTTAAACCCCTTTGAATTATTATGAAAATTATCTCCGGAAAGTACTTCACAAACTGTGTGTGTGTGGGTGTGTGTGTGTGTGTGTGTGTGTGTATCCAGAACTGGATCAATAATAATTAATACAAGAAGATATAGATGATCATGCTGATAATGTTTCAGTAGATGATGATTTTCGAAGTATGGCTCAAATATAAAGATAACAAGATAAAAGATAGATTTTATAAACATTGAAAATTTCAGTTTGTTAAGCACATCCTAAAATAAGTATAACAAAAATTGATTATTAATAAACATATTATATAAATGCCCTTTCAAATAAATAAGAAAAGGATGAACCTCTCCAGCAGCAAATTGAACATAAACACAGATAATTTCTATCAACTTGGTAAAGATTAAAAAATACATATCTAAAATCCCATATGGCAACTATTTATAGAAAAAAACATTCTTATTGATTAGAGTATGATTTTGTAAAATTTTTTTGGGAGGAAGTTAATTTCTTCCATTAGCATTTTGCATATTACATGACCCCCAAGTATAAATATAATTTGCATAATAATACCCACCTAGGAATTGAGGCCCTGAAAATTTAAAGAGAGGCAAGAATAAAGAAGAAAGAAATTGTGCTTTCTTCTGGGCACAGTTAACTCTAGGCACATTTTGTAACTCTATACACACACACACACACACACACACACACACACATAAGGGGATGTGTATATGTGTATATATTTGTGGATGTATAATTTCCATAAAGTTTCTTCTCAATTACCAAAATCCTAATTATCCTCATGTCCTACTAAGAACCCAGATTTGAATTGTTCAATATTCCAATATGCTTTAAGTTCCAATATCAGCTGTTCAGTGCAGTTCATCTCAATCAGGAGAAAAAAGAATATGCTGTAATTAATTCAGTACTATACACATGACTGGAACCTTTTATTATTTCAATAATTAACTTTAAAATATTATATGTTTTTATGATCTCCTAGATATTAGAATTTAGGCATAATAAAACAAAGTAAAGAGATGTCTTGTGGTATAAGAAAATACTCTTTTGAGAAGAAAACATAGTCCCTTCAATAAATGGTACTGGGAAAACTGGATGTCCACATGCAAAGGAATGAAATTGGACTTTTATCTTATATATATACAGAAAAATCAACTCAAAATGGATTAAATAATTTAACATGAGATATGAAAACATAAAAACCCTAGGAAAAAAACATAGGTGAAAAGGTCCTTGACATTGGCCTTGCAAAGAATTTTTTTGGATTTGACACCAAAATTACAAGCAACAAAAGCAAAAATAAACAATTGGGATATCAAATGAGAATTGAGGAATGTTAAGGTGCCTTGATTTGAATTCAGATTAAAGAAAGATTATTGTCCTATATGCACAAAGGTCTCTAAGGGGAGAATATCATGAATTGAATTATTTTTTGATGATGTTTAAATTTCAGTTAGATAAAAAAAAGTTCATTTTTGACTCGGTTAGAATGCTAGGACACATCTCTCATAAGCATCAAGTGCATTCAATTCCTACAAGTATTGAAAGTTTTTCACCTTTATCTTAGTCTTTGGTTATAATTCCTGAATTATATGTGGTATACACATAGACTCCTTGTATATAATGGTAATATGACTTCTTAATATTCTTATTTCAAAAACAAACAATCATAAACAAACAAAGCCTTGTTCTGTGTATTTCAACTTAGGATACATTTCTTAATGCATTTATTGGATTCATCAAGGTTTTATGATCTTTTGAGAAGCGTGACTTAGTCAAAGTGAATTATTTTCCAAGCCCAAGTGTAGTCCATATCTCCATTGACTTTGGGCTTTCCAGTGGGACCACCTTTGAACAAATGGCAAATGATCAGTTATGACACAAGTAGAAACTCGATCAGGGTTTATGCACTGGTCTTAACCTCTTAAAATACTGCCATAAGACAACTATTTAAAGAAGCCCAATCTAACCTACTGGAATATAAGAGATTACAAGGAGAACTGAGGTGCTCGGTCCCATAGTCAGGAACAAAAGCCAGCCCCAGCTGTGAGTATAAGTCTAGATGAGAAGAATTAAAGAATTGCCTCGCTAATAAGCCCAACTCTAAATCTTCAGAATCGTCAGCAAATAAATGAGTGTTACTTAAAGTCAGTAAATTTTAGAGTGGTTTGTTGCACCTAAACAGATAACTTATGTAGACACACAGTTTTCTAACTTAAATTTCTATCTTTCACATCAATTGCTCTAGCTGGATAGTCTGACTATACAGCTCATTTCCTTTTCTGGTGCATAACAGCATAGAGATTTGAGGCACATATGTTGGGAAAGAGAAGATATAGTATAAGTAGCAATAAGACAAAAAGCCTGAGTCATACACAGCCTAATAAACTCAGGGATAATTCAGGATCAGGTAATGAGTTATAAGGGATACTAATCTAAGAATCCATGGAGCACAAATCCTGTGTATCTCTCACTGTGACACTTTAGCTAAGAGCCTTTTTATCTCTAAATGAATAAACGATTTTTTTAAGGGAACTTTATTTTAATTAATTTATTTATTTATTTGGCTGCATTGGGACTTTGTTGCTGTGCAGGCTTTCTTTAGCGGTGGCGAGCGGGGGCTACTCTTCTTTGCGGTGCCTGGGCTTCTCATTGAGGTTCCGGGGCTTCTCGTTGCAGTGGCTTCTCTTGTTGCGGAGCATGGGCTCTAGGAGCATGGGCTTCAGTAGTTGTGGCACACAGGTTCAGTAGTTGTGGCACGCAGGCTCAGTAGTTGTGGCACATGGGCTTAGTTGCTCCACGGCATGTGGGATCTTCCTGGACCAGGGCTCGAACCCGTGTCCCCTACATTGGCAGGCAGATTCTTAACCACTGCGCCACCAGGGAAGCCCGAATAAATGATTTTTAAACCCTCTTTTTCTCCCACTTAAACACTTTAATTTTGTAGAATCACACCATGGATTCTTACTGATTTCTGTTTCATGCTTCAAATTTAATTTGATACTGGAATGTGCAAATTGATTTTGCATAGATAGTAAACCACATCTGCTTATGAAATGTTAAATTTCAAGAAATAATCATCTTTGGGACTTCCCTGGTGGTGCAGTGGATAAGACTCTGTGCTCCCAATGCATGGGGCCCGGGTTTGATCCCTGGTTGGGGAACTAGATCCTACATGCATGCTGCAACTAAGAGTTCGCATGCCACAACTAAGGAGCCTGCCTGCCGCAACTAAGACCCAGTGCAACCAAATAAATAAATATTTTAAAATAAAGAAATAATCATCTTAGAATACCCTTTCACAGCTAATTTTCATCTTATATCATTCTGTATGTTGTAGAAGTATGATGAGACTAAATCAGTAATAATCTGGCAGTATTTCAATACAACCAAGCTAAGAATACTGGTATATGGTTTGTGGCTTGGGTAGCTTTGTGTAGGATTTTTTGCATGACTTATTAAGAAATAAATTTGAATACCTAGAGGCATTACAAAACCTCTGAAAATATTTTAAACTATTAAAATTATCACTGCTTTTTCTCTCACTTCTTTTTTGACAAGTTCAAAATATTCCCCTTACAACTACTGGTAGAAATGGGTAGAAAGAAACCAATTTATTTTCTTCTGATGAATGAAAAAAAATCATCTCTAGCTTAGTTCATAAATCTCTTGCCTAATTTTAGCTAACAATTTATCACTCAATCACTGGTGGTTTTCCGATTTGGAAGGAAGAATGACTATGCTAAAGGTCAGGAGGCTTTGATGTGGATTCATTAATTCATTCAACAAATTTTTTTTGAATGTTTTAACTTAGCACTGCTCTATGTCCCAAAGATACAGGATTGCACAAAATGCCCCAAACCTCTAATCTTAAGGAGCTTATATTCTAATTATATTCCAAATAATAAATTCTAATTATATTCCAAATAATAAATTGTCTTACAGTTGCCCCACAGAAGGGAGGATTAATAATCCCCAGCCCAAAATTGCTTCCAATGTTAAAGCTCATGACCCTATACCCATACCAAGAGACAGAAAAGATTACTCACATGCTTGAGACTTTCTAGTTAGAGCAGGGAAAGCACCCAAGCTGGTAGAAAATGGTTTGAGTGAAGGGAGGAGAGTGACTAGTTTTGACTGCAGTTAAGGGGTGCAGTTGGTGTGAAGGTTCCCCCCACCACAGGGGACTGGTCTTTCATAGTTTCAACTGTCCCAGTGTCCAGAGAAGGAGCACATGGACTTTCTTATTGGCTTCCCCAGATGTGGGGCAAAAAAGAGGAAGGAAGGTTGGAGTCTGAAAGCTTTGAGAGGTCAAACATCAAATATAGAGTCAGAATCTATTAAAATTCACCCCTGATATTTGAGTGATGAGTACAATGTGTGATGTCTAATTTAATTGTATTTGAACTCATTTAAGTACGCCATTATGGTACTCTAAGAAGCCCAGTGTCTAAAGCTGATAAGGGAAGTGAAAATTCTATTCAATGCCTCGTTCTAAAGTCGATATTGTGCCTTGAGTATTTTGAGAAGTAAAATGAGTTCCTTGGTCACTATCAGTAATGTCCAGAACTTCAAAAAGATTAAGAAGTATCTGGTGAAGACTTGAATTGTAGCTTTGGTATCTGCAGAGATATATGTGACTTTGATTTTTATTTTTGGTATCTGTGAGAGTATTCTCAGAACTTTTTATCCTGAATAGGGTGACTTTGGATAAGGAATTGTTGTGATTGGTTGGACCAGACAGCCAGACCATAGGCAATGGCTCAGGAGTCTGAAAAATGTGCAGATGGGACCGATTTTTGGCCAGGGCTTTTCTAGTGCTAAGGTGACTGCTTGAAATTTGGCTAACTGTGTTGATCATGGGGTATTTTCCCTGGTCAGGGACATCCTTTTAGGGATGGACAAGAGCAAACCTCTTGTGACTCCATCACATGCAATGGTGATGCTCTTCAGTAAAGGATACAAATCATTTTTCCTGGTCGCTCAGTGGATCCTAAGGGGCTCTCCAGGTAGCCAGTTAGTCCAGGAGAGAGGTGACCTCCTCCAACTCCTCCAACACCATTGCATCTAACAAGAGACTGAGGACAAAGGAAGCCACTTCTTTCTGTAAGTAAGATATGACGGAGACTTTTTCCTGTAAGTACCATTTTCATTTCAATAAGGCTTTTGTGACTGTGCTGAATCTGTGGGGTTCTGCCTCCATATGTCCCAAAGCATAATAGGCACTTGGGTCCTACAGCTCATCAGTCAGGACCAGTTAGCTTCAGTCTCCCCAAAAGTCCAATATGCAACCTGCACTGTTTGGGCTAATGAAGTATATCTGGGGCCAAAGAAGAGGGTGTTTTGCTCCAGAAGCCTACAAGCAACTTATGGTCATCATGAGTAATCCAGAGACCCCAGGATGCATGAGAGAAAGTCACCGAATCCTCTACAGTGAAGGAGTGTCTAAGGAGTGCTAATGGGAGTTCTTTTTTTTTTTTTTTAATTGTTCATTTTGTAAAGATTCTAGATCCTTTATTATTTGGAGATCCCATTTAAAGTGGGTCAATTTGAGAGTAACAGTATAAATTCACTTAAGTAAAATTTAGAAATAAGGAATATGTTGCCTCTAGAAGCCAAAAAGGCCTAAAAGACATTGGGCTTATTTTAATATTGTGGATTTTGCCAGGGTAATAGTTATTTCTTGACAGTATCAGGGATGAAGCTGTACTTGACTGACCAAATGATGCCCAGGATTTAACTGAGATGGTAGGGCCTTGTATTATGCATAGGAGGGTGATGGTCCCTCCCTTTTGTGAGCTGCTTTGTGAATATTTGTATGTCTTGAGTGTGTCAAATGAAACTCCTCAAAGAAGGATGTCATCAGTGTAATGTCATTCCCATGATCCTGGAGAAAGCTGCGTGTGATTAAAATCTTGCCTGTGAAGATTGTGTGAGATGAAAGTGTTGTTGAGATACCACCTGGGTGGCCAGGTAAAGGCGTATTGTGTCACTTTGAAGGTAAATGCAAACTGCTACTGAGACGCTATTGAAATAGGGACTGAGTGAAACATGCTAGTCATAGCTATAACAGCAAAGTATATTTTCCAGTTGATGACTGTATGGAACCAGTAATTTCAATAATAGTGGATATGAGAGCTTTAATTGGGGAAACCATGGTATTAAGTGTATGATAATCCACTGTTAGGTACCATTCATTTTTGTTAGGCTTGATCATTGGCAACATTGGGCTATTCAATGGGAAGATAGTGGGAAAAATGGTGCCTTCCTTTAGTAGGTCTATATAATGGGTGGGTTTTATATTATTGGTCTTGATTTCTGTACACCTTGTTTTAATCTATGTTCAGGCATATTATCTAATTTTCCCATTTGTAAAAATGTGTTTGACATTAAATGGATCTATACTACTCATCTGGGAGCTTATTTATAGCCATAAAATAAGGACAGTTTTAATATTTCACGTGCTCCACATCATTGTTGTTTTAAAGGTAGAATGGGGTGAAGAGAAAGCATAGGAAAATAATTAAATTGGGGGTAATAAATGGAATAGATGGACAAATCCAATACAATTAGTAACCTATGAAGAGACACACAAACTAAAGCCCATTAAATAGTGCACTTCTTTACTTGACATATTTAAGGAAAACATGGCGGTGATGTACTTGTAGGATATCTTAATGTTGTCATGCTTTTATGTACTTTGGAATCTCATAGTAGAGGACATGATTTCAGCCTGGAGAGGTCTAAATATTAGGGCTAACTATCCCTATGGCTCGTGCTAATAATTAAGAAATGGTATGAGACTTCTTAATAGTTACCTCTTCGATCTTTCACCACTAAAGAAATAAAAACTTAAAATTTCTTATTTTCTAATTCTATTTCCCATGTTGTAAAGGGGTCATATTGTTAATAAAGTGTGCAATGTAATATCAATACATCTCAAATTTAATTACTTACTACCCTCATTAATTAATTTTTAAAACCCTTGGTATTCTTCATTGTGCTTCTTTTACCTCTAAATTCACAGAGATGAAATGTTTCACAGAGTTTGCAGTATTGCTAAATATCTGTAATTATTCATTGTAAAAATATGAGGACATATGGTCCTCACTCTTATCCTGAGCCATGATCTTGGGGAGAAGAAAATCCTATTATTTGCAGACCTACTGTGTGTCAAGTATTGTGCAAGACATAAAAAGTTTAAAGTTAAGTGCCGTAAGACAACTGTTGTGGGATCAGGGAACGGAGGCTCAAAAAAGTAAATACTTAGCACAGAACATGCAGCTAGTAAGTGGGGAAATAGGTCTCAGGGCCTAGGTTTGAATGACTCCACATCACCTCTTCTTTCCTTTACAAAGTGCTGCCTCCACTGTCAGTGAATCACTGTTCGTCATATTGCCAAAAGATAATAACTGAAGTTCACTAACAGCATATAGAGTGATCTGTCAAACTATTTGGAGTTTTATTTTGCCATTATAATTACTCATACTCTGAGTTAGCTAGAGATGTTTTAAAAATATAACCAAAGAATAGTCAGAAAAAATCCACAATGCAAAAGCAATTGCCTTGGAATCAGGATAGAAAAATCATAGTCTTGCCTACACCACTAGCTTCAGGACTTTGTCCAACTTATTAGATCCCCGTGGCATTTAGGTTTCTGAAGTAACTTCCTGCCCTAAAATTCTGATTTCTTATCTACAATTTACTAGACTTATCTATGATTACTTAGTGAAGTAAACTTACAAGCTAACTTGAATATTTTTTGAAAAATATTCAAGAACTTAATGTTTTTATATCTATTCTATGTGCTAATTCAATAAAGACCCTTTTTGTTTGCCTCGATGGGAAAAATCGCCCAAACTTATAAGGTACTTTTAACTCAGATTGTTACCTATCTCTGGGTTAAGTTCTCTCTGAATTTCTTGGTTGTCATATTGTCAGATAAGGAAAAGCAATGCTTTGAAAAGAGCAGTGCCCCACAAGGGTGAAATCCCCGAATTTAGAGATAGGACAGAAATGCCATGTTCTGATACTGAATAAAGTAAATAGAAAATGGAAGAAATATAACTCTTTGCAGATTGCTTCCAATCAGATAACAAAGTAAAGTGGTGAGTCATAAATGTACCTGAAGATAATTTTTTTAGATTTAGTATTTAGAAAGATAAATGCATAATATTATTTTTAAATGTTGGAATCACTTTAATTTTAACACGGGCAATGTGAAGTAACATTATGAGAACAAAAACTTTTGATTACTAATAAGTTAAAAATCGTCATCAATATTTTTATATACATTTTTACATACGATTAGCAAAGTCAGCTAATTGTGTTTCTAAGGACCAAAGGGAGTTGAAACTATGATTGTTAACAGCACAAGTTGTGCATGTTTGGCACTTAAGTCTTTCTGCCAGATATGGATCAAACTACTATAATTTTTAACACCATTCCTTAAGAACATCCAAGTCTCGTTATTCATATTTTATATTAACTAAGGGTTTTTCTCACAGTAATTTGGTCTACCAAGTAGATTTTTCTATTAGATGGTGATTAGGCTGACTAGCTTGCTTCACTGCTCCTTGGCAGTTATAACTTAGTGTAAATAAATTAAATAAAACACGGACTCATCATTTAAAAGCAATTTATCCTCCATTGTTTTTCCATTCTGAGTGCACAAATAAAAGCAAACTCATCTTCGAATTATAATAATATCCCAAATGCAGACCTCCACTGATACTCTCCCAGAAAAAGTGCTAGCTTCCTTCTATTTATGCAAATTACAACTCTTTTAAGGCTTAGAATGAGAACCTGAGAAGTCTGTGATTTTTTTCCCTTAGTCTCTGTCATTCACCTCCTACTCCAACTTATATTCTTCCACTATAAGGAAAAGTCGTGTGAGAAAGTTTATGAATTACTTTTATAAATCTACAAATTAATTGTGGTCCAAGCTAGGAGAGGGACAGAGATGGAAATAAATTGATTCTCTATGACATATCATGATTCAAATGGTCTGAACGGTTTAACTTCACTTCATTTTTATTTGTCAGAACAAAAGCCCTCTCTCAATTTGTTGAACTTTAAAAATGACTATCACTGAGACAGCAGAGTGGGTAAAGCAGCAAGTCAATAGCATTTGTCTTTTAAGGAAGAGGCATTAAATATTTGACTATGTAGCTTAGACGTTGTTTAAACTAGAGTTGTAATTATGTAACCTGTACTTATTCAATATATCATCATTAATTTTAATCAGATATATTTGTTGTTGTTTGTCTCCTACTAGAGGGGGAAGAAATCTAATTACATTTTTTTAATAGATCTTTATTGGAGTATAGTAGCTTCACAATACTGTGTTAGTTTCTGTTGCACAGCAAAGCGAATCAGCCATATGCATACACATGTCCCCATATTCCCTCCCTCTCTAGCCTCCCTCCCACCCTCCCTACCCCACCCCTCTAGGTCATCGCAAAGCACCGAGCCAATCTCCCTGTGCTGTGCTGTTTCCCACCAGCCAACTATTTTACATTCGGTAGTATATATATGTCGATGCTACTCTCACTTAGCCCCAGCTTCACCCTCCCACGCCATGTCATCAAGTCCATTCTCTATGTCTGCCTCTTTATTCCTGGCCTGCAACTAGGTTCATCAGTACCATTTTTTTTTAATTCCATATATTTGCGTTAGCATACGGTATTTGTTTTTCTCTTTCTGACTTACTTCACTCTGTATGACAGACTCTAGGTCCATCCACCTCACTACAAATAGCTCAATTTCATTTCCTTTTATGGCTGAGTAGTATTCCATTGTATATATGTGCCACATTTTCTTCATCCATTCATCTGTCGATGGACATCTAGGTTGGTTCCATGTCCTGGCTATTGTAAATAATGCTGCAGTGAACATTGTGGTGCATGTCTCTTTTTGAATTATGGTTTTCTCAGGGTATATGCCCAGCAGTGGGGTTGCTGGGTCATATGGTAGTTCTATTTTTTCTTTTTTAAGGAACTTCCATACTATTCTCCATAGTGGTTGTATCAATTTACATTCCCACCAACAGTGTAGGAGGGTTCCCTTTTCTCCACACCCTTTCCAGCATTTACTGTTTCTAGATTCTTTTATAATGGCCATTCTGACCGGCGTGAGGTGATATCACTGTAGTTATGATTTGCATTTCTCTAATACTTAGTGATGTTGAGCATCTTTTAAGTTGTGCCTCTTGGCCGTCTATATGTCTTCCTTGGTGAAATGTCTATTTAGGTCTTCTGCCCATTTTTTAACTGGATTGTTTTTTTAATATTGAGCTCCATGAGCTGTTTGTATACTTTGGAGATTAATCCTTTGTCCACTGTTTCACTTGCAAGTATTTTCTCCCATTCTGAGGGTTGTCTTTTTGTCTTGTTTATGGTTTCCTTTGCTGTGCAAAAGCTTTTAAGTCCCAAATTACATTTTAATGCAATATTTACATATATATCTGCATAAGACCAGATGAAGTGTTATTCTACTGAAATAGCAATCTTTCTGACATCCTGATACTGAAATGACCCAATATTGATTGACTTTTAATACACAAAGCTGTTGTTGATGCATATTTGCATACTGATGATGTTATGTTAAATTGCAAGTCACTTTTCTATTACCATACACTGACAGTGTGCTCATCTCAGACTGTTTTGAATCAGAATTAAAGGTATTCCACTTGGGGGCTTCCCTGGTGGCGCAGTGGTTAAGAATCTGCCTGCCAATGCAGGGGACATGGGTTCGAGCCCTAGTCCGGGAAGATCCCACACAGCCCTGGTCTGGGAAGATCCCACATGCCTCGGAGCAATTAAGCCTGTACGCCACAACTACTGAAGCCCGCGTGCGTAGAGCCCGTGCTCTGCAACAAGAGAAGCCACTGCAATGAGAAGCGTGCACACTGCAATGAAGAGTAGCCCCTGCTTGCCACAACTAGAGAAAGCCCGTGTGCAACAACAAAGACTCAGTGCAGCCAAAAATAAACAAAATTTTTTTAACAAATTAATTAATTAATTAAAAAGGTATTCCACTTGTATATTTGAACTATGACAAAATTCTCATAGATCTAAAATGGTAAAACTTAAGTTGGGAGAATATTTAGGTGAAAAATAACTTATATTAATAATTTTTGTAGTAAGATGATATATTAACCAGTAGAAATATGCTCATAAAATCGTCAATTAAATTAATTCTTTTTTATTATTTTTTAATTGAGATATAATTGGCATACTCCATTATATTAGTTTCATGTATGCAGTATAATGATTTGATATTTGTATGTATTGTGGAATGATCATCACGATATGTTTAGTTAACATTCATTAATTCTAAAATAAGTATTCTTATGGAAATTGACCAGAATGCTGCTATGTAAGAGGACACTTTTTTTTAAAGTTAAAATTTAGAGTTTTCTATTTTCGCTGCCACTATTGCTAATACCACCAAGCAAATAGCTATTTTAATATGTAGAGAGAATTTTCATCATTAATTTAAATTATAAAGACATCCCTTTCTGGGATAAAACATAATTGTTTTGAGGCTAGAGAGACTGTACGGTATATGCGTGCATACCCATATAAACACACACACACACACACACACACAATTAAATGTTTCACCTTCATTGTTATCAAATAATACTTACAATTTTTATCCCCATCCAATCCAGCATTCATATCTCAACTCTGATGCCAACCCTATCCATGAGCTTTATTCTGTACTTAACAGTTTTCCAGTTTCCTGACCCTCCCTTCTCAAGCCATCCCTGACTCCACCCAATTTATTCATGAGCCATAACCCATCATCTTCATACCCCTGGAAACTGAGGTAGAGACATGATGTTTAAAACATGAATTGTGGGACGCTGCTTATTTGGAGACAGCAAACATAGATCAGTGAAAGTGTGATGGGTTGTTTTGTAGGGGATCTGAAAGTGGTCCCAACTTATACAACTAGTGAAGCTAAAGAAGAAGGCACACATCTAAGACAGATGTGATGTGTGGATGGGGTAAGGGAGCAATTATTTGTATTATTAGTAATAATAACAATAAATCGCTAACATGTGCTGGTGCTTACTATTTGCCAAGCACTGTGCTAATAAGCAACATAATTGCATCATTGCACTCAAACGTTATACAGCACATGAAAGGCAGTACTACACAGAAAAACCATGAGTTCAGGAACCAAATTACCTGGGTCCAATCCTAGCTTTACTACTTACTGATTATGTGACCTTGGGCTATTGTTTAATCCCTTTTCACCTCAGTTTTCTCATCTGTAAATCTTCAGCCTACTCATAAATTTGTAATGAAGGTTAAATGAATTAATATACAGTTAGTCAATTGTTACAAAATAAAACCTCATTAAAACAAAAAAAATAATCATAGAGTACCTAATATGTGTCACATACTCTTTTAAGCACTTAAGTTACATTTTTAAACAAACAGAAACAGATAGACTTCTGACCATGTCGATTACATTCTGAGCGTAACATTCAGTGCGCTCACTATTACTGTTGTTGTTATTAAATTCATTTCTCCGATGAGGATACTGTAGATTAGAAATATTCTGAAGTAGCAAAGCTTGTCTTCTCAATATAAGGAAGTTTTGGCAGAGCCAGAGAATTTTGAAACAGTCATGGTTAGAAAATAGGAAAGATAATGGACTTGAGCTATGAAGAATTTCTGCCTGGTTAAGAGTGGAGACTGTGAATACATTCTAATATACAAAACGATCTTCAAGATTTTATAATTCTTACATTCAAAACCTTGGAGTTATCCTGGACTCTTGTCACATTTCAGAATCCATCAGCAAATTTTATTGGTGTCAATGTAAAATATGTTTACAATTTGACTAGGTTTTATCATTTCCACAGCCACCAGATGAGTTCAAGTTTATAATGACTCCCCTGTATGTTACTGTAATAGACTTTCACTCTTGCTCTCCTCCCATATTCTTCACACAGATGGAAGTCATATCACATCACTCATCCACTCAAGGCCTCCAATAACTCCCATCTCTCTCAGCATAAAATAAAACATCCCTCCCCTGGCCTACAAATCTCTCCCCTCTGACTTTAGCCTTTACTATTCTAAATCCACCTCATTCACTCTGCTCTTTTCTCTTCTTCAAACACACCAAGTATACTCCTGCCACAGAAGCTGTCCACTTGCCAGGAATGCCCTACTTCAGGTATCCTTATGGCTCAATCCATCACTGTATTCAGCTGTCCACTCAAATACCACTTGGCTCTCCTTTATCACAATATATCAAATGGTACACACACCACTGACATTCTTTGCCTTTTATTCTATTTTCTTTTTCTTTTTATCAGTTATTTTGGACTGACAAATTTATTTATTTAGGCGTTTCTTTGTGAACTGCCATCCATTTCTACTAGAATATAGGCTCCATTAAAGAAGGGTCTTTGTTTTGTTCAGTACCATTTCCTTAACACCAGTGCAGTGCCTAGATCTAGTAGATAATCAATATTAAAAAAAAAAATCTCTATGAGTGGATGAACAAATGAATGAAAGCAATTTTCTTCAGCTGTACTCAATTTGTTAGGTGTGGAAGCACCAAAGCAGACTGAGCCACGTTTTTTCTTTTCTTTTTTTCAAATCATACAAGAGAAGACCAAAAATCCTGGGGGTGGTAATAAGTGTATTGGTAAGTTCAAGAGATGAATCATTGACTCTAAGTCAATAAAATTGAAGACAGGATGAGATTGACAGCTTCGAGGACACAGATTAGCCTCAGCAAGGTTGAACATACTTTGTAGGAAAACACTAAGGGTTTGATGGTGAGGAGATTATGTTCAGAATAAGGTGAAGAAAAAAAAGTGTTCTTATCAACACATGTGCAGTCTGGAATAGAAACGATTCATGTGGAGTTGATGCTCAGATTCTAAACCCCTTAGCTCCAGGAATTATCTAAGTGTAAAACATAATTTCTATAAATGAAGTTTCTTGGATTAAGCTAAATGTGTCCAGGAATGTCCTAGTTTTGTTAATTGATAGATACCATATGTCTCACTGAATATAGGAGGAAGTTGATGACTGATTCCTGGGTTTTCTCAGCTCTGCTGAGTGCTCCACATGCTCCCATTGATTGTAGACTTTGGGATTAGCTAATGTGGTTCAGATCTTAGTGCACAGTCTAGTACTATGATGGCCACCAATCATGTGTGGCTATTCAAATTAAAATTCATATTAATTACAATTAATGAAATAAAAATCCCATTCCTCAACCCAGCTAGGTACATTTTAAGTGCTCAAGAGCCACATGTGACTAGTGGCTTCCATACTGGGCAGTGCAGGTACAGAATGTTTTCTTTATCTCAGAAAGAAATAACTCTCTCTATTGGAGAGTACTGGTGGAGTAGTAGATTACCAAGGCACTGTGGGAGCTCAGGAGAGCTGCAAAATACTTCATTTCTATATCTATATTCCTAATATAAATAACCTGTTAGTTTGCTAATGTTGACATACTAGTTAGTAAGTTTATTCATTTGCATGACAAATAATGAACCATCATCTCTCTCAAAAGGTAGCAGTTGTATTCTTGAATAAATTGATAGTTTTTAAAGAAAAGGTATGGTAATTATTAGGGATATTGAAGGCCTCTGGACAGATATATTCCCCCAGAATCCAGTAACTGATGAATTAAAAAAACTGTTAACTAGATTCTCCCAATGACAGGAAAGAGAGATATTCCTTGTACTTGATCATTTCATATTAGAAATGAAACTTAGTAAACAATGCCATGTCTATCTGAATTTGAACTCAAAAATATTTTTTACTTCTGTACTTTTCAGAAGGGTTTGAAATAAAATGAGTTGTTAAACGAATAGATCAGAGAATAGTATGCTCAAAGATCAACATTATTGGGCACATACGAATTCACTATGAAGTGTGATGATGTTCAGCAGGAAGAATTTGGACCACAGGAGTCTGAACTGACAGGCATATAATCAAATATAGTAGTTATCAGATTGCCCGCTTACACCTCGATTTATGCTGCATTTTCATTCCTGGAATATATTTGATTTGTAAGGCAATTAGTAAACAATGTCCAGTAAGGTGAAAGTGCATGAGGAAAGACAGAGTCACAGGTCTAGTTACAAAGTCTAGTCAGTTTCTAGAGAGGTCTAGAGAAGAGCCACTTTCACATAACATCAATAAGGCATAACTGAGGGTGTACCTAGGTACCCACATCCCTTACTTGTGGAAATGGCTGATATCAATGGGAAACAACCAATACCTCCTATATGCAGACTTACAAGCTAGGTTTCATTAGGGAAGACTTTATGGGCTAGTAAAAATAATTAAATAACAGGATTTTAATTGATCATTCATAATACTGGGGGCAAGGATCTGTCTCTGTCAGACTTACAATTCTGTGTGTCATCCAGGGATGTGGAGAATGGTTAATAAAAGTACCAGAAGCACAAGACAGCATAAATTTGAAACAGTATTGAAAAGTAGGAGGAGCAGATACATTTTTTTGTCCCATCAATATTTACTTAAAAATGAACTGTGTTTCACTAACTTGATATTTAGTGCTCCTGCAGGGCCTGTTAAGAACACTAATGACAAGTGGTGCCTGCAAGTATCTTATAAACCTGCACTGCCCACTATGGAGCTATTAGCCACTGTCCCTACTGAGCACTTGAAATGTGGCTGGTCTGAACTGAGATGTGCTCTCAGAGTAAAATGCACTTGAATCCAAAAATTTAGTAGGATAAAAGTATGTAAAATATGTCATTAATAACATTGTATTAGTTACATGTTAACATAATAATGTTTTAGATATATAAATTGAGGGACTTATTTGATCAATAATTTATTTTCTATCCGATTTGACCAATGCATACCCTAATCTGCCTCACTGCAAAATGTACAGTTAACTGTATCACTACAGGCCAAGAAAAAGTCCAGCACTTATTACTATATAGTGTGCTAAGATCTAGCTAGAACCTATAAGGTCTTCTTTTCCTTTATATCAATGACATTACTGTGATTTGAAATAATAAAGAGTAAGTGCTTTTAGATAGATTGGATAATAATCCATACACAGAAATGTGAGTGGGAAGTTAACCCCTAATGTTTAAAGTTCTGCCTACTAAAAAAGAAATTCTGCGGGTACTGCTGAGGAATCTGTGCATTAACAAGCCTTCTTGGTTTCTCTGATGCCCACTAACTTTTGAAAACCTCTGCCCTCAAAGTAACTTGAAATCATTTCTCCTGGAGGAAGAATATCAACGTTATGGAAGTGGCTAGATAATTTTATGATTGTTTTACCAGAGATTTCCATCTCAGGAGAGTTTCCTTCTAACAAAATTATGCACAGGGCTTCATGGGAAAGAGGGGTTAAGGAAATGATATTCATAATCATAAGCTCTCCCAAACCAGTTCTGAGCATTTCCACTTGTGAGTTCATCACTAGGGTGTGGGGAGACTGTGGTGGTCACTGCACCAGGAGGGCTGAATGGCAGTGTGGGAAATTCTAGAGCTCTGAGAATAGGAACATCTTGGGCTTGTTCATCAAATGCTCCTTCTCATCTAGTCTTGTGTTAGAGGTATTTGTGTCGGGGGTGGGGGTAGGTAATATTGCCCTTAATTATTAAGAGCACGGTGTTTTATAATTCTGTCATCACGGTGGGGAGTACTTCTAATTGGAAAGAACATATTGCATAACGAAACTTATAGTATTCCCTGAAAAAAACATTGCTTGTAAATTACTATATCAGAAAAATGTAAGAACAAGGTGCCTTTAAGATGAATGGTTCTTGTTAAGATGATCATACTTAGCTATTTCCTGTTATTAATGTTACCTGAACCTCACACATAAGGCAATGCTTCTCAAATGTCAGTGTTCCTACACATTGCCTGGGGAATTTGTAAAAATGCAGATTCTGACTTAGTAGGTCTGAATTTCTGTGTTTCTAACAAGCTCCTAGGTCACGCTGGTCCATTGCCTGCACTTTGAATAGTAAAGCACCTCCACGCAGACCCCTGGAATCTAAATCTGTATTTTTTTTTTTAAGTATTTGTTTATTTATTTATTTATGACTGTGTTGGGTCTTCGTTTCTGTGTGAGGGCTTTCTCCAGTTGTGGCAAGCGGGGGCCACTCCTCATCGCGGTGCGTGGGCCTCTCACTATCGCGGCCTCTCTTGTTGCGGAGCACAGGCTCCAGACACGCAGGCTCAGTAATTGCGGCTCACGGGCCCAGCTGCTCCGCGGCACGTGGTATCTTCCCAGACCAGGGCTCGAACCCGTGTCCCCTGCATTGGCAGGCAGACTCTCAACCACTGCGCCACCAGGGAAGCCCTAAATCTGTATTTTTAACAAGATGCGTGGGTGATTCTTAGGCACATGTAAAAGTTTGAGAACCACTGATTGCAATGATCTACAGTGATTCACAACTCTGGCTGTACTTTATAATCACCTAGAAAGTTTGAATAAAATCTGATTATTTGGTCTTAGTCTGGAACCAATAAATTAGTAATTGTGGGGCATAACCCAAGTAACCACATATTTTCAAAAAGTTCTCCAAATAATGGCCTCTCAAAGATGTTCATGTCCTAATCCTTATAACCTGTGATTATCTTATATGGTAACAGTGACTTTGCAGATGTGATTAATGCCAAAATGGTCTTGACATGGGGAGTTTATCCTGAATTATCTAGGTGGGTCCAAGGTAGTCACAAGAGCGTGTAAAAGCAGAGAATGCTTCCCAGCTGTGTCAGAGAGATTTGATGACAGAAGAAGGGAGACAGAGGTGCACGTGAAAAGGACTCTCCCCACCCATCCTTGCAGGCTTTGAAAATGGATGGATGGGGCCATGAGCCAAGGAATGAAGGCAGCCTCTAGAAGCTGGAAAAGACAAGGAAGTGGATTCTCTCCTGGAGTCTCCAGAAAAGGATTCAGCTCTGCCAACACCCTCATTTTATCCATGTGAGACACCTATCAGATTTCATGCTAAGATGATAAATTTCAAGACACTCTGCCTCTGATAATTTGTTACATCAGGATAGGAAACCATTATATCAGGTAATATTAATGTGCAGTCACTGCTCCAGCAGATGGTTTCTGGAGTTCCCTGTATATAATAAAGGTTCCTTAGACCTGAGTGTTCTTCAACTTCCAAGAATTTCCTGACCAGCCTAACCACCCAGATCAATGTTTGCCATACAGGAATCTCTGAAAGACTGGGGAACTACTGTTTACTTGTAACCTTGAAATTAAGAACAGTTTTCTAACATTGATGTATCTGCCCTTAATCATTTGTGTGTAATATGCTATATAGATCAAGATTTTTTTTTTTTTTTTTTTGGAGAGGACTGGGGTAAGGGGGTTTGGAGGGTCAGGAAGTAGTTGGAAAAAAGAAGGCAGTCGCTTTCCTCAATTGTTCATAGGATTTTATCATCAGAGTAAAGAACAACATTCTATGATATAAAATGATAAAATATAATCCCAAGTTTTGGAGACCTAACTGTCTCAACAATGAATTAGTGAGAGTAACAGACATTTCCCTATCCTTCCATGTCCAGTGCTACCATTTTCCTCTCATGTTCTCATTTCATGCTGCTATTGCATACAGATGGCAGAGTCCCCTTAACCACTGGGGAGAGACAGAGCAATAGTGACAGCAGCCACACGGCTTCTGTGACTACAGTCAGGCCTCCCTGTGAGGCTCATGACATCCTTAAGTGTGGTTAGGGGACATTTCTAACAATGTGAATGCCTCTTCCAAAACCATGATTGCAAAACAATCCATGTTAGAGCAGTCTCACTTTCCAAACTCTAGTCCATGCTACGTGAAGTGCATATCAAATAAAAATCCCATTTAAATATATATTTTATGTATTTATGCCTCTTCAAGTCATTGGATTTTTGAACTGTCAACAAAATAGCTACATATCTTTCTTTATCAGTTTAAATTTCCTTGGTCTATTAACTTACGACTAGAACATTCAAGCAGCTTTCAACAGCTGTCATTAAAAGGACACTTCCGGAAAACATTAGAAACCAGAATTTAAGAAAAACAATATTCAAATGTGGGCCATGGTTGCATGATATGATGGTTTATTTAACTCATTTAAAGTATAAAGAATCATTTTTATTAAAAAATAAATTTATGGAGCATACATTCTTTCCGAAAGGCCTTAATTCATCAAAATGTGAGGACTGAAAATAGCAATGCAGCTACCAGAGATGCCATTCTTTCTAAGTTCAGAATCTGTGTTTCTATTCTGCTTAAATGTTTACATTTTTCATTTTAGCAATATAGGTTTGAAGAATAATTGGTATTTTTCATTTTAGCAACAGAGGTTGAAGAATAATTGGTATGTAGTATAAAATACAAAAATTTTAAGTCCTTATCTCCTATGTATTACACTAAGAATTCTCTTATAGGTTAACTGGAGGTTTAATACGATGGCTCATGTATTTGTGATGACAGACAGTGAGTGATAAAGAGCAAAGAGGCAGTCAGGAAGAGAGCCAGACATGGAGATTCAGTTTGTTTTCTTTTGCCCTTAAACGTGCTCTATTCGGGAACTCTGATTTTTAAACTATGGTTCTGGCCGGATGGAACTTCCAAAGGAGCAAAAGACAAGTGAAGAGAGCTAAAAGATTCCCTGATGGGGAGCGTAATTAGAAGAGAGTGTGTGGAAGAACAGTAAAGGCAAGGAATAAAGGTTCCACTGAAGACTTTGTGAATAGAAGTGGGGGTGGGATGGGGAGAGGGGTACTGATTCAGAAAATCCATGCAAATAAAATGAAGCATTTCAAAGACATTTGAAATAAATTGAAAATATTATTTTGACTGCATCATTTGAGACCTATCTATAGAAAGGGTGATAAAAGTATGTTAGCCAAGATAAAATGTTCAGTTATGAAGAGAAACACAGGCAGTACAGCTTAAAAAGGTGTACTACAGGTTCAAAATAAAGATGTAAAAATAATATTAGTGACAATAATAATGATATTGTAATGACTACAATTTAACTACTATGTGCCAGTTGCTGTACAATAGGCACTTTTCTTAACCTATCCTATGTAATCCTAATAAAACACCTATAACAAACTATATTTACCTTTTCTACAAATGATCAAACTGAAACTCATAATTATGTAAGACCACACAAATAATCAGTGTGCATCAAACACAAGGTTTCAAACCAGTTTTCTGAATTTAACACCAATATTACTAATCACTGTCTTTCATTAGTATCAGAGATGTGCTGGCTATAGATGCAATTAAGTCTCAGGAATCTGTTAAAACTCAGAGGACAAAGAAATACACATGTGTATGTGTGAGTACACACACATATACACACGCATTCATGTTTACACCCACATATATATGTATGTATATATTCCTATATTATTAAAATTTCCAGATTTATTCAAAATAACAGCTTTAGATTTATGTGTAAATAGCAAAATATGACAAGACCTAAAATAAGTCACTATAGTCACTAGTTGGGTAAACAATACCAGAAAACAAGTTGCATGTGATCAATCAGAATGTTTGGGTTGCTCTTAGAAGTTGCAGACACATCAGGGACTTCCCTGGTGGTCCAGTGGATAAGACTCCACACTCCCAATGCAGGGGGCCCGGGTTTGATCCCTGGTTGGGAACTAAGAGTTCGCATGCAGCAACTAAGAGTCTGCGTGCCGCAACTAAGAAGTCCGCATGCTGCAACTAAAAGATCCCGCGTGCCACAACTAAGACCCAGAGCAGCCTAAGTAAGTAAATAAATAAATAAATATTAAAAAAAAAGAAGCTGCAGACACAACATATGCATCTTCACTTTGGTGTATAATAAGTACCTCAAACTTAATATGCCTAAAACATATGCTAACACATCTTTTTGTCGCTCAGGACGAAACTGTGGCATCACCTTAATATCTCTCATCTCTCACACCTCACATCTCTTCTGTCAGTAAATCCCATCAGCTTTATCTTCAAAATGCATCCAGGTTATGACCATGATAAAGCACACTGATACTACCGTCATGGGCTTTTAGACCTGGTATTCACTGGGAGTATACAGCAATTGCCTCCTAATTGCTGACCCATCTTCAGACCTTAATTGCTGTCAGTCTATTCTCTACATAGCAGCCCAGGGGAATACACAAAAGCTCAAGTCAGACCACACACTGCACATTGCTCCAATGGCTCACCATCAAGTCAAAATCCTTCCTCTTACTAAAGCCTCTCAAGATCAGGAGTCCTGAAAATGACCTCAGTTCAATTCTTCCTTTGCTCCCCTCTTATTCCACTCCAGTCCTGGGGGCCTTCACTCTTTCCTGGACACACAAAATAGATGGCTGCATCATGGTTTTGGACTTGTTCCCTCTACCCTAAATGTTCTTCTGTGTCTGTATGACTCACTCACTCACATCTTCCAGACATTTATCCAATGTGGACTTTTTTTCTGTCTTACCAAAAGTCTTCACACCCACCCATACATACACACTTTCTATTTTTCTTCTTTGCTTTTTGTGTGTGTGTGTGTGTGTGTGTGTTTTTAATTCTATTCACTTTCTGGCCTACACTATTTATTACTGTTTTCTTTGTTGCTATTTCCCATACTGGAAAATGCAAGCTCCATGAAAGCAATGGCTGTTATTTATCTTCTAGCCTGCTGAAACCTCAGCTGCTGGAGCAGTGAGTTGTTCACTGCAGGCATTCAATAAATATTTGCAGAATGAATAAAACAATAATGATGCCTTCTGGAGAAGTAATAGTTAATATTGATTTACTACTTTGTAGGTATCAAAACCATATTGAATGCATTATATATATGATCTCATTTATTCTTTACTAATAACTATACTTATTTTATAGAAGAAGTATCAATAATAGGCTAGGGGTAGTAATGCAGGATAAATGTGGTCATGAGGCAGTTTTGGTGATCTAATCTGAGTCCTCTGACACCAGAACTTTTGTCCTTTAACTTGCACTTATCTAGGTATGCTCTAAAGCTTTTGTTGATTTATAAATTAGAAGAGCTTTATACAGTTACTGAGACAAACCATTGGATACAACTGTATACATTAATCCTATAAGCAAGCTACTAGAGTAAAAATTATTTACAGCTACAGTATATTTATTTTGTCTTAGCACCTAACATTAGACCAAAATTTATTGTTTTGAAAGAACAGAATTCAACCAAGTTCAGCTTTCTCTTTCAGGAAATGTTATTATGGTAACATTTTCCCCTGGAGGGCCTCAGAATCTGTTTTGGAAGGCAAAAGGAACACAGGACAGAGTAATGACCTTCACTGTTCTTAGTGTTATATTAGTTGATTTATAAAGAAGAATTGAAAGAAATATATCTGTTCCTAGATTGGATCAAATTAATATTTGACTCATTTTATAATTTTAAAATGTGCCAGAATTGATATATAAAGTCTAGTACAGTAAAGGAACTATAGTATCCAAGGACTTCATATCCATGTAAATCATTTCTATTTTCAGTTTGTTTTTTCCTAGTATATGTGAATGGTGTTTATCTCCTCAGGAATAAAGTATCTTTCATTACTCAGAAATAGAGCTCAAGTTGATTTAGATACAACATTATTCTATTTCAAAAGGAATTGTGCACCTATAATTCATTTCTTCTGCTGTGGCTGGTATCTAAGATGACAGGAAAAGGAATAACATTAGGAGAGTAAGAGAAGAAAAATTAGTGGCAGACAGAATAGTGATTTAAAATAATTACTGAGATAGACACCACCTGGCCATGAGTCCTTTTAAGTCCCATACCCGTTGATGACTAATTACCACCTTCAGTCACAAAAGTACAGCTAACCAGATAGTAGTCACATTTGCATTATTACTTTAATGATATCACTCTAGAAGCAATTTGTTTATGCTAGTAATCTGAAGTTCAAATGATTCTGAAATATGTTTATGCTAGTAATCTGAATATTCAAACAATCAATTAAGCACCAAGATAAAATTGGAACTTTTAGGTCAAATCTGGAGATAATAGCATTGAAACTATTCAGTGATTTGAGGCCAGTAATATATTAACAATGTTCCTTTCAATTCTGAACTATTTCCAAACACTTCTTGAAATATTTCATAATTTCATGTTTGAACAATTGAATCTTCAATTTTCCAAGTTGATTGATCTTTTTTGGTAGGACAAAAAAATTAAATAATCTGATGTATTGTTGCTCATCAATATCAATTTGAAAGCTCATCAGGATTAATGAGAAAAACTACAACTTTTGATAAGATATCAATTAAGCAACCAAACAGCTATTTACTGAAAATGTACTATGTGTATGAACTATCCTAGGGCTAGAAGCAGATAAAAGTGTAAAGTCTATTCCTTAAAGTAAGATGTATTCCATTTAAAATATGTGACCATAAAATAAAACACAGACAATGTTGCTGGCTCCAGGGCTGGGACTCCCCTGCTGAGGCAGCCAGCCATGTCAGAACCTGGCCCCAGCCACTGGCAGCCTCGGCACTAGGCAGAACTTGGCAACCAACCTGTCCTGGGGCCAGCCATGCCTACCAGCACACCCAGAGTAGTCATGCCCCACCATAAAAGAAGGGCCCACACAGCCCACATAGGGGGCACCCCTAAAGCATATAGATCTGGTGAACAGAGGGGAGTGTGCGGCTGGCTGGACCCCATAGGTCATCTCCTACATAAGGCCACTTCTCCAAGGTCAGGAAATGTAACTGACTTACCTAATACATAGAAATAAAAACAGAGAATCAGGCAAAATGAGGTGACAAAGAAATATTTTTTAAATGAAGGAACAAGATAAGAATCCAGGAGAGCTAAGCAAAATGGAGATAAGCAATCTACCCACTAAAGAGTTCAAGGTAATGATCATAAAGATGCTCAACAAACTCAAGATAAGAATGTATGAACACAGTGAGAAGTTTAACAAAGAGTTAGAAAATACAAAAAAGAATCAGTTACAGAACACAATAACTGATATAAAAAAACACACCAGAAGAAATCAAAAGTAGATTAGATGATACAGAGGAATGGGATCAGAAAACTGGAAGACAAAGTCATGGAAATCACTCGACCTGAACAGAAAAAAGAATTAAAAAAAATGAGGACAGTTTAAGAGACTTATGGGACACCATCAAATGTACTAACCTTTGCACTATAGGGATCCAAATGAAAGGAGAGAGGGAAGGGGCAGATAACATATTTCAAGACATAAGAGCTGAAAACGTCCCTAAGCTGGGAAAGGAAACAGACATCCAAGTCCGGAAAGCACAAAGAGTCCCAAACAAGATCAACCCAAAGTGGCTCAAACCAAGACACGTTGTAATTAAAATGGCAAAAATTAAAGATAAAGAGAGAATATTAAAAGCAGTAAGGGAAAGGTACCTAGCTACATATGAGGCTATCAGCTGACTCTTCAGCAGAAACTCTATAGGCCAGAAGGGAGTGGCATGATATGTCTAAAGTAATGAAAGAAATGAACCAAAAACCAATAAAATTCTATCTGGCAAGGTTATCATTCAGATTTGAAGGAGAGATAAAGAGTTTTACAGACAAGCAAAGGCTAAAAGAGTTCAGTACCAATGAACCAGCTTTACAAGAAGTATTAAAGGGACTTCTTTAAGGGGGAAAGAAAGGACCACAATTAGAAATATGATAATTATGAAAGAAAAATAATCTCATTGGTAAAGGCAAATATAAAGTAAAGGTAGTGCATCAACAACTTATAAAGCTAGTATCAATAGAATGATTAACTGACAAAAGTAGTAAAACCATCTATATCTACAATAAGTAGTTAAGGAATACACAAACAGAAAGATGTAAAGTATGATCTCAAAAACATTAAAAGTGTGGATGGGGGAATAAAAACACAGGGTTTTTAAAATGTGTTCGAAATTAAGAAGTCATCAACTTAAAATAATCATGTACGTATATAGAATGCTATATATAAACCTACCTCATGGTAACCAAAAACCAAAAATCTATATAGATACACACACACACAAAAGAGAAAGGAATCCAAACATAACACTAAAGATAGTCATCAAATCACAAGGGAGCAAAAGAAGAAAAAAGGAAAAAAAAGAACTGCAAAAACAACCAGAAAACAAAATACAAAATGGCAATAAGTACATATCTATCAATAATTACTTTAAATGTAAATGGACTACATGCTCCAATCAAAAGACATAGAGTGGCTGAATGAATACAAAAACAGGACCCTTATATATGCTGCCTACAAGAAACTCACTTCAGGTGAGGGGGTGGAAAAAGTATTCCATGCATATGGAAACAAAAAGAAAGCTGGGTAACAATACTTATATCAAATAAAATATACTTTAAAACAATGACTCTAAGAAGAGACAAAGAAGGACAATACATAATGATAGAGAGATCAATCCAAAAAGAAGACATAACAGTTGTAAATATATATGCACCCACCATAGGACCACCTCAACACATAAAGAAAATATAAACAAACATAAATGGAGATAATGATAATAGTAAGGGACTTTAACACCCCAGTTACATCAATGGATACATCTGACAGAAAATCAATAAGGAAATTATTAAATTATACATTAGACCAGGTAAACTTAATAGATATAAAATTGTCATCCAAAAGCAGCAGTATACACGATCTGTTTGGAAGCAAGAGAACCTGGAAAGCCAATGGTATAATTTAGTCCATGTCTGAAGGCCGAGAACCAATGAAACCAATGGTATAAATTTGAGTCCAAAAACTTGATAATCTGAGCATCTGGGGGCCAATGATGTAAGTCCTGGTCTGGGTCTAAAGGTTCAAAAACCAGGAGCACCAATATCCAAGACAAGAGATGGATATCCCAGCTCATGCCAAAAAGAAAATTCATACTTCCTCACCTTTTTGCTCTATTTGGACTCTCAACAGTTTGGATGATGCCCACAAGCATGGGTGAGGGCAATCTTCTTTACTTAGTCTACTGATTCAAATGTTAATCTTTTCCAGAAATACCCTCATAGACACAGCAGAAATGTTTTACTAGCCATCAGGGTATCCCTTAGTCAGTCAAAATGACACATAAAATTAAGCATAATAGAAGCGACATTTGGTTTTGCTGATTTTGACTCAGAGAACAGCCTCCAAGTGCCACAAATTAAGCCATAGATTTGTGCAAAATGTGTTGCCACCTTACTCTTCCAATGTCACAGCCTGTAGTTATACCATACAATTCAGAACTTCAAAATGTCCTCAAAATTCTAAAGCTGTGACTATTTATCTCTTCTTGCAATAAAAATTTGAGAAACTGTTGGGTATTATAAACTCTTTCCCCCAGAAAATATACATGCGCCATATACACATGCAAAAGAATGAAACTAGACCTACTATCTTATACCATATAAAAAAATTAACTCAAAATGGATTAAATACTTGAATATATTTAAAACATAAAATGCCTAGAAGAAAGAATAGGCAGTGAGCTCCTTGACATAGGTCTTGTCAATGATTTTTTGGATCTGACTCCAAAAGCAAAGGCAACAAAAGCAAAAATAAACAAGTAGGGCTACATCAAACTACAAAGTTTGTGTAGAGCAAAGGAGATCACCAAAAAATTTAAAAATAACCTACTGAGTGTGAAAAATATTTGCAAATCCTACATCTGGTAAGGGGTTAATATCCGAAATATATAAAGAATTCATACAGTTCAACAGCAAACAAAACAAAACAAAACAAAAAAACCCCTAAACAATCCAATTAAAAACTGGACAGAGGTGGTATCTAATCCAGTCCTCTTTAATATGGTCTAGCATTACTAATTTCCCTTGAACAAATATTTAGAATGTAGTGGAATGACCGTGAGACTTGTCAGGCCAGGTTAGAAAAGTCTACATAAATTATGCCAGGTGCTCTCCTGGAAGGGGGCTTGTGGATTATTAGTCTACACCTCACTTTACAGAGGAGGAAACTAAGGCCAGATAAGATTGAGACATGTCCTCACGGCGCCCGAGCCCCACGCCAGCGTTCTCTCAGTAACTCATAAGTAAGTACTCACAAAGGCTCAAAAAGTTAACTATTTCACTATTGTAAGATTATAAAAATGAGCTTTTAAATTTTCTTAGTGTTTACACATTTAATCTTTCTGAAATGTATATGGTACATTTTGAGCTAAGACTATTGCTGTATTTCTTTCTCAATGAGTAGTCAACTATTTTATTCATTTAATGAAGAATATGTCCTTTCCTTATTCCTAAAAAATATCTCAGTTACTACCTATATTGATGACTTTCTTCTCTTTTGAGTTGCTGCCTCTCCTGTATTTGGTGTTTTTTTTTTTATTTTCTATTTATTTAGACTATACTTCATTTTTTAAAAATCCCAGTAATTTACAGGAAAGGGCTAAATATGACCATGAGATTTTGAGGGGATACAAATACATTTTTGCACTTAAGCTCAACAAACAAACTATTGAATCATAGAAGGAATTCATCTACCAACATGTGCAAAGGGTAGCTATGATTTAGTCAAGTAAATCAATGAGTCAAACAAAGCTGACTTACCTGACAAAAGGTTAACCTATGCATATTTTATCAATAGAAGTCTAGTATTCAGAGTAGAGGAGAAATAGAGAAGAAGGTTGGTCTTCTAATGTTATGCAGTTTATATCAAAGCTAAATTTAAAATCCACAATGAGTTCTGAAATTTATGCCTATTACTATGTAGGTCTTTAGACAAATTACTCATTAGTAAGAAAACTGGATTATATGTCATATGGGCAATTGTGAGAAATCAATCGAGATTTGTGGTTTGTATGGGTGGTGGGAAAAACAGCTTCTCATGCTAATGGAAAAGAAAATTTATATTCACTCTGTGTGAATTGCTTTGGTCCATTGCTCATTTGAAGACATTTCTATGCAAGGACGCACTTCATTCCCTTAGCTCCTGTTTGGCTGCCAAGAGATTAAGTTTATGGTCTGGTGACTGATTTATTCCCACTCTGCTTTAGGCTGTGAGGGATAGCTCACATTCTCAATCAGGGAGATAAAGGGTAGAAAACCTAAATTCCTTTTATTAAAGTATGTATATATGTGTACATGCACATATATATACACATGTGTATGTATTTATGTATTTAGACCTTTACTATTAGATTGAACTAAAAGTATATAACACCACTTACTAAGCTGGAAAGTTGGCTCCAGGTTAATAGCTTTGCTTTGTTTTGCCTCCCTTTGATTTCTCTCTTGCAGAAATCAGGTATTTCCTATACAAAGTTAATCCCAGTGGGACCCTATTAATTAGGTGCCAAACCAAACAGTATCCTAACCCAGCAAGTCCACAGTTTCTTTGCAAGGCCCAGTTTTGTGCGTGTGTGTGTGTATGTGTGTGTGTGAAGGGTGGGACTTAGAAGTTTATTAATGATCAGAAATATTTAAAACATCAGGACTGAAAGGTCTTTTGGGAGATGTAGCTGCACTCTTGGATCAGTCAGAAATCAAGAAGGAATCACAGAAGCCAAAAGTAGCAAAGATAGGAAATATGTTTCCCCTATTGTTTGTACTATTAGCATAGGCAATGAGAAAAGGTGGTAGAAATGCACGAAGGAAGTTATAGAGTGAGCTATCAAAGTTAGATTGAAAGCACTGATTGTTATCCCTCACCTTACCTTGTAATTTTGCTTCTATATTTCTTTGTCATTTGGGATCTTTAGCTAATTGTCTCTGTAACACAAGTCAACTTATTTTAGTAAAGGCAGGG
This sequence comes from Balaenoptera musculus, assembly GCF_009873245.2. Lineage (NCBI taxonomy): Eukaryota > Metazoa > Chordata > Mammalia > Artiodactyla > Balaenopteridae > Balaenoptera > Balaenoptera musculus. Next base: position 77,349,185 of record NC_045800.1, on the reverse strand, counting down.
GTTTTTTTTGTTTGATATCATATAGAGCAGGGGTCCCCAACCCCTGGGCCACGGACCGATACTGGTCTGTGGCCTGTTAGGAACCGGGCCACACGGCAGGAGGTGAGTGGCGGGTGAGCGAGTGAAGCTTCATCTGCATTTACAGTCACTCCCCATCGCTCGCATTACTTCCTGAGCTCCATCTCCTGTCAGCATTATGATGAGTTGTATAGTTATTTCATTATATATTACAATGTAATAATAATAGAAATAAAGTGCACAATAAAAGTAATGCATTTCAATCATCCCGAAACCATCCCCCACCCCCCATCCGTGGAAAAATTGTCTTCCACGAAATCAGTCCCTGATGCCAAAAATGTTGGGGACCGCTGATATAGAAGATAACCTGAAATTTTTTTGACTAACACATGGCTCTAACACAGGGAACTAGGACTAGTCGTTAGAAATTATAAAAAACCAAAAAAGTTCTGACAATTCGATTTGTCTTTACAAAGTAATGATACTCCTATCATTGCCTTCTGTGTCTTTACTAGCTTTCCACGTTCTTTTACTATAGGGTTTTGCATTTAATAGGAGCCAAACTGTAATCTCATTGAAAAATAGCATATTTAATTAAATATCCATTTAGTGAATAATTGGTAACAAAATTTCTAAGTGCAGGATTTGATGGTATGACTCTACATAGTTTAAAGTTGTTCAGAAAGAGTAGGTACACTTATGAAAAAGCAAAATATATGTATTATGAGAGGAGAAACTGGGGTTATATATAAATTTATTTTTAGGGTTGGGCCAAATCAAATTATGACTTTTAATTTAATTTTGTATATTAAAAGTTTTAGGCCACTCTCCTAACACGTCAGTTTTGACTCAGTTTTATCATTCTGCCATCCTAAGGAAAAACGTGCTTGAGAAAGTTCTTAAAGTAGAATGATATACTTTGCAAAGATGAATGGGACTTGCTTATAAAAATGCCAACCATCAATACCTATCTGCAAATCAAAATGTATTAGAAACATATTTGAAACCTCAGATGAATAAAATATCCTATATACTCTGATGATGCCAGAATAAACGTGAAAACATAAATATTATACCCAGAGAAATTATATAGAAAAGAGAATTTTCTCTCTCATATTGTACATCAAATATATGGTCATGTCTGTTTTACTTACTTTGTATAATGTTATGTCACAAATGTAAATTGATAGCTCTATTAAAACTGTCAAATGTATTGGTGAAATTTATTTGCTAGTCCATGTTTCATATGCAACTGTTTTTCATTTGTTGAACAATTCATTTAATTTGACAGCTCTGATTTTACAGAATTGCTCTTTCAAGACATTTGAGGTTGTTGTTTATATCAATATTCTATAACCTCTTTCATATTTCTCCACTCACTCTCTAGATATAACCCTCCTTAAAATGACCTACATATTTTATTGCAAGTGTTACTGCTGTCTTTGCCAATATGCAGAAAAAGTTAAGGTATGGTCTCTGGAGGCAAACTTTCTTGCAGCAAGCATTTCAAAGGTAAAGTTCATAACTTAGATAAACATTGTCCTAACAAATCCCCTAAATAAGCACTGAGCACTTTGCATCTTTTTAGTCTATGAAGTCTGTCATATCCACCAAAATGTGTAAAAAACGCAGTCCTGGACTTCCCTGGTGGTGCAGTGGTTAAGAATCCGCCTGCCAATGCAGGGGACACGGGTTCGAGCCCTGGTCCAGGAAGATCCCACATGCCTCAGAGCAACTAAGCCCATGTGCCACAACTACTGAGCCCACGTGCCACAGCTACTGAAGCCCGTGCGCCTAGAGCCTGTGCTCCGCCACAAGAGAAGCCACCACAATGAGAAGCCTGCGCAACACAACGAAGAGTAGCCCCTGCTCGCCACAACTAGAGAAAGCCCACACACAGCAACAAAGACCCAATGCAGCCAAAAATAAAGTAAAAAAACAAAAAAAACACAGTTCCTTTTTCTATACAGTATGAAGAATTCAGAATAATTATGTTAGTCTTCTGGCACTATTGGAATATGATCAATTGCTTTTTTGATAAAAATGGCAAAAGTACTGTTGTAAAACATTACAGAAAAAAATTATTTCTCACTTTCTTTACATGACTTATTTATTTTTTGTCTGGAAATTTATACCTCTTAATCCTCTTCACCCATTTTGCCCACCCCTCAACCACCCACCTTTTTGGCAACCACCAATCTGTTCTCTGTATCTATAAGTTTTATTTGTTCATTTGTTTTTTAGATTTGACATACGAATGGAATCATATGGTATTTGTCTTCTCAGTCTGATTATTCCATTTAGTATAACACTCAAGGCTCATCCATGTTGTCGCAAATGGCAAGATTTCAGTCTTTTTAGAGCTGAATAGTGTTCCATTTTGTGTGTGTGTGTGTGTGTATGTGTGTGTATATATATACACATATATATATATACACACATATATATATATACACACATATATATATGTGTGTGTGTGTGTGTGTCACTTCTTTATCCATTCGTCCATCCATTGACACTTAGGTTGTTTCCATATCTTGGCTATTATAAATAATGCTATAATGAACATAGAGGTGCATATATCTTTTCAAATTAATGTTTTCTTCAGATAAATACCCATAAGTGGAATTGCTGGATCATAAGGTAGCTCTATTTTCAATTTTTTGAGGAACCTCCATACTGTTTCCTATGGTGGCTGCACCAATATACATTCCCACCAACAGTGGACAATGGCTTCCTTTTCTCCGTATCCTCAACAACACTTGTCTACCAAAACGTTTATATCCCTATGATGATTTATTTGTACTGTGCCTCTGAATTTTCCCTACTGTCTGAGAAAATAATTCCTCTTGCTGATAAGCAAAAGGAACAGTAGCCAGAGCGAGCAAACCTTAGGTAAACGTCTCTGAATAGGTATTAGCTGTAGATTTATGCCCTGTCACATAGCCATTAGCATAGTTATATCTTACTACTTATGGAGCAGCTTTCAGTTAGACATTTTTTTCCTTAGCAGCCAGTGGAATTATATGTGTAATATTAGCAAGGCTTTGTGTGTATGTGTGTTTGTGTGTGTGTGTGTATAGCTTAAATCGCAGAACATCATTCATTACTTCTCTAACCCCAATCAGAATAATGAGAGAGAAATAGTCATTGCTTAAGTGAGGATGGTGTTTTCAGGAATCAAGATCTATGTAATATATACTCCTTCAAATCACTAAACCCCTTCTTGTTTAGGCTGCTTCCCTTCTCTTCATCTCTGGACTTTTCTTTTAGGGTTACCCTTTAGGATTTACTATTTCTTTTATCTTCAGTATATTTTCCAGTTCTACAAACTTGATGTGACTTTCTCAGCCTTCAAATAATCCTTTTCTTTTTGGCTCCTAATAGTACTTTTTTTGTTGTTGTAAAAATCAGCTGTCAAATGATTTAGGCTAACGTTACAATAAAAATATCCATCTATTAGTTTTCCCTGTGGCAGGTTTTACATTAGTTTCTTGTTATGTATTATATCATTTAATTAAAACTATTCTAAAACATTAATATTATTATCCAAAGAGTAAGGATTAAGAATCTAATAGCCAGGTAGGTGAAATAAAGTTTATCTAGCTAGTAAGTGTCTTGGGAAAGAATGACCTGAAAGAATAAGAGGTGACAGTGCCTGATCCTAAGACAGGACCAGGAACAGTGCCTGCTTCCATTAGCCAGACTGGAAAACCTCTTGCTGCACAAGACATCGGGGACGATTGTACAGAAGTCTTACCTCAGTAGGCAAGAATAGTTACCTTTAGACTGACACTGCTTTAGTTTCACCTAACAAATCATAAAACCAATACCAGAATCAAGCTGTTTCCAAGTAACTTAACTATACCCCAGAAAAAAGCTCAATATTTTTAGAAATACAAAACATCCAGGACACTGACAAGGTAAAATTTACAATATCTGGTATCCAGCAAAAGATTACTAGGCCTGCAAGAAAGAAGGAAAATAAGATCAAGAATAAAGAGAAAAAATAATCAGTTTAACAGAGTCAGAATTGGCACAGATGTTGGAATTGAGAGTGAAAGACTTTAAACCAGTCATTAAAAATATTTTCCTAAATAGTACTTTTTTTCTCCCATCCAGATATCTGTACTATTATTGCCTTTTGTTTTATTTTTTATATATGTTGTTCATTGCACACTCCATGGTTATTATTTTTAAACAAAGAGTCAATTTAAATGAAAAGAAAAAAATCTTGTATGTAGTTATCATTTCTGATGTTCTTCAATCCTTTGTATAGATGAATATTTCCATCTGGCATAATCTTCCTTCTGTCTGTAATCCAGTATTGTTATGGTAGAAATCTGTGATTGTGATGCTAAGGTATGTGGGAGGTGAAGCATTCTATAATCTTCTATATGGGGCTTAGTCTTTTGAAGTCCTATGTCCCTAGGTTATAACCTTCACAAGTGTGAATCAGGAAGCCTGAAGGGGACTGGAGATGGGTAAATGCCCTTTCCGCCATGTGAGACAAGGCTCTGGTAAAGTTTTCTCCATGGAGAGTAGGCTTTTCTTCATGATTACACTCCACTTTTCCCTCCTCCTGCCAGAGCCAGTAGGGGATTTTTTCTCTCTGCTCTTCACAGTGAGAAATTATGTTTTACCTGGAAGTAAAACCCACAGAAGTGTGGAGGCCTCCTAAGACTACGAGAGTTTCCTTTATGCAAGGTCAACAGGAATTTGTCAAAATGATCATGTAAGTGTTCTTAACTGTTTATTGCTCCAGTGGCTTCTGATCAAGGTTAGATGATATTGTCTATGTTCTATGTATTTGCCTGACTCTCCAGAATTTTAGGTGGTAGTTTACTTTGCTACTTTAATTCTCTGTTAATTTCAAGAAAAATCATTGATAATTAATTTGTTCAACTTTTACTTGTTCTAGGGATATGTATGATGACTTCTAAGGTCTTTACTTGTTGGACCTGAAACCAGCAGGTAACACCCTGCTGATAGGGTATTATTGGATATTACTGGTGTTACTGGATACCCAGTCTCCAAGTTGGATGACATTCTCAGTTGACTAAGCTCAAGTAGTGGAATTACTTAGAAGTAAACAGAGCCCTAACAGGCATGCAAGCTTACTCACAGTTTAGTCAATACATGACTGAATTAAGGCAATCAGTTCCTCATTCTATCTGCCTAGGAAAGAAGGGTGAAACTGACAACACTAAAAAGTGAAGTAGATAAATGTGAACTTAAGATAGGCGATTTTAGCATATTTTTTTCAGTAACTGAGAGGAGAAAAAAAGAAATTAAACAAAAATCATTTGAGGGAATCCAGGAAGATGGAGTAGGAAGCATTAGAAATCTGTCTTCCCACCTAGACAACAATTGCACTGACAGAATCAGCCTGGTGCAACTATTTTAGAACTCTGGATGTTATTGAAGTTTCCAGGGGAAGGCTTGGACAGTAAGTCACAGTTAAATTTGGTCAATTTTAACTCTTAACACAGTAGCAGCTATTTAATTCCTACACCAGGCAAATGTGTACATGTTCCTGGAGCAGCCTACACACACCTTGTAGGAACCAGGGTGGGCAAAAAGGACTCTGTTCTTTAAATGCTAGGACTCTCTGATGACTGATTGTTGTTTCTGATCACGAGATTCAGACAAAGAGGGGACAGCCATTGTTTTTGCACCTGCGCCCATTGTTGCAAGCCCTTTCCCCTCTGGCTGAAGTGACTTCTAGGGGATTTAAGGGCCAGCACATTTCTTCTATCTTCATTTTTCTCTTTTTCCCTTTTGGGAGCCAGACATTAAAGACCAAGGCATTTAAAGTTGACTGCATTAGTAGAGGAAATTAGAAAGACACTGTGCATGACTATGGGAAAGCACAGACTCAGAAAAGACCTGAGAAGACCTTAAGTTTACACTTAAGGCCAATCTTCAGCACCGAGACAGTCTACAACAATAAGACAAACAAGCAAACAAACAAAATACCCGACAACAAACTCTGAGGAAAGGGGTGAATCTGATTTCCAGATTTACCACATTATTCAATTCAGATATTCAGTTTTAAACAAAAAAATTCAAAGCATACAAAGAAACAGGAAAATATGGTTCATTCAAAGGAAAAAAAAAATAAACCAACAAAAACTGTCCCTGAAAAATACCTGACCATGAATCTTCTAGACAAAGATGTTAAAACAACTACCTTAAAGACATCTGAAGAACTAAAGGACAACATGGAGAAAGTCAAGAAAATGATGTATGAACAGACAGAAATATCAATAAAGAGACAGAAAACATAATGAACCAAAAAGAAATTTGGAACTGAAAAGTGCAATGACTGATATAAAAAAATTCACTAGAGGGATTCAAAGTCAGATTTGAGCAGGCAGAAAAAGGAATCAGTGAACTTGAAGACAAGATGATGAAAATTATCAGGTCTGAGGAACAGCAAACAAAAAGACTGAACAAAAGTGAATAGAGCCTAAGGGACCTGTAGGACTCCATCAAGTGGACCAACATATGTGTTGTGGGAGTCCCAGCGTGGGATGTAGAGAGAAAAAACAGAATATTTGAAAAAATAATGGCTGAAATCTTCCCATATTTGAAGAAAGATGTGAATATAAGCTCCAAGAAGCTTAATGAACTCCAAGTAGGACGAACTCAAAGAGACCCACAATGACACATGGTAATGAAACTGCTGAAAGACAAGGACAAAAAGAATTTTGGAAGGAGCAAGAGAGAAGTGAATTATCCCATACAATCAGTAAGATTATCAGTAAGATTATCAATAGGTTCTCATTAAAATCTTTGTAGACCAGCAGGAAGTGGAATTATATATATTCAAAATGCTAAAAGAAAAAAAAAGAACTATTAACCATGAATCCTATATCCAGCAAAACTGTCCTTCAAAAGTGAGGGTACTCCCAGGTAAACAAGAGCTGAGGGAGATCACTACCATTAGATCTGCCCTGCAAGAATGCTAAGGGAGCTCCTTCAGGATGAAAGGACACCAGACAGTAACTTGAAGCCATATGAAGAAATAAAGATTTCAGTAAAGGTAAATAAATTGGAAATTATAAAAGCTAGTATTATTGTAACAATGATGTGTAACTCTACTTTTTGTTTTTTACATGAATTGAGAGACTAATACATTAAAAAGTAAAAGATATATTAATCTAAAAGTTAGTATTTTCATAACTTTGGTTTGTAACTTCTCATTTTATTTTCTACACAATATAAGAGATGGATGCATTAAAATTATTAGTTTATATTTTTGAGAAACAAGTTGTAAACATGTAATTTTGTGACATCAAGAACTGAAAGGGGTGGGGATGGAGCTATTAAAGGAGCAGAGCTTTCATATGTTATTGAAGTTAAGTTGGTATAAATGCAAATTAGAGTGTTATAACTTTATGATACTAAATCCAATCCCCATGGTATCCACAAAGAAAATAGCTAAATAATACAGTAAGTCCCCTACATACCTTCAGGTTGCAAACTTTCAAAGTTGTGAACGTGTGTTCGCGTGTCCAATCACATAAGTTAGTTCATGTGTCTGGCACACACTGTCATGCGCATGCATCCTCTACAAGTGGTTGTGCTTTTGTGTACTATACTGTACAGTACTGTACAGAGTACAGTAGTACAGTATCTTTATTTCAAGCCCAGGATGTCCAGAAGCAAGTGTAAAAGCAGCAGTGATATAGCTGGTATTACTGTACTTCTCAAGGTAGTGTACTGCAAGAGTAAAAATGTTGCCCTTATTTTTTGTGTTTGTTTTTTGTGTTTGTTTTATTATTTCTGTGAAAAGTATTATAAACCTATACAGTACAGTACTATATAGCCAATTGTGTTAGTTGGGTACCTAGGCTAACTTTGTTGGACTTATGAACAAATTGGACTTACAAATGTGCCCTTGGAATGGAACTCATTTGTATGTAAGGGAGTTACTGTATACACAAAAGTAAATGAGAAAGAAATTTAAATGTTTTATTACCAAAAAAATCAACTGAACACAAACGAAGGCAGTAGTGCAGGAAATGAGGGGGAAAAAAAAGCTGTAAGACATGGAAAACAAAGAGTACACAACAAGTCCCTCCTTATCAGCAATCAACTTAAATATGAATAGATTAAACACTCCAATCAAAAGTCAGAGATTTACAAAGTATATTTTTAAAAATTGTTCCACCTATATACTGTCTATAAGAGTCTCACTTTAGATCCAAAGACACAAATAGGTTGAAAGTAAAAGGATGGAAAAGGATATGCTGTGTAAATAGTAACCAAAAGAAAGCAGGGATAGATATGTCAATATCAGGTAAAAGAGACTTTAAATGAAAAAAAAATTACAAGACACAAAGAAGGACATTTTGTATAATACAAGTTCAATACAGCTAGAAGATTAAACAATTATAAACTTTTATGCACATAATAACATATCATTAAAATAATTAGAGCAAATTTGACAGAAGTAAAGGAAGAAATACATGGTTCTACAATAATAGTTGGAGACTTCAGTCGACTACTCACAATAATACATAGAAAAACCTGATGGAAGGTAAGTGAGGAAATAGAGAACTTGAATAGCATGATAAATAACTAGTTCTAAAAGACATATACAGAACACTCTACACAAACAACAACAGAATACACATTCTTTTCAAGTGCACATGGAACATTTTCTAGTATGTACCATGTGTTAGGCCACAAATTAAGTCCCAAGAGATTTTAAAAGATAGGTATTATTCGAAGTATCTTCTCCAACCACAAGATGAAATAAAAAATCAATAACAAAAGAAAAACAAAACTTCACAGATTTATAAGTTAAGCAACACAAAAACTTTTAAATAACAAATCAATCAATGAAGAAATCACAAGGGAAATTAGAAAATACTTAGAGATGAATGAAAATCAAAATATAACATACCAAAACTTACAGACAGAGAGTAAGCAGTGCTAAGGGGGAAATTATAGGTTTAAACAATTACATTAAAAAAAACTAAAACCTCAAATCAACAACCTAACTTTGTAGCTTAAAGAATTAAAAAAGAATAACAAACTATACCCAAAGTCCTTAGAAAGAAGGAAATAATAAAGATTAGCATAAGTATAAACAAAATAGAGAATCGAAAAATCATAGAGAAAAATCAAGAAAACCAAAAGTTGGTTCTCTGAAAAGATCAACAAAAGTAACAGACCTTTAGCTAAATGGACTAAAAAAAAGGAGAAAATATTCAAATTAGTAAAATCAGAAATCAAGTTGTGGATTTTGCTACTGATTCTACAGAAATAAAAGGATTATAAAAGAGTACTGTGAGCATTGTAAGCCAACAAACTGGAAAACCCAGATGAAATAGACAAACTCCTAAAAACACAAAACCAACCAATATGAATGTGTGAAGAAATAGAAAATCTGCACAGACCTATTACTAGTTAGGTGATTGAATCAATAATCAAAAACTTCCCAACAAAATAAGTCTTGGACCTGATGGTAAATTCTACTAACATTTCAAGAAGAAGTAATATCAATCTTTCCCAAACTTTTCCAAAAAACTGAAGAGAGAGAACACCAAAAAGTAAATTAAGAAAACAATTCCATTTACAATTTCATCAACAAGAAAAAATATACTAAGGAATTAACTTACAAGGTAAATGATTTGCACAATTGAAAACTACAAACCTTGCTAAAAGAAATAGAAGAAGACATAAATAAATAGAAACACAACCAGTGTTCAGGGATTAGAAGTCTTAATATTGTTAAGATGTCAATACTACCCAAAACAATATATAGATTCAATTCAATCCCTATCAAAATCCCAATGATACTTTTGCAGATATAGGAAAACTCATCATAAAACTCATATGGAATCTTACCCTGAGTGGCCTAAACAATCCTGAAAAAGAAGAACAGAGCTGGAGGACTCACACTTACTGATTTCAAAACTTACTACAAAACTACAGTAATCCAAAGAGTGTGGTACTGGCATCAAGACAGACATTTAGACTAATGGAATAGAATACAGTTCAGAAATAAATCCTGACATATACAACAACAAATTCACTTCTATGACTCTACCAAACATAAATGAGGCCATAACTCATCAACAGACATTTACATTAATGTTTATAGTGGCTTCATTGTTTAGAGACAAAACCAGGAATCAATTAAAGTGTATATCAACAGTAAAATGGATAAATACATTTTAGTATACTCATTAAAGCAAATGCTAAACATCAATGAAAAGGAATGAGGTAATACTTTGTCTACTGCATGATAATATTTAGTATGTGCTTTATAATCCAATTTATATAAAGTTCAACAAGTATAACTATTTTATGACTTTAGTGTTCAGAATATTGTTTACGTTTGCAGACAAGTTAACTGTGATGAGCATTAGAGTAGCCTCTGGGTATTGAAAATATTTTATATGGTTGTAAGGCTTTGTTTACCTTGTAAAAAATTACTGGGCTGTAGATTTATGATATGTGCAATTTATTATATGTATGTTATACATCAAATAAAATATTACAAAGTTTTCCTGGTTTGTATTCACTAAGCCATGTTTTTCATAGGGGCAATGAAAGCAAATATCTCTAAAGGCTGGTGAAATAACATGTACAATCTAGGTTCGACATACTGTGCGCAGATCCAGCCAAATGCTGTCATGAAGGATTTTGAATCCAGTATAGCCGTATTTTCTAATACATTAAAGAAGTTATAAATCTTAGATTTTTTTTTTTTGTGAAAGAGTCTGTTTATCCCCCCAAACAGTATGTCAGCACAAAAATTATGAAATATGTTTTATACAGGGGCAAATGTTTTATGCTCATTGTGACCTTGGTATAATCATTAAAATCCTGAAAATAGATCTCTTTCTTTTGTAATTGTTTTTGGAAGAAATTTATACCTGCCCTTTTGTATTTGCTTAGGCAACCTCTGGACAGTATTAGGGAGGTTTTTTTGTTTGTTTGTTTGTTTGTTTTATCATGGCATGTTTCCCCCTCTAGTACCGTGGCTTTCACAAGTCATTTTCATCCTTTTCCCAGGTTAGCTGACTGTCAATGAATGCCGCTCTGTACTGAATCATCAATATGGAATGGTTGCAATCCAATTACTTGTCAGGGAATATAACCTCAAATCTGCTATTGCTCAATATTTATGAAAAGCACAGTTGAGAGAACACAATATTTATGGGAAAATTTCTGAATGGTAAGCAGTAGACTCATATCTCTAAATGCTCTAATAGCTACCCATAAATTATTCTATAGTATAAGTGCACTAGCAGCTTAGACCACAAAATTTTACCACCTCCTAGTACAACAGCATTTACAGAATTGCCTTTTGGTGAAATGCCATCATCATACAGTGAGGGATAGTAAAAGAAACATCCCTAAGTTAGTTGTTGCTTTGACGTTACATACCACTTTTTCTGTGACCGATCCCCAGAGAAATGTCTCTCTGATCCCCTTATCAGAAAAAGGTGTGCATGGTAACTGGATTGCTTTTGAGTCATGCACCCCCTGATTCATACGCTTCCTTGCTTCTCAAAAGAAGGGTCCTGGAACTATATCCATGTACAGAAAACCAGAGAATAAATATTGAATATGGATATTTTCCCTGGAAAATTAATTTCACTCAAATATTTAGAAAAAGCATTTTGAATTTTTGTGCTCTCAAAACACTTTGTCACACATAGACATAAATAAATTAATCAAAATTCTTCATGTCTTCAGTTTGATAATTCACTACTTTTGGTTTGTAGTTTATTTTGTTCCACAAACATCTTAAAAGCATAAATTTAAAGCATAAGCTTAAAGCCAGAAAAAACACACAGGATAATTTAGAATACAAAGAAGATACAGAATAATAAAGTTTAGGACAGACATGGACTAGTTCCTGATGTAACTTCCAAAAATTTCAATGAGGAATATAAAAGCATTAATCAAGGGCTTCCCTGGTGGTGCAGTGGTTAAGAATCTGCCTGCCAATGTAGGGGACACGGGTTTGAGCCCTGGTCCGGGAAGATCCCACATGCCGCGGAGCAACTAAGCCCGTGTGCCACAACTACTGAGCCTGTGCTCTAGAGCCCGAGAGCCACAACTACTGAAGCCCACGCACCTAGAGCCTGTGCTCCACAACAAGAGAAGTCACCACAATTAGAAGCCCATGCACCACAACGAAGAGTAGCCCCTGCTCGCTCCAACTAGAGAAAGCCCGTGCACAGCAACGAAGGCCCAACACAGCCATAAATAAATAAATAAATTTATTTTTTTAAAAAAGCATTAATCAATTATACCGAGACATTTGGTGTAAAACATACTCAAATGCTTACATAAAATATGTATTGAAGTAAAAATGAACTCTGATTCCACTTATACTAAAAACCCTGAAGTCTGACAACCTGAATACATAGTTCTTCAAATATAACTATTTAGCATTTTTTGGCTTCTGGTGCAAAGAAGGACTAAGCAAGTATATTTATGGTAATAGTAAAGAATGACTTCCACAATTGTCATTTTACCATATACTATTTCAAGCTGAAAATTTCACTTACCCACTACAAAACAGAGTGGTGACTATTCTGAATTCACAGGAAAAGATTACTGAATTAAAACTTCAGTGTGAGAGGTAATGAAAACAAGAGGATAGTAAAGGCTTCAAAAGACTAAGAATAGGATACTAACAATATGTTGGAATCTTATTAGAATCAAACATCACGTTAACAAAACCGAATGCAAAAGGATCTATATATTGATTGCTCAGGGCATGTAATTATGAACACATGAATGCAAAACAAATCAAATCAGGCAAAATAGACATTGCCATATACAAAGTCAGAAGTTAACTTCCTTTCCAAATTTTCCTCAAAAAATACTCAGGGATATATTCCCTCAAATAGTAAAGGAATGTAAAGTGATAGATATATTAAATGTAAGAGCCCATAGATTTCCCAAAGTGGAAGAAAAATAAATCTTAGGGTTACAGCTGAGTAGCAAGGTCCCCATGCATGCAGTCAATTGAAATTTAAAAAGCAGGTCATGGGATGCCTAGGCAAAAAAATAAATTTGTGTAATAAAAGTTATGAAGAAGAAACTAGATACTATTAGTGATCAGATGAAGTAATAAATTCCCAAGTCAATAAGAAAGTTAGAAAGGCAATTGAAAAATCCAGAAAAATTAATTCGATGTCAAATAATGTTTCAATTATAAATCAAAGTAAACTATGATACAATTTTGAACAATTTGAAGAATGCAAGACAGAATGCACTTAAATTTTTTCCCTTGGTCATTCACTTAGAGTAACAGATTTAGGTGATTGTGGCTAAATCCCCTTTTCTGCTGTTTTAATGTCATATTTTATCCATAAATTAATGTTTATATCACATAATAGTGTAAATACCATTCACTCATTTTCCCCTTAGAATGAACCTATAGGAAAAACAAAGATTGAATTACAGTTACTGATCAGAATATAAATGTTATAAATAACATGTTCAATGTTGTTGAAATAATATTGTAACAGCTGGTAAGTGAAGAAGCCATTGCAGAGGGAAAGGAAACTGCAGGCATATACATTCCATTGTCATGCTTAAGAAAACACTGAAATATAATTTCTAAAGTTGACCGATTAAGAAATAATTCTAAAATATACCATATAAATAAAAATAATGTCAGAACACATAAAATTTGAGAGCAGTGAATGAAGAAATGGAAATAGTTTCTATGAGTAAATTCCTGTTATTAAATTTCTTGTTATTATTCCAGTTAGCAAATATCCAAAATTAAGATATGGACATATATGCATGCTACATAAATTCCATCAAGAGATTAAAACAATAACTTTTAAAAGTGGTTAATTTTAAGAGGATAGAATTGAGAATGATACAGGTCAGACATTTTTATTTATAACTTTATACCCCTTAGTTCTGTTTAATCCTTTTTTATCCATTTGAATATGTTACTCAACATCAAAAATTTTTTATGAAGCATGAAAATTTTGACTACTACTATTACAACAAGCATAAAAGAAGAATATTTGTTTGTTATTTCCTTCCAGATGAATTATAAAAGCATCATGGCAGATAATGTTACCACAATAAAAGAATAGCTGGTGAAACCTGGGGCTATAGAGGTGGTTCCATTGAATATGAGTGCATAATGCTATCAAAATGCTTTTTAATATACTCCTAAGACATAAGACACATTTAAATTATTGATTATTAAATGAAGGATAACATTTTTTACATCAAAGTTTATGAAAGCATTAGTGATCAGACATTTAATAAATGTTTAATGAAGATATATTTTATATACAGTGCTCCATTATAAAATCAATGATGAACACACTTTCAAACTATATAATTTAAAATCACTTTAAAAATAATATGTGGATGTGTCTGCAGATGGGCCTAGTACAAGAGGTATAGTACATTTCAACAGCATTTGCAGACAAATGTACCAGTTGCCTCTACATGAGTTGTGTAAACAGCTTACTTCCAGGCATTTACTTTAGGTTTCCACATGTGGAAAATATCAGTGCTATTGTAAACATGTTACAGTCCGTTAAAATCAGTGAGTGATTTATTGATCTTTGTGAAGCTTTCTATGAACAAATGGGAAACAACTGAGATGACTTATTCTAATATAATAGTTAAATAACATGATCAGTCAGTCAATTTTCTTCAGTGAAAATCCTTTGATGAGTATTTCTCTGAGACAGTAAAAAACAAAACAAAACAAAACCTTAACTATTGAATCATGGAACCTCTGATTGAATCATATGGCAGAATAAACTTGATCTCCAGTCAACAAAATGCACTTCTTAATACTTTGCTAAAACTATGCAATGAGCTTCTCTTTCTCAAGGAACTACTCAGAGAAGCCTTTCTCATATTGAGCAACTATAATTGTAGATAAAAATGTATTTAACTTTTTTAATGGATGATTTAGCAGGGAGAAAAATAGAAAATATTTTTAGAGGTAAAAGAAAGAAAAAGGAAGGGGGGAAGGAAAGAAAGAAGGAAGGATGAAAGGAAGGAAAAAAAAGTGTGAATTCAGAAAGGTAAATTGGCATAGAGCCCATTAATGTTCTGAGGTTACCTGCCAAAGGTGGAGTACAAACCATAATTCAAACACTAACCTGGGACACAGAAGACAAAGCCTGGTGTCTAGGATTTGGGAGCTCAGATCGGCAATTCTTATATAAAAGCAGCTACCTCAAAGGGTGAGATAGCACACCAATGGGTGAACTGGAAACCAAAATAGAGAGAAACAGAGAGTATTCTAGACTTTCTCTACCTATTACTTACTTATTACTTTACTTCGGTACTTTGGGTTGGATTGTTCATGTGCATTTTGTAGTCATCTAAGAATGTGGTGAAATTTGTAATCTGATTTTGCTTTACCACACATGGACTTTCTTCTTTCCAGGATTTTCCCTTTTAGTAACCAATCTCTAAGGCAGCCCCAAACTCTAACTTCTCAGGCAAATAAGATGTCTGATTTTTATGTGAGTGTTCTCTCTCTGTGGGCCCAAATTTGGAAGTGCATTCAGTGAGCCAGCCAATTAAATGTAGGTTTTATTTTACCTAGAGTGATTCTCTTCTTTCTAGGATGGCATTACCTCCAGTTCTTACCTTTTACTCACTCTTTAATGTCTTCAAAGAGTTATTTTTCATATTTTTCCCTAATTTTTTATTGTCTCTTAAATAAGTTCCTTTGCCATTAGAGAAGTAGAATACTATCTCCTTTTTAAAAATTAATTAATTAATTAATTTGGCCACGCAGCATGCAGGATCCTAGTTCCCCAACCAAGGAGCGAACCCGTGACCCCTGCAGTGGGAAGGCAGAGTACCAACCACGGGACCGCCAGGGAAGTCCCATTATCTCCTTTTTTAAAGCTGTGTTGTCCTTTCTAGAGTAACACAGATATAATTAAATTGCTCTCATTTTAAGCACAATTTAATGACGGACACAATTTCAATTACATAAATATATAATATCAATGCTAAACACTATTTTCAATTACTATTTGATGCTTAAAGAAAACAGTAAACATATGGTCCTAGATCTTGAGAACATAAATATATATATAATGCAATTTATCATTTCCTTTAAATATCAAACATTTGCTATTTTCTGAATTATAAATAATTTTCCTCTTATCAGACTGTTTTGCTGAAGGATGGGTGATTTGTGAAGCAAAGTAAATCTGTAAGGTCATTATAAACAGCTTCTAGAAGATGGTGAGGGAGGTAATCCAAAAAGACAAAAGAAAATTGCTGTTTTTTCAAAAATTATTGAAAATCATCTTCTGTACCATGGCGCTTAGTGTAAAAACATTTACTTTCCTATTCTAATTTTCTAAACAACATGCTGATTTTATATGGCTCGACTGATGCAGAAGTAATTGATAATTCAGAAGAATATATTATATAATACAAAGTACTTGAACATCTTAACTTTTTTGTCTCAGTCTAGGTAATCACCTAGATTTTTTCTTCTTACATTACAGTTCCTTAATATGGATTAAATAACTGAATATTTGCAGTGATACTCTCTTCAACTATATAAATATACACTATTGGTTATTAAAATATATATTCTGATAAGCTCCCCAACCTCAGAATTCAGAGTGGAATCTCTGAGCTAAATTCTTTTTTCAATTTTTTGTTAATGAGGAATAAGGTGAAAATTAATGTGATGAACAGTGATGCAAGAGAAAGATAACACCAAATAATTATTTAAAGTCTTGTTAAAAAAAAAAGAAGTTTTTGCTTTAGCAATGATAGGGGAGGGATATGAAGAGGAGTAGTATCGTTTTTAATTTAATGTCAACTGCTCTTTAGTTTTATAAGCAGAAGTATCTCCATCTAAACCTTGCCTATCCTTTTACAATTACTAATTAGAAGCAAGCTTCTTGAAGATGCTCATTATTAGTCAGGGTTCTTAGTTCCTCACGATTGCTCCATAATAGCCAGGAAAACTGAGAACAGCAGTTCATAGACGTGTATCCAAAGACAAATAAATGAATAAGCTCTGTTTTATTCTGTAGAGTTTGTCCTGTGAAAATATCACTTGCATCACTTTTGGGCAGAGATGCCACAGAGGACAGAGCTCCCACAACTAAGGTGAGCTGCTGCCAGAATTTCTGTCACTTCCATCCATAAGAACCTGAGTAGATGCAGACATTAGGTAAGAAAGATATCAAGAAGTAGCTGCTGCATTGTAGAAATTCAAATTCTGGAGTGAAAAACATGTGATAGACAAAGCTTGTCACATGATATAGGCGTGCTGGGAAAGTATTTGGCTCCTTCAAACTTTACAGTGGCAGGCAGGCTCCCCCCTTCATAAAGTGGGGAATTCCCAAAGCAGAAAATGTGATTCAGATGCTACGTAGTCAAAAAGAATGGCAAATCTCCACAGTGGGTGCTCTAGATTAAATTAAATGCATCACTGACTAAAACTAATACCAAATAATAATACCACAAGCTTAAACTTAATTTAAAAAATCTAACTGCCTTTAATTTTGTTTTAAAGGGAGTCCATTGAAATAATTTTCATAAAGAATGATGTATTGCTCAGGAACTTTTTGATAGTAATAACGCATTTGGTTCATAGGAAAACATGTTATTCAAAGGGAAGTATCTGTTGGTTCTTTGGCAGTGGTTCCCCTATGCAAAGTCTTTTTTTAAAAAAAAATGTTTTTTCTGCAAGCACATCTGTGAGTTTTTATATTTCTAGTTTGAAAGGTTTTCTTTTTGTTTGGTTATTCTTATCTGTAAGTTCTTCATCAAGACAAGCACAAGTATATGTTGATGGTAAGAACATATAATGGGCTTCCTTATATTGAACTGGCTATGCTTAATCATTCTATTAAATCAGTATACTACCCAGACTCTGCAATTTCAACTATGCCTATGTAGACCTTTGTTTATATGAATCCCTACCTCACTATAGGCGAAAAGTATCTCTGTTTTGCAGACGTCCAAATTAATCTATTGTATTTCATTTAATCTGCTGGATAATGATGATTTTCTTTTTAGGTTCCCTAACAGCATTGCTTATTAAGTACGAAATGACCAGAAGGTTATCTAGAAGATGAAAGTCTGGCACCTAGCATGTAAAAGTCAGCCAGATATAAAAGAGAGGTTATTTAAAAATAAGCGGAGTCAAATTTCTATGGATTTGTTGAGCACTATATCAATTTCTTTTTCAGTTCCTTGTTTTGAATTTTGTCTATATAACAATTCTAACTTAAAAATAGATATACCTTCTTTTAAAACAATATAAATATTAAATATTTTATGCAAGGAAATATTCAACAAGGATTTGTAAAAGATGGTAATATTCCCAAATAAAGAGGTGGAAGACATAGACTCTAAATTAATCATTCCCTCATGAATTCTAGGAACACATCCTGCTAATCTTCTCTGATATATAATTACATTTGCTCAAACCTGTCCTAAAGGTTGGCTTCATTGAATTTAACTTTCATGCTGTCCATTTTCACCTTCACAGCCCATGTCTTTTTGCCTTTAAGCCTAATCAATATTTTTAGTCCCATATTTCTCAAATTCCTAATGCTTACCGCAATCTAAATCATGGATCTCATTGACTTTACATTCTAATGATGAAGATCTCCCTCCAAGCCATGTAAAAGTTCATTACAGGAAGCACTGTCTGAAATACTGACGGCTTTTATACTATTGAAATAACGAGATCACAATGCAGTTAAAAGGATTGATTCCACAATTCTCAAAACTTTGTTCCTGAAAATAAGAGTGTTTTGTTATTGTTTTTGAAGATCACTGAAAACACTAACATAATATGCTCAAGACACTTCTTTCATGGGAAGAGGAATTGGTATGGGGTGTTTACAAACCATAAAATTATAACACATAGAAAAGAATCCTGATATCCTGGATTAGGAGAACTTTAAGGTAAATCTTTAAACATTAGGTAAAGGAGAAGAGGGGGACACAAAAATAATCAGTTTTCTACTAGTTGCTCAAATTGCCTCCATTGTCCCTTACATAGTTGTTTTATTTTCCAACTAGTCCATAAACTCTTAAACTTTTTTTTTAAAGATTTTTTAATTTTTGATGTGGACCATTTTTAAAGTCTTTATTGAATTTGTTACTATATTGCTTCTGTTTTATGCTTTTTGGTTTTTCTGGTCACGAAGCATGTGGGATCTTAGCTCCCTGACCAGGGATTGAACCCACAACCCCTGCACTGGAAGGCAAAGTCTTAACCACTGGACCACCAGGGACATCCCTTAAACTTTTGACTCTATATATCATCACCTGCCGTGTTACTGAGAGTACAGTAAACAAAATGTTTGCTTGTCTATTATCTAATTTATTTATACTTGAAGTAAGACTTTTTTTTTTAACTTCAGTTTCATCCAAGTCCATAGCCCAGCTCATGCAGATAGAAAGGTTTGGGTATTACATGATAAACCTTGGAATTACACTCACTTTAGCCCAATCCCAGCCTCACCAGTTCTAGATGAGAAATACTGCACAAATTAGTAAACTTGCATGAGCTGTTTTCAGAAATGGGATGATTATTTGTTTTTTTATTTATTTGTCCCTGAGCTTTATTTAGAAAATGAAGACTAGAACATTTTCTTTGCAATATAAACTTGAGGATTGAGATGGCTTATGCTCTGCTAATAGCATTAGTGTTATTTCTTCTGTTATTATTTATTACGGTATGGTACAAAAATAGCATTTTGGGGGTTGAGCTAACGAAATACTTTTATTATTTATTGTTCTCTGAACAAGGACATATCATGTGGGTGAATGATAAATTCTCTAAACTTTATGTTTTAATTATAGTATAGAGTTAAATACTTCCTGTCAGCATATCAGGAAAATTCTCTTACATAACCAAAGTACAATTAAAATTAGGAAGCAATATAATGAATAATACTACTATCTAATATAAAGATTATACTCAAATTTTGTGAACTGTTTCAATAACATCATTTATAGTGATTCTCTTTTTTTAATTAGAATCAAATCCATGGAAATATACCACATTTATCACATCCCTATGGTCTCTGTTAATTGTGAACCAACCAGTTCTCAGTCTTTCTTTGCGTTTCTATCATTGCTATTTTTTATTTATTTATTTATTTGGTTGCACCAGGTCTTAGTTGTGGCAGGCGGGCTCCTTAGTTGTGGCTCACCAGCTTCTTAGTTGCAGCACGTGGGCTCGTTAGTTGTGGCGTGTGAACTCTTAGTTGCAGCATACATATGGGATCTAGTTCCCTGACCAGAGATCGAACCCGGGGCCCCCTGCATTGGGAGCAAGGAGTCTTAACCACTGCACTACCAGGGAAGTCCCCTCTTTGCTATTATTTAAATGAATAAGTTAGTATTTTTGAAAAATGTTCCTCATCTTAGGTTTGCATAATTGTTTCCTCATGATTAGATCCAGTTTATGCATTTTTATCGAGAATACTGTATGAATAATTTTGTGTTTATTTCACTGCATCTTATCTGGGGCATGATGTCAGCTTGGTTCTGTATCAGTGATATTAACTCTGATCACATAGCTAAGTAAGGTGTTGACTATTCAATTTCTCCACTGTTAAAATAGTTTTATTCCTTTTATGATAAATGAGTAATCTGAGAGTAGATGCTATAAACAATTGCCCTTTAACTTTAGCAGCCATTCATGATTCTTGCTCGAGTTGGTTATTATTAGGATGATTGCAAAATGGGGATTTTTAAATTTTATTATTCCATTTGCATGCATTGTCAACAATACCTTCTTATTTTTTAACTTCTGTATTATGTTTATATGCATTTATGCATATGTTAATGTATGTTTCCCTATACCTCCAGAATATTTTACCACATTTTGAATTTTTGATAAAACAATAGGTGAAAAATAATAACATAGTAGTATTGCTTGCTTTATTTATTAGGGATCAAGGTGAGAATAGTTTCCTGGGTTTAAGTGTTATATTTATATATTTTTATAAATTGTTTCTTCATATTTTCCCATTTTTGCTTTTACTGGATTTCTGTTCCTTTATATCCTGTTTTTAGATTCTTAGTATTTCCAGATATTAATACTTTTTATGATAAAACCTGCAAATAGTTTCTCCTATTTGTCATTTGATTTTTGGTTTTGCTTAGAGTATTTTTTCTTTCTATTCTAAAAATTTTCCTCCTTCCTAAGTGGTTGAACTTAATTTTTTATTGCATCTAGATTTTTAAGTCATAGTTAAAATACTTGCCATCATAGCTATGTTATAAGAGAATCAACATTATTTTTACATTTATTTTCTTTGAAGACTTGCAGGGCTTTAGTACTTAGATTTAGATTTCTTTTTTTTTTTTAATTAATAGTTTTTTTTAAATTAATTAATTAATTAATTAATTTTTGGCTGTGTTGGGTCTTCGTTTCTGTGCGAGGGCTTTCTCTAGTTGCGGCGAGCGGGGGCCACTCTTCATCGCGGTGTGCGGGCTTCTCATTATCACGGCCTCTCTTGTTGCGGAGCACAGGCTCCAGACGCGCAGGCTCAGTAGTTGTGGCTCACGGGCCCAGTTGCTCTGTGGCATGTGGGATCCTCCCAGTCCAGGGCTTGAACCCGTGTCCCCAGCATTGGCAGGCAGATTCTCAACCACTGCGCCACCAGGGAAGCCCCTAGATTTAGATTTCTGATACATTTGGAGTGATTCTTTTGTGTGTGGTATGAGTGATGAATTCAGTTATGCCTGTTTCTAAATATCTACTACAGAGAGATATTGAATAGTATTGTTCTAATATCTAGATCAGATTTTTTTTTTTTGCCAGTTGTTTTTGTCAGTATTTAGTAGTCACAACCTCTTTGAAAATGTGATAACAGGAGCTCTCAAACAGAAGAGCGTTTTCAGACAACATTTCTACATGTAATTTCAGGAAGTTTTTAGAAATCTTTAAAGCCATTCATGAGTCATTGTGATCCACGAACCCTACTGGAACAGGAAAACAGAGGGAAACTTATTTTAATCTTCAGAAAGTATTTTTAGAGTAAGTTTCTCCTTTCTATAGATAGATCCAGAGCACACGGTACTGAGTGGTAGTGAGAATGCCTTATCTTCCAATGCTACATGTTTTCATTGAACATGGGAATAAAAAGTGATAAAATTATAAGGACAACACTGCCCCTAGAAAACTGAGCTCATTTTGCCACTGAATCTTCATATTACCGTCAAAGTAATTTTAAATGTTTCTCATTAAAATTATTTATAAAAGTTATCCAAATCAGAAAAGAAGAAGTAAAACTGTCACTGTTTGCAGATGACATGATACTATACACAGAGAATCCTAAAACTGCCACCAGAAAACTACTAGAGCTAATCAATGAATTTGGTAAAGTAGCAGGATACAAAATTAATGCACAGAAATCTCTTGCATTCCTATATACTAATGATGAAAAATCTGAAAGTGAAATTAAGAAAACACGCCCGTTTACCGTTGCAACAAAAAGAATAAAATATCTAGGAATAAACCTACCTAAGGAGACAAAAGACCTGTATGCAGAAAATTACAGGACACTGATGAAAGAAAGTAAAGATGATACAAATAGATGGAGAGATAGACCATGTTCTTGGATTGGAAGAATCAACATTGTGAAAATGACTCTACTACCCAAAGCAATCTACAGATTCAATGCAATCCCTATCAAACTACCACTGGCATTTTTCACAGAACTAGAACAAAAATTTCACAATTTCTATGGAGACACAAAAGACCCCGAACAGCCAAAGCAATCTTGAGAATGAAAAATGGAGCTGGGGGAATCAGGCTCCCTGACTTCAGACTATATTACAAAGCTTCAGTAATCAAGACAGTTTGGTACTGGCACAAAAACAGAAATACAGATCAATGGAACAGGATAGAAAGCCCAGAGATAAACCCACACACATATGGTCACCTTATCTTTGATAAAGGAGGCAAGCATATACAGTGGAGAAAAGACAGCCTCTTCAATAAGTGGTGCTGGGAAAATTGGACAGGTACATGTAAAAGTATGAAATTAGAACACTCCCTGACACCATACACAAAAATAAACTCAAAATGGATTAAAGACCTAAGTGTAAAGCCAGACACTATCAAACTCTTAGAGGAAAACATAGGCAGAACACTCTATGACATAAATCACAGCAAGATCCTTTTTGACCCAGCTCCTAGAGAAATGGAAATAAAAACACAAATAAACAAATGGGACCTAATGAAACTTAAAAGCTTTTGCACAGCAAAAGAAACCATAAACAAGACCAAAAGACAACCCTCAGAATGGGAGAAAATATTTGC
This sequence comes from Balaenoptera musculus, assembly GCF_009873245.2. Taxonomy (NCBI): domain Eukaryota; kingdom Metazoa; phylum Chordata; class Mammalia; order Artiodactyla; family Balaenopteridae; genus Balaenoptera; species Balaenoptera musculus. Next base: position 77,325,856 of record NC_045800.1, on the reverse strand, counting down.
AAATGAAGCAACTGACAAAGGATTGATCTCCAAGATTTACAAGCAGCTCATGCAGCTCAATAACAAAAAAACAAACAACCCAATCCAAAAATGGGCAGAAGACCTAAATAGACATTTCTCCAAAGAAGATATACAGATGGCCAACAGACACATGAAAGAATGCTCAACATCATTAATCATTAGAGAAATGCAAATCAAAACTACAATGAGGTATCATCTCACACCGGTCAGAATGGCCATCATCAAAAAATCTATAAACAATAAATGCTGGAGAGGGTGTGGAGAAAAGGGAACCCTCTTGCACTGTTGGTGGGAATGTAAATTGATACAGCCACTATGGAGAACGGTATGGAGGTTCCTTAAAAAACTAAAATTAGAACTACCATACGACCCAGCAATCCCACTACTGGGCATATACCCTGAGAAAACCATAATTCAAAAAGAGTCATGTACCAAAATGTTCATTGCAGCTCTATTTACAATAGCCAGGACATGGAAGCAACCTAAGTGTCCATCATCGGATGAATGGATAAAGAAGATGTGGCACATATATACAATGGAATATTACTCAGCCATAAAAAGAAATGAAATGGAGGTATTTGTAATGAGGTGGATGGAGTTAGAGTCTGTCATACAGAGTGAAGTAAGTCAGAAAGAGAAAAACAAATACAGTATGCTAACACATATATATGGAATCTAAGGGAAAAAAAAAAAAAAAGGTCATGAAGAACCTAGTGGCAAGATGGGAATAAAGACACAGACCTACTAAAGAATGGACTTGAGGATATGGGGAGGGGGAGGGGTGAGATGTGACAGGGTGAGAGAGTGTCATGGACATATATACACTACCAAATGTAAAATAGAAAGCTAGTGGGAAGCAGCCGCATAGCACAGGGAGATCAGCTCGGTGCTTTGTGACCACCTAGAGGGGTGGGAGAGGGAGGGTGGGAGGGAGGGAGATGCAAGAGGGAAGAGATATGGGAACATATGTATATGTATAACTGATTCACTTTGTTATAAAGCAGAAACTAACACACCATTGTAAAGCAATTATACTTCAATAAAGGTGTTAAAAAAAAAAAAAAACCCAAGTTATGGGACTGTGTATATTAATGACAAAAGTGTTCTAATACAAATTTGTGGTGGTTCTTGCAATCTGCATATAAAAGTTCTGAATGCTATATATGTAAATATGGAAATCAATCTAGAAATAAAAATCAGTCAATTCAGGATTTAAGTTATATGTATGTGCTACTTTTTAAACTTATTTTAAAATTTTCTACAACTTCTTTCTATATAAAATATCTACTTTTCCAGTCAATCAGTATCATTTATGAATTGCTACTTTTTACCTTTAGTTAAATAACTATATGTTGGAAGCTGGTTCTTGACCAATAATTTGGTTAAGTTAGTGAGTTCTGCAGTAGATAAGAGACTAAGTCAATCAAAAAATAATATTCAAAGGATCAGCTTTTCCTTATGTGAATACAATTTCTTTGTCTCTTCCAGGTAACATGAGTTCTAGTCAGCCAAAACTGTACCATGTATACACTGGCCTTTCAAATAATTTCCATGTATGCAGGCTTGCTAAACAGAAACTATTTCTTACAATGACTTTCATATAGTATATCCTTAAGGATCACCTTCATGGGCAAATCGAAATCTAACATAAAAAACAGATACAAATATGGGACACTAATTTTTCCTTTATTATGCTTATTAAGTATAATAGAAAAGAAAAAGTTAACTAGATCCATTATGTCCAAACAGTGTTTCCTAGAACCACTCAACCTATCAGCTTTGACAGTTGCCTCATTTTGATAGCATGATTCATACCACTTTGCTTTTGTTTGGCTCAATAGATTTTACAATGCAGGCACAGTAAAATGTACTTTGAGGTAAGCAACTCCTTGATCTCAGAAGAACTCCGAACAAGTCACTCCTGCTGTGTTAAATAATAATGCCTGTAATTCTTTTTTCTTCCAATACATTTTTGTGGGTTTCTAAAATATAAAATCAAGCTGTGAAATTATATGGATACACAGATCTTCATTTTTGTTTTTTTCACTATAAAGGGGGCAGGAAAATCTCTGTCCTTTGATTTTTATTTATTAAAATTGTTTTCTCATTTATGAATTAGATCCCTCTGGCTTGGTCAAAGAATTTTATCTAAACCTCATTATCACTCATAATAATGTGGAATGTTGGGATGAAAATCACTCAATTAGTTTTTATTTCAATAACTAGAATATATAGAATTGACATTTTTTAAACTTCTGAGCAAGGCATAAACAAAGCCAAGCCCAGACTTTCCCATCAAAATTAATTCTTGATGAAGGTGTCTCTAAGAGAAACTACCTGCACAAAAGAATCGTATAAGCTTTCAAAAACGAAAGGTTTTCAAATTCTTAGGCTCCACTCAAAATCAGGTGAAGCAGTCTCATGAATCAAGGTCCAGTAATCTGAACTTAGAAGTAGTTCTTCCCATAAAGGATCCTGCCTTCTAGTGATCATACAATTACCACTTATTCATTCTTCGTCTTCCAGAGATATATAGGAAATAAAAAGAGAATTTACAAGCCCCAAACACAATAATACTGGCTTTATCTTTGCCTTTTGTTGTTAACTGTACCAGAATTCTTTATTTCTTCTTCTGGCTTCAAATTACTGTCTCTTGTCCTTTTATTTCATACCAAAGGAATCCCTGCAGCATTTCTTGTTGGGCAGGTCTGCTAGTCACAAACTCCCTCAGCTTGGTTTATCTGAGAATGTCTTAATTTATCACTCATTGTAAAGGATAGTATAGCCAGATGTAGAATTCTTGGTTGACAGTTGTATTTTTTTTCTTCTTTAGCACTTGAAGCACATCATCACACTCCCTTCTGGCCCTTATAGTTTCTGTTCAGAAATCAGACTTCAATCTTTTGAGGGTCCCTTATACTGATGAATTGCTTCTCTCTTGCTGCTTTCAAGATTTTTTGAGGGGCTCTGTCTTTTGATAATTTGATTATAATATGTCTCAGCCTGGTTCTCTTTGCATTTATTATTCTTGAAATTTGTAAGCTGCTTGAATGTAGACATTTGTGTCTTTTATCAAACTTGAGAAGTTTTCTGCCATTATTTCTCAAATGTTCTTTGTGCGCTTTTCTCCCTCTCCTTTACTTCTGAGATTCATTTTATGTGTATGTTGTTATGCTAGATGGTGTCACAGAGGTCTCTTAGGCTCGGTTCATTTTACTTCATTCTTTTTTCTTACTGCTCTTCAGAGTAAATAATTTCAACTTACCTATCTTCAAATTCACGGATTTTTTTCTTCTACCTATGCACACCTGCTCTTGATACCCTCTAGTGAGTTTTTCGCTTCAATTATTGTACTTTTTCAGCTCCAGACTTTTTATTTAGTTTCTTTTTATATTTTATATCTCTTTATTGAAATTCCCTATTTGTTCACACATCATTCTCCTCGTTTCCTTTAACTCTTTGTCCGTGGTTTCTGTTAGTCTTTGAACATATATAAGATAGTTGATTTAAGTCCAATGTTTATTTCCACAGGGACATTTAAGTTATTTTTTCTCTGATAGCCCTTATTTTTTGTTTCTTTTTATGCTTTCTAATGTTTTGTTGAAAACTTGACCTTTTGGATATTATAATGCAGTAACTCTAAAAGTCAGATTATTTCCCCTCCTCAGGGTCTGTTTTGTGTCTTGCTTTGCTCTGTGGCTGTTTGTTTCTAAACTATTCTTGTAAAGTCTATATTCTGTGTCATGTGTGGCCTCTGAATTCTTGGTTCCTTAGCTTGTCAGCTAGGGTTTTGACAAAGATTTTCATCAATGCCAGGAGCCAAAAAAAGATGAAGATAGATATATGGAAAAGAAAAAAGAAACCTCTATAGTCCCTGAAAATTGGCTCTGTGCTGGGCCACTTCAACACTCAGCCAGTCTATTTCCTATTTACAAATCTGCCTTAGCTTTCAATTCTTACTTTCACTGAGTCCATAGATCAGTCAGCCATGGGTGAAAACTTAGTGTCTTTCTGGCCTTTTCTGAACACGTGTACTACTTTGGGCATGCATGTGGCTTTTTAAATTCCCCTGCATACACAAGTGCTTTTGAGTGCCTTAATTTCCCAGACACTTTCTCCCCAACTTTCCCCCCAGGTTTTCAGTGCTCTTATTTTCCTCAACTGCAATATTTTGCCTCAGGTGGCTGCACATTGTTTTTTCGTATTATTTTGTTCTCAAGGAATTCTCACCACTTTTTCAACTTTCATGGGTTCTGAGTTAGCTGAAACAAAGACAAGCTCCTTGTATCACCTTTTTAAGGAGTCCCCAGACCCAGTAGAACCGATTCATCGAACGTAAAGTTGGCTCTTCTCCCTTCAGAACCAGTGACCAGCATCCCATACTAGGAACACAAGCCTCCATCCTCAAGATCACCACTGAGCCAGTGGTGGGGTTGGGGTAGAAGCAAGCACAAAGGTCACAAAACTTCCCTACTATCTGAAGTTGCCTTCAGTGTTGATTCAGCACTATCTTGGTTCCTGTAAACCTCTGACTGCTTTCCAGAGTTCTGACAAAGTTTATTCATAGAATGTTTGCTGGATTTTTTTATCTTCTTATGGAAGGATAGGCCCATGGAGCTACCAAGTCTGCTATTTTCTATGATGTTACCTACCATGTAGACTTTTTTTTTCTTTAAACATCTTTATTGAAGTATAATTGCTTCACAATGGTGTGTTAGTTTCTGCTTTACAACAAAGTGAATCAGCTACACATATACACACGTTCCCATATCTCCTCCCTCCCGCATCTCCCTCTCTCCCACCCTCCCGATCCCACCCCCCCAGGCGGTCACATAGCACCGTGCTGATCTCCCTGTGCTATGTGGCTGCTTCCCACTAGCTATCTATTTTACATTTGGTAGTGTATATATGTCCATGACACTCTCTCACCCTGTCACATCTCACCCCTCCTCCTCCCTATATCCTCAAGTCCATTCTTTAGTAGGTCTGTGTCTTTATTCCCATCTTGCCACTAGGTTCTTCATGGCCTTTTTTTTTTTTTTTTCCCTTAGATTCCATATATATGTGTTAGCATACTGTATTTGTTTTTCTCTTTCTGACTTACTTCACTCTGTATGACAGACTCTAACTCCATCCACCTCATTACAAATACCTCCATTTCATTTCTTTTTATGGCTGAGTAATATTCCATTGTATATATGTGCCACATCTTCTTTATCCATTCATCCGATGATGGACACTTAGGTTGCTTCCATGTCCTGGCTATTGTAAATAGAGCTGCAATGAACATTTTGGTACATGACTCTTTTTGAATTATGGTTTTCTCAGGGTATATGCCCAGTAGTGGGATTGCTGGGTCGTATGGCAGTTCTATTTTTAGTTTTTTAAGGAACCTCCATACCGTTCTCCATAGTGGCTGTATCAATTTACATTCCCACCAACAGTGCAAGAGGGTTCCCTTTTCTCCACACCCTCTCCAGCATTTATTGTTTATAGATTTTTTGATGATGGCCATTCTGACCGGTGTGAGATGGTACTTCATTGTAGTTTTGATTTGCATTTCTCTAATGATTAATGATGTTGAACATTCTTTCATGTGTCTGTTGGCCATCTGTATATCTTCTTTGGAGAAATGTCTATTTAGGTCTTCTGCCCATTTTTGGATTGGGTTGTTTGTTTTTTTGTTATTGAGCTGCATGAGCTGCTTGTAAATCTTGGAGATCAATCCTTTGTCAGTTGCTTCATTTGCAAATATTTTCTCCCATTCTGAGGGTTGTCTTTTGGTCTTGTTTATGGTTTCTTTTGCTGTGCAAAAGCTTTTAAGTTTCATTAGGTCCCATTTGTTTATTTGTGTTTTTATTTCCATTTCTCTAGGAGCTGGGTCAAAAAGGATCTTGCTGTGATTTATGTCATAGAGTGTTCTGCCTATGTTTTCCTCTAAGAGTTTGATAGTGTCTGGCTTTACACTTAGGTCTTTAATCCATTTTGAGTTTATTTTTGTGTATGGTGTCAGGGAGTGTTCTAATTTCATACTTTTACATGTACCTGTCCAATTTTCCCAGCACCACTTATTGAAGAGGCTGTCTTTTCTCCACTGTATATGCTTGCCTCCTTTATCAAAGATAAGGTGACCATATGTGCGTGGGTTTATCTCTGGGCTTTCTACCCTGTTCCATTGATCTGTATTTCTGTTTTTGTGCCAGTACCAAACTGTCTTGATTACTGTAGCTCTGTAATGTAGTCTGAAGTCAGGGAGCCTGATTCCTCCAGCTCCATTTTTCGTTCTCAAGATTGCTTTGGCTATTCGGGGTCTTTTGTGTCTCCATACAAATCGTGAAATTTTTTGTTCTAGTTCTGTGAGGGATAGGCCCATGGAGCTACCAAGTCTGCTATTTTCTATGATGTCACCTACCATGTAGACTTTTAAATCAGAAAACACATTTTTTCTTTTTCATCTCTTGTTTGTGGAAATCAAAGCTAAGTAAAATTTTATTTTATTTTTCTGATTGTGGTAAGAAATGGAAGTGATTGAGAGGATCTTTTCTGTTATGGAAATGTCTATAATGCAGGTTACATCCTGCATTTTGCTCCGTTTTTTTGTTTGTTTGTTTGTTTTTAAGTGGAGGGCTATTTGTGAGCTTTTAATTTACCCCCCTCCCTGTCCACCACTTGCCTTATCCCTTATATGATACACACACTATTTATCCATAAATGGCTATGGATAGGAGCAGTAAGGAAATGTTCCTGATTAGGCCTGGTGGACTACAAAAATGTATTATGCTCTTTTGGAAATATAGTTGCCAAGTTTATTAAAAAAATGAAAGGTATAAAATATGAACCCCACTGTTCTCCTTATTTCCTGTATAAGTTAACCACAGACACTCACCTTCTTTCTTTTTAATCTTGGAGAATTGGCTGTACTCCTTATTTGCAAAGTCAACCTCTACCTCTGTTTTTCATCTAGTTACTTCCATTGTTCTCCAGATTTCAAAACAGTACCTGCTGTTTAAAAAAACTGATCATGTGCTTATGCTGTCCTGGTTGTATGAGTAATAATCAACTACCTAATGTGTATACATGCCTTTCAAAAGTAAGGAAATAATAATCAATCAGAAATATTTTTGTTATTTCATAATTTTATAAAATAAATAACTACTTTTCTCCTAGTACACTCTAAAGCATTAAGAAAGTCAGATTTTTCTTTTAAGTAAGTTTTAGAAGTCTGAATGTGTCTTTTTGAGTCATAGCAAAAACTTTAATAAATTTTAATCAAAATTTTATTATTCTTAAATGTTGGATAAAAATCCTTTAAAACTGAGCTTACCTCATTACGGAAGGAATTAGCTCTGCCCTGAATTTTGCTTTTTTTTTAAAATTTAATTTTATTTATTTTTTTACACAGCAAGTTCTTACTAGTTATCCATTTTATACATATTAGTGTATATATGTCAATCCCAATGAATTTTGCTTTTTGGCTTAAATAAAAATGTATTATTGTCTAAAATTATAGGTGATGTGATCTGATAATGTTTTATTTACTTAGTTTTTCAAATCTTAGGAGAACGATACATTTTAAAAATATCAGTCTATCACTGTAAATAATAAAATTATATCTTCATTTAAAAAGTATTTAATTCTTAAAATTATCATATATTCACAGTTTTGTAAAATATGGGGCATATTTAATAATGTATTATAGAATATTTAAATTAATTTTAAGCACTGAAATAAATAAAATCTATTTTTATTATTAAGAAATGTTTATATAAACCATAATATTTATAATTTCTCATAGTACTATTGAATTTGTAATAAAATTAAAGAATATGTATGTATATATGCAATCATATATATCGTTTATACACACACATGCACACATATATATACACACAGGACACTTTATTAATCAACACATTTACTACTATACATGAGTCAGTAATTATTTCTTAGTTTGATTTGTTAAATATTTCTAGTATTTTCTATTTCTTAGTCAGAATAAATTATAATTTATTTACTTCATTATTAAAATAGTCTTTCAGGAATTGTGTAAAGTCCTGGGACACAGAAAATAAAAATGAAACCTAATGCTCATTCTGATATTAGTTAACCTGACATTATGGATACATTACAGATCTACTGCTGCTAACTGGGATGTGCTTTTCAGTACTAGTTTATTATTTCAGTTTGAAATATGTGAGGTTTATACAGTTACCATATTTTAAAGCTCCTTCATATCGTATTTCTCAAATGGATTTTGTAGCCTTGAGAAAGGTCACTAAAAGTCAGGATAATTCTTAGCTCTACATGGAAACCAAGATCTTCCAAACTAAATATACTAATTAGGATTAAATTGTTAACATATACCTCAACCATCCTCCTTTAAACATTTTTTTGAAAAGAATGAAAGAAAAAAGCACACTAAACATTTAAAATCTGAAATATTATTTTTTTATCTTAAACTACATGTTTAAGATATATTTTTTTTCTTTTTGAAATAAGACTCTTATGAGGGAATTGTCCCAGTGCAAAATATATATCTAAATATGGAAAGAAAATATGGATCAAAACCTTTAATATTAATAATCTATGACATCAAGAAAGCCTATTTTTGTTTGCAGATATTGCTATGAACAAATGAAAGGGTAGGCTGTGCAGTCTTTTCTGAGTTTTCACTGAACTTGGTTAGGTATTGCAGAGGATGGCTAGTGTCACTTCACATGTATTTTTTGTTTGGTATAATCTATTGATGATTGTGAACAGAGTTGTCAGTAACAACTCTTTCCCGAGGGATAAACTAAGCGAACAACAAAACATTACGATAAACTGAGATCAAGGTTAAATGAACTCTTCAGCATTGCAAGGAAAGTTCCTCTGGAGCCAAATCACTAAGGGCCAAGTGCCAATACCTGATTAAAATCTGGAGAAGGCTGGCAGGGGCTGGCTGAGCAGGGATACCGGGTGCTGAGATAAGTGGAGCCCTGGAAAGAGAGGGAGACAGATTAGCATTTAGAACCGTGGTACTCATTTCTGTCAATCTGATTGTTAAAAGGATTACTCGAGAACACAGCAGAGAAAACTACCGCAGTGAAAAGGATTAGAAACTTTACTGCAGCCAGGCTCCTGCCACTTTTACCTAATGCATCTGCTGCCATCAGTAGTCTTATTCAATGTCTTTGAGAATTCTATTTCTATTTCTAGTATTTTAGAAAATTCTTATTTCAAGGTCATTTAATTTTTTTCTAAAGAAGTGTAATGTTTAGCCATATTTTACTATTTTCCAGGTTCAGGTAAATTTAAGTAAATAGTTCACATCATTTTTATATGTTACAAGGAAAACTTTGAGATTGCAGTGTATTTTGACAAATGAAGTGTTTTTTAATTAAAAACTAATCAAGTTCTTGAAATTTCATTTTTTGAAAAGGTATCAGCTGATGCTTAGAAAGTATCTAATTCAGTCTCAAACATGGTGTGAACATTATATATTGTCTCAGACAAGTGGCAATCCAAATTCTACCTAAACATATTCAGAGACAGAAATATCAAGGCTTAAATGGGCAGTACATTACTTCTTCAGAAACCTCTACAGTTTAGAAGATTCTACTGTACTGAGTCAAAATTTAAGTTCCTATAATCCCTAATCATTGATGTTAGTTCTGCCCTCTAGAGTTAAAAGAGAAACTCACTTCTACGTATATATCTGCAAATACTGAAACAATTGTCCTGACTATTCTTTCTTATAGGCCTAATAGAATTACTTTTTTTTTACTTATTTTTTGTAATTTGTATGCCATGGCTTATAGTTTCATCACTTACACATGTATGTGCCAAAAATATTGTTTACTTTTGCTTTAACTTTATACAAAACCATCTAACTATGTGAAATATTCTGGCACTTTACTTTCATGAATTATACATCTCTAAGGTTCTTCTATATTGGTTAAATGTAATTTTAGTTATTACGTTTTCCTTGCTGTATAATATTAAATCATATGAATACACAACATCTTGCTGTTTTCGTTATATTTTGCAGTTATGAGAACAGTTTTCAAGTTTTTCGCACTTATGCAGAGTGGTTTTGTATATCTTGGTACACTTTGCAAGGCTTCCTACTTGATATAAATCTAGAAGTGTAATGTGTTAATTGCTAGGCCTTTGGCAAAGCCAGTGTTCAGTGAATATTGGTTTTGAGCTTTCATACGGCGTGTTATCCATTATCAGCTGCTGATGGTTAAACCAAGAGTGCTTCAGTTTTGCTATTTCTGTATTTCAAAATAAGTATAATAATGTATATAAAATTTAGGGGAAAAATGCCCAAAGGAATGACACAACATTATAAGCCATCACTCTACACTTTTAAGAAAATGGGAACTCTTTTATGATAGAAAGGTTTCTTGTGAATAATACTTAACTGACATGATAATCTGCTATCAAAGTAAGAAAAGAGCCACAAAATAATTTCTTCAAAACATGCTGGGACAAAGTGAGAGAGTGGCATGGACTTACAAATACTACCAAATGTAAAATAGATAGCTAGTGGGAAACAGCCGCATAGCACAGGGAGATCAGCTCGGTGCTTTGTGACCACCTAGAGGGGTGGGATAGGGAGGGTGGGAGGGAGGGAGACATAAGGGGGAGGAGACATGGGGATATATGTATATGTATAGCTGATTCACTTTGTTATAAAGCAGAAACTAACACACCACTGTAAAGCAATTATACTCCAATAAAGATGTTAAAAAAAAAATGCTGAAATTGAAAAGGTTAAAGGATACTAAGCTATGTGGATCAGGGTCTGATGCGATCTCCTTCATGCACATTTCTTCTCCTTTACATTGCTCTTTTCTTTCCTGAGAAATATTCCACTTACTGCTATGTTTCCTACCCTTACTGTCTAATCAATAATTTATTAAAAGCCATTGAATAGAATGAGGTCAAAGACAAAGTTCTTATTAGATGTCTTCATGTTGATATCAATCTATTCATTAATATCCTAAAGACATCCATAGGAACAGAACCTATTCATAGGAACTGTCTATTAAATTAGCTAAGCACATTGTAAGAGAAACAATACTTTGAATTTTTTCCAATGAGGAATTTAACAAATGCTCTAGCTAAATTCAGCATTCATTATATTAAAAATGGAGGCATGATTTCCAAGTCCAATACCTAAAAATTGAATATGTTTTGGAGTATTTATTCTTAAGGAACACATCCTGCACCCTTGGACCTTCACTTAACTAGATACATGAATAAAACTTCTAATAATTCATTATATTTCTTATGAATTGCAGTAACAATTTTCAGTTGTAAGAAAATTTCAAAATTTTCTTAATTTTGAAATTCTGGACACCTGTCAACTTGTCTCCTAATATCTCTTACTTTATTCAAGATTTACATAGGTTGTCAGCAACCATTTATCAAGCTGATCTAAAACACTGTTTAAGGTTGTGGAATTAAATCATGGGGAAAAGATTATTTGAAATGGTTACAGCAATTCAAAATAAATTAATTAATTCATCTCCTATGTTGGTCCTTTTTGGTCCTATGGTAAAAGATGTGTATGCATTAACAGTACAAGGTCTCCATCTCTGAGATATTTTATTAAGTGAAAAAAGGGAATATAACATGTAGCATGGGATATATACATTTATAAACACAAATATGCACTGATTATAATAGTGTCTCATTGACTACCTTTTGAGAAGAGTTGAGAATCAACTAAAATATGACAAGAGAATGTTTATACATTTGAATTCTTCATGAAAGAATGAGAAATTTATAATTCAATGTTAATTGTTATAAACTCCATTTCAGCATTAAATTTAAATGTAAAATGGTCTTTGGATAATTTAGAAGTGCTCAGAAAGTAAGTTAACGAATTGAGGATAGGACTGTAAAAAGCAAAGTACATAAAATTTTATGGAAAAATGAGAAAAAAACAGGATAGACCAAAACAGATTCATCTGAGTTAAGTTTAGAATCAAGAGGAAATAATCAGCTTTTAAAATAAAGTGATGCATTTTCTATACTTTTAGATGAATCCATATTTATGGAGTTAAATATAAAATAAGATGCAGTTTTGGTAGCTGCTTCAGAACTAAAAATAAGAAGATCCTGGGACTTACCTGGCATTCCTGTAGTTAAGACTCTGTGCTCCCAATGCAGGGGGCACAGGTTTGATCCCTGGTCAGGGAACTAAAATCCCGCATGCTGCAAGGCATGGCCTATTGTTATTTACAATAGCCAATAATGTAAGCAATCCAAGTATCCATCAACAGATGAATGGATAAAGAAGATGTGGTATATATATGTATATATAGTATATGTATACCAACATATAATGGGATATTACTCAGCTATAAAAAGAATGAAATTCTGCCATGTGCAAAAAATTGCATGGACCTAGAAAGTATTAAGCTTAATGAAACAAGTCAGACAAAGAAAGACAAATACCATGTATCATTACTTACATGTAGAATCTAAAAAATAAAACAAATGAATGTATATAACAAGACAGAAACAGACTCACAGATACCAGTGGGGAGAGGGAAGGAGGGTGGGGCAAGATAGGGGTATGGGATTAAGAGATACAAACCACTATGTATAAAATGGATAAGCAACAAGAATATACTGTACAGCACAGGGAAATATAGCCGTTATTTTGTAATAACTTTAAATGGAGTATAGTACAATCTATAAAAATATTGAACCACAATGTCGTACACCTGAAACTAATATAATATTGTAAATCAACTATACTTCAATTTAAAAAACCCAGAAGATCCCAAGACATAGGTAGGGTTTTAGAAGAAATGCCTATTACATTGAGAAACTAATTAAATATGTATGTTTACTATCTTATGCACATTGGAATTGTTATAATGGGACTGATTATTAATAACAGGAAATATTCTCTCAGTGGTCTCTATAAGCACCTTTTTAAAAACTGCATTACTTCTTCAGCATCATTAAATTTTTTGCTTTTTTACATACATGTTATGCTTTCCTTTTAATACCTATTTTCATGTTAAAATGTAAGGCTTATCAGACAATTATTTTCAAGTATGCCAAAATCAATCAATACAAACAATTTTTATTTATTTGTGTGTCTAATCTTATTAAATCTAAATATTCCTAGGTAGAAAAAATGTACATAATGAATGGCTATAAATAGTAACCATAATTATATGTTTTTAATATTATTTTTAAATTTGCCATTAAGAATATCTTTAAACCAATTAAACATCATCCAATTTTTAAACAAATCATGCTTTCTTATTGTTTTTATTTTATCATTATAAAGGTACTCACAAGAAAACAACAAATTCTTTTAATTTTCACAAACACTGATAATTCAAATAATTATTTAAAACCAGAGGTACATTGAAACTACTAAGCTACAAACTTAACCAGGAACTTCCTACTCCAATAGTCCATTCTTCATTCACTGTTTTAAAATAAATATTGAGGATTTGTTTTTGTAAGGCACTATGTTTGGCAATATGCAGAATAAAATAATGACTCTTAAGGTCTTTGCCATTACAGGCTAAGATGAGAAAAATGTATCCAAATAATAACAATACAATACAGAATGATTCATTTAAAAGTACTAAAAATTAGAAATTCTACCACAAATGAAAGGTGATTAAGCATGGAAAAGATAATCAGTATTTAACAATACATGAAATAAAGAACAATTCAGTTAACACTAAAACCCTACAATGTGTAATTTGATACCCTTTAGATTTTTTTCTTTTTTTTTTTTTTAACATCTTTATTGGAGTATAATTGCTTTACAATGGTGTGTTAGTTTCTGCTTTATAACAGAGTGAATCAGTTATACATATACATATGTTCCCATATCTCTTCCCTCTTGCATCTCCCTCCCTCCCACCCTCCCTATCCCACCCCACTAGGTGGTCACAAAGCACAGAGCTGATCTCCCTGTGCTATGTGGTTGCTTCCCACTAGCTATCTATTTTACGTTTGGTAGTGTATACATGTCCATGCCACTCTCTCACTTTGTCACAGCTTACCCTTCCCCCTCCCCATATCCTCAAGTCCATTCTCTAGTAGGTCTGTGTCTTTATTCCCGTCTTGCCACTAGGTTCTTCATGACCTTTTTTTTTTTCCTTCCCTTAGATTCCATATATATGTGTTAGCATACTGTATTTGTTTTTCTCTTTCTGACTTACTTCACTCTGTATGACAGACTCTAGGTCCATCCACCTCACTACAAATAACTCCATTTCGTTTCTTTTTATGGCTGAGTAATATTCCATTGTATATATGTGCCACATCTTCTTTATCCATTCATCCGATGATGGACATTTAGGTTGCCTACATGTCCTGGCTATTGTAAATAGAGCTGCAATGAACATTTTGGTACATGACTCTTTTTGAATTATAGTTTTCTCAGGGTATATGCCCAGTAGTGGGATTGCTGGATACCCTTTAGATTTCTAAAGCCATTAAATGCCTTGAAATTGCTTAAGTTCATCATAGCAAATGTTAATTATCATTATGCCACATAAATACAAGACTAGGCTTTGGAATGAGATTCAGTTTTGGTTTTGTCTTTGTCAACTGTGTAACCACTCAGGAAATTAGATATTGTTTTTACTATTCCTGTTACTAATGATAATTAAACATAGTGCAATTTCAGTCCATACAACTTTGGAGAAGATAGAGTTTGCCTGCATAGCTCAAGGCATAAGAATGTCAATTTTTTTTATTAATATGGATTATGCAACTATACATTACTGATGCATTTTAATGCACAAGAAATAACTTTTATATATTCCATGAAATGCATTATTAATCTTTTGAAACATGGTGGTGACCATCAATATTTTTTGTCACTCTCTATTACGAAATATTGGCAGGCTGACATTAAATATGCCTTTCCTATATATTACCATTAAGTACCATCACCTCTATGGATATTTCTCTCTCTCATATTGGGGAAAAGAAACTAATTTATATGCTTCCATTTTTATCTTCTGCCTATATATGCAATACTACTCATTTGAGAAACTCACTACTTTTGCATTTTAGTGGCCAAGTAAAATCAACCATAGCTCTGTAAAACTGCCTTCTTTGCAGATCTTTCCACCCCCCTCCCGAAAATTTTCAGTAAGCATATAAGGGTTTTTTTAAAAAAAACATTGTCTTAGGGTTTTTTGGTTTTTTAAAAATTATTTTGTTTATTTATTTATTTTTGGCTGTGTTGGGTCTTCATTGCTGATCACGGGCTTTCTCTAGTTGCAGCAAGCGGGGGCTACTCTTCATTGTGGTGCACAGGCTTCTCATTGTGGTGGCTTCTCTTGTTGCAGAGCACGGGCTTCAGGAGTGTGGGCTCAGTAGTTGTGGTTCGGGGGCTCTAGAGCGCAGGCTCAGTAGCTGTGGTGCACGGGCTTAGTTGCTCCACGGCATGTTGGATCTTCCCAGACCAGGGCTCGAACCCGTGTCCTCTGCATTGGCAGGTGGATTCTTAACCACTGTGCCACCAGGGAAGCCCAAGGTTTTTTTAAATATATATTTCTGTGGAAGGAGACTATTTCTGCTGGTAATAAATGAATCTAACATGGCGTTTCCCTACGTGACCTGTTGCATATAAAGCACCTCTGGATTTCCAAGGCAAGGGAGATAAGAAAGACAACAAGGAAAGAGCAACAGAGAAAGGAGAGAGTGACTGCTGATCACCTGTTCTTAACCTTGTTTTTTCTTCTAAATTAAGAACAGTCAGGGGGCTTCCCTGGTGGCGCAGTGGTTAAGAATCTGTCTGCCAATGCAGGGGACACGGGTTCGAGCCCTGGTCTGGGAAGATCCCACATGCCGCGGAGCAACTAGGCCCGTGAGCCACAACTACTGAGCCTGCGCGTCTGGAGCCTGTGCTCCGCAACGGGAGAGGCCGCGACGGTGAGAGGCCTGCGCACTGCGATGAAGAGTGGCCCCCGCTCGCTGCAACTGGAGAAAGCCTCGCACAGAAACGAAGACCCAACACAGACAAAAAATAAAGTATAAATAAATAAATAAATTTATTTAAAAAAAAAGAAGTCAGATTATTCTTTAATTCATTGCAACATGACTAAGAGATCATCTATTTCTTCTATTAATATGTTCTCCTGACAAAACACTTTATCCCAAAACTGTGACAGAAATTTATTTAAGGACTATTTAGTTAATATCTTAGAGAAGGAGATCAAATGTCCTTTCTTTTCATCTGAAAGGATTGCCTTTTGGATCTATCAAAGGTAAAGGAATATTTGAATTTAATTATCTCTGCAGAAAGGTTAATATCACAACTTTGTTTCTATCTTTTTTTCTTCTTCTTTTTTTTTTTTTTGTTTGATTCTTTTTCCCTTATCCTCTTTTAAAGATGCATGAATTTGTTCTGGAAGCATGATAAGCCTTGGAGACAATCAAATCTGTAGCTGAATCTGACTTTACTATTCTAACCATTGTGATACCTCAAGAGGTTGCCTAAAATTCTAGTTTAGGTAAATGCCTTGCTAATAAAATAGTTGTAGTGAAAATTTTACAAACATGCTGCTTCAAGGTTAAGAATAAAAAGAGTTTTTCTTCTAGCACATTATGACCTCTATTCAAATGAAAATATATGAAAAGAGTAAAACTCACTGTTATCATATTTTTGATAGAATGATCCAAATATTGAAAGTTATTTTTAGAAACATCAATAAACGTAATCTTCTAGCAACAACAAATCATTACTGCAGACAAGCATGCTTTTCTTTCTTTTGTTATTTTCCTATAACCATACAAATGTCCCTTTTATTTTTAGCTGCTGAGCGAGAAATTTCTTAAAGAAATGTCACATCTCTCTTCCCCACAGTGGTGAAATATATGTTTTTCTCTCATTGATGATATTTTTACAGCATGTTTATTAAATTCAGAATGTAAAACAAGTAAAATGAAAACATTAATTCAGTAAATCTCAGGTAAGTGTGACTGAATAATTTAAAAGTCAAGTAATGCAACACATTTAAAATAATACATTCTTTAACTTCCCAACTCAAAAATATTTAGTGAGCACATGTTATTGACTGCTATTGTAAAACTCAAGGGGGTATAAGGATGAATTAGACATAGCTGAGACTTGAAGTGACAGACAGGTACAAACAATATGAAAATAACTCAAAGTGTTACAGGGGCTCTGATGAAAGTATCTAGAGTGTAGTATATTAATGAAGGGAGTAGAAATCAGGAAAAAGCTATACTCTAGGAGAAGGGAAAAAAACACTTGTGAAGGCCACACCCCAGAGACACAGTCCCACTAAAGACTGACTTAATTAGGATATAGGACACTCCCACCTACAGCCCCCCCAAACTGCCAGCCCACCAGCAAACCTCCAGCACAGAAATAGTGAACTAAAGATGAATGATATGCACGGTACAAACTTCCTTTGCAGAGCAGTAAAAGTGGAATCCATAAAACCAACCGGAGAGACAAAAACAAGGACCTTAGAAAAAATTGAAATCTCTGGCACCTATAGCTATGATAACATTAAACACAGCCAAACATCTAGCCAGATTAATATAAATCTGCCTCACATTGGAGGCCTATTTACCTGATTCCCTTTTGACTGTGCTCTGTAGTCTGGGAGTCACAATCTGCAAACTATATTTCTACCTTTGCCAGGTGTGTTTCTCATAGGTAGTGCCAGTAGAGCACCAGTGGGAGACTAGAAAACAGGAGAGGGAAGAAAGGACTTGTTCCTCCGTATTTGCCAGCTTGTCCCAGTAGGAGAGATTGGTTCCAGTTAGATTCTTACACCGAGCGCTTCCGGAACCAGTCTCAGAAGTACCAGAAGATGGGCAACACCCTATCAATAGACCCACAGGTTTCCACTTCTGAGCTCCTGAATTATCAGCAGAGATCTGAGTTTCTGCTCTGCATTGGCTTTCCCCTAACCATCCCTATTCTGATAATCCTAAACTTTTCCCACTGTATTACCTCAGTATAGACTTTTTGCTGTATTAGATCAACAAGCTGTCTCCTTATACCTAATTCCCTCTGTGGCACATCTGGTGTAGTTTATATTTTTCTGACTGTGCCTTGACTGATACATTTTCTAAAAATTGAGAAGAGCAACAACCCAACAGAGCTACAGAGAAAGATATGAAGAAACAAGTCCTAGAAAAAGAAACACAAATGATACTTAAACAAATACAAAAATGCCATTTATAGTAAGGCAGTGCAACTAATATTACCATTAGCTGAAATTCCTTATTTAGCAGAATGTTAAAAATCTGAAATTTTGAAAATATATACTATATAGGAGGCTGTGAATCAATAATATCCTTATGCATTTCCGGTAAAAATGCAAAATGTAACAACCTCTTTGGAGAGCAGTTTGGCATTTTCTACCAGAGTATCTAAGAATTTACCCTTTAATCAAGGAATCCCACTTCTAACAATCTATTCCGAAATTACTGTGGCACAAATATGAAAAGACTAATGAACAAAAACATTCTCTGCAACTCAACTGGCAATAGTAAAAGTCTTGAAAAATACCCACACACCCATAGGGAAACAATTGAATAGATATGATGTATCCATGCAATATATTATTTTATAGCTACTAAAAGAAAAACAGTTCACTAAATATGGCTATATATTATTTCCAGGATATACTGCCCAAAAAAGCAAAACAATATATTCAGAAGACTGCCTGTGTGAACTCTACTGTAAAAAATAAGTTATACATAAATATATGTATATAAATTTATGTTGTCTGAAAAGAACAATGAACACAAAAACCAAAATGAAATGCATAAACCAACTGCATACATATAGGAGCAGGGATGAAAAAGAGATAAGAGGATTTTTTTCAATGTAACTACTTGTATAGGTTTTATTCTAAACCATGCTAGTTTTACACAGTTAAAAAAAGACACAATTATATCCAAAAGGAAAACAAAGCAATTCTATCTCTCATTGTGGCATAACCACTCACAATTATTTTGATGATGTTAAAAGAGTATTTTGATTGTAAATGCTAAGTAGGATATATCCTAAGAAAAAAAATGACAAAAACCTTAAAGTGTATTGAGTAGTTGTGTTCTTAGCAATAATTTTGATGTCATTATTTTAAAACTACCATGTATTATGTGTGTTCATATACTGTGGGTGTGTATAAGAAAAATAATTTTAAAAGATTATATAACAAGTCATGAAGTCTTAAATCTAAATCGAAATGTCAGTATGAACTCCTGATGCATTTTTCTGACAAACATCATTTGTTTTACCTATTCCTGTCACTGAAAAACATGAGAAGCAATTAATTATTTAGTCACAATAAGCAACACCAGCACCAAGGCTGTGATCTTTAAATAACATTTCCCACTAAAAGGAATGGAGACTCCTTGAGGAAAAAGTGGCTGGTTACAAATCTGGATCAGGAAATATAAAAATGAGCCAGCCAGAGAGCAGGAGGCTACCAAGACTACTAAGATAATGGGATAAATGAACTTAGACAACAATCAACACTGGCTGCAAAAGAGCACTGCTTGATAGCTTGATGGAGAACATTATAATGGTCAGAGAAAGCTGGCAACACCTCAACCCATTCATAAACTGTAACATCATTAAAAATAAGATAGCCACATGTTGCTTCACAGTGACGAGTAATAGAGAGTATACTGTATCATTTATGCAGTATTTTCCAGACCACTTAAACCTGAATTTAATCAAGAGTTCATCCAAATACCATGTTACAGGAAGCACTAGGGGAAAAGAAACATGTTAAAGTCCATAATAAGGATGTGATTAAGTCAAGTTCAAAATGTGGGGATATTGTTGAGAGATATTTCTAATATGTATATGTATAAAACAATCAGGCAATCCTGAATATATCTGTATATATATGTATGTAGTATATATTCCTATGTAAAAACTATATATTGTTTATATAACATATGGTTTTTATACCAAATAATAAAACTCTTCATAGAAATGATAAACACCAATTTACTATGTCATTACTTTTGAGAAGAAAGAAAAATCTTAGGAAGGATTATTCACTGAACTTTACTTACATATTAATTTTTTCTTGAGAAAAATTATATCTGAATATTATCTATCCCCAATTTTAGAATTTAAGAGAGGGAATTATTCTATGTGTTACTCTCTAAGCTTTGTGGTATATTTAAAGCTTAGGGATGCAAATGACTTTGGATCAATATGCCATAAACTATGTAAATTAGCTAATATGAGATTTCTAATTTTGCAATTTTAGAATTTCCCCAACTCCACAGGGCTTCTCCTCCAAGCTTCTAGATTCTGCTAAAAGGGTTCTGGAGAAAATTTTCTTGGTTCTCCCAGATTTAGAAATAACAGCTGCTTCTTATACTTCCTATTTCTGTTTTGCAGAGCTGCTTTTTCACCTCTCCAATATCTGTTTAACAAATTATTTGTATTAAATCTTACATGTTTACTGAAACACTTATGTGGTTTCTGTTTTCCTCACTGGATCCAGGGATACAATATTGACAACAATAAGACTATAATCAAAAGATTGTTACATGGGTTAAAATGATATAATAAATATAAAATACTCAGAAAGGTCCCTGTCACAGAGTAAGTTACGTAAATGTATTTGATTTTTTTAAAAGTATGGTTTGCTCTGCCTCTCCAAATATTTTGATTAAAATAGAAAGACTACAAGTAAATAGTATTGGGGAGAAAAATTTGCTATTCCAAAATGTGTCTCTTTGGCATGATTAATTTAGGCTGATTATTTTAAGTCCCAAAAGACTCAGGAAGAACCTTTGACCTTCCCCCTAACTGCCTAAAAGAATGTAGATAGAGTACCTGTTCCAGTAAGGCAGGTATCATCATAGATAACTACAGTGTAAACTAGGCCTGTGAGGGGGTGGGGGAGTGGGGGACAGACGAGCAATGTGTTTGTCAAAATTCCTCTCTGTGTCCCTTTGTCTCTGTATGAACCAGCAAATGTTTGTTTACCAAACATTTGCTTTTCCATCTCCATGTGAATTGCCCTTCTCCTCTTTGAATTCCCAAACCACTACCCCCAACATCCTCTTTTGTCTTTAGCTGAAGATGGTATTTATAGTGAGGGTTTCAGCTGTTTTGGTGAGTTACTCAGTTTCTCATGTATACATGTTATTAAACTTTGATTTTCTCCTGTTAATCTATCTCATGTCAATTTAATTCTTAGACCAGCCAGAAGAAACCTAGAAGGGTAGAGGAAATTTTCTTTTTCCCCAACAATAGACATTTCCAAAAATTATTTTTTAAACTATTAACATTGAATTGCATCTTCTTTTTAATTCAGATACTACTAAAGTGCATATTTATATAATATTCTTATAAGAAGAAATTTGTTTTACCTATGTAATTGATCAATTATTGTAATTAAATAGACCAATAAAACTAACACAAAAGATTGCCAGAATTTGTTTTGATTGATCAGTTTGATTGCATTAACTGATTTGTGTGTGTGTGCTGACCTGTTGTTTAGGTAGTGTGTACATAAAATCTTCGTTGTTTATTGTATTGAGTAATATTTTTTAGTGTTCCTGATAAAAAATAATTTGAACACCAACAAATTTATAAGATTTATAATGTTTATTTGAAATATTACAGTATATGTAAAATTTCAGACATATTAAATTTATGATGGCAGTTTCTACTTTATGGAGATTAATTATAATCCACTGAAAAGTCAAAGTTTACCAGCATTTATCCAGATGAATTAAGAATGCTGTTGTTATAGCTTTTACACAGCAAAGGAAACCATAAAAGAAATGAAAAGACGACTTACAAAATGGGAGAAAATATTTACAAACAATGAGACTGACAAGGGATTAATTTACAAATAATACAAACAACTCATACAATTCAACAACAAAAAAACAAACAACCCAATCGAAAAATGGGCAGAAGACCTAAATAGACATTTTTCCAAAGAAGAATTACAAATAGCCAATAGGCACATGAAAAGATGCTCAACATCGCTAATTACTAGAGAAATGAGTATCAAAACTACAATGACGTACTGCCTCACATCAGTCAGAACGGCCATCATTTAAAAACTCTACAAATGACAAATGCTGGAGAGGATGTGGAGAATGGGAACCCCCTTACACTGTTGGTGGGAATGTAAGTTGGTGGAGCCACAATGGAAAACAGTGTGGAGGTTCCTCAGAAAACTAAAAATAGAATTACAATATGATCCAGCAATCCCACACCTGGGCATGTATCCAGACAAAACTCTAATCCAAAAAGATAAATGCATCCCTATGTTCATAGCAGCACTATTCACAATAGCCATGACATGGAAACAACCTAAATGTCCATTGACAGATGAATGGATAATGAAGATGTAGTACATATATATAATGGAATACTACTCAGACATAAAAAAAGACCAAGATAATGCCATCTGCAGCAACATGGATGGACCTAGAGATTATCATGCTAAGTGAAGTAAGTCAGAAAGAAAAAGACAAATACCATATGATATCACTTATATGTGGAATCTAAAATATGACACAAATGAACCTATGTATGAAACAGAAACAGACTCATGGACATAGAGAACAGACTTGTGGTTGCCAAGGGGGAGGGGGTTGGGGGAGGGATAGAGTGGGAGGTTGGGGTTAGTGGATGTAAGCTTTTATATATAGAATGGATAAACAACAAGGTCCTACTGTATAGCACAGAGAACTATATTCAATATCCTATGATAAACCACAGTGGAAAAGAATACAAAAAAAAGAATGTATATATATGTATAACTGAATCACTTTGTTGTACAACAGAAATTAATACTACATTGTAAGTCAACTTTACTACGATCAAAAAAAAGAATGCTGCTATATTATATGTGTTGTATTTTGCAGTTTCAGCTAAGAAACAAAAAAGCCAATGTGAGAGCTGAGTTTCATTTTTATTTGGGGGCTTATTGAGGACTATAGCTTCTCAGATAGCCCTGAGGAACTGCTCCAGAGAGGTAAGGGGGAGGTCAGTGTATATGTGATTTTGGCAAAGGGGGTGTGTGCAATGAAGCACACATCTCAGGAGAAGGTCGCTGCTAATTACAAGGAGCAGATGTCTCTGTTAATGATTTTAGTGCTTTTCTAGGTATGATAAGATGCAAGAAATTGTGTTCATAAAATTTTCTCCTGAAAATATCTAACTGTCTGAAGCCTGTTCTACCAATTTTTTCCAGGGCACACAAACTGGAATGTAAGTTTCATGAAGGCCAGGGCTTTGGCTCTTTTATTGGCTAATGCATTTAGCACCTAGAACAGTTCCTGATGCCTGGAAGGTACTGACAAACTATTTAGTGAATAAATGGATGTTTCCCACTCTGGCATCTCAGTGCCTTCCAGCCATTGAGTCAGTCTCCAAAAGCATGCTTGTTAAGCATGCACTCTGCAATCCAGCTGGGGCAACCTATATGAATCCAGTCCACTCAAAACATCTGAAAGTAAAAACAAGAAGGAAACTTCCAACTGGTTACCAACCAGAAGACAATCCAAACTGAATTTCAAAAAATAAAGCATCAGAATTCCTTTGTTCATACTAAATATTATGTGGAATCCTAATATGTAAAGCAATTACAATTACAAAATCCCTTTTGTTCATATTAAATATTGTATGGAATCCTAATATGTAAAGCTGATCTGGTTGCAATGAGAATATGAAGCCAGGAACTCTCCTTTTAATACCCAGGTTGGTCTTGGGGTACATTACTACCAACTGAAGAAATACGGTTTGAAAACCATGCTGTTTTGAGTTTGTGACTCTACTTAGTAAGCAATATTCTGGCATACAGCTATGAAATACCTCATTAAATAAACACACACACATACATGCAAAGATATTGAATATGATATCTGAGATGGCCTATATCACTGTTAGAAAACACTATTAGATAATCCTTTTTGTTGAAGATGATCTGTAACTATGATAAACTGGTTCTATATTGGCTTTCAAAAATTGTGAAAGCAACAAAGACAAGCTCTTTCCTATTATACTCACTCATTAACCCTCCAAAAATTCCTCCTGTCTTCAGAGTAAACATACACAATTGTGTCAAATATTTATTTGTTTTGGTAACACTACAATTGAACAACGTGTATCTTAAAAAATTTTAGAATTGGATGTAATATTTATGATATATTATAATCTGTTGAGAGTAACCCTGTATTTCCCAGAAATGATCAAGATACTATCATTTTCTAAATAAACTCCCAGACTTCAAATGTTTTAGGAAAAGTAAGAATGCTCAGCATACTTTCACCTGAACCAGAAGTAAAATAGTGCTGTGATCAGTGATTTTCTTAGAGGAAAAAAACTTGTAAACAATATTTTATTTGATTCCTTATGTCTAATTAATATTTCTGAAAGTACTGAACTAGTCAAAAATAATAACATTAAAAATGATGCTTTGTGAATAACTTGACTATTCCTATCAAATATGTCAAAGGGCTTTGTAAATTCACTTCTGACTTGGTGATCGATATTTCTGAAATTGTGCTGACTGGACAAAGAAATTTATATTCAAAAGTACACAATTGGGGGACCTTCAAGATGGCGGACAAGTAAGACATGGAGATCACCTTTTTCCCCACAAATACATCAAAAATACACCTACATGTGGAACAACTCCTACAGAACACCTACTGAACGCTGGCAGAAGACCTCAGACTTCCCAAAAGGCAAGAAACTCCCCACGTACCTGGGTAGGGCAAAAGAAAAAAGAAAAAACAGAGACAAAAGAATAGGGGCAGGACCTGCACCTCTGGGAGGGAGCTGTGAAGGAGGACAGGTTTCCACACACTAGGAAGCCCCTTCACTGGTGGAGACGGTGGGTGGGCAGGGGGGAAGCTTTGGAGCCACGGAGGAGAGCGCAGCAACACGGGTTCAGAGGGCAAAGTGGAGAGATTCCTGCACAGAGGATAGGTGCCGACCAGCACTCACCAGCCCGAGAGGCTTGTCTGCTGATCCACTAGAGCGGGCGGGGGCTGGGAGCTGAGGCTCTGGCTTCGGAGGTCAGACCCCAGGGAGAGGACTGGGGTTGGTTGTGTGAACACAGCCTGAAGGGGGCTAGTGTGCCACGGCTAGCCAGGAGGGAATCTGGGAAAAAGTCTGGAACTGCCTAAGAGGCAAGAGACCATTGTATTGGGGTGAGCGAGGAGAGGGATTCAAAACACGACCTAAACAAGCTCCAGAGATGGGCGCAAGCTGTGGCTATCAGCGTAGACACCAGAGATGGGCATGAAACACTGAGGCTGCTCCTGCAGGCACCAAGAAGCCTGTGTGCGAGCCCAGGTCACTATCCACACCGCCCCTCCCAGGAGCCTGTGCAGCCCGCCAACTGCCAGGGTCCCGTGATCCAGGGACAACTTCCCCAGGAGAACACACAGCGCACCTCAGGCTGGTGCAATGTCACACTGGCCTCTGCCACCGCAGGCTCACCCCACATTCCGTACCCCTCCCTCCCCCCACCTGAGTGAGCCAGAGCCCCTGAAGCAGCTGCTTCTTTAACCCCGTCCTGTCTGAGCAAAGAACAGATGCCCTGAGGCGACCTACATGCAGAGGTGAGGCCAATCCAAAGCTGAACCCCAGGAGCTGTGCAAACAAAGAAGAGAAAGGGAATTTCTCTGTGCAGCCTCAGGAGCAGCAGATTAAATCTCCACAATCAACCTGATGTACCCTGCATCTCTGGAATACCTGAATAGACAATGAATCATCCAAAAACTGAGGCGGTGGACTTTGGGAGCAACTGTAGACTTGGGGATTGCTTTCTGCATCTAATTTGTTTCTGGTTTTATATTTATCTTAGTTTAATATTTAGAGCTTACTGTCATTGGTAGATTTGTTTATTGCTCTCTTCCTTTTTTTAATATATATGTATATATATTTCTTTTTCCTTTTTCTCTTATAGTCAGTGTGTATGTGTATGCTTTGTTGTGTAATTTTGTCTATATAGCTTTGCTTTTACCATTTGTCCTAGAGTTCTGTCTGTCCATATTTTGGGGTTTTTTTTAGTATAGTTTGTAGCACTTGTTATCATTGGTGGATTGGTTCTTTGGTTTGGTTGCTCTCTTCTTTCTTTTTTTTTTTTAATTACCTTATTATTTTTTAAATTTTAATAATATTTTTTTATTTTTATTTTAATAACTTTATTTATTTTATTTTATTTTGTTTCTTTCTTTCCTTTTTTTCCCTCACTTTTCTTCTGAGCCATGTAGCTGACAGAGTCTTGGTGCTGCAGCCAGGTGTCAGACCTGAGCCTCTGACTGGGGAGAGCAGAGTTCAGGACATTGGACGACAACCAGAGACCTCCCGGCTCCATGTAATACCAAATGGCAAAAGCTCTCCCAGAGATCTCCATCTCAACACTAAGACCCAGCTCCACTCAACGACCAGCAAGCTACAGTGCTGGACACCCTATGCCAAACAAGTAGCAAGACAGGAACACAACCCCACCCATTAGCAGAGAGGCTGCCTAAAATCATAGTAAGGTCACAGACACAACACCAAACGTGGTCCTGCCCACCCGAAAGACAAGACCCAGACCCATCCACCAGAACACAGACAACAGTCCCCTCCACCAGGAAGCCTACACAACCCACTGAACCAAGCTTACCCACTGGGGGCAGACACCAAAAACAACGGGAACTACAAACCTGCCGCCTGCGAAAAGGAGACCCAAAACACAGTAAGTTAAGCAAAATGAGAAGACAGAGAAATACACAGCAGATGAAGGAACAAGGTAAAAATCCACCAGACCAAACAAATGAAGAGGAAATAGGCAGTCTACCTGAAACAGAATTCAGAGTATAGATGATTCAAAATATTGGAAATAGAATGGAGAAAATACAAGAAACATTTAACAAGGATCTGGAAGAACTAAAGAGCAAACAAACAATGATGAACAACACAATAAATGAAATTAAAAATTCTCTGGAAGGAATCAATAGCAGAATAACTGAGGCAGAAGAACGGATAAGTGACCTGGAAGATAAAATAGTGGAAATAACTACTGCAGAGCAGAATAAAGAAAAAAGAATGAAAAGAATTGAGGACAGTCTCAGAGACCTCTGGGACAATATTAAACACACCAACATTCAAATTATAGGGGTCCTGGAAGAAGAGAAGAAAACAAAGGGGACTGAGAAAATATTTGAAGAGATTATAGTTGAAAACTTCCCTAATATGGGAAAGGAAATAGTTAATCAAGTCCAGGAAGAGCAGAGAGTCCCATACAGGATAAATCCAAGGAGAAACAGGCCAAGATACATATTAACCAAACTATCAAAAATTAAATACAAAGAAAATATATTAAAAGCAGCAAGGGAAAAGCAACAAATAACTTACAAGGGAATCTCCATAAGGTTAACAGCGGATCTTTCAGCAGAAACTCTGCAAGCCAGAAAGAAGTGGCAGGACAAATTTAAAGTGACGAAAGGGAAAAACCTACTACCAAGATTACTCTACGCAGCAAGGATCTCATTCAGGTTCGACGGAGAAATTAAAACCTTCACAGACAAGCAAAAGCTAAGAGAATTCAGCACCACCAAACCAGCTTTACAACAAATGCTAAAGGAACTTCTCTAGGCAGGAAACACAAGAGAAGGAAAAGATCTACAATAATAAACCCAAACAATTAAGAAAATGGAAATAGGAACACACATATCAATAGCTACCTTAAATGTAAATGGATTAAATGCTCCAACCAAAAGACACAGACTGGCTGAATAGATACAAAAACAAGAACCGTATATATGCTGTCTACAAGAGACCCACTTCAGTTCTAGGGACACATACAGACTGAAAGTGAGGGGATGGAAAAAGATATTCCATGCAAATGGAAATCAAAAGAAAGCTAGAGTAGCAATTCTCATACCAGACAAAACAGACTTTAAAACAAAGACTATTACAAGAAACAAAGAAGGACACTACATAATGATCAAGGGATCAATCCAGGAAGAAGATATAATAATTGTAAACATTTATGGAACCAACATAGGAGGACCCTAATACATAAGGCAAATGCTAACAGCCATACAAGGGGAAATAGACAGTAACACAATAATAGTAGTGGATTTTGACACCCCACTTTCACCAATGGACAGATCATCCAACATGAAAATAAGTAAGGAAACACAGCTTTAAATGATACATTAAACAGGATGGACTTAATTGATATTTATAGGACATTCCATCCAAAAATAACATAATACACTTTCTTTTCAAATGCTCATGGAACATTCTCCAGGGTAGACCACATTTTGGGTCACAAATCAAGCCTTGGTAAATTTAAGAAAATTGAAATCGTATCAAGTATCTTTTCCAACCACGCTATGAGACTAGATACCAATTACAGGTAAAAAACTGTAAAAAATACAAACACACGGAGGCTAAACAATACACTACTAAATAACCAAGAGATCACTGAAGAAATCAAAGAGGAAACCAAAAAATACCTAGAAACAAATGACAATGAAAACACAACGACCCAAAACCTATGGGATGCAGCAAAAGCAGTTCTAAGAGGGAAGTTTATAGCAATATAATCCTACCTCAAGAAACAAAAAACAACTCAAATAAACAACCTAACATCACACCTAAAGCAATCAGAGAAAGAAGAACAACAAAAACCCCCAAAGTTAGCATAGGGAAAGAAATCATAAAGATCAGATCAGAAATAAATGAAAAAGAAATGAGGAAATGACAGCAAAGATCAATAAAACTAAAAGCTGGTTCTTTGAGAAGATAAACAAAATTGATAAACCATTAGCCAGACTCATCAAGAAAAAAAGAGAGAAGACTCAAATCAACAGAATTAGAAATGAAAAAGGAGAACTAAGAACTGACACTGCAGAAATACAAAGAATCATGAGAGATTACTACAAGCACTCTATGTCAATAAAATGGACAACCTGGAAGAAATAGACAAATTCTTAGAAAAGCACAACCTTCCAAGACTGAATCAGGAAGAAATAGAAAATGTAAACAGACCAATCACAAGCACTGAAATTGAAACTGTGATTAAAAATCTTCCAAAAGGGCTTCCCTGGTGGCGCAGTGGTTGAGAATCTGCCTGCCAATGCAGGGGACACGGGTCTGAACCCTGGTCTGGGAAGATCCCACATGCCGCGGAGCAACTAGGCCCGTGAGCCACAACTACTGAGCCTGCACATCTGGAGCTTGTGCTCCGCAACAAGAGACGCCACGGCAGTGAGAGGCCCACGCACCACGACGAAGAGTGGCCCCCGCTCACCGCAACTAGAGAAAGCCCTCGCATAGAAACGAAGACCCAACACAGCCAAAATAAATAAATAAATAAATAGCGTTCCCTTTAAAAAAAAATCTTCCAACAAACAAAAGCCCAGGACCAGATGGCTTCACAGGCGAATTCTATCAAGCAATTACAGAAGAGCTCACACCTATCCTTCTCAAACTGTTCCAAAATATAGCAGAGGGAGTAACACTCCCAAACTCATTCTACGATGCCACCATCACCCTGATACCAAAACCAGACAAGGATGTCACAAAAAAAGAAAACTACAGGCCAATATCACTGATAAACACAGATGCAAAAATCCTCAACAAAATACTAGCAAACAGAATCCAACAGCACATTAAAAGGATCATACACCATGATCAAGAGGGGTTTATCCCAGGAATGCAAGGATTCTTCAACATATGCAACTCAATCAATGTGATATGCCATATGAACAAATTGAAGGAGAAAAACCATATGATCATCTCAAGAGATGCAGAAAAAGCTTTTGACAAAATTCAACACCCATTTATGATAAAAACCCTACAGAAAGTAGGCATAGAGGGAACTTACCTCAACATAATAAAGGCCATATATGACAAACTCACTGCCAACATCGTTCTCAATGGTGAAAAACTGAAACCACTTCCACTAAGATCAGGAACAAGACAAGGTTGCCCACTCTCACCACTATTATTCAACATAGTTTTCGAAGTTTTAGCCACAGCAATCAGAGAAAAAAAAGAAATAAAAGGAATCCAAATTGGAAAAGAAGAAGTAAAACTGTCACTGTTTGCAGATGACATGATACTATGCATAGAGAATCCTAAAGATGCTACCAGAAAACTACTAGAGCTAATCAATGAATTTGGTAAAGTAGCAGGATACAAAATTAATGCACAGAAATCTCTTGCATTCCTATACACTAATGATGAACAATCTGTAAGAGAAATTAAGGAAACACCCCCATTTACCATTGCAAGAAAAAGAATAAAATACCTAGGAGTAAACCTACTTAAGGAGACAAAAGACCTGTATGCAGAAAACTATAAGACAGTGATGAAAGAAATTAAAGATGATACAAACAGATGGAGAGGTATACCATGTTCTTGGATTGGAAGAATCAACTTTGTGAAAATGACTATACTACCCAAAGCAATCTACAGGTTCAATGCAATCCCTATCAAACTACCAATGGCATTTTTCACAGAACTAGAACAAAAAATTTCACAATTTGTATGGAAACACAAAAGACCCCAAACAGCCAAAGCAATCTTGAGAAAGGAAAATGGATCTGGAGGAATCAGGCTCCTGGATTTCAGATTGTCTGAAGTACAGTCTGATTGACTACATAGCTACAGTAATCAAGACAGTATGGTACTGGCACAAAAACAGAAATATAGATCAATGGACAGGACAGAAATCCCAGAGATAAATCCACACACATATGGTCACCTTATTTTGATAAAGGAAGCAAGAATATACAATGGAGAAAAGACAGCCTCTTCAATAAGTGGTGCTGGGAAAACTGGACAGCTACATGTAAAAGAATGAAATTAGAACACTCCCTAACACCATATACAAAAATAAACTCAAAATGGATTAAAGACCTAAATATAAGGCCAGACACTATAAAACTCTTAGAGGAAAACATAGGCAGAACACTCTATGACATAAATCACAGCAAGATCCTTTTTGACCCACCTCCTAGAGAAATGGAAGTAAAAACAAAAATAAACAAATGGGACCTAATGACACTTAAAAGCTTTCGTACAGCAAAGGAAACCATAAACAAGACGAAAAGATAACCCTCAGTATGGGAGAAAATATTTGGAAACGAAGCAACTGACAAAGGATTAATCTCCAAAATATACAAGCAGCTCATGCAGCTCAATATCAAAAAAACAAACAACCCAATCCAAAAATGGGCAGAAGACCTAAATAGACATTTCTCCAGAGAAGATATACAGATTGCCAACAAACACATGAAACGATGCTCAACATCACTAATCATTAGAGAAATGCAAATCAAAACTACAATGAGGTATCACCTCACACCTGTCAGAGTGGCCATCATCAAAAAATCTACAAACAGTAAATGCTGGAGAGGGTGTGGAGAAAAGGGAACCCTCTTGCACTGTTGGTGGGAATGTAAATTGATACAGCCACTATGGAGAATAGCATGGAGGTTCCTTAAAAAACTAAAAATAGAACTACCATATGACCCAGCAATCCCACTACTGGGCATATACCTTGAACAAACTGTAATTCAAAAAGAGTCATGTACCACAATGTTCATTGCAGCTCTATTTACAATAACCAGGACATGGAAGCAACCTATGTGTCCATCATCAGATGAATGGATAAAGAAGATGTGGCACATATATACAATGGAATATTACTCAGCCATAAAAAGAAATTAAACTGAGTTATTTGTAGTGAGGTGGATGGACCTAGAGTCTCTCATACAGAGTGAAGTATGTCAGAAAGAGAAAAACAAATACTGTATGAATTTGTTTTTCATCTAAAAAAAAAAATGGTTCTAAAGAACCTAGGGGCAGGACAGGAACAAAGACGCAGACGTAGAGAATGGACTTGAGGACACGGGGAGGGGGAAGGGTAAGCTGGGACGAAGTGTGAGAGTAGCACTGATATATATACACTACCAAATGTAAGATAGAGGGCTAGTGGGAAGCAGCCACATAGCACAGGGAGATCAGTTCGGTGCTTTGTGTCCACCTAGAGGGGTGGGATAGGGAGGGTGGGAGGGAGACGCAAGATGAAGGATATATGGGGATATATGTATATGTATAGCTGATTCACTTTGTTATAAAGCAGAAACTAACACACCATTGCAAAGCAATTATACTCCAATAAAGATGTTAATAAATAAATATTTAAAAAGTACACAATCAATAGCCTGTCTCACATACAGAAAGCCATTCTCCTTAGTGACATAATAATAAAACATAATTTATTAAGGCTTTTCTATGTTTGATGGTGATGAAGTGAGTAGACAGGTGTGCTCTTTCAAATGCTAAAGACAGCAAATTGAGGTTCAAAGCATTGATTTCAAAATAAAAATACAACGCAGTGCATATGGGACATGAAATAATAAACACACTTGGGAATAAAAAGTTGTTGCAAAATTATAGCCACAGCTGAATTAAAATAATTAAAAATAGAAAATAATTTTTGCCCAGTAAATCTCATAAATTAGGTGAAATCAACAAATTTCTAGGAAAAAATATACCTAACAGATTCAATATGGATTGCATTTAAAAATTAGGTGAGCCATCCTGGACATATGTTCAGAAAAGATAAAAACTCAAATTCAAAAATATATGTGCACCACAAGGCTCACAGCAGCGCTATTTATAATAGCCAAGACATGGAAACAATCCAAATGCCCATCAACAGATGATTGGCTTAAGAAGATGTGGCATATATATATGGATATAATGGATATAATGGATTAATTATAATGGATTATTACTCTGCCATAAAACATAATGAAATATTGCCATTTGCAGCCAAATGGATGGGCCTAGAGATTATCATACTAAGTGAAGTGAGTCAGGCAGAGAAAGACAAATATTATATGATATCACTTATATGTAGAATCTAAAAAATAATACAAATGAATCTATATACAAAACAGAAACAGACTCACAGACATAGAAAATAACATTATGGTTACCAAGGGGGAAACCGAGGGGCTGAGGGATAAATTAGGAGTATGGGATTAACAGATACAAACTACTATACATATAATAGATAAGCAACAAGGATTTACTGTATAACACAGGGAAGTATATTCAATATCTTGTAATAATCTACAATGGAAAATAATCTGAATAAAATTATAAATATATATATATAAAACTGAATCACTTTTCTGTACACCTGAAACTAACACAATATTGTAAATCAACCATACTTCAATTAAAAAACAGAAAAAATACGTTGGGTCAAAATTAAATGAGGGTCTTGATGAATTTGCTATGTACTGACTCAGATTGTTTATTAAGTCATCTGTTGTTGATTAGGAGCAGCTGAAGAGAAAACAGAAATAAGTAATACGCTATGTGGGGCTACGTATTTAGTTATGAATAAAAGCTGAAGAAACTGCAGATCTAATGTATTTCCTGGGCTGAGATGGTGCATACCCACTCAGTGCCATCTCTGTTGACAATGTGATCCCTAAGCATGTGATATAATTTGGGGACATCAGAAGCTGCACATGAGACTCAAGAATCCTCTGCTGTGTTATTACAACACATCTGTGCTGTCTCTCCTTTCCATTTCTAAAATTTACATAATCTTGGTGATGAGTGAAATCTAGAGTTCCCCATGGATTTGAGATAAATCTAAACCCAACTTTTACTGATCGGTCAATCTGTGTGAGAATTGATGAAGGAAATACCCTAAGTTTAGCAGAGGTCATCTACAAAAAATAACGTAAATGGTACGTTTAATACTGAAGAACTCACGTCCAAGTTTGGTATTCAGATAAGAAAGGACACTACCGTTTCTATTCAGTATTTTACTTTAGGTATTCACCAGTGCAATTAAAGGACGAAAAATATCAAGAATGAAAAGAAAGCTTTAATATTATTTTCACAGACAATGAATTATATATGCAGAAATGTCTAAATAATCTACAGATAAACTATTAAGTGTAACAAATGGATTTAGCAAGTTTACTGAAACTAAGATCTATATCCAAAAATTAATATACTTCTATTCTCCATTAGAAAACAAATAGAAAAAGAACATTTAAAAAATATATATCATTTACAGAGGCATCAAACATGAACTATGTGGGAAGAAACATTAAAAAAATAAAATAAAAACAGTGAGAAAAACTAAAGTCATTCTAAATAAATAATGTCTCATGTATCTAAATTGAATGTTTCAGTATTGCAGAAATATCAATTCTCCTCAAATTGATTTATGGATTCAGTATCCATAAATCAAAATTCTAGCAGAATTTATAAAAATTTATAAACTTATTGTAATTTTTGCTATTAAAATTCAAAGGACCAAATTCAGCCTCAACAATATTGAAGAAAATTTTAAAAGCCGAGGACCTATTTTACCAGATGTTTTAATTTATTATAACAGCATTAATTAGTATAGTGCAATATTGGTACAAATATAGACAAATCAAACTATGGAACTTAATAGAGAATTCAGAAACACAGCTGTGCATATATAGACACTAGATTTTATTTTTCACAGCATGACAGTGAAAAGCAGTAGGGAAATGATAGTCCTTTCAATAAATATTGCTGGGTCATTTGGGTAGCTATGTGGAAAAAAATAAAACTTAACTTTGGGATAATACCATCTTCCAGATTCAAGACTGGCAAATTATTTTACAGGGCAAGATAGCAAATATTTTATGCTTTGAGACCATTTCCATCTGTGGGTATTATACAGGCTCTTAGAAAGCCATTTAAAATGTAACCATTTAAAAATGTAAAAACCGTTTTTAGCTCATGGGACACACACACACACATACACACACACACACACAAAGCTAGGCATCTGGCCAGATCTGGCCCTTAAGTTGAGTTTGATGACAAACCTATAAGAAAAGCACAGGCTACTCAATATAAAAATGGATAAAGGCCTTAACAGCCGCTCTGTAAAATATATCTGTTTTCTCAATCTCATGAGTTATCAGACAAATGAAAATGATTCAAGGAGATTCTAATACACACTTCCAAAATAGGCAGACATTAAAATTACCTACCATGTCACACGTTGGGGTGGAGGTGGAACAATTGGACATTTTTCACATGAGTAGAAGTGCAAAGTAATACATTTTGGGAAAATGCTTTACATTTCTATTTAATTTAGTTATGTGAATAGTAAAATATTTAAAAATTTTATCTTAGGCATGTATCCAATGGATATGCACACATATTTGATCTAACATACATGAACAAGGATGTATATAGTAACATTATTTGTAATTGGCAAAATCTAGAAAAAGCTCAACTGTCTGCCTACAATAGGAAAGATAAATAATTTAAGTGGATGATGGGATACTATAGAGCAATGAAAGTGAGCAAACTACTGCTGAACACAAAGATGGATTTCACAAACATCATGTTGAGCAAAAGTCTGAGAAATGTATTCTGCAATACAAAAACATGTACAGTAGGGGACGGTTTGAAAGCTGTGTGCCAACGTACCATACCCCAGAGTAGGAAAGCTCTTCATAGTCACCTGTACAGTTCAGTTATTTAGTCAGACAGTAGGGAGATAAAAATATGAACATCAGTTAAAGCAGTATCTTAAGTATCCATCATGCTTTGTAACACTCAGAAAAGTGTAAATCAAAAACACATTTCCATTAGAAATAAACAAATGCTTTTTTATGTAAATAACTCAGTAGCTATTTTTTTGAACGATGAAGTTTAAAATTTTGCTCTGAGAATCAACAAAATACTCTGTAGACCTAGATCTACAGAACTTGCTGCAAAGAGAATAAACAACATGTTAATTATGATAGCCAATTATACCCAGATGCAAAAGTTTGCAAACACTAGGGAACTCAACAAACTAATAAAAAGAGATGAAAAGAAATCAGAAACACAGTGAGGAATAACCAAGTTAAGGATGCACATTGAAAAAGCAAGATAATATAATAAAACAATCTTAACATGATACATTTAAATTGCAAGGAACTTAATTATTGATAACAATGATATAATGGAATAAATGAATTAACAATTCAGTTAAGTGGTACTTGTCTAATCTATAGAAAATATACCAAATATCTGATATAATTATATTCTTTATAAGAATTATTTTAATAAGAATTAATTTATTTTAACAATTAAATGGTGATTAATTTAATAAGAATTAGTTGATATACATGCTACTTTGAAAGAAGTACTGTGTTTTAGTTCTTTATAATATCAGGCCAAACATCCCTGATGCAACATTTCTCAGCTCCCTGTAAGACACCATGAAGACCCACGTGAATTCTAGAAAGTGACCAAAACTCATACGCCCACCTAAAAGTGAAAATTTACCTACCACCCATGTTCGTAACTGTAGAATAATGTTTAATAACTGCAAGGAGCTAGATAAAACAACATTAAAAGCAAGCAAAAAACAAACAATGAAAGACACCTTGGCCAGTTTAGGTTTTCAATTTTTAAAAACTGAAGAGTAGTTGATTTACAATGTTTCAGGTGTACATTCAAAGTGATTCAAAGTGATATATCTATATATCTGAATCAGGATCTTTTTCATATTCTTTTCCATTATAGGTTATTACAAGATATTGAATACAGTTCCCTGTGCTATACAGTAGGTCCTTATTATTTATCTGTTTTATATATAGTAGTGTGTATCTGTTAATCCCAAATTCCCAGTTTATACCTCCTCCCCCTTTCCCCTTTTGTAACCAAAAGTTTGTTTTCTACAATATGTCTGTGAGTCTATTCCTGTTTCGTAAATAAGTTCATTTGTATCATTTTTTAGATTCCAGATATAAGTGATATCATACGATATTTGTCTTTCTCTGTCTGACTTACTTCACTTAGTATGATAATCTCTAGGTCCATCCATATTGCTGCAAATGGCATTATTTCATTCTTTTTATGGCTGAGTAATATTCCATTGTGTATATATACCACATCTTCTTTATCCTTTCATCTGTCAATGGACACTTAGATTGCTTCCGTGTCATGGCTATTGTAAATAGTGCTGCTATGAACATTGGGGTGCATGTTTCTTTTTGAATAAGAATTTTTGCCTTTTCTGGATATATGCACAGGTTTGGGATTGCTGGATCATATGGCAACTCTAATTTTAGTTTTTTAAGGAACCTCCATAGAGTTCTCCATAGTGGCTGCACCAATTTTTATTCCCACCAACACTGTGGGAGGGTTTCCTTTTCTCCACACCCTCTCCAGCATTTAACATTTGTAGAATTTTTGATGATGGCCATTCTGACCAGTGTGAGGTGATACCTCATTGTAGTTTTGATTTTCATCTCTCCAATAATTAGCAATGCTGAGCATCTTTTCATGTGCCTGTTGGCCATCTGTATGTCTCCTTTGGAGAAATGTCTATTTAGGTCTTCTGCCCATTTTTTGATTGGGCTGTTTGTTTGTTTGTTTGTTTTTCATATTGAGCTGTATAAGCTGTTTGTATATTTTGGAAATTGATCCTTTGTCAGTTGCATCATTGCAAAGATTTTTCTCCCATAGTTTGTATTTTCATTATGTTTATAGTTTCCTTTGCTGTGCAAAAGCACTTAAGTTTACGTAGGTCCCATTTGTTTATTTTTGCTTTTGCTTCCTTTAGTCTAGGAGACAGATCCAAAAAAATATTGCTGAAATTTATGTCAAACAGTGTTCTGTTTATGTTCTCCTCTAGTAATTTTATAGTATCCAGTCTTACATTTAAGTCTTTAATTCATTTTTAGTTTATTTTTGTGTATGATGTTAGAGAATGCCTACTCTCGCCACCTTTATTCAACATAGTTTGGAAGTCCTAGGCACAGGAATCAGAGAAGAAAAAGAAATAAAAGGAATCCAAATTGGAAAGGAGTAAGTAACACTGTCACTGTCTGCAGATGACATGATACTATACAATGAAAATCCCAAAGAAACTGCAGAAAACTACTAGCGCTCATCAAGGAATTCAGTACAGTTGCAGAATACAAAATTAATATACAGAAATCTGTTGCATTTCTATATACTAACAACAAAATATCAAAAAGAGAAATTAAGGAAACAATCCCATTCGCCATTGCATCAAAAAGAATAAAATTCGTAGGAATAAACCTACCTAAGGAGGCAAAAGGCCTGTACTCTGAAAACTGTAAGATTCTAATGAAAGAAATTGAAGACAATACAAACAGATGGAAAGTTATAATGTGTTCTTGGATTGGAAGAATCAATATTGTTAAAATGACCATACTACCCAAGACAATCTACAGATTCAATGCAATCCCTAGTAAATTACCAATGGCATTTTTCACAGAACTGGAACAAAAAATGTTTAAATTTGTATGGAAACAAAAAAGACCCCAAATAGCTAAAACAATCTTGAGAAAGAAGAATGGAGCTGGAGGAATCATACTCCCTGACTTCAGACTGTACTACAAAGCTACAGTAATCAAAGAAAGTATGGTATGGGCACAAAAACAGAAACATAGATCAATGGAACAGGAGAGAAAGTCCAGAAATAAATCCATGCACTTATGGCCAATTACTCTACAGCAAAGGAGGCAAGAATATACAGTGGAGAAAAGACAGTCTCTTCAATAAGGAGTGCTGGGAAAAATGGATAGCTATATGTGATCAATTTTTAAATACAGTGAAATTAATTATTCTGTTTACAAGCATCACAAAACAACAACAAAAGTAACAATAAAGAGTTCCTATGAGAAGAAAAAATCTTGATAATAAATAAGAAGTCTAAATATTGTAAATATGTAAATGTGACCATAATTGATCCAAAAATTTTAATGTAGTGAATTAATGGAAATTTTTGGTAGAATGTAGAAATTACTGTTAAATTTTGTTTTTATTAAAAGAGAGGGACTGGTAGACATCAGCACTAGAGAGATTATTTTTTCCAGAATACATTTGTTTTTTTAGTTTTGTTTGGCATTGTTAATATAAGCTAAGCTTGAATTATTTTTCTAATAATAAAATATATTAAATAATAAATAAGTTTCTACATTAATTCTCAAATACAAATTTTATAGCAGTCTTAAATATAAATTCTCTTTGATTTGGTTAATACACATATTAAATGCCATTTGTTATTATACCAATATGTTCATTTTGACCATGCCTTCAGTAATAAAAATACTGGAAACTACCTAGATATATCTTAATACTGAAATTTTTTTTCAAATTAGGATAAAATGTAAACAAATATCGTGAAATTTTATAAAGATATATTGCACAGAGATTAGGCAGGTTATATTACAATATTCAAAACATAAACACCATATTTATATTAAATATCTATTTTTATGTATGTGCTTATAAAATTCCATGTAGCTTACATAAGAAAAATTTAACACTGAAGGTTCCTGGATATTTGAAGAAAAAAGTACTTATTAACTGCATATTTTGTTCTTTTGTATTATTTATTATTTTATCATAAGCAAACATTAAATGTATAATTAATAACAATAGTAAGTGTTCCTTTTTGTTTTTGTTACCAAATTTGGCTTTGATAAAATGACTTGAGTAGCTCAATTCTTTTCCTTCTCTCATAAAAGTGGCTTGTACTTCGATATAAGATATAAATGGAGGGAAGTAGTAATTTTTCCTCTCTTATTATTTGCACATATTCTAAAATAAGAGCTTTTAAAAGCCTTAAATTATTAAAAATTTTGCTTACTTAATTTTTTTTGAAGCATGAGAGATGTAGGCAAGAAAATGTTTTGAACAAGTCAATGGAAATAAAGGGTTTCAAAGAGCAGCCAAGGTGGCAAAGGCATGGCTGCCATTAATCTGTCGGAAACTGTAACTACAACTTTGAAAACAAGATGAGTCATCAGGGGATTGCCTGGAAGAGCAAATCATAGGACACTTAATTTGGCAAGTCTGATTCACTACATTGAATTAAGTAACAGGGTTCATACGATAAGGCATAGTTAGCTGCTCCCAGACCATCCCACAGGTGGTAGTTGAAATGTCTGTTTGCAGTATCTTCCTAAAAGTCCTGTTCCTATTCCTCCTTTCCGTACCAACACCATATCAAAAACAAAAACAAAACAGAAAAGAAAATGAAATCTTTGAATGGTAGAAAGAACAGTAATATTTTTTTGAGGACTTCTTGTAGACCTCAGCATAAAAAGACATTGTGACTCCAAGTAGAAAAATGGGGAGGAAGTTCCAACTTACAAATTCTTTTAATTCTTTACTGCTGCTATGGTTTATTTAAAAATCTATTATATTTTTATATATAATTAGTATATAATAAATAATATATATAATTTTATTTTTAAATTACATGCTGTAATTATATACTCTATGGTATATTTTTTAAATATATGTTTTTAAATATAAAAATATTTTGAAATATACTATACAGTATGTAATTATAGCATGTAAAATATTCATGCACTTATCAAATATATATTCCATACATACTATGTATCAGGCACATATGTTATTGAATATGTGTGTATATGGTATCCTATTTATCAGTATGTAAAATCTTTGATAAAAGAGGTAACTGCTTAGAAATTTTTAAAATATTTCACCATTTACTGTGTTGCTGCTATAAGGCTCATTATAATGAGGCACTTATCTGTACTTATTAGTGATCAGTGATTAAAGTTAAAATGTGAACAAACCTGTTAGCTTTTTATTCCTGTTTTGGAAATGACAGTGAATTAGTTTCCACTTCCCCAAATGAGAAATCAGTAAAACAAACTGTGCATGGGATCATGCGACCTTTTGCTCTTTTTAAAAATGCACTGAAGAATAACCTTCTGGCCTCAACTCTAAATCCCCATTTGATTTCTCCTATCTCTGTTTCTTTCCAATTCTCATTCCAATAGCCACCAGGTAATCTGACACAGCAAGTGTACCAAGCACAGGAAATTTAAGAAAGGGAGGAGAAAACAGCTCAAAGGGAAAGCAGATAGAGAGAAATTCTGGGAACACTCATATTAATTAATGCTTGCCTCAGCACTGAAATAGCAAACTCTCGAAACCTTGGACTATTATTATACTGTGCAACTGTATTACAGTGTATTTATACCTAATTCTTGCTCCATTTCCACACTCATAGAAAACACTGTAATATTATTGGTTTTTGTATAAGTCTGTCTCTACAGTAATTCTCAACTTTTGGGGCAGCATGAAGACCTGTATTACATAACCAAAACTAACATCTCCCAGAAATACATACAATTATGTACACATTCACAAAATATTTTTCAGAAGATTAGAGGGTCATTGAAGTCTGTGTATGAACTACAGCTTAAAAACCTATAATCTTCTGAAAGAAAATCTGATTTTCTTATATATTTAAGACACCACAGTTATTATTTTTCATTTTAAATAAACACATTTATTATCATTCTGATGTAAGTTCCATGTAGATTTTTCTGCAAAAAGAAATCTAATGGCTGTTGCATATTATGCATTTTGTGGATGTTACAATAATAATTTATAGTAAATTAATTCCTATCATCTTTGTTTCATTTTCAATATATTTTTATTTGCGTTTCAGTTGGAACTTGAGTTTCAGTTTGAGTTTGAGTTGAAGTGGAAATACAAAGAAGAAGAAACCGGTGTCCTTAACCTAAAGAAGTATTACCATGGCTGATAGCCCAGAATCATACATCTGCCCCTCCCTCCAGGTAAACTGAAACTAACCAATCCTCTAGCTGTGTTTACATCACAGGAACAAGGGAGTCTAACCACAAGAAAACTGGTACAAGCTGGTTTAGCTCCAAAAGTGGAACAAAGGTTGCTCTACAGCTCATTATCATCTCATTATAATAGTAAGCTCTCTGCCCATCCACGCCATGATGGTTTGACCTGCTTTGAACCCAGATGCCAAAGGACCATACAAGGGCAGAAAAGAGGTGGCACCCCAGTTCCAGGAAGAACACTGCCTTTTCCCAGAAAACCTATACATATGCCTCCCCCTCATTAACCTTGCCTTTAAAATCTTGCCTTGATTGCCCCCCAACAAGAAGTTGACTTGCGAACTAAGTTCCTGCCTCTGCATTGTCTGGCCATTGAATAAAGTTTGTGCTGTTTCAGTCTCTGCATTTGTTTTGTTATTAGCTGTGTGAATCCAAACAGGAAAAGAATCTTCCACACTGAGGCAGGGGGCATTGGCTAAGCTAGGGCCCAAGTTGGGGTCCATACGACCAATTTGTTAACAGACACACACAATCAACTGGGATCATCTGGTGAGCCTGGTGCTAGGTGAGGTAGTGATTAGCCTTAGG
This sequence comes from Balaenoptera musculus, assembly GCF_009873245.2. Lineage (NCBI taxonomy): Eukaryota > Metazoa > Chordata > Mammalia > Artiodactyla > Balaenopteridae > Balaenoptera > Balaenoptera musculus. Next base: position 77,283,580 of record NC_045800.1, on the reverse strand, counting down.
ATGAAAAGGAATGTATCCAAGTATGGGAAACAAATCCTAACTGTTTATAAGAAAATCAGATTTTGGTGTGCAGACTCATGCAGCCGTTGTTCTTTTTTGTTGTTGTTACTGTTTGTTTTGCATCCTTGTTTGTTTTCGCTTTTTGTTTCCAATGGGAAAAAGATGCTGACCTTAGGTTCTGAAATGGAAAAGACTGGATGATTATTTTATGTTTCTAATATAAACATATATATGTATATACACATATATATTTGTATATACACACACATATACACATATAAACATATATATAAAACATATATATACATATATAAATATATATATACACACACACACACATATATATTGGAACTGCAGCTAGTTCAAATAGAAAAGGAGTCCCGTCCCTATCCATTATTCCTCTTTTAAAATTAAATGAATAGAATTTAATTGACCTTAAACCTCAGTTCATGGCAGGCTACCATACTTGTGAACACAAAGCTATATATTTTAATTGAATTTTGTTTTTGAGAAAATTGTAGATTCACATGGACTTTTAAGAAATAATACTCATAGAGCACATGTACTTTTTATCCAGCTTCCCTGAAGGTAGTATCTCGTAAAACTATAGCACCATAGCACAGCTAGGATACTGTCATTAATACAGTCAAGGAACAGAACAATTCCATCACTAAAAGCATCCCTCATCTTGCTCTTTTATAGCCACACCCACCTCCATGGAATGTATTAGTAGTGTTGCATGGAATGGGTGCACCACATTTATTTAACCACTTATCCATTGAAGGTTGTTTCCGGTTTGGGGCTGTTACGAAATTAGGAGTTTGGGATTAACATATATACACTACTATATATAAAATAGATAACCAACGAGGACCTACTCTATAGCAAAAAGAACTATACTCAGTATTTTGTAATAACCTATAAGGGAAAAGAATCCGAAAAAGAAGAAAGATCATATATATGTGTGTATATATATATGTATATATGTGTATATATATATGTGTGTGTATATATATATATATATATATATATATATAACTGGATCACTTTGCTGTACACCTGAAACTAATACAACACTGTAAATCAACTGTACTTCAATTTTTAAAAAAATTGCTGTGAACATTTGTGTACAGGTTTCTATGTGAGCATAAATGTTTCTTCTGGGATAAATGCTCAAGAGTACAATTGCTAGGTCATATGGTTAGTTTGGTTTTTCAAGAAACTGCTGAACAGTTTTCCATAGTGACTGTACCATTTTTCCATCTCAACATCAATGACTGTGTGATCCAGTTTCTCACCAACCTTGCCAGGATTTGGTGTGGTCACTCTTTTGTGTGTGGGGTGTGTGTGTGTGTGTGAAATGCCTCCTCATGTCTTTTGACTATTTTCTAATTGATTTTTTTTTTTTGCTACAGAATTTGAAGTTCTTTATATATTCTATATATAAGTGCTTTGTTGGATATTTGGTTTGTGAATACTTTCTCTCAGTCTGTTACTTGACTTTTCCTTCTTTTCACATGGGCTTTCACAGACTAGTTTTTAACTTAATAAGGTCAAACAACAGTTTTTCTCTTAAGGGATAGTTTTTGGTGCCAAATGTAAGACCTTTTGCTTAAGCCTATATCCTGACTCTTTTTTTTTTATCATTTCTTTGTAAAAAATGGTTAGTTTTATAGTTTCTACATAAATCTATGATCCATTTTAAGTTAATTTTTGTGTAAAGTATGAGTTTAGATTAAATTTGGTTTTGACCAAGTTTGGGAAGTTTTTAACCATCATTTCTTCAAATAAGTTTTAATCCCACTTTCCCTCTCCTCTCCTTCTGAGACTCTGGCAACACAAATATTAGCTCTTTTATTATTACCTCAGAGGCCCCTAAAACTTTTTTTTTTAATTTCATTTTCTTCTCTTCAAATTGGTTAAGTTCCATTGAGCTGTTGTCAATTTCACTGGTCCTATCATATGCCATCTCCACTGAGCTATTAATCAAACAGATTTTTATTTTGGTTATTGTATTTTTCAATTCCATAATTCTCATTGAGTTTTTTAAATTTCTGTTTCACTCTTAAAAGTTTCTATTTTTTTCAAAAAAATCCATAATTGCTTGTTGAAGCATTTTTGTGATGACTACTTTAAAATCCTTGTCAGTTAATTCTAACATCTGCTTAATGTGGATTTTGACATTAATTGTCTTTTCTTATTCTTATTTAGATTTTTTTTTTTGGTTGATGATATGAAGAGTGATTTGTTTTATTCTATCCTGGACATTTTGGATATTCTATTAGGAGACCCAGGATCCTATTTAATCTTTTTTTATGGTTACGTGTAGGTGAGGGCCTTGCAGGTGTGTATGTTTAGCTTCCCACTGGACCACCCCAGCAAAAGCGGGGCACTGACTTATGCTGCCTCATTGCAGACAGGTGAGGTGGAAGTTTAGCTGCCCCTTGCCCCCACTGACACCTTCCTGGTTAAAGTATGTACCAGCTGTCACTGACTTATTGCTCCCTGTTGGGCTGTCCTGCAACAAAGGGGTGGGAAAATGGAAGGCTGACAAATTCTGCTTTGATGTTGCTGCGTGGAATAGGAATTCAGCTCCCTGCCTCCCTGCTGTCCCCCACCACACCCCACCATGACACCAGGGGAAGGGAGTGGGGAATAGGAAGGCCCACTCGCCCTGTCTCACTGATGCCAGGTGCAGGTGGAAAGGTCTCACTGAAACCAGGGGAGGGTAGAACCATACTTCACACTGCCTTGTTCAGTCTTGTTCCTGCCAGGTGGGTGTGGAGGTTCAGCCTCATAATAAGTCTTTCTGACACTATGGAGAGGGGAAGGTGATGTGCTTAATACCTCTGACCTGCACCACCTTGTTCAGATTCTTTGACGTTATGTGAGTAAAAAGGCTCAGCTCCCCAAGCTCTACTGATACCCTGTGTGTGTGTGTGTGTGTGTGGGTGTGTGTGTGGGTGTGTGTGTGGGTGTGTGTATGTGTGTAGGGGGAGGTGAAACTTTGTGGACACTGCCTTGTTAAGTTTCGCCATTACTGGGTAGGAGTGGAGGATCACAGCACTGCCTGCTTCTGACAGGGTGAGGGATGCAAGATCAGCTACCCACTGGCTCCTACAGAGTCCACCAGTCAGGAAAATTGGAACATCACTTGGTTGGAAGATCAACTCCCCACTTGGTTCACTGAAACCTCAGGGGAGGTGATACAGTTTTTCCATTGGTGTTGGCTGGAATTAGGGGGGTGTTGCCAAAAAGATTTTATGTTGTTAGGGTGGTTGGCAGGGGAAGACAGATTTTTCTTGGAATTATCTTTGTCTATGCCTCTTTGATGGTTTAATGTTGGAGACTATTGCAAAACCCTGTCTGGGATACATGGGAGCCATTAAGAAAATCCAGTAAGGTCCTATCAGTAATTCAACACGAAGTCTCAAGATTGCCTAGGTGGTCCACTTTCTTCCTTATACCTGTCAGAGTATTCTTATGCTTGCTGTGCTGTTTACACTGTAAAAACTAAAGGTTTTTTAGTAAGAAAAGGGAGGACCTGGGAGGAATGGGGCTCCTTCAACCCTGACAGACTGGAAGTCTCCAATGCCATTGTTTTACTGTCTAATTCTACATTATTTTCGGTTTTCTGCCTGCATCTAATACCCCCAATCCTATTCTCTAGCCTTCCATTGACATGCACATGCATCAACATGCAGCTTGCCATACCTTCAATGTATGTTGTTCAAATATTCTGCAAATATATTTTCATATTGATGGATATCTATGAAAATATATAATTTCATTCTGTATGGTTTTATGTGTGTTTAAATTTATATTAATATGTAAAAAATTACAGAAGTGTGTTATGAATCTCATTTGGCTTTTATCTTATTCATTCACAATTTTGGAAATGTACCCAAAATTATACACATGGATATAGTAAAATTCTTTTATTGTTGTATAACATTGCACTTGGGAAAAAATGTCTTATTTATACATTTAAAAAATTGATACTTAACATGTCCTTGATTTTTTTCCAATATGAATAATGCTGCAGCAAATATCCTTATAAATATTCTCTTGAATATTATTCTGAGTATGCCTCTAGATATAGAAATGGAATTGCTGGGCCACGGGGCATGTACATTTGCAATTTTATAAGATACTGCTAAATTTTCTTCAAAGCAATACCAATTTACACTCTGGTCATGTGCTATTGCCAGACTTAGCTTGGGCTTAATTTTAATAATCTAATGGATGTGTCCCTTTTAAATTTGCACTTTTCTGATTCTAGTGGTTAAGCAACTTTTATCCACAAATCATTAAGTTTTGTCTGTGGGATCCCTTTTTATATAAACTGTCCATTTTCCATTCGATGTGAGAGAGCTTTTATTGTGTGCTAGTTTGCATATTTTTTTTTACAATAATATAATCTGGATACATGAATATACTACATTTTCTCTCAGCCTGACATTTGTTTTATATACTTATTTATATTTTCTTCTTCAATTTTCTTTCTCTTTTCTTTAAAGGTTTTTATTGAAGTGCAACATACTACATACTAATTGTGAGGTGTGCATATCTTAAGTGTACTGCTCCATGAAACTTTGCCCATCTGTGTGACCAACTCACAGATCAAGATACAGAAACAAGCTAGCACTCCAGATGCCTCTTGAGTGGCCCATCCTAGTCATCACCTCCACAAAGTAGCCACTATTCTTTTTGAAGCATAGTTTAGTTTTACCTGTTTTTGAACATTTTATAAAGTAAGTTATACAGCATGCACTCATTTTTTCTAATTAGTTAGAATTTGTCATTTTTTAAAAAGTCTTCATTGAAATTGTTACAATATTGCTTCTTTTTTTTTTTTTTAATGAAGACGTTTGCTTTTTTTTTTTTTTTTTTAATTTATTTTTGGCTGTGTTGGGTCTTCGTTTCTGTGCGAGGGCTTTCTCTAGTTGTGGCAAGCGGGGGCCACTCTTCATCGCGGTGCGCGGGCCTCTCACTATCGCGGCCTCTCTTTTTGCGGAGCACAGGCTCCAGACGCACAGGCTCAGTAGTTGTGGCTCACGGGCCCAGTTGCTCCGCGGCATGTGGGATCTTCCCAGACCAGGGCTCGAACCCGTGTCCCCTGCATTGGCAGGCAGATTCTCAACCACTGTGCCACCAGGGAACCACTGCGCCACCAGGGATGCTTCTTTTTTTTAATGTTTTGGTTTTTTGGCCATGAGGCATGTGAGATCTTAATTCCCCGCCCAGGGATTGAACAAGCACACCCTGCACTGGAAGCCGAAGTCTTTTTTTTTTTTTTTTAATTAATTAATTAATTTAGGCTGCACCGGGTCTTAGCTGTGGCACGTAGGATCTGTTTTTTTTTTTTTTTTTTTTAGTTGCGGCATGTGTGCAGGATCCAGTTCCCTGACCAGGGATCCACCTGGGCCCCCTGCATTGGGAGAGTGGAGTCTTACCCACTGGACCACGAGGGAAGTGTCTGGAAGGCGAAGTCTTAACCACTGGACCTCCAGAGAAGTGCCTGGCATGCACTTTTTTGTGTCATTTGTTTCACTCTTTTTCTTTGACATTCACACGCTTACTCATAGAGTAAGTTCATTATTTTCCCATTGTCATATAGTCTTTATGTTTGAATATATTACAATTATTATTCATATTACTATTAATTCATATTTTGTTTAAAGTTTTGGTAATTTTTAATATAGTTGCTATACATTTTCTTAGACATATTTTTCCAAAGTGGTTTTACCACACACTACACTATCAGTGTATTAGATGTGTGTATGTGTGTGTGTATGTGTGTGTTCCAAGTGTTCTAAGTTTTTTTTTCCTATAATTTTGTTGCAGTTGGTTTACTGACATTTTGTTTAGGATATCTGCACCTACATTCATGAGGGAGACTGCCCTTTAAATATATTCTTTTTTTTAAAAATAAATAAATAAATAAATAAAATTTATTTATTTATTTATTTAGGCTGCGTTGGGTCTTCGTTGCTGCTTGCGGGCTTTTTGTAGTTGTGGCGAGCGGGGGCTACTCTTCGTTGTGGTTCGCAGGCTTCTCATTGTGGTGGCTTCTCTTGTTGCGGAGCACTGGCTCTAGGTGCACGGGCTTCAGTAGTTGTGGCACGCAGACTTCAGTAGTTGAGCCTCATGGGCTCTAGAGCACAGGCTCAGTAGTTGTGGCGCATGGCCTTAGCTGCTCCATGGCATGTGGGATCTTCCCGGGCCAGGGCTCGAACCCATGTCCCCTACATTGGCAAGCGGATTCTTAACCACTGCGCCACCAGGGATGTCCTAAATATATTCTTTAGCACTTTTCTTGCCTAATTTTGATGTCAAGATAATAATTTCATGAAGTAAATATTTTATTGATCCTCTCTCATCTATTTCTATCCCTTTAAGGTTTGGCAGACTTAACCCATAAAATATCTGGGGACAAGTTAATATTTTGAATTATATTGTTGAGTAATTTTAAATATTGATTCAATTTATTTAATGAGTAAGTGATATTATATTTCTCTTTCCCCATATTTTTTCTAGACAACTGTCTATTCCACTGAAGTTTTAAAAATTTATGGTATGACTCTCAGGGAAAAAAATCTAAAATTGGGATATGATAAAAATCTTTAAATAAATGAATGTTTCTAGAAGGGAAGAGCATTTGTTTGCTTAGAATGGAAATGTGATTTTGCATTATTCATAGACTGATATTGAAGTTTATTAATGGAGATTTGAATTTATAATTGTCATTTGCCAATACCATTCCTAAAACATATGGCATACTAGCACTCCTGTGATTTATAGAGTTTGAGTGTTTTGTTTCCTCAGGCTAAATATAAATTGATATTTGATCAAAATGTATCTGGGGTTGCAATTAGATCTGTGTGGAAAATTAGAGAATTATGCAGATATAAATAACAACATTTCAATCTGAATGAAATTATAAAAGCAGTTTTGCATTGATAAACCATAATAATTTCCATTGGTTGACATGCTATAGTCATCTCTCACTGGGCTGCTGTCCCCAAAAGGCATTCTTAGGAAAACTAAGGAATGGTTATTTCCTGAACAGACACACACAAAATGCAGAGAGAAAAATCAATAATCTAAGATACTATTTAAGAAAAAATAAGATTATTGTGATAAATAATAGTTAAAAACCTGCCTATAAAATAAATATTGAATAAGAAGAAAGGAGAAAAATTAGAAGGGAGGAAAAATGCTCAACTGAAGGAAAGAAAACCTGGCTTATCTGTAACATTTGTGTCTTTTTTTTCTCATTTGTAATATAATGAAGTTGTTATAGAAGATATTATCAAGTTGTGAAATTAAGTCAGTAAAATATTTTCCATGGATTTCCATTTCTACAAAAGATATAAATTTCTTATTTGTCAATCCCTAGCCTCTAAAATGCTATGAGACATTTTCTATGGTCTCTGAGATCAAAATAGAAAAATGTAACATTTGAAACAAAAGCTTACTGAATACAAAATAAATGATGTTTACATTAAGTTCTGTGACTCCAGGAAGTGATAATGAGTCCAAAATACTTAAGATGAAAATATGTTTCGGTTTTCTACATGACTTTGTACAGATTTCTGCTTTTGTAGATGAAATAAATGAGTTTTAATACAGAGAATCTCATGAAATAGGAACTAAGGACACTGGGAAATATAATGTAGAATACTATACAACTTCTGGGCTGCACATAATGACAACTAACTACCTTATATAAAATTCAGACTAACTTATCTGCCACTAATTGGCTCCCTGGTTACTTTAAGGTTTTCATTTTTAACCTGGAAGCAATACCAATTAGAGAACAATCCAGAGCATAGTTTAAAATTGCATAACTCTCACTGATTTTTATGGGTTCCCAATGTCTTTCATTCTTCCTTTCCTGACATTATCTTCTTTGGTTGGATTGTTGAGTGCTCTGTTTAGTGGTGCTGCACACCAGTTAAGCTGTGAATCCAGCCATGGCCACATATAAAAATGAGCAAAGACACCCAGGTCTCTTAGCAAACTGCTGTGATGTTCAAACTGGTGTTAGCTCACTTCCTAATTTATCTCACTCCCATTGATGGCCTCCAAGGTAGGAAAAGGTTTTACTTCCTAAAGTGAAAACACTTCCAGCCAAACTTGGATGGTCTAACCTCTAAGCAATTGTACCCCTGTATTCCTTAAGAAGCACTTTGAGTCTTTTATTGACAATCTTTAACAACAAACAAATGAACAGTCAATGAAACACTTTCCATGGATTCCCATTGTTACAAAAGATAGATATTTCTTATTCCTAGGCTCTAAAACATTATGAGATATTTTCTATGGTCTCTAAGATCAAAATAGAAAATGTAACATTTTGAAATAAAAGCTGAGTACCAAAATAGATGATATTTACTGCACAGTCCCCAAGTGAGATTTCTTTTCAAATGATGAAAATCTTTACCTATGAGCAACCGAGGTGAGAAACTAGCTTAGACATTAAACTTACATCTGTACAAAAAGAGAAACATTAATTACGCTGACCATTACAAATGTTAGATGTTTATGCACTTTATTAAATACTCAAAATTTTAATCAGTTTCAAAGCACTGTCCTGTCTCCAGAGAGCTACCTGCTTGTGGTGTGGGCATTCTGAATATTCTGGAAAAATATTCGTATGTATATGTATATATATATTACACAAAGTGCATTTCCTATTAATTTCAGCAGATTAAAACATTCAAGCAAAGAACTGCAAATACACTCTTATAATCATTTAAATAACTAATGCTTCAGTTACAAAATAAATTTAAGGCAGAGATACATTATCTCACATGAAATTAAAATCTCCTCTTCTAAAAATTCATTAAATTATCTTAAAGGATAACTTAATATCTGAAGAGCATAATGAAAGGGTTTTCCTTTCATTTAAAAGGTTAGTTGACTTGGCATAGGATATACAGAAATAATCTCCCTGCATAAAAACTCTACTGTTGGCCTTAAGCAGTCAGCTTGAATAAGTTAGTTCATTTCACATACTTTGTTAATATAAAATATTTTTCAATCAATGTGCTAGGTGCTAGAAATACGAAGACAAATAAAAAGCATGGGGGTTTCCCCGGTGGCGCAGTGGTTGAGAATCTGCCTGCCAATGCAGGGGACACGGGTTCGAGCCCTGGTCTGGGAAGATCCCACATGCCACGGAGCAACTGGGCCCGTGAGCCACAATTACTGAGCCTGCGCGTCTGGAGCCTGTGCTCCGCAACAAGAGAGGCTGCGATGGTGAGAGGCCCGCGCACTGCGATGAAGAGTTGTCCCCACTTGCCGCAACTAGAGAAAGCCCTCGCACAGAAACGAAGACCCAACACAGCCAAAAATAAATAAATAAATAAATAAATAAAATTAAAAAAAAAAAAAGCATGTTCCCTGTCCTCAACGAGTTTGCAATCACATAAGGATGTCATACAAATTTAGGGATTTGTAGGTACCATGTAGTAAATGCAATTCTAAAGATATGCCAAAAGGCACTGTGCTGTAACTCATGCTTTCATTTCCTTACTAGAAAAAAAAGGTAAACATTTTTCATAGCAGTTTAGAGGGTTTTGCAGAAGCCAACACTGGATATTACATGTGGGAAAATATCTTTTAAGAGAAACAAAAGATGATATTTGCTTTAATTATTATAAAACCACACCTATAAATCTAGATTAGACAAATTCTTTAATCAGATCCTGTAATTACATAGATTGGGCCCAAGTTTATGCCCACTGTTCTGCCTCATGAACTACAAATCAAACTTCTCTGGCACTGGCAATGGAATTGAAAAAAATGCAGTAATATAAGTACATAAAACTTTTTATTTCAGAAGAACTAAAGGTGCCTCTCATTCTCATAGTGTCCTTTGTAGGGAAGGACTAAGTGTTTTCTTGAAGGTTTATTATCCTTATTACTGTTATTGTTGTTGAAATTATTGTTAATGTTTTAAAATTTGATTTCCAATCTAGGTGTAGTCACATCCTTAACATTTTGTATGCTTCTCTTTACTTGGCCATGTTTTGCTCTTTTTACTGATTCTATATATTGTTAAAATGCTTTAGGCATGCAAAAGTTAAATGTTAATATTATTAAGTTTAAAAAATTTTTAAACATTTTCATAAAAAATAATTAAAAACATGAAATTATTTGAATGAAATTATATTGTTAAATTGTATATAAAGGATAAATACATTATGACCAGTGAGTTTCCATCCTCCCCCAGAAAAATAATAATTAATCTAATTCATCTTATTAACAGATTGAAAAGAAAGAAACAAAATTCAACATGAATTCATTATGTTGAATAAAATCCTCATAGAAAACTAAGAATAAAAAACTGGTAAAGGCAATTTATGGAGAACCTACACCTAATACTCTACTGGACTTCGAATTTTAACAGTCTAAAATGGGAAAAGAAACTAAATACATTTCTCTCAGAATTAGGAAAAAGGCAAGGATGTTCCCTCTCATTACTTCCATTTAATATTGTGCTAAGAGTTCTAACTATTTCAGTATAGAATGAAATTATATAGATAGAAGAAGAGAGAAACTACCTTTATTTATAGAAGAAATTATCAATTCTGTAGAAAATGATAAGGAATCCTCAAAACAGCTACTGGAAATAATATGAGTTACCCAAGGACACAAGATACAATTTTAATATATAAAACCCATTATTTTTATATAACTATCAATTAAGAAAATAGAAATGAAATTCAATTTAAAGTAAATACCATTTACAATACCATTTAAACCAACACCAAAGACCAATGCAATGAAAATCATAAAATATTGCTCAGAGAAATTTAAAAGATCTAAATTAATGGAGACATATCTCATGCTCATTACTCAGAAGATTTGATATGTTTAAAATGTAATTTCTCCCCAAAATGTTCTATAGATTCAGTGAAGTTCCAGTTAAATTCACAACAGGTGTTCTTAAAGTGGAAAATGATAACTTAATTGTTATATATATATATATATATATATACACATATAAAATAACCAAAGCAATTTTAAAAAGGAAGATAAAGCTGAGTACTTACATCACCCAATTTCAAACATATTATAAAACTACAGTAATCAGCACAGTGCAATATTGGCAAAAGGATAAGCAAGAAATATATAGATAAATGGAACTGGATACAAAGTCCAGAAATATCTCACTTATAAGTAGATGCACATGTCAATTCAATGAGCAAGAAAGAATCTTTTCCATAGTGTAGGTTGGACACTTGGATTTCCCTATGCAAAGAAACAACAAACAAACAACCTCTTACCACATACAAAAACTAATTCATATAGATCATATACCTGAATTTACGTGTTAAAACTGTAAAACCTTTAAAGGCAACATAGGAGAAAAATCTTAGTGATTTTAGGTTAGGCAAAGACGTCCTTGATAGGATACAAATACTGGAATTATAAAAGAAATATTCATAAGGGTCTCATCAAAATTAGGAACTTTTCTAATAAAAACACTTCTAAGAGATGAAGATGCAAGTCACACACCTGAAAAAATTGTAAAATATATATCTACTAATGTATTTGTGTTCAAAATACACTAGTCATACTCTTACGTCTCAGTAGTACTTCAAGCAACCTAATAAAATAGGAGAAAAAATATGAATAGACACTTCAAAAAAGAAGGTATATGGATGGCAAAGAAGCACATGAAAAATATATAATATAAAATAATTACTTAATAAAGCAATATAAAGTTAAAAGGAATAATGACATGCAACCACACACCCATTAGAACTGCAAAAACTGAAAAGACTGACAATGCTAAGTATTGACAAGGATATGGAACAACTGAAGACAGCACACATTGTTGGTATAAAAGCAAGGCGACTTGGCCACTTTGGGAGAAAAAAATCAGTTTCTAACAAAGTTAAACAAAAATATAATGTAATTGTAGTAGTGTAAAACTGACTGCTTAAAAAAAAAACCTCTAAAAATATGAGCAGCATAAAACAAAGTAATTTTCAGCTCATTCAGTGATTAATGCTGATGTTTGTAATTTGTAGGCAGTCTTCCTTCTGGTCACTCAGGAACTTGGCTTCTTTCCATCCCATGGACCTGCCAATGACTAGAACCTTTGTGTCCTCCACTGATCTTTTGCACCATGCCAGGGGAGGAGAAACTGGGGCAGACCTTGAAATGATAAAGTTGACTTTTGTCGACCCTCATTCCATTCAGCAGACTTGACAACATGACAAGAACTAACTACAAGGGATCCTGGAAATGTAATCTAATTATGAGCCCAGAATTAGAGGAAAAGGATTTCCATGAACACTTAGCAGTGTACACTACTACTATATATAAAATGTGCAAAATCTCAAGACAGAGACATATCAAAGCAATTGTTTGCTTTTCTTCCCCTAGGGCATAAATACCACCTAATTAGTTTTTGCATTAGAGAGACTATAGAAAATAACATAAAGCTATATTTTATATTATAAACACCAATTTTCACTTCAAGATCACAAGTTATTAGCTGCACAACTGGTAGTTAAACATCAATAAATTGCTGTGTTCCCTATGACCAACTGCCAATCTCTAGTAATCATATGTATTACTTTTAATTCACAACAGGTTAAATTCTAATCCAGCAACAGAATTAAGAATTAGGGAGTAGAAGAATAATTCCTATTCTGGGGGAGAACAATTCCTATTCTTAAATATAAAAAAGTCACAAAAAGGAAGCACTGCGAATTGCTATCTTCAAAAAAATCAACTTAAGTGTAAAAACAATTATGTAATTTTCAAAAAATTCTTGATGAAAGAAAAAGCAAATAAAATATATAAATGTAGAATTTTTTAAAATATAGAGGTCACTGTTATCATTTTAAAATGTTAGGAGGAAGTTTTTAATTAAAGTTTTTATTTTGAGATAATTATAAGTTCACATGCAATTGTAAGAAATAATACAGAGAGATCTCAGATATGCTTTACTCAGTTCCCCCATTAGTAACATCTTGCAAAACTATATTACAATATCTCAACCAGGGTCCCTCATGTTGCACTTTTATAGTCACACCTACTTCCATCCCTCCCCACACTTTCCCTAGCAACCACTAGTCTGTCCTCCATTTCTAAAATTTTGTCATTTCAAGTATGTAAATGAATAACATTTGGCATTAGCTTTTTTCACTCACTATAATTTTGTGTATATAAAAAGACAAAATACTACAGATGGCCAATAGGCACAAGAAAATATGCTCAACATAGCTAATTATTAGAGAAACACGAATCACAACTACAATGGTGTACCACCTCACACTGGTCAGAATGGCCATTATTAAAAAGTCTACAAATAACAAATGCTGGAGAGGGTGTGGAGAAAAGGGAACCTTCCTTCACTGTTGGTATGAATGTAAGCTGGTGCAGCCACTATGGAAAACAGTATGGCGGTTTCTCAGAAAACTAAATAGACTTGCCATATGATCCAGCAATCCCACTCCTGGGCATATATCCAGACAAAACTCTAATTCAAAAAGATACATGTATCTCTATGTTTACAGCAGCACTACTGACAATAGCCAAGACATGGAAACAACCTAAATGTCCACTGACAGAGGAATGTATAAAGAAGATGTGGTACATATATACGATGGGATACTACTCAGCCATAAAAAAAAAATGAAATAATGCTATCTGCAGCAACATGGATGGACAATGGATTATCATACTAAGTGAAGTAAATCAGAAAGAGAAAGACAAATGCCACATGATATCACTTATATGTGGAATCTAAAATATTACACAAATGAACCTATGTATGAAACAGAAACAGACTCACAGACATAGAGAACAGACCTGTGGTTGCCAAGGGGGAGGGTGTTGGGGGAGGGATGGAGTGGGAGGTTGGGGTTAGCAGATGCAAACTATTATATATAGAATGGATAAACAACAAGGCCCTACTGTTGTAGGTCAAGGTCTAGCACAGAGAACTATATTCAATATCCTATGATAAACCATAGTGGAAAAGAATATTTTTAAAAATGTATATATATGTATAACTGAATCACTTTGTTGTACAAGAGTAATTAATACAACATTGTAAATCAACTATACTTCAATTAAAAAAGAAGTACAATACAAAATTTTAAAAGACAAACCAATATAGTAAAATAATAATCCAAAATTGTTTATGCTCAATGATATACTTTAAAAATACTTGAATAATTGACAGAATGAAAGGAGAAATAGACAAATCTACAGTCATGTTTAAAGCTTTTAAAACAACTGTTTTAGTTACTGAGATAATGAGAAGATAACAAAAATAATCAGAATATGGGAGATTTGCAGTGAATCTTAACAAATGACATAATTGACATTTTTAGAATGCACATCAAACACTGTAGAATACTTTTTTTCAAGTGTATGTGGAGCATTCACAAAAATAGACCACATATTGGGCTCCAAAGCAAGTATAAATAATTAGAAAAGATTGAATTCATTCAAATATTTCCTCTAAGTTCACAGGATTTAAAGTCAAATTCAATAATGAAAAGTTAACTAGAAAAATGCCCAAATATGTGGAAATTCAACAACAAACATAAAATAAGTTGAGTCTAAGAAGTAAAAGAGAAATTTTAAAATATTTTGAATTAATATGATAATGAAATAATAGAATTTTGAGATTAAGCTAAAAGAATTAATGAAAGGGGGCTTCCCTGGTGGCGCAGCGGTTGAGAGTCTGCCTGCCAATGCAGGGGACACGGGTTCGAGCTCTGGTCTGGGAAGATCCCACATGCCGCGTAGCGACTGGGCCCATGAGCCACAATTACTGAACCTGCATGTCTGGAGCCTGTGCTCCACAACAAGAGAGGCCACGATAGTGAGAGGCCCGTGCACCGTGATGAGGAGTGGCCCCTGCTTGCCGCAACTAGAGAAAGCCCTCACACAGAAACGAAGACCCAACACAGCCATAAATAATAAAATAAATAAATAAATAAATAAATAGCATTCCCTTTAAAAAAAAAAAAAGAGTCAGGTCTGCAACTGCTGCTTTAAAAAAAAAAAAAGAATTAATGAAAGGGAAATTTCCTATAAATACAATAATTAGAAAAAAAGCAAGTTTAAAATCAAACTAGTTTTTACTCAAGAGGTTAGAAAAATAAGAGCATTATTTTTAGTCTGGAAAGAAGAAAATAATAAAGGAATGAATAGAAATCAGTGAAGTATAATTTCTACTGCTGTCCATGTTACTGCCTTTTCATCATAAAGAACTGGAAAACTGGACACTATATATGAAACAGCAGTTTTCAGGCATTAGATTCCATGCAGCATAAGACTATAATTCCAAAATAAAATCGAATCAAATGAGGTGATATTTAAGATACACTTGGATTTTCTTTTCTGGAAGTAAATTCTAGACAGTAGAATGGGGAGATGAGACCAAGTAGAGCATTTTGGTATTGCACAATTGAATAAAACAGATTCAACTTTACAGACCATGAGTCAGCTGGAATTTATAGGGAAGAATATGGGTGAGGAGGGACTTACTCTGAGAAACACCTCCACATCTCTGCATAAGAATCCCTTTGAATCTGTTACTAAAGAATTATCTGCACATATGTTGGATGAAATGCAGCAGACCAGGAAAAGTATTTCTGAGGAGAAGTAAACTGAACAATTCCAAGAGTTTTCCAGGCCTGAAAGACTACTGAGTTTCAATAAACTATAGAGGAGAGACATCATGATATATCCAGGCTATACAATAGGGGTTCCAGATAGCTCACTCCTGAGTAGGAGGGCTAGAGTAAAAAGGCTACTTTAAACCTACCTTAACAAAGCTTAAAAAACAATGGTTAAAATTACTGAATTGATCCATAAGTTAATTAGCTTCTTGCAAAAACATATCCAATATTCCTTAAAAGAACACAATAAGATCCAAGCACTCAAAGTTATAATCGCAATGTTCAGAATTTAATCAAAATTACTAGGCATGAAAGGAAGCAGGAACATGTGACCCAGAACGAAGAAAAATCAGCCAACAGAAGCAGATGCACAGAGGATAGAGTTGATGGACTGGCAAACAACAACTCTAAAAGAACTAGTATAAACATGCACCAGGATTTGGAGAAAAACTCAATATACAGTTGACCCTTGAACAACTTGGGGATTAGGAGCACCGACACTCTAGAGCAGTTGAAAAGCCACATATAACTAACTTATAGTCAGGCATCAGTATATGCAGTTCCTCTGCATCTGTGGTTCCACATCTGTACATTCAACCAACAACAGATCGTGTAGTATTTACAATTGAAAAAACTCTCAGTATAAGTGGACCTGTGCAAGTTCAAACCTGTGTTGTTCCAGGGTCAACTGTATTGAAAAGGCACATAGAACACTCTTTAAAATCCTATTACAAATGAAAAATACAATCTCTCAGATGAAAAATGTACTTGATGAAGCTAATGGCAGATTAGACATTGCATAAGAAAAGAAGATAGTTGAGCTTGACAATGTATAAGTGGAAAATATCCATATTGAATTACAAAGAGTAAAATGACTGAAAAAAAAAAACAAGTTATCAAGAATCCCATATCAGGTAATTAAATGTATGTGCAATTTGAGTCAGAGTGGAGTGTTAGAAAAAATATATATAAAGAAATATTAACAATTTTTACCAAATTTTCTGAAAACAGAAGACCACAATTCACTGACCACAAAACAGATTAAAACAAAGAAAAACAGACCAAGGTATATCATAATCAAATTGTGTAAAAACAACTGAAAAAATAGCCAGAGAATAAAGAAATAATACATAGAGAAAGAAATATAAGAATATCACAATCTTCTTACAAGAAGCAAAGCAGGTCAAAATATTATGGAACAATATTTTTAAAGTGCTGAAAAAAAGGCTTGTTACTTCAACATCCTATATTGATAGAATATATCCTTCAAAACTAAAGGTGAAATAAAGACATTTGTATTCAAACAAAAGTTTAGAGAAAGAGTTAGTAGTAGATCTGAACTACAAGAAATTAAACAGGAATTTCTTTAAGGGAATAGAAAATAATACCAAGTGGAAATTTGGATCTGCAAAAATAAATGAAGAATGCTGGAAATAATAAATATTTGGATAAATTAAAAGGATTTTTTCTTATTTTCTAAAATTCCATAAAGAAGTATTTACTGTTTAAAGAAAATTAATTTCAGTGAAAGTACACTCTGAAGTTTTAACACATGTAGAAAGAAGATATTTGACAAAACAGCACAAAGAATTGGGTGGGGTATGTACAGGTGAAAGCTTGTTACATAATACTTGAATTGACATGATGTTACAAGGAAGTAACATTGAAAAACCCGAACGAAGTTTTTGGCCAGCCCAAATAAATTAAAGATGCATGTTGAAAACCTTTAGATAGGAGTCTGCAAACTTTCCCTCAAAGGGCTAGACAGTAAGTGCTTTAGGCTTGCAGGCCAATCATTCTCTGTCTTATCCACTCAACTCTGGCAGAGTAGCACAAAAGCATCCTTAGACAACTACAGAGACAATATGTAAACTAATGTGTTTGGCTCTGTTCCTTTAAAACTTAATCTGCAAACCACACTGCCATCTCAAGGCCATAGTTACCAACCCCTGCTGTAGAGTAATGACTAAAAATTTCAAAAAAAGGTTATAAACAATAAGCCAATAGGAGAGATAAATAATAATTGATTATGAACTAAATTCAACTAAAAATTCAACAAAGAAGAAAAAGAGATTAGAGACAAAAAAACAATAACAAATAGCAGGTTTTAGAGGTTTTCTTCCATGCTTTAAAAAACAAATAGCAAGATTTAAAGCCTATAACGGTTGATAATTTTTACATGTAAATGTCCTAAACACTCAAAAAAACAAAGTAGCGAATATAGCCTAGATAAAGACATGAGACCCAATCATACGTTGTCTACAAGGAGCTCACTTTAAATACAAAGATACAGAGATGTTAAAAGTAAAATGATGGAATATGCAGTTCCATGAAAAAAAAATTCCAGGTCCTATATTAACTTCAGACAAAATGGTCTTTAAACAAGTAGTATTGCCAGGGCTATAAATGGATATTTCCTAATAATAAAGGCTCAGTTCATCTTGAACACAAAACAATTCTAAATATGTACGTATGGACATCATAACTAAACTTTAAAATATTTGAAACAACAAGAACTGAAGGAAAAATTGAAAAATCCAAAATTAGATGTGACTATTTTAATACTCTTCCTAGTATTTGACAGTATAACTAAAGTGAAACTTATCAAGCTTATAGAAGATTTGAACAATACTACTAATAATTGACATTTATAGGGCACTCCACCCAATAACATCAGAATATCCTTTTCAGATGTATATAAAACATTCACACACAAAAAAGACCGCACTCTGGGCAATAACACATCTTCATAAATACAAGAAGATTTAAATCACAAACAGTATGCTTTCCAATTCATAGGTAAATAAAAATCAGTAAGATAAAAGAATCTGAAAAATCCTGACATATTTGGAGATTAAAGAATGCACAATTTTCCAGTTGTACGATAATAGGGATGTAATGTACAATGTGATTAATGCAAATAACACTGCTCTGTGTTGTTAAGACAGGAAATCACAGAGTTCTCATCACAAGAAAAAAATTTTTTTCTCTTTCTTTTCTTTTGTATTTATATGAGATGATGGATGTTCGCTAAACTCACTGTTGTAATCATTTCGTGATGTATGTAAGTCAAATCATTACGCTGCACATCTTAAACTTATACAGTGCTCTATGTCAATTATATTTCAGTAAAACTGGAAAAAAAAAGAAGAATGCACTCTAAATAGTCCGTTGTCAAAAAACAAGATACAAGCATAATTGGAAAATAATTTGAAAATTGGAAACAATAACACAACATATCAAAATCATGAGATACAGCTAAAGCAGAGCTTAGAGGAAATTTTGCAACTTTAAATGTTTGTATTTGACTTGAGTAAAAAGGTCTAAAAATCAATAATTTGTTTCCACCACAAGGAAGTGTATGGAAAAAAATAGTGTATATCAAATGCAAAATAAGTAGAAGGAAGAAAATGATAGAAATAAGAGTAGAATGTAATCGAATAGGAAATGGACATAGAGAAACTCAATGAATCCAAAAGATTTTTCTTTCCTAAAGATTTGTAAGATTGATAAACTCCTGATCATGAACAAAGAAAGAAGTCACAAACCTCCCAATATCAGGAATGAAAGAAGGGATATGTCTGTAGATGTTACAGATATTAAATGTATATTAAGAAAGTATTGTAAACATTTTAAGGTAATTAATTTTGATAAATTAGGTAAAATGAACTAATTTATTGGAAGACAGAAATTACGAAAACTGATTTAAGGTGAAATAGAAATAAAGAATATAAATAGCTTTATATAAATTCAAGACAGTTAATAATTAAATCCTTCCCCAGAGTAAACACAAGGACCACATGGTTTCACTGGTGAATTCTTTTAACTATTTACATAACACATAGTACCAAATATAAACAAATTCTTTTAGAAAGCAGAGGAAGAGGAAATGGTTTGCAAATAATTTTATGAGGTAAACATTAACCTGCTATCAAAAATAAAGACATTATAATTACAGATCAATGGCAGCCATGAATAGAGACACCTCCTTAAAATATTTTAGCAAATTTAATTCAACATATATCCAGATGATATTCTATTGAGATCAAGTTGGCTTATTCCCAGAAATGAAAGTTTAACATTGGACATCCAGAATCACTGGCATTCACCATATTGACAAAATAAGGGAGAAAATCAAAATCAACAGATACGTGGAGGAAAAAAATTTAACAAATTCAAAGTTCATTTCAGATGAAAACTATGAGAAAATTACGAATATAAAAACATTTCTTTAGGCTTATAAAAGTCTCCTACAAAACACTACAACTAATACCATATTTTATGGTGAAATATTGAAAACTATCTCTAAGAATACTTACAAAAAATATATGACTACACATATCACTTGTAGTTGCAGAAGACATGATTATGTCCTAATGACTAAAAACAGCTACTGTAAGTAATATGTGAATTGAGCAAGGTTGCATGTATAAGGTGATTAGACAAAAATCAGTTATATTTCTATATGCTAGAAATGAACTGAAAAATTAAATTAATAAAACAATAACACCTATAATTGTATCAAAAATAAAATATTTAAGAATAAATTTAATAAAATATATGCAAGGACTGTACCTTTTGAGACAAAGGCCTTCTAAAAATCTGAAAGGTGAGCTCTCTAGATCTTCTCTGCTAAGCAGTGGGGCTTCATATAATCCTAAAACTATTATCCCACATGCTTTTTGTTTACCAGAGTAAATTTCCATTGATTTCCATAATGCTCTTAATGTTTTTAAATTAATTATGTCAGCTCAGACTAAAGAAACAGTGTCTATACAAAAGGAAAGATGACTTTGGAACTTCAAAGTACTCCCTGCAAACACATGCTGCTTCTTATGGAAAAGAAAGAATGACTCAGAAGGCTAGACTAAGAGCCGGGATGCCAGAGTTCAGAGCCCTGAAGAACCACTCCCAGGCATAAGCCCTAATCAAGAAAAGAGTGTCTGGCAAGATTTCAGAATTGTTATGGACCAGTAATTGCTGTTTGCTCCCCACTCCCTCTCCCACACTACTTTTAAATAGAAGTGTCTCTAGTAGTTTCTCTATGCCTGTCCCACCATCTTATGTTGGATAACTTCTACATTTAGTTCACAAAATGTAAATAAAGAGAACTTGTACTCAAAGGTCTGTGTCTGATGAACCACATGCAATGAACCTTATTTGCACATGGATCTGATGCAGATGATGAGAACCTGAAATTTTACATAATGCCATAAATGATAGGATGAAACTGGGAGCTTTGAGAACTTTTTGTTTTGTTTTATTTTGTTTTGCATGTGAGAGGGATGTGAATTGTGGCTAGAGAGCAAACTCTTTATTTTCCAAAAATGTTCATTACAACATACTATACACACATATACACATACTTCTTAAAATGTGACATTGACACTACTTCTTAAGTCATGGTATGTAAGTTACTTCATCTTGAAACAGAGTTCACTTTTATGACTATTTTGATCAATAGAGTACAGTAGATGTGATGTTATATGACTTTAAACATTTAAACCAGGTCATAAAAATGCCATGCACTCCACCTTTTCTTGGGATCTTCGCTCTTATAACCCAGCCAACATGTTGTGAGAAAGCCAAATAGCCAAATAGAAAGACATTTTGAAGGTACTTTGTCAGACGGCCTCAGAGAGGTCCCCTCTGATAGCCAGCCATTGTCATCAGATATGTGAAGTGATAATTTTTCAATAGATTCCAGCCCTCAGCTGTCATGTCATTTTAACCTCCAGTTTGTCTGTAGGTAATGCTGTGTAGTTAAGAGAACATCTTTCCATGATGAGTTTACCCAAATTGTAGATTCATTACCAAAATAATAACATTTTTACTTTAAGCCACTAAGTTTGCGATAATTTAATACATAGCAGTTGAACATATGGACAACAGTTAATAGGAGTGATTCATATCCCTAGTGAATTGAGATGACACACTTATTGTGTTGAACAGTGGATCTGAAAAGTACATTTTCTGACAGATTGCTTCTTAATTTAATTTAAAATGTTTACTGGCTATTTACCACAGTAATTCTACACTGCACTTAAAATCACATGGGGCATTTCATAAGGCTTGTCTATGTAATCAGACTGCTCTGTGGCAAACTGATTTTCTATTGCCACAGAATGGAGCATTCCTCTTATGAGGAAATCATCAAAACCATTTCTGTCTTAAATTAACTGAAAACTACTCACTTATTCACTTAAAAGCAATTTAATGTGCCTTGAATTTTGTAACTGAGTACTGGTATTTATGTCATAATGAGCAGCTATTTTAACATCTATCTATCTATCTATCTATCTATCTATCTATCTACCACAATAGGAGAGACTTTGAGTGGCTGATAACAAAAATTCATTCTAGTCTTTTAATTCTAGGCAACTTCCAAAATTCTTGAGAAGTAAGCATTACTGTCATAAGAATAAAAGTACCTTAAATTGACATTTTCCAAAAATAATAAAAAGTATTTGAGGAGGAGAGGTTAGGTGGTAGTATAATTACTTTGCTATTTTGCTGTATAAGGAATTATGCAAGTGCTCAATGATGTCTTAGATATATAACTTGTAAGTATAAATTACATGCACAATAACATCTTTAAGTGAATTATATAAAAATTCATTTATATAAAATTAATAACTTCATGTATGACCCATATTGTATTTATTTTAGAGACATTTTATAAATTAGTAAACAAATAGCAGTCATGTTATCCTGTCACAGAAGCAGACTAGCTCTAGGAGACTGATTAGATGCACATAAAATGTAACACGATACAGTTCTATTTACATGTTTTTTTCAGCCTAGTAATCTCTATGTTGCAAATATAAAATGAATAAGTTACCTAATCCCATAATCTTTTTCATAAATCATTATTTGTTTTTCTCTTCATAATTTTTCTAATGCAAAATATCAAAGTAAATTAAAATTGGACAAAAGTGTCAGCTATGAGGGAGTTTCAGGCTCCATAATTTCCTTTCCATGATAAACAACTAGAAAATACATTAGACAACAGGAAGTAGACAACTGTGACCCCCCAAGAGAAGGTAAGTAAATTCCATGATCCTATGATCACAGTGGCTTTCTATATGGAAGCAAATTCCTGAATGTGACAGGGGTTGGGAGGTGGGGGTGGGAGTGGGGTGGGTACAACAAGTCCTGATGTTAATGAGGTGAAGAGGCAGAGATGCCATTCAGGAAGCTTAAGGCAGCTGTACAGGGCAGGGTAAAGCAAAGAAAAAAAAAATCCACTGACAGAGACATCTCGAAATCTTCACGGCAATGCTATTTTCTGTTTCTGTGCATACTGGACTCCACAAGCATAGAATAAACCTCCATGAGACCAAGCAGGGACAAATTAATTACCAAAGTTCTGTAAAATAGTACTGGACAACATTTAAGTTTGTATCAGCCAGAGAGGAGACTCATTATTGAACATGTAGGAGAAACATGTAGGAGAAACATGTAGGAGAGGAGACTCATTATTGAACATGTATTGAACATGTAGGAGAAACATTTTGACTTAAATCAAAAGAAAAATGAGTCAATAGAAATAGATTCAGGAATGTCAAAGACGACGGATGAGAAAAGAAATGGAAGATATTTTTAAAATAAAATTTCTATAGTAGAATAATACAATAGAAATTTTAAAATTAGTTAAATTAATAACATATTAGACAATGCAGTAAAAATGATGACTTGAAGTCTTACAAATAGTACTCTTCTGAGCTGAAATAGAGAGAAAACTGCAAACAAAGGCACAGCACTTCAGTAATATGTGAGACAATATTAAGTGGTAAAATATGCAAGTAATTCTAATATTAGGAGAAAAGGGTGGGATGGAAAATACTTAAAGAAATAATGACTAGTAATCTTATGAAAACAATAAACCAACGTATTTAAGAAGCTCAACAAACTCCAAGTAAGATAAAAACACAAACAAAAATAAATCAGACTGCCAACTACAAACTGGCACTTGCCATCTACCTCTACAAGGATTAACTCATGAGCGGCTGCAGTTTCTGACCTTCAATACCCCCTGAAAGGAGTTCAAGGTGCGGATCAGGAATGAGGCACTCTGTGCTCTCAAAATAACTGGAAGAACAGGTCTTCAGATAGTTAGATATTTTTAGGAGAAGATTTTATAAGCCCAACTCTTGCATCTCCTAAATCCTTCATGGTGACATCTGTTCCTTGTAACTAGCAGTAGCCTTCATGAGACTAGCAGCAACCTTCTGTAAAAATGTGTGCTTGATTGCATGTAGTTCCCTTTCACCAGATCACATATATACTGACCTTCCCCTCTATCTCTTTTGAGCAGTTTCTCAGAGCTATCTTAAGTGCTGTCTCCCAGGCTATAGTCCTCATTTTGCTCCCCAATAAAACTTAACTCACAACTCTCACATTACGTTGTTTTTTTTTTTTTCAGTCAACAAGATCACAATACATCATAACAAATTTCCAGGAGAAAAATCCTCTGAAATTAGAATTCTATATCCAATAAAAAAGTCATTCAGAAATGAAATAAAAATAATAACTTTTTTTCAGACAAGCAAAGTGAAAGAATCTGTTGCCAGGAAACTTGCATTATAAGAAATGTTAAAAATAGGTCTTCACATGGATCTACATAAAGAAAAGCACTAGAACTGGCAAACATGTGGGTAAATGTATAAGATATTTTCTGCATTTAAAAAATGTATTTAAAAGAGAATTGACAAAGTAAAAAACAATAGTGCAGTGGGTTTTATAACATATAGGACCAAAATGTATGGCAATAATAGCACAAGGGGCAGGAAGAAGAAAATCAAAAAATAGAGTTTAAGGTTTTCATATTTGGTGTGAACTGGTATAATATAATCTAAAGAGAGAGTGTGATAAACTAAAGGTGTGTATTATAAACCCTAGAGAAACTGCTAAAAAATAATAAAACAAAAATTATAGCATATAGGACAAATCATAAAAATTTTATTTAATTCAAATGAATGCAAAACAAAAGGAAATAAGGAGCACAGAACAGAGGCAGAAAAAAAGAGAAAAAAATAGCAAGATAATAGATTTAAACCAAATTGATTATTACATTAATGAAAATGATCTAAAAAGTGAAGTAAAAATTAGACATAGTTAGACTGAACAAGAAAGACCCAACTGTATACTATTTACAACCAACTTACTTTCCCACTTTATGTGTAAATTAAAATATATAAGATGAAAGAAGATAAGCAAATGCTAAACATAACAAAGTTGGAGTGGCTGTACACATATCAGTCAATGTAAATGTCAGAAGAAGTAATAGTATTAGAATAAAGAAGGACATTTCCTAATGATGCAGGGTAAATTCATTGAGAAGACATAAAAATTCTAAATGTGAATACCCCTAACAATTGGACTTCAAAAAATACAGAGGAAAAACTGACCAACCTACTAAGAAAAATAGGTCAACTGATAGATATGTTTGGATATATCACCATTTATTTCTCAGTAATTGGTGGAACAATTACTGAAAATCAATGAAGTATATAAAAAACTCAAAAAATACTACCAACCAACTTTTCTAACTGCCATATTAGAACACTTAACACAACAACCACAAAATGCACAGAATGTGCTACATTCTTTTCATATACATATGGAAAATTTATCAAGATAGACCATATGTTATGCCATTAAAATATACTCAATAACCTTAAAAAAATGGAAATCATTTGGCATAGCTCTCTGATCCCAAGAGAATTAAACTGGAAATCATTAGCAGAAAGATTTCTAGAAAAAATTCATGGATAACTGGAAATGTAAAAACTCATTTCTAAATAGCCCATGTGTCACAGAAGAAATCACAAGGATATTGGAAAATACAAGAACTGAAAGGTAATGAAAACAAAACATATTAAAATTTGTGGGATGCAACCCAAAAAGTGCTTAGAGGGAAATTTGTGGCATCACATTCTTATACTAGAAGAGAAAAAAAGTCTCAAATCAATGGTCTAAGTTTTCACTTTAGGAAACTGGAAATAGGAGGGAAAGTTAAATGAAAATAAGTATAAGAAAGGAAAAAAATAGAGACCAGAGAAGAACTCAAAGAAATAGAAAAACAATAGGGAAAAATGAATGATTTAATTTGTATGACCTGGGCATATACCTGGAGAAAAACATAATTCAAAAAGATACATGCACTCCAATGTTCATTGCAGCACTATTTACAATAGCCAGGACATGGACGCAACCTAAACGTCCACCAACAGAGGAATGGATAAAGAAGATGTTGTACATATATACAATGGAATATTACTCAGCCATAAAAAGGGACGAAATTGGGTCATTTGTAGAGATATGGATGGACCTTGAGACTGTCATACAGAGTGAAGTAAGTCAGAAAGAGAAAAACAAATATCATATATTAACTCATATATGTGGAATCTGAAAACATTGGTATAGATGATCTTATCAATATTTACAAAGCAGAAATAGAAATATAGACAAAGAGAACAAACATATGGATACCAAGGGGGTAAGTGGGGTGGGATGAATTGAGAGATTGGTATTGATATATATACACTGTTAATATTATGTATAAAATACATAACTAATGAGAACCTACTGTATAATACAAGAAACTCTACTCAATGCTCTGTGGTGACCTAAATGGGAAGGAAATCCAAAAAAGAGGGGATATATGTATATGTATAGCTGATTCACTTTGCTGTACAGTAGAAACTAACACAACATTATAAAGCAACTATACTCCAATAAAAATTAATTTAATGTTCTATATCTTGATTGTAATGGTAGTTATGTGGGCAAATTCACTGTAAAAATTCAAAAAAAAAAGTATGCACTTAAAAGCGTTGCTTTTTTATTGTAAATTATCTCAGTAAAGTTTATTAATTTTTTAAAAATCAAAATGTAAATTAAAATATCCAGGTAAAGTTATTTTCCTTTTTTTTGGTAATACTTGTGTATTTTCTCTAATTTTGAACTATTCTGTCTTATGAAAACAAATGGCTCTGTTACATTAAAATAAATTAAGACCCAGAGCATATTTGGTTCTAAATGATTATGACCTCCATAAAGAAAAGCTAGTGCATAGATGCAAAGTGTTGAAGTACAATTACATTCTGGACAAAACAGAATAAAATATGGATTCAATAAACACTGGTTCAATTACTGATATCAACATCTGCACTGGCCATTCCCCTCTCAGCCAACTCTGTGATTTTCAATGACAGTACCTTGGGAAAGATTCAGCAGAGAAGGTACAGATGGTGGTGCTGGACACTATGGAAGAGAGGGAGCTGAATAGTGGGGTCTAGGAAATATAGGTCACTGCGTTGGTGAGAGCTCTTATTTGTAGACAGGGATTACACTGTACTGGGCAGAAAGAGACCAAGTCAGAACATAAAAAGAGAGAGGACTGAAAACAGATTCTAAGCTAAACCTCAGGGAATGATTGTTAAAATCCACCATACAACAGGGATTTCAAAGAAGCTGATTTTTCTACCTCACCCAGGAGGCTGTAGATAAAAAGCTGCAACTGCACAACTGCTCCACCTCTGCTATGATCAGGAAGGCACTGACTTAGGAAACCACCGGCAAAACCTAAAAAATTCTGCCTTGGCCATGATCCATGACAAAAGAAAATGGAGGCTGCATGCTGTGCCCTCCTTCTATGTAGTTCAGTTTCAAATTATAGACTTGGGTTTGTGCATCCCAAAACAAATCAGGGACCCTGGCCACAAGAGCATCATCAGAAATCCTAATTGCAGGCTTTAGCTTTGAGAATTTGGAATTGAATAAGAAAGCCTAGAAAGTGCTTGAACTCACTGTTTAGAGAAGCAATTCAAAGACCCTGGGGGCATCACCAAAGATCTCAATTGTTGCAAAAGTTAAGTTTGCAACAATTTTAGGGTCCATTTGTATATTTGTTAGGTTAGCTGCAGACTGCATTAACACATAAACTAAGATATGTAGTTGTTGCAAACAATGGAAGTTTAGATTAGGTAACAGACACAGAAAGCTAAATTAGCAACAAATGTTAAGGTCTAGGTGGACTTTAGTTCTGGTATAAATCTTGTTAGGGAGGAAGACATTTTCCTCTACCCTTCTAGGGTCTCCTGATTGGACTAAGAATTAAATTGACATGAGAAATTTAACAGGAGAAAATTAACAGGAGAAAACCAAATGAAAGTTTAATAACATGTATACATAAGAGAGACCCAGGAAAACTCAGTAACTCACCAAAATGGTAGAAACCCTCACCTTAAGTACCATCCTCAGTGAAAGACAAAGAGGACGTTAGGGGTGGGGAGAGTCAGTTATAGAAGGTTACCAAGAAAAGCACAATAGGGCTTCCCTGGTGGCGCAGTGGTTTAGAATCTGCCTGCTAATGCAGGGGACACGGGTTCGAGCCCTGGTCTGGGAGGATCCCACATGCCGCGGAGCGACTGGGCCCGTGAGCCACAACTACTGAGCCTGCGCGTCTGGAGCCTGTGCTCCTCAACAAGAGAGGCCGCGATAGTGAGAGGCCCGCGCACCGCGATGAAGAGTGGCCCCCACTTGCCGCGGCTGGAGAAAGCCCTCGCACAGAAGCGAAGACCCAACACAGGCAAAAATAAATATAATAAATAAATAAATAAAAGATTACTATTAAAAAAAAAAAGCACAATAAACAAGGGTAAGGTTGTAAACAGATTTCAGTCATTGACTTCTTCACTGATAACAGTTTGTAGAGATTTGGTCATCTTCTTAGTACACAAGGAATGCACCCTTACTAATGGAAAGTTCCCTTACAAATGTAAATGTTTACTATGAAAGGGTAACTCCTACTTGGTTTTAAGAGTTTTTCCCCTGCCTGCTGTTTCTTAGAAAATAACCAGTTTAAAATAATTAATATGCCAAAGAGACATATTTTGGGGTGGCAAATTCTGCTCCCCTCTACTCTAAACATGTTGGTCTACAAACAATAGCTCAATATAAGAGTAGGTTCTTTTCTTTATTATATAACAGCTCAGTATAGTTCCAGATTGAAAGGAATTCTATTTTCCGTGTGTGTGCCGTGGTCACTCCTGTGTTGTTTCCACTTCAATCTGACTGAAAAGAGAAAGAGATGAAGAATCATGTGTTGTAGAGATTTATGGAACAAATTTAGGAGTAGCAGGGTTCAGTTTTGCTCACAAAGGCATTGTTTAGATATCACTGATATGGCCACACCTAACTGCAAAGGAGATTGGGAAACGTGGTTCAGCTATGTGTGCAGGAAGAATGGAGATGGGTTTTGATGAAAAGCTACCAATCTCTGCCAAAATATAAAAGAGAAGTTGGGTGGTTGTGTAACCAAGCAGGACCCTATGGGGCCTTCCTGGGGCAGACCCCTCCCCGCCCCCCATATCCTCTGCTGTAGCTCCTCTCTGAAGTATTCAGATAATGGTATCTCTCGCATATTTCCTGACTTTTTCAGCTGCTAAAACCCACCACCAAATGGAAGAAATTAACTACTTGATGATCATAAGCATGTAGCCCCAGACCTTCTGGTGCCTAAGGATTGATAAAATTACATTCCTGGTCCCGGCCTGTTACCTCAATATCAACCAATCAGAACTGTGCATGAGCTGATCACATACCCTGGGACACCACTCCCTCACCTGGCCTTTAAAAATGCTGGCTAAAACCCTTTGGGGAGTTCAGGGTTTTTCTGAGCATGAGTTGCATGGCCCTGCAATAAACCTTTCTTTGCTCCAAACTCTGACATTTCAGTTACTTTGACCTCACTGTGGGTGGGGCACGTGAACTTGCGTTTGGTAACACTTCGCCATTTCAAGGACAGTTATGGTGGACAACATAAAGGCTACAGTGTATAGCTTGGGGAAGGCTGGAAATGCATAATCAGTAGCTAACGTGACTATGGATGAATTTACAGATGAGCCCAGCAAAGGATGTGGCTTAAGATGAGCAATATCTTCAGCTAGAATTATGGAGTGTTTAACTTGTGGAAACTATTAAAGACAATCACAACTTATACAATTAAACATTCATGATTACTGATGATACAACAAAATGAATAAAATCCTACTAAGGTTTCTGATTGAGCCGAAGGACAGTTTTCAGATGAATCTGGATGGGTTGAATTTATCGGGTGAGGGAGCTTAAGAAAAGGAAGAGAAATGGCAGGCAGGAGTCACTGAGGAAAGAATGGGGACTGCAGAAAGAGTATGTTTTCTGGAAATATTTTTACCCTTTAAAGCTCAGCTCATTCCTGCTGACATGAAAATGGAGCCATTAACTATTGATACAACAAGTTTCAATGACAAATCTATTCTTTGGATTCTTAGAACCCTTACAATCCTCAGTATATTACTCACGTTTAGTTGCCATGGTTTAGGTTTGGTCACAATTTCATTTGGGGTTGTATATCAAATAAGAATCATCAAAATTACAGACAGTATCATGTTATTGATACAAGTTTTATTTACTTCAAATATAGCATAAATTACTTGAAGGCACAGTATGGAATCTTATGCCCATACAAAGTTGTTAACACATATTCACTTAGTTAATAAATGTATAAACTGTGGATAATAATTTGAAGACATAGTCTATATTTTAGACCTCTAATATAATAATAATACCTAATAACCTGTTGTAATATATTCCAACACAATGTGACTTTTACCTCCCACAATGTGGCAATTCAGCAAATGTGTATCCATTTGGAAAAGAATGAGAAAACTAACTCTAAGGGACATCTCATCTAAAGAATGTTAAATTAAACATGCTGGCACTAATTTTGTTCAAAACTCAGATGTGATGCAAATTCTAGATTTGCCACTCAGATATTTTCAAATGATTCAAAACAATATAGATAAAAATATGTTCAATCCTGTTTTAACATGATGTTTATACATTTATGTGATTTGTGCTGCAAAGAATTCTTTTTTCTTTCTGCTAAATGATGAAGTAAAAACCAGCAATTAAAAATAAAAATGTGCCTGATTTGTTTTTTATCAGAATACATTGTTCAAAAGCATATATATTTACAGTAAAGAAAATACAAATATCACATTGATAGGTTATATTTACTGTAAGTTGTTTTATGCAAAATAGATAAAAACATATAAAATGCTTAGCTTCACACAAACAAAATATTCACAAAATCTTTGAGAAGATAAAGTTAATTATCACAGAAGAAACTGCATTGAAGCTGTCTATGTGAGATCAAATAAAACATTAAAAATAAAACTTTAGCTTACAATGCTGAGTACATTTTTTTCTGAATTGCAAAAATTATGCATGTAGTTATTTCTATTAATTTCACTTCAAAAATTATGCATGTAGTTATTTCTATTAATAATGGTTTTGTAGATGACCTTGCTAAAGACCTCTGATATGGCAAGGAATTTATTTCAAAAGAATGACAGAGATCTAACACATTAAATAAGTGGTTCACATATTTGAAAATAAAGAAATGTTGAACATTGCTACTATATAGTTTTATACCTGGCAAAGCTGTATGCCTTTTTTTTTTTTTTTGGTAAAAAACGAGTATAATTTCCAAATTAATAACTTCCCAAAGAAGTCTTTGTATTTTTTAGTCTTTTTTCATATCATTATGTGGGATTTTTAAAAAAAATTTTATCTTGTAATTGTCTAATCTCTGACGTTGAAATTAATTAGTTCAAGGACTTAAAAGTTTTCCAGGAACAGAAATGAAAACCAAGTAACAAAAAGCAAAATCTTTTATTTGCTTCAAAGTCACATTTTTAGCAGGTGTCAGAGAGAAAGAAATTTTCCTCTACTCTTCTAGTGAAGAACTGTGCCCCCTGGAGTTAACAGAAGCTGGTAACTAATAGAAATTCTCCAACTTGTGTTACAGAATAAGAGGTAAGGGATCAGCTGGCTAAAACCCCTTTGCTTGTAAACTGCCTTCATGGATTAATTTCACATTAGGTTTTGGTTTTTTTTTTTCCCCTTTCTTTTTTTTCTCTCTTTAATTGCAAACCTTCCCAGCTTCACACAGCCCAGTTGTTTTACAGGAACGTGGAGTCAGCGCCTGCCCAGTGCAAGCTGGCTGGGGGCTGGTTGGGACCTCCAAGCCTAAAACTGGGCCTGCACAGACGTCAATGAATGGTCTTTTGACTTCAGAGGCTGGAAAACTCCACCCTCAGATCATGCTAACAGGCTCCATTTTGAATATGCAGAAGCATGAAACTGAGGTGCACCTGTGCAGAACACCGATTACCTCACTTTTTCCTTACCTCCAATCACTTTTCCCAGCACTTAAGACTACCTTGCTTATCCCATAATATCCCAACTCCCTTGCCTTTGGGGAGGCAGATCTGAGAATTGTTCTCCCGTCTCCTCGCTTGGCTGCCTTGTGAATAAACTCTACCTTGGTTGTAAACCTCAGCATCCTGGCATTTGGCTTACTGCACATGGGGCAAATGGACCTGGCTCAGTAACACTAGGTTCTTTTGGTTGGTCTAAGAATTAAATTGACATGAGACAGATTAACAAGATAAAATCAAACAAAAGCTTAATAACATGTATATGTGGGAAAGACCCAGGAGAAAAGGGTAACTCACCCAAATGGCTGAAACCCTTACCTTAAATACCATCTTCAGCTAAAGACAAAAGAGGATGTTGGGAGTAGTGGTTTGGGACTTCAAAGGGGAGGAAGGCAATTCACATAAAGATGAAAAGCAAATGTTTGGAAAACAAATGTTTGCTTGGCCCAGGCTGAGACAATGGACACAGAGAGGAATTTTAACAGACTTTGCTAGGTTCCTCCCTGTCTCTATACCTAGTTCACACTATAGTTATCTATGGTGATAGCCCCCTTCCTGGAACAGGTCCTCCATCTACATTCTTTAGTCAGTTAGGGGGAAGCTCAAACTTTCTTCCTGAGTCTGTATGACCTTGACTGTTTTCAGTTTGAAATAATCCATATGCCAAAGAGACATTCTGGGGTGACAAACTTTGTTCCCCTACAGTATACAAATGAGTAATTATTTTAAAAAGCAGACCTAGAAATCCTAAACTCAGAACTGTGGTATTTTTTCTATAGACATTGAAGAGTGAGGTTCTGCTTTAGAGCAAGAAAGAGTCACAAACCTCAGCTGCTTCTAGATTGTTAGTAATGTGATGTTTGGCTGAGAGAATAAATGAAAACGTGGGGAAGACCGGTAGTATGGAAGCCTGTGAGTCTTCTGCTCTGTTTAAGAATTGTTAAGGATTGTTTTAAAGTAGAATATTTACAAATGTTGTGCAGCATATACACAATTACGTAAGGAATTCAGAGTAAAAATATCGTCATTTTTAGTGGCTGTGGATTTGACAGACTTAATGGAAAAATTAATTACGAAGCAAGCATAGGATTTGGGCATTAAGGAGAAAGTATACTCCAGGTGAAACCGAGTGGGACCCTGTGGGGCTCCTGGGCACAGAAGCCTTTCTGTGTCCCCTGTTTCTTGTTTGTAGGGAATAGGCTTCAGCCTCCATGACCCTCCCTAGGTGCCAAAGGGGGCAGTTTAAAACAGTTGCTAATCAGGGAAGGGAGGGGATGCAGAGACAAAGGAGGAGCAGTCAAGAAACAATAGTGTAGTTTTGGGGCAGGGTCCTTGTTCCACCTCAAGGGATACACATAACAATATCTTTGAGCTCTTCTGCAGAACTAAAACCTCCCAAAATGGAAGATGTTAATGACTTTATGAAGCATTCTTTATTCCAGAGATAAAGTCACAGTTTGATAACCTTGAGAACCACAGAAGCTCATCAGGAGACCACCTGAGGCCAGATTAAAGAATGCAGGCCCTGCACACACCCTGATCCTTATCAGCAACTCTGCTCTTGAACCACTGCTATAAAATGCTTCACCAAATCCCCCCAGGTTGGGACACACAGTTTTGAGGGCATGAGCCTGCTGTGTCCCCCTTATCCTGGCAAAGCAATAAAGCTATTTTTTTCTACTTCACCCAAAATTCTGTCTCTGAGATTCGATTTGGCACTGGTGCACAGAGGCTGAGTTTTTGGCATCACAGGAAAAGGAAATAGCATGATGATGGGAATAAAAAAGCTATAGTGAATTGATAGTAGACATAGGGGTGTGTTAGGAGTTGAAACAAGGATGAATATAAAATAAGAAATAGCTCAAGTTTCAGAGTTTGTATTTGATTTGGTAAATAAATAGGCAAAATTAGGTGCTTACATACAGAATCATACAATGATACAAAATGATACACAAATTGTATTCAATTACCAGATTTTCTGATGATTGATTTCCTTCATAAATAAAGTATTGAACATAGAGATAATTTGAAAGCTTTCTTTTTTGGTTTGAATTGGACATTTCTACTAGGTATGTGCTAAGGACTAATCTTGTTTTATATAGGATAATTAGTAAAGTTTCCCATAAAATAAAATGAACTTATGATATCTAACTCTGTGGAAATCTGGGCTTTCAGCTACTGCATTTTCGCCTTCAGAACAGGACAACAGATCTTCAAACAACAGCAATAATGATGAGTTCTGTTACCTGGTTTCTGCCAAGGCTCGCTTTATTTCAAAATTCTTCCTGATTACATAGAGTTCTTCACAGGATGAGCCATCTGGCAATTTCTCTGAATGTCTCACTGGGATGATGGCAGAAAATAAGAACAGAGCCAATTCGCAGAGGAAACAAAGGAAGAATGTCTAGATTGCCATGGCAAAATTTACATCAATGCCAAGAATCTCTGCATAGATGCCAGGTAGACTATTACCACTGAAATCGGATTTAACTATAGAAGGACATCTGACTCTGAGCTTACTAACTGAAATTTGCAAATCACCATCACCTGCAAAATTTTTAAAAATCTCACCCATATATTGATTTGCGAAAAAAAAAAATTGTTGATATTAATGAAGGTACCACTAAATTTTAGTAAGCTCATTTTAGGAAATAAAAACATAGGATGACTAATTTTACCAACCAAATGTGGGTTTAAATAAGCATAAAACTAGGACAATATATGAATAGATATGAAATAATGACTTTGTTGCAAACAAGAAAGCTACTACTTCATTTTTAGATGAATTTCTAAAAAAAAAATTTTTTGATAATGAAATTAAAATATGGCTTTTTTTAAAAAGCTGAAAACAATATAATTTATACTTCATCCTGATCTCATAAGCTCATTATTAATAAGTAAATAGAAATACTCTATTTTTTCTCCAATTAAAGTATTGAATTAAGTTTTAGTAGTTATGTTTTGTTTTCTTTTTACTAATTCAGGTTCAAGAATTTTATTCACTCCTCATCCATCAGATATTTATTAATGCTTACTATTGATCAATTATTGGGGGACTATTAGGAATACAAAGAATAATAAAACAGATTGCAACTCTGGGAATTTTTAGAAACCAATATGGAAGACAGAGAGCTAAATAAATTACATGCAAATATTAGACTTTTTCCATCTGTGGAAGAAAATATATTTATATTATGATATTCTTCAATCCTGGTTAGATATGTCTTTAAACAGGCACCCTTCACTAGAATTGTCAAAATCCTTGGTTTCTTAGCTGTTGAGTTTCTTTAAGATACATATTAACTCATTCTACCATACCCAAAGCTCATTGAGACTAGCTATTATACCATGCAATTTATGCTCAGTTAATGATTCTTCAGTAAATATTAATAAATAAAAATAGCTTTTTTGGTATAAACACCTGCTTGTCTTATTAATTATATATTCCCATTTCATGGTAACACTGGGAGAGCTAAGAGTAATACTAGCTCTGAGCCTCAATACCCAGCTTGCTTTTTAGTGCCCCAGGTACTTTCCATTTCTCCCTGCTGCCATCTTCAGGGATGAGGGAGAGGGTCCTCTTGTGGTCACAGATAGCTGTAGCAGTTCCAGGAATTATACTGATGTATGATAAATCCAGATAAGAGGAACTATTTGTTATACTGTTTCATTTTAGAAATAAGTACATTTTTCCAGAATCTCCTCCTTAGATTGACTTTATGTCTTATTGGTCAAGATTTTGTCCTGTCACCATCCCTAATCTACTCACTTATGGGGCCAGGGTTTACCTAGGTGACCTGGATTCTTAGATGTATAATTGGGGATGATATAGATGTTTGAAATTCAGCCATTTTGACTCATTCCAAGTTATATTTCATTCTTTTTGCTCATTAAGAGATGTGAGGGCTAAGGATTTTCATGGTAAGAAATTCATTCTATCAATTTACATTCCCAACAACAGTGAACGAGGGTACCCTTTTCTCCACACCCTCTCCAGCATTTATTGTTTGTAGATTTTTTGATATGGCCATCCTGACCAGTGTGAGGTGATAACTCACTGTAGTTTTGATTTGCATTTCTCTAATAATTAGTGATGTTGAGCATCTTTTCATGTGCCTCTTGGCCATCTGTATGTATTCTTTGGAAAAATGTCTATTTAGGTCTTCCACCCATTTTTTGACTGGGTTGTTTGTTTTTTTGATATTGAGCTCCACGAGTTGTTTATATATTTTGGAGACTAATCCTTTGTCGTTTGATTTGTTTGCAAATATTTTCTCCCATTCTGAGGGTTGTCTTTTCGTCTTGTTTATGGTTTCCTTTGCTGTGCAAAAGCTTTTAAGTTTCATTACATCCCATTTGTTTATTTTTGTTTTTATTTCCATTACTCTAGGAGGTGAGTCAAAAAAGATCTCTCTGTGATTTATGTCAGAGTGTTCTTCCTATGTTTTCCTCTAAGAATTTTATAGTGTCCAGTCTTACATTTAGGTCTTTAATCCACTATGGAGAACAGTATGGAGGTTCCGCAAAAAACTAAAAATAGAATTACCATATGACCCAGCAATCCCACTACTGGGCATATACCCAGAGAAAACCATAATTCAAAAAGACACATGCACCCCAATGTTCACTGCAGCACTATTTACAATAGCCAAGTCATGGAAGCAACCTAAATGTCCATTGACAGACAAATGGATAAAGAAGATGTGGTACATATATACAATGGAATATTACTCAGCCATAAAAAGGAACGAAATTGTGTCATTTGTAGAGACGTGGATGGACCTAGAGACTGTCATACATAGTGAAGTAAGTCAGAAAGTGAAAACCAAATATCGTATATTAACACATATGTGGAATCTAGAAAAATGGTACAGATGAACAGGTCGGCAAGGCAGAAATAGAGACACAGATGTAGAGAACAAATGTATGGACACCAAGGCGGGAGGGGTGTGTGTGGGATGAATTGGGAGACTGGGATTGACACATATGCACTAATATGTATAAAATAGAGAACTAATGAAAACCTGCTGTATAGCACAGGGACTCCACTTAACTGTATAGTAGAAATTAACATAACATTGTAAAACAGCTCTACCCCAATTAAAAAAAAAAAAGAAATTCATTCTAACAGAATTGATGTGCAGGCACATCATGTTTAAACATAAAGAGGGATTAGTTTACATTTGGATACAACAGAGTGCATATTATTTGGAGACTCCACTAGCCCAGTTTTCTCCAAACAGAGGAAGCCTCTGGAAGAAAAGGGACCAAACACCAGTGTCTTTAAGATTCTGATTGGGCACTGACAACATAGACAGACTGTGAACTAAAGTCTCATAAGGTTTTGATGGGCAGTACTTTCCAGTACAGACACTGTTAAAACCTACTGGATAATGAGGGAAGAGTTTTGCATCAGAAACAAGAGTGATCCATGTGATCACTGCTGATAGGAAAAGAGGAAAGAAGTACAATTACGTATGGTAGTATATGTGAACAGTGCTTAGATATTGAAAATAATTCAGGAAATTTTGTAGATTCAGGTGAAGCCAGAAAGCATATTGACTATTACTATTAATAAAATACTGTATCTCTCATAATTTTTGGCCTGGCAAAATGTGAGGTATCAAGGACAATTAATGAATAAGTTTTTTGAGGAAAGGCAATGAAACCAATTTTGGAAATACTGGCATTATTGGGTCATTTAGACACTATTGTTTAATCATTTAATACAATATAGCCATAAAATTGACTATGATTCATGACATTTCATTGCCTAACAGTTACTTCAGAAGTGTATATTGTAGGCTACATGAATGCAAACATTTCAGTATATGAAAGAAATTCCTTTAAACTCAGACACGCACACAACACAGACACATAAAAACTTAATGTTTACTGTGTGATGTATCAAAGATACTATTTCTTCCTAGTTGTTTGAAAAACAGGATGCTATTTCATTTTTTTTCAAGATGGAATTTCTTATTTGATGTTAGGCATAACTCAGTTGATTGTACTTCATATGACTGTAAAAATTGCTAATGACCTTACATGTGGCTTTTTTAATGAACAACCAAAGGCTATTAAAACACGCAGCTGTATTTTAAAAATGCATACGTGCAACTACTGATTTCAGAATCACAGTTTCTTAGTAGAATAAAGATTTAATTTTATCACACTATTGATGCTGGCCTCCCTAAACCTTTGAGGGACTGAAGTAAATTTGTTTATGGGACAATTCACTTCAGAGAATTAATTCATGCTGTATCAGTTTTTTTCTTATTTCTTCTTATTCTTCAACTGCAACCTTTGAGGGGCTAGCCCCCATTAGCCAATGTTGAATAATTAAGAATGAGAAAATAAAGTATGAGTGTTTCTTATTAATAATACCCTGGTTCTTTTCCTTCATTCCCCTTTTGCCCCTCCTTAAATCCAATTATTCATACTGTTGCCCAAATAGTCCTTTAATACCCTATCAGATCATGGTCACACCTCTTCCAACACTCTCTCCAAAGTTCTTACCAAAGCCTGATACACTCTTAATTGTCGATCTTACGCTCTCATTTGCTCACAGAACTCAAGACTTCAGCCTTTGGGTGATTCTTCTGATACCAAGCATATTACTGCCCCAAGGCTTTGCACTTGCTATGTATCCTCTGACACTCCACAGTCACATGACCCCCTCGCTCCTTTCATTCACGTTTCTGTCTAACTATCTTCTCAGGAAGGACTCTCAGATTCTTTACAGTAACAACCCCTACAACTATTTCCTTCTTATTATTTATCATCATTGTCTTAACATTTAATTGATCATATACTTGCAAAATTATTGATCT
This sequence comes from Balaenoptera musculus, assembly GCF_009873245.2. Taxonomy (NCBI): domain Eukaryota; kingdom Metazoa; phylum Chordata; class Mammalia; order Artiodactyla; family Balaenopteridae; genus Balaenoptera; species Balaenoptera musculus. Next base: position 77,244,808 of record NC_045800.1, on the reverse strand, counting down.
ATTTTCCTTTCTCTTTCCTACTAGGATATAAGTTCTATGAGGTTGGAACTTTTATAGGTCTAGTACACTGCTATATTCCTAGTAACTGAAACAATATCCAATATACAGAATATATCTGGGAATATATGACAAAGTAAAAAACGGTTAGTGGGGACAATAGGTAGTGTATCAGTCTGCTAGGGCTGCCATAACACAATGCCACTGACTGGGTGGTGTAAGCAACAGAAATTTATTTTCTCAGATTTCTGCGGGCTAGAAGTCCAAGACCAAGGTGCTGGAGAGTTTGTTTTCCCGTAAGGACTCTCCTCCTGGCTTGCCAATAGTTGCTTTCCTGCTGTGATCTCACATGGTCTTTTCTCTGTGTGTGCAGAGAGCGAGAGAGACAGAGAGAGAGAAAGAGATTTGGAGTCTCTGCATCTTCAGCAGTCCTGTGGGATAAGGACCCCATCCTTATAAAATCATTTAACCTTAATTACTTCCTAAAGGCTCTATCCCCAAATACAGTCACATTAGAGGTTAGGATTTCAATATACGAATTCTTGGGAGACAAAACTCAGTTCATAACAGGTAGCAAAAAAGATTAGAAAGGTAAAGAAAAATCAAATAAAGAACGACTTCCATTGCATAGTAGAAAGTTTGAAATTTACCTTAGGTATTCTTCTATTATTCACTATGTTCTATTAACACTATGTCTACTAGATCAATTACTAATCTACTTGATTCTTCTACACCAAATCTATTTTTTTTTTGGTATTTTTCCTTGGTCATTATTATTTTTTCTTTTATTACATGACTCAAATGACTTTTCTACTGCTGAATTTGACATAAAATATTCTAATATATTTAAGGTCATGTGAATTATGTGATAATTATTTGAAACGTGTGGCTTAATTCCTTTGAAAAGGTTGTACTCTTCTTGCTATTTACCATTTTTATAGTTAAACACAACAAAGTATTTGATGTGGATGGAGACTATTTCAAACTAAAAACTAAAATAGGAGATAAAAGAGCACAAACTTTCAGTTACAATATGGATAAAGTCAGGGGATCTAATGTGTAACATGAAGACTACCATTGTTAATACTGTATTGTATGATTGAAATTTGCTAAGAGAGAACTTAAATGTCCTCACAGAAAAAACAAAAAAGGAAATATGTGAGGTGATGGATGTGTTAATTAACTCGATAGGGGGGATTCTTTTCACAATGTATACATATATCAAAACATCATGTTGTACAGTTTAAATACCTTACAATTGTATTTATCAATTATACCTCAATACAACTGGAAAAATATTTTAAAAGCATAATAAAACTAAAATAAGAGAATAAAATGTGGGATGATTGGACTTGTGCTATATGTATACATGGAAGAGAAATATTAAACAACTCAGTGATCACCTATAAGTTGCTCTCAGCTCCATCAGATTTAATGCTCATTAGTCCAAAAGAAAATATATACAGAATAAAACTTGTCTATATATGTAATTTTAAGAAAATCAATATAATGCCCAAATTGTAGTATAAAGGAGAAAAAAAGAAAACTAATTTATAAAAGGATTGTATTTTTAATATGTACCTGCTGGACAAGACTACACAAGAAATTATGATGAAGATCACAGACGCTCACACTTACAGAATGTATCACTGTAAATGCAATAACCATAAATGCATTTTTATATAGACACATTTTAACAGCAACTCAACGTTCAAGGCATTAAAATATTTTTGTAAGTGGTGAATACTTCTCAAGAAAGTTCTAATGAAACAAATTACACTTTTATCTCAATTTACATGGTGTCTGTATTCTTGGAAAGTTTATGGTGCCTAAAACTATGCACAAAGTGTTTCTGTTTATGTAGAAAATGAGGTTATTTCTAAGCTTAAATAATTATAAAGAGGTATTTCACCTGCATGACATTCTAAAGTCAAGTAACACACAGGGTGATATTTAATGGCCAAAACTGTCACGGGCCCTGCAGGAAAACATCATACCTGGCCCACAGCCACTGAATGTCAGTGGCACTCCTTAATCATTGTTACAACCTAAAATGTCCTCAGACATTTGCAAGACATCTGCAGTGAAGTATGGAATTGCTATCTCCCTCTATCCCAGCAACTGAAAGCTACTGAAATGCAGTCACTAAAGTATCCAAATAAACTTTCTCTTGTACGCCATACCAGTCTTTTGAAAAATTCATTTCTAACAGTCTTTATTCATCTGTGATTATAATTCTTAAATGCATTCATTCACACTCCTTCATTCATTTAATAAACACTTATTAAGCACCTACTACTCTTTTAGTTCACAGGAATATTTTACAAAGGACCAAAAAAAGTCTAAAAACAAGCAAACAAAAACGAGTTCTTCTCTTAATGAGCATTACAATCTAGTTAAGTACAGAGATTCTTGGCCTGTAATTTTAATTAAAAGCTCTCAAAACCTATAACTTTAAAGCTCCTAAAGCAACAATTATTCAACACAGATCACACTGTTTTTCCTGCGCTACTGACCCTCGACCCCTACCTTCATACCCACAAAGCCATCACCAAAGAAATTCAAGGTTCCAGTAATCACAGTGGCTTGCACTTCCGGTGGCTACTGTTGCATGTAGACCAGCCAGTGGAATAAAAGGTAGATTTTTAAGTGAGCTATATTGAAGTTCAATTTATACACAATGAAATTCACTGTTTTAAAGCACACAGTTCTATGAATTTGCATAAATAGATACAGCCATGTTACTGCCAAAATAATCAAGATACAGATTATCTCTTAAGCTCCTTAAATTCTCTCATAGCATTTGGCAATCAATCTCCTCTTCCAAAAACCACTAGATTGTTTTCTGTAGCTTTGATTTTGCCTGTTCCAGGAAGTCATATAAATGGACTCATACATAATGTAGTATTTTGCTTCTGGCTTCTTTCATTTAGCATTAGTCATTTGAGAATCAGAATCATTCATGTTTTTGCATTTGTCAGTAGTTCATTCTGTTTATTTCAAGTAGCATCCCATTTTATACCTAGGAATGTGATCGTTAGACAGTGTGGTAAGTGAATATCTAACTTTCTAAGAAATTGCTAAAGAATTTACAAAGTGGTTGTAAAATTTTGCATTCCCACTAGCAATAGATGACATACCATGTTGCTCCACATTTTTGCCAGGATATGGTCTTATTAGTCTTTTAATTTTTGTCATTCTGCTGAGTATGTATAATCTTAATATTGTGGTTCTTTTTTTTTTTTTTAATTAATTTATTTATTTATTTATTTTTGGGTGTGTTGGGTCTTCGTTTCTGTGCAAGGGCTTTCTCTAGTTGTGGCAAATGGGGGCCACTCTTCATCGCGGTGTGCAGGCCTCTCACTGCTGCGGCCTCTCTTGTTGCGGAGCACAGGCTCCAGACGCGCAGGCTCAGTAGTTGTGGCTCACGGGCCCAGTTGCTCCGCGGCATGTGGGATCTTCCCAGACCAGGGCTCGAACCCGTGTCCCCTGCATTGGCAGGCAGATTCTCAACCACTGCGCCACCAGGGAAGCCCAATATTGTGGTTCTAATTTGCATTTGCCTGCTGACTAATAATGCTAAGAATCTTTTCCTATGCTTATTGGCTATTTATACTTCTGCTTTAATGAAATGTCTGGTCAAATCTTTCCTTCATTTTTTAAAGTGTGTTCTTTGTCTCACTGAGTTGTAAGGGTTCTTTATATATTTCTGATACAAGTACGTTATAAAATATACGTTTTGAAAATATTTTCCCCCAGTATGCAGTCTGCCTATTCATTTTCTTAACAGCATCTTTCAAAAACAGAAGATTTTAATTTTGATGAAGCCCAATTTATCATTTTTTTATGATTTGTTTTTTTGTATGTCTTAACACATATTTGCTTATTCCAGGATCACAGAAATATTCTCGTTTTCTTTTTCTTTAAAATAAATTTATTTATTTAATTTATTTTTTATTTTTGGCTGCATTGGGTCTTCATTGCTGCATGCAGGCTTTCTCTAGTTGTAGTGAGTGGGGGCTACTCTTTGTTGCAGTGCGAGGGCTTCTCATTGCAGTGGCTTCCCTTGTTGCAGAGCATGGGATCTAGGCATGCAGGCTCAGTAGTTGTGGCACATGGGCTTAGTTGCTCTGCGGCATGTGGGATCTTCCCGGACTAGGGCTCGAACCAGTGTCCCCTGCATTGGCAGGCAGATTCTTTAACCACTGTGCCACCAGGGAAGCCCTCTTCTATGTTTTCTTCCATAAGAGTTGTAGTTTTAACTCTTACACTTATGTTTATTATCCATTTTAAGGTAACATTTACATGGTATGTATTAACAGTCAAAATAGTAATAATTTATCTTATTATTATTATTGACTTACGGACTGTCAGTTAGTCCACCACCAATTGTTGAAAAGACTTATTCTTACTCAACTGATTCATCCTTCCCTTTGTAACAATGAATGGCCCATGTATATGTGGGGTCTACATCTTGACTATTCATTCTGTTTCATTTACCTGTGTAGCTACCCTCGCTCCCAAACCACATTATTTTGACTATTACAGCTTTACATTAAGCATGTAATTAAGTACATTAAGTATACATTATTTATATAATTAGTTCTTTTTCAGTATTATTTGGCCACTCTAGGTCCTTCACATTTGCATATACATTTAAAAATAAGCTTGCATGTAGATATAATGAATTGCATTGATTGATTTTCAAACAACAACAACAACAGCTACTGTTGTTTCGGTGTTCTATAATCATGCTAATTTTTTCTCCACTTGGTCCATCAGTTACTGAGAGAAGAGTGTAGAGGTCCCAACTATAGTTTTGGATTTTTTGTTTCATTTCTCACTTTAGTTCAATCAGGTTTTTCTCCATGAACCTTGAAGCTCTGTTGTTAAATGCATACTCATTTAGAATTATCACGTCTTCCTGCTGAATTGTCTCCTATCTCTAAAGTCTCCTTTATCTGAAATTAATAGAGCAGCTCCAGTTTTTTTAAGTGTTTGTCTCTTTGCCGTTAACTTATCTGTGTTTTCGCATTTAATATGAGTTTCTTATAGACAGCATCCAATTTAGTCTGATTTTTCAATTCAATCTACCACTTGCTACTTTTTAACTGGAGTATTTAGACAACTCAAGTTTAGTGCAATGATGAATATTGTTGTGTATAAACATCTTGCTATTTTCTATTTCTCCCATGTATTCTTTGATTTTTCTTCTTTATTTCCCTTCCTTCCAACTATTTAGACTATTTCTTTTATTTCATTTTATCTCCACTACTTGCTTCTGAGTTAAATTTCTTTATTTTATTTTTGCAAATTGTCTACCTTTTCCTCCAGAAACTTGAAGATATTACTCAGTTATTTTACAGTCCCATATCTGGGTTTGCCTCAGGTGACTATTTCTTCCTTTATCAATCAGTTGGTTTTACTGCTTCTTTGTGTGTCTCATAATTTTTTTTTAATGATTTCTGGACAGTAGAGACCAAGATCGTTTTCTTTCCCTGAAATGATCACATCTCTTCCCTGTGTCAGTACAAAATTACTGTGGATTGAATCAATCTCATAAGTAGTTGAGCTGGATTTGGGATTAGTTGTTGCTTTCCTCATATTCAGTGACTTTAAATTTCACCAATGCGAAACTGCCTCAACCTTCAGACATTTTTTAATGACTTCAAGCCACTCAGGATAAAATTAAAAAACCTGCCATGGCCCAAGGGTCCCAAATCTCTCTGTCTTCCACCTTCTTCAAATTTAACCTGTTCTCTTTAAGTTTTGTAAGCAGGATAAGCTCTCCACTGTTTTCAGAGACTGTTTTTGCTTTTGTCTTCTAGGACTGTTCACAGTTGGCAATTATGTATTCATTTCTTGCTTACTTTATTATTTTTTACTCCCTTACTGAATTATAATTTCCATGAGTGCTTAATACAGTCTGACATATTATGTGTTGTCAGTAAATATATTTTAAAAAAAATAACAAATGAACTGTAACAAGAAGAAAACACACCAATTAAATTAAGACTAGATGTTAATTAGGAGGGTAATGAAATTACCTAGAACATGTGTGCAATACTGAATAATTTCAGACTTATAAAGTTATTTTACATAGTGATTCTCTGTTTTTAAAATATTATTATACTTGATGTATTTCCTTAAAATATGCTAAAACCATCAGAATTAAATAGGTTTTGCTCTAAAAGTGGCCTGTTCTGTTCAGTGAAGTACAGTTGCTCTGACTTAAAAAAAATGGCTGACCTCTGTGTATAAATTCAATATTTAATCTAAATGTATAAATAGAAGCATACCATTAATTGATCCATGTGGGATTTATATGAGTTACTTTGAAATTTGCCCCACATACCTAACCACTTTTTAAACTTTTTGTCACTGTAGTTGTGAAAATAAAAACTAAAAAAAAATTTGAAAGAAAAGAATTTCAACCACTATGATTTTCTTCAAAAACTGTTCATAGTTTTTCTTTTATGTCATTTCCTAACATTTAGCATTATAGCACAAACCTGCACACACTGGAGAAAAAATAAGATAATTATAACCTAACTGTATGATGCCAGAAAATGTCATTTTCTTATTAGTGCAACATACTACAAGAGTGATTTTTAAATCTTTCTAAACCCACCAGTTTCCATATATTTACTAAATAAGCATGGGATTATTAAGAGACTTCATTATGCTATAAAATGTGTAGTTCAACTGCAGAGTCATATGATTATTTGTATATGTATTCAATTGGTTAGCATATATTTTAAACTAGATTTTAGCTCTCCAAATTTTATTTTAAAACTTTGGCTAACAACAAACTTGAAAACAATATGATGATTTTGCTCAATAAAAAAATAACTTTGTAATATACATACAAATAATCAGGAATTACAAAATCATCAGGTACATCTCCCTGGCTATGTTGAATTTGGAGGTTAAAGTAATTTGTATGCAGGGGAGAAGAAGGACATAGGAAATTTTGGAAAAAAAATTTCTAAATTTTGTATTTTTGACAAACATCAAATACAATGGGGAAAAGCGAAGCTAGAAATATAGAAAATATTTTTTCTACATTGTGGGATATGCTTTCTTAAATAAAATTCAGCGTGTCTATGGCTCCATATATCAGTAAAGTTCATTAAAAGGACTGTAAAATTATGACAAAGGAGCAGTCTGGTACCATATTTAGAAGGTGCAGCTTAGAAGGTTATCAGCATCTTTGCTTCAGTCAAGTGGAAAAGCAACAAAACCTCACAGCCCACTATGTGACTTCATCACTATAAAGGGGCAGAGGGCAAAGGAAAAAAATCAGCTGGTCAACAGCACACTGGCTGATTGTGTCCAGAGCATCATACTATATTTATCATCCTTATAATCATTACACCATGATTATACATTATCATTTTATGTATTGTATAATGTATTATATGCCATTAAAATTGTACATCACCATTATCTGTCTACTACGGACTGAATGTCTGGGTTCCCCCTAAACGCATATACTGAAACCTAATCCCCAGTATAATGTTACTTGGAGATGGGGCCTTTGGGATGTGATGAGGTCATAAAAGCAAAGCCCTCATGAATGGCATTCAATCTCATGAATGCCCTTAAAAAATAGATCCCACAGGAATCCCTCACCTCTCCCTCCCTGTGAGATTACAGAGAAAAGACTGCCATCTATAAATCTGGAAGAGGATTCTCACCAAACACCAAATCTGCCAGCTCCTTGATACCTTCATGTTGTACTTCTTAGCTTCTAGAACCATGAGAAATAAATTTCTGTTGTTTATAAACCACTTAGTCTATAATATTTTATTATAGCCACCCAAGTGAACTAAGACAATATCATGTACCATTGTGTTTTATATAATCCTATACTTATATATTATTATGAAATTTATATGTCCTTCTAATAATTATATGTATATCTAATCACTCCTGATAGACATCACTCATTTGCACTCATTTGCATTGTATTCCTTTAGCAGAATCATAACACTGATTAAATTTGAATTTCCACCTGCCTTGGGCATATACAATGATGTCCTAAACATGGCTGTAGATAAATATGTAAATATGCTGACCGAATCCACTTTGAATTCATAACAACTAATGTGAATTGGGTACTTAATCCTGCTTCCCTAGTTTATTCACTCTTGAAGACCTGAAATATCTATTCCACAGTTTTTCTTATATCTTCCTATTTCCAACACCTCCTCCACGTCTTCAAACTTGAGGACTTTGCTTTCTTTTCAATTGAGAAAATTAAAACAATAGTATGAAGACTTCTATCTGTGCACCTACAAACATGGGTATCCACACCACCTATTCAGACTCCCTTCCTGACATGAACTAAGAATCCATTCTACTGTCACCTACAAATTGGCACTTGACATCTACCTCTACAAGGGTCAAATTATGAGCCGCTGCAGCTGCTGAACGTCAACACCCCCTGAAAGGAGTTCAGAGTGAAGATGAGAAATGAAGCACTTTGTGCTCTTGAAGAAACTGGCAGACCAGGTCTTCAGATAGTTAGATATTTTTGGAAGAAGATTTTATGAGCCCTATTGTTGCATCTCCCCATAACTAGAAAAACACTAAAATCCTTCGCGGTGATGTCTACTCCTCGTGACTAGCGGTAACCTTCATGAGACTAGCAGCAACATTCTGGAAAAAATATGTGCTTGATTGCATGTACTCCCCCTTCACCAAAATCACACACATATATATACTGACCTTCCCCTCCTACCTCTTTGGAGCAGTTTCTCAGACCTTTCTGAAATGCTGTCTCCCAGGCTATAGCCCTCATTTTGCCCCAAATAAAACTTAACTCACAACTCTCATTCTGTGCTTTTCAATCGACACCACTATCCAAAATAATTTTAACCTGGGAACCTGATATCTGTGGATAGGATTCATACAGTTAATAAACCTGGGTGGGGGGGGGGAACAAATGAAATTATATCTTTATTTTCACTAACAAAAATTATAAATTTTGATTATAAATGTAGATGAAAAACCATGGTTGTATTAGCAGATTTGTTTTCTGCTGGTCTCAGCCTATTAATAACCAGTGTTGGACTGGCCCTTGTGGTTATTAAGATTCTAAGACACCCTTTAGCAATAACCATCAGGAAACTTTGAAAAAATAAAGGTTTTTTACTTACAAGACCTGGAAGTTACACAGCACACTCGGGGCTACACAGCGAGGTTTTGGTAGAGAGAGAGAGAGTGCACAGGATTTTATTGGGGTTGAAGGTGGGGACCTTGGATTTAGGGGGCTGACTCACTCTTTACTGACAAATTTAAAGCATTAGAGGGAGCATTTAAACCAAGAGAAGAGAACAAATAAGTGGCCCAAATGGTCAGTTATTGAAATCAACCAAGATCTCTAAAACAAAAGAGCTTCAGGGGAAGGTGGCCTGGCTCTTTATCTAGTCCTTCCTGTGGTTGGCAAATTGTTTATTCAGGATAGCTCTCTTGATGTGGATGCCTCTTAATCAAAGATTAAGTCATGTACTTGCACCGCAAACAAAACAAAACAAAAACAACAACAACAAAACAAAGAAAACCCCAAATCAACAGCACTCAGGCTTTACAGTACAAGATACTATGTCTTTATCTCCAATATTTTTATATCGTATTATAAATGGTGCAGGTATCTTGGACTTTCCAGCCTCCAGGACTATAAGAAATATATTTCTTTTGTTTATAAACCACCTAGTCTATGGTATTTTGTTACAGCAGCCCAAAGGGACTGAGATAATTATAATGTCTTTTACATCTATCGCTATCAAGTGAAGTTGTTCAGCCATCATTCCATCTAAGGAAAAGTAATCTTCACATTTATATGCCTTTAAAATAATAAGTTTAAGTTTATCTGTATTATATTATTTTATCTAACTGAAATAATAAGCATATATTATACATTATAATTGTAAAATATTTTGATGACAGTATTTAATTATAATTTTGTATAATCCTATGGGAATTCATTTTATACATTTAGGATTCATTCATAATAAGAAGCCCATAGGCAACCACAGAACTTCAATGGGGTTCATGAAATACACACACACACACACACACACACACACACACACACACACACGAGATTAAAATTTCTTGACCTAAAGCCATAAACCACTCTTCCCAATTGTCTACTCCACTTCACTCCCTCTCATCTATTCAAGGGCATCCCTTAGTGGATCTTTGTTCTCTCTCTTATATTAACATTTATTATGTCATGTTTCCATCAGCTGGCCATTATTTCTATGTTCCCAAGGAAAGAAAGAGAGAGGGAGAGAAAGAAAGAAAAGAAAGAGAGAAAGAAAGAAAGAAAGAAAGAGAGAAAGAAAGAAAGAAAGAAAGAGAGAAAGAAAGAAAGAGAGAAAGAAAGAAAAGAAAGAAAGAAAGACAGAGAGAGAAAGAAAGAAAGAAAGAAGGAAAGAAAGAAAAAGAAAAAAAAGAAAGGAAGGAAGGAAGGAAGGAAGAAAGAAAGAGGGAGGGAAGGAGGGAGGGAGGAAGGAAGGAAAGAAAGAAAAGAAAAAGCAAACTCTTTTTCTCGAGTATCTCACACTCCTAGATGAGACTATGCCAGAACTGAAAATACAGTCTTTGAAATAAATGTAGCTTACTTTAATGGCACTATAATTAATAATGAATTGTTACAAACAAGCTACCACCAAAAATAAAACAAAACAAATGCTAAATTGGAGAGGCTAGACCTTTCCTAGTCAAATCAGGATATGGATATGTAACTGAAGCTGAGTGGAAGCACCGAACTGAATGAATAAGAATTTAAGAATTTGCTGGAGGGAGAGAATAAGTCATAAAGAAATTGAAAAAAAGAAGATGGGCTCTAACCAAGTCTTGAAGAACCCTGATATTTAAAATGTAAATTGGGAAAAAGATAACAACTAAGTGGCTGATAAAGAGAGGTGGAGAGTAGTTTGTTTACATAAAATAAGAAAAGAAAGCAGATGTTTTCCTCTATAATTAGTCAGTGTAAAATTTATTTTTCTTCTATCCTCAGAAAGTCTACCATTTATTTGTGAAATAAGCAAAGGAGCATGAAGAGAGGATCTATACATGGATACAGTATTACAGCCAAATGCAACTTGGTTATCACATCAACCAAATGTTCTATTTAGTAATAAATGCAACCAAAAGTTACTGAAATTCTATATTTCTTTCAGGTCAGCTAGTCATGGAGGAGCTGAACATAGAGATAATGAGTTATTCTCCCCAGGGTAGATTTATATTATCAATTTTGAATTTTCTATTCTTATGACTCAATTGTGTTACCCATTTCTGTCTTAGTCAGTCCGGGGTGCTGTAACAAAGTACCATAGACTGAATGGCTTAAAATTTATTTCTCACAGTTCTGGAGGCTAGAAAGGTCAAGATCAAGGTGCTGGCAAAGTCAATGTCCAGTAAGGGTTGTAAGGGTCTGCTTCCTGTTTCATAGATGTCCATCTTCTTGCTGTGTCCTCAGGTGGCAGAGGGGTGAGAGATCTCTCTGGGGCCTCTTTTATAAGGGCCCTAATCCTATATATGAGAGCTCTACTCTCCTGACCTAATCATCTCCCAAAGCCCCCACCTCCAAATACCATCACGCTGGCAATTAGGTTTCAACATATAAGTTTGGTTGGGACACCAACATTCAGTCTATTACAATGCCCTAGTTAAATGTCTTATATCACATCAGAGTAGTCCTCACATCATTATTCCCAACACAGGAACACACATTAGATTAAAAACAGACTTGGGGGAGGAGGAGCCATAGGACTCACTTACTGATAACTGACATGCACTCTATCAACTGGTATCAAAGACCTTCCATAATAACAGAATGCCTACTATACAAACTGAGGAATACCAAATTGGCAGCTAGAAGCTGGCTTAAAAGATACAAGATGGTCTATGATTAAGGGCTGTTCCTCCTTTTACTAACACATTAAAATGAGCCTACAAATCAAGAGGTGGAAACCATAGGTGGTGCTTATAGTTGCAACAAATAATGGACTTTTAAAATAGTTGTTTCTGATCCCTGTGATTCTGAAATATGGCAGTTTAGGATATGACTTCTTAGGGACAGGAAACTTAAATCAGGGAACATAATAATGTTTTTAAAGTATTGAAATCTGATAGTGCCACCTGATTCTGGATAATGGGTCATGTTGTTGGTTGGAATGAATGACTTTAACTGTCAAGAGGAAACTATTGGAACTATAGTTGCAATGATACCAGAAGTAATAAAGATGTGCTGAAGACACATTTGGGTTGTCTGCACAGCTTTTAGTGATTCATTCCTTTCTGAGAATTACTAACCTTCTGCAAGCTTCCATTTCCAAGCATACAGTGGGAGCAACATATGTGTTCTATATAACCACCTCATGACCACCATTGAATGGACCAAACATAGGAACAAGACCAACACAGAGACACTCAAGTTCTTCCCAAAGTTGAGACTGCATAGTAAATTCAGGATTTGATGCATACTACCAGCCATAAAGATAGATAAGATGTTGAAAGTGATAATAAATAAAAGAGATTGTTGGGTTCAGAAATAAGCTAACCAGTTTCCTGAGCCAGCAACAAAAGTGATATTTTGAAGATGGAACAGGAGTATTTTGCTCATCAAATATGCAGATCTAATATCAAGAACAGTAATTAAGACACTGTGGTATTGACACAGGGACAAAAAGACCAATGAAACAGAGCAAGAAGGCCCATTCGGAACCACGCATATATGGAAACTTGATATATAACACAAGGGGCTCTACAGCATAATAACATGATAAACTCTTCAGTAATTGGTAAGTGGTTGTTCGTTTTTTTAAAAAAAATTACCTCTTGCGAAAACAAATATCAACTCAATTTAGCATAGATATATAAATAAAAGCCATTTTTTTACATCATTTAGGAAAAAATGTCAGAGAACATGTCATTAGCCTTGGGTAGGGTAGGACTTACATAGGTACAAAACGTACAAGCCACGAAAGTAAAGTTTAATAAATTTGACTACATTAAAATGTAAAACTTCTGTTCATAGAATGACACCTTAAAAAAAGTTAAAAGACAAGCCACTGAAAGAGAAATGATTTTTAAAACATGAATAAATAATCAAGGAAGTATATTAAGAATTGAAATAAATAAATAGATGTATTCTTAATGAAAATGAGGAAAAGAAAGTTAACTCACTAGAGGAAAGGGCAATTCACAGAAGAAAAAACTGAATGACTAATACGTGAAAAGATGTTCAAACTTTCTAATATTCATTGAAATGCAAATTAAAATAAGATCCCATTCCACACCAATAAGATATACAAAATTTTAAAAGCCTTACAATATCAAGAACCACTGAGACTATGAAAAGAAACTTCTAATGTGTCATTCTTGAGCAATGCTGAATATGTGACTGTCCTACAATCTGGGGGAGAGGAAAGAAAGACATAAATATCTTGAGACTAATTTCAAAACAGAATGATCCACTGATACATATGCTAACTCAGTTCTAGGGCCTTTGGACTAGCAAATGATACTATGAAATAGATTTCATTTAAAAATATTAATTTGCATTTATAATTAAAAATCTCTCCGAGACTAAAAAAAAAAAAAAAAAAAAAAAAACTTCCTCAGAATTGTCCAAAAGAAGGATTTGCCACAAGTCTTTCATTTACATAGAAAGAAAGAGAATCTGGCATGCATGGAACCCCAACTTATTGCAGACCCTAAAGGCAAAAAAGAGACGCAAACTTTCCAAAACTGTAGGCAGTGATAGTCCCTGAAAGGAGAGTATTTTTAAGATCTGGCTGCTGTGAGGAATGTCTCTGCTCTCTTGTGTGAGAGGGCACATTGTACAAATTTTTGAAAATGCATCTTGCCAGGATGATCCTGAAACTACTTCTCCAATTACTCAAGACCTTGATGACATGGGCAAGTTTGAATATTCCCCTCTAACTAAACATTCTCTTTTATTGTCCCATCTTCCTGCTTCTGCGCTTAGCAGTATACGTTCTAAAAGTGTTGTACCTTAGCTTTCTTAGCAATCTTATCCATTTCTTCGCTCCAACTCTCACTTTTCCATGGGTGACCATAAAATCAATAATTCTATATAAAATCCCACCCCTTCCCTCATTTTCAAAGCCAGATTACCAAACGTTGGACATCTCCAATTGTAGGTCTACCTTTGGATTGCCCAACTGAACTTCTAAGACCATGGAAATGTTTTCTGTGTTCACTGCTGGCATAGCCTCAGATGGCTAGTGAACCTTTACAATGTGGCTACAGAAACTGAGCAACTGAATTTATTCTATTTTATTTTACTTTATTTTAATTATAGTTTAAATAACCGTATAACCACATGTGGCTATGGGCTACTGTATTGGAAAGCCTAGTGCACCTGAAAGCACAAAAACTACCCTATAATATTACAATTGCCAAGAATAAATTTCTCCAATTCCCCTCTAGCCTCAATAGTACTTTTTTGTAGCTTTGTCAGTTATCCCAGGGAAATGCTTACTCAACCTTTTTATTTTCAAATGGTATAAAATAAGAATTGGCAGGGCTTCCCCGGTGGTGCAGTGGTTACGAATCCGCCTGCCAATGCAGGCGACATGGGTTCGAGCCCTGGTCTGGGAAGATCCCACATGCCGTGGAGCAACTAAGCCCGTGTGCCACAACTACTGAGCCTGTGCTCTAGAGCTGTGAGCCACAACTACTGAGCCCATGTGCCACAACTACTGAAGCCCATGCACCTAGAGCCTGTGCTCCACAACAAGAGAAGCCACCACACCACAACCAAGAGTAGCCCGCTTGCCGCAACTAGAGAAAGCCCACGTGCAGCAACGAAGACCCAATGCCAAAATAAATAAATAAATAAATAGATAATTTTTTTAAAAAAAGAATTGACAAAGATGCTCTACCAAAATCAATTCCTAATATTTTGTCTTTTAACAAGTATATCTTTTAACATTTTATATTTATTGTGTCAAGCCTATTTTGCTTTACTTCAAGATCTGGGGCTGTGTTGCATTAAATTATGCCTCCTTTATAAGCCTTAGTCGAATGGAAACAAACTTTTAGATTCCAACTCTCAAACCAAAATTCTAATCAACATTTCCAAAGGTAAAATGGAGCCTATACTACACCAAAAGTGAGCACATAATTTCTTGATGTGTGCTTAATTTTCTCTGCAGGTAGATGATAGAGTAGAAAATTACAAAAATCAATTAGCTATTGTTTGTGAATAGATAATCATAGACTGGCTGCTTTGAACTTGTTCATGCAAGAAAAAATGAAAAGCAAAGCATGTTGCTCCATTTTAAAACAAAATGTCAGGATGAAAAGCTGGCTGAGAGGAAAACTGAACCACAATTGAGTGGTTACTATTCATGAATATATATGAAGTACTATTGTTACTGTTAATTTGCATAATGAATAATTTCTCTTTAATTTTTCATTTTAAATAGAACTTTCTTACAATTTAACCACATACAGAACATTAACAATGTTAATATTCTTTACTAATACTGTCACAAATAAGGTTAATATTCTCACATTACAGTGAGAATTAAGAATAATGCTTCCAAGATCACCTCTATATTATCAATTGAATCAAAGTCAGAAATAAGAGTTTTGCCACATCGATATAATTACTTAGATATTAAAAGAATAAAAAATTTTAACAGTGGTTCTTTAGAGCCAACAGATGTGTTGGCTCTAAAGAAATCTAAGGAAAAGGCAAGGGACATATTCATTCCCTTGCCTTTTCCTTAGATTTCTTCAGACCTGCTTTGATGGGACACTTACGGCACAGAGCCATGCCTTCAAATTCATATATGCAAAAGGCACATCATGAAAAAAACATAGTTCAATAGCAATATATGCTTTTTAATACTGTGAACTCAGATCCAAACCCCAACATCCCAAACACACACACCCCCCAAAAATAAATTATATAAGCGTACAAATAAAAAGGCTAACTTCTCAACATACATTCATTTTCTCTTTCCTTTCTTTCTTATGATCGGAGCTACTTTAAAATAAAATGGATCATCTAAAGTGTCAGTAAGTTCCTCTCAATAGAAAATTTGAAGTTAAATCAGGACAAATGCAATAAGCCAGCTGTTGAAATGAGAACAAAGCAGATGCCGGGGAAATAAATTAATTATTACTTCCTACCTTCTTTATAATCTCAACGATCTATGAGTTTTCCCTAATTCTGTATTTTGACAAGCCAGAGTGTTTAGAAATAAATAATGGAAGCTTAATGGCATACTTTCTTACCAAATTCTAAAATAAGCTAAGAAATATAAAAACATGGAAAAGCAACTATGAATACTGAAAACTAAGGCATGGAGCAGTCGAAATAGTCAAAATATAGTAACTTGTAAGGAATTCTATCAGATGCAGTGCAAATGGAACCAAATATAGAAAGTTGCTCACTCAGAGAGGAGCAAGGCTTTGGGAAAAAATTTTTATGTTCTGTAAATGGGCTCTCTCTGTGTGGAACTATCAGAGTTCTGTTATCTTTTTCAAATAAATTGAGAAAATTAATATGCAAATTCTTCTAGTGCCTGGACAGTTATTATGCTACCTATGTTGCATGTTATTTGAAAGTTAATTGTATTATTTTCTAAAATTATCTGTACCTGGTATACTTGGGCTGTAATTCATTAACAGCTATTCGGCATATATTTATTAGACTATCCAGATATTCTACTTTCAATTATGTTTTTATAGACTTTATTAAGGGAGGGCAAATTTAGGTTCACAGCAAAATTGGGAGAAAGACACAGAGATTTCCCATATGCCCCCTCCTCCCACACAGACATAGCCTCTCTCACCACAGTGGTATATCTCTTATAACTGATGAACCTGCACTGGCACATCATAATCACGTAAAGTACTTAGTTTATCTCAGGGTTCATTCTTGGTGTTATACATTCTATAGGTTTGGTTTTCTCAGTCTTTGTTCTCTGTACTTTTTGGTGGTCAAAGATTCTATTGATATATCCTCAAGTCCAGATAGTCTTTCCTCAGCTGTGTCCAGTCTGCTTATAAGCCCATTAACTTCATTCTTCATTTCTATTACAGTCATTTTAATTTCTAGCATTTCTTTTTGGTTCTTTTTTAGGATTTCAATCTCTCTGCTTACATGATCTGTTTGTTTTTGCATGCCGTCTACTTTAACCCTTACAACATTTAGTATATCAATCATAGTTGTTTTAAATTCCCTCTCTGATAAGTCCAACATCCCTTCAATATCTGGTTCTGATGCTTGCTCCATCACTTCAAAGTGTGTTTTTTGCCTTTTAGTATGGCTTGTAATGTTTTCTTATAGCCAGACATGATGAGTTAAAAAGAATTGCAGTAAATGGAACTTCAGTAATATGGTAGTAAGGTGTAGGGGAAGGGAAGTGCTCTAGTGTCCTATGATTAGGTCTGTCTTTTAGTGAGCTTACACCTCTGGATGGTAAGCTTCACAAGTATTTCTCAGGTTTTTCTCCTCCCTTGGGTGAGACAGAATGGCTACCAAGAGCTAGAGTTGAATACTTCCCTTCTCCTATGTCAGTTATGCTCTGATAATACCTTTTGCAGTTTAGACTCTAGTTAACTAGTTTATCAGAAGGCGGGTCTTTATAAGAACAAAGTGCCGTGGTGTATTTCAAAGTTTTCTTTCCCTCCCCTTCCTTACTGAAATTATGAGTGGATTTTTGTCTAATATTTACTATGAGAACCTGGTTGGGCTCCTGGAAGTAAATCTCATAATATTGTATGATCTCTACTAGGACTAGGTACCCCTGGAGTTTTTAACTCTCAGATGTGTCCACACTGAGCCCCCATAAATTCATCAACTATGGTTTAAATTTTCCCATTCTGGCACTGGTTCCTGCGGTGGTTTCCACTCATAAGTCTCTGTTGCAGTAAGCTACGACTCCCTGTATTCACCTGTTTGTTTCTCCAATCTTGGCTGCCATGGTTTGCCCTATGCACCTACCTCTCTCATGCATCCAAGTCTGTTCCACTTTTTACTTTTGTTAGGACAGAGTGTCAACTTCTTAGTTCCTTACATGTGGAACTGGAAACCAGAATTTGATTTCTTTATAATAAATTCCTTTTGCCTGGAAAAATTATTATTTCATCACGATTAAGAAAAATGTTTTGTTATAGAATTGCCTTACAGAGCAGAATCTATCCTGTTATGATTCTTAAGAGTGTATTTGTGCACACGTTTATTATTTTTGATATGTCTTGACAGTTTCTGCTATATTATTCTTTTATTGAACTACATGGTTTTGATTTTTACATTTGTATTTGTTTTCTAATTTCTTAATAACTAGACTTACATGGAATATATTTGTGTTTATATTTAGCTTGACCCAGAACAAAACCTCTTATAATGGGTGGCTGTTGCCCACCTCTAAATATGCAGTTACCTTTGGGGCTGTCAATCAGTAAACTTCCATTTCCCCTCTCCCAGCTATTTTTGGCATTCCTATTGCTTGTACAAGTGTTATATTCCTCACAATTCATTGTTATTGTATTATTCAATTTCATTTCACTTGCAAATGATGCAAAACCAAATTAAACCAAGTTGAGCAAAAAACTAAAAGGGAGGAGGAATACATTGTCTTGAGTAGCCAGAGGGTGGAACTAGTTGGATCCAGAAACTCAAATGCTGTTGGAATGCTATGTCTTCAACTCTCAGATCTATTCTCTAAATTTCTCCATGCACATGGACATATGATCACAGGACATGTAGAAATATATATCCTTACAGGCTCCAGAAGTGAGAGTTTTCCTGCTCTGTATGTGATAATAAAATTTTGTAAAAAATACTACAGGCATAAGTTAAAGATACATATACATTTATGCACCAATAATTTCAGCCAGGTCAATACAAATATGCTACTCACAATAGTCAAGTCTATAGAGATTGGAAAGGAAAAATTAAAACTATCTTTATTCACAGATGATATGATCCTCTCTGTAGAAAATCTGAAAGAATCTACAAAAAAAAAAAACCTACTAAAATTAATACTTCAGTTTTGAAAGTTTGCAGAATGTAAGGTCAATATACAAAAGTCAGTTGGATTACTATGTACTAGAAAATAAAAATGTAAATTTTAAATCTGAAACATTTAGAATAGCATCAAAAAATATAAAATAAAAAATATGTTTGTCAAGAGATGCAAAAGATCTATACACTGAAAACTTTAAACATTGCAGAGAGAGATTAAAGAATGAAAAAGTAAGTGGAGAGATAGATATACCCTATTCATGAATTTGGAAAGTCAATATTGTTCAGATGTCTCTTCTTGCCCTAATTGAACTACAGATTTAATGCAATGACAGTCAAAATCTCAAATTGCTTTTGGTAGAAATAAATAGGCTCATTTAAAAATTAGCATGGAAATTCAAAAGAGCTAAAATAGCCAAAGACAAATTTGAAAAAAAAAAAATGTAGAACACCATTATTACCTGAATTCAAGATTATTTTAAAGTTACTATAATCAAGCAAATGTGGAATTTGCACACAAATGAATACATAGAAAAATGGTATTAAATATAGAGAAAGAACCACCTCAATTACTTGATTTTTGACAGAGATCTCAGAGAATTAAATGGTGAAAAAATAATGTTTTCAACACATAGTGTCATTGCTATTGGCTATTCATATGCCACAAAAAATAAAAATAATCCTTGGCTCTTACCTTTAGCCATATACAAAAATTATTGCCGAAAGTCCTGAATGTAGTTGTTAAGTCTACAAAACTTCTAGAAGAAAATATGGGAGAAAATCTTAGGGAATTTAGGGTTCGGCCGAGATTTATTACATAGGCTGCAAAAATCACATTTTATAAAAGAAGAAACTTCATAAACTAGAATTCTTCAAAATGAAAAAAAAATGGACTCTTTAGAGTACAGTTACAAATGAGACAAGTGAATCCACAAACAGGGAGAACATATTGTAAAACATAAATCAGACCAATGACTTATATCCAGAATATAGAATGTATATATATGTATATGCATATATATGTGTATGTATAAACCTTACACAACTCAAGTATAAGACAAACCAATTTTTAAACTGATAAAAGATTTGAATGACACTTTGAAAATTAAAATATTCAGGTGGCAAGTACATGAAAATATCCTTAACATTATTGCATTATTATTTACAGGGATATGAACATTAAAATGAAAATGAGATACCACTACATATCCACTAGAATGTCAAAATTTAAAAGAATATTGTTTTCAACAATTGAAAAAAATGAGTGCAATCTACTATATCAACAAACTAGAGAAGCAAAATCACACACAGACCGATGGAAGGTATCATGGCTGCAAACGTGCCACGATTTTGGAAAACGACAATCTCCAAATTTGTGATGACAAGAGAATTGCAATAAACTGAAAATGCCCATGCAAAGCTGTGTATAAAGAAGATAAGGGAGACCAGTGTGGTCAGAGTGCAGTGATATAGGGGAGAATAGTAGAATATAAAATCAGGGTACTAAGTAAGGAGGCTGGATCATGTAGGACTGTAAGAGCCATGGTAAGAATTTTGAAGTTTATTCTGAGTGAGGTGAGTCGCCACTGGAAATTGTTGAGTAGGAGAGTGACACTACCTGCGAGAGGTAAAGGTTAATTTGTTCAAGAATGATCTCCTGCAAGCTGGCCTCCCAGAAAAGGAGCTGGCTTCTAACAAATTTCAATGGACATCAGTTACAGCCTACTGATTAAAATATTAATCTTGGTCAACTATAAGACATCAAAGGACCCTCCTCTCCAACCATAAGTGCTGAGGGGCAAACCATACTGTTGGCTTATCTCATCATATGGTTGCAACTATAAGGGTGCATCACAAGTCTCTTGTCACTACAATGGAAGTTATGCTCCTGCAACTGTGAGCTGGCAGAATAGGGCTAGAGCCAAGGATTTGACACGCCATCTTACTATTGGATCTCAGTCCCTGATCAAGCCACAGAGGGCACTTCCATTAAAAGCCTCAGGGCCAACATCACTCTCCCTGTATCTTATATCCATCCATATTAGTGTTCTATGCACTTTCTTATAGTGCAATGGACAGCAAGGGGCCCATACATTTGTGATTTGTTATTGGCTTAATGAGTTTTCCCCAGTAAGAGCTGTTTACAGTGTCTTTGGTTTGTGTGATACTGGCTTAATTAAAAGAAAAAATGACTATAGTTGCTATGCTAAGAATAGACCATATGGGGAAATGGGATAAGATGGTATAGTAGAGAGATCCCGGGCTCACCTCCTCCCATGGAGACACCAAAGTTACAATTACATATAGAGAAACTATCTCTGAGAATGAACTGAAGATTCAGAAGCAGAAAAGATTTTCCACAACTAAAGGTAAAAAGGAAAAGTTGCATTGAGACAGGTATGACGGGCAGAGATGCAGTCTGCCTGGGACTCATACCACCAGCGCTGTGACCCATAGGCGGGAGAGATATCACAATCTCAGAGGTTTTCCCTGAGGATCAAGGGCTCCGAGCCCCATATTAGACTCCCCAGACAGGGAGACCTGCTCCAGGAAGATGATGACATAACCTCTGGCCTTGAAAACCATCAGGGCTTATATCCAGGAGAGCCAGAGGGCTGTAGGAAACTGAGAATCAACTCTTAAAGAATGCACACAAAACTCAATCTCTTTGAGTCCCAGCACAGAGGTAGCAGTCTAAAAAGTGCCTGGGTCATACATGAAGGAGATTCTTTGACTAATTTTAAGAATTTGGGGGACTTTATTTAGGTATGGAGAAACTGGTATGCACCACTTTTTTGTTGTTATTTTTGTTTGTGGCTCATCTTTTACCAGGGCTGGCAGGTGCACAACTACCCTATTTGCTCACCTTGTTGCAGGTTCACCTGCAGAAGAGACACAGTCAGAGCTCCTCCAGAGTGGGCCCCCTATTCTCTCAGTCCCAGTTAGTGCCCTTGGCCAGCACCAGTATACCCCCAAATTGGCTGCTCCCTGGGGTCTGGCTCCATATAACAGAGTGCCCACAACAGCTGACACCAGGCCTTACAGCCAGCTGTACCAGGGGCCATCCCTGCGTACCTGTGTGCCCAGAGCAAGCACAGCCCAGCCACAACAGGAGGACACATACATCCCAGACAGAGGACACTCCTGGAGCACCTGGCTCTGGCGACCAGAGGACTGCATTACTGGGCCCCACAATAATACTAGGGGACTTTTAACACCCCATTTACATGAATGGATAGATCATCCAGACAGAAAAACATTAAGGAAACTCTGGCCTTAAAGGACATATTTAGACCAGATATACTTAATAAATATATGCAAGATATTCCACCCAAAAACAGCAGAATACACATTCTGTTCAAGAATGGAACACTCTCCAGTATAGATCACATGTTAGGTCACAAAACAAGTTTTAATAAATTTAAGAAGATTGACATCTTATCTTTTTTCATGATAATGGTATGAAGTTGGATATCAACTACCAGGAAAAAAAAAAAGGAGAAAAAAATGCAAACATGAAGTGAAGTCAAAAAAACATGCTACTAAACAAACAATGGGTCACTGAAAAAAATCAAAGAGAAAATTAAAAAAATACCTGTAAACAAATGAAAATGGAAACATAATGCTCCAAAATCTATGGGATGCAACAAAGGAAGTTCTAAGAGAGAAGTTTACAGGAATAAAAAACAAGTATGCCCACTTTCACCAATTTTATTCAACATAGTACTGAAGTCCTAGCCACAGCAATCAGAGTAGAAAAAGAAATGAAAGCATCCAAATTGGAAAGGATGAAGTAAAACTGTCACTGCTTGCAGATGACATGATATTATAGTATATAGAAAACCCTACAGATTACACCAAAAAGCTATTAGAACAAATAAATGAATTCAGTAAAGTTGTAACATACAAAATTAATAGACAAAAATCTGTAGCAATTCTATAACTAACAATTAACTATCAGAAAAAGAAGAAAACAATTCCATTTACAATTGCATCAAAAATTATAAAATATTGGGGAATAAATTTTACTTAGGAGGTAGAAGACTTGTACTCTGAAAACTACTAAGACATCGAGGAAAACAATTGATGATAAAACAAATAAATGGAAAGATATACCAAGTTCATGAATTGGAATAATTAATATTATTAAAATGTCCATCTTACCTGAGGCAATCTAAAGATTCAATGCAATCCCTATCAAAATACCCATGGCATATTTCACAGAACTGGAACAAATAATCCTAAAATTTGTGTGAAATCACAAAGACCCCAAACAGCCAAAGCAATCTTGAGAAAGAAGAACAAGCTGGAGGCATTATGTTCTCTGATTTCAAACTATACTTCAAGCTATAATAATCAAAATAGTATAGTACTGGCACAAAAAACCGACACATAGATTAATGGAACAGAATAGAGAGCCCAGAAATAAGCCCTTGTATGTGTGGACAACTAATCTTCGACAAAGGAGGCAAGAATATACAATGCGGAAAAAGCCTCTTCAATAAATGGTGTTGGAAAAACTGGACAGCTAAATGCAAAAGAATCAAATTGAACCATTTTCTTATACCATGTACATAAATAAATTCAAAATGGATTCAAGAATTAAATATAATACCTAAAACAATAAAACTCCTGGAAAAAAACATAGGCAGTATGCTCTTTGACATTGTCTGAGCAATACTGTTTTGGATCTGTCTTTTCAGGCAAGGACAACACAAACAAAAATAAACAAATGGAACTACTTCAAACTAAAAAGCTTTTGCACAGTGAAGGAAACAATCATCAAAAGAAATGGCAACCTTTTAAAGGGAGAAGATATTTGCAAATGAAATATTTGATAATGGGTTAAAATCCAAATGATATAAAGAAGTCATACAGCTCAGTAACAAAAACAAACAAAAAAACCCAAACAATGCAATTAAAAAACGGGCAGAGAACCTGAATAGCCATTTTTCCAAAGAGGACATGCAGATGGCCAACAGGCACATCAAAAGATCCTTGACACCACTAATTACCAGGGAAGTGCAAATCAAAACCACAAAGAGATATCACCTCACATCTATCAGAATAGTTATCATCAAAAAGACAACAAATAACAAGTGCTGGGAAGGATGTGGAGAAAGGGAACCCTCTTGCAAGCTGGTTGGAATGCAAATTGGTATAGTGACTGTGGAAAACATTATGGAGGTACTTCAAAAATTAAAAATAGAACTACCATAAGATCCAGTAAATCCACTCCTGAATATTTACCCAAAGAAAACAAAAACACTAATTCAAAAAGATATACGCACTCCTATGTTCATTGTGGCATTGATTACAATAGCCAAGATATGGAAGCAGCCTAAATGCCCATTGGAAGATGAATGGATAAACGAGAAGCTTATTTCCTGAATTCATACTTTAATTATCTCTCTCTGTATTACGATGGCTATACTGGATTTTTTTTTAAAACATCTTTATTGGAGCGTAATTGCTTTACAATGGTGTGTTAGTTTCTGCTTTATAACAAAGTGAATCAGTTATACATATACATTTTCACAGCATCCAGTATGGAGCTGTGCCTAGTGATTTTTTGTTGAATGAATGCATAATAGAATAAATTCTGTTTTACCTAATCTAATAGTAGGCTTTATTTTACAGATCAAGATTATGATCAAGCTAGGACTAGCGGTTCCCTAGGACTTAAAGTATAGCTTAATTTATATTAGAAATGGCTAAAAGATAGCTATTTTTAAGAGATAAGGTTTTAAAAGAGAGGAAAGGGCTAAAGAGCCGTTCTAGGCAGAGTTTATGAACCACGTTTCAGAGGCTTGGGTCTGCAGTTGAAAGAAGACATTGGGAATAACTGAGAAACAGTAAGATATTGAGGGAGAGAGAGGGAGAACGGATTTGAGTTACGCTCTTTATTATAAATTTAACTCTGTCTTTAACCTGTTGGCATGTTCTTAGAAACTATTGGAAAGATGTTAAATTGCTTAGCAATTATTTTTGGATGCCATTCTGGTACATCTTTGAATGCCATACTGGATCAACATGGAACCACAACATAGCCCCAAGCTATTTTCAGGTTAGATGAATGAACGGAAATTCCCTTAGATAATATCCATGACTCCAGTCTTGAAATTTTTGAAATCGAATTCAACGATGTGGTCAGAATAGAATTTTTGAAGCACAACTCTAGCAAGTCAGTCCTCTGCTTAAAACGTTTTGGTGGTTTCATTCTTTTTTTTTTTTTTTTTTTTTTTTAACATCTTTATTGGAGTATAATTGCTTTACAATGATGTGTTAGTTTCTGCTTTATAACAAAGTAAATCAGTTATACATATACATATGTCTGACCAATCCCTTACAAAGACCTTGCTACAATGAGTTTAAGTCTCTTCTCTATGTTCTGATAGAGTAAGATAATCAGTTATTCCTTCTTTAAACTGGTAGTATCTTGAATATGTACTATATTAGTCTCAGAGCCTAGCCTAGTGCTATGGTCTAAGTGTTTGTGTCCCCCAGAATACATATGTTGACATCCTAATGCCCAGTGTGTTAGTATTAAGGAGATGGGGACTTTGGGAGATGCTTATATCATGAGGATAGAGCCCTCATAAATGACGTTAGCGGTCTTGTAAAAGATACCCCACAGAGCTCCCTAGCCCCTACCGCCATGTGGGGACACAGCAATAAGTCAGCAATCTACAACTCAGGAGAAGGCCTTCATCAGAATGCGAGCACGCTGGCACCCTGATCGTCGAATTCTAGCTTCCAGAACTGTGATAAATAAATTTCTGTTCTTTATAAGCCACCAAGTCTGTGGTATTTTGTTACAGCAGCCTGAATGGACTGTTACCTAGTAATCTCAATAAGCATTTAAGAAATATTCAATTAATACATGATATATTATTTCAAATTTACTAAACTTACTATATAAATTCAAAAATAAAGTACCCGTCATATGTGAAATGTATGCATTTATTTCTAACAATGTTTCAAGAAAAAAATAAAGATGGCTGCAGCTATAAAATATACGAAACAAGTATATGTGGGAAAAAAAAAGAAAAACAAGAAGAAATTCTTAAAATCAGTAACTATTTAAAAATCCCATATATCTACTATACCTTGTCCTATATACCTAGCATCATATGTCTTCATTTTATGGAAAAAAAATTGACAACACTATATGTAGTAAAAATGTAAAGGCAGCAGTAAGTTCAAAGTGAATCTTCTTTATTGGAAAAGTTTGTTAATATATTCTGTGTGAGTCCTTGGTTGATTCTCAACTCACTAAAGCTTATATTTTATCCTATCTCCAATAATATGGTATCTGGCTCAGTGTAAAGACTTGTGATCATTTATTTGATTGCAACCATCTGTTCCCTAAAAGTCATTTATCTTTCTTGGGATTTGGAATGATATCTACAGATTCCTAGGGTGTCCTCTTTCTTTTCCCTTGAGGGAAATTACTTTGTTTTGATTGCCTCTTTCTTTTTTATTCTCTCCTGGGTTTTGTCCTAAATCAACCCTGTCCATGGGGAGTTCAAAGGCAGCAACTACAGAGCTTGAGTCTAAGAACCACAAGTGACTGCATATCAGATAAAATGAGTATGTGTGTTCACGGGCCCCTTAGGACTTTTCATCTACTTTCAGCCTTTGAAATTCCTATGCAGAAGCAATAGTATACAGAAAACTCTGAACACTTTTTGTAAAATGGTTTTCTCTAGATAAAATATGGAGGTGCTAGGAAGAGGAAATCAGAGAACTTACCTATAATGGGCAGGTAGTGTGTTTCCATCACTATGCAAAATAATTTACTTATATAATCCATTGAATCCTCACAACAAATCAATAACGCAGGCATTCTTTTAGCTTTTTTTAGTAAGAAAACTAAGAATTACAGACTTGCCCAAGGAGAACCAGTTAGTTAGTGGCAGAGCTGAATTCAAACCCAAGTCTGAATAACTTCAAAACATGTTCTTTCATAAGAGTTTCTTTACTTCATACAGTTATATAACAGCATTTTAGTGCACTTTCAGCTTGATCTAAAGCTCTATTTTAGCTTGGTGGTTTATAGGTTCTATGAATGTCAGAGTACAGTCAGCCCTTGGTATCCAAGGGGGATCAGTTCCAGGACCTTTTCTCACACCAAAATCAATGGATTCTCCATTCCCTTATGTAAAATGGTATAATATTTACAGGTAACCTATGCAATGCTCCCATATACTTTAAATCATCTCTAGATTACTTACGATACCTAATACGATGTAAATGCTATGCAAATAGTAGCCAGTGCACAGCAAATTCAACTTTTGTTTTCTGGAACTTTCCGGAATTTTTTCCTAAATATTTTCTAACCATGCTTGGTTGAATCTACAGATGTGGAAGCCACAGATATGGAGGGCTGAAGTGTATATGTAAGAAGAGTATTAGATGTTTCTGTCTCGCAAGGTCTGTATAGTCTAGTTTGGAAGATAGTACATGAACCATTGTAAAACATTTAATTAGATGTAATGAAAATTTGAAGCCACATACATTTTTCTTTTTTCCTTCCTTCCTTCCTTCCTCCCTTCCTCCCTTCCTTCCTTTTTTCCTTCCTTCCTTCCTTCCTTTTCCTTTTTTTTTTTTTTTAATTGGTTTTTAAGGCTGGAGGGTAAATCCCTTCCTGTTACTTATCTGGCTAGCACTGGAATTTACTTTAACTGTTAAAATCAACTGGGATTTTTCTCCAACTTTGTTCATCGTTTTAAAATTTTTTTGACTTTTATGTATCACTATATTTCTATATAAATTTTACAATAAACCTAACAATTTCTAAAAGAGTCTTGCTGGAATTATTGTTTTAATTGTTTGGAATTTATAGATCCATTTGGAATTAAATGACATCTTGAAAATACTAACTCTTCCAGTTCATAAGCACAACAAATCTCCTTTATTTAGGTCTTCTTTATATCTCCCAGCAATTTTCAGTGGTTTTAATGAAGGGGTCTTACATATTACTTATCCCTAAGTATTCCATGATTTTTGGCACTACTGTAAGATATATTCTTTTAATTTCACGTTATACTTTTGTCCTGGCAGAACCAAAAAATGTAATTGATTTTTGAGAAGTATTAAATAATTTGATCATTTCTGAGTAACTTCAATTATGGTTATTAGTAACTGAATGTTATTTGGAAATTATTGACAAATAATATTATTTGTTTAACTAGCCCTTTATAATA
Source organism: Balaenoptera musculus (assembly GCF_009873245.2). NCBI lineage: Eukaryota > Metazoa > Chordata > Mammalia > Artiodactyla > Balaenopteridae > Balaenoptera > Balaenoptera musculus. The sequence goes on along the minus strand of NC_045800.1, from coordinate 77,216,575 downwards.
TAAAAAGCCATTTTATATTTATTACATCATTTTGTTCCTTCAACAAACTATGAGGCAGTCTGGGAAGTTATTATTTTTATTTTCTCAGTTTAGAACAGAAAAAATATATATAGTAGGCATCATTTATTGAACACATTAATTACACTTACTTGTTATACCCTAAATTTGTGTCCTACAAGCTTATTAGATTGATCTAATAGTTTTAGTAGTTGTTTTATCAATTTCTTAGGATTTTCTATGTAGACAACCATGTCATCTACTTATTTTTTGCACTGACTAGGACAATCAGTGTGAATTTGCATAGAAATGTGATACTGGGCATCCTCACTTTGTTCTCAAACTTAAGAGGAAAGTGCTAAAATTTTCATAGGACATACGATATTTTTGTTAGTTTTTTTTTTTTTGTAGATGCCTTTTATCAGGAAGAAAGAATTACCTTTAATTCTTAGTTTCTTGAGAATTTGTATCGTGAAAAAATGTTGACTTCTGTCAAATCATTTTTAGTCTCCTATTGACATGATTATAAAGTGTTTTCCATTTGTTTTATAACATGGTGAAATACATTAATGATATTTGAATGGTGAACTGATATTTCATTTTTGGAATAAATTCCACTGGGTCATAGTGTACAATTGTTTTTACATAGGGATGGATTTGAGTCACTAGTATGTTGCTATCATTTTAGTAGTATTGATTATTTTTCATTTTTATTAATGCCTTTGTCTGGTTTTGCTTTTAGGATTATGCTCCTTCATGAAACTAATTGTAAAGAACTCCTGTTTCTGTATTTTGCGAAAAAGACTGTTGATAAGATTTAAATTTTCAAAAAATATTGTATATAATGCATCAGTGAAGCCATGTGTGATTGAAAATTACTTTTTTATATTTACTACATAAATTAGTATATGTAAAGAATATTTTCTAACATATAACATCTTCCAAATGAACCCTTTATCTAAGTGCTGCAAAAGGTCTAATGTAGTCTTAGATAGCCTCATCCACCAGAGAGCAGACAGCAGAAGCCAGAAGAACTATAATCCTGCAGCCTGTGGAACAAAAACCACATTCACAGAAAGACAGACAAGATGAAAAGGCAGAGGGCTATATACCAGATGAAGGAACAAGACAAAACCCCAGAAAAACAACTAAATGAAGTGGAGGTAGGCAAACTTCCAGAAAAAGAATTCAGAATAATGATAGTGAAGATGATCCAGGACCTCGGAAAAACACTGGATGCAAAGATCGAGAAGATACAAGAAATGTTTAACAAAGACCTAGAAGCATTAAAGAACAAACAAACAGAGATGAACAATACAATAACTGAAATGAAAACTACACTAGAAGGAATCAATAGCAGAATAACTGAGGCAGAAGAACGGATAAGTGACCTGGAAGACAGAATGGTGGAATTCACTGCTGCGGAACAGAATAAAGAAAAAAGAATGAAAAGAAATGAAGGCAGCCTAAGAGACCTCTGGGACAACATTAAACGGACAACATTAAATGCAACAACATTCACATTATAGGGGTCCCAGAAGGAGAAGAGAGAGAGAAAGGACCAGAGAAAATATTTGAAGAGATTATAGTCGAAAACTTCCCTAACATGGGAAAGGAAATAGCCACCCAAGTCTAGGAAGTGCAGCGAGTCCCATACAGGAAAAACCCAAGGAGAAACACACTGAGACACACAGTAATCAAATCGGCAAAAATTAAGACAAAGAAAAATTATTGAAAGCAGCAAGGGAAAAACGACAAATAACATACAAGGGAACTCCCATAAGGTTAACAGCTGATTTCTCAGCAGAAACTCTACAAGCCAGAAGGGAGTGGTATGATATACTTAAAGTGATGAAAGGGAATAACCTACAACCAAGATTACTCTACCCGGCAAGTATCTCATTCAGATTCGATGGAGAAATCAAAAGCTTCAGAGACAAGCAAAAGCTAAGAGAATTCAGCACCACCAAACCAGCTCTACAACAAATGCTAAAGGTACTTCTCTAAGTGGGAAACACAAAAGAAAAGGACCTACAAAAACAAACACAAAACAATTAAGAAAATGATCATGGGAACATCCATATCAATAATTACCCTAAACGTGAATAGATTAAATGCTCCAACCAAAAGACACAGGCTTGCTGAATGGATACACAAACAAGACCCATATATATGCTGTCTACAAGAGACCCACTTCAGACCTAGGGACACATACAGACTGAAAGTGAGGGAATGGAAAAAGATATTCCATGCAAATGGAAATCAAAAGAAAGCTGGAGTAGCAATACTCACATCAGATAAAATAGATTTTAAAATAAAGAATGTTACAAGAGACAAGGAAGGACACTATGTAATGATCACGGGATCAATCCAAGAAGAAGATATAACAATTTTAAATATATATGCACCCAACATAGGAGCACCTCAATACATAAGGCAACTGCTAACAGCTATAAAAGAGGAAACCGTCAGTAACACAATAATAGTGGGGGACTTTAACACCTCACTTACACCAATGGACAGATCATTCAAAATGAAAATAAATAAGGAAACAGAAGCTTTAAATGACACAGTAGACAAGATAGATTTAATTGATATTTATAGGACATTCCATCCCAAAAGAGCAGATTACACTTTCTTCTCAAGTGCGCATGGAACATTCTCCAGGATAGATCACATCTTGGGTCACAAATCAAGCCTCAGTAAATTTATGACAACTGAAATCATATCAAGCATCTTTTCTGACCACAACACTATGAGATCAGAAATGAATTACAGGGAAAAAAAATATAAAAAACACAAAGACATGGAGGCTAAACAATACATTACTAAATAACCAAGAGATCACTGAAGAAATCAAAGAGGAAATCAAAACATACCTACAGACAAACGACAATGAAAACACAACGATCCAAAACCTATGGGATGCAAAAGCAGTTCTAAGAGGGAAGTTTATAGCTACACAAGCCTACCTCAAGAAACAAGAAAAATCTCAAGTAAACAATCTAACCTTACACCTAAAGGAAATAGAGAAGGAAGAACAAACAAAACCCAAAGTTAGCAGAAGGAAAGAAATCATAAAGATCAGAGCAGAAATAAATGAAACAGAAACAAAGAAAACAACAGCAAAGGTCAATAAAATTAAAAGCTGGTTCTTTGAGAAGATAAACAAAACTGATAAACCATTAGCCTGACTCATCAAGAAAAAGAGGGAGAGGACTGAAATCAATAAAATTAGAAATGAAAAAGGAGAAGTTACAACAGACATCGCAGAAACACAAAGCATCCTAAGAGACTACTACAAGCAACTCTATGCCAATAAAATGGACAACCTGGAAGAAATGGACAAATTCTTAGAAAGGTATAACCTTCCAAGACTGAATCAGGAAGAAACAGAAAATATGAACAGACCAATCACAAGTAATGAAATTGACACTGTGATTAAAAATTTTCCAACAAACAAAAGTCCAGGACCAGATGGCTTCACAGGTGAATTCTATCAAACATTTAGAAAAGAGCTAACACCCATCCTTCTCAAACTCTTCCAAAAAATTACAGAGGAAGGAACACTCCCAAACTCATTCTATGAGGCCACCATCACCCTGATACCAAAACCAGAGAAAGATACTACAAAAAAGAAAATTACAGACCAATATCACTGATGAATATAGATGCAAAAATCCTCAACAGAATACTAGCAAACAGAATCCAACAACACATTAAAAGGATCATACACCACGATCAAGTGGGATTTATCCCAGGGATGCAAGGATTCTTCAATATATGCAAATCAATCAATGTGATACACCATATTAACAAATTGAAGAATAAAAACCATATGATCATCTCAATAAATGCAGAAAAAGCTTTTGACAAATTTCAACACCCATTTATGATAAAAACTCTCCAGAAAGTGGGCATAGAGGGAACCTACCTCAACATAATAAAGGCCGTATACGACAAACCCACAGCAAACATCATTCTCAATGGTGAAAAATTGAAAGCATTTCCTCTAAGATCAGGAATGAGACAAGGATGTCCACTCTGACCACTATTATTCAACATAGTTTTGGAAGTCCTAGCCATGGCAATCAGAGAAGAAAAAGAAATGAAAGGAATACAAATTGGAAAAGAAGAAGTAAAACTGTCACTGTTTGCAGATGACATGATACTATACATAGAGAATCCTAAAAATGCCACCAGAAAACTACTAGAGCTAATCAATGAATTTGGTAAAGTTGCAGGATACAAAATTAATGCACAGAAATCTCTTGCATTCCTATACACTAATGATGAAAAATGTGAAAAAGAAATCATGGAAACACTCCCATTTACCATTGCAACAGAAAGAATAAAATACCTAGGAATAAACCTCCCTAAGGAGACAAAAGACCTGTATGTAGAAAACTATAAGACACTGACAAAAGAAATTAAAGATGATACCAGCAGATGGAGAGATATATACCATGTTCTTGGATTGGAAGAATCAATATTGTGAAAATGACTATACTACCCAAAGCAATCTACAGATTCAATGCAATCCCTATCAAATTACCAATGGCATTTTTTACGGAACTAGAACAAATCATCTTAAAATGTGTATGGAGACACAAAAGACCCCGAATAGCCAGAGCAGTCTTGAGGGAAAAAAACAGAGCTGGAGGAATCAGACTCCCTGACTTCAGACTATACTACAAAGCTACAGTAATCAAGACAATATGGTACTGGCACAAAAACAGAAACATAGATCAATGAAACAAGATAGAAAGCCCAGAGATAAACCCACGCACCTATGGTCAACTAATCTATGACAAAGGAGGCAAAGATATACATGGAGAAAAGACAGCCTCTTCAATAAGTGGTGCTGGGAAAACTGGACAGCTACACGTAAAAGAATGAAATTAGAACACTCCCTAACACCATACACAAAAATAAACTCAAAATGGATTTGAGACCTAAATGTAAGACCGGACACTATAAAACTCTTAGAGGAAAACACAGGACGAACACTCTTTGACATAAATCACAGCAAGATCTTTTTTGATCCACCTCCTAGAGTAATGGAAATAAAAACAAAAATAAAGAAACAGGACCTAATGAAACTTCAAAGCTTTTGCACAGCAAAGGAAACCATAAACAAGACGAAAAGACAACCCTCAAAATGGGAGAAAATATTTGCAAACGAATCAATGGACAAAGGATTAATCTCCAAAATATATAAACAGCTCATGCAGCTCAATATTAAAGAAACAAGCAACCCAATCCAAAAATGGGCAGAAGTCCTAAATAGACATTTCTCCAAAGAAGACATACAGATGGCCAAGAAGCACATGAAAAGCTGCTCAACATCACTAATTATTAGAGAAATGCAAATCAAAACTACAATGAGGTATCAGCTCACACCAGTTAGAATGGGCATCATCAGAAAGTCTACAAACAACAAATGCTGGAGAGGGTGAGGAGAAAAGGGAACCCTCTTGCACTGTTGGTGGGAATGTAAATTGATACAGCCACTATGGAGAACAGTATGGAGGTTCCTTAAAAAACTAAAAATAGAATTACCATATGATCCAGCAATCCCACTACTGGGCATATACCCAGAGAAAACCATAATTCTAAAAGACACATGCACTCCAATGTTCACTGCAGCACTATTTACAATAGCCAGGTCATGGAAGCAACCTAAATGCCCATTGACAGATGAATGGATAAAGAAGAAGTGGTACATATATACAATGGAATATTACCCAGCCATAAAAAGGAATGAAACCGAGTCATTTGTTGAGACGTGGATGGATCTAGAGACTGTCATACAGAGTGAAGTAAGTCAGAAAGAGAAAAACAAATATCGTATATTAACGTATGTATGTGGAATCTTAAAAAATGGTACAGATGAACCGGTTTGCAGGGCAGAAGTTGAGACACAGATGTTGAGAACAAACATATGGACACCAAGGGGGAGAAACCGCTGTGGGGTGGGGATGGTGGTGTGCTGAATTGGGCGATTGGGATTGACATGTATATACTGATGTGTATAAAATTGATGACTAATAAGAACCTGCAGTATAAAAAAACAAAGAACAAAAACAACTAATACTAAGCTTTCTTTGGGTTATTTTTATGGAAATATGTTAATATAAATGTTTCAGACATTACATGAAATTTCTAAAAATCTTATATGTTCTGGTATAATGTTATAAGTCATAACTAGTTATTACTTTAAAATGTATATCTCAGAAATAACTAAAAAAAAAAAAAGTCTAATGTAACATCAGATCATTCTGATTGGCCATCCATCCAATGTAAGCTTGTCATAGTTTTTGAGGAGATCCCTCAAAGCCCATCTACTATGAAATGTTTAGTCCAAATTATTAATGTATAGCATAAATGCCTCTAATTCTACAATGTGAAAAAAAATTTATGTTTCTAATGGCAAGTTATAGCATTTATTTTCACAAAGCAGTGTACATATGGAGAAAATGTATTGATTGATATAAATATTAAAAGTAGAATTTTATGCATACTATTCTGAAATTATACATTTATTTGAATTACAGACCTTGCAAATGCTTTCTATGTAATTTAGATAGACTTTCTCAGCAAATTTAACATAATTAATATAAGTTAAAACACATGTTTATCAAGTCATTTCCTTTTGCCAGAATTGTTCAGTATTCCAAACCTTCTCTGAATCTAAAATATTGAGGTAATCTGAACATAGAGTTCCTTTCAATTTAAAAATGCTCTCTCTATAATGAGAATAGGGTGGGGGAAAATGGCATAAATTTTTAAATGTTCTTCAGAGAAAGCTCTGAAATATGCAGCTTTTTTTCTCATCTTCAAAGGGTGAAAAGTATACTGTCATGTTATCTCTCAATGAACAAATGTGTTTGGTTATACAAGATACATCTTTCCAAGAAAACAGTTTGACTTTCTATTAGTTCTTGCCATTAAGTTTTGCTTTTGAGACCAGAGGTAAGATTGTTAATGTCTCTTTCCCTATACCAGATGGTACAGAAACACACACACACACACACACACAGAAGTGCTTCTGTTTATTCCTTTATCTCCTGGAACACTATATATCAAATTACAATTGTTTACCTAAGAAGAGAGAAAATAATAATGCATTATCTTATTAGTTATTTTTCATCTTTGCATCAGTTATACCAGACAGTAACGGTTTCTCTTATTCAGTAGTTCCTCTTTCATAAAGTCTGTCTGTAATTAAATCCTTAATGTTAAAAAAAAAAAAAAGAGACAGAGAGAAAGCCTTGGTTAGTATGCCCAATGCCTCCAATATTTTAAATATTCCTTTTTTAAAACGGGCTAAGTAATCAGCAAAATTTTAGTCAATCACAAAAAAGATGCTTGGTAAAGCTGACCATGGTATAGTGATTATGAAGCAGCTGAAATTCCTAAATTTCTTGGCAATTTTCAAGAATATGCTTGTTTAAAGAATGATTTTAGTAGAAACCATTGAATATATATATGCCTTTGAATTTTATTTTAACTTGGTCTACTCATGACATTTTATCTCATCAACAGTGAGACTACATTCTCAAAATGTGGTTGCTGAATGCTTTTAACAACATAATGATTACAGGGATGGAATTGAAATTCCTGAGATGTATAGGAGCTTCAATTTCTTTCAAGATCAAATTGCCTGTGCCACACTGATGTGGGATGTTCTCTCCCAAATGAGGAGCGTATATCTTGTGTCGTTAATAACCTTAAAGCTAAACATGTAAATAAAAATAAATTTTATTTTAAATTCTATGCATATTTTATTCTTTACCTCCATTATAAGGATCTGTAGCTAAGCAGTAGTTATTCTCTGTTTTTCAAAGTAAGTTTTGGAGTATGAGGATAACCTATGAATAATAATGAGTTTGAGGCACAGAAACTTATAGCTCTGCAGAGTATTGGTAAAGATTCATGTATTATGTCTGAAATGTAGAAATTAACCCATTCCTAGATAAGGTAGTGTGTGTAAAAATGGATACATGCATACCTGAGCCAAATGTTAAAATATATTAAGATTATACGCTTCTGTTTCAGAAGACCAGACAGACTCCTATGCAAACTGAATGTTTGTCCGGTTTAGTATAAAAAAGAAAGTATCTCAGTGTGAGTATTTCAAAATAATGTTCAGAATATTAAAACTTGTTAAAAGAACAGTTAACATCTATTGGAGTAGCATTAAAACTCCCAAGGCCTTAGAAAATCACTATATGTAGGCATTCTCAACCTCTTACATATATGCCCCTCACACCCATAAGTACCTTTCCAATACACCTTTGAAGCGTTAAAATTAACACACAAACATCCTGAGACATGTGCATGCATGTGACTGAATGCGTGTACATGTAAGAGGGTAATGGGAAGCAGTAATGCATGAGAATAAGAGAATTCTTATGTGATTTGCCACAAAAATGTTATTGAGAGAGAGTTAGGGAGTTATGGTTTCAGCTCTGACATGCAAAGCATTTGAATTTCATCCTTCTCATCACTATAGTAAGAAAAAGCTGAACAAACTAAATTTCAGTAAATTTTCTTGAACGCATCAGATAACTGAGGACACAGGGAAATCTGCATCCCCAAATCTGGAGATGTAAGTAAATCGAGAGAGTCACAGCTGTGATTTGCTTACTTGGAGTAGAAGCCACAGGAGCAATAAGCAGGTGGGAACACTTAAATGGTAATTTTGGAGATTGCTAGAGGCTGAGTGGGAACAAGTTCAAGAGAGAAAGTTCTGGGAACCACAGTCTTAGGGGTTCCCCATGATGTTGTGGATTTTGCCTCAAGGAAACCATCATGTTCTCAAAGTGAAGATCCAAAAAGGATCACCTCATAGCTCTGGCAGAGGGAGGAGAAAATTAACCATTTGAACCAGAACATGAACCAGAACATTTCTTAAAACAGAAGCCTATTCTTCAATAAATACCAAGATCAATCATAAGATGACAGGCTGCTTCACACCTCCTTCACACCTTAACATCACAGCAACAAGACTATAGCGTAATAACTGTGGATTACAGCTGAAGGAGCATGAGGCAAAAGCTCTATTTAATGAGGAGACCACAGGGAAGTTTAAAGATAACAGGGGAAGAAAAACAAGGGCATTAGAGGAATATGAAGCATCCGGAAATTATAGTTAGAGAAAATATTAAACACAACCCAATGTCTATCCAAATTTATATCAAATCTCACAATAAAAGCCTATTTTGCACATTTCCTATTTCTCAACACATCATAGTAGACTTTCAACAGAAAAAATTGCAAGGTTTGTGAAAGGTAAGAATAATCGTAGTCTGAAGAGACAAAAAAAGCAACTAAACCAGACTCAGATATGACACAGACTGTAATTATCAGGAGAGAACATAAAATAACTAAGATTAATGTGTAAATGTTTCTAATGGAAAAGAGTAGGAATATGAAAGAGAAGTTGGGTAATGTAAGATGAGAAATGTAAAATCTAAGAAAACAAATCAAATGGAAATCCAAGATATCAATAAATGGTAACAGAAACAAAGAATATCTTCTATTGACTCAACAATAGGCTCAACAAGACCAATGAAAGAATTGTTGAGCTTGACTGAGGCAAACAGATACATCTCAAACTGAATGAAAACAGAGCAAAGCATTCCAAAACAAAGTCACTATTTCAAAAGGTGTTAGAACACTCAATTGGATATTAGAAGAAGAAGAAAGTAAGATGGTACAGAAAACATTCGAAATAAAAATGGCCAAGAATATTTCAAGATTAATGAGACACAAAATCACAAATACAGGAAGCTCAGAGAATTCAAAGCAGGACAAATAGCAAAAATGCCACATATAGACATATTATATTTCAAATGCAGAAACTGAAAACAAATACAAAATAATGAAAAAATACAGAGGGGAAAAGTATGTTACCTGTAGTGGAACAAGGGTAAGAATTACAGAGGACATCTAGTCAGAAACTATGCAAACAAAAGGCAATAGAGTGACATATTTAAAGTGTTGAAAGAAAATTTTACCAACCGAGAATCCTGTATCCAGTGAAATTATCCTTCAAATTGCAGGATATATAAATAGTTTTAGAAACAAATAAATTAAGACAATGTATATCTAGGAGCACTACCCTTCAAGAAGTGTTAAAAGGGGGCTTCCCTGGTGGCACAGTGGTTGAGAATCTGCCTGCCAATGCAGGGGACACGGGTTCGAGCCCTGGTCTGGGAAGATCCCACATGCCGCGGAGCAACTAGGCCCGTGAGCCACAACTACTGAGCCTGCGCGTCTGGAGCCTGTGCTCCGCAACAAGAGAGGCCGCGATAGTGAGAGGCCCGCGCACCGCGATGAAGAGTGGCCCCTGCTTGCCGCAACTAGAGAAAGCCCTCGCACAGAAACGAAGACCCAACACAGCCAAAAATAAATAAATAAATAAATAAATATTTTTAAAAAAGAGTAGTTGTTAGGTCTAAGTTCTCAAAACTTAGTTAAATTAATTTCATATGATGGCGATCATCAAGTTTTATCCAAAGGAAACTTCCTTTTTGGTATTCTCAGACATCTTTAACTTCAGACACATAAAGTAATACAGAGCAAAACATCCCTAGGGTCTATAAACATAAAAACAAACAACTCCCCCGCCCTGCCACTGCAGACTTTAGCACATGAAACAGTTATTTTTTATCGCAAGAGCCAGATTTGCTTTGGGAGCACTCATTTCACAAATTTACCCCCAAACTTAGTATAGTCTGAACATACAACCTTTCAACAGAAAAAGACCGATAGTCTTAGAAAAACTGGACCATTTTTGAAAATAAAACTGATGGTTTTATTTCCTCTTATGTCTATGTCAGCATCATAAAACAGTTAATGCTCAGCCCAATAATTTCAAAAATTTGAACCCCAGATATGTGTTTATTAGTAAATAATGGGTTGAGTTTCTGAAAATTCCCATAATGTAAAATAGCCCAAATTATAGTAGGATTGGAGGCAAACAGCCACTGCTACACAAGCGGTGGGATATGCAGGGAGCCAGCTGAGTCTCATGGTGCCAAGAACTCAGAAGGGCACCAGCTTGCGCAGGGGTGGAGTCCTAAAGAGCGGTGGCTAGGAGATGCCCCTTAGGTGGTGTATCACCTGTGAATAACGGGAGTCCAGAGACAAGAGTTTGGTCTAGAAAATGGGGTGAATACCAAGAGATTCAGGACAGTGGATATACGCCAAATCTTAAAGATGTTTTTGATATTAAACGAATCTCTACAGTAAAGCCATAAAGCCTGACCATATATAATAATTTGAGACCATTTCAGTGGCTCAGAGACATCAAAACTATTTTCATAATAATACCAAGATTTTATTTTTTTTTCGCTGCCATTTTTTTATGAGTGTGGAGTGGAGTTTTCAGAGGCTGTATGAAGTATAAAAGGTGATAAATAAATAAATGAAATACATAAAGTGTGATAAATGAATTCAGGAGCAAATATAAAAATATAGCCAGATATTAAAGACATTTGCAGCAATGTAAAACAGTTTCATTCTTCTCACAATGTTTTTCTTGTTTTCCAAAATATAGTTATTTATTTATTTTTAATTGTTTTAATATTTACTTTTTTCTTCCAGTTTTATTGAGATAAACTAGATGTACAGCAATGTACTGTATAAGTTTAAAGTGTACAGCATAATGATTTGATTTACATATATCATGACAAGTTTACCATAAGTTTAGTGAATACGTATCATTTCATATAGATGCAAAATAAAAAGAAAAATATTTTTCCTTGTGATGAGAACTCATAGGATTTACTTTCTAAACAACTTTTATATATAACATACAGCAGTGCTAATTATATTTATCATCTTGTGCATTACATCCCTAGTGCTTATTTATCTTATATCTGGAAGTTTGTACCATTCGACCACCTTCCTCCACCTCCCCCTCCTCCTAACCCCCGCCTCTGGTAAGCACAAATCTGACTTCTTTTTCTATGAGTTTGTCTGCTTGTTTTTGAAGTTTAATTTGACCTACCACACTATGTTAGTTTCTGTTATACAACACAGTGATTCGATATTTCTATACATTTCAAAATGATCACCATGGTAAGTCTAGTTACCATTTGTCACCATACAAGGATATTACATAATGATTGACAATACACCTATACTGGACATTTTATACCTGTGACATTTATTTTGTAACTGAAAGTTTGCACCTCTTAATTTCCCTCACCTATTTTTCTCCTCCCAATTCTTCCTCCCCTCAGGCAACCACCTGTTTGTTCTCTGTATCTATGACTCTTTCTGTTTCTTTATGCTTCATTTGTTTGGTTTTTTAGATTTAACATATAGAGTATTCATCTTTCTCTGTCTGACTTATTTCACTTAGCATAATACCTTCTGGTCCATCCATATTGTTGCAAATGGCAAGATTTCATTCTTCTTTATGGCTGAGTAACATTCTTTGGAAATATATACCACTTTTTTTTTAACGTCTTTATTGGAGTATAATTGCTTTACAGTGTTGTGTTAGTTTCTGCTATATAACAAAGTGAATCAGCTATATGCATACGTATATTGCCATATCCCCTCCCTCTTGCGTCTCCCTCCCATCCTCCCTATCCTACCCCTCTAGGTGGTCACAAAGCACCGAGCTGATTTCCCTGTGCTATGTAGCTGCTTCCCACTAGCTATCTATTTTACATTTGGTAGTGTATATATGTCAGTGCTACTCTCTCTCTTCGTCCCAGCTTACCCTTCCCCCTCCCCGTGTCCTCAAGTCCGTTCTCTATGTCTGCGTCTTTATTCCTGTCCTGCCCCTAGGTTCTCCAGAACCATTTTTTTTTTAGATTCCATATATATGTCTTAGCATACGGAATTTGTTTTTCTCTTTCTGACTTACTTCAATCTGTATGGCAACTCTAGGTCCATCCACCTCACTACAAATAACTACATTTTGTTTCTTTTTATGGCTGAGTAATATTCCATTGTATATATGTGCCACATCTTCTTTATCCATTCATCTTTCCTTTCTTTCTTTTTTTTTTTTTCACTGTAACAGCTCCTTTACTTTGCAGTGTAAATTGATTTGTATATTTTTTGCCTCTGAGTCCTTATGGGAATTTTTTTTTTATTCCAACAGAAAGTCACAAAAATTAACATCATCCTCATCACTTCACTCAGTCCCATGTAATTTTTTTTTATCTTGATTTTTTGTTAGCACTTTTATGAATTCATCAGTTTTCCATTAGAGTTCTGAAAATGCTTATTCATTCAGTTCAGCAGTATAGTCAGTTACCAAAAACCTGTACTTGTGAGAGTGTTTTCCATCAATTCTTTGAAGATGAAACCCTTTTACAGGAATATAATTGCAAAAGCATCAGAGTTCACCGAGAACTGTCTGTAAATTATTCATTCACATTTTGATGGACACTTGGGCTGCTTCCATGTCCTGGCTATTGTAAATAGTGCTGCAGTGAACATTGTGGTACATGACTCTTCTTAAATTATGGTTTTCTCAGGGTATATGCCCAGTAGTGGGAATGCTGGGTCGTATGGTAGTTCTATTTTTAGTTTTTTAAGGAACCTCCATACTCTTCTCCATAGTGGCTGTACCAATTTACATTCTCACCAACAGTGCAAGAGGGTTCCCTTTTCTCCACACCCTCTCCAGCATTTATTGTTTGTAGATTTTTTGATGATGGCCATTCTGACTGGTGTGAGGTGATACCTCATTGTAGTTTTGATTTGCATTTCTTTAATGATTAGTGATGTTGAGCATCCTTTCATGTGTTTGTTGGCAATCTGTATATCTTCTCTGGAGAAATGTCTATTTAGGTCTTCTGCCCATTTTTTGATTGGGTTGCTTGGTTCTTTGATATTGAGCTGCATGAACTGCTTGTATATTTTGGAGATTAAATCTTTGTCAGCTGCTTCATTTGCAAATATTTTCTCCCATTCTGAGGGCTGTCTTTTGGTCTTGTTTATGGTTTCCTTTGCTGTGCAAAAGCTGTTAAGTTTCATTAGGTCCCATTTGTTTATTTTTGTTTTATTTCCATTTCTCTCGGAGGTGGGTCAAAAAGGATCTTGCTGTGATTTATGTCACAGAGTGTTCTGCCTATGTTTTCCTCTAAGAGTTTTATAGTGTCTGGCCTTACATTTAGGTCTTTAATCCACTTTGAGTTTATTTTTGTGTATGGTGTTAGGAAGTGTTCTAATTTCATTCTTTTACATGTAGCTGTCCAGTTTTCCCAGCACCACTTATTGAAGAGGCTGTCTTTTCTCCATTGTATATGCTTGCCTCCTTTATCAAAGATAAGGTGACCATATGTACATGGGTTTATCTCTGGGCTTTCTATCCTGTTCCATTGATCTATTTTGTGCCAGTACCATACTGTCTTGATGACTGTAGCTTTGTAGTATAGTCTGAAGTCCGGGAGCCTGATTTCTCCAGCTCTGTTTTTCTTTCTTATAATTGCTTTGGCTCTTCAGGGTCTTTTTTGTTTCCATACAAATTGTGCCATTTTTTCTTCTAGTTCTGTGAAAAATGCCATTGGTAGTTTGATAGGGATTGCATTGAATCTGAAGATTGCTTTGGGTAGTAGAGTCATTTTCACAATGTTGATTCTTCCATTCCAGGAACATGGTATATATCTCTCCATCTATTTGTATCATCTTTAATTTCTTTCATCAGTGTCTTATGGTTTTCTGCATACAGGTCTTTTGTTTCCTTAGGTAGGTTTATTCCTAAGTATTTTATTCTTTTTGTTGCAGTGGTAAATAGGAGTGTTTCCTTAACTTCTCTTTCAGATTTTTCATTTTAGTGAATAGGAATGCAAGAGATTTCTGTGCATTAATTTTGTATCCTGCTACTTTACCAAATTCATTGATTAGCTCTAGTAGTTTTCTGGTAGCATCTTTAGGATACTCTATGTATAATATCATGTCATCTGCAAACAGTGATAATTTTACTTCTTCCTTTCTAATTTGGATTCCTTTTATTTCTTTTTCTTCTCTGATTGCTGTGGCTAAAACTTCTAAAACTATGTTGTATAATAGTGGTGAGAGTGGTCAACCTTGTCTTGTTTCTGATCTTAGAGGAAATGGTTTCAGTTTTTCACCATTGGGAATGATGTTGGCTGTGGGTTTCTCACATACGGCCTTCACTATGTTGAAGTAGCTTCCCTCTATGCCTACTTTTTGGAGAGTTTTTATTATAAATGGGTGTTGAATTTTGTCAAAAGCTTTTTGTGCATCTATTGAGATTTTCATATCCTTCAGTTTGTTAATATGGTGTATAACATTGATTGATCTGCGTATATTGAAGAATCCTTGGATTCCTGGGATCAACCCTACTTGATCATGGTGTATGGTCCTTTTAATGTGTTGTTGGATTCTGTTTGCTAGTATATTGTTGAGGATTTTTGCATCTATGTTCACCAGAGATATTGGCCTGGAGTTTTCTTTTTTTGTGACACCTTTGTCTGGTTTTGGTATCAGGGAGACAGTGGCCTCACAGAATGAGTTTAGGAGTGTTCTTCCCTCTGCTATATTTTGGAAGACTTTGAGAAGGATAGGTGTGAGCTCTTCTGTAATTGTTTGATAGAATTTGCCTGTGAAGCCATCTAGTCCTGGGCTTTTGTTTGTTGGAAGATTTTTAACCACAGTTTCAATTTCAGTGCTTGTGATTGGTCTGTTCATATTTTCTATTTCTTCCTGGTTCAGTCTCAGAAGGTTGTGCTTTTCTAAGAGTTTGTCCGTTTCTTCCAGGTTGTCCATTTTATTGGCATAGAGTTGCCTGTAGTAATCTCTCATGATGCTTTGTATTTCTGCAGTGTCAGTTGATACTTCTCCTTTTTCAGTTCTAATTCTTTTGATTTGATGCTTCTCTATTTTTTTCTTGATGAGTCTGGCTAATGGTGTATCAATTTTGTTTATCTTCTCAAAGAACCAGCTTTTAGTTTTATTGATCTTTGCTATTGTTTCCTTCATTTCATTTACACTTATTTCTGATCTAATCTTTATGATTTCTTTCCTTCTGTTAACTTTAGGGGTTTTTTTGTTATTCTTTCTCTAATTGTTTTAGGTGTAAGGTTCAGTTGTTTATTTGAGATTTTTCTTGTTTCCTGAGGTTGGACTGTATTGCTATAAACTTCCCTCTTAGAACTGCTTTTGCTGCATCCCATAGGTTTTGGGTCATAGTGTTTTCATTGTCATTTGTTTCTAGGTATTTTTGATTTCTTCTTTGATATCTTCAGAGATATCCTGCTTATTTAGTAGCATATTGTTCAGCCTCCATATGTTTTTATTTTTTACAGTTTTTTTCCTGTAATTTATATCTAGTCTCGTAGCGTTGTGTTCAGAATAGATAACTGATATGATTTCAATTTTCTTAAATTTACCAAGGCTTGATTTGTGACCCATGATACAGTCTATCCTGGAGAATGATCCATGAACACTTGAAAAGAAAGTGTATTCTGTTGTTTTTGGATGGAATGTACTATAAATGTCAATTAAGTCCATTCTGTTTAATGTATCATTTAAAGCTTGTGTTTCCTTATTTATTTTCATTTTGGTTGATCTGTCCATTGGTGAAAGTAGGGTGTTAAAGGCTCCTACTATGATTGTGTTACTGTCAATTTCCCCTTTTATGGCTGTTAGCATTTGCCTTATGTATTAAGGTGCTCCTATGTTGGGTGCATAAATATTTACAATTGTTATTTCTTCTTCTTGGATTGATCCCTTGATCATTATGTAGTGTCCTACTTTGTCTCTTGTAATAGTCTTTACTTTAAAGTCTATTTTGTCTGATATGAGAATTGCTGATCCAGCTTTCTTTTGATTTCCATTTGAATGGAATATCTTTTTCCATCCCCTCACTTACAGTGTGTCTGTGTCCCTAGGTCTGAAGTGGGTCTCTTGTAGATAGCATATGTGCGGGTCTTGTTTCTGTATCCTTTCAGCCAGTCTATGTCTTTTGGTTGGAGCATTTAATTTGTTTACATTTAAGGTAATTATCAATATGTATGTTCCTATTACCATTTTCTTAATTGTTTTGGGTTTGTTTTTGTAGGTCTTTTCCTTCTCTTGTGTTTCCTGCCTAGAGAAGTTCCTTTAGCATTTGTGGTAAAGCTGGTTTGGTGGTGAATTCTCTTAACTTTTGCTTATCTGTAAAGGTTTTAATTTCTCTGTCAAATCTGAATGGGACCCTTCCTGGGTAGAGCAATCTTGGTTGTAGGTTTTTCCCTTTCATCACTTTAAATATGTCCTGCCACTCCCTTCTGGCTTGCAGAGTTTCTGCTGAAAGATCAGCTGTTAACCTTATGGGTATTCCCTTGTATGTTATTTGTTGCTTTTCCCTTGCTGCTTTCATATTTTTTCTTTGTATTTAATTTTTGATAGTTTGATTAGTACGTGTCTCGGCGTGTTTCTCTTTGGGTTTATCCTGTATGGTACTCTCTGTGCTTCCTGGACTTAATTGACCATTTCCTTTCCCATGTTAGGGAATTTTTCAACTATATTGTCTTCAAATATTTTCTCAGACCCTTTCTTTTTCTTTCCTTCTTCTGGGATCCCTATAATTTGAATGTTGATTCTTTTAATGTTGTCCCAGAGGTATCTGAGACTGTCCTCAATTCTTTTCATTCTTTTTTCTTTATTCTGCTCCCTGGCAGTTATTTCCACCATTTTATCTTCCAGGTCACTTATCCGTTCTTCTGCCTCAGTTATTCTGCTATTGATAGAGTATTTTTAATTTCAGTAATTGTGTTGTTCATCACTGTTTGTTTGCTCTTAGTTCTTCTAGATCCTTGTTAAATGTTTCTTGTATTTTCTCCATTCTGTTTCCAAGATTTTGGATCATCTTTACTGTCATTACTCTGGATTCTTTTTCAGGTAGGTTTTCGAATTTGTCTTCATTTATTTGGTCTTGTACGTTTTTACCTTGCTTCTTCGTCTGTAACATATTTTTTTGTCGTTTCTTTTTTTTTTTTTTTTTGATGGGTGGTGCTGTATTCCTGTCTTACTGGTTGTTTGGCCTGAGACGTCCAGCACAGGAGTTTGCAGGCAGTTGGATAGAGCTGGGTTTTGGTGCTGAGATGAGGACCTCTGGGAAGCCTCACTCCAACTGATATTCCCTGGGGTCTGAGGTTCTCTGTTAGTCCAGTGGTTTGGACTCCTAGCTCCCACCACAGGAGCTCAGGCCCGACCTTTGCGCTGGGAACCAAGATCCTGCAAGCTTCATGGAACGGTTAAAAAAAAAAAAAAAGGAAGAAAGAATGAAAGGAGCAGTACAGTATCAAAGAATAAAAAACAACATAAAATTAGAAAGATAAAAATATATTACGAAAAGTATAACTATAACTGAAACAACTGCAAGAAGGTAAAATAAAAGCACCATAGAAAAAAGAAAAAAAAGGGTGGGGGGGAAGGCCAAAAGGAGAGAACAATCACAAAGTATAAAGAATAAAATATAACTAGAAAAAGAAAAGATTAGGAAAAATAAAAATATAAAAGAATCAACAACAATGAATCAACAATGTAAAACAGAACCTCAATCTAAAAGAGGAAAAAAAAAAAGCCTTGGCTCTGGAGGCAGAGTTCAGATGGGTGTGGAACTTAGGCAGGGGCGGGTTTTTGTGTGGGGCAGGACCTAGGCAGGTTTGGGAGGTGACGTTCAAGCGTGGGGCGGGCCCTCTGCTTAGGACCTGCACAGAAGGGTAGAGGCAGCACGTCGAAAGGAGGGCCTCTGGAGTGTGGAGTTCTGGAGTTTGGAGGTAGAGCCCTGGGTGAGGGTGTGTGGGTGGGGTTTACACCCAGCTCATTGGAGGGGGTCTCAGAGGGGGTCTCCGAGTGTAGAGGTGGGGCCCTGGGTGGGAGTGTAGGGGCGGGGCTTGGGTTCTGCGCAGCAGGAGGGAGGCTCCAAGGGCAGAGGATTAGGCCCTGGAGCCCAACAGGCTCCCCCATGCCTAAGTGGACAGGGAAAGTACTGCCCCCGTTCCCTTCCGTTCCTTTGTGCTCCTTCCCCACTGTCTCCCTCAGGGTCTCCCCTGTCGCTCCTGGACCCCTAACCGTGGGTGGGTCCTGCTGTGTGTAGGAACTCCTTCCCTCCCCCAGCCACCCCTCAGGAGTGCTGGTCCCGGAGGTCCGGCATTTACTTTTGCTCCCCCTTCCCTCCCTCCCTCTCCCTCAGGACCTGCGTGGCTGGAGGAGGCCTGGGTGGGCAGAGGATCAGGCCTGGGATCTCAGCAGGTTCCTGGGGGCCCAAGTGGGCAGGGGAAACCTGGCCATGCTCTCTTTTGATCCTCTGCCCTCCCAATGGTTCCCCAATTTCCCCCTTCGGGCGTGGGATCCCTTGCCCTCCCCCAGCCACCCCTCAGGAGCGCCAGTCCCGTCCGGCCTCCACTTCTCCTTCCCCTTCACTCCCCCCACGCCCCATGTCCTACCCCATCGCCAGGGGTTCCTCCCATCCCCTTAGGTGCCCATGTCCCCCACGGGTGTCTGGCAGGTGCCCTAGTTGTGAGGAGTTGGGAATTCCGCGTCCTCCTAGTACGCCATCTTGATTCCGTCAGTATACCACTTCTTATTTATCCATTTATCTATTGGTGGGCACATAGGTTGCTTCCCTATCTTGGCTATTGTAAATAATGCTGCAATGAACATAGATAGGCGTGCAGGTATCTTTCTGAATTAGCGTTTCCATTTTCTTCAGATAAATATCCAGGAGTAGAATTGCTGGATTGTATAGTAGTTCTATTTTTAATTTTTTAGCAATTTCCATACTGTTTTCCACAGTGGCTGCACCAATTTACATTCCCATTAACAGTGCATGAGGGTTCCCTTTTCTCCACATCCTGTCTGACACTTGTTATTTGTTGTCTTCCTGAAAATAGCCATTCTGACAGGTGTGAGATGATATTTCATTGTGGTTTTGATTTGCATTTCTCTGATGATTAGTGATGTTGAGCATCTTTTCATATGTCTCTTAGCCATCTCAAAATACAGTTATTTTAAACAAAAATATGTTAACATATAATGGATGTATTACTGCTACTTTAAGTGAATTAATAAATACTTAAGATTTTTCTCAGTTTTAATTTGTAATGTGGTAAATATTAGTAGAAATAACCCATAGAAAGTCTCTTTGAGATGCTCAATAACTTTTAAAAATATAAAGGAGTCATGAGTCAAAAAATTTGGGAATCATTATTGTACATTAACAGATTAAAATTGAGAAATTAAATTTCTCAAAAGATACAGAAAATGCATCTTATAAAATTAAACATATTTTCTGATAAAGAAATAAGCAGGAATTATTCTTAATCATCTTCATCACAGATTTATTCAAACTATATTCAGATGTAGAAAGAAAAGTTTCTACCTAACTGAATAATCTGAAAATTTACACTTTCAAATCAATAATAATTTGGTCTTTTCAAGTTTAATGGTCTTTTTTTTTTTCATTTAAATAGTCAATATATGTAGTAGCCAAGGTTTAGATTCCTATTTGTTGCTTAATTTAAAAGTCTTTTTAGAGATTCTCTCCCCTGAATTAAATGCTTTCAGAATGCCACTTCTTTCTTCTCTTCAAAGAGCATCTGGGGATTGAGGATGTCCACTCCAGCTTTATGGAAAGCACAGAAGATCTGTGCTTGGATCCATATGGTGTCTTAAAAATTCACTTTCTGCTACAGTTTCCATCTGGACTGTTATCTGGGTTGGCAACTCTCAAGTGTGATATTGATAGGTTCCACTGGGTATTTTGAATTATATTGGGATACAGTATCTGAGTGAATGCCTTGCCCATTTTCACATGCTTTCTGCTCTCTGATTAGTCCTCTAGGTGTCCACAGACCCTTTCAGAACTTATGCTTTTTTTTCATTCGGGTCAGCAGTGAATTGCCTCACACCGGAGGCAGAGTGCATGAGCCCAGGAGCTTGCCGTTGGACTCTGCAATATTCTTCAACATTTATTCAGGAGTTTTTTTTTTTTTAATTTTTACTGGAGTATAGTTGATTTACAATGTTGTGTTAGTTTCAGGTGTACAGCAAAGTGAACCAGTTATATGTATACATACATCCACTTTTTTTTTTTTAGATTCTTTTCCCATATAGGCCACTAGAGTTTTGAGTAGAGTTCCCTGGGCTATACAGTAGATCCTTATTAGTTATTTATTTTATACATAGTAGTGTGTATATGTCAATCCCAATCTCCCAATCTATCCTTCCCCCCAGTATTCAGTTTTTAAAGCAACACTTCCTCATCAATGATCAGTGTGAAGGAGTGGATAGAGGAAACCAAAACCTGGCATATTAATCACTGTCCTACTGTTGTCTCCCTTCTACACTCACTCCCCATCTCTTGGGAACAGAGGGACAAGCTTTACTCCCCTTCCAGTTTTACTGGGATCACCTTTGACTTCCTCTTCTTCCTCCTTGATTCCATTTTCCCTGATAAGCTCTCATACTAATAAGAGAAAACAAATCAGAACTTACAATATTTCAAAAATTATATATCTATTATGTTTATATTTTTATATAACCTGAGAAGAGATGAAGAGATATCTTCAAAAATCTATAGCAAACTTTATACCAAATAATACTAATCATTATACCAAATAATAAAATGTTAAAAACATTTATAGGAAAGTCAAGAACAAAACATGGATGTTCAATATCATCTGTAATATTCAATGTTTGCCTGCAGTTCTTACATAACACTCTGAGACATTAAAAAGAAAGAGGTGTAAATAAAATGGAAGAGACATAATAGATATATTTACACTAATGTTATGGCCAATTTGGAAAAACCAAGAGAATTATCAGTCACATTGGTATTGAATAGATGTGTAAGAATTTTTAGTAAGGTTGTCTGCTGTAAAATAAATATGAGAATGTCAGTAGCTTCAGAATGCCTTTAAAAAGCAAGTAAATTAAAATAAAGTTCACAGTAGCAATACATCAGCTCAAGTGAGAACTTTCCTGTTCCCTCTTTATTTCTCCCTTCCTTCTCCTTTCTCAGAAACTACAGTTAACACACTGGAGAGGAAAAACAAGTAAAGAAAGAAGAAGCCAGAAGTCAAAGAGGAGACCTTTGCTGATCAAATAATCCCTTCCTGCAGTACCTATCTGGGAATGGCAGATATACTTAAAATTAATTTCAAAGCTTTCATTATATAATGGTGCCAGACAATTTAATTTGTGAAATGAGATGATGTCTTAATTTATAATGTAAAAACATGACATGTGATTACAAAAATCCTGACACCACCTGAGTTTTCATGCAAGGCAATGGAAAAAATTCTACTGAATGTGTCTTAAAGAAACATGGAAGACAAAACTAAGTTGCTTTGTAATTTCATCTATGAGTAATGCTAGTTCAACTTACTGGTTATGTTATTTCATAAAAGTATATGTCTTTTACTGTCTGACTTTATTCAATCATAAAATAGGTTATGTAGAACATATTTTACGTAAGTAAGTGATCAAATCATGGATCTTTGCTTTGGCAAATGTCAGGAAAATTTGGAAATAATTTTTAAAAACTGTAAACTTCTGATATCAAAATATACATGTGCATGTGTACTAAGTAGAAGGAATTGCAAGTACTTTTGCAATGTATCAATAATACGGATTATTTTAAATAATAAAAGAGTAGTTGTAATAGGAAACCATAAACTTTTACATCTTTAAGATACTTACACTATTTATTATATATACCTATAAAATCTTTCTTGTATCATGAAGCCCAATGGCCATGAACCCTGTCAAACCTTTTTCCTAAGCCTCAAATTAGAATTATTTGCTTCCTCTTTGTGTGCTCCCCTTGTTCCTCTTAAATAATGCCTGCATTTTGGGGTATTGCAGTGGGGTCAGCTCTCTCTCTGTTAGATTAGGCTCCTTAAGAACAGGACTAATGTCCTCTTAATTTTTGTATTCTCTTTGCTTCATATATTCTAGATACCTATTAGAAAAGTAATGCATAATAATTCTGTTAAAAGAGATATTAATATATAACTTAGAATTCTCAGAGTCATGAATTTTTTTTACTATTATGAATGGTTATGATGTTTTTCTAAATTTACTACTTTCCTTTCACTATTTATTACATTGTTAATCATTGTTACATTACATGATTATACATGATCTATGCTTACAAATCCTCAAGAATAATTCCTTTGGCTTCTATCTTCAAATAGTTAAATTTACATAAACCAAGCAAACTATTATAAAATGTATATTAAAAATTATGATCCATTTGAGTGACATTGCTATTATACATATTGTAATAAAATATTATATAATTTTATTTTCTGACACTAAATAATGGAAATTTTAAGACATTTTCCTGTCATGCTATGAACAATGAGAAAATATTTACTTTGAAAAAGTAAAACAGCCATAAATCTGTGTAATGGCTGATAACAGAGCCAATATTTTAAAGAAAACAAGGTAGTGGCTTAATATATTCCAACTGAATTTTAAATTATATAAATAAAATATAAGTAGCTAGGAAAGAAACTCATATTTCAAAGGGAAAATAAAACACAGTACATCTAAGGCAGAAGCAAACTAAAAAACATGATGAAGATCTCTGGAAGGTATTCTACAATTTCATAGTATATCCTGAAATGATCTACATACAATCTGTCTGATAATGACATTTATTGCCCCAATTTAGCATAATATAAGAAATACAAATGGCATATTTACCCTATTTTCCTCTTTTTTTTTTATTTTCCTCTTTTTAAAAATGTCTACGTCTCCTTCTTGGAATGTGAAATTTACAATGTGTATACAACGCACTGTATTTACGACCTTACCTTCCCCTTCCTTCTACTTTTCATCCAACTATTTGTTCTCTTTCTCTTTCTTTTCTTTTTTTTAGCCTCTGTCTTTTTCTTAATGAAACCCTGTTTCTTGCCTCCTTTGGCCTTTACAATGAACGGTAGATATGCCCATCTCAAGTCCAGGAATAGGTTTTGATTGATTTAAGTCAATCATAATGGTTCTATTCTCTTTATCAATGATTGGTTTAATGATGCTACGGGTCACAATTTTGGCTAATGAGAATAAAGAGAAACTTCTGAATGGCTTCTAGGAAATGTGTCCTTGCTCTTATTGATTATGGGAGAGTCCCTTTTATAACCCTGGATTATAGGGGCTAAAAGATATTTTGACACAGATGAACCAGCCTAAGATAATATAACATAAGCTAGCAAAGCAAAAACATTTGAAAATCTGGGTCCCTGAAGCCATTATTGAACAATGATGTCTCCATCAGTTTGGGCTGCTATAACAGAATACCATAGACTGGGTGACAACAAACATTTATTTCTCAGAGTTCTGGAGGCTGTAAGTCTGGTGGGGGCCCTCTTCCTGGTTTGCAGATAGTTGTTTTCCTGTTGTATCCTCCCATGGTAGAGAGAGAGAGAATGGAAACAAACTCTCTCATGTCTCTTCCTATAAGGGCACTAATCCCATCAAGAGGGCTCCAATCTCCTGACCTAATTACCTCCAAAAGTCTGCATCTCCAAATACCATTACATTGGGGATTAGGGTTTCAACATATGAATTTTAGGGGAACACAAACACACAGGCCATAGCACATGGGTTCAACATGTTCTGGAGCTCCCCTAACCTGGACTTCTTTCATGAGACAATAGGTTTCTTTGTTGTACAGACAAATTTGAATCTTAGCATTAAATAACTGAAAAAATTCTACTGGATATAAAACAATTCTACAGCAACATCACAGGTGATAACACTTTAGAAGACTGATGCAGTAATTCTTTGAATGTACCAATATTGTGATTTTTTGTACCCCTCTTCATTGAGACTCCTTTGAAATCCATCATGCATTAAGAATGCTTCTTCTTTTCTTGGTAATTTCCACATTTTCTTGGTAAAATTAACATTTCCCATTTTTAACCTTTTCTTAAAGGTGAGGTATAGTATACATTCTGTGCCTTAAAGGTACGGAGAACACACTTGCACAACTCAGTGGTCAACAAAGTAAATGATAATGTAAACACAACTCAAATCAAATAAGAGAAGACTCTGGAAGCTGCCTGCATACCTCTGCCCAATCACAATCCTGACTTCTAATACCATAGACTAGCTTTGCTTGTTTTGGAACTTGTCATAAATGGACTCATAAAGAATATATTATTTTTATTAGATCATTTCTTTTATATAGAGTATGTTTCTAAAAGCCATGTATTTTTGTAAGTAGCTACTAATTACTCATTTTTTTGCTATATGGAATTCTGTTTAATGAATATATCACCATTTACCATCAATTTTAATATTATTTATAATATGAAATATATATATTAATTATTATTAATTTATTAACAGTTATTAAAAATGTGAAAATGTAAGCCACAAACCATAGAAGGTACTTGAAATATATAAAACTGACTGAGATCTCACATCCAGAATACATAAAGAATCCCTAGAATTAAGTAAGATAAAGACAGAAAAACAAGTAATAAAATGAATGAGAAATTCACAAGTGCTGTACAATGGAAGACACCTAAGTCTCCAACAAAAACCTGCCAAGATTATTTTTATTAGTAGTAGTCAGAAAAATACATATTAAAAAGCATAGTTAAATTCCACTACACATTACATTCCTGAGAACTGCCAAGAAAAAAAAAAAAAGACAACACCAAGTATTAGCAAACAAGTGGAGCAACAGGAAATTTTAGACTGTGCTATTAGGGTTGGGAATTAGATGAATATTTTAGAAAATATTTTTCTTGCTCTTACAAACTTGACCATATGCATTTTCCGACCTGAAAATTTCATTCATAGGTATATCTTTACCTGGTGGCCATCTGTTTCAAGGGACATGTGCTTGAATATTTTTAGTAGAATCAATCTGATTGGTCCATAAAACTGGAAAGTACTTTTTAAAAATCATCTGAATGTGTGCTTTAATATCATTCAAGTTTCTATATCAGTTCAGTTGTGTGGGTGGTGTAATAATTTACAAACGACTGAGCATTAAAGAATGGAGAAAAATAAGGAATAAGAGTTTAGTGTTGAACCTTGACAGAAATTCCCAGTAAGTCTATTGTGTTCAAAATCCAAGAACACTAAACCTAGTTATATCAATTATAGAATCCATTATTATGTCTATTGAGCTCTCATTCTCCACAACAATTTTTCACACCCTCTCAACTATTCTCAAGCCTAATGTAGCAGCCATGGATGTGTATTGCTCAGCTCTCCCTTTAAGAGAGACCCAATGGGAGCAATGTAATTGGTTTACTGACTCCAGCTGCCAAAACTTTGAATACATCAGAGCATTCAGGATGGATATATTTCTCCCTGGGCTGCTCCCAGCCAATGATTGTGCATGGCAGAGAGAACAGAGCACTGTTTCTGTCTGACAAAGGACTCTTTAAATGTATACTCTTTGCCCCATCAGACTGGTTGAGAATTTCTCAGAAGTGCACTGTAGTCTGTGACTTCTCGTATTCAATCATCTTTCTTTTCCTATTTCCTTTAATAGTTGTCAGACCTGCATTTGGTCTAAAAACTCTCATTGCTTACTGCTACTACTTCTGCCCTTTGCCCCCTGCATTGACTTTTCCTCAAATAAATCTTTTGCACATCCAATTCCATCTTGGTGTTTGTTTCCAAGAGGACTTGAACCAGCATGTCTAATAACCTATGCCTTCTCCAAAAACTCTCAAAAGTATTATCTCACTGTCTTACCTTACAGAGATTCTAAAAGCAAACTTACATTTTTATCAATTAATTCTTCCTTCCAGATTATTAAATAAAAGTTGATCTTCTGCTTTAGATTAAAGGTGACTGAAAATTATTCGCCACTTTCCAATGAGTAGTGAAATCTAATTTTTATGCCCTTAAAACTGAACTGGAGCTTCTGAGACCAGATCACATGGAGCCTTGCAGACTTCAACCAAGTCTCTTAGAACACTCTTTCGGGGAGGCCTGGGGCACTATGTAAGAAGTTAGATTACCCTGAGACTAGAAATAAATCACATACTAGCCTCTGATCCATAACCCCAGCTAAACCCAGCCTTCTGGCCATTTCCACCAAGGCACAAGGCATGAAGGAAGTAATCTTGGATGGTCTAGACCCACCCATCTACCAACAATCTCTCAATGGCACATGGTACAGAAGAAGTGCCCAGTTAAGCTTGCCCTAAAATCCAGACCCTCAAAATCTTAAGCTATAAGCAGATACAGTGAAATTATTGCTAAGTTTCAGAATAGTTTATTATACAACAATGGATAACATGAACACTCTTTCCTCTCTGTGGGCCATTTCTCAACCTTTTATTCTGTCCTTATCCACATTGTTTTGTGAAGGATATAGAGCTATAGTCTGTCTCCTTTGCCTCTAATATCCAAGTTCACACTCTCTTCTGATACCATTTTAATATGCTTAAATCTTAAAAACACGGACTCTGTGGACTAGACCTTTTGAGCTAACAATAGACACCAACATTTCAGTGGTTTAATAACATAAAAATGTATATCTTGTTATTGTTTGAGTCCTGGGGAAGAGCTAAAATGGTCAGAAGAACTCTACTACATGATCATTCAAAGACTTGTGCTCCTCTCTTCTTGTGTATCCATCCTCGAGGGATCATCACAGTCTGCCTCTATCATACAGAAGAGAGAAGAGACAGAAAAGGGGCACAGAAGATCTTATACACCAGGAACGATAGAGGAACACCTCAAAACTGCTCATAATTGGGACTTCCCTGGTGGTGCAGTGGTTAAGAATCTGCCTGCCAGTGCAGGGGACACGGGTTTGAGCCCTGGTCTGGGAAGATCCCACATGCCACCAAGCAACTAAGCCCATGTGCCACAACTACTGAGCCCGCATGCCACAACTACTGAAGCCCACGTGCCTGGAGCCTGTGCTCCATGACAAGAGAAGCCACTGCAATGAGAAGCCTGTGCACCACAACAAAGGGTAGCCCCCACTCGCCACAACTAGAGAAAGCCTGCATGCAGCAACAAAGACCCAACGCAGCCAAAAATAAATAAATAAATTTAGATATATTAAAAAAAAAAAAACTGCTCATAATCTACTGACTAGAACAGAGTCAAATGGCCACAACTACCTGCAAGGGATCCTAAAATACAGTTGACTTGCAAACCCAAGAACAGGAGAAAATGATTCTTGAAGAAGAACATAGATTCTATCATATTTACTACTAGATCAAGCAAGTTATTTGTTAAAGTGCCCCAAATAACTGTGAAAGCTGGGCATTTTATAATTCTTACTTAAAGAATTAGCAAATAATTTTATGAATTCCCGCTATCAGATAACTCCATGAGAGCAGTCTTTATATAGTCTCTTCCTCCTTCTTCTCATCTCATTTCCTTCATCCTCAAGGTATCTCTGGAACTACTCATAGAACATAGACCACAGTATACAACTAACATACATTTAATAAAAGCATGATTTAATGAATTAGTATGTTTTTTCAAAAATATTAAAAATTATCATTTTTATATGTAAAATCAGTTGTCCTATAGCATTATATTAAGAATCTAACCTTTTCCTAAAAATAAGGGATGCCAGTGTTTTATACATTATGTTATACATTAATGGATCTATTTTAGGTCTCTCTATTCCATCTACATGTTCACTCATTATCCTATTTTAATTCCCAGAACTTTATAATAATTCTTTATATGACAAAGAGCAAGTACCTCACCCCCAAATTATTCATCTACAAAACCATATTGGTTATATTTGATCTTATTACTGTGTTTTAGATCCAACCTCTCTGGTAAATAAAAACCTTTGAGCCAAAATGTCAACATGAGGAGCTCTGGGACCTTCTCTTCATAAAACAACCATAGGTGGCTAAGGTCTCTGGAAATTGTCCTAAGGGCATGTAGCAAAAGAAGAAATATTTATTCAAGAAAATCTGTTAACTCTTATTAAGAACAGCAAGAGTCTGTGGCACTTGAGCAATGACCCGACCCCTCCAGCTCATTCATCACCAATGCAGCAGCTGTGGCCAAGGAAATGGGGCTCTCTCTCCTCTCATTTTCTGAGTAAGGGATGTGGCATCCCCCCCAGGAGGATCAGGGACCAGCACTTCTCATCCCTCTAAACTCCCAGTTGCAGAGGCTAAGTTCTTGGTAGGTGTTGCCAAGAAAATGGGGGCTTCCTTCCTCCACTTAGCTCCCACTCATAAGGCAGAGCTATATTCCCAGAAATGGCAGGCTGAGAATATTGGGGCTCTGATCACTATCAATCCCACTTAATCATGGGGTAAGTTTCCATTATGGGAGAGACAAGCAAAGAGGACTAACAGCCACTGTCCCGATTCAGCACTGTACTCTAGAGCACGGGTATCATTCAAAGAGAAGGGGGCTATTGTTCCCTCCCACAGCTCTAGACAAAGACTCAAAAAATTTTCCCCAGGGGACCAGGCAGTCCATAATAGAAGAGAACTCTGAAGCTCTCCCATGGAAAATGCCTTTATTTGAAAAAGAGTGTGGTGAAGTTCAAGCATAAGATACTCCCAAAACAATGGAGATTTCAGGGGTAAACAATGGAGATTTTAGTGGTAAACAGTAAGAGCAACAGGCTAAACCGTAGTCCATATAGTTTACCAGAAAGAATCAGAGAATGAGACAGCTAAGATGAACCCTTCTAGGGTCAGTATAAAGCTCAGAGACTAAATCTTTAAAAGAAGGCTGAATTTAACAGGATCAGAATATGGAGCAATCTATGTCCCAAGGCATCATCAAAAACAACAGAACAATCAGCCTGCAACTAGTGAAACCGAGTGGAATACCAGCAGAGGCAGACAGATTCATGGAGAGATCAGGAAAAGAGATAGTCAAAGATGGTCATGCAAAAACCAGTCATCTCAGTGTGGTTGTGTGCATACCCAAGGCTGCACCCTCGGAGCACCAGTATCAGAGGTTTCACAATGAAGGGCAAAAAGATTTCAATGAAATACTCAGAATACCAATTCTTCATAGTTGCACATAAACATTTTCCAGGATAGACCATATGTTAGGGCATGAAACAATCTTCAATACATTTAAAAGGTTTAAAATCATACAAAGTATGTGCTCATACCACAATAAAATGAAATTAGAAATAAATAACAGAAAGAAATTTGGGAAACACACAAATACTTTGATATTAAACAACACACTCCTAATTAACCAACGAATCAAAGAAGAAATCACAAGGGGAAACAGAAAACATAATGAGATGGATAAAAATGAAGATAGTGCACACCAGGGTGTATGGGATTCACCTAAAGCAATGCTTAGAGAGAAATTTAGATGTGTAAACACCTACATAAAAAGGGGAAAGATCTCTAATCAGTAGCAAAACCTCCTACCTTAAGACATAGAAAAAAATAAAAAGTAAAGAGCAAACTATACCAAAAAAAAGGAATAAATAATAAAGATTAGAGGAAAATAATGAAATATAGAATAAACAAAATTGACAAGCCTTTAGCAATACTAACCAATTTTTTTTTAAAAAAGAGAGAGGATTTAAATAAACAAAATCAAGAATGAAAGAGGGGACATTATTACTGACCTTGCAGAAATATAAGGGATTATAAGAGAATACTATGAATAAGTATATGCCAAAAAATTAGACTAGATAAAATGGACAAATTTACAGAAGCACATAAACTATCAAAACTGACTCAAAAAGTGAGCAGAAATCTGAATATACCAATAAGTAAAGCGACTGAGTTAGTGACCAAAAAAACTTCCAACAAAGAAAAGCCCCCAGTCAGATGGCTTTATGGCGAATTCTACCAAATGTTTAAGGAAGAATTAACATCAATCTTTCTCAAACTCTTACAAAAAGTTGAAGAAGATGTAACTCTTCCTAACTCATTTTATGAGGACAATATTACCCTGATACCAAAGCCAGACAAAGACATCACAAGGAAACAAACAAACAAACACCTATAGACCACCATCTTTTATGAATATAAACAAAGGAAAACATAGGTGTAAAACATCATTACCTTGAATTAGGCAGTAGTTTCTTAGATATGCTACCAAAAGCATGAGCAATAAAAGAAAAAGTAAATAATTGTCCTTGGTTTTTGTAAAAAAGTTTAAAAATTAAAAACCTTTGTGCTAAAAAAGGCACAACCAAGGAAGTGAAAAGATAATCCACAGAAGGGAAGAAAATGTTTGCAAATCATGTATTTAATAAGGGACCTGTTTCTAGCACTTGTATAGCTTAATCAGTCTTACACAGACAATACATATTTTCCTATAATCATTGCTCAACATCATTATCTTGTCATCACATTGTCCCTGTCCTTTTCTTTTTACTTTGAATAATTTATGTTAGATAAAAGATTTACTTGTAATTCTTTTCCAACAAGGATGCTTTCATCTCTAAATACTTCTCTGTGTTGCCATTGCACGTGAATCGCAGGTTGGCAAAGTGTGAGATTCCAGGGTCATAATATTTTTCCCTCACGATTTCGTAAGAAAAGTTTCTTTTTTTCTCCCAACAAGTAAAGAATCACTTTTTTGCCTCCCTAACTTCAATTAACCTTCTCACACGCATGTTTTGGGCTTAGTTTACATATGAAAGTGAATACCTCTTAAATAAATGTATATAATAACACAAAATTTCTGTGAGCAAGTTGATGATTCAAGCAATAATAATATACTAATATTTTAAATCAACTTAAATGCTAAGGATTAACACTGACTTATAAACACAGATACTCACACAAATGTTAAAACATTAGCCAAGAATTTTTATTGGTTTCACCATAGAAGTTTCATAGATGTGTTATCTACTTAGCCATACAACTTCTCATGGTGCTTAGTATAGAGTTTATAAAGAGCATAAATGCAAATGAATATACACACACACACACACACACACACACACACACTCATACCTCTCCAATGATGTCTACTTTTCCTAGTTATAGACACTTCTAAAACAAATTTTACAATACTGAGGTTATGCCCTATAGATACTGTTCTGAATGTTTATAGTTAAGTTCATTATGCTGTATTTGTCTTCATTGCTCTAGGGTTTATAGCTTCCATTAAAATGACACAGGGCCTGCTTGTTTCAATGAAAATTGTACTAAATCTGGACCAAAGAAAATTAGCATAATTCCCACTGAAGGGTAACTTGAAAACTTGTGAAACCCTTCATTTTTTAAAAAAGGAAGCCCGACTTTGAACACTTGATATTTATTTAATACTGTGTAAACTTGCAAACATGGGTTAAATCTTCTCAGCAAAAGTAAGTGAAATTAAAGTTTAGTTCAAAAGAAAATCAGTACTGCAGAAAGTTAGATGAGAATGAAAATAAATTAAAATTACAGAAATTAAAAAAAATCTAAATTAGAAAAGGTAAAAATCACACCAAGGGGACGAGGAGAGCACACATGACAAGTTTAACATTGTCCAAAATATTATATGGAGCATGGGATCAAAAAAAAATGCCATTAGTATTTTTGTTGTAGAATCCAGAGTAAATGAAAATATTTTGATTTAAATCATCCTTTTTAAATGGTAACATAGATATTTGTTTTATTTATTCATTTTGATAACATTCATTTACTGAGAGAATATTCTGCAGAGTGGAAAGGCACATGACAAGTAAGCTATACATTTTAGTTGGAGAATCTTCATAAACAACTTTGCTTCAAAGCAGACTGTCGGACCACTATACAAGATGTATTAAGTGCTGTGGGAATACAAAGAAGGGAGAGGTGACTCCTTATTGGTGTGATCAAAGAAGGCCACATAGAAAAGGTCACATTTGAGGGAGTCTAGAAAGATAATAGGATTTCAAAACTCACAGTTCTGAGGGTGGGTAAGGCCTCAGAAGGATCATGAATACTTTGAACAAAAGTCTTAAAGCAGAAATGTATCCAAAGAATGATAAGGAGATCTATTTGAGTGTATAGCAGAGAGCTTGAAGGATTGTAATGAGAGGCTAAATTAAAGTGTGACATCAGTGCTAGAGTTATAGAAGCCTTGGATGCCAGACTGAGGGCTTCTTTATCAATTTGATAGAAAACCATGAATTTTAATTTGAAAAGTTTTTTATCTAGAAGTTGTTACAAAGTGTCAAATATTTAAAGAGTGAGATTCAGGAGCTTCATGGATTACACTGTCATATATTAGCTAGATTATGCCTCTAAGTAGAACCTTAAACATACTTTTTCTAAATGTATCATGGACTGAACATTGTAACAACAACAAAGACCTGATCAAGACATAAAGGCAGACTTGACACTGTTCCAGTGCTTGTAGGAGGAAAACACAATGAGGATCTAATATGATATGACAATAACTTAGCATAAAACATTTGGACATTTTCCAAACTATTTGAAATTTTCATTAGCAATCATTACGTTTAAGGATGAACAGTTTGCTTGTAAGATATAAGCTAATAAAAGCATGAGGCACTGCCATTATCGAGCTATTTTAAGATAGTGTTAATCAAATTCTTTATAAATCCTTCTTTAGTTGAATTTTGTCAAAATTCAACACCCATTTATGATAAAAACCCTCCAGAAAGTAGGCATAGAGGATACTTTCCTCAACATAATAAAGGCCATATATGACAAACCCACAGCCAACATTGTCTTCAATGGTGAAAAACTGAAACCACTTCCACTAAGATCAGGAACAAGACAAGGTTGCCCACTCTCACCACTATTATTCAACATAGTTTTAGAAGTTTTAGCCACAGCAATCAGAGAAGAAAAAGAAATAAAAGGAATCCAAATCGGAAAAGAGGAAGTAAAGCTGTTACTGTTTGCAGATGACATGATAGTATACATAGAGAATCCTAAAGACGCTACCAGAAAACCACTAGAGCTAATCAATAAATTTGGTAAAGGAGCAGGATACAAAATTAATGCACAGAAATCTCTTGCATTCGTATACACTAATGATGAAAAATCTGAAAGTGAAATTAAGAAAACACTCCCATTTACCATTGCAACAAAAAGAATAAAATATCTAGGAATAAACCTACCTAAGGAGACAAAAGACCTGTACGCAGAAAATTATAAGACACTGATGAAAGAAATTAAAGATGATACAAATAGATGGAGAGATATACCATATTCTTGGATTGGAAGAATCAACATTGTGAAAATGACTATACTACCCAAAGCAATCTACAGATTCAATGCAATCCCTATCAAACTACCACTGGTATTTTTCACAGAACTAGAACAAAAAATTTCACAATTTGTACGGAAACACAAAAGACCCCGAATAGCCAAAGCAAACTTGAGAAAGAAAAACAGAGGTGGAGGAATCAGGCTCCCTGACTTCAGACTATACTACAAAGTTACAGTAATCAAGACAATATGGTACTGGCACAAAAACAGAAATATAGATCAATGGAACAGGATAGAAAGCCCAGGGATAAACCCATGCACATAAGGTCACCTTATCTTTGATAAAGGAGGCAAGAATATACAGTGGAAAAAGGACAGCCTCTTTAATAAGTGGTGCTGGGAAAACTGGACAGCTACAAGTAAAAGAATGAAATTAGAACACTCCCTAACACCATACACAAAAATAAACTCAAAATGGATTAAAGACCTAAATGTAAGGCCAGACAGCATCAAACCCTTAGAGGAAAACATAGGCAGAACACTCTATGACATAAATCACAGCAAGATCCTTTTTGACCCACCTCCTAGAGAAATGGAAATAAAAACAAAAATAAACAAATGGGACCGAATGAAACTTAAAAGCTTTTGCACAGCAAAGGAAACCATAAACAAGACGAAAAGACAGCCCTCAGAATGGGAGAATATATTTGCAAATGAAGCAACTGACAAAGGGTTAATCTCCAAAGTTTACAAGCAGCTCATGCAGCTCAATATCAAAAAAACAAACAAGCCAATCCAAAAATGGGCAGAAGACCTAAATAGACATATCTCCAAAGAAGATATACAGATTGCCAACAAACACATGAAAGAATGCTCAACATCATCAATCATTAGAGAAATGCAAATCAAAACTACAATGAGATATCATCTCACACTGGTTAGAATGGCCATCATCAAAAAATCTACAAACAGTAAATGCTGGAGACGGTGTGGAGAAAAGGGAACCCTCTTGCACTGCTGGTGGGAATGTAAATTGATACAGCCACTATGGAGAAGAGTATGGAGGTCCCTTAAAAAACTAAAAATAGAACTACCATACGACCCAGCAATCCCACTACTGGGCATATACCCTGAGGAAACCATAATTCAGAAAGAGTCATGTACCAAAATGTTCATTGCAGCTCTATTTACAATAGCCAGGACATGGAAGTAACCTAAGTGCCCATCAACAGATGAATGGATAAGGAAGATGTGGCATATATATATACAATGGAATATTACTGAGCCATAAAAAGAAATTAAACTGAGTTATTTGTAGTGAGGTGGATGGACCTAGAGTCTGTCATACAGAATGAAGTAAGTCAGAAAGAGAAAATCAAATACCATATGCTAACAAATATATATGGAATCTAAAAAAAAAAAAGGGGCATGAAGAACCTAGGGGCAAGACGGGAATAAAGATGCAGACCTACTAGAGAATGGACTTGAGGATACGGGGAGGCGGAAGGGTAAGCTGGGACAAAGTGAGAGAGTGGCATGGACATATACACACTACCAAACGTAAAATAGATAGCTAGTGGGAAGCAGCCGCATAGCACAGGGAGATCAGCTCGGTGCTTTGTGACCACCTAGAGGGGTGGGATAGGGAGGGTGGGAGGGAGGGAGACGTAAGGGAGAAGAGATATGGGGACATATGTATATGTATAACTGATTCACTTTGTTATAAAGCAGAAACTAACACACCATTGTAAAGCAATTATACTCCAATAAAGATGTTAAAAAATTAAAAAATAAAAATAAATAAATCCTTCTTTAGGATTCCTTCTTTAATCCCTCTTTAGTGCTTTATTTTCAAAATATATTTGGCATAGTACTGCACACTAATCATTTAATACATATGCTAAACTTTTAACTAACAGTAGTTCCTCATCGGAAAAGTTTGAAAGTTCTGTAAAGTATAAGAATATTTGCAAACTGTATTTATGTGTGAGGAACCTCTTTGTGTGAGGAAAATATTTGGATTTTTATGTGTGAAAATTAAGTTAGTTGAGACTAGAAAATATAATCTGTAGGTACTCTAAACTGAGCATGTGTTGTGCAGGATGTTCCTATTTGTCAAACATGAAGGAAGGAGTGAGGCACTCATCTCAGGGTTGGGATATGATCAACCTTTTAACATATATGATATGAGACCATCCAGCATTCAGACCAGGAGAGAGGACCAGTGTCAATGTGTTAATTAAAAATTCGTTTAAATATTAGTAGATCTTAATTTCTTTATTATTTAGATTAAAATAAACATGAACAGGAGTTCTGATGTTTGCTTCTACACCACAATCAATCTTTCTGATCCCTACTTTGTAAATCACTACTCTACAATTATACCTTAAGCTTCATATTAAAATTCTATTCAGATGTGAATGTAGCAACAGAAAAATCTCTCATTTCCAACTGTCTGCATAAAATAGTAACACTTGATTACATTAAAATAATCCACTCTTTCTGGTTGACTGTTCTATATTTTCCCTTACCTGAAAATTTTACAAGCTTACTTTGCCTGTGGTCTAAGCTATAGTATTAGCCATATTATTCTTTAAACAGTGGGTAATTTTGTAATCATTTTGTTTTCACCTACCTGGGTTTGTAAGAAATTGTATGTTAGACTAGCTCTATTCTTTAATTCTTCATGGGCCTCCTAAGCCTGACCACTGATTTCTTCCTCTCTAGACCTATTGACATCTTTATCTTCTTCTTCTTCCTCCTCTTCTTCTATTTTTAAACCACTATCATAATGTCAGAAGACATACCGCAGAAAACTAACACATTAGTCAGGGGAATGCAAAACTTATATAGAGTGGCAACTTTAAGAGAGAGAGGGCCAGAAGAAGGCACTGTATTGAAAATGATTGATGGTATATGTCAGTTGATTTGAAAAGGAGTCAATGAACTCAGAATTTAAGGCAGAGAAAATGCAAGGATATTAACACTACCAAGTAATAGAATACAAAATCTGAGCCCATGAGAGAAAGATTTGCCACTTGATGAAACTTGTGAGCTCAGATTTTCCTAAGTCATTTGTTTCTTTTTATTATTATTATTGTTTAGATGCAAGAAATTAATATTTGTGTAGAACGAGAGGTATGAGAAGATTAATTAATTATAAGATTGATTGATTCATTTAATAGGCTGATTTTTGAAGCCAAGGAAAAGATATCAAAACCAAAGGAGCTGAGGTCTAAATAGACATTTCTCTAAGAAAGACATACAGATGGCCAAAAAGCACATGAAAAGAAGCTCAACATCGGTAATTATTAGAGAAACGCAAATAAAAACTACAATGAGGTATCACCTCACACCAGTCAGAATGGCCGTCATCAGAAAGTCTACAAACAATAAATGCTGGAGAGGGTGTGGAGAAAAGGAAACCCTCCTACACTGTTGGTGGGAATGAAAATTGGTACAACCATTATGGAGAACCGTATGGAGGGTCCTTAAAAAACTAAAAACAGAACTACCATATGATCCAGCAATGCCACTCCTGGGCATATATACATAGAAAACCATAATTTGAAAAGATACATGCACTCCAATGTTCACTGCAGCACTATTTATAATAGCCAAGACATGGAAGCAACCTAAATGTCCATCAACAGAGGAATGGATAAAGAAGATGTGATACATATATACAACAGAATATTACTCAGCCATAAAAATGAATGAAATAATGCCATTTGCAGCAACATGGTTGGACGCAGAGATTATCATACTAAGCGAAGTAAGTCAGACAGAGAAAGACAAATATCGTACGATACCACTTGTATGTGGAATCTAAAAAAAAAAAAAGTTACAAAAGAACTTATTTACAAAACAGAAACAGACTCACAGACTTCAAAAACTAACTTACGTTTACCAAAGAGGAAATGTGGAGTGGGAGGGATAAATTAGGAGTTTGCGATTAACATATACACACTACTATATATAAAATAGATAATCAACAAGGACCTACTGTATAGCACAGGGAATTCTACTCAATATTCTGTAACAACCTATACGGGAAAAGAATCTGAAAAAGAATATATATATATATATACACATATGTGTGTGTATATATATACATATATACACATATCTGAATCACTTTGCTGTACACTTGAAAGTAACACAACACTGCAAATCAACTATATTCCAACATAAAATAAAAATTAAATAAAACAAACAAACAAACAAAGGAGCTGAATCCATGGATATCTAAATATCTAAAAACCAGCATAGATTTTTGGTTCATAAGAAGCACATAGATTGACTAGAACCCCATTTTTCCCACCACTCTGCCACGTACCCCTGGAGCCACAGTGCCAGTGGTGCACCCTGAGGGCAGAGCAGTAGTGCTTGGTCCTACATGGCTGAGCTTCTCAAGGAGAAGCTGGCACTGGCAACAGAGGTGGTGAGGTAGTCTGATGGGGAGTCCTACGGGACATTGACGACCATAAGTAAGCTTGTCTGAATCTGCATGTGACAATCTGCAGGGACTCCCAGAGATAACTGGGAGAGACTTTGTAGTGGGAACAAAAGACACTGTGATTTGATCACTAGTGTTTATTGCTCCCTTAGAGTAGTAAAGCTCAAGAACACTCAGATACAAAGAGGAGTAGAGAAATCAACAATCACAGGCAACAGTTTGAGGTTGGTTTTGTGGAAGCAGAATCACTTACACTGATATCGTGGCTCAAGCCATGAACATAAATGTGGTTTGTAAATGAAAGGTGAGCAGAGCAATGTGAGAAAAAGATCTTAAGAGATATCCTCATTTATTCTGCTATTTCATTTACATTATTATATATTTTTTCTATAACCACTGAGACTCCAAACTTTTGATTTTTGGTGAATAAGTGTTGAGAAAGGGGAGAAAATGAATCAAATAAAGTAGAATGTGTCCCTAAAGATAAAGCCATTTAAGTCACAGGATGCAGATGAGATGTTTTAAGTATTATTCATAAGAGGTCATTGCTGTAGAGATGTACATATTAAATTCTGCTTAACATAAAGACAGAGACATATCGGCACTGTTAAGGTCATTTTAATTAAAACTGGAAAAAAAATCACTCATGTTTGAGATTCTATATTTCATTTTAGTGGCCCTAATCATATGTGCTCTAGAGAAATTCTTTAGTCTATTTTCAGAGATATATTTTCTCAACTATAGGTTTGGTTACTTTAAAAAGGTATGAACCACATAATTTTGTATCTTTTGAAATCCCATTTTAAGCAAAACTTCTTTCTTTGTCCTATTTTATTCAGCAGCAGAAAAATTTATTTTAAGTATATATCATATGTTAGATGAATCATCAAGTGATTTACACTGCACTTTAGTTTCAAATATTTCCTTTTTTATATTGCCAGATTACTACCGATAAGAACAAGACAGCACTTTTTTTTGGAGTTGTGCTAAAAAAACTAAATAAAATCAAAGAGTAATTTCTGTAATGTTAATTTTAAAGAGTTGTAGCTACTGAAACAGGCGGTATAAAAGTGAATGGTGTGGGACTTCCCTGGTGGCACAGTGGTTAAGAATCTGCCTGCCAATGCAGGGGACATGGGTTCGATCCCTGGTCCGGGAAGATCCCACATGCCGTGGAGCAACTAAGCCCGTGCGCCGCAACTACTGAGCCTGCACTCTAGAGCCTGCAAGCCACAACTACTGAGCCCACGTGCCACAACTACTGAAGCCCACGCACCTAGAGCCTGTGCTCAACAAGAGAAGCCACCGCAATGAGAAGCCTGCGCGCTGCAATGAAGAGTAGCCCCAGCTCACCGCAACTAGAGAAAGCCCGTGCGCAGCAACGAGACCCGACGCAGCCAAAAATAAATATATAAATAAATTAATTTTTTATAAAAGTGAATGGTGTAAAATCAATATGAATTGACTTCCTTGACTTCATCAAGTTTATCCCATAGCTTTACCTTCTAACTCTTCTAACTTAGATTAGTCTGGAGAACACACTGAAATGCTGAATATGTTACATAAGCCAACAAAAGAGTGAAATTAGCATTTGAAGGATTGTATAACCAAGGGGATAATATTGTTATCTGTGAAAATTTAAGGATTATTTAAAATAATAGAATATTTTAAAATTTGATTCTTTCTATAATTGAAAACAAATCCTTAATAGTCTTCCTAAATGCTGAGCTTAACTAAACTAATGACTAGGTTAAGCAAACCCTGAGAAACATTTTTCTTTATCTATTTCTAAGAATTGGAATGAGATAACAATATTAAGTACCAAGGAACATTGTAAAATGGAGAAAGTGCAGGTAATTGTTAAAAACATGGGAATACCCTCCTAGGAAATCAATCCTTTAGTTGCATACAATTAGTATTTGAAGTAAATAAAAAGAGAAAGACGAGTGTGTCAACCATTAATTCTGTATCAACATGGGATCAAAGGAAATCAAAATGGAAAAATAAAGTAAAATTAGAAGATACTGTTCAAAAGCTCAAGAATGTAATGATGTTATTGGAAGAACCCAATGATCCTTATAAATGCTGACACCTTGGAAAAAGAGTTTTAAATACTTGCAAAGTTGCAAGCAAGCACAAATGAAAGCAGAACATAACTATGTGTGTATCTACTATTAAAGTACAGGACAAAGATTCCCACAGAGGCTTCTGCTAGTTTCATAAACTTCTGTTAAGAGAACATTCCTCCTGTCTCCGTAATATGTAAGGTCAGACATAAAATAATAAAAGCATGTTTCTTTCCACAAGAATTTGTAGTTTGGTTAGATATAAAAAGATGTGACCTGAAATTTGTGAGATGGGAAGGATGGAGAACTAGTTTCCAGCATGTGGATGAGGAAGAAAACAGGAACATCAGGACCAAAACACAGAGATTAAATCTGCTCAGCTGTGATGAATTACAATAAAAAACCAAACAACATTTTAAAGATTCAAGGGATGCTATATTTCTGTTTTATAGATTAGGAAACTGGAACCAATTAGCTTACCAAATGTTACACACATAACAGTAGAGCTCAGAGATTCCAGCCCCATGTGCTTCTAACTTCACAGTATCTCTGAGGTTCACTCTGAGCCTTGAGTAGAAGAGATTATATTTGATGGAACTGAGCCATCAGAAAGTCTTAAGGAAGTTTCTGACATGAGTATAGCGCAGGAGAAACAAGAATGCCCAGCAAGAAACAATAGGAACCTCAAATGTGTATCAGATATATTCAAGTACAGCTCTTATGATTAACATGTCTTTTCTTGATTGAGTTGCTCAATTTGTTAGAGTAAAATCAACAGAATTTACTGGCTTTATCTTTAAGGCATTGATGTGGTTTTTTACTGTGTCAATTTTGCTAAACAGAAGCTACATTTTCTAGATTCCCTTCCTTATACGGTTCTGGGTTAAGTGTTGCCCACAAGAGAAATTAGCAGATTTGGAAGGCAGGAGTGAAGCAGTAGGCCTTACACTACAGGCAAAATCCCACACGTTGTTGCTGATTGGCTGGCTCACGTCGGTGACATGGGACAGCCATGCCCTCATTCCTCTACTTCCCATTGGATCTCCTCGTTACACTTTTCCGAGCTTTGGGCCAGGTGTGTGTGCAACTCTGAAAGGCAGCAGCTTCTTCTTCAGGTCACCTGTATGGTTGGGGTTAGATGCAGTGAGAGACAGACAGGGGTTTCAAATTGTGCCTGTGGGTTCCTGATTTCCCTCGAAGATTACGATTTATTTTTGCAGGTCTCAGTTTGTTCCTGATTTCCTCCCTTACGCTACCTGGAAATGGCCTGCCTTGATGAATTTAATTCAGGGCTGCCCATCAGCAAAAGCAGAGATCACAGCCCTTCAGAGACTTCTGCAGCTCCCTCTGTCATTCCTCGTTGGTGGATGTTCTCTGCTCCACCAGCCACTCCCACTCAGAGCTTGATTTCCCCTACTTCTCCCATAATTGTGTAAGGTCTCAAGCCTGCAGTACATTATTTATTTTATGTCACTTTACCAGACCCTAACAGATACAGGCATGAAATGAAGAGAGTTCATTTTTTCCAATTTAACTAAGAGTTTAATTCCTACTTTTCTATTAGTCAAACATACTTCCAAAATGAACTCAGAGTTCTTTTTAAGTGCCATTTTAGAATGCTTTTATCCATAATGGTAAAATTTATATTGAG
The DNA here is from genome assembly GCF_009873245.2 of Balaenoptera musculus. Classification (NCBI taxonomy): domain Eukaryota; kingdom Metazoa; phylum Chordata; class Mammalia; order Artiodactyla; family Balaenopteridae; genus Balaenoptera; species Balaenoptera musculus. The sequence continues at coordinate 77,174,305 of NC_045800.1, read as the reverse complement.
GAAAAGATAGTTAAAATAATACAAGTTGTATTTCCTTTCTTGGTCCAGGGACCATAGGATGAATGTAATATATTTTCTTATGATAAGGGCAGACTCCAGTCAATAAAAATTTGGCCATGATGACTCACCACATTATTTACCATATGATCCAGCAATCCCAATCCTGGGCATATATCTGGAGAAAACTCTAATTTGAAAAGATACATGCACCCCAGTGTTCACTGCAGCACTATTTACAATAAGCAAGACATGGAAGCAACCTAAATGTCCATTGATAGATGAATGGATAAAGAAGACGTGATATATATATATATATATATCATATATATATCATATAATATATATAATGGAATACTACTCAGCCATAAAAAGAATGAAATAATGTCATTTGCAGCAACATGGATGGACCTAGATATTATCATACTAAGTGAAGTAAGCCAGACAGAGAAAGACAAATATCATAGGATATTATTTATATGTGGAATCTAAAAAAATTGATACAAATGAACTTATTTACAAAACAGAAATAAACCCATAAACAGAAACTTATGGTTACCAAAGGGAAAAGGGAGGGAGGGATAAATTAGGAGTTTGGGATTAACATATACACAATACTATATATAAAATACATAAACAACAAGGACCTACTGTATAGCACAGGGAACTATACTCAGTATCTTGTAATAACCTATAATGGAAAAGAATCTAAAAGAGAATGTATTATATGAATCACTTATACATTTATATATATATTTATATGTACATATATATATATTTATATACACATAAATATATATATATTTATGTACATATAAATATATATATATATAAAACTGAATCACTCTGCTGTACACCTAAAACTAATACAACATTGTAAATCAACCACACTTCAATAAAAAATGCAATCTATTGTGTTTTTGATCTGTTCTTTGTTCTGTGATTATCTGTTCTTTAGTGCTTCATTCCTTCTAATGTATTAACATTCATATAATTGGAAATGCAATTTGACAGAAAGATGTTTGACATCACAGGTTAGTCATTATCTAGAACTTGGAGTTAACACCCATACCTTAAATTTGGGATGGCTTCATGAAAAATAATGAAAACAACAGCAGCAGCAGCAGAAAAAATACAGTTGAAACAAATACTGCATTCAACAGCTGTATTTTTTGTATGCTCATTTAATCGTCTCTATCACAGAACATTTAGAAGTTGATTATTATTGATCTCAGTTTAAACATGAGGGGCTAAAGCCCCAAGAAAAAAATTTCTAAATTGCTTCTAAGTCATATAGCTCATAAGTGGCAGAAAAAATATTTGAACACAGATCTGCCTATTGTCCAAGGGCTTATTCTTTACACCAAAATTCTCTACTTCTCTTCAAAATTCACCTATCTTTTTCTTTCCTTCAAAACTCAACTTTTTTTGTTTTAAGGAAATATAACACATTTTGGTTTTTTTTACATCTCTGCATATAGCTCATTTACTTAAACCCATATGAATCCTATTAAAGGGCATGCAAGATTTTAAGATGAAATGTTGTTGTTATGGATGCCAAAGGTAATACACAAACTGTTTTGTATGGCTACTTTAAAATATGTTTTTCCAAAATTATCACATCTGACAGGGATGTTTTGGCCATCATAAAAACAAAAACCAATGACAACAAAACAGAAAAGCAGAGAGACAAGTTGGGTAGTCTGGGTCTTGAATTTATAGTGGGATCTTGATAGAATTAAAACCTTCTGGAAGTGCTTTCTACCCAGCCAATTTGGAAATATGACAAGAACCATCTCTCTCATGACATTACAGTACTTCGCTTGTCAAACATTTAAAGAGCCAAAAAAAAAAAGATATGTGTGTTGGCTTCAGTCCCAGTTTAAAACTGGTTTGCCCACTGATTACTAGAAGCACTTTTATAAATGCAGTCTGCTTACCCACTCATCTGTCGACATTAACAAGGCTTTGTTTCACTGAGAGGTTGTGCTGGTTTGGGTTGGGGGAAGACAATGTCCATTTCCTATTCCATTTTTGCATTTCCAAAGCATGAAACAGAGATTAAGCAATGGAAAGTATAACCTCTCTTTGATAATATGTTCATGAATCTATTTTCCCAAAATGATTTTGTCATGACAAAAACTGAGAGTGATTTTGATGTCTCAGATTTAAAAGTATAGAATATGAGAGAGAGAATATGTAAGAGAAAAAGCTGAAATCCATGATTACTTAAATCAGCAAAGACACAAAGATCGAGCATAAGTGATAAATGACAAATATATCTTATAATTTAACAATGGATAGCTATAAAGAAACCTGTCATATCTATTTCTCTTGTGGAGGCAGATTTATATTCTCAATTAAGGAATTCAACATTTCTTCCTAATACAGCCATACTTCTTAATATAAAACAATAAAATTCAGAACACAGTAAGTAATAACTTGTTTTGCAGCATAACCTAATAATTCAGTTAACCCTTCACTTCTTCCTTAGAAGTACCTCCATTATTTTATCTGTGTGTCTATGTGCATGCATGCATGTTTGAGTTTAACCCACAGAGTTGAGTAGCTAGAATTTTAAGAGTTGTAGCTTGAGAGGGGAGTGTGAACAGAACTGATGGTATGCTTCACATATATTCACGCCAGCTTTAAAGAACTAGCTTGCAACCTGTGAGATCATAAAGGTTAGATAAATGTATACTTTAAAAGAGAGGCTGCAGGTATAGAAAATGCAAAATCTTTTTTCCCTGCTGTCTGGAAAGCTCTTCTCAATTCCTTCACTCTATCTCAGCTCAACAACAAGGAGTCCCCTAAATCCTCTAGTCTGGGTTAATGTGTTTTGTTAGATGCTCCTTTGTTCCCACAATTTATCTCAGTTCACAGGATGAGTTCAACAGAATCTCTAAGGCTTGTGGGGGAAACAATGTTACTGGCTTTGCACCATGGCCTCTCCAGTGAACAGGAACTGACACTGTGCTTAGAAAGTATTAGGTGCTCATAAATGTAAGTCAAATCAGGGACTTCCCTGGTGGTCCAGTGGTTAAGACTCTGGGTTTCCACTGCAGGGGCTGGGGGTGTGGATCCGAACCCTCCTTGGGGAATTAAGATTCCTGCATGCTGTGTAGGGGGTGGGGGAAGGAATGTAGTGTGGAAACAGTATTCAAATAAAAAAATAATCCACGTCTAACAGTACAATCTGGCCTAGAATCAAAATTTGCTCATCATAAAAGACAAAGACAAAAATGCTAAGAGAAGATATGGCAGACGAAGGCTCTGTTCCAAAATGCCAAAGTATTCCTTGACATGAAATGATAAGAAGAAAACCTACTTTGGAGAGCAGTGAAGTCAACTTTAGTATTAATTTTGCTACTTTTGTATTTCTGAAGGGCATAATGGCTCAGACTCACTTTCCCGCAAGAAAGATAAACAGGAAGGGAAAAGAATGAGAAAGACAGAGGAAAGGAAGGAAGACACAAGAGGGGAGAGACGGCTGGAGCTTCTCTTTCTTGGTGACTAACTGTTCTCTCCTGACCTTATCAAGGGCTGCTGAATGGAGTGATCCTTCGGCAACCAGAGCAGAAAAGACGGAAGGTTGATAATGATAGTATCCTCCTCACGGCATTGCTATGAGGTTTAAAAGATTTACTAAAGTTCAAGTTTCTAGCATAGTTCCTGGAACATAGTAAACCCACAATGAAACAGCTCACTAAAATACAGCTCCTGTTTAGCTAATTGAAGACTTTGGAGATTTTTTCACAATAAATGTTAGATATCATTATTGTTCTTGATGTCTCCTTATTGTTTTTATTATTCCAATGCAGTCAGATTGTTTGTCTTTGAAAGGGTGGGTTAGTGCCCTTGATGCACTGCTGCAGTCATAAAATCACTGAGTGATAATATGCAACATTTAAAGTAAGAACCACAAAAATTCGTCTAACCAATCTGACCAGGCATAATTCACTGAGAATAAAAATACAAAATCAAACAAAGCAAACTACAAATTAAAAGAAATATATAGGTATGTTATTTTACACTAATTAGAGAAAATTCAGACCATATCAATAAGAAGAAAAAATGATCCTTTTTCTTCACATAATAAACTTATATAATAAACCTAAAAAATTTTAAACTAGAGTCTTTTATGTGTTTTATCTTCTAGAATGTAGGTGGTACAAAGAAGTTGATACACTTTCTGAATTAAAATATTATATACAATATTGAGCCTAAAATATGGATTTTCCTCTTAGAGCTTTGAGAACCAACTAGTTAGAAATTATGCAAATATATTAAAAATAGGAAGATCTTTTTGTATTATGTGCAGATTTTGTTATCTAATAATAAGCACAGATATTATTTGGTTGACATTAAATATAGGTAACTATTATTTCTATTAGAGTATATACTATTGTCTCAATTTGAAGATCTTTTTACCATTCATTTAATTTAGACAGGCTCTAGTTGAAGGTAAAGAAGCAAACATGAATTGTTAAGTCTCAATTCCATTCAAAATACCCATTAGTGAGACAAAATTTAGTTTATAACTAAGAGTTTCAAGGTAAGTAAATAAACTATTTAGAACAACTTTAAAACAGCTGGATAATTCATAAATTGTTTCTGAATTAACTCAACATGAAATTCAATGGACAGATGTAATTTTGTCTTCAAAATTAAATTACTCCAAAACCATATTTTTTCATAAAATTACTTGCATCTTCAAAAATATTTTTACTAAAATTAAATGAACAAATCATAAAGACCTAATAAGCAATGGTCTAGGAGTTTAAATTTGATGGTTGCCTTTTGTCAAATGTTTACTACCTACAGTTCACAGTCAGTTAATTAGGGACTTATGGGTTTTTTTTAAGGCCATTGACTTGCACACTGAATGGCTACACTGACAAAAGTGTCAGGGGTCTATGTGCTGTGATAGTGTTGCTCAAAAACGTGGAATTGTTGGTAACATTTTCTTTTAGAAGTAAATGTAGCATCATCTCTTGAGATCCAAACCCAGGAAGGTAAGCAGACATCTATAAAGAAATAGGAGCAGAAAGCTGGAAATGGTGCTTAATCCAACTTCTTTTTTTCCCACCCTTTGTGGCAATGTGAATCAAAAGAGTTCACTAAAAAAGAAAAATCTCAGCAAGCATCCTGATAACAGTTCATGCTTCAACTCTTTTATTTTACTAGTGGGAAATTAAAAAGAATTTGCCTTACATAGTTAAAAAATTGAGTTCCTTTTGTGGCTGTACTCTGATTTTATTATTATATTTTTCTTCCCTAGTTGAAGAAATCCTAGATTCTATCTTGCCATTCCAATTCTTAAGCAACAACATTTTGTATTTAAACTGCTATTTATACATTGTTATTAAAACAATCTCACATATCACGCCACCTGCATAAAAATATTTGACGAAATATATCACCATCTAACCACAGGGACCTTGACTAAAATTTTGGTATTAGTATGCTGAGTTTTATTAGACAGCATATGACAGATGTTTTTATACAGTTGAAAGTCAAATGTTAGGATATATAGGTACAATAAAAACCTTAGTTCTATGTTGTATTGTTTCACTACAGTTGTATAACTTCGTGTCTATTAAAACATTGTTTATTAAACAAATTTAATAAATGGCAAGTAACTGCTGTTGTAGCTACTTTACATGACTCTTAATTTATAACCCTTCTTTTCTTCTTTTGAGTATAATGTGGATAGAATTGCAACATACAGTATCACACATATACGACTTCTCCAAACATGCAATGTATTATTTTTCACCAAGGAGATGTGGTATTTTAAATGGTGCAGCTAAAAAGACTCAAGTCATGATCACCAAAATTCTTCTTCTCTATCTGAACACTTCTTTCACCTGATAACTCAGCTGGCGGAAGTTATCTAAATGCTTTAATGTTTTGGTTAAATATTTTGGTTTGTTAATGGATGAGCTGAAAAAAGGAGGCAGCCACTAAATCTATTAGCATCAGAGTAGAGAATAATCAAGAGTTCAGGGAAATGTGAAAACATGGTAAGAAGCTAGAAAAGGGAGAATTAATGAATAGAGAAAGTCACACCCTCTCTGAAAGATGATAGACTAGGGTTTACATTACACTTAAGAGCAATAAACTGTGAGGAACATTTATTCCAATAGAATAACACAGGGTAGAGAAGCATAGATAGAAAGAGAAGGATGTCATCATATCTGATTTGACTTAGATCCATAAAATAGACTTGGAGTAATCTCTCAATAAGTAGAAATTACAATAAGGAACATGTTATGAAGTTGGTCAGTAAAAGGTACTATCATTTGATTATACTCACTTGAGTGGGAAAGTACACTTTCTGCTTCAATATTCCTAGAGACAATTGTTGGTTTCATTTTATATTTACTTACACAATTAATATGAGTTCATTATAGTAAAAAAATCATATTATCCAATCAGGGATAAATTTTGTTTGTATCCACCCATTTTCTATATTTAATGTACATAAACAGGAACCTGTATACATACAATTAGGTATTTTCTGATTTTATAACAAGGTAATTTCTTTCTATATCAGTAAATGCAATACATAAGAGGAAAATACTATCATTATTCTCATGTTATGGACAATAAAATTGTGGCTAGTTATAGCCAGTAAGAGAGGTAAGATTCATAAAATCTTTTATTGCTCATTATTACATTCACTCATTATTAGAAGAGTGGCAATCAAATGTAAAATAACGTTTGCTGCCCAAGTGTTTTGACTTTTATTATCAAATTGCTCAAATATATACCATTATAATTCCTACAGCAATATATATTTGTATATGTATATATACATACATATATATAGTTTAAGGGATTTTATATATTCTCTCATCAATACAGATAATTTTCAAATTTTTTCATTTCTGCTAAAATCCCACTTACATTTTTAATTTATCTTTTGCTTACTTTTGAACTGGAACATCTCCATGTAATTATGAATCATTTATTTTCTTATTTTTTATTTGTGGTTTTCTTTATTACTATGTGTAAGTGGTTTTTTAAAAAATATCTTTATTGGAGTATAATTGCTTTACAATGTTGTGTTAGCTTCTGCTGTGTAACAAAGCGAGTCAGCTATATGTATACATATATCCCCATATCCTTTCCCTCTTGCATCTCCCTCCCACCCTCCCTTTCCCACCCCTATAGGTGGACACAAATCACCGAGCTGATCTCCCTGTGCTATGCAGCTGCTTCCCACAAGCTATCTATTTTACATTTGGTAGTGTATATATGTCAATGCTACCCTCTCACTTCATCCCAGCTTACCCTTCCCCCTCCCCGTGTCCTCAAGTCCATTCTCTACGTCTGTGTCTTTATTCCTGTCCTGCCCCTAGGTTCATCAGAATTTTTTTTTTTTTTTTTTTAGATTCCATATATATGTGTTAGCATACGGTATTTTTCTCTTTCTGACTTACTTCACTTTGTATGACAGACTCTAGGTCCATCCACCTCAGTACAAATAACTCAATTTTGTTTCTTTTTACGGCTGAGTAATATTCCATTGTATATATGTGCCACATCTTCTTTATCCATTCATCTGTCGATGGACACTTAGGTTGCTTCCATGTCCTGGCTATTGTAAATAGTGCTGCAATGATAGTCAACAAGTACATCCATTTCTTTTTATTACACAGATGTTTAAAATTTTTTCTTAATTTTAACATGTGTTTGAATTTGTGGCACAACCCTGCCAACTTTGAAGGTTTTCAGTTAGTGGAGTTTAATCTCCATATATACTTTCAATATTTTCTGCCTTTGAATTCATGCTTCACAGTTCTTCCCCACCACATTTATATTTCCCTCTATATGCTTATGGTTTCTCTGTTTACATGTAATAAGTATTTAGTTCATCCAATATTTATTTGAGTAAATTATATGAGAGGAATTAGACTATTAAATTTAGTCTATATTTTCCCAATTTCATAAAATCAATAATGCAATCTCACACATAGATTTGAGATGCTATTTTATTACAGATTAGAACTATATATTTTGAAGATCTGTGTAACACTTTCTCTTCTTGAAATACATTTGGCACCTAATTATTTTACTCTTCCTGTTAATAGGACTTGATGTCTGGGAAGGCAATTTGAATTAAAAAATTTTTCTTATTCTATTTTATTTATTTGTCCAAATAGATATGATAATTATTTTGTAAAGAAAAAGAAAACACTGCTAGTTTAATCAAAATTTCATCAAATCCTAGGAAAGTTAAATAGTCTTTCATTTATTAAATTATTATATTGCTCAGCAAAACTTGATAATTCTCTCTATAGATTCTGAACAATTCTTGTTTTAATGTTCTTATGCATTTTATAATTTTGTTGAGATCTTTTTGTCGTTTGTACCTGATTCCTAGATTTAATGTTATGTTAATATCTGGTGACTTGCTCAATGTTTATTGTTGGAATCAACTGATATTTCTCTATGGAAATATTTTAAATTATTTTTTAATATTTGGAACCAATGTCTGCATATGTAGGACAGAATGACATCAATATAAATATATGTGTCAGTTATATATATATTTATAAATACCAATATCAAAAATCTTATTAATCATTCAGATTCTATGATTGATATATAAATATAAATATTTTAATAATTCCCACTTTTAATTTACTTAGCAATTTTGTGAAAAAATTCTTAAATAAGCAAATCATCATGGGGTGAATGAATTAAAGAGCAGCAATATTAAAGAATTCTTTATTTATATGGTAGCCAGACCTTGTAAGTGATACATTAGATATATTTGATTTTATTTATTGCATTCTCTTTTGTTCTATTTATTATTTTGCTTCTATTGCTTTATAATTTTCCTGTGACATAATTCTTAGCTTTCAACTTCTCCTGTTTCTAGAGTGTATTTACAGGGTGTTTTGTTTCTATTAATAATTATATTTTACATTTTCAGAAGTATTTATTACCTGAATTTTTTTTACAATTTAGAGTCAAATGTAAAACATGCTTTTTATTCCAGCTAATTAGGTAAATATCAAGTTTTCCCTCAATCCCTATTGCTTTCATCCCACCTGTTACTTCTTTTTAAAATGTTTTATTCACATTTATTATCCCATATAGTTTTGCATTATAGAAAACTTCTACAGGGAAAAATTGTACATTTGCCTTCTCATAACAATCTCTATTTTAAATGATTTAAGTACACATAGATCACCTTTTTATACCCTGGCTTTCTCATTCTTACCTATACTTGCTAAATTTTTTTTTGGTAGGGTTAAAAATATGTTATATATTAAAACACCTTTCGTTAACTTTATACATTTAAAAACTGTGATTAAACCCTTGAATGTTAATCTTTTTCTTTAAACTTTATTTGTATGGCTCTACTAATTTTAAGAAAATGTTACATCAAAAACTGAAACCATCACTTTTGTTTTAGATTTACACCAAGAATAGCATTTTGTTAGCTCACCATTTTTTCACTCCGTACTTTCCTTCTTTTTTTTTTTTTTTTTTATTCACACACACACACACTGTATTTTATTTTTACAAGACATAAATAGACTGACACCAAGCATTGTACATGGATGACCACAACAAAAGCAACAATGATTGCAATTACCAAACATGAAACACACTCATACTATGTCATAATATTGACATTCAGTCCAGTAATCCTCCACTGTCGTACTTTCCTTCTTTAAAACACTTCTCCTAAAAGAAAAAATTTCTGTTTTAAGCAAATCTTTAAAAGTTCCTTTAGAGAGGATCTTTTAATAATAAACTTTTCATTAAAGTCTTTATTGTTTCTGAAAGATAGTGTGCCTGGGTATAAGATTCTAAGTGGAGGACAATTTCTCTCATAATGCACAGTTAGCATCCCACTGTCTTCTGGCTGCCTTTGTTATTACTAAGCAACAAGAAATTATCACACTAATTGCCCTGCCTTTGTAGGCAGTTTAGCCCTTTTTTCTGGCGACTTCTAAAATCTTCTCTTTGATTTGAATATCTTCTGAGTTTCATTTTTATGTCTCTGCGTATAGACCTGTGTTTGTTATTCCTGTTTGGGACTCATCAGGCTTCCTGAAACTAAGGACCTGTGCCTTTCAACAATACTGGACTAGTATCGGCTGTTCTACATTTCCAAAATTCCGGCTCTTCCATCCTTTCTATCCTCTTCTTTTGGCTTTTGTATATCTTTTATATGTATATTTTGCATTTTATACCAAAATATTTCTTGCTCTCTTCTCTATTCCAGATTTACTCTCCTTCACATTTCCCAGCCTTTTCTCTATCTCCTATTTCGGGTTTTCTTTTTTTTCAGATGTGTCATCCAGTTTACTCTCTCCTACTTATCTTTGGCTTACCCCATCCATTGATTGATTTTTTAAAATCAATTCTTACATTTTTAATTTCTTAAAGTTCTGTTTGATTTTAATCAAATATGCCTGGTCACATTGATACATATTTATTTTTTAAGCATAATCTTGATTTTCTTTTTTTTTGTAGTTTAACAACAAAAAAGTCACCATTATATTCATTACATAAAAATTTTTCTTATCTGTGATAGTATATTTTGTTAGTTTTGTTTATGATCATTTTTTCCCTGATATATTTAAAGATTTTTGATCGTGAGTTTAAGTTTCTTACCACTTTATTTAGAAAAATTTTCAGGTCTGCAATTAAAATGCATCCCCTAAAGAAGTTTTAGTTTTCTTTTGCTAATTCTCTAAAAGCACTTAAACATGGGGACAATTAAGATATATTTTTTAATTTGGACGTTTTCTGGCCACATAGGTAATGTGAATTGCCCTAAATCCAAGTAAGAGTAGGTGTTTCTTTAGAGGTTTTCAAATGAAATATTTTTCCACTCTGTTCAAGGCCAACATAATTATAGATCACACTATTGCCCTTTGTAGAGTTCTTTCTTTTTTTTTTTTTTTTTTTTTTGAATCTAGTCAGCCCACTGTGAATGTGGACTTTCAGTGGTTCCAACAGGAATGAGCAAATGTGTCACAGTAACCCCAAGAGTCTCTTTGCCCCAATGGATTTAAAGTGTGTCACTTCTGAAGAATTTCTTTTCTTTCACATCAGCTCAGTTATGTATTTAGGAAGATGAATTTTTCTGCCTCTACCAGTATTTCTAGGTGTGTTCCCAGAAAAGATGTTCCTCTGATCATTTAGTACACAGTATTTAAAAACAGTGAATTAATTTAGTTCTTTGCATCCAAAATTACTCATATATCTTTCTTTTTATACATTTCCTAATGATTGACTTCACATTTTCCCAGGGTTTATCAAGATGAGTCTCTTTCATTAAACTGTCATTCAACATGAATTGGTAGGATAAAGTTTGGATAGAAATTTTTTTAAAAACTCCAAATAACAGTGGTTTTTACAGGCTTAAAAAAGATAGCAGTTTATCTCTCTCACGTAACAAAGGCATTCTAAGACAGGTATGCTGGCTTCAATATCATCAGGGACCTAGGATTCTCCGCACCAGCTTTCTACTTCACAGTCCAAGATGGTTGTGCTAATTCCAACTATCACATTGGCACTGAACCCAACAGAAAAAGATAACATTGGGACTTTTGCTAAGACTTTTTAGAAGTTATACATACTACCTTTGTTACGACCTTTCAGAAGTTATACATACTACCGCTACTTATGTGACATTGACCATGACCAGAACATTGTCACATTGCAACATTTAGGTTCAAGGTACGCTAGAAAATACCAGCTAGGTAATCATGTGCCCAATTTATATTCAAAGATCCTATTAGTAAATAAAAATAAATTGAAACTAGGGAAGAATCATCAGTCTCTGACACAATACATCCATGAACACCCATCCTTGCATATGGAACATACTGACTTTCACCCCCAAACAAGCAATTCCAAAGTTGCATCCAAATACTGTACCCAACTTCAAGCCCAGGATGTCTAGGGATGTTCCTTTCTTTCCATCAAGCTGTGATATGACTTCCAATGGCCTAGTTATTTATAAAATGGTGGAAAATCATAAGGGTAATCACAATACAATTTTCCAAATAATAAGCAATTAGCAGCCTGGTGGTAGGGTAAGTTCGTAAGCTTGTCCAGCTGGCAGCCCCTGATTCTACTTTCTGGGAAAAACTCCTTTGTCATCTGTAGTCCCAGTCTCTGTCCTTAAGAGGTTGTCCCCTGTCCATTATCCTCCATGGCCCCAACTAAAGATGCCCTTAGAGTGTCCAAAGTTACAGATGGTGCAGATTTGGGAGCCCCACAGGTTGATTTTAAAGGATGAATTTTCACAAATTTTTGTAATTTTTTGCTACCTTCAATGCCCCTTTTAGAAGCCATTTGATTTGTTTGCTTGGTTCCATATACAAGAAACTATAGCTAAGTATTTTTGCCTAGACATAGTTTTTAAGCCTAAAAGCTGATCTTACACATACTGGCTCCTAAACCCTTCTTATCCCTTTTTTTTTTTTTTTCAAAGAAGTTATATCATTTATTTACAAAACAATAGCCTTGGGTAGAAAGACAATACACTAACTTTGTCTTTCCCTTGGGAGACTTGCTTAAGGGGAAAGGAACTCTTAACCAGGGAAGATAGCAGCTGCCAAGGCTGCAACTACAGAGCTACCGCTGGAAAGAAGGAAGGAGCAAAGAAGAATATTTTCTGCAATCTCTTCCCTTAAGGTTTCTAGTACTGTACATATCACTTCCACGTCATTACATTGGATAGAACATATTCATATGACTACACCCACCTTTAACAGAGCCAGTCAAAAGTTGGCTTTATTTCTGGCAACTGTATGCCAAAAGAAAGGCTGGGGGTTCTATTACACTATAATGGAGGAGAAAAATATTCAAAGAGCAGTGTCTGCCACCAGATGACCTTGTGTTTAGTGCAAACAAGAGCTTGGGTTACGGAGCCAATTCCTCAGTTCAAGCCCTAGGTCTGCTACTTCTAGTAACCACTGGCAAGTCTGTTTCAAATGAGGATAATGCTATTGCCTAAGCCTCAGGGTTGTCATATGAAGAACATAAAATAATGTTAGCAGAATGTCTGACACTAAGTACAGAGCTCTACGAATATTAGATATAATTATACTACATTATGGTGCTTATAATAATTATGATAATGATTGTATGTTTTGTCCCATATCCTTTAGATTTACTTTAAGATTTACAGTGGCATGAAGCTAAAGACCACATTTCCTGTCAATTCTCTGTATCCATATAGTCAATAATTACTATGTAGGAGGCACTGTTTGAGGCACTGGGTCAGTGAAGAAAACAAGATCCTGCTCTAATGGAACTTCTGAGAGTCTTATCTCCAATGAGCCTCATTTCCCAGTGCATGACACCCCAGTCCTCTGGATAGGTATAGTAAATGAAAAACTGTAATTTCCTAGCATGCATTGCTATCAAAGTTTTTCCTGAAGGCACATGCCTGACTCTTCTCAAGAGACTGTACTCCCAGAATAAACCACCAGTTTACCTGACTATTCCCTTAGTTATCTAATGGGCCTGTTATTCTTTGCCTGGATTTAAAATTATTTCCATAGGTGAGAAACACAGGAGAGTGCTTACCCTGTGTATTTAAGCCTGATAATATATGGTGAGGGAGGTACTCAACATTCTCCTACCTGTTTCAGGTACACTTCGTTTCAAAAAGCAGACTCAAAGCGCACTTTGTGCTCAAGTCTTGGAAGATTATTCTCAATCTTTATCTGTCTGCCTTATAATTACTGTCAAATCTTCCAAGATTTTACCAGTAGGTGTTTTGCCAATTATTATTTTCCATAGTTTGAAAATTCTGTCTCCCTCCTCCCATGTCTGCAGAAGAATTTTAATTAGAATTTTAGAGAAAATTGATGTGGCCCTGCTAAACACACACCATTTGAATTAGATAGCCATCATTTTCAGATAAAATATTAAACATGTTATAACCTTGACTATTAATTTGACTTGATTTTCTTCCTGTAATATTTTAGTACTTTTTATTTTGTTTTTTAGTAACATGAAGAAATTCTAACCAAACTTACTTATACAACATCTTTAACATCTAGGTAATTTTAACATCTAGTTAAAACATTCTTTCCAAAATATGAATTTATGTTATGCTCCTTAATATATCTACATTATATTTAAATTATTAAATTTATATCTTAATTACAAGTATACCTAACCTCTAAAATATATCATTTTTGGATTTTTTTCTGACTCTAAGCATATTTTTAAAATGTGAATCCTGTTTATTGATGGTATGATTTTATGTAATAAAAAATAATTACACAATATTTACTTGAGGCTTGTAACCCAAAGTCTCATTCCCAAGGAAATCAGAAGCAAAATAAATTAGAGCAATAAAACACATGTCCTCATTATAAATCTAGGGATCATTCTGCAACATTGAACAGAAGATAAAAAAAACAAACTTGTTTTAAAATTAGATTTTAGTGTTGTATGAAAGGAGAGAAGGTTAGCACTCCCCTTGACAAGGATGGAAAGGCCCTTGGGCCTGACAATATGCATATGGTTAAGGCATTGCCACCTACTTCGTGGCATCAAACACTGTTTTTATTGGGATTGACATATACACACTACTATATATAAAATAGATAATTAATATGGACCTACTGTATAGCACAGGGAACTCGACTCAATACTCTGTAATGACCTATATGGGAAAAGAATCTAAAAAAGAGTGGATATATGTATATGTATAACTGATTCACTTTGCTGTGCAGCAGAAACTAACACAACATTGTAAATCAACTATACTCCAACAAAAATTAAAAAAAACAATCCCAAACCATCCTCGACAGTTAAATAAATGAAAAATGAATCTTTAAAACAAATAAATAAATTAGATTTTTAACTAAAAATGTATAATAATAACTTGTAAAGATTCTGAATTATCTACAGGATTGTGACTTATTTGATAAATGTGAAAGACTTCTTTTACCTTGAGAAAGACAAGCAAAAGCAAAATGTTTATGGTGTGTGTTCGTGTGTGTGTGTGTGTGTGTGTGTTCTGAAGAGTGGATATGAGGAATCTTGAAACACTAAAATCAATAGCTAAAGCTGAAAGACAATGAATATTGTTCCCATTGGGAAATAGGAAGATTCATACTGAGTAATGAGTGAGTTTTCGTCTTATCAAAAGAGCTGGGGGCTTCCCTGGTGGCGCAGTGGTTGAGAGTCTGCCTGCCGATGCAGGGGACACGGGTTCGAGCCCTGGTCTGGGAGGATCCCACATGCCGCGGAGCAGCTGGGCCCGTGAGCCGCAATTACTGAGCCCGCGCGTCTGGAGCCTGTGCTCCGCAACAACAAAGGCCGCGATAGTGAGAGGCCCGCGCACCGCGATGAAGAGTGGCCCCCGCTTGCCACAACTAGAGAAAGCTCTCACACAGAAATGAAGACCTAACACAGCCATAAATAAATAAATTAAAAAAAAAAAAAAAAAAAAAGAGCTGGAGTTTATACCTCCTTAATTATCTGTACATCTTTTAGATGTTAGGAAGTAAAACAGGCAAGAAGAGAACATAATCAAGAATTCTATTTTGGTGCAGTTTATATCCATTATATCTCTTAAATATTCAAAAGGGCATGCCAAGTAAACAGTGGGATATATGAATCAGAAATTCTGTGGTGAACTCAGGGGTGAAAATACGAATTTAGGAGTTATTGGCATGTGTATGATATTTACGACCAGGGGACTAAAAATAAGTCACCTTGGAAAAAGTAAAGATAGGGAAAATTGTGAGTGTATTATTTATTTATTTATTTTTGGCTGCATTGGGTCTTCGTTGTTGCGCGTGTGGGATCTTCCCGGACCAGGGCTCGAACCCGTGTTCCCTACATTGGCAGGCGGATTCTTAACCACTGCGCCACCAGGGAACCCCTGTGAGTATATTTTAGATTAAACTTGTTTTGTTGAGCACATTTATCTCTATTTTCTCTTAAAGCCCCACTAAATAAGGGTCACATAATTAAAACTCTCTCTCCCTACTAATGCTATCAAGAGATAAACTAGCAAGCAGCAAGTGCAAGTGTAGTCAATACTTTTGGAAGCTAGAAAGCACATGAAGGAGGCAGGAGGACTGGGAAACTGGACACCAAGTGCCTGAAGGGTGAGGCCAATAAGAACAATTTATTCCTCTGGAAAACTCTAGGAAGGCTTAAATATCAGAGGAACTATTTACTGCAAAATTTACAGGTGAGGTAGGGAGTTGAAAATAAGAAGATTGGTGGAATTCTTCAGGATAGGAGAGCAATTAGAACTTCAAATCCCCTTCCTCAGCCTGTTCTAGAAAAGTTTAACCAGGAAACTATGTAGATCACAGAGAGTTAAAGAAGGGTTTGGTTAGTACCATACTATCTTGCATTTCAGAAGCTGAGAAACTAGAAACTACCTCTGCTAGACTCCCTTGCAGTTGAGGTTCAATGTAAAGGCCACACTTACACTGCTTCTTCACCTCTGATGACACACATCAGCAAGGAGGAGTAGGGATTCTCCAAGACTGTTAACAAGGTTCCATGTCCAGTCACTAGCTGTGTGAGTGTCAAAAGACAAGCAGCAGATCATACAAATTTGCCATGTTTGTCTAGCAGGTATGGTTTGTTCTAGAATCAACAGTGAGGTGGCCTCTTGATTCCTGCTTCTTGATGTCGCAATATATTCTCTGGGCTCTGGTTTCCTGATCCCAGGAATGCTGGTAAGAGAGATTATTCCTGGGATCAACAGAGCCAGTTACAATTCCCTGATTCCTGACCTTCTTAAGCATGACAGTGATTGTGGGTCCTTTCACAGGCCAGTTCTAGAGCGTTTTTCTGGGGATAATTTTTGAGAACCCTACCTGGAACTACTTCTCCAATCTTCCCAATGTCTTTTTCTAAACATAAAACTTGCTGTGCTAAATTCCCTCCGCTTAAAGCGGCCAGGGTGATGTCCCTTACAGGCATAGTAGATGGAAAGTAGCCATACTTGAAAGAGGAGGGTTAGGAAATGTCTGTGTACAGGAGGATGAGACTCCCATTCTTACCACATCTGTCCCATTTCTTTCCAAGTATGATGGAAGCCCACAAAACCCCCCTTCCTAAATGCACACGTATACATACACTGTGTGCATACACACAGACGCACATACATAAACATACACGGTTATGTGTGTTTTCTGACAGACTACCTTACAGACAGGCTCCCAGTTAATGGTCCATGCACATACAGAATCCAACTGGTTTTTAGTAACTTACCCTTCCAAATATTTGAGCAAGCCTTCTACATGTAAGACAGACATTTCAAAAAGAGGGAAGAAAAAGAGGAAGGAAGGAAGGAAGGAAGGAAGGAAGGGAGGGAGGAAGGAAGGAATGAAGGAAGGGAGGGAGGGAAGGAGGGAGGGGAGGGAGGGAAGCAAGGAAAGAAAGACACGATGTGTGATTCAGAAAAAAATTTCAAAACTATAATTAAAAGCTGTAAGCAAAGAGCAGAGGGTCCAGGCTATCCTCTAGGTAATCAATGTTTCGAGGAGGTTGTCAAAAGCAGCAGCCATCAAAGAATACTCTGAAGGAGTAAGCATTAACTGAGGAGGAACTTTAAGAAAGCCCGACGTCAAAAATTTGGAGCAGAGATTTCTGTGTTCACCAAAACACATCTTATTTTCCTTCTGGGCACCACCTAGAGCACACTTCCCTGCATCCTTGCAGTTCACAGTGACTGCGCTGTAGACACACAGTGGCATGTGTTCTGGGAATCAGCCCCCATGGAAAGCCTTTCCTGCACATTTCCATGCTCTCTCTTCTCCCTTATCTGGGGCCTTTTTTCTGAGCACTGACATCTAGAATGGGTCCCCGGATGACTGTGTGGAGTAGAGCCTCTTCCCTTCTCTCACCACCATTGAGACTTTATTCAAACAAGAAATAAACTTCTACTGAATAGGGCTTCCCTGGTGGTGCAGTGGTTAAGAATCCACCTGTCAATTCAGGGGACACGGGTTCGAGCCCTGGCCTGGGAAGATCCCACATGCCACAGAGCAATTAAGCCCGTGCGCCACAACTACTGAGCCTGCGCTCTAGAGTCCACAAGCCACAACTACGAAGCCCGCATGCCACAACTACTGAAGCCCGTGCGCCTAGAGCCCGCGCTCTGCAACAAGAGAAGCCACTGCAATGAGAAGCCCACGCACCACAGTGGAGAGAAGCCCAGGCTCAATGCAACCAAAGAAAGCCCGTGCGCAGCAACAAAGACCAAACGCAGCCAAAAATTAATTAATTAAAAAAAACTTCTACTGAATAAATCCATTTGATTTTGTGGTTGATATTTGACAGAAGTTAGCGTAACCAGACTGATTCTGAAATCAAGTAAAGTGATCAATGAGATTCCCTTTCTATATCAGGCTCCTAGAGAGGGTGAAGCAAGTCTCACAGGTTGGGTGCACTGGGGGAAGGAAAACCGTTGTAATATTAGTCTCTCCTCTTTTTTAAAAAAAAATTATGTTTGTTTATTTATTTATTAATTTTTAAATTAAGTTTTATTGGAGTATGGTTGCTTTACCATGTTGTGTCAGCCTGCACTGCACAACAAAATGAATCAGCCATACACATACAGATATCCCCTCCCTTTTGGACCTCCCTCCCATTTAGGTTACCACAGTGCACTTGGTGAGCTCCCTTTGCTACACAGCATGTTCCCATCAGTTGTCCATTTTACACGTAGTATCAATAATGTACATGTGTCAATCCCAGTCTCCCAATTCCTCCCACCCCACCCCTTTCCCCCTTGGCATCCATACATTTGTTCTCTGCGTCTGTGTCTCTATTTCTGCTTTGCAACTAAGATCATCTCTACCATTTTTCTAGATTCCACAGTCTCTCCTCTTTACCCAATTACATCCCCCTTGCGTATCCTCTCCTTTATTAGGATTCACTTTAAGAAAGAGTTCACAGACATACAAGCACCACAGGGTACCTTATTCCCTGCATTCATGTGCTGTGTTCTGAAAGTGGTAAGTAGGTTAGCAGCAGATCCTTTTTGGGGGTAGTGAGTCCTGAAATATCAAAAGTCAAAAAGAATTGAAACAGCCAGCTACTATCATTGTCAAATGTCAGATCAGTGAAAAAAAATTGTTCCAGCAGTCTTGCAAGGGAGGGACTGACCTCAGCATAAAACACCTGCCCATACGGACCAGATAATGTTATAAAGAAGGCAGAACACTGTGGAAGCGTGTGTGTCCATGTTTGTGCAGGCTTGCAAACAAGCTCAAGAAATGAGCCTCTATAACCCTCCCAGTACATAAAGTATTGAAGTTAATGCAGGTTAAATTTATGTCATAACACGGAGGACGTTCCAGGTGGTTTTCCTTGCTCCATCAGTAACCTCACACTCATCTCAGCACCTTGGTCCCAAAATCAACTCTCCTGAAAACTGATCCCAAGTCCATAAAAGCAAGGATACCATTTTGCCAGAAATCATCTTCTAAGTCTAAGAAGAGTTAAAACTACACTTGAGAACTCCTGAATCTTCTTTATTTGATTAAATGTTACCTTCATTTGCTAAGCACATAAATCTATGCACACACTCACACACACACCCTGGCAATACAATTATGGGAAAAGGAGAGTAAGTAGAGAATAAAATGGTTTGGCTTGGGACTTCCCTGGTGGTCCAGTGGTAAAGAATCTGCCTTACAATACAGGGGATGCAGGTTCGATCCCTGGTCAGGGAACTAAGATTCCTCATGCCACAGGGCAACTAACCTGGCATGCCACAACTACTGAGCTCGTGTGCCTCAACTAGAGAGCCCACATGCCGCAAACTACAGAGCCACACGCTCTGGAACCTGCGCGCCACAATTATAGAGCCCACGTGCCCTGAAGCCTGCGCACAGCTAAAGAATAGAAAACCCGCACGCCGCAACTAAAGAGAAGCCCGTGCACCACAACGAAAGATCCCGCATACCTCAATGAAGATTCCACGTGTTGCAACTAACACCTGATGCAGCCAAAAAATAAATAAAATAAATAAATCATAAAATAAAATGGTTTGGCTTTAATGTCAACTGTTAAGAATCGTTATGTGCGCTGATCCTAATCCTAAATAACATGATGATTATTGTTCACCAAGCACAATAAAACAAAAAAGTCTGTGATGATGATTTTGCACAAGTGGTATGAGGTAATGAGGAACACCGGAATATTATTTAGGCAAAACCAAAATACTGACCAATGTGTCCTAATATTTTCGAGATTCTTGTCATCAGAATTGTAAGATGCTTCATGTTGCTCAGACTGTCTTAGGTCCCATTTCTAAAGTACTTTTAACATCAAAAGTCTCATCAAAACTACAACTATACATATATAGTTAAATGGGTGTTTGAGGTAAAGGGTTAACAGCAAGTCTAAATGCTTTTTCTGTGGAAAGAATGACCTCAGAATTACCTCTCTTAGCACTGTTTCCCTGGAAACCTAATGCTTTAAGTTAAATGTGGCACATAAGCTCTGTTACTAAGAAATGATGTTTACTGTAAAAATTTTTGGTTAACTGCATATTTGGTTAACTGCATTTGGGCTTGCAGGGCTGGGAGTGAGCTCTTAAAACCTACTGAGGCACAGGTCTCAGATCCCTGCACGTGGTGGACAGCTTTTAATCAAATTGTTCCTTAGGATACCTGAAAGTTTTGCTCAAGGATGTTATGAGATAGTGGTCCAATGTTGAGTGAGACTAATCAAATCCAGGGTGGTTTCTTCCTCAACACACACGGTCTCACACCTTATAAAAGAACTGATGCTTGGGTGGCCTGAACAATGTGTTCTTAAGTCCTATAAGGATTCCTCTTAAAGACAGCGCTCCTGAAACTGTCAGTTATGTTGAGATTCCTGCCCATATCTCTGCACAAAACTAAAGTGAACATGGTGCCCGATTATGCCCCATAGTTATGTGAAGGAGAACGCCAATCCAAACCTGAAACTATCTCCCGTGTTAGGTGAAGTAGGTGTGACAGTTCTATATATATATCATCTATACCATTACTGTTTGCAAGAGTAAATGACACAGATGGTTTAAATGTTCTACCAACATGTCCAGTAAAAATTCAACTATATCTTAACATTCTGAGCAACTGTATTTCTAATTTAACTTATATTTACAAATGCTTATTCCTGCTAAGGATACATAATTTCTTTGGAACTAAATAAATACTACTGTAAAAGCTCCATCATTAAATAAAAGTATTTTCACTTCATTTTTTGCTTCATGTATTTTTTACTTACTACATAACTGCATTTTAAAGCACTTGTTTGGAATGAGTCTTTACTTAATTCATAAATTTTTATTAAAGATAATTTCCTTATTTATCACAATTTTAATTACAGTATGTTTTATAAATAAATTCTGTTGTATTTTTTAAAATATACATTGCCTTTTTAATTAGATAAACGTTTTCTTTATTTGTCTACTTTTTTCTTTGCTTATGCCAATGTTGATCCAAGAACTTTGTACCCTGAGGTTGGTAACATCTACCAGAACTAGCTGATTTATGCTGGATAAAAACGCAGGCCCAATTTTTCAATAGAGGCCAGATATCTTGCTTAAGATGTGAAATCTACAAGTTTTAAAACATTGACAGCTATGATGGAACCCACTGAATGTGCACTGGTGTCTTTTGTCCTCTTTTTCCATTAGGTAAAAAATTTAAAAACATCCCTGTCCCTACCTTACTAAGCTAGGGCCATGGTCATCCAACTCCTATTCTCTCTATAAATACACATGTCATGCCACTGGGTTCAATGTCACAGGGCATGTGAGTAGAAATGACTGCCTATTTCAGGTTTAACCTTAAAACATTTTTGAATTTGTTTTCTTCCTCTATTTCCTCTTTCCTGTGATAGATCACAGATATGGCAGTGTCCCAGCTTCCAGAATGTAAATTAGGGGAAAGCAGAGCAAAAAACTGAAGGAAGCTGTGTCTCTGAAGGCCAGGCATCCTGCCAATTTGTACCACTGACCTTGAACTGATAAAGAGAAGGAAACATTTCAATCTCATTTAAGCCAGTTTATTCTGAGAACTCTGTGTTGCTGCAGCAAACAATTACTTTAACTAATACAGTAACTCATTTAATATATATTTTCAAAATTTTGTGAAGGAAATAGTTTAAAAAAAAAATCTCTTGGCATGTAAATTGACATCATAGGCCAATATTTCCAATATAACCCTTACCTCCTACACCAGCTTCATCTCCTCCTTGACGGAGTCATACCAAACTACTTGTACCTCTCTGAAAATATACCCATCTGGGGTTTTGAAAATGTATTCTCCCTGACCGAAATGGCCTTTTACACTTTCTGTACCAACCACCAACATCTACTATACTGTCAACCTTTCCTTTAAACTGATGATGTGATTTAAATGATAAATAATAAAATGATAAATTTTAAGACTATGCCAACATTACTGATTCAATAAATATTTATTTAGCTTGCACTGGCATACCGTGGCCAGGGAGAATGATGACACAGAGCATAACGCTGTGTTCTGCTGCCCAGATGTCCTCAGGGCCCCCTTTCCTACTGTGTCCACCTTGGGTATGACTGCTCACTCTCTGTCATTTGCCTCAATATATCCTACTTAAACATTCACTATGGCATCCTTCATGATGATGATAATATTTACTTGTTTGCACGCTGCTCCCTCCTCTGTATTCTAAGCTCCCTGGGGCTCACTCCGAGCCTTATTGATCTTTGTTTCCATCTTAGGCTTATTCCCCAGGAAACAGACACTGAAACAGAGATCCCCACTTAAAAGGCCTGTTGGGGAGGACTCTCTGGAGCAGATTCCCTAAAGGAGTCTGAGCAGAGGGAGGTGAACCACACCGCAGTTGTAAGAGAGCCCTCAGCTGACCCCTCAGAGAGCTCTGGAGCTAGGATGACTCTTTAGCGTTAGCCCAAGTCAGGAACTTCTTAGCCTCCTCCCCTATTGAACAAACACTGGATTTGAGCTGCCTCTAGGGAAGGAGTGACGTAACTGTGAGGGAGGCAGCCCCTTCTTCCGAGGGCAATCCCTGAAGACAGACTCATCTGCGAGCTGCCAACCGCTAACTTCCCCAGCGGCTGGAGGAATAAATGTGTGGTCCTCAGGGAGATCCAGGTAGCGGGACACAGGCCCACAGCAGCATCACGGTCACTGTTCACGGTACGACAGTGCCTGCTAAATAAATAAACATTTATTCAATTAATAGTAATGTTGGGATAGTTTTTAAATGTGTCACTTGATATTAGTGAAATGATGGGTATGGTCTTGTTTAACATAGTTTCTCAATCACCAGTGCCATGACATACGGATTATATGTACCATTTATTG
Source organism: Balaenoptera musculus (assembly GCF_009873245.2). Lineage (NCBI taxonomy): Eukaryota > Metazoa > Chordata > Mammalia > Artiodactyla > Balaenopteridae > Balaenoptera > Balaenoptera musculus. The sequence goes on along the minus strand of NC_045800.1, from coordinate 77,150,966 downwards.
ATTCCCTCACTGTCAGGGCAGCTGACCAGGATCTGTGATTCAGAGCTGTAGTTCTGTAACATCAGGCCATGAACAGCCTTCTCCATCTACTATATTCAGTGCTCTTTAGAGTATTTGCATTTTCTATGTGTGCCATTACATGGAAAAGGTTCAGAAGCACAGGAGCACTGGAAGTAAAAATAGAGAAAATATGTCTCCTGAGGACTCTTCAAGGCATAAGACTTTATAATTTTACTCACAGAAAGTGTGACAGGATATGCATTTTATTTTTACTACTGGAAAACTATGACAGTATATGAAAGAGAGAGAAAGTTGAGGTGATTACCTTTCAAGTTTAACTTACAGTGAGTAACTGTGTCTCTAATTCCTGAAGCTATAATCCTAGTCATGGATCTAAGCTCATTAATGACCATGGGGATGATGGAACCCCAAAGGAATAGAGTCATTTAAACAACAGAAGTTAGGAGGCCTCAATTACCATAACCATCTTCAAGGGATAGCTAAGGGACCTTGAAAGGGGGAGTGGTGGAAATGATTAATAAAGCACAGTGTCCATAGACAAAAGAGATGGGCAGCCAGGAAAAGTGCTGCTTAACATATACATGAAATAAAAGGCCATGTGGTCAGTGACCTGGACAAAAAAAAGGACAGGTGCATCAGAAACAAGGAGACTCGGGGAAGATGCATGTGGATGGACACAAGAGAGTGTAAAGATTTTTCTATCACGTGTTATCAAAACCCAGGATCCCTCACAGAAAAAAAAAACATTGAAATACCAGAGAAGAAATGGCTCAGCCAATGACATTAGCCAACCTCCATCACTGGCCACTCCATAACCGACAACATAATCACATGGACAGAGTGAAAGTAGTGGCAGAAAAAAACCCTGTGCGTGGACCTAACAGGATGGAACCCCACTTATCAAAATATAGATACTGCTGCTCCTGAGTGTCCAATTTGTCAGCAACAAAACCAACCCTGGGCCCCTGATAAGGCCCTGTTCTTTAAGAAAACCAACCAGCAACTTGGTATCAAGTTGAATACAGTAGGCCTTTTTGCATCTTAAAAGTACTGGTGATTTATCTTCACAAGAACAGATACCTATTCCTAGTATGGAGTCACCTTTCCTGCCTGCAGAGCATCGGCCATCACCAGGACGCAGGGACTAATAGAGTGACTGATCTATAGACATGGAATCCTGCACAGCATAGGCTTTGACCAAAGAAGGAGGGGTAGGACTGAGCCTATGACCATGTGACCCATTGGTCATCACATGTATCCACCATCTAGAGGTAGCCAGTTTCTTAGAATGATGAAGTGCCACCATGGAGGAAACATGCTGAAAGCATGGGGTACCAAACTTTAGGACAGAGTGACTTTTCTAATTAAAGAGCGGTATGTGGTGCTTTTTTTTTTTTTTTTTTCAATGAGGAGAATAGGTCGGTCCAGGAACCAAGGAGTTGAAGCAGGAGTGGCTATGCTCACCATCCCACCATCCCTCCCAATGACCTACTGGCACATTTTGTCTTTCTCAGGCCTGCAACTCTAAACTCTGAAGATTTAGAAGCCCTGGCCCCCAAAGGGAGAACACTCTTGCCAGGGGACACAGCAAGAGTCCCACTGAACTGTATCTTAGGGCTGCCCTCAGGAAATGTTGAACACCTTGTGTTCAAGAACCAGTAGGTGAAGAGGAAATGTCATATCATCATGTATAATTGACCCTTATCAGAGGGCAATAGGGCTGCTTTTACACAATGAGGACAGAGAGAAATATCTGTGGAACCCAACTGATCCTTTTGGGTACCTCCTGGTCTCACTAGCCACACTGCAACTATAAATAGAAATGTGTAGCAACCTGGACTGAGAAGATTTTAATTATTAATTATTCCAATCTCCCAGATATGAGGGTTGGATCACATACAAGCTACATATCAAGGCAACTTGCATAGTCAGTACAGTTTACCATTGATTCCTCCATTTTTCAAAACTTTTGCTCCATCCTAAAGACGTTTGCTTTCATCTAAGTTTGCATTCCATGCCTCCTCAGTAAAGAATCTTTAGGAATTGATAATGTCCAGTCTTCAAAGAAAGCAAGCAATAACGCTGACCAGTAATTGAGATAATCACTGTAGGCAAAGAAACTTTTAAGCCAAAGCCTATAATAGTATCCAGTGGAATGAATAACTCCACCAAGGTAAAGGCTTCCGACTGCTGAATGCTCTGTGGTTTATTTAACTAGTCTGCAAGATTGCTTTAGTTAGTCTGGCTGTGGAGCATCTGTCTGTTATTTGGTTTCTGCTTATTTCTGATTTTTTTTTTTCACTTCTCACTATTTTCAGTGAATTTGGTAAGAGAAGAAAATCTTTAAAATTTTTGTTACGGAGTATGGTTTCACGATATGACACACCCGTGGGAAAATTGCAATTTTACTAACCTAACTTGTAGGCTTGCACATTTCCTTTGGGAATGGTATATTCTGCGACTGGGAGGCATTTCTTCTCTGCAGGTTGGGCAGGAGAAGAGTGTAGGCTCTCACTCTACCTAAGAGGGCTGCTTACTTTCCACATGAGTGAATCTCATTAGACCTAGTGAGCACAGTGACTAATTCCGAGCAGATGTCAAGTTGACTTAAATGACTGAGGTACACAGTACCAGGAGACTTAAGACGCAAAGTACCTACATTTTAATGAAGGAAGACATATGTGAGGGATCTGAGATCTGCAAGGTTTCTCACCATCTTCGTCAAATAAGTAGTTGCTACTTTGCCATCCTAGAATATTTGTTATCATGTTGACATGGATTAGTTTAAAGCCAGGAGATTTTGTTTCTGTATTCCAAGTATGTTTCTTGTAAAACAGGTAAATCCAAAGTCCTATGGTTCTTTCCAGTGACAGAGGAAATTTATATTGATTGTAAAAGAACTTTTAACTATCTGGTCAAATGGGAAATACATAAATGGAAAAATGCAATGGCAGTGATTGCACTAGCATTCGCTTTGCTTTGTTTCACTAAATTTTCTGATCTTTATTCTCACCTTAGCACAGATATAGGTACCCTATTTAATAGTAAGAGCCAATGAGCCACAGGGAAAAAATTAATAAGGCCACATAAGGAAAAATACTAAAAAATTCAGAGTAGACACACACACACACAGAGTTCCATAGATGAGGAAGGAGTGCCTTGAATATACAAAAATGGAGTTATAAAACAAAGGCAGGCACGGGAAGCCAAGGGTTTTATTCATGTCTATACTTAAAATTGTATCCAGATACATATATGAATGTATGTGTGAAATATTTTAAAATGACGATGTCCTACCTAATGTTTGGAGATCCCTGCATCTTTAAGAATACAGAGTTGCTGCTTTGATGATGGGAAGGCCTCTTCCTACTTCATAATAAATACGGTCTTCCTGAACAGAATACGGCATTCAGTGATGCTGGAAAGCTACACTGTGCTTTACCATCACTGTTTTTTTTTTTTAAATTAATTTATTTATTTATTTTGGGGCTGCACTGGGTCTTCATTACTGCTTGCGGGTTTTCCCTAGTTGTGGCGAGCGGGGGCTACTCTTCGTTGCGGTGTGCAGGCTTCTCATTGCAGTGGCTTCTCTTTGTTGCAGAGCACGGGCTCCAGGCCTGCGGGCTTCAGTACTTGTGGCACGTGGGCTCAGTAGTTGTGGTGCACGGGCTTAGTTGTTCTGTGGCATGTGGGATTTTCCTGGACCAGGGCTAGAACCCATGTCCCCCGGGTTGGCAGGCGGATTCTTAACCACTGCACCACCAGGGAAGTCTCACCATCGTTGTTTTAAGTTCCCTCCTTGGCTTGTGCGTGTGGTGTCGGCCAACTCATATCAAGGCTGACGCACCGTCATTATACACCATCGCTTGGGGCTCACCTTGGAAGCCAGATCTGCTGCATTCCTCACTCTGCCATGCAGCTCTTACATTACCTTAAATTACAATTTATTAATTAGCTGTGTTTTCCTTCTCAGGAAATAATGTTTTATTTTTACAAATATGCATAGCCAGACTTTTAATTTAAGAGAATACAGAAAAGTAAGAAGAAAATTATACAACACTATTTCTCATATCCAGACATTTTAAGAAAAAACTAGTTATTTTAGACTCGTGTATTAGAGAGTAAGTACATATATTTCTATGGCATTTACTACAAGCTAAGGAAAACAATCTCTTTTTTTTTTCTGGACCTATATTACAGTGCAGAATTAATTGAAAAGTCAAGAGAATTTTAAAATATTAGAGACGGTTTGTGGGAGAAAAGAAGAAAGTAAAAAGAGCCCATAATTCTACCACTCTAAATAAAGTTATGATGATGTTTGCGTATATTCTTCTAAAATTTTTTTCTCAATGATATACCTTACATGGTTAAATTAAATTAGATCAAATTTATATTGAATTTGCTGTTGGAAAACTACTTACTTTACATCAATTTCTCTTTTTGGTCATAACACCACCAATATTTGACCATAATAACATTTTATAACACATTTTAAAATAATTACTAACAATAAATTTTATAGAAATTAAAACACAAATATGTTTTAGTGCTTACTTATAACCAAATTAGAATTTATTCTAAAAATATTAACAGAATATATAAATGAATGTCTTTATAATGTAAAAGCATACCCAGATGCCCAAATAAAAAGACTGATAAATAAGATTAAAATGACTGTATTGCAGAAAATTAGCTTAAATAAACTGAAAAAGAGATATAACACAATGGGAACATATTTTCTAACTTCCTTTTTTTTGGGGGGGCCATGCTGCTCAGCTTGTGGGATCTTAGTTCCCTGACCAGGGATCGAACCCACGCCTCCTGCAGTGGAAGTGCAGGGTCCTAACCACTGGACTGCCAGGGAAGTCCCTCTAATTTCCTTTTTGACAAATAACTCTGATAAATAACAATAGCTTGCTGGGCAAGGACATGACCTAGAATTTTAAATACAAAATTTGATGAATAAATTCATATTTATTGAACCTTATAAAACTTACCGAATATTAAATATTACCCTAAAGTTTATGAAAACCAAAATAGTTATAGTGCTCTTTTTAAAAATGAGGACTGTAGAGTCACACAATCAGACAATCTATGTACAGATCTCAACTCTAAAACCAGGCTGGTCTTGTGACCTCAGACCCATCATTTAACCTTTCTGTGTCTCGATTTCCTCATCTGAAAAATGGGGATAGTAGCAATTCATAGAGTTGTTTCCAGGATTAAATAAGTTAACCTTCTTAAGCACTGGTGAGATGTTCAGCCACAGTAAGCACTGCATATATATTATCTATTACTATGATGTTATATTTTATCTACAATCATGATAAATATTGAAGAGATTGACAGTATTCTGTACTGGTAAAAATGAAAGAAAAATACACTCTCAAATTCTACTGAAAGTGGAGGGATTTTTTGTTTTGAATGGCAATATTAAATGATAAACACTTTGACCTCTAGATAGTCTACCTTAAAAAAATAGCTGTAGAAAGATGAAACAGTAAATATCCAAAGTGATGTTCACTAAAGCATTGTTTTTAATAGCATAAAAGTAGGACAAATGCTTGAATATGTTGTTGTAGGGCACTGGTTAAAAACATTTTGATGTAACTGTGTAATGAGATGCTATGCAACCATTTAAAAAATACATAGATATACTGGGATGAAGCCTGATATATTAAGTGGAAAAAGGAAATTGCAAAACAGTTCATATAGTATACTGACATTCATATAAGAAAAATTCATTCATAGATTTATGCTTAAACACTGAGAAAAAGATGCCTAGAAGAAAGAAATGATACACAATTCCCTGAGGTTATCTTTGGGAAGTGTCCTTGGAGTAGTAGGGAAGGGGATTTTTTATTTTTCACATTATATCTTTTTATGGTGCTGAAATTTTTTTTATAACTGATGTGTTACTTTTATATAATAAAACTAGAAATTTTATTGCCTTTAAAAACAAGAATAATAAATAAGTATATTGAGTCTGTGTGTCTCAGACTCTTTAAGGAAGAAAAAAAGTTGAAGTTAACTCTCAGCTTAAACGAAGGGCAGGCTCCAAACCTTAGTATTTTTTTTTTCTATTGTATCTTTTTTTGGAATTTCTTTGTACATATAATAGATTTATTAGCAGATTGCTGAGTACAATGGCCTTCCAAATAGTTTGTATCAGAATCAAATGAGTGTTTTTATAGAATAAAAATAGATTGGTTCAGAATACACCAGAGTGGGCCTCTTGCTTTTTTTTAAACAAGCCCCCCAGGAAATGATCTGGAGACCACCAAATTCTAAGAAGCATGTCTGCAGTGCAAAGGGATTGAGCTGGATGTGAGAGCTGGTTTTCTTTCTTTACCTGTTTCTGACAAGTATTGCTGTGTGACCTTGAACAGTCCCAAAGAAACCTCCTGAGAACTCAGGTTCCTCATCTGTACAATTAAAACATTTACAAATTGATGAATTCCTAGATATCTTTCAATGCTTCTGTGGGGCTTAGCATGTAGGCATTTTGTAATTTTTAAAAACCCATTAAGTTTCAGTGTATTTTTTTCAAACTTAAATAACAACAATTTATTAGTTCTCTTAAATAGCAACTAGGGCTTTAATTGGTACTGCACTTTGTGAAGCAATTTATCAGTATATATAAATAACCATAAACCGCTCATGAAAATGTATCTGAGTGAATATTTAAATTATAAGATAAAACTGTATTTCAAATACAGTGTATCTAAACACAAAATATCAATCATATTATTGATGTTGGTAACATTTTGGGGGGAAAAACTTCCCGTTTGTTTAACAGTGAGGAAAAGTGAATGTGATGACAAATCAATCTAAAAAGTTCCTATGTGGCATTATAAGTATAATAGCAGTGAATGCAATAGAGTACAATGGAAAATGTTCATAATAGGTCAAAGGAGAAAAAGAGTTCACCAAAATACATATATATTTGCAAACTGTAAAATGTGCATGTAATTTTTTAATTTTCAGTTTGAAAAAATGGTATACTAATTAGATATGTCAACCCCAACTTTACTATAGTACATTTACTATATAGTAAAAGATTTAAAACATTTAATCCTAATATTCAGACGTTCTAACTGAAAATGTAGGAAGGATATATCAATAGAGGGGTTGAATTTTGTATCATAGCTATTTGGGAACAAATCCTCTCTCCTTGCTAGAAAAAATCTTTGAGAGCAGGTGTAGTTGCAGACTTCTGAGATTCCTGGCCCCTGGAGTATACACTCTGTATAATTTCCTCCCATTCAGTGTGGGTGGGGCCTATGAACATGGTGCAGTCACTCTATTAGGTTGAGTTATATAGACTGTCTTAGCAGACTGCAGGGATAGATTCCACAGGAAAGAATTTCTCCTGTTGGCCTTGCAAAAATGAGCTGTCCTATTGTGGGAGGAGGGGGTCACATGGTTAGGACTCAAGGGCAGCTTCTAGGAGCTAAGAGCGACCCCAGAAAGAGCCAGCAAGAAAATGGAAAATACAGCCCTACAATTCCAAGGAACTGAATCCTGACAAAACCAGTGAATGGGGAAGAGGACCCTGAGCCCCAGATGAGAACACAGTCCCCACTGACACCTTGATTTCAGCTGGTGGAAGCCTAAGCCAGGAAACCATCTAACTAATGACCACCATCATGACCCATGGCAACCGTGAAGTAATAAATTTGTGCTGTTTTAAGCCACTAAGTTTGTGGTAATTTGTTAGACATCACCTTCCCCTTCACTGAAGGTACCACAGGGTCTAGTAGAGTATACTTGGTTTGTGAATAAATATCTGTTCAGTGAATAAATAAATAAGTGACCAACTCTGACTTTTTACTGGCTTTTGGATATTTTATAGTAAAATCTAAAGTCCTTCTAGCTAAGTCCTTCCTATGATTCATAAGTCAAAAAAAAATGCATTAGAATCATTACTTATATCCAAGGTGAAAAAAATAAGGAATGAAAATAAAATACTGAGATTGATTCCTTAAATCACCTGAGAATTTTTTTATGCCTTATTGTATTGTAGTAATATCAAGTATTTTGGAAAGGAAATGGAGAAAGGATTATGAAATATGTCTTTGGCTGGTGAAGTAGGAAAGAATATCAATAAATTAAATGATGCATTTACAGCAGAGTGAAGCATATTTTGCTTGTAGTAATATCCGGTTAAAGAAATAAATAAAACAAAACTCTCTGTTTTCTTGAAGTCCATCCCTACTTAGGATCACACGTTGATGATAAAACCTCTGATTTTTCCCCCATCACCCTGTAGCATAAGTTTCTGTTTAATGAGGGATCTCAATGTGATGAGGTATAAACAAGAAAAGGTTTTATTTGTTCTAATCACTGCTCCCCTCCTGTCCCATGTTGAACCCTATTTCTTATTTAGTACCAGTTTTCTCAATAGCATCTTGGCCAATTCCAGAATTTTCATTCATTTTTGTTGTTTGACTACTTTAATTATGTATGTCCTCACATTCTGGGATGGGGAAAAAAGCTCTTTGGGGCCTATTTTATAAGGGCACAAGTCCCATACATGAGAGTTTCACATTCATGACCTCATCACCTCCAAAAGGCTCCACCTCCAAACACCATCACATTGGGAGTTAGGCTTAACATATTAATTTTGAGGGGACATAAATATTCAGTCTATAATAAGGTTATTAGTGAAACCTATTTGAGATTAAGCCACTGAACTAATAATTAAGGAATTCTCTTTCTCCCTGTCCATAAACAGTACCAGCTCCATCAATTTGGGCAGGATTTTGCCTGCACGTGCAGCATATTAATGTATTTTTATTACCACTGTACTATTAAATACTATAGTTATAGGAGAACATTCTTACCTTCATCATGTTTTGAGGAACTAATAATAATTCCTGGCTAACAGATGTGTTTTTTAATGAATTTAAGCATAAATCCATAAACCTCATACCTAATATAAGATAATCAAGGTTCGATTTCAAATTTACCTGGTGAGATTTTCTCTGTTATCAATGGGAGTCATACTATAACCTTTTTGTTATATGTGATTATCCTCAATCATAAACCATACTCACAAGGACTGATAGAAAATCATTGCTCTGTTGAAAATCTCTACGGTAGTGTCTAACTCCTTTAGTGAATGTTTTCCTTTAATTGGGATACCCTACGAAATATCCATGTAGACTTCCTGCAACCTCACTACTACTTATTTGTAATTCCCTCCTCTGGATAATATATGAAGAGCTTGCCACCTACATACGTTTGAATTCATCTGAACTTTTCCCCAGTGCTACAAAAAGAAAAACATACATCCTATTACTCCAGCTCGTGGAGGTAGAGCTCATATTATCTTTGAAGGACATTCCCTGCTAGGAAAAAAGAGTGCAGGGACATGAGAATGAACCATATGATTTTTGAAATAGCAGGCATAGAGAGAAGATAAAAACGCTTTAAAAAATAATGACTTTGATGTCTACCAGCAGCCCAGAAACATGAGGACAGCACCCTAACAATCCTATTAAATTGCTATTGACCAAAGAAGCAATTTTTTTTTAAAAAGGGCCTTTTACATTTGTTTTTTGTTTTTTTCTTTTTTGGACTACATGTCAACTGTCACAACTTTTATTCTCTCAGGAGTGTTTTAAGAAGTTGATTACCAAGCAGAGTTAATTTAATAATGGATACACTGCTCCAACTGATCCTGTCATCTGTCATGCTGCCAGCAAAGCAGTGCATTATTTCAAGTCCAGGAAATAAAAAGGACAGGTGAAGTATGATTAAATTGGCTGTTATGAAATTTGGCTAAAACCTGGGAACGTATGCCTTTACTTTTTCGCTATTAAGTACCAGAGGACTTGGAAAATAGCAAACTTATTGCTTTGAATGTAAATTGCATGAAAACATGTAACTTTGAGAATTATTTGACCTTTCATTCACATTGAGGAATAATGCCTATCTCTCCAAATTTTATTTTTTACCTTGATCTAATCCATTCCCCCACACAGCTGCCAAAATTAAATTAAAAATTATGTTAGGAAAATATATGGTGAAGGCAAATGGTGGACTCAGCTAAAACTCTCACTTAAGACATCTAGAAGCACTTAGTAAATGATAGCCAAGAAAATAAGGATAGGAAATATACACGTGACAAAGATGAGGCGAAAAACAGAAACCAGAACAATCAGAGGTGAATTGACATGGTCACAGAGGGCTAGAGAAGAGGTGGAGGTGATCTGATCAGTGGCCAGGAAAGAAGACAAGGCCTTGGTACTTGTTAGGCAGGAATTGTACCTGTGACCACATATTAATGTGGGATACTTTGACAGCTGTCCCCTCAGTAGAACAAAGCCATCTCTTAGTCCAGGAAGTTTACAAGCTGTCTGGGTATTGGGTGTTAAAAAAGTATCCTCTGAAGAACAGAATCATGTGTTTTACATAGACTGAGTAAATTTAGGCTAACCATGTGTCAGGATTCTCTAAAATCAAAGTAAGAACTTTGGTGCATCTAGTAGAAGCAAACACAGAACTAGTTGAAGGACTTTTCAAAAACCAGTCCTTGGGCTATTACCATAGAAGAAAAAAGCCCTGCCGTAGATAATGTAATAACAAAATTGCAGAGAATATAAGAAAAAAATCTAGTATGAATGTGAACAAGTGAACCCAACACACAGAAGGATTCAATCCTAAGAGCTTCAGCACGGATGAAACAAACACACACAGCTATATAATAATTACATTTTAAAAGTTTAAAGATATAAGAGAAAGAATAAAAAATCCTAGAAAGGAAAATAAAACACTATTGGCAAAAAATAACATGGTTTGAGACAGAACTAGAACTTCCATAACCAAAAACAAATAGAGCAGCTGACATGAAAATATTAGAGAATGTGTTAAATAACAAGTATACATGAATGAGGAGAGAATTGTTAAACATTAGGATAGGTTTTAGGAAATTACCTACAGTTTAGTCAAGAGAGATAAAGAGAGAGACACTAAGTGGAGATAAAGGCAGAACGAGTAGAATGAGAGCATTCAACATACGTAGTCTAACAATAGTTAGAGAAGGAGCAAATAAAGATAAGGAGTAATAAGTAATATGCCAATAATTTTTAAAGGACTAATTAAATGTATGATTAAGCTGAAATATTAGGGAAAATAGAGATAAATCCACCTCTAGCCAAAGTGCTGGAAAACTGCAGAAAGCCAAGAACAAGGATAAGGCAACTAGAAAGAAAAGACATTCCCTACAAAGGAATAATAGTTAGATTGAAACTAGGGTTCACCACACAATAATACAAGACAGAAGGTAGCAGAAAACGAGCTCCAAATTGCTGAAGGAAAAAACTGTCAATTTATATATCTAGCTAAGCTGTAATCCACGGATCACTGTGTGTGGTGGAAATAAAGACATTATACACAATAATGAAAGATATTACCAATTCCAGATACTAACCAAAAACTGTACTAAAATGTATTGTACTTCAGAAAGAGGGATGGAAATCTATCTCATAAATTTGGAGTAGGATAAAAAAAATTGTGCATTAAGAAATTAGTTGACCTAGAGATTGTCATACTGACTGAAGTAAGTCAGATAGAGAAAGACAAATATTGTATGATATCTCTTAGATGTGGAATCTAAAAAAAAAAATTGATACAAATGAACTTATTTACAAAACAGAAACAGACTCACAGACTGAGAGAACGAGTTTATAGTTACCAGAGAAGGGTGGGAGGGGAGGGATAGACAGGGAGTTTGGGATTGACATGTACGCACTGTTATTTTTAAAACAGATAACCAACAAGGACCTACTGTATAGCACAGGGAACTCTGCTCAATATTATGAACAATCTAAATAGAAAAATAATTGGCAAAAGAATAGATACGTGCATAGTACAGCCAAATCACTTTGCTGTACACCTGAAACTAACACAACATTGTTCATCAACTATACTCCAATATAAAATAAAAAGTTAAAAAAATTAGTTGTTAAGTATAAAATAAAATTATCATTGACTCAAGAAAACAATGATAATATGAACTATTCTGGAAGATGAATAACCAAGAGGATAAATACAGTGTGAAACTAGAATAATGTGAAAAATTGTAGTTGGGTAATCATAGATGTAGCATTCTGAGATCCTGCTGTTAGTTGGAGTAAGTTGGGGATCATGATTGATCATATACTTAATAAAGTCAAATGTACATATTAAATATTTAAGATAATTACTTATAAGAATTAAAACATGTTAAAATTTTACTCCAGGACACAAAAAACACTTAACAGAAGGCAGAAAAGGAGAATAAAAATAAAAGAGAGAGTAAATAAAAATATAATATGATAGACATTAATTCAAATATATAAAATATTCAAGTAAAATAGGAGAGTATAAAGTTTAGCTATATACAGTGAACGTAAGATTAAATTATCATGCAGCAGCACATTTAGAATGGAATCTGCTACTCAATAAAAGTAAAAAAATCTGGCAAAAAAAGTACAGTTGACCCTTGAACAAGGCAGGGATTAGTCCATGTATAATTTATAGTTGGCCTTCTGTATCTGTAGTTCCTCTTCATCCACAGATTCAACCAACCTGTAGCATTATAGTACTTATTGTTGAAAAATATCTGCATATAAGTGGACCCCTGAAGTTCAAACCCATGTTGTTCAAGGGTCAACTGTAGTCAAATTCAAGTTTTTCAGAGCCCAGGAAATTAACCAAAGACTTGCAATCATCAAAAGAGCATTTATTCAAGAAAACTGGTTGAATCTCAGTGAGAACAGGGAGTTTTTTTGGCATTTTATCTTGTCCCATCCCAAGCCTCTTCTCCCCATCTCCATGGTAGTTGTAAAAACCAGCATCCCTGCAGCCAATGGAGGAGTTGAACTGGGTATGGAGCTCACAGAAAAGCCCATCCTGAGAGAACTGTCACCATTTGATCTGCCTGACATAAAACCCATTTGCAAGGCTTTTTCTTATTTGATCAGAATCAGCACTCACTCAGTGAGAAAAGCCCTACTCCCAGGGAGCTAAACAACAGCAACAACAACCAAACACATACAGACATACAGCACACACACCAAAAACAGACACCGATGTTTAACACTGCAGCTGCCTGAGGCAGTAATACCCGTAGGAGCAAAAAAGAGGCTGGCAAAAAACAAAAAGGAATATCTGGGGAGTGAAAGATTCACAAGGGTTTTGAAAATCTCCAACATGAGGCACGTATACAGGTCTGTGTGTATGCCCCGGGAAGCCCTAAGAAGGCCCCAGTGTCTTACATCTGGCTGACCCACAGGCTATGCAGAAGTAGGGAGAGAAGCCTAATGTGGAGGTGTAAACTGCCAGAGCACTGAAGGCATGACCCACAGCGTACAAGAGTCCCACTCCACAGAATGGGAGATTGATTGGATCAAGCTCTTTTGGGAAATCTTTTTATATAATTGAAATTAATATGAAATTTATATAATTGGTATTAATATGAAACAGACTGTAAATTAAGGTTTTAATTATAGTCCCCAAGTAAATTACTAAAAACATACATCAAAAAAGTCAGTAAAAGAAACACGGAATTAAAATGGTACACTAGAGAATATTTAGTTAACGCAAAATAAGTCAGTAATGGAAGAAGAGGAACAATAAATATGATATATCTGTTTATTATATATGATATACAGTAAATGTGTATGTATGATATACAGTAAATCTTTATCATATATATGATATATAGTAAACAAAATAGCAAAATGGCAGATATAAATCCTACATTATCAGTAATTGCATTAAAAGTAAATGAATCAAGCATTTCATATAAAAATCAAGACTGGAAGAATGGATACAATATATATGTGCTGTCTGTAAGAGACACACTTAAAAGATACAAATATATTAAGAGTAAAATCAAAGAAAAAATATATACCAAGGAAACTGTAACCAAAAGAGAGCTGGAATATCTCAAAATAAATGGAGTAAAATAAAATATTTATGGTCAAAATAAATGAAAAGACATTCCATATCCATGGATAGGGATAACAGTATTGTTATCATGCTATAACTCCTCTAATTGACCTATAGATTCAACACAGTTCTTATCAAAAAATGCAAGAGATTCAGAATAACCATAAGAATCTTAAAAAGGAAGAATAATGTTGGAAGATTCAAACATCCAGACAGTAAAACTTACTAAAATGTTACAATAATCAGTAATCAAGACAGGGCATTACTGAAATGAGGATACAAATGTAGATTAATAAAATAGCACTGAAATTAACACATATTTGTGGTCAGTTCATTTTTTAATAGAAGTTCCAAGACTATTTAATGAGAAAAATTGCCTTTTCAACAAATGATCCTTGGAAAACTCGATATCTATATGAAAAGAATGAAGTTGGACCCCTTTCTCACAACACATAAAAACTTAACTCAAAATAAATAAAAAACTAAATGTGAGAGATAAAACTATAAAACTTTAAGAGAAAACATAGGAGTACATGAAATGCTGAATTCTGAGAATATGTTCTCTCATCACAACAAAATTAAATTAGAAATCAATAACAATAACCTATCTGGAAAATATCAAATATTGGAAAATTATATAACATAAATTTTAGAAACTGATGGACAAAGACCAAAATCTCAAGTGATTGTAAAATATATTAATATGAATGTTAATGAAAATAAAATACATCAAAATTTGTGGACTACATCATAATCAGTGTTTTGTAAGAAATTTATAGCTTTATATGTGTGTATGAAAATGAAGAAAAATTTCAATTAATGAAGTTTGAAAAACTTCCGCCATAAGAAGTTTGAAAAGGAATAGAAAATTAAAGTAAAACAGAGTAGATAAAGGAAATAATAAAATGAAGACAAAAACAATGAAACTGAAAGCAGATAAATAATAAACACAACTAACAAATCCAAAAGTTGATTTTTTGAAAATATTAATAAAGTTGATAACCTGTAGTGATGCTGAACTAAAAAAGGCCAAACCAGAAATTATTAGTAATAATGACTACAGAATCAGCATGCATGAACCACTGCTTCCTATGCTGTCTTCTCTTCTTGAGCTCATCTGTCTTATTAGCCCTTCCCTCTCGTCTGACATTTGTTGCATGCTGCTAACTGTGGTGCCTGTGCTCTGCTGTAAAATAAGATTTTAGCACGGACTTTGTAAGTTTCAGCTACTAGAGCTTGATGACTTCAGTAGATGAAAATAATTACCATTTCCTTTTCTTGGTTTTTGTGTCAGCAAGGGAGCCTGACAAGTTGTGTTTGATTTGTTGACTCATTGACAGGATGAGACAAGTGAAAGGAAAAGGAAAACTCATTTCCTGCTTAATCACAGAATGAGTAAGATAAGAAATGAAGTGTAGAATAGATTGGACAAGGTAAGGCAATAGAAGTTTTACAGTTCACAAATATTTATGATTTTATTTTGATTTTGAGTGTGTGTGTGTGTTTACTTTCACACTAATAATGTAAATGAGCCAGTGGTGAGTACATTCAGAACAACTATGATATCTCTAGAATAAAAACAAAACCAAACTAAACCCAAAACTCCTGGCACTGTACATACTGATCTAGTGTCTCTTTCCCTTCAAAAAAAATGACCTTTAAAAATGATTTGACTATTAACAAAACTAAGAGTTGGTTCTTTGAAAAGGTAAACAAAATTGGCAAACCTTTAGCTACACTAACCAAGGGAAAAAAAGAGAGAGAACCCTAATCAACAAAATTATAAATGAAAGAGGAGATATTACAACTGATACCACAGAAATACGAAAGATCATAAGAAGCTGCTATGAACAACTATATGCCAACAAACCAAACAACCTAGAAGAAATGGAAAAATTCTTAGAAACATACAAACTACCAAGACTATACCAGGAACAAATAGAAAACCTGAACAGACCAATTACTAGTAAGGAAATTGAATCAATAATCAAAAATCTGTCAGTGGAAAAAAATCTCAGGACCAGATGGCTTCACTGGAAAGTTTTACCAAATATTTAAAGAAAAATTCATGTCAATTCTTCTCAGAATCTTCCAAAAAATAAAAGAGGAGGGACCACTCCTAAACTCATTTTATGCAGCCAGCATTACTCTGACACTAAAGCCATAAAAGGACACTACGAGAAAAGAAAAACTACAGGCCAATATCCCTGAGGAATATAGGTGCAAAAATTCTCAATAAAGTACTAGTAAACTGAACTTAGCAGTACATTGAAAGGATCATTCATCATGATCAAGTGGGATGTATCCCTGTAATGCAATGATGGTTCACATAAGCAAATCAATAAATGTGATACATCACATGAAAAGAATGAAAGAAAAAAAATCATATGATCACCTTAATAGATGCAGAAAAAGCATTTGACAAAACTCAGCATACATTTATGTTAAAAACTTTTAACAAATTAACAATAGAAGGAACATATTTCAATATAATAAAGGCCATATATGAGACCAAAGCTAACATTATACTCAATGGTGAAAGGTTAATAGCTTTTCCTCTAAGATCAGGAATAAAACAAGGTTGCCCACTCTCACCACTCCTATTCAACATAGTACTGGAAGCCCTAGTCAGAGCAATCAGGCAAGAAGAGAAGTAAAAAGCATCAAAATTAGAAAGAAAGAAGTAAAACTGTCAGTATTTGCAGATAACATACTTTATATATAGAAAATTCTTAGACTCTACCAAAAATCTTAGATCTAATCAATGAATTCAGTAAAGTTGTAGGATATAAAATTAACATACAAAAATTAGTAGAATTTCTATACATTAACAATGAGTTATTTGAAAAAAAATAAAGAAAATGATACCATGTGCAATATCATGAAAAACAATAAAATACTTAGGAATAAATTTAACCAAAGAGGTGAAAGATACCTAAACTGAAAACTGTAAGACTGATGAGGGAAACTGAAAACAGAAATAAATGGAAAGATATTCCATGTTCATTGATTGGAAGAATTAATATTAAAATGTCCATACTACCCAAAGCCATTTATAGAGTCAATGCAACCCCTATCAAGATTCCAATGGTATATTTTTACAGAAATAGAATAAACAATCCTGGAATTTATGTGGACCCACAAAAGCAATCCTGAGAAAGAACAACAAAGCAAGAGGCACCACAGTTTCTGATTTAAAGCTGTTATTATAAAGATAGAGTAATCAAAATGGTGTGGTACTGACATAAAAAACAGACACATAGACCAGTGGAACAGAATCTAGAGCCCAGAAATATACCTGTGTATATATGGTCAACTAATATTTGACAAGGGAGCCAAGAATCCTCAATGGAGGAAAAACAGTCTGTTCAATAAATGGTGCTGAAAAATTTGGATATTCACATGTAAAAGAAGGAAACTAGAATCCTATCTTATACCACTCACAAAAATTAACTTGAAATGGATTAAAGACTTAAATGTAAGCCTGGAAACCATAAAACTCCTAAAAGGAAACATAAGAAAAAAGCTTCTTGACATGGGTCTTGGAAGTGCTATTTTTGGATATGACACCTAAAGCATGGACAACAAAATAAACAAGTGTGAGTACATCAAGCTAAAAACTTTCTGCATAGCGAAGGAAACAATCAACAAAATGAAACTATAACATACCAAATTGGAAAAAAATTTGCAAATCTTATTTCTGATGAGTGGTTAAATATATTATAAAGAACTCATATAACAATAGCAAACAATCTGATTATTTTATATTTAATATTATGTAACATACAGCACAATGACTATAGTTGACACTGCTGTATGGCCTATTTGAAAGTTGTAAAGAAAACAGATCCTAAGAGTTCTCATCAGATGAAAATATTTTTTCCCTTTTTTTGTATCTATATGAGATGGTGTATGTTAACTAAACTTGTGATAATCATTTCAAAATATATGTAAGTCAAGTCATTATGCTGTATACCTTAATCTTATACGGTGGTCTGTATCAATTCTATTTCAATAAAACTAGAGAAAAAAATGCCTTCACTGTACTTACACTTCCTTACTTCCCAATCTTTCTTAAATTACTCTATAAGTTTTTCATTATATCATTTCATTGAGATCCCTATTACTTTCATCTTGGTTACAGATTTCTAAATATAAAACACAATTGTAAGTTTCCATCTTACTTGGTCTCTCAGTAGTACACAAAAAACATTACTGTCTTTCTTGAGACATTTTATTCCAGGATAGCCACTTCTCTGGGTTTCTTTTAATTCACTGGCTGTCCCTTTTTACCCTCCTTTGTTGATTCTGCCTCATCTTCTTGACTCTATTACCATGCCCCAGGGATCAGGCATTAGACTTCTTATCTACACTGACCCTGAACTCTCACCTAGTCCCATGACTTTACTGTCATCCATTTTCTAGTATGCCCAAATTTTTATTGCTCTTAAGAAACAGGAATACCTATTGTTTAGTTTATTTTTGATATGTGTCTATATCTCCCCTAAGCCCTCAATGAAATCTATATACAATTTCTGGGGGGAAATTAAGGAACTGGACTGTGTTTATCTGGTCTACAGAAATCGATGTAAGGACTATATTAATTAGATGGACTATATGAATCAGATGCTGAATTGGACGAAATTCAGCAGAGGTAGGAGCTTAAAATGAGAAGCAGCTTTGAGAACATAAGAGCTACCCTTCTTCAGCCCAGTTACTTCACACTGAAATGTGGGGGAAGGAGACTAATCAATAGATGGGGATTTGAATCAACCTTGTCTAGGTCTTGGGGAAAGGGGCATCTCTGTTTATATATATACAGGGTACATTTAGAGAAAATATAATAAACTCTCAATTTTACCAGTTAACCAATCCATTAATAATAAATGTTTAAAGTTTTTCATTTTTAAAAATGAAAGGTAGTTCCAAATTTGTAAGTACTTGCATGCAAACCTACTTTATAACGCAGAATCCAAACTTAAATGAAGCAACTCAAATATCATTTGAATCTTTCTATCACTGGCCATGTAAAATTATATCAAGATGACTGTTCCCGAGAACAGGAAGGTACCTGTTTGAAGTATGAGTTATTTTGTTTTTATCATAGTTATCCTGGGTTTGGAAAAGAGAACAAAATTAGACTGAAACACTGGTTTCTGAATTCACTGGCTTGTGGTTACCTATTGTTGTATAATAAATAACCACCGAACTCAGTGGCTTCAATTATTATCTCTCCCAGTTTTGTGGACTACAGTCAGCCCTCCATATCCACAAGTTCCAGAGCCCTGAATTCAACCATCTGCAGGTCGAAAATATTTGGGAAAAAATCCAGAAAGTTCCAAAAAAGCAAAATTTGAATTTGCCAGACTGGGCAACTATTCACACAGCATTTACATTGTACTTACAACAATTTATATAGCATTGACATTGTATTAGGTATTATAAGTAATAGAGATGGTTTAAAGTATATGGGAGGATATGCATAGGTTATATGCAAATACTTTGCCATTTTATATAAGACACTTGAGTATCCTTGCATTTTGGTATCTGAGGAGGGTCCTGAAACCAGTCACCTGAGAATACTAAGGAATTAGTACTGTACTGTACTGACCTTAGCTGGATGGTTCTCACTGAGGTCTCCCATTTCATAGATGAAGCTGCAGTCAGCTGAAGCCTTGACCGGAAGCATGTGGAACACGGCTCACTCCAATGACTGGAGTTTGATGCTGGTTCTAGACAGAGCTCAGCTGTGGCTGTGACTGGAGTGTCTACACAAGGGCTCACCTTGTGGCTTGGAATTATACATGACATCTGGGTTCTCAGAAGAGTTCCAAGAGCAGGCATTCTAAAAGAGCCAAACAGGAGATTCTGTTACTCATATAAGTCAGCCATGGAAATCATACACTGTTACTTAGTTCTTTCGCTTTTTATCAGGCAAGTGAATGACAGGGCCAGTCCATATTCAAGGGGAAGGGAACTAGACTCCACCTACCGATGGGGAGAATGACTAAGAATTTGCAGCCACCTATAATCTACATATATGATGAGTTTTAGTTGCATCTATGGTTAGACTAGGGATAACTGTATCAATTAATACTACCTAGAGTCAACAAACAGATCATAAGTAGGCTTCTAAGGGGATCCATGAAGTGACTAAGCTATTGAGAAGAAATACACACATACACACATACACACACACACACACACACACACACACACACATCTTACTGCTAATGGAATACTACTAAGGATAAATTGAATGAGGGCCACTCGTGTGAGTTGATTTTCTTCCTCCCTAACTGAAGTCAATGAGCACTTTAAGAAATGAGAAATAATTTCAGAAGCATTCCTATGAACTACTGCTCCATTAATAGAGCCTCCTGTGATAACTTTGTTAGACTTTGTTAGATATACCAGCCCTTATAGGTTTAAAATTAATGGAATAATTGAGGTGAATGGGTTTGTAAGTTTAACCATTAAAATACTATAACCAAGAGAACAGTTGGGGAAATACATTTTAAAAGTATGATTGAAACAGCATATTATGATATTTGAAGTCAAGGATCTAAAGGAGATATTCACAAGCTGACTGGTTTTATTTTGGGACCTCCAGAGAAACAAATGACTAAAAAACAAAGGTAGGTAGTTTATAGTCTTCTTTAAAAATATTCTTTGCAATTGTCCAATTTCTAATTAGCTTGATCAAATACTCATTCACTGTCACAATCACCCTACTCTTCCTTGTTTCCAGGGTGAACATCTTGAGATCTAGGACCAGCATCTTGAAAATATCTGTAATCCTCATAGTACCAAGTATGGTGACTTTCACATTACAGAAAACAAGGAACAAAGGAACTGTGTAGGAAAAGTAATATTTGATCATTCTTTAAGATGGCCCACAAATCTTTCAAAGCAATTTTACTGCATAAAATCCTGGAATACACCACACAGCTTGCTTTTTATTAGGCAAAGCAACTCTAACTTGTTTAACAAACACATAAGAACAGTTGCTATGGGTATAGGGTCCCATGCTAGAGTCTAAAGAGAAAATGCAAGTATAAAATGTAGTCATATTTCATACCCATATGAATTTAAGTTGATATATTCAGTTCATTGTTATGAGGATATTTAAATTGTTTTCACTTAGTGATAATACAAAAGAACTATTTTGAAGAAATTAAGTTTCCTGCTTTTCAATAAGGAAAACAAAAACAATGACATACTTTTGTTATAAAGAAGAGTTAGAAAAAATATCTATGCTGTAAAACAAGCAGTCATTGTAGTCATTCAGTTAAAGTAAAATTCTACTAGAACCAATTCTGACAAGTTTTGAAAACTTCTAACTCTTAGGCAATAGGTAATAAGCAAATGCATGATTTAAAAAGTAGTGGTAACAAACAGTAGGTGAATCTTATGCACTTCTTTATCTCTAAGGCATTCTTGACCAAGAGACTGATAAGCGGTCCACCATACTCTATTTTCTATTCTTCTAGCTAGTCTCCAAGTCCCCACCTGTACATGGCCATATGACTGAGCTCTAGTCAGTGGAAAGTGGGTCAAAGTAATGCATGCCGTAAAGAATACTCATGGACATGACCTAGCTTATTTTTCCCACTCTGCTCTATGAAATAAAGTAGAACTTAGACTCCTCCCAGCACCACCTTCCACTGACATGGACCCACCATAGTCTGTTAAATGTGTGAGAATTAAACACTTCTATTTTGTTGCCCCGTTCTATTTCTGGGTCTCTTTGTTACTCCAGCGTAGTCTACCCCAACTCATACATCATACATGTTAAAATACACCTGGATTCCATATTAAAATAGTTTCCATGAACTTTTAAAAAGATATTTACGATTATGATTTCAAAACTATGTCTAAATGAACACCTTTAATATACAACTGGCAATGTGTCTGTAATTATAGTATAAACCTGTTAACTTTTGTAGTGTAAAAATTTTCTCTTTTAAATTAATTAATTAATTTATTTATTTTTGGTTGTGTTGGGTCTTTGTTGCTGCTTGTGGTCTTTCTCTATTTGCAGCGATCAGGGGCTACTCTTCGTTGCGGTGCGTGGGCTTCTCTTTGCGGTGGCTTCTCTTGTTGTGGAGCACGGGCTCTAGGTGCGTGGTCTTCAATAGTTGCAGCACGCGGGCTCAGCAGTTGTGGTGCACAGGCTTAGTTGCTCCGTGGCATGTGGGATCTTCCCAGACCAGGGCTCGAACCCGTGTCCCCTGCCTTGGCAGGTGGATTCTTCACCACTGTGCCACCAGGGAAGTCCCTTGTAGTGTAAAAATTTAAACTACAAATTCCTGACAAAATTAAGTTCTTGTGAATACCAAATTGACAATCATAACAACGTTTCATTCTATAGATATTTAAATAAAGGTTAACTTTTTAAAAATTTTTATTGGAGTATAGTTGATTTACAATGTTCTGTTAGTTTCTGCTGTACAGCAAAGTGAATCAGTTATACTTATACATATATCCACTCTTTCCTAGATTTTTTTAAGCTTAACTTTTGATTTTACAATTTTCTCTCCATTAGGAGTCATTGCATTTTTTATATGCCTAGGAAGTGTGATGAATTACTCAAATATACATCCACTCACTCCATTCAAAAGCACAATTCTAATTCCCTCCAAAAAGTAGAAAATGGTGATACTGCTGTTTTTTCCAGGCAATCTCTGAAATACATCCTGTGCTTATCATTTAGTGTCTGGCACATGGTAAACTCAAAATAAACAGTTGTTGCATGAACTGTGGAGAGAATTTCAGTCTTGATGAAACTTGAGCACCAGGTAGGGAAGATCAATGTAGTCACTTAGAAATTGGGTAAATGCTTAGAAACTGAGGGTGCAAGATAGGGGATGGGTCCTATTGGTCAAAGACAAATAGGCAGAATACCAATACCAGCCCAAATTGGGATCAGAGATTGAATGATGTTGACACTGAGTTCCTCAAAAAATAAAATTTCCACTAATCAAGAGCTCTAATGGACCCTGGCCCTTCAGGGAAAGCCTGATGATCTCAAATGTATAGTTTGGGTGATTTTGCTGTAAGGCAAAATACAAGAAAACCTTTCTATTTCTACTTTAAAAATACTGGCTTCCCATAATTTGTTAATCTACTCTTTATTGTTTTTCCAAATTAGTTTTAAACAAGTGGACTGGGGATGCATGTAATAAACAATAAGGTTTGACTAGTTCTGGACATTTTTTAAGGAAGCACTCTTGTTTTTGGGGACCTATGTGTCTATCATTTTTTCCTTCATCCAAGTAGCTGATCTTAACAATACAGTCTGATGAATTTTGGCAAATGTGTATACATATGTAACTAAAACCCTTATCAAGAAACAAAATAGTCCTACCACCCCAGAAATCAACTTTGTGCCTCTTTCCATTCAATGCTCAACTCTCTCCTGGAGCAAAAACTACTTTGATTTCTGTCAGCATAGTTAAATATTGCTTTTTATAGAATTTGATGTAAACAGTCATGCAGTATATATTTTTAATTTCTGCATTGTTTTAGTCAACATAATGTGTTTAAGATCCACCCATGTTCTGTGTATATAGTTTGTTCTTTTTATTGCCAAATAGAATATCTTCCTTAGTTGATTATCCATTCTTATACTGCCTGATATTTCTTGCTATGAACCTTTTTGTATTTGTCTTTTTTGTCATCACATGCTTTCGTATCCCTTGTGTTTATTATACTAGAAGAGGAACTTCGAGGACATGATATATATTAAGTAAAATTGCCTATCAGTTTTTTGAAAGTGGTTGCACTATTTTACACTCCCTCCAGAAATATGTTGAGAGTTCCTGTAGCTTCATCTCCATAACAATAGTGGGTATTGTCTGGCTTTTTATTGTTTTCATTTTAGTGGATGTGAAGCTAGTCATTGTGTATTTAATTTGAGTTTCCTTGATGAGTAATGATATTGAGCATCTTCTCATGTACTTATTAGCCATCCAGGTATCTTCTGTTGTGTTCTGCCAGTTTTATTCGGATCATTTGCTCTGTACTATTGAGTTGTAGGAGTTCTTTGTGTAATTTAGATATAAGCCTTTTGTTAGACCTATGTATTATATTTTCTCCCAGTCTGTGGCTTTTCCTTTCCTTTTCTTGACTGGTGTCTTTTGACAAACAGTATTTCAATTTATTGTTTCTTTCTTTTGTAGTTGGAACTTCTTATGATAAGTCTAAGAAATATTTGTCTACCCCAAGTTTGATAAAATATTTTCCTGTGTACACTTTTAGTAGCTTTATGGTTTAATTTTTTTGTTCAGGTCTATGATCCATTAGGAATTAACTTTTTTAGTAGTGTGAAGTAGGGTCGAGGTTCATTGTTCCACTTGTTTCAACACCATTTATTGTAAAGACTGTTTCTCCACTGAATTGCATTGGCTCCTATGACTCCCTATTCTGTTCTATTCTGTAGATCTATTTGCCTTTCTGTCAATACCATGTTGTTGAAATTAATGTAGCTTTATTGTAAGCTTTACAAATAGGAAGTAATTGTACCTTATGATACAGTATGTTACCTTGAAATCAAGTAGTGAAAGCCCTCTGAAATTGTTTTTCTTTTTCTAGATTGTTTCGGCTATGCCAGATCCTTTTGAATTCCATATACATTTCAGAAACATCTTGTCAATTTTACCAAAAAATGCTGATATTTTGATCTAGATAGCATTGAATCACTAGTTTAATTTGAGATTTAACATCTTACCAATATTGATTCCACTTTTTGAATGTGCCATATCTTTTATTATTTAAGTCATCTTTAATATCTCTCAAAATGTGTTTTATATTTCATTGTACAGTTCTTGCATATTTTTCAATAAACTTACTCCTAAGGGTTTTGTATTTTTGATACTGTATTATACTTAAAAGAATTGTCATTTTCCAATTATTTTTTCTTATTATGTAGAAATGTAATTAAATTTTGTAAATTGACCTTATGTTTCCTGGCCTTTCCAGTATTTTTTTTAAAAGACACTTTTGGATTCCTTTGTTGATCTGAAGACCTTCCTTTACGATTTTTTAGGGTGGTTTTTGAGCCAATGAATTCTCTCAGCTTTTGATTATCTAAATATGTCTTAATTTTGCCTTTATTTTTAAAGAATATTTGTGTTGAATATTGAATGAAGGCTTGGCTTTTTTTCCCTTTGCACACTAAAAGTCTCATTTTGTTGTCTACTGGCTTCTATTATGTCTGATGAGAAGTCAATTATCATTCTTACTGTTTTTCCTTCAGTACAGTGTCGTTTTTTCTGTCTGCATTCAACATTTTAAAATTATCTTAGGTTTTCAGTAGTTTGGCTTTGATGTGTCTAAAGGTGGTTATTTTTGTATTTATTGAGCTTAGATTTTCTTTGTTTCTTGGAAATGTACATTGAATTTTTACAATGAATATGGACCTTTTAAGCTATTTTTTCATAAAAAAATTTTTCTAGCATATTCTTTCTCTTCTCTTTTCTTGACTCCAATTATAAATAGGTTAGAAATTGGATGTTTTTCTACAGGTCACTGGTTGTCTATTCATTGTTTTATTTTTGTTTCTGTGCTTCGATTTGGATAATTTCTATTAATCTGTATAAGGATAACTAACCCTTTCTTCTGCTGTGTCTGAACTGTATCCAAAATTAGCACAAAGGATAGGAGGGGGTAATTGATTTATACTGCTTTAAATTTATTTTAAATAATTTTACATTTAAAATATCATATATTTGTTTTAGAAGTTTTCTTTCATATACTACATATATTCCTTTTCCATACCATAATTTTCCATTTCTTGTCCCAAACTATTTTTTTGTTTTGTTTTCTGTTTTCGTTTTTTGTTTTTGCGATTCTTAACATAGTTATAGTCCTTTCAAACTTTTCCTACTCATTACACTATCTGGGTCATCTGTTGCTCTTCCTCTATTGACTATCTTTTCTCTTAATTATGGTAACATTCCCTGCTTCTTTGCTTATTTTTTAAATTTTATTTATTTATTTATTTATGGCTGTGTTGGGTCTTCGTTTCCATGTGAGGGCTTTCTCTAGTTGTGGCAAGCGGGGGCTACTCTTCATCGTGGTGTGC
This sequence comes from Balaenoptera musculus, assembly GCF_009873245.2. Lineage (NCBI taxonomy): Eukaryota > Metazoa > Chordata > Mammalia > Artiodactyla > Balaenopteridae > Balaenoptera > Balaenoptera musculus. Next base: position 77,124,916 of record NC_045800.1, on the reverse strand, counting down.
GGGCCTCTCACTATCGTGGCCTCTCCTGTTGCAGAGCACAGGCTCCAGACATGCAGGCTCAGTAACTCTGGCTCACGGGCCCAGGTGCTCCGCGGCATGTGGGATCCTCCCAGACCAGGGCTTGAACCCATGTCCCCTGCATTGGCAGGCAGATTCTCAACCACTGCGCCACCAGGGAAGCCTTGCTTATTTTTTTAAAAAGATTTAATGCTGGGCATGTACATTAAATAGAGATTAAACTATAAAATATTTTGTTGCTGTTGTGTTATTATTTTTCCTAGGGAGTTTCAGTAATATTCCTTTCTCAGGGGACAACTAGTAAAAAGGAATGATTTTTCAGATTCCATGAAGAGTTCAGTTGAGTTTGTATGGCCTGTTACCATAAATTGATTGCATTCAGCGGTGGTTTCAAATTGGATTAAGGCCCTCTTTTTATTCTTCAGCTAATCTCTTTGATCTTGCCAGAGTTTGAGCTGGAAGTGGTTCAGATTGCAATTTTAGGTAGTTTTGGTTCATTTTTGGTTTCTTCTCTAGCTGATCCCTGGAATATTAAGCATCGTGTAGCTGCACAAGTCTGCTGAAAGACTGCTTTTCCCTCTCACCTCCACTGCCTTTACTCAACAATATTCTGCAAAGGGAAGTGAGAAGATTGCCAGGCCAAGATATTTAAATTTTTTATTACTGATTTTCTATCTTCTATTAGTAACTGGCTGATTTTACATTGTCTCTACAAGGCTCTCTCTCTATGCGGATGGGCTTACTTTCCCATTTACCTATTCCCACAGTAGGTGCTTGACCGCAGGTGTAGAAGTGGCACTTTGATAACCTATAAAGGGCTCATCTCTCTCTCTCTCTCTCTCTCTCTCTCTCTCTCTCTGGAATTTAATTCATTAAGGCATCTTAATGTCCAGTTCTCTTCAATTGTTTTATAAAAATTATACATTTTAGCATAATAATATTTTTGTCTTGCTGCTACCATAGGAGTGAAGTTCGTTTATGTACTCCTACATCCTAATTGGAAGTGGAAATCCAAATAACCTTTTCCAAAAACATGAATCTCTAACATTTATTAATACATTCAGCGGGTAGCTTGTAATACTTTCTGCAACATTAAGGTTATA